>NC_091090.1:44057500-45295000 GCF_032405125.1 Capricornis sumatraensis
TTCTATGTACAGTATCATGTCATCTACAAACAGTGAGAGCTTTACTTCTTTTCCGGTCTGGATTCATTTCTTTTTCTTCTCTGATTGCTGTAGCTAGGACTTCCAGAACAACATTGAATAATAGTGGTGAAAGTGGACACCTTTCTTGTTCCTGATCTTAGGGGGAGTGCTTTCAGTTTTTCACCACTGAGAATAATGTTTGCTGTAGGCTTATCATATGTGGCCTTTACTACATATGAGGTAGGTTCCTTCTATGCCCATTTTTTTAAAGAGATTTTATTGTAATTGCGTGCTGAATTTTGCCAAAGGCCTTTTCTGCATCTATTGAGATGATCATATGGTTTTATCTTTCAGTTTCTTAATATGGTGTATCCCATTGACTGATTTGCATATATTGAAGAATCCTTGCATTCCTAGAATAAACCCAACTTGATCATGGTGTATGAGCTTTTTGATGTGTTGCTGAATTGTTTGCTAAAATTTCATTGAGGATTTTTGCATCTATGTTCATCAGTGCTATTGGCCTGTAGTTTTCTTTTTGTGTGTTGTCGTTGGTTTTGGTATCAGAGTGATGGTGGCCTTGTAGAATGAGTTTGGAAGTGTTCCTTCCTCTGCAATTTTTGGAAAGAGTTTTAGTAGGATAGGCGTTAGTTCTTCTCTAAATGTTTGATAGAATTCTTATGTGAAGCCATCTGGTCCTGGACTTTTTTGGGGGGAGATTTTTGATCACAGCTTTAATTTCAGTGTTTGTAATTGGAGTCATAATTTCTATTTCTTCCTGGTTCACTCTGGGAAGATTGAGCTTTTCTAAGAATCTGTCCATTTCTTCCAGGTTACCCATTTTATTGCCATATAGTTGTTCATAATAGTCTCTTATAATCCTTTGTATTTCTGCATTGTCTCTTGTAACCTCTCCTTTTTCATTTCTAGTTTTGTTGATTTGATTCTTCTCTTTTTTTCTTGATGAGTCTGGCTAAAGGCTTCTTCTCAAAGAACCATTTTTTAGTTTTATTCATCTTTTCTATTGTTTCTTTCATTTGCTTTTCATTTATTTCTACTCAGATCTTTATGATTTCTTTCCTTCTATTGCTGCTGCTACTGCTGCTAAGTCGCTTCAGTCGTGTCCAGCTCTGTGCGACCCCATAGACGGCAGCCCACCAGGCTCCCCCGTCCCTGGGGTTCTCCAGGCAAGAACACTGGAGTGGGTTGCCATTTCCTTCTCCAGTGCATGAAAGTGAAAAGTGACAGTGGCAAGGCTGAGTGAGGTAGTGATCCTATCTGCTGATGATTGGGTTTGTGTTTTTATTTTGCTTGTTTAGATGAGGTGTCCTGCACAGGGTGCTACTGTGGTTGGGTGATGCCCAGTCTTGTATTCAGGTGGCTTCCTTTATGTGAGTTCTCACTAGTTGATACCCCCTAGGGTTAGTTCTCTGGTTGTCTAGTGTCTTGGAGTCAGTGCTCCCACTCCAAAGGTCAGGGCTTGATCTCTCTCCAAAGACCAGCCTAGGTCTAATCTACCAAGAGGAATTTCACCTGAAATGAAAGGACCTTTGCTTGAGTTCCAAAAACCAGTGTACAAGAACACAACGGAGATCTCTGACTCAGCAGATACTGGGTATTGCCTGTCACGTGGACAGGCTTCCTTGGATTGCAACAGATGACTAGAGGGTCTGTCCTTGGCAGTGGTCAGCAGAACTCCACACACCACTTCTCTCATGTTATCCTTGGTGGGTGGAAATGGCAGACGGCCAAATGGAAAATTTCACAGCCCTGCAAACATCAGCACACTAAACACTGCAGACCAGCAGTGCGAGGGAGCTGGACGGTGTGGACCAAATAATCATGTCCCTGGCACATGCCTTCCATATTAGTTTTGGGCTCCTCTTCCTCTTCCCTTCCTGTTCCAAGGCTTTACTTTCTTTCTCCCTGAGATTCCAGACAGCTCTGTTTCCTGCTCTGTGAACCCCTTGACTGCTAGGTGGAAGAAGAAAGATTTGGATGCTTGGGTGCACGAGCGATGGTTGATTGTGGGTGCCTTGCCAAAGCTGACTTTTATATTCTGGCTCAGAGCTAAGCTACAGCCTTCTGACAGCGAATAATCCTTTGTGTTTACGGGGCGCCTTTCTTCTTGGGAACTTGGAGTGCCTTGCCAAAATGTTCTTATTGATCTTCCCAACAACTTGGTGAGGTATGAAAATGGCAAAAGGTCATAGTCCGGGCACCCGCCTTTTTGCAAGAGCGTCAACTCGGGTGGCTTATTTTGAGGCCATGTTGCAAGTTTGCATCTCAGCTGGGATTGCATCTGAAGTCTCCCAGAATTGGCTTCAACTTTGGGGTGGGGGTGGGGGAAACGCTTGGCTGCACCATGCCGTCTCCTGGGGCAAGAGCAAAAATATCGCATTTCCTTTTTAAGCAAAGTGTACTGGAAAATGGTCTTTGGTGAATTACCCATCAGTCTAATTGATCTTCATTTCTTGTGATAACAAGGGATTTGACGGAGTATTCAGCTTTTTATTTTTTCTTCTGTTCCCACACTAGATACTTCTCCCTTCTCTGTGAAAGGAAGAAAGAACACACCTAGGCCCAGGAGCACTCCAGCTTCTTGTGGGAAGTCTCCATGGTGAAGTACAAGCTCGGGCTACCTGTGAACTGCGCACAGTGAATGTTGTAAGTTAACAAGAGTTGAATCTGCACTGGCTTGCCTTGCAACGGTTTGTGAATCACTGGATGCTTGAGCCAGGGTGCTGAAGACGTGTTAGCATTAGCTCTAGGTGATCCTCCAATTAATTTCTTCTTCTTCCTTTTTATTTTTTTAGAGGAGAGGTTCTGTTGTTATTTGCTGTGAACTTGACTTTCTCAGCTTCTATTGGGCACTGCTCATTCTCTCCTGGAATAAAAGGGTAGAAGACAGTGATTATTTCAGCGTAGAGCCAAGTTTATAGCAGCCTCTTTAAACCTGGCTCTGCAGTTCTTTTAGGTTAGTGGGTATAGGGTAAAACCTTTCAGGCTAAGGATTCCCAACCAGGGAATCACACTCTGTCATTATTTTCTTTACATGGAGTTTTTGATTGGAAGGAAATGTTTCTGGCATTCAAAAATCTGAGGTATGCAAGCTAGTACAGTCGGCTCTTCAGGGTGCTTCTCTTGCTTAAAATTGGCTGATTTATTGGGTTTTGTCAGGCTACTGGGTTGGGATTTTGAGACGAGTGGTTTCTGCATTCAGCTGCTGGTCACTTTCATGAGGAGGTATATAGATCCAGTAATTGAAGAGAGCACACTGTGGGCTTCCAGAAGCTTTAGTTTACCACAAAACTTAAGGGTTCGCTCAGCTCTGCTGCTTTCTGGAGATTTTACCTCATTGCTAGACCGTGTTATAAGAAAAAAATGCTTAGAGTTTTGTCCAGGAAAGAATAAAACTACAGGAAATCCAGGCTGGCCTATGAACATATTACCTTCAAATTTTGGAACATGAAGAGCCATCTTTGACTAGGTTTTTTGTGTGTGTGGGAATATCTATCATACATTTATGCACACACATCTTTATATATTTGTGTGTATATGTATAAAATATAAATATATATATACACATATGTATGTGTGTGTATATATATAAATAACTATGCATTAAGTTTTCAGTTTCTTAATAACTTGGTCAGGAAAGTTTTCCAGGCATTTATTATCTTTTTCTTCCAGTTGCATAAACAGTTTTGAGAGAGCAAGGAGCAGCGATATGAGGGCATGTATCTGGGAGAAAAAGCATTTACTGTTGAAAAGAAAAATTTCCAGTGAAATTTTACTTCTTGGTTTTCTAAAAATTTGTATTAAATATAAATGTTTATCCATATTTCCCAAGGGTTAAATAGTCATATTAAAATAAGCTTACTGAACTCAAGGACTCCCAGTGCTTCAGGGTAAGTGGGTGATGGGGGATGCTGGTGTTTTCATGGATTCTCATTTTGTACGTATGATCACATTGGTTCTGGTGGAAAGTACAGGGCTCCTAGAATTATTGACCTCAATTCTATTCCTGGTCCTAAGGTCAAGGTCAAGTAAGTTTGCAACCTTGGGCAAGTCACCGACCCCTGCGAAGTGTTGGTTTATAAGTCTGTGTTGCTCTGTGCTGCTTGTTTACTGAAGAGTCTCCATCTTAGTTTGGGGTCCCCACAAGCAGCAGAATCTCATTTTTTTAAAAAAAAAACTCGTATTCTAAAAGCTTCTGTCAGTATTAAGGAATAATTTGGGGGGCCCTGTTAGATCTGGGTGCCACTATAGCTGTATGTTTTTCTAGAAAGTATTTCCCAATCAGGTAGCCAACGGAATGCATGTCTGATGGTGTTTTTTTAAGCGTCTTTTAACCTAGGAAATAAGTACCTTAGGGAAAAGTGCTGTAGGTTTCAGATTACATTTAAAAGAACAGTGCAGTAACTATAATCAAGATAGCTTTTGTTTCGAATCTGGTGGTGTGTGTTTTTGTTTTAAACCATTGCTTTGAACTGCTCATGTGATACCCTGTCAGACCTCAAACATTAAGTGAGGTTTTCAAAGACATTCTAGAGTGTAAACCTTAAGATGCCACAACTTAAAGTCATTTAAAAATCCTTCTGTAAATGGAATGGGTTGAGCGAGAGGAAGAAAGTTCTAAATTCTTTTGAACTCCAAAGGACTTTTTCTTCCAAATTGCATTCACTTGGGGAGGTGGGGGAAGTCCCAGTTTTCTTAGTAAATTTTGAAGTTAGTAACCTTTTGCAGTCTTGCTCTATTTTTACAGCACTGAGTTAATATTTTGTCCTTATTTTGGTATCCTGGTGTCCCAAGGCCATGCCATTATAATAGAGAAGGCAGGAGATTTTTCAAAGGACGTGAGCTTGCATGTAGATGGAGTATGGTGGAGGGTAGATGAACGTGTTAGTAATAATCATGGCAGCCACTGCAATTAGTGGTGTCGATCCTTAGCAGCTTGTTGCCCCAGACTCACTACCTTTGTCGTTCTCTGTTTGTCCCCATCATCCACCTGTCAAATGCCACTGTGGCTCTTGCGGATGGACTTTGCTCCTCAAAGTGTCTCAAACTGGCTCTAAGGTGTGGTATCTTGTACAGAGAGAAGAGGCAAGAAAACTGACCTAGGAGTTGGAAGACCTGGATTTTACCCGTGGTGCTGCAATTAACCCTACAGCCTTGACGACCCATTTTATCTTGAGTAATATGAAAAGGTTGAGTGTAGTGAGCTCTGATGATTCTTCTAAAGACTCTAACATTGCTTCCAATATCAGCTTTGGATGAGGCGGGCTGGATGATCACTTTGCCCTGTTTGGCCTCTAAGAGTCAGTGGTCTGGCACAACTTCAGTTTATTGATCCAAGAGCATTTAAAACAGTGAGCACAGTCTTGTGGTTAAAAAACCAAAAAAAAGAGTTGTTGTGTGTGTCACCACGACACTACCCTTTGCAGAGGACCCTCCCAGGGACCATGGGACAGTCGAAAGGTGTTCACTTGAGCACTTTTTCTAAGAATGCAGTTTTAGTCATTTAAATTTAGGATCCATACTCATTGGTCTTTTTGAAAATTAAATACGAGCCACTTTTGAAATTTAACTTTTGAAAACTAATCCACCTCTGTTCTCAAATATTACTTAGTGTATAAGCCAGGAGGCCATGATCTAATTCTCTTCTGAGCTGCTCTGCTTTCTTGAGTAAATCTTCTCCAGCTGCCTCTTTTAAGCAGCCTTCCCCAACCTATATAAAGCAGCACCCTGTCCCTCTGTGTCCTCTAGCCCAGGGGTCCCCAAACTCCAGGATCTAATGCCTGATGATCTGAGGTGGAGCTGAGGTAATAATAATATGAATAAAGTGCACAGTAAATATTGGAGAAGGAAATGGCAACCCACTCTAGTGTTCTTGCCTGGAGAATCCCAGGGACAGAGGAGCCTGGTGGGCTGCCGTCTGTGGGGTCGCACAGAGTCGGACACGACTGAAGTGACTTAGCAGCAGCTGCACAGTAAATGCAATGTGCTTGAATCGTCCCCAGACCATCTCCCATCCCCTCCCCGGTCTGTGGAAACAGTTTTTTCCACGAACTGGTCCCTGATGCCACCAGGGTTGGGGACTGCTTCTCTAGCCTACTTTCTCTTTTGTTTCTTTTAAGCACCTTACATTTTATACCTGCATTTGTTAATTGCACCATCTCCTCAACTAGACTGTAAGATCCATGAAAACAGGGATGTTGTTCTTATTATTTTCCTGGTGAATCCATAACGCCTAAATGCAGCTTGTCAATATTTGTTGAGCAACTAAGGACAGAGTGAGCCTCTGCCTGGGTTTCTCCTGTGTGCGCCTAAGCCATTCAGAAAAGAACCCAAAACGGTTCTTACGCTAACGGCTTCAATCTGATAGTAGTTTGGTCAGGCAGAGGGTGACATGGAAAAACTAGCTCGCTGTCTTTTCCTTAGAAGCCGAGGTCAGATGTTTACAATGTATATAAGTCAGTGTGGGAAAGGAAGCTGTTTGTTTTTAAAAAAGGCTTCAGGGAACTATCAATAGTGTTTGGGGATTTTCTGATACTTAGATTCTGCCCGATGTGTGTTTCCTCTCCTCTTCCATTTGAGTGGTTTGCTTTATGGGTTGTTTGTGAGCAGCCTGCCCTGGCATTCTGTGAAAGGTGGGGTGTTGTGTTTTATGATCCCATTAGTTTATCACCTTTCATGTTTTCCTTGATTTCCAAAGTGAGCGACGGACTTGGCGTGGCCGGTCTGCCTAGAAACTCACCACTTACTGAATAGCGTCATTTTCATTTTCTTTCCTTTTGAGAGAGGCATACTTTGGAATGAAAGAATAGTGAACTGGTACAAATTGAGTCTATCGAATGTCTCTCTGGTGGGAAGGGAGAAACCAACAGTCACTTTCTTAGGGAGGCACTGTCTTCTGTGGCTTTTGAGGATAGCAGGTATCAAGGTTTCTTGAAGTTTTTGTTTATCAACCCCCTTTTCAGGGTGCAGGAGTTACATTATTCCTGGGAAGAAATGGAAAGACTAAAATAAACACCTCTGTGCCTATTTAGACAGCATTATGCTGTCTTTATAAGCTTTGAAAAATGGGAACTGAATTTGTAGTCTCCAGAGTGAGAGAATTACACATACACACTCTAATCAGAGCGATTTGGGAATTTCCCTATGTGTCTGTCAATTTGTACCTTTTAGATTTGCCATCTGTGATGCCAATTTTTTTATGATCTCTAGTGCTATCATAGGAAAAAAAAACTGAAGTCGATAAAAGGGATCACAAGGGAAGAGATTTTACTATTAGATAAATGAGGGGAAAGTCTCATTTTTAAAAATTCTTTGCTTATAATGACCCTACCAGTTGATCTGCATGTTATAAAGGCAAAGAGGCTCTCATATTTCATGCAAGCACTCTGGGTGTTCTTTATGCAGCCTCAAGTCTTCTAGAGTTTTCTCTTCCACCCATTTCTTTCCCTTTCCCAAACCTCCTCCAGTTGCTTCTTCGAGATGGTCTCACCCATGCCTGCCCATTGCTGCCTTGCAGCGGGTGGTGGTGTTGGGGGCTCTGCATGAGCTGCTGAGAACTGAGAATTGATGTCAGCCCTACTTCCTGAGTTGCTTGGCCGAGGGCAGCCCATCCCAGGCACACCTGTTTTCCTCGACATCCTCTTCCCCACCTGCTCGGCCTACTTGCCTCAGCTGTTGCAGCAGGAAAAACGTTCTTGTATCTTCTGCAGTGTTTTGTCCTGTAAAGGAACGTGTCCACAGCCTGGTCAGACCGCTTTCTAACAGCGTAGTGCTGAAGTAAAAAGGTTTTATGTTCTATTTACTGTTTCGAATTCACTGACGGGATCCTCTTTATGAAAAGACTGGTGTGCTCAGGCCTGTGAGGGAGGCAGGGGTGAGTCATCTGTATTCACTGCCCTCTGGGAGTTTCCCTCCGACTGCGCTGGTCAGTGCTGGTCAGCACAGAGTCAGTGTTCCAAAGCGGGTGTGAGTACGATTCCTGAGACTTGGGTTTTCAGAGAAGGAAGGATTCACAGCAGCTGAGCATCTGAATTCGGCCTTGAAACGGGGGTTGGATTTCAACCCCATATATGTGTGTGTTTTGAGAAGGTGACAGAGCGAGAGAAGATAACACAAGTCTTTTTGTTAACTGCTGCCTCACCTGGGCAGGTGAGACCTCAGAAGCATCTCTCCGTGAGGACTGATGTGCCATGACCGCTGATCCTGACTTGGAGTGGGGGCTTAGGGCACGTGGGACCCACTCCTCTTCGGAGTCATTTTATGTATTTATAAGCAATAGCTGAAACAAGAATTTGGGTCGCTTAAAGAAGCGATATCTCCCCAACCTGTGTAAAATGTAGTGTTTTCAACTGAACTTCAGGCTGAAACCACACCCAGGACTAAAACTGTATTTCTCAAGTGGAGTGCCTTTGAAGCGCTCACTGTGGAAGAATCTGTGTACACCGAAGGCAGGGCGAGGATGACTGGTTGGGGGTGATGCCCAGGACGGGGAATCTTAAGCCACAGCAAATTCTTCCAGACAGAGATCAAATCTGTCTCCTACTTGGTAACATGGAGAGCTCTACCACCTTTGTTATAACTATGTATGAATATGATGGTCATGTATTAATACGACCGATGGATGTCTTTCTCTCCAAGTATATCATATCATAGTAGTATTTTCATTCTTCCTCTAAAAGACTGTTGTTTCTCTTTTGTTTTCTTAGAGGAAAGAGTGAGGCACAGATAGGGACTAAATGACATCGTTTTGTCATAAAGCCAAAACAAAATCTAATGGTTCTTACCAGCAAACATTTCAATTCTGGGGACAGATGTATAAAGACAACTGAATAATTTCACTCTTTTAATTTCCCACATTTTTAACTTTTGTGAAACAATCATTTTTTTAAAAGAAAATCATTTATCCCTCCCTCCCTCAACATTTCATATTAAATTTCCAGTGCTAGCTATGTAGTAAATGATGGTAGGTGGACTTGTAGAGTGAAAGAATGAATCCATCTTCTGTGTGTCCTGAGGATGTTGTTAACCTTTTGCAGACCCCTGAATAAGAATGTTATATAATTTTTTTTTTAAAGTCTTCTGCAACAAGTATAAGCTGCTTTTAAGGTGAGATAGTAAAATTAGCTGTTTGACATCTGTGTTGGAGGATTTTAGTGTCTCAGTGTCAGTTCTTCTATTTTTTAAGGTATTTATTTGGCTTTGCTGGGTCTTAGTTGCATCCAGCATGATCTTTAGTTGCAGCATGTGGGATCTAGTTCCCCAACCAGGGGTTCAATGCAGGTTCAACCTGAGCCCCCTGCATTGGGAGCGCAGAGTCTTAGCCAATGGACCACCAGGGAAGTCCCCAGTTTTCTATTTGTGTTTCTGTTCTGAAACTACTTCTTAAGTAGACTCCCCCAAAGTAGAAACCTTAATGGGATACAAATGGCGACCTCCTTCAGAATCTTTTTATTTCCAAAACTCAGTTAAGTTCTAGTCATGCTCTTTGGACTCTTCAGCATCTTATTCCACCTCTAACTCGCACATCTTTTTCAATACCTTTATCACACATCTTATGACCTTCTGGCCATGAGTGTCTAGCATTAGGACTTGTCCATAGTGCCAGCAGAATTCACTGCTTGAGACCCCTGCCCAGGTAGGTGCTGCGCTACATCTTTCATTCTGGACATAAGCCATCCTCACATCGGGACGTCAATGTTTCGCATATTTGGAAATGAAAATGCTCTTGCTAAAATTATTTTCTAAAAATTTTGTATTAGGTGGCTCTTCATTTTTCTTTTTTCCCTCGTAGCCTTTGCAGCTTGCATACAACTGAAAAATTGTAATTTCTCCAGGGCTAACATCCAAGACTTTGATAGGCAGTCTTAATGCCTGGGCCTCCTATGAGTTGCTGCCCATTCTAAGCATCGTAAGACTTACCTTGCAGAACAAAGAGAACTGGACCCAAAGGTCGTCCCCTTCTTCCGACCTGGCAAGCTCTTCTTTCCCAGTGTCCTTTGTCTTTTCCTCTTTGTTCTCCAAGAAAAGGGAGGGATGAGATTAGGAGGCTATTGTTCAGAACGGGGACAGCTATTGCTTGTACAAACAGACTTTTCCTTTCCCTTTCTTTGGCAACTTCAGTTGTTCTACCTGTTTCTGGCTCTCCTCCTTCCGCTGTGAGCAACCTTTCTCCCTCGCCCCACTTTCAGGAGACTAATAAATTAAATATACAAATGTCAGTTGGTTCCTGTGAATCTACCAGCTCACATAATGCCGAACAGTCATTCAGCCTCTATCTTCAGTGAGGTTTTTGCCCTTTCTCTGTCACCACCACATCAAGCACGTGTGTAGATTAAGGGTAGTACGTCAAGGTGAGAGCTCTTTGCTGGGTTATGTTAGTCCATCACTCCTTTAGTGGAGCAGATTAGCTGCCAATTGGTATCTTGTTGCTGTCATTGGAGTTTGCAGTCCAGGTCCCCAGCTCTGCTGGCGATCTATTTCTGAGCCCCAGCGATGACGCCAGTTGTCCTGGCAACCTGCTGGCTGGCGCATCCGTAAAGGCCAGCAGAGGAATGGCAGTGGACGAGGGTGGCCTCCAGAGGGTTAGAAGGGAGTTGGCAGTCACCTTGCTCAAAGAGGATTTCCTCCATCTGGGCTGGCCTCCAGGAAGATGTCCGTATCATGGGAGTGTCACTTGGGACTGTGAACCACATGGTCTTTCTCGTCCAGATAGCATCCCGTGGAGAATAACAAACTGATTAGTGGCTGATCCAGGCAGAGTGTGGGGACTGCCAGAGCAGGGTGCTAGGTGATCTCAGGATGTTTGATGGTATCTGTTTTTCTTGTGAATCGGGTTAACGTTCCTGTTGTTCATCAGCACTGGTGTTCGGAGTTGGGGACATGGGTAGATGTTTGGGCAGAGTCAGAGGTCAGGAGAGGAGGGTTGAAGGGAAACACCACAGTGGATCTTGACTCCTTGTCCTGTTGACAGGTCTGGCCTAAAAACAGTTGAGTGTAACTAGAGCTCTCTGACTGGGCTCCAGTAATTATCTGTATTTGCAGCATTGCAAAGGAGCACCCCTTGTCCTCTTCTCTTTAATTCCTCTCCTCCTCCCTTGATGTCAAGTTGAATTGGCACTAAATGACTTGCCCCTCCCTCCTGATTTGGATCCAAAAGAACACAGAAGCTTTCTATCTTAAAGTCCCTCACTTAGTTGGCCTTGCCTTGATTGAGTCTAAAATTGGGCAGTCAACTCCCTCCCCTCCCCTCCCCTCCCCTCCCCTCCCCTCCCCTCCCCTCCCCCACAGCAAAGGTGGGTCTACCTGCAAAATTTGGGTGCTGAGGAGCAAGGGAATCTGGTGAAAGAGATATCCCCAAAACAGTTGAAACCCACAAATGACATAAAATATTATTAGTACTTAGTATTTGCTGAGATAATAGCACATACCTGTGTCTTCAGGATGGGGAAGCCAGTTAGGGTGTAACCAGATATTTCTAGCACATTTTACTGTTTGCTGTTTGCATGCTTAGTTTCATCCAGCTCTTGCATGGGGTATAGCCCTCCAGGCTCCTCTGTCCATGGGATTTTCCAGGCAAGAAGACTTGTGTGGATTGCCATTTCCTTCTCCAAGGAATCTTCCTGGACCAGGGATCAAACCTGGGTCTGCTGCATTAGCAGGCAGATTTTTTACCATCTGGGAAGCCCAGCACATTTATATTCAACATATATAAATGCCCCCTTTCATAGCTAGAATAAGGATAAATGTTGAAGATCTGGAACTGAAATTAACAGAAATACTATTTGGAGGAAAAAAGAAACTCCATGGGAGTTGATTGTACTTTCAGAGAATCCTATGTTTCCAAGATGTTTCTTGAATAAATCAGTTTTGTTTAACAAGCATGTGGTGTGCTCAACCAGGTCATTATTTTAAGTTGTTGAAAGGGTTTAATTCTCGAAGACATTGTGTGTTTCTCAAACGATAAATACCTCTTAGGTGCATTTTGATACAGTGGAGAAACAAGGTTGATTTTTTTTTTTAAAGTATCATTGTTTAACTCTTAATTCAATATCTGATGCTAAACAGTCATCATTCTTCATGGTACACAGGCAATGAAATCAGCTCTCTCATATTGATATGAATAATAGATACAGACTGTGAATCACATTAAAGTTGGAAGATTAAACTCCTTCTCTAGGTTGGTTGCTTTTTTAAAAGAAATCTGGAGAAGCAGATGAGAGCCCAATTAGGACTTATGAGCTTGATGCTACTTTTTTTTTTTTTCACAACCTATCTAGATATACAGTAATTGGAAGCACACCTAGTACAGAAAGACTGGGTTATCTCTCCCTCTTGAATTTGTTGTCAGTCACAGAGCTAGGTGTGAATCTAAATATTAATAACTCAAGGAGAAGAAGGGGATGCCCGGGGCTTGGTGCAGAAGCATCAGACTAAGGATGGACACCTGGGTCTTTCCCTTCCACCCCTGTGAGACCCAGGACAATCCACTTTCTTTCTCTGTGCTCCTATACCCATTTCTTCCAAAGGAAGGTAGTTCTTTATTCCACTGGACAGCATCAGATTTAAAGGTATTCATCCAACTAAGGACTTTTGGACTCACAAGTATAGTGTTAGTCACTCAGTTCTGTCTGACTCTTTGTGATCCCGTGGACTGTACCCTGCCAGGCTCCTCTGTCCATGGAGTTCTCCAGGCTTGAATACTGAAGTGGGTTGCCATTCCCTTCTCCAGGGGATCTTCCTGACCCATAGATTGAACCCAGGTCTCCTGCATTGCAGGCAGATTCATTGCCATCTGAGCTACAGGGACGCATACCTGGATTCAAATCCTAGATCTGCTGCTCAATAGCTGTGTGTGTCCCTGAGGAAACTGCCCAACTTCTCTGAGTCTTACTTACCTCATCTGTGAAATAGGGCTGGTCATACCTATGCCGCAGAATTGTTGAGAGAACTGAATGAGATGATGTGTGCTAAATATTAGCCCAGAGATTGCTCCCTAGTAACCATGGCAGCTATAGTGCTGTTACGATAATAAATTGCACAGAACAAAATGTATCGTGATGTGTTGCTGAAACAAACAGGTGAACAGAACAGGTGAACCACTGAAACTTGCTAGCCTCTTGGTTGTGGAGGTGTTTCCTCTGTAATGGGAACTGTCATTAACTGTCAGTGTCTTTGCATTGCCAGTGAAGTCGGTTATGTCTTGTCAAAGTCTTCTGCTTCTTTGACATGTATAGTAGACTAATTATGATGGTGAAGGTGGTAGCGTTTGTCAGAATTATCCATGTGCATAGTCTAAGGGGCCTTGGTATTTTAGGTAAATTTTTTAGCATTAGTTAAACTGAAAGGCACAGTGAGTTTGGAAGAGACACTAGTCTTGTCTCTAAAAAGAGTAGGGAGATTCCCAAAAGCTATTGATATGAGGGGAACTCTGAGAAAGAAAAACTACACTATTTTGATGTAGCCACCGTGTCTAGGTGGAGATAGGTGAAAATTACCTGGGCTAATTCTTTGACATTAAGGACAGAATAAGCCAGAAGATGGAGGTATACATTCCTGTATCTTCTTCCAGCAAATATTTACCTGGTGTGTGCACTAAGGAAAGCTTCCGTAACAGCTAAAAAAGCTTCCAGTCACTGGAAAGAGAGGTGAGAAGATAAGCAATTCCTATCTTTTAGTGGCACCCAGAGGATGCTATGGATACAGACCAGTGTGGCATCTTCTGGGCTCAGAAGTCTTCACCCCTAGACCTGACGAACTGACAGATGTTAACTCAGAAACAAAGTGGGTATATCATTTGGCATACATACGTAACAAGCCACCCCAACGTTTAATGACTTGAGACATCAAACATGTATTGTGAGCCAGCCGGGCTATTCCATCTAGGCTGGGTAGCTTGACTAGGACTGGTTGGTCCATGATGACCTCTCTCTTATGTCCAGCTGTTGTAAGGCTGGTTGGGGGGGGCAGGACCATCCACTGGGACAGCTTGTCCCTGCTTCACATGGTCACTCATCCTCCAGGCAGCTCGTCTGAGCTTTCATATCATGGTCTCAGAGAGCAGCGAGAGAGGACAAAGTCCAGCACGCAAGTGCTTTTAAACCTCTCCTTGGAAAATCTTTGCTAATCTCCCTGTGGCCAAAGCAAGTCATCTAATAAGTTCAGATTCAAGGGATAGGGGAAGCATGGGATTAGCTTTGGTTGATTGCATGGGGGACGCCGTGTGCCAAGCTCAGAGATGGGAGAGAATGTGCCATCTCGGAAAAGTGTACAGAGTCCAGAATGTCTAGAGCGAAGCAGGGAAGCGGCGAGGGACGGGCCGGATCACCAGGAGCTGCTTTTCAGGAAGCTCTGCGGAGGGGTTTGAAATCTGTCACAGGAGAGGAGTCCTTGAAAGATTTGTGCTAGGATGTAGGCATAATCAATTCCATATGTAAAAACATGGGTGATGGCAAACGCCTAAAAGCATTTGTCAGCCTAGACAGTTTGGGGAAGTTTCCAAACTTTCTAATCCCAACCTAGACGTCCCAGGGATTGCTGGAGAAGACAGAAACGCTGCAGCTGAGAGGTGCTTCCAAGTTGACATATGCTCTCTAAACAGAGACCAGAAAAGAGGATGCAGAGCCTCCTGGCAGGTCAGGAAGCTCAGAGGCTCAGGTGATGGGCAGTGCCTCGGTGAAGTCTGCCGGGAGGGCCCGGAACCTGTGAAGGGGGTTGGACCTTGCGGGCAGTGTTCATCGCATCTCTTCCTCATGGGATCCTGCCTGGCTTCTGATGGGTTACTGATGGGTTGATTGAAAGACTCATTAAAAAAATGTGTCTTTGCCTGGTAGGTAATGTTACAGTGTCACTCCAGCTGAAGACTCTTCTTGCCAACTGGTTTCCCTGTTACCTCAAAATAGGCAGTATGTTCCAGGGGCTCTCGGACCCCCTAAAAAATCCTTCTCTATCCTTGGATGGGACCAGGGCTCACTCATTAATTTCAAGAACTGACCTTTTAACTATGCTATTCAGTGTCACTCTTTAAAAATACTAAAATAGAAGTGACTGTTTCATTTCACTAAATTCAAGTCACTGAGACCGAGAACTTGTGGTTTTCACCGGGCTGTTTGGGACCCAGTTTGTTGTCACCGAAACTGTGTCATATTGGGCAGGAGTTGGCACGATCCTGTTCAGGCCTGGAGGTTATAGCTCCGATGTGGAAAGTACTCTTTTATAGATTGAAAAAAAAAAGAGAGAGGCAGGGACACCTAAATGTGTATTAAGCAGATAATAATTTGCCATGTTTTCTTTTTAATTTTCCAGTAAAAAAAAAAAAAAGGGGAAGTACAGAAGAGCGTCGACAGGGTGGGGGGGGCCTCTGAGTTCTACGCTTTGCCCTTGAGGGACACCTTCCCTGACCGTCACACTGACAGCGAGTGAAAATCAAGGGGAGAGAGGAGGACGAGACAAGGAGGACTGAAAGCCCAGAGCCCGCTCCTCCGGGAGCAGGCAGGCCGCTGTTGAAGCTCAGAGTCCTATATTTTCTCCACTTAGAGAGTTTCAAAACAAACCTCTGGTGAGGATCCTTAATGGTATTAGCTCTTTATTTTGTGCTCACTGATACAAGTGTTGGGTAACCACTGAAGTCAATTGAGGGGACAGCTTTGCCCCTTTGGGACTGGAGACTTTGCCCTTGTTCTTGGCAGGCCTGATCTCCAGGCACTGCTACTTGAATGGGACACATTTTCAAACAGGAGAGGGTTTCAGAAACTCCGATGCAGGGTCAGAGGCAATAGAGGCATTTGTTTGTTCCTGAGAGACAGCTAGCATTTTAAACATTTTTAGCAGAATGTCTCAAAACAATTATGTAAAGGAAGGGAACCTCAGAATTTAAAATGTCCCAACGGGGTGAGCTTCACTGTTCTGTGAAATGGAAATGAAAATGTGTGTTGGGGAATTCTTTACATGTAATATATAAATATATATAAACTCTATTTATTTGGCTGTGCCGGATCTTTGCTGTGGCATGCGGACTCTTAGCTGCACCCTGTGGGATCCCTGACTAGGGACTGAACCCAGGCCCCCTGCATTGGGAGTGTGGAGTCTTAGCCACTGGACCACCAGGAAAGTCCAGTTTCGAGTCTACTTACTTGCTTTACTGGAGGATCACAGGACAAACACTGACTGATTGTATCTGATCCTGAGAGGAAGATAGGATTACTGTGCTCAGCCTGGGGACGTCACAGAGCCTAGAACGATGCCAGGTGAGGGAGGGAGCCCAGCCGCGTGGATCAAGAAGGTCCAACTCCTGTATTCTTTCAGTCCAAGCAGGACCTTCTGGGAGGTTTGTCATGAAATGTTAATCAAAATAATATATCTCTCTTTACAGATACCTATTCAGTCTGTCCGAGCATGTGCAGCGTATGAAGGAGGAAAATAGAATCTTATTTTTAAAGCGGGGTGAAGATGGCACTGTGTTTGCTGCCACCTGTGTGTTATTTCACAGGTTTTGTCAGCTTATTTCCTCACCCACCTGTGCTTTCTCCAGTACCTTAAGCAATGTAACAAGGCTAGGAATCCACCAGGGACATGGGTACACAATTAAAATGAACGCTGATCAAAACCACCTCCTGTTATAGATTTTTTGAGAAGTTTTAATAATATTGCTGAAGTCTGAACAGGTGGAACTTTCTTTGAAGCTCCTTGATGAATATCCAGAGGTAGTCACTGTCAGCTAAGCGGGTGTGGAGACTGGAATGCCTGATAAGTATTCTGAGTGTCTTACAATGGGAGACAGGCTATCCCGTTCAGAATATGGTTGCTTCTCTCCATTTTAGGTAATCACAGTAGATTCTCTCTCTCTGTCTCTCCCTCTCTCAAACACAAACATACATAGACACCTATTCCCCTGGTATGCCCTACTGAAGGCAGACCAGCTACAGAGGGGCGGGATGACTCCAGAGAGCATGGCAGCCTTCATACAGCTAACTTTCTGGGCCCAGATTCTAGGATAACTGGCATAAGGTTAAAGCCCTTCTGATCCGGTCTCTTATCTCTTACACCGTTCACAAATCTGGATTTGTTGCACCTAACCTCTTTGTTGCAGCCGACTCAGAAATGCAGAGCTCTGAAGCCTATGTATTTACTTATTTCATCTCAATCTTAGATTTGCTGGCCGTACTTCAGTTCACAAAATTGAAAACTCCAAATTAGTTTCCATGATGAAATATGGGGCCAGAGTTGAAAATTGTTCAGCAGAAGCCACATTTGATCTTTGGATAAAACTCCATCCAGGTTCTGCCTTGGGACGTTTTGCATTGCTGGGAGCCTTTTCAGACAAAAGGGAGAGAGACTGGATGAGAAGGCAGAGCTAGGTGTCCGTGAACACCTGTGTCAAAAGGTCATAGGTGGCGTGGGGAGAATTTCCAAGTAACACCACTGGATTTCAGCGGTTCCTGCGGACCCTTGGCTTTCACTGTCTGGACTCCCTCCTCTGTGTTGGACCTCATCTTTCTCTCTCCCAGATGCCTCCAATCAGTTCATGCACCTTGACTGAGCTGGGGAGAAACAGTCTGGTAACAACATATTAAGCTGATAGGGACCTCAGCCAGAATAGTCACACTTTACAAAAGCTCAGGGATTCAGGATTGAGATTTTTCAATGGTGGAATTTCAGCTGATTGTGGAGGAGATCCTTTAGGTGTCATTTTTTCAAACATATTAGGAAGCAAGCACCAGCCCATCTAGTCAATACATGCTATCCATTCTTGTCTTCTGTGCTATCAATTTCCATGTGTAGTAACTGATGGCAATCTTTATAATACTCTTAAGAACTTTGCATATAAATTTCAAAGCTATGGTATGCTTCACCAAATTTTTTTTGTTCTCAGTTTTTAAAAATTGTGATTAAAATACACACAACACAACTTACCATCTTAACCATTTTTGGATTTTTTGTTGTTATGTACATTAAAAAAATTTTTTAAATGTTTTGTATTGGGGTATACCTGACTAATTTGTGATAACTCCAGGTGAACAGTGAAGGGACCTGGCCATGCATATCGTCTTAACCATTTTTAAGTGTATAGTGCAGTGGTATTAAGTACGTTAGCATTGTCGTGAAACCATCACCACCATCCCAGAATGCTTTTCACCTTGCAAAATGGAAACTCTTTACCATCAAACACTAACTGCATTCTCCCTTCTCCTAGCCGCTGGCAAGCACCATTCTGCCTTCTGTCTTCTCTGTACCTCACACAAGTGGAATCCTACAGTGCATGTCTTTTTAGGACTAATTTACTTCATCTTGCATAATGCCCTCAAGGTTCATCTATGTTGGGGGCATGTGTCAGAACCTCTTTCCTATTTAAGGATGGATAACATTCTACTGAACATATAGAATATATATAGTCTACTGAATATATATTAAAATTATTCATCCATTGATGGACCTTTTGGTTGCTTCCAACCTCTTGGCTATTTTGCATAATGCTGCTCTGAACATGGGTGTGCAAATATCTGTTCAGGACACTTCACTACCTTTCTTTTATGTGCTTGCTGGATATAGTTGCTTGAAGAAGCCATGCACCTACCCTCGATGACTCTTTTTCACTGAATAGAAAAAGATGCCCAGCAGTGTTACCTGAAGTATCTTCTCTGCTAAATCTCACCTGATACCTGAAATGCCATTAATAGCAGTTCAACACTGGTGCCTCATATAATAAAGAATCTGCTTGCAATGCCGGAGACTTGGGTTCGATCACTGGGTGAGGAAGCTCCTCTGGAGACGGGAATGGCAACCCACTCCAGTCTTCTTGCTGGAGAATCCCATGAACTGAGGAGCCTGGTGGCCTACAGTCCATGGGGTTGCAAGGAGTCAGACACAACTGCACAACTAACACATTCATGTATTTGTTCCTCAAGAATTGAGCAAAGCCTTCTACTTGTTTTACTTAAAAATGCAAATAACCCCGGGACAGAAGCTACAGATAAGATTTTTAGCACTTGGTGTGAATTAATCAGATCTTACCTTAGAAGCCTTATCTGTCCCTCCCCCTAGTTCTTAACTGTTGGTTCCCTACTGTGTGTACTTGCTAAGTCCCTTCAGTTGTGTCCCACTCTTTGTGAACTCATGGATGGTAGCCTGTCAGGCTTCTCTGTCCATGGGATTTCCCAGGCAAGAACACTGAAATGCGTTGCCATGCCCTTCTCCAGGGGATCTTCCCAACCCAGGGATCAAACCTGTGACTTATTTCTCCTGCGTTGGCTGCTGCTGCTGCTAAGTCGCTTCAGTCGTGTCCAACTCTGTGCAACCCCATAGACAGCAGCCCACCAGAGTCCCCCGTCCCTGAGATTCTCCAGGCAAGAACACTGGAGTGGGTTGCCATTTCCTTCTTCAGTGCATGAAAGTGAATAGTGAAAGTGAAGTTGCTCAGTCGTGTCGATTCTTAGTGACCCCATGGACTGTAGCCCACCAGGCTCCTCTATCCATGGGATTTTCCAGGCAAGAGTCCTGGAGTGGGGTGCCATTGCCTTCTCCAGCAGGCAGGTTCTTTACCACTGGCACCACCTGGGAAGCCCAATAAATATATTTATTGCCTTGCCTTATTACCTCAATTATAGCCTTGCTTTATTATACAAGTATCACACTGTTTTAAAATTACTCATTGATATTATTTTGCTTCTCTTGATAGAAGCTTCTTAAGCACAAGATCCTTGTACAATTTATGTTGGTTTTTCAGGCCCTAGCAAATGTTGCCCACAGACACCTCTGCATAAAGATTCATCCATTTATTCACCAGGCCTTTATTGAGTACCCACTCTATGTCTTCAAGTGAATCTTAAAATTCTGCCTTTCTAGTTTTGGGTGGCTAAAGATCAACTCTGTCCACCATACAGTTTTGGAAGATTTTAGAAACCTGCAGATCTGCCTTTTACCCTTTTTGGTGCCGAACCTTGAACCAGAGGAGTCATTCAACCTCTCAGTTTTCTATCACAAATCTCCCCAGTTTCTTGCACTTCTGTTCAAAAGCAGCATCTATCCCAGTAGGTTTACATTCTTCTATTCAAAATTAAGACAGACGAGGAGACTGTGTCCCTATCTCCAAGCAACATCAAGCATGGACATTTTATAAATGCATGCATTCACTTAGCCCACTGTTAATAGTAATCTCCTTAGAATGGGGGCCAGGGTTCTAGTCCTTGGGTTAGTATGCTCTGTGTTGACTAATAACTGTATACCTCACTGTATACTTTGGCGAAGGCAATGGCACCCCACTCCAGGACTCTTGCCTGGAAAATCCCATGGATGGAGGAGCCCAGTGGGCTGCAGTCCATGGGGTCACGAAGAGTTGGACAAGACTGAGTGACTTCACTTTCACTTTTCACCTTCATGCATCGGAGAAGGAAATGGCAACCCACTCCAGTGTTCTTGCCTGGAGAATCCCAGGGACGGGGGAGCCTGGTGGGCTGCCGTCTACGGGGTCGCAGAGAGTTGGACACAACTGAAGTGACTTAGCAGCAGCAGTCACTGTATACTAGCAACTCACAGCCCAGGGATAACATGCACTCCCTTAAGGTATGTCCCCCTTGATCAGATGATGGTTATTACCTTGTAAATGAATCTGTCCTAAACTAAATTATGACTTTAGGCTCTAGCCTCAGCATCTGTTAGTTCTCAGTGACGTTACTATCAAAGCTAATAGACAGATTATCATTTGGGTTTATATTGTTGTCATATTATTCTAACAGTGACATTAAAGGTTAAAGGTGTTTCCTGTAACAGATTTCAAGATGAAATTGTGACTATTGGTACAGTTCCCTATTTGGTAGGTAAACAGAGTTAAAGATTCGTTGGTCACTAGATTGAAACAAATTGGATATCTTTACCAAGAACATATTTATAGGATTCATAGGATTCATTTTATAAGGAACAGAAAAAAAACAGGAATAAGTGAACTCTTCAGACTATCTGTTAGTCTTTTTAGATCATAGTTTGGCTTTTTCCTCTGTTAAACATTTGGACAGAGTTGTTAGCAGGTAATAAAGTTTAAAGTCAACTGTTTTGAAGACATATCCCCTTCTGGCGCTCTTGTATTCCTACTTTAATGCAGTCGAAATGAAAGTTGCAGAAAAGATAACAGCAATATGCCTAAATACTGAACTACAGTAAATAGCTATAGTGAATTTATGCCCATAGAAAGGAAGAATTTGAAACAGATGGCTTTTGGTTAAAGGTATTTCCTGTAACAGATTTCAAGATGAAATTGTTAGTTTAGCAAAGATGATTAAGTCTTTAGAAACACTGTTGCTGGAGTACCAGTGTTTTAAAAGGATTCCTCCCCACCCTAAGGACCACCACCACCACCACTCCCTCCTCTGTATGTAAAAGCAGCTTTGAAGGATAAGAACAAACACTGAATCCGACGTTGGTGATTGGCTCGTGCGTCCCTTGGTTTGTGGATGGGGAACCCAGCTCAGCTGTAAAACAACTCAGTCATGCTAATTCCTGGTCGTGTTGCTACATTATCTTCATAAATAATTTGCATCGTGGGGTGTTTCTGCATATCTTGTGCATTTTAATGTTATTTTTAGCCAGGAATTTTTATTTTACAATAACAGTTTTTTGAATAGACTAATCAAGAAGCCTCCTCCAGAGTCAAGGAAACAAGTGCTGAGAATATGTCGGGCGGGGGGGGGGGGGGCGGTTTGTCTCCTTTCCTCCTCAGACAATTCCCTCTGCTGCTGTTCTTGCTGCTCTTGCCATTACTTTTGTAACTTTAGTTCTTTGGAATTTCCTTTTTTTTTTTCCTTAGACATCAGAACAGGGCTGTTGAAGTAATTTATGTCATGAGAGGCTGCACTACGGTGATCTGAAGCCAGCGTGGCTTTTGTGTAAGGCACTAGCTATTCTGCCCTTAACAAGGAGAACGTTATTGGAAACTTGAATTATGAGATGGAGTGTTACCTCTTTGCTTTGAAACAATTGTCTCTTACAAGTAATCTCTGCAATACCTTGAAGAGGAGTTAAACTCGAGTAGCAACATAAAAAACCTGCCATGTTGTTGTCATTCAGCCACGCAGTCGTGTCCAACTCTTTGTGACCCCATGAACTGCAGCACGCCAGGCTTCCCTGTCTTTCTCGGCATCAGGGTCTTTTCCAGTAAGTCAGCTCTTCACATTAGGTGGCCCAAGTATTGAAACTTCAGCTTCAGCATCAGTCCTTCCAATGAATATTCACGGTTGATTTCCTTCAGGTTATCACCTGTAGATGTTGGCATTTGAATGTTTTCTTCCAGAATCTTTTCGGTGGGTATGTGTACAAATAAACAGAGGCGGTTTTACAAAAATGGAATTGTAGTTGATAGACTTTTCTGAACCTTCTTTTCTTACTCTGCTGTCTGTTGGGAACATCTTTCCTTGTTGATAAATATAGGTCTTTAAAATGTTGATGGCAAAAAATAAATAAATAAAATAAAATGTTGATGGCTTCTGAGCTTTCTGGTGCACGGATGTCAGAGTGAAGGTTCTCTGACTTCACCAATTGTACGTGCCCTTTTTGTTCTTCTGTTTTTTCCTCTTTTCTGCTAGGATCCATCACATGCCTCTTGCTCTGCTCTTGACTATGGTCAGATGAAAAGCCTGAGTGAAGACAAGACCTAGGACCCCTATTTGACAGAGAGCTACGCTCTTGAGTTCTCTGAATCAAGACTTCTGAGAGTATTACTCTTCCATCTTGGCCTCCTCGACACACTCAGCATGTGTTTTCTTGGGAATTTTACTTTCCCTTAGATTCCCAGTATCTTCTGTTGACTTTCCCTCAAGACTGATGACTCATCACCTCACCTGCAGTGGGGTTCCTTTTCTCTTGGGTCTCTACTTTGGCCTGAATCAAGCAGAGACACTTCTTTTTGACTCCATCACGTCCCTTTCCAGTTGTCTGGAGTGAGCTCACTCACCTTTCAGACCCCATTTTGAATCTCCAGGCAAAGTCCAGCGCCTCCAGCCTGATCTGCAGTTCCTCGTCAGCTTGTGGCCTCTATCTTGTGGTCCATTGCAATGCTCTGTTGGCCGCTCTTCCCAGAGGCTCTACCGCTAAGCCTTGCCTGTGCCATCACCTCCATCGGAAACACCAGGTCCTCCCAGTTCTTGACCCGCAAACCAGTCCCTGCTGGGATTTCAAAACCTGGACAGGAGTCATCTTGATGGTGTCTTCTCTGGTGCCTTCCATAGGGCTCCCAGTCAAATCTGGAAAGTCATCTGGAAGGAAGAACCTCAAACCAGTTTTGTTTTTTTAATTAACAGACTTTTTTTTTCAAGCAGTTTTAGGTTTACAGAAAGTGGATGGGAAAGTACAGAGTGTTCCCACATTCCCTGCCTCGCTCCTGCCCCAAGCCAGTGGCCTCTGTTATTAACCAATAATGATATACTGGTTGTAACTGAAGTCCAAGATTTACAGTTGAGTTCATTCTTTCTGCTGTATTGGCTTGGCCATAAAAGTTATTTGGATTTTTCCATAGTTCTGATACAGTCTATGGGTTTTGACAAATGTAAAATGATGTGGGCTTCACCGGTGGCTCAGTGGTAAAGAATCTACCAGCCAATGCCGGAAATGGGGGCTCAACCCCTAGATCAGGAAGATTCCCCTGGAGGAAGGCATGACAACCCACTCCGGTATTCTTGCCTAGAGAATCCCATGCCTGGTGGGCCTGGTGGGCTGTAGTCCATGGAGTCGCAAAGAGTTGGACATGACTTAGTGACTAAAACAACAAAATAGCATAAAGACATGTATCCACCAGTACAGTATCATACGGAATGTTTCACCACCCTAAAAACTCCCCGTTCTCCATCTATTTATATCTCCCTCCCAACCCCCAAACCCTTTTCACTGTCATCCTAGTTGCCTTTTCCATAATGTCAGATAGTTGGACCAATACAGTACATAGTCTTTTTACACTGGCTCCTTTCGCTCAGTAGCATATATTTAAAGATCCTCCATATCTTTTCATGGCTCAATAACTTACTTCTTTTGATCACTGAATAATATTCCATTGCACGGATTACTGCAATTTATCCAGTCACCTACTGAATGAGGTCTAGGTTTCAGCCAAGTTTTGGCAGTTCATAAAGCTGCTATAAACGTTCATGTTCAAGTTTTTATATGGACCCAAGTTTTCACCTCCTTTGGGTAAATACCATGGAGTGTGATTGCTGAATCATATGGTAAGACTATGTTTCATTTTGTAAGAAACTGCCGAAATCTCCTGCACAGTGATTGTACCGTTTTCTGTTCCCTCCAGCAATGAGTGAGAGTTCCCATTGCTTCACGCCCTCACAAGCATTTGGCATTCTGGATTTTGGTCATTCTGGCCGGTGTGTTTAGTGATATTTTGTTGTTTTACCTTGAAATTCCCTGAAGACATATGATTTGGAGCATCTTTTCATAATTTATTTGCTCTCTAAAGATCTTTTGTAGGAAGGTGTGTATTTAGGTCTTTTATGTATTTTTTTTAATTGGATTGTTTTCTAATAGCATCATTTTTCCTGTAGCTCTATTTTTGCTGTTATTTCCTTTTTAACTCAAGCTGGTTCTTACTGCTCATTAGATTGCTTACTACTGGAAGGCACACTCTCCTTCCTTGATGAACCCATGTATCTCTCAAGAGTGGTGTTCACTGTGGTGTTCACAGTGTTTAGGTCGATTTCTGAAGCTGGTGTTAAATTTCAGAAATTCCTTGGCTCCTTTACATTAATTCCTAAATTTTACTCTTTGCTGTAATGATTTAATAGCGTATTTTTAAAATGTTATTTCGGGTGCCTGTTTAGTTTTCCCTGCAGACTACAGAAGTCATTTTAACTTCATCTTTCTGACCTGCTAAAAGCAGTAAATTGACAGCAATAAGTGAGAGGTACAAGCTGCTGTGTATCTGATACGAGGAACTGTATGTTCTATGTGTGCCGTGATAGTTAATGTGGGAGGAAGTCAATATTAATTTCTGAATCACTGACTACATTATATATAATGCAGAGCTTCCCAGCCTATGTGTTACAATGCGCTACAAATACGTCAGCGTTTGGGCATCCTTAAACCCTGAGGTTACAAAGCCCCTGGTGGGGGCGGGAGGCTGGGGCCTGACCACTTATGCTGGTATGTTGCTGGCCAGGTGTTAGTTTCTCTGTAAGCTGTGCCGAGAGGGAAGGGAGAGAAAGAAAACATGCAGAGGAGAGAGCCCCAACACTCACCGGCATAATATGAAATGGGGAAGATAGTGATTTAGAATCCACAAGCATCAGTTCACTGTCAGCTCTCCAATAGCAGAGATTGTGTCTGCTTAGGTCACTGCTCTGTCCTCACACCTAAAACAGAGCTTGTTAAATAATAAATGCTCAATAAACATTTATCAGTTTAATTCATGAAACACACCTGAATATTAAATTCATCACACATTGCTTCACCCTCTCTGTTCTTCAATTTCTAGAGCCAGAACCAATTTATTTCTGTGTAACAAGTAGAAATTTATATGTAGATAATATGGCCCTTTTTGTGACCTAAAGTGGCACAGTCTACAGCATGGTGCTTGTTAAGGAGGTTGAGGAACCATTGATTCTTTCTTATCTTCTCTTATTTGAATTGTTTTTAAGTCTGGACTTGTTAAGGAGGTTGAGGAACCATTGATTCTTTCTTATCTTCTCTTATTTGAATTATTTTTAAGTCTGGACAATGGTGCGGATGATAATTGTGATGATGATAACTATATAATTTGCATACAGCTCGTAAAATTTATTGCGTTACATCGATGTAATCCTCAGAGCGACTCTTAGAGAAGTATTTCTTTCTGTTCCCATTTTCATAAATGATGAAACTGGTGCTCAGCAAAGTTAAATGATTGTGGAAGATTGCACAAATGGTACATAACATACATGGAACTTGAGCCCAGACATTTTAACTTTTTACTTCAAATCTCAAGGACTTTTCATCTGTACCAAACATTATAAGGTTTAATCTAGACTCACTTTTAGGGCTTTTCTGGTGGCTCAGACAGTAAAGGAGCCACCTGCATTGAGGGAGAAGGGAGACCTGGGTTCGATCCCTGGGTTGGGAAGATCCCCTGGGGGAGGGCATGGCAGCCCACTCCAGCATTCTTGCCTGGAGAATCCCCATGGGCAGAGGAGCCTGGTGGGCTACAGACCATGGGGTCACAAAGAGTCGGATACAACTGAGTGACTAAGCACAACACAGAGACTCACTTTAAAGCCTAGATCACCTTCAATTATCATGTTATTTAATACAAATGATGGTGATAAAGTAAACTTTAGGAATGCTTAAATGAGGTAAACATTTCTAAACCTTTTTTGAAAAATGTAGGCTTAAGCTAGATGCTAGTGAGAGTTTTTCAGGTCTAACTAACTCTTAAAGGTCTGAATTAGTGGAGTTTTAATGTGAATTAATGGTTGCATTTTCAAAGAATAGTGATTAAAGTATAAACCTACCTGCTGTTATAGAACTTGGTGAGGTGAAATGAGATGAGAATAGATGGTGTACTGTGAGAACAAGAAGGATGTGCAGAGGCAGGCTTATGTGGATCCTTTAAATACATTTGATGCCATCCTTTTTGACAAGAAGAAATGCCTTTAAAATTTCACACTGGCAAGAGGAAAAGAAAATCGGCAATCTCTCTTCTTTTTTTACCCTTTCATTTGAATGTTTAGTCACTTTGGTCTACTTCAGTTTTGATTCACAAATGAGTTTTCAGAAGCTGCCCTCCTGTTTTTTGGTGTTTTTTATGAAATATTTAATTTTTCCTCTGAAAACTGACCCAATCACTGGGACATGAGATGGATACTCCTAAATCTTCTCGTTTTGTCAGCTGAGTTTAATCTTACACTATCTACAAAATTGGGAAAGGTTTTCTCATACAATTCATGAGCAGTTCTGGACATCCCATATTCATCCCTGCATTTAAGTAATTCTCCAAATATTTATCGAATGCCAGCCACAGAATCTTTGGCCTAAAGAAGCTCACAGTCTTGACTCTGGTTCTTGACTCACCAAACACCTTGCTTCTCTTCCACCGAATTCCAGACTTTCTCTGTGGATACAACTGAATGCTGTTTGCAGAATTCTTCCTGCTTGTAGTGAGCAGCCATCTTGCTCATTAGGCACTTTATAAAGCTCAAGAGTTTGAGGGAAAAAGCCAAAGGGATCAGTGAGTAGCTTGCTGTTTGGTTTCCTGGAAAGAGGACTGTCCCAGTGATCCTGGAAGAGCTGTTGCCACTGCAGCTCCCTAGGTGTGCTCGCATATTCTATATATTGGGGCAACATCTTCTGTGTCTTACACAAAGAAAGCAAGGCTGAAGATAGAACCCAGGAGCATGAAAACCTTTTAACCTTTCCAACAACCACGTTTCAGTTCGGTTTGTTCCCCTGTTGGCTTTCAGAAGCGGGAAGAGAGGGAACTGTTAATTACAAGGGCCACGTTTCTTTCAGCTATACTATTTTCAATGCTATATAATTTGAAAGCTAAAGTGGCAAGTGCTTGCTTTCAAATGTGGAGAGAAGGTGCCCCCTCATTTTAGGCTTCTCTGATAACTCAGTTGGTAAAGAATCCACCTGCAATGCAGAAGACCCCAGTTCAATTGCTGGGTTGGAAAGATCCACTGGAAAAGAGATGGGCTACCAACTCCAGTATTCTTGGGCTTCCCTTGTGGATCAGCTGGTAAAGAATCCACCTGCAAAGCAGGAGACCTGGGTTTGATCCCTGGGTTGGGAAGATCCCCTGGAGAAGGCAAAGGCTACCCATTCCAGTATTCTGGCCAGGAGAATTCCATGGACTATACAGTCCATGGGGTCACAAAGAGTCACAACTGAGTCACTTTCACTTTCAGTTTTCATTTAAGGCTTAGAAAATATTGACTTTGATTTAAACAAAAGGAAAAGTCTCCAGGGCCTAGTAATGGGGATTGGTATTGTCAAGAAGCAGACTTTTTGTTTTCCTGGTGTTGGCCTTTGGAGGAGTCTGC
Organism: Capricornis sumatraensis; assembly: GCF_032405125.1. Classification (NCBI taxonomy): domain Eukaryota; kingdom Metazoa; phylum Chordata; class Mammalia; order Artiodactyla; family Bovidae; genus Capricornis; species Capricornis sumatraensis. Next base: position 44,085,517 of record NC_091090.1, read on the forward strand.
TCCTCTTTCCCTCCCATTTTTTTATTCCTCTTCTCTGGATCAGGTATGTTCACAGATGACCACTAAAGTGGGGCTCAGGGAGGCTAGGATGAGACCCAAGGCTGGATTTCTGGCAGAGCTTCTCCATGACTCCCAGGAACAGGATGAGCTGCATCTGTGGCCTGGAAAGTCCATTTCCAAGACGGAATGTTGATCCCTGTTGCTCAAATAGTCTGGTCAGCGTTCCTGCAAGGTCCCGAGAACAGAGTGGAAGCTATTTACTAAACACTGTGTCTGGGTCTAGGTGAATTTTATGTTACTTCTTAGAAGATATACAGACATCTTGACAAGGTGGATATTGCTATCTCTGTGTTGCAGATAAGAGAGCCTACACAAAACGGAAGTGAGTCAGCTCAAAGCTACCCTGCTAATAATAAACATGCTGGTTTTGACCCTAAGTAAGTCTGAGTAATAAAACCCATACCCTCTCCATCATATTCCTTCCCTTGAATCAGAAAGTACCCGGCGGGACAGGTGATGGCAGGGGCCATGAAACCACAGGTAGATGAAATGCTTTCTGCCTCCCTCCTTCTATTCTCTGAAAACCCATTCACATATGCAAATACGTTGCATCCATGATGGTTCCAGCCCTTCGCCTGCATAACTCTACACGTGAAAAAGATTAAAGAGACCACGGAGACATTACTGACATCCAAGTATTTGCTATCACGTGGGAGGAAAGTTATACAAGAACTCCATTTTTTTCCTTTTCTTTCCCGTATTTAGACATTGTAGAGTTACAGCAACAATCACCCACAGGTGCAAATATCATCCTCTACCTTTATTTGATGATTTACAAATATTTTTATTATCTTTTTTCCTTTTCTCCTCTTTTTTGCAGTTGAATCCAAAATATTTATTTTATGACACTGATTTGATATTTTCCATGCTAAAAGTATTCAATAAGGCTTCCCTCATAGCTTAGTTGGTAAAGAATCCTCCTGCAATGCAAGAGACCCCAGTTTGATTCCTGGGTCAGGAAGATCCCCCTGGAGAAGGGATAGGCTACCCACTCCAGTATTCTTGGGCTTCCCTCGTGGCTCAGCTGGTAAAGAATCTGCCTGCAATGCCAGAGACCTGGGTTTGATTCCTTGGGTTGGGAACATCCCCTGGAGAAGGGAAAGGCTACCCATATAATGTATAGTATTCAATACATTATCTGCAATGATGAATCATTTTAAAAGACAAGTATAGAATTTAATACAATAATAAACAGATCAGCAAACATTATTCTCTTATTCACTTTCCAAATTCCAAGGTTTCCTCCACCCTACCCCCACCAACACCCAGGACCCTCTTTACTTTGTCGATTTTTAGTATCAACTCCTTTTTCAAACACAATCTGGTGTGAAACCTCAATATATAAAACTGATAAAGGAAAAATTTGTTAGTATAATGTTTGTTAAAATTCAATGTATAATGCTGACTTATAAAACCCAGAAAAAAGAACAATGAGGCGTTGTGGATGAACACAGAAATTTAAAATCAGTGTTACGGATGACAGCTGCAGGCTTTTCTAACTTCAGTTTCCAATTTATTCCCTTTTGTTGTTGTTGATTTTTTTTTAATATTGTTGCACAGTCTTGAGAAAATAATCTTGGTTCCCTAAAAAAGAGTTGCAAGTAATGATAGGGTATTGTATTTTTTTTTTTTAAAAAAAGAGCTACCTTGCAATCTCAGGGTATTTTTACATTTAAACTTATCCACTTAGAACTTATTCACTTAAAACAAAAGGAAGAGTAGAAACGGCTTCTTTCAAAGTTGAAATCATTAACGATATGAAACAATTTGCAGTTTTTAATTGGAAAGGCTGCAGTTTGGGGAACCAATGGTCATTTCCTCAGCTAGTCCAAATCTTCCATTAGAGGCAGAAAATACTTTTCAAATTATAACAATAATAAGATGCTCACTGATGTCTTAAAAAAAAAAGGAAACCTACAAGCTTGGGGGCCCTTCTCTGTCTACTCAATTCCAGAAGGTACAATTTACCTTGTTTGGCATGGTGAGTCCAATCTTTGAATTTCATGCTGGCATTTTGCTATCATACATGATGACCTAGGTCACTGCAATGCCAATACATCAATTTGGTTCCACTATTTTCTGCCACACACTTATTATGCCAGAATTCAGAGTTTGCTCGAATCAGAGTATAGTCTAGTTATGTCCCTTAAACTTTTTATAAGCTACTGGTGCCACATCTTACCTTTTTTTCTTTTTTTTAATGTTATAGTTTTTTTCTGTAGAAGAAACCAGATGATTTGTGCAGTAGAATTTCCACCGTCCGGCGGCTTTCGATGGCGGCTTTCGATGGCGGCTCTCGATGGCGGCTCTCGATGGCGGCTCTCGATGGCGGCTCTCGATGGCGGCTCTCGATGGCGGCTGTCGATGGCGGCTTTCGATGGCGGCTTTCGATGGCGGTGTTGGGCATGTTCCTTTGTTTTCTGTCTTCCTAGGGAACTGCTGGGAAGCCCCAGAGGCAGTGTTTCGTTCACTTTGTTTTGCCTGACAGCTTCACAGTTGGTCTTGTGTCAGGAGGCCATTGGTTAGTAGTTTATTTTTTTGTAATGAGATCTTTGTTTAAATTCCTAAATTTACAGGCGATTGCAAATGATGCTAGTCTAATTCTGTTATTCTTTGTCCATTTACTACCAGGAACCACTATTCTAGACGAGAAACTTCCCCTCACCTACTATTTGTTTACTCAGTGCTTCCAGTTTTGTATAAAAACCAGGATGAATACTTGACTCTTATTTACCGGTCTTGAACATAAAATTTGTTCAGAATTTTCTCCTTAGTCACCATTTTTAAAAGTATTACTGTAAACTCTTGAACTTAAATGATATATATCTGGTGTGGTTCAATCAGTTATAGTTTTTACCATTAACTGATACTCAAATGGCCTCATTTTGACTATTGCCTGCTAACTACTCAGTTTGGTTCTTGAGTCCTTTCCATGTAATACTAGTTTTCTGAATTTATTATATATATATATGTATATATATTTGTCTTGCTTTCTAATAAGACAGTAAGTTCTAGGCTCCTCTTGTACATTTCCTGCCTCAGACCTGGGATCACCTTTTTTTGCAAGGAAACCTGCTTCATATTAAATATTAGTGAGCAATGGCATTTGGAGACCACAGTCTTGGGCTCAGGTGTTCTCATTATGACTGAGTTTGTCATTGTTTCTCAGCCTTTTCAGTGGGCACAGCCAGAGTTAGGAAATGAATCAATTTCTCTCTCTCTCTCTCTCTAGATATATATAAATATATAAATTTAAATATTTATATATTTATAAATTTAAATGTGTATATATATATTTTTAAGGTGAAATACATCATGAGTTTATACTGGTGTGCACTGGTGTGCTAACTCTTCTTGATCTCTTTCATCCTACTCCAGGATTTTCTATTTTCAAGCGGAAAATAGCAGTTCTCAAGCACACCAACACAATTTACTCATTTTACTCACACTACACTCACCGTAATTTCTGAATAAAAATACCAGTGACACTCCAACAATATGTTTACTAAAAACTTTTCACTTTTGTTTTGGTTTTTGGTCCTTTGGGCTAAGGATGTACAGTTACTTCATAATGTGCTGGGGTCACTTGGAACAGTTCCTGTCTGAATGTTTATGCCAGTAACTAGATAGATCTTCCTTAATATAATACCCTTAATGCACCCCTATCTCTCTCTTGGAGCCCCAAGTTCCTGGCCTTCTTATACCTCTTTCACCTGTTTCACATCATCCTATACCTTTCTCTGAGAGCTGTTTTCACATATAGGCATATGTATTTGTGTGATAATATCATTAATGTCTTTTCTCCCCAAAGAGAAGGCAAGCTCTCCAAGAGTAGGGACCATGCTTGTTTTTCTCATTAAGTCCTTAGCTCCTAGTAGCATAGTGACTGGCATATAGGAGACACTGCATAAGATTTGGTTTGTTGAATGAAAAAATAGCTGAGATGTATCACATGATAGACTGAGATCAGAGGAGAAGAAAGAATGTTCAAGAGCAGATAGAAAATTATGCTGTGAAGTATAGCATCATAATAAGTGGATGGTTATTGATAATATTGAGTCATCAAAGAAAGGTTAAAATGTGTTATTTTTTATTTTAAGAGGCAGTTACTGGGACTTCCCTGGTGGTCCAGTGGTTAAGATTCTGAGCTCCCAACTCAGAGGGCCCAGGTTCGATACCTGGTCAGGGAACTAGATCCCATATGCTGCAACCAGGAGCTCACATGTTATAACTAAGACCTGGTGCAGCCAAATAAATATTTTTTTTAAAAAATAAATAAAAGACAGATACCTAAATATAGCACTGTGAAAGAAACATCTTAGAAAAATTTCAGTGTGGTAAGTGAATTTTTAGAAAGTGAACAGCAGTTAATTTTTGTAAATACTTCATTTCCCAATAATGCAGATAAATGTTTTCATCCCACTGTGAGCACAGTGTCCTGTCCCTTATTTTTGCCAGTGGAGGCTAAGGGGACACAGAGCATTGAAATTACAGTGAATAAGAAAGGATTTATTGATTTCCATGCCATCTCTTTTCCTTTATCATATAAAAATTGCCAGAAAGCCTTAAAAATGGGCATCAAGGGAAAAGAAGAAACAGTAAGATTCTTGGATGATAATCCACCAGATAATTAAGATTTAACTGGGTCTGTTTTGATGTGTGCACATGTTTCTGTACACGGAAAAGGATGAACCCACAAATATTATAAATGCCAATTTTTGAAGGCTGTTGGAAAATGCAACCCATAGCATATGGTATCAAATTAATTTGGGGTTTCACTTGTCTCGGTCTGATGTGGGCACACTGAATTATGAGATAATAGTTTGGCATCCGTGCTTGCAGTGCTTTTTGTAAGCTTCTCAATTTCACAAAAATTCCTTGAGGTCAAAGGATGTGTGGTGACCCCTGTTTAGCAGATGAGGACAGAGGCGTGGAGCTGATGACTGGCTTGCCTGAGCTTTGGAAATAGCTCATCAGTAGAGCCAATGAGACCTAGGTCTGTGGACTGTGGCTGAAGCCTCACCATTTCTGCCTTTACTTTCAGTGTTTTCTTTGCCTCCCTTCTCTTTCATGCCATTGAATGCAACCTGTTTCACCCTGCTGCCCATCACTGTTAGAGGGAGAAAGGAATTTACAACGGGATGGGTTGTGTGTGTGTGTGTGAGTAAGGAGCTGCACAGCTGAATTCCATCAAGACATAAAAGTACCTGTAGCCCTGGCGGTATTAAAACATCCCAGTGATGTTTTATCATGGCTCTACCAGGGCTCCACATGGCAAGGAGCGGCCCAACCTGGAAAGACCTTTCTCTCTGTAGTGATAGATCGCTCTTGTCTGCCCACCTCCAGAACCTCTTAAGAGTGTTTGGCTTCTCGTAAAGCCAATCATAAAATTTAATTTGAGGTGAAATAGTTGTTTCTCCTGTAGCCTGTGTGAAATTTGGGGTGTCAGCTAATTGCGTTAAAGTTACCAGTAAAGAAGCACTTTGAAAGTGTGAATAACCAGTTACCTCTTGGAGGAGCTACTGAACTAAGGACTAATAGCAGTAGGTGCTGACCTCTGACCTCAGCCGCTGCATTCAAAGTACAAAAGATTCTACACTTGATTCCACAAAATGTGTTTGAATGATACTGCTTCCTATTTATGTGATTACTTTAAAGAATATTTATAGACTGTAAGGAATATTTATAGACTTTGCCAAGGTTTCTCCAAACCTTCGCCCAGTTCCTAAATCGGACACCCAAACAGGAAAATAATTTGGTATAGAACCCATCATGTATTTGTTGAATTGATGCTGTATATAAATGCTATGTGGGAAAGGACTTCTTTGCACTTCTTTAGAGCACACTATTACTGCTATATATTCACTCTGTACTGAGAGGTGAGGACTGAGTTCTGTGGTGCGTCAGGAAAGATCAGAACTTTAAGTTCTAAAACATAGCTTTGAGGGATCAGGATACATAGAAACTCAGAATATTTGAACGTCAGCCCAGATGCTGGCAGACTTCCATTCAGATTTTGTCGTGAGTAAAATGTGTACTCAGTGACTAGGTTCGAGCCCTTGGTCATTTATAAGCAAATCTTTCTACTTTTCCTAAATCATTGCCAAAAAAAAAAAATAGGTTAAGCAAATTTTGTGGTGGTGCTTATGCGTGCACAGACATGCATGAGGCCCCTCCAGCTTCCAAACTTGGAAAGCATATTTTAACAGCCCAAGTAGATCTCTGCGTTTGATCTATATCAGAAGCTCTTTTTTTCCCCTCCTCTTTCACATGCTTTTTAATTATATAGCTGAAATGTTTTACCTATTAAATCTGTTTGGTCTTCAAGCTGTAAACATCACAAGCAGCTAATAAGCTTTAGGAAAGAAAAGGAAATTGACATTTAGTATAGAGGTTCCACAAAACCAATGAAAGGCTATGCAAATGAGCTAGAGCAGACAGATTTGCATATCCTTGTTGGTTTCATGATGATAGTCTCAGCGTGAGCCTGGCTGACTTGCCTTTTTACCTCTTGGGATGTGGCATGTGCTAGTGGTAGAGCGCCCTACAGGGTCAATTTAACAAGTGTAACATTGTGATTTTCCATGAGGTTTCTCAGAACCACTGAGCAAAATGTGGCAATAAATAGTGGCAGAGGAAACCGATTTTTGAAGTAAATGCTTTGGCAGACGGGGCAGGGAGGGACATTCTGTCAGTCTTTAACGTTGCCAGGGTAGGATGAGCAAGTTTTGGTACTGGTGTCATTGCATTTTGAAATAAATATATACCCACCAATTCCTCTGCTCTTTTGTTTTAGTCACTAAGTCGTATCTGACTCTTCTGTGACCCCATGGACTGTAGCCCGCCAGGCACCTCTGTCTGTGCACTTTCTCAGGCAAGAATACTGTGGTTTGCCGTTTCCTTCTTCAGGGGATTTTCCTCAACCAGGGATCGAACCCTCATCTCCCACATTGCAGGCAGATTCTTTACCACTGAACTACCTGGGAAGCCTTCCTCTGTTCTTTTGAGAGTGCTACATGCCCAGCACCAAAACTTTTGCTCAGAGACTGGAGAGATTTTGCAAGCCTCTGTTGGCTGTATCAACACCAGAAAAGCAGGCTAAGGAATCTGCTTTTGCCACCATCCTGTTAGAATAAGAGATAGTAGCCTACTGGCCAAGTTGTGTATTTGTTTAATTGTATGTCTTGCCAGACATTGACACGTGGAAGCATAATTGCATGGTGACCAAGAAGGATTTGCTGTTGTCAAGACTGGGATTTGAACTATACGCTCTGGTGTCCCTTCCCACCTTGGATTCTCACCCGTACGTGAGAGCTGTGAACATTAAATGAGAGAGAAGGCAAATTCTTACTGTGCCTGGCTCATAGTAAATGCCTAATAGATACTATCAGAATTATGAAATACTTTCCAAATTATAATCAGGTTTTCCTTTGTAATATAAAAATTTTAAACCATCAAGGTAACTTTCCAAAGAAGAGAAAGGAAATGAAATCCACCCCTGAGACAGACTTGGAGGAATTTAGAGGGTCTTTTCCAAGTTGTTATAAAACACCTCTGAAGTAAATTTGCCCATTTCTGCCCACACCAATCCTATAACATTCCAGGAATAAAATCTGCACTTGAGTTTAAAAATAAAATGGTGGAACAAACTGAATTAGAAGTCCTTGGCAGACATCCCCCCACTTCCCCACCCAGCAGAATGTTCTCTCAATTGGTGGTATTGCAATAAAAAAGAAGATGTATCTTTTTAAATCTGCCTTTCTTCCTCTTCTCTTCAACCAGTTATATTTCTTTATCTTAAAAGCCCAGTTTGCTTGGATTTGACCTCATCCCTCTGATATCTGCACTCCCACCCCTCACCCCAAATAAACCACATCCGCTCAGACCTTCCTTCCCAAGAAAGCATGGAACAGGGACGTTCTCTGATGCCGTATATGTGCATACTGGCCGTGCTGAGCAAGGCCAGAGAAACATGGGAGGGCTCTGCTGTTCTCAGTTGCAAAGACTGCCAAGAAAGAAAAAAAAAAAAACCTCAAATGTATTTGCATCTCTCCCACCTCTTTTTTTCTTCTGTAAATATTCAAACCCTTTTTAGAGAGGCTTTTGATAATGTCTTATCCCAGCAAATGCCATGAACCCTGGATGTACTGAGTACTCCCAAATCCCATTGGAATGACTCAGTAAAGAGAGATAAAGTGCGGTTGGCAGGACTGGGTAGAGAATCTTGTTATTATATACACAGATACACACACAGGCGCGCACATGTACGCCCCAGCCACCCCCACCCCATCATCACCATGAAAGTTCTGTAAAAACTAGTCATCCTCCTCTCCCTCACACAGGCGGTCGCATCTTTGCATCTTTCCCAAAAAGAGAAGTGGGGAAGGCTTTCTTTGGCTGAGCCATATGCAAAAAATTATGGAACATCTGTGTAAGTAACAACATACAACAAGACAAATTATTGGTGGTAAAAGGCAGAGCCCTTGTTTTAAAAACATGTCTGGAGATAGTGTGTATATACAGAATCTTGCTTTGTGCTAATTATGCAAAATAGCTGTCAGCTTTGGGGACCACAGGCTGGGCTCCTCGATACCTCGTGGCCTCCGCAGGATATGCCTTTTCTTGTTCTCTCTTTTTCGTTCTGTCTTCCTTCCCTCGTTCCTTTATTCTTTGTGGCTCTTGTCGAACAAACCATATACCTTTATTACAGTAGTTGCTGTGATTTGGAAAGCTACATCAAAAATGTGGGTGACTTGGGGACTCACGTCTTGAAATGTACTAGCCCACCCACCCCCCAGCCCTATCCCACCATAACCCCTGATTGGATCGTTCCCATCTAGTGCTGGTCCCAGGAGTGTGGCAATGCGGGTCCAAGCCACTCAGTTTCAGGAATTCTTTTCCTTTTCAGCATTTAACTGTTCTCAATTTCAACACCCACCATGAAAATAATGTCATTCCAGGCGAATTTAGTTGCTTTCCTTCTTCTGAGACTCGTGATTTTGCCGGAGTGGCAAGCCTGTCAGGCATGTGTACTTTAAAATGTGAGAAACTTGGGGAGTCCTTGGTCAATGGAGAAAAAGGTGTTTGGAAGAAGTGGGGGTGGACATCTCATTATGGGGAAGAAGTATTAGGCAGACTCCACTTTCTTGGGAAGAGAGACAGTTCAGAAGGTGCCGCTCCTCTTCTCAGAAACTCCTAAGGTCTCAGCAATACGACGAGGAGGGAACAGGGCCAAGGTGACCTCTGTACCCCCTCCCTAGCCCTCCCTCCCTCTCTTTTCCCCATTGGTAGCCCACGTTCCGGCCAACCCTGACTCCCGTCATAGTTCCAACATTCCCTGTGTATTCACTTCCATGTTCCCTTTATTCTGCCCCCAGCCCATCACAGAATCCTCCCCAGGCTTCCAGACCCAGCTTACACTCCGTCTCCTCCAGGAACACTTCCAACTGCAAAGCCAGCTAGTCTGCCTCTTTGTTGGGCTCCCAGATCCCTTTATTATTTGTACTTCTTTGCTATTTATAATACTTCGCACAGCCTGCCTGCCTCGTGTAGTTCTGTATGACTGTTGTAGCAGAAAAGATAGTGCAGAATGCTGGCTAGTGTGCAGGCACTGGTATGAGCCTGCCTGAGTTCAAATGCCCCTTTACCAGGCCATCTCCTAGTCCTGTGACTGGGCTAAGGACTTAACCTCTCTGTCTAGTTTCCTCATTTGCAGACGTGGCTTACTAATGTGTGTGCTAAGTTGCTTCAGTCGTGTCTGACTCTTTGCGACTCTATGGACTGTAGCCCACCAGGCTCCCCTGTCCATTGGATTCTCCAGGCAAGAATACTAGAGTGGGTTGCCATTTCCTCCCCCAGGGGATCTTCCCGAACCGGGGATCAAACCTGCGTCTCTTATGTCTCCTGCATTGGCAGGTGGGTTCTTTACCACTAGCGCCACCATAGCTCCTTCACAAAGGCATTGTGGGGGTTAAATGCATGTACCGTTCTTACAGCACAGTGTAAGCATTTAAATACTAGCAGTAGTAGACCTGATGTCTTCTACATGCCTTTAGCCCTTGTAACTGGACTTTACACGTAGCAAAGACCCAATCTATACATATCACATTGGTTCAGGTACATCTGACCACATGCGAATCTGTTCCATTGAGTCAGCTAAGTAATTCAGAGTGGAGCAAGCCTCCCCTCCCACAGCCCCATCCTTCCAGTCACTGAAAAATCTGTGCAGAGTCAGAGTATCTCAAGCGCCAAGCCCTGTGGGGAACATCTCCAGTCGTCTTTAGGCGTCTGCTTTCTCTTTCGGGTGCAGACACTCAGCAGAGCCCGATGATAAGGCAAGCATCTGTGTGCAGCATTATTTTGCAGAAGCCGAATGAAAGAATGGGAGTTCATCCTGGCTGAATGTTTCCCTCCCAGTTTCTAAGGCTCAGGGCTGTAAACCCTGGTGGGCACTTTGGAAATGGAACCCTGGAAGTTCTTCTCCAGTTTTGGAAGCATTTACAGCAAATCAAGTGGATAAAAGTAGAAAAAACTCAGCAGTGAGAACCACCTGGCTTTAGAGTCTTTGCATATAATATTGTGTGAGGGTATGCTCATGAGTGTGTTTGTGTGTGTGTTTAACCTTCATGCACAGAGCAAGGTGGTGTCTCCACTTGGAACCAGCCAACCCTATGTAACATTTACCTCTGTGGTTCTGATCTCGCCCCACCCCAGGAGGCAGGTGGCAATATCTGGAGACATTTTTGGGTTGTCACAACTTGAGGTGCTGTCAGCGTCTAGTGAGTAGAGACTGGCGATGCTGTTTAGCATCTGTAAAGTACAGGACAGCCCCGTACAGAGACATATCCGAAACAAGATGTCAATACATCTGAGGTTGAGAAGCCTAGTTTACTTTTTTTTTTTTGGTTGTACGGCTTGTGGGATATTAGTTCCCCAGTTAAGGATTGAACCCAGGCCCTGGCAATGAAAGCTCTGAGTCCATCAAAGAATTTCTTGAGCAGCCTGGTTTACTTTTTAGCCTCAAAAGAACCATAGGAATTCTTGGTGAGGAGAGAGCCACGGACCTCACTGCAGGCTGCGTGGGGCTCACCTCTGGAGCCAGACAGAGCACATCCACACGGGCCCCTTCCTGGTCTTCCTCCTCAGGAAATCCTAGTCCATGAGGACGGGCTGGTTCTGACTCTATTCTTGGCTGGCAGATCATTTCTGGCCCCTTCATCTCAGTTCCTGCCTTGTGTTTGAGTTGCTTCCGGTTCCTTAGTTTTATGTTGACTGGCGCCATGAGATGAGACACATCCAGAAGTTAGAGAAAAGCTAAAATGGCAGGAGGGTGCTGGGGATGTGGGGTGCTGGGAAGAGAGGAGGGGAGGGGGCAGGAGGGGAAGAGACATGCACAAATGGAGACTCGCTTGGTTGGGTGGTCCTGGAGTTCTCAGCTAGAGCTTTGGCTGCCAACGTCGTCATCCTTCTCACACACACACGCGCACACACACAGACACACACCCCACCACATGCAGGCCAGGTGGCTCCTGCTTACATACATGGCTTGGCACTTTTACTCCTCGGCTGAGACCGTTTCACACATGAACAACACAGCCTCCTCCCAGAGACTTGTCATCCATCTGCTTGCAGAAGGGCTGTCTGTTTCCCTCAGAAAACCGGTCCAATCAACATTTTCCTTTGGCCGGAGTAGCTTACCAGCAGCTCCTCCATAAGGTCCGTAATTGCAATTTCTCATTCTCGTTTGCCTGGCTGGCTTCACCCTTCTGTCCTCTCTCTCTGTGTCGCCCCCGCCCGCCCCCCCACCCTCAGCCCTCTCCGTGCCCGTTAAGAAGCCCTGTCAGGATGAATGACAGAACCAACTTCCTTCCCCCACCCCCAGCGGCTCACGACTCCCAACTTTCAGGCAGTGTTGCCTTCAGTCCTCACGAGGTTTGCAGATCGCTCTCCGCACGCATGATCCCCCTTCCAGGGTGACGCAGCGGGTGGGTGCCCGCCTCTCACTCTCTCCAAGCTCTGCCACCATAGCAGTATTGTGGGCAAATATGCCACTGCGTCTTTTCCTTGGGATCTGCTCCAGCCTGTCTTTCCCCATATGCTTGCAGCAGACCATGGTTAATATCAGTCTGTGAGCATCTTGAGGCTAGCTCTGAAGTCTGACTCCAGTGTCATCATGCCGAAACAGTGCACGTGCCTCGCTCTAACATGCAGGGTCATCTCTCACTGGCCAACAAGGTATGGGATGTGGACCACTAACTCCACTATCGCAGGCGTGTTTGTGGTTGAGCAAGGGAACGTATGATGGGCATGGGAGAGACCTTCTCCCAAACGACTTCTCATCCTAAATTTTGAAAAAGCGAGTAGCACAAGTAGGGAGGGATATCGCAAGAACCAAGAAGTAAATTTGATGATGAACTCATTGATGTTTAGAAGATAAATGTTCAAGCCAGAAGCCTTTTGGACCCAGATTATAATGGAAAGGCTTTGTTTAAAAAAAAAAAAAAGGCTGAAAACTCCTGCTTTGAAGGAAAGGGGAAAAATCTGAAGGATGATTAAGAAGGTAGGAAAAATCTGAAGAACCCAGGGGGTAAGAATGATGCTTTTCTGTGACCTGTAACTAAACTTTGTTTTCCAGTATAATATATTCAGAGCACTAGATAATAAGGGATAATTACTCTTAAAATGCGGCTGTACAAAAAGACATTTTAAACTGATACACTTGAGTGAGGACTGCAAGTGCCTGATGGGTCACTTTGGGTGAACAGCTTGGCGCAGTGACATGGGGTCCTTCTTTTCCTAAATGTGAAGTTTGTGAGTTCAGAGAGGTTCTGAGACAGCACCCATAGAGATTTGTTCGATTCTGCTCCATGAGACCCTGAAATCAAGCATATCTGTGTGTTTAAAATAGGAAAGAATTAAAGAGAGCTACTACTTGGAAGCATTTTAGAGGGAAGGGAGAAATAGCTAGAATATTGCCCTGCTTTTGGTTGTTCACTTTTATTCATGGGCACATGGTGAAATTGTCTGCATAGGCACCAGAAATGGCCATTCACAGAAGACCTCAGGCCCACAGTGAAGTGGAGAGTCCCTGCCCAGATCCAGCACCATCAGAAGATTCTGGAAGGTCCTCAGAGGAGACACAGCACCAGGGCTTGTGTGTTCCCAGCCCGACCTGAGCCGCTCTGAATCTTCCCGATGGTTAGTCACAGAGCACCCACACTTCCTAGTCCTTAGGACACTTTTCTCCTAACCCCTTGACTCCTAATCCCTTCAGAGATCCCAGGTGATCCTATCAAAGCCATACACAGCAAGATCTTTGAGAGACTTCCATAAACATCGCTCAAACCAGCATTCGAAGTGGGGAGGGAGTAAGAACAATGAGGATAATTCTGGTTTATTCTCCATGAAATGGCCACTTTCTTGGGGGGCATGAGCTGATGTGTGCTTGTGCTTAGAAGGCAGGGCAAACCCTGGAAGTAAGTCAACTCCATACCAATGTTAAATAGCCAGGATTTGCTGATGGGACCACTACAGGTTGTAGAGGGAGGTACAATCAGCAGTCAGGCTCCCAGCAGGGTTCAAAAGTCACGTTTCTGCCGCAGTGATTTTCTGCCGCAGTGATTTTTCCACATGAGTCATGTGGACAGCTCTCAGCCCACTCCCACACACTTGCACACGCACACACTTATATGCCCCTTTCCTGCCTTTGTTTGAACGCATACCTCTGCTTCGGCTTCTAGGAGCAATTATATTGTAGCAACAATTACAGATGGAACTGAAGGTCAGAACCCCCGAGTTCCAGGCTGAGCTCACCACCAGCTTTCAGGACTGTTGAGCTCATTCTTGAAAAGATAATAGATCAGAGGCATCCCTACAACCCTCAGACTTGTGAATTAACAAAGGAATTATATTCAGAGATGGGTGTGTGATTATAAGAATCCTACTCTGCCCCAGCTTTGTCACTAATTGTCCCTTCCTTAAAAATGACTTTGAGTTCCCTCTCCAAAATTTGTTACCTAAATCAGATGTCATGTTACAGTGTTACTCTTTTTATTGAGATATAATTGGCATGTAGAGTAAGCTTAACTCACACATGTTGATTTGATGGGCTTCCTGGTGGCTCAGTCAGTAAAGAATCTGCCTACAATGCAGGAGACCTGGGTTCAGTCCCTGAGTTAGGGAAGTTCCCTAGGAAAATGGAATGGCTACCCACTCCAGTATTCTTGCCTGGAGAATTCCATGGATAGAGGAGCCTGGTGGGCTATAGTCCATGGGGTCACCAGCAATTGGATACGACCAAGTGACTAACACTTCACTTTGTCGATTAGATACATTTATATATTGCAGTCTGATTGCCACCATAATGTTAGCTAACACTTCTGTCTCATCACGTAATTATCATTTCTTCTTCATGGTGAGAACTGTTAAGATATACAGAGAGTAGAATGGTGGTTAACAGGGTCTTGGTGGCGGTGGAATTGGGGAGATGTTGTTTAAGATACAAACCTATAACTAGAAGATAAATAAATCCTGAAGATCTAATACACAGCATAGTGATTATAGTCAACAGTATTGTGTTATAAAGTTCAAAAATGCTAAGGTAATTTTTGAAGCACTTTACTAAAAATCAAGTATTTTTCAGTAGTAAAACTTTAACATTCTTGGTTTCCCTCTGCCTTAGAAAAATATGAAAGAATGAAAATAAGACCTCATTGGCCCAAGTTCAACAATGGAGAGTGCAGAGATAATACAGATGGAAGAAGCATCTTTCTGTGAATAATGGAACTCCCACCCCCTGCCAACCCCTACTATTGCCCTGCCTTTGTTTGGGTGGCATGTCCCCACATAAGGAGACTTTTTTGGAAGGAAAGAATTCACAACTGGGTCTTTATAATGAAAGATAGGGTGTGCCTGGTTGAGTGAATTCCATATTTGATTTGGCAACTTGTAGGACCTCTTACTTTTACTGTCCCTCATTTTTTAAAAAAATCATATAAATTCAACTATTTATTTTACTATTTGAAAGCCTAATTTTATTAAGTAACTTTAAAAAATTGAAGTACAGTTGATTTGCAGTACTGTGTTAGTTTCAGGTATACAGCACTGTGATTCATTTTCTGGGTTTTTTTAATAGATTATGTTCAATTATAAGTTGTTCTGTTCAGTCGCTCAGTTGTGTCCAACTCTTTGCGACCCCATGGACTGCAGCATGCCAGGCTTCCCTGTCCATCACCAAATCCCAGAGCCTACTCAAACTCATGTGCATTGTGTTGGTGATGCCATCCAATCATCTTATCTTCTGTCGTCCCCTTCTCCTCCCACCTTCAATTTTTCCCAGCATCAGGGTCTTTTCCAGTGAGTCAGTTCTTTGCATCAGGTAGCCAAAGTATTGGAGTTTCAGCTTCAGCATCAGTCCTTCCAGTGAATATTGAGGTCTGGTTTCCTTTAGGATGGACTAGTTTGATCTCCTTGTAGTCCAAGGGACTCTCAAGAGTCTTCTCCAACACAGCAGTTCAAAAGCATCAATTCTTTGGTGCTCAGCTTTCTTTATAGTCACTCTAACATCCATACATGACCACTGGAGAAACCATAGCATTGACTAGATGGAGCTTTGTTGGCAAAGTAACATCTCTGCTTTTTAATAGGCAGTCTAGATTGATCATAGCTTTTCTTCCAAGGAGCTAGCGTCTTTTAATTTCATGGCTGCAGTCACAATCTGCAGTGATTTTGGAGCCCAAAAAAGTAAAGTCTGTCACTATTTCCATTGTTTCCCCATCTATTTCCCATGAAGTGATGGGACCAGATGCCATGATCTTCGTTTTCTGAATGTTGAGCTTTAAGCCAACTTTTTCACTCTCCTCTTTCACTTTCATCAAGAGGCTCTGTAGTTCTTGTTCGCTTTCTGCCATAAGGGTGGTGTCATCTGCCTATCTGAGGTTATTGATATTTCTCCCAGCAGTCTTGATTCCAGCTTGTGCTTCATCCAGCCTGACATTTTACATGATGTATTCTGCATATAAATGAAATAAGCAGGGTGTTACTTATAATCAAATGGGCTTCCCTGGTGGCTCAGCTGGTAAAGAATCTGCCTGAAATGTGGGAGACCTGGGTTTAATCCCTGGGTTTGGAAGATCCCCAGGAGAAGAGAATGGCTACCCACTCCAGTATTCTGGCCTGGAGAATTCCATGGACTGTATAGTCCGTGGGGTTGCAAAGACTCAGACATGACTGAGTAACTTTCACTTTCATAAGTTATTACAAGACACTGGGGACAATTCCTGTGCTATGTAGTAAATCCTTGTTGGTTATCCATTTAATATATAGTATTAATAGTTTGTATCTATTACTCCCATCCTCCTAACTTATCTCTCCCCCCACTTCCTTTCCCCTTTGGTAACCGTAAGTTTGTTTACAGTATCTGTGAGTCTGTTTCTGTTTTGTATATAGATTCATTTGCATTATTTTTCAGAAGTCCACCACCAAGTAATGTCATATAGTTTTTGTCTTTCTCTGCCTGACATACTTTACTCAGTATGACAGTCTCTGGGTCCAATCTATGTGGCTGCAAATGGCAGCGTTTCATTCTTTCCTATTGTTGCCCCTCAATTTCTTGGGGAGATTTCACTGTAGAATTAGGAATATGATTCACTGATGCAGAATTGCCAGCCAGGACTGGAGGGACTTGGAACCCCTCTCTGCTAAATCTCACTCCAAGAATGGGGAGTCTTGTCAAGTCAAAGAGTAAGAATCTCACCCAGCAAAGTTATAGCTGTCTCAGACCTTCCATTCATTGAAGGCAAAGGTTTTGAAGGTATCAGAAGATGACAGAGGAATGTACTGTAAGTGGAGGAGAGCAGTGTGATCTGGACCTCTCCTGGCCCCAATTACTATGCACAACCCCCTCTCCTCACCCATGTGGTGAGCCCACTGAAGCCCCCCTGTTGGCAGAAACATTTGTTCAGTGCACTGCCAAAGGACTGAGTGTCTGATATGTCTTGATGCGTGTATCAGACTAGAGTCTAGGCCCCGCCCATCTCCAGTTTTGTGGCCTCTCTAAGGAGAAGCACAGGCAGCAAACCCAGGCAGCTCTGCTCCATCTGAGTAGAAGCAGGAATATGACTTTGCCATTCATTTTGCACACAGAGGCGAAAAGCAAGCCCTCACGTCCTTCAGAAAATGAATATCCTGCATAAGTACTGCCTTTGCAACAGGTGCTGAGGTTCGAATATTAGAAGAAATACATGTGCCATAGCCAAGAAATGAGCTTAAAAGTCAGTCTTGGCTAAACTTTGTTCTCCCTGTTAATTTCCATAGAAAATTATCAGTTTGTGACATAACTATGCTTGATTTGAATTTGTCATAGTGTGGTTGTCCTAATCCCTACTTTGGTATGCAAGTATGTGTGTGTATGTGTGCAAACTCATGCCCCTCCCCAGTGCATGTGTGACGCTTTGCACGTGTCTGCTTTGGCCTCCCCCTGGGCCTGTGTATAACTTTATAAAGTAGGAGGCAGCCCAGTGTTTAACTCTATAGGCTTTTCACGTTCAAAATGTTTTTGAAAAATGCTTGTTCAGAGGAAAAGGAAAGACTCCAATGCTCACAAGTCTGAGCATTCGTACATTACTTTCCCTCCCCTTGATCTCAGAGCTGTACTCATCCATTATTTAAAAATTACTGATTTTAGTCATTGTTTCTCCAAGGAGAGGTGGGCAAATGTAACTGTTCGTGCAGTAAATGATTTTGCTTCTTTTCTCTTCTGTGTCCTTGCCACTGTTAAAATGACACTGCTGATTGATATGTGGGAGCCGTGTGCTGTGTTCCATTTTGTTTGAATAATCGCACCGTTAGATGCCTGTGAACTTCTGTCTTCTCACACGGTAGTAGATAAAACCCTACAACAGCAAGGCCAGAAACAGCAGTTGTTAAAAAGCGCATGCTCCCTTGGCGACTTGCGTTGGACAAGCTTAATCCAAAACTGTCCCCTCTCCTAATGTGCTTCTACTCAATTCCAGCTGGGAACCTGATGGTTTCATGTGTGAATCAAAAAGAGGACGCTGATTCCCATCCAGAGCATTTTTTAATGCCAGCAGCTCGTAAATGTGCGTGTATCACACAGAAATCAGGGTCACACAGGGTGACAATCCGCTATGCAACTGCGGAGAGATTATGCGAAATTAGGTGGGTTATGTACACGTTTTTAGTTACTGTGTCTTTGAAATCTTTAATTAAAACACACAAGAGAAAGGCACACTGTCTATAACTGTTAGATATTATAAGTTCTGGTTGTAAGGGAATGGCCTTCCAAGTTATTTTTATGGGTCATTCTATTTAGTGCCAGCTTTGAGTAGAAAGCCATCTCCCAGCTTCCCAAAAGGAAAGTCTCTTTTCTCACTTTCTGATAATTACTTCAGGTCTGACAGTAAGGACTTGTCACAGTGAATACAGATTAGTCAACTGCGGATTGTTTGGGTCTGCGTTTCAACCACTTGGGGCAGAATAACAAGACCGTTTGGGGCTTCCCTGGTGGCTCAGTGGTAAAGAACCTGCCTGCCAACGCAGGAGACTCGGGTTCGATCCCTGGCACGGGAAGATCCCCTGGAGAAGAAAATGGCAACCCACTCCAGTATTCTTGCCTAGGAAATCCCATGGACAGAGGAGCCTGGCAGGTTACAGTCCATGGGGTCACAAAAAAATCAGATACAACTTCACAACTAAACAACAACGACAAGATCATTTATATCTGTAAATGATCTTCCAGTCCATGCATGCTGTGAAGATACCCTCGGAACACCAGCATAACTCTGAGACTGTCTTCTTAATTATCTTGGTTGTCTAATAGCTGAGCTGTTGTTAAATAAAACCATGCGAGTCTTTCAAATGCATGCCCCGCTCATCCTCAGCCTCTTAAGTGATGCAGACAGTAAATGCATTTTAATATTTATTTAGAAAACTGGCATCCTGGGACTGTTTCACCAGACAGCTCATTTGTTTGAAAGTCCCTGGGGACAGTGACAGTCATACCACCATATCTCTAGCCACCTTTATACCACAGAAGCAAAATACAGCATAGACTACTCCAGCTCAGCGTTTATAGAGGATCTTGGTGTGGTTGTAATTTCCATTTGATTCAAGTTACTTAGTGAGGATTTACATAATTTGCATTAATGTGCGACTTTCTATCATTATAAGAGTACATTTATGTTGCGACAGAGTACTTGCCGGTTGTATCCTCCAAGGCTGTGTGTGTGTGTGTGTTATAAAAAGTAACTGGTCTCCCAAACAATCCTCAATCCTTGTATCTTTGTACCACGTGTGCTCTGATTATGGCCAAGTGGGCCAAAGACTGAGGGCTCACCCTTTAGAAGCTCACAGATAATAGAACCAGCACCACGCCCCACACATTCCCTCCGCTGGGGTAGGAGAGTGGATTTTGCCAAATGCTGGCAGAAAGCCTTGAGATTCCTTCAGATGTGTTACCGGCTCTTCCCCTCCCAGCCCCCCCTCGCCTGCCCTTAGCACCTCAGTGACAGCCTTGGGAATCCACTCACCACACACATCCAACTGTTTCCCATGGGTGCTTTCCCCCTCAAAGCTCTCCATGCACCTTTGATCATCTTATTTGCTGATTTCTCCAAAGAATGTGGTCCAGCTCCGGTCTCACTCCTCTGAAAATGGCACTCCCAAGACTCAGATCCTCTCCCATGGAGGAAAATATCCCTTCTTATTGCAAATCATTTGGACATGGTGATTCGTTCATTCATTGATTCTAAATATTTTAAAATTTAGAGTGAGAATCATTTTGTAAAGTAATAATGAGTAGAATAACATTTACTGAGCATTTCTTATGTGCCAAGCACTGTGCTAAAATATCTGAGCATCAGCTCATCAGACGCTCATGACGTCCTCTTAGTCTCATTCATTAGCCGTAGAAATGAGGCTTTGTGGCTGGTTAGGGGCTTAGGGTGGGTAGTAAATGGAGGAGCCAATTCGGGAGGACTAACTAGGCCACCTTCTGTGGACATGTCCCAGGCTGGGGACAGCATGTGATTCCCACATAAATGATGGTGGTTCATACTCTACTCGGAAACGTCTTGAAATGGCATGTACTGGTCAAGTTCCAGACCATGCCTGATGTCCACATCAGATACCTGGGAAACAAGTAGAAATTTGTAACATGACTTCCACTAAGTTGTTACCATTAATACCTACAGTTACTAGTGTTCGGAGGACTGCATGGTCAAACTGTTCCAGCGTCATGAGTGACTCCTGCTTCTCTGTTTCGTCTTTGATTGGACGTATACCATGCCCTGTATTGCAGTGGATTTCTGCACTTGCTACTTTATTCCAAAGACCAAACATTTCTGGAAGTGCTCTATTGGAGGCAGTCGAGGGGAAAGTTAATGTGTTAACAGAAAAGGGTACCACTCAGTATGACTGCTGCCTGCCCCAACAATTGCATTTTCGTATGACTATAAGAACTTTAAACAGGGAACCAGGGATTCAAAGACTAGAGGAAGAAAATAATAGCACAGGGAACAATATCTACTTTGATAATGACAATAATTTGAGAAATTGCATCTTCTACACATAACCAGTTCAACTGAGAATTATTCATTAGTTTTTTTCAGTTAATGAAAATTTTAAGCACCTGTTACATGCCAAATATCTTTTGGTGGCTTTAGGACAGTGTTCACTTCTCAATCTTTTGTTGTACCAGAGTAAATGGATACACATTCCCATTAATCACTTTAGCTCATTACTCTTTCTTTTCAATTATTCATTCATTCATTCATTCATTCACACAGTTTTTAATCTCAAGAGCCCTAAGGTTAAAGATGGAATTAATATGGCGGGCTTCTGAGAAGTTGACTTTTGACCAAGTCTTTAAAGGAAGAATTATATTCTAAACTGGAGAATAGTATTCTAAACATGGAAGTCCCATGTTCCTCCAATTTGTCTTTTCCTGATAAAAAGCTAAAACTTAGAAATCCCACACCAGTGGCAGCCAGTCATCCCATGCTAGAGTTGCATAGTCCTGCCCTTCTACAAGAGCCTGTAAATTGTCAAAAAGTACACATTTATGTAAGTTATTATTACTGAGTATAATTCTGCCTGAATTGATCATGATTGCTGGTGTACTTCTCAATTATGTTGTATAGAGTTTGATTATATTGTTCTTCTGAACATATACTTATTGGCTCAGATCTCAATGTACAGAGTACTATTGCATGAATGACAATATCCTTAAAGTATGAGATGCTGATAATTTATGAGTAACCTTCTCAGGGACAGAGGCATGGATTTGTTCTTTGAACCCAAAGGGCATCAATTGTTCGATAGCTAGATACAGTATTCACAAACTGAAAAGCAGGGTGGACCATTCAAAAAAAAAAAAAGTGTAACTCCCTCTGTTGATTAAAGTAGGCATATAGTCAAATGCTTTGTTATTCTGATTTTCTTTAGGAACTATGGCTTAGAAATTATTGTTGGTGTTTGCCTTGCCTTCATGACAGAAATCCTTCCCAAAATCCCAGCAGTGTTGTGTCTAAGAACCAAACTGGGGTGGGATTAGTACATTGGGTACAAAAGTTAATCCAGATGGGATGGACCTTCTCCTTTTTATAGGCAACCTTTTTTTTTTTTCTCTTGAAGGTATATCCTAGAGAATTAACAATTTGGGATGTGTGAAAGGAACACTAAATGTTCATTTTAGAGGAAGTTGATATCAATATCAATATCAATATCAAAATTAAAAATAAATAGTTGCCTGTTGGACCCTAGGATTTATGTAATTGCATATTTATTTATTCACTCATTCATTTATTCATTCAATAAGTACTTAGTAAACACCTATACTGTACATGGTACTAAGCCATATTCTACTGAGTATATGATGATAAGTAGGGTTTCTGCTTTCTAGAAACTAAAGCTCTGATAGAGGAGTTCAGATATGTACATGCCATCATATAAGGAGAACAAAATAGGAACTGAGAAAGCAGGACACTGGAAATAGGATGGGATTCGGGGGGTCCGAGCTAGTATATGTAGAGAAACTCTTTTAAAATTTAGGTGTGCAAGATAACTTGGAGATTTCTTTAGAAGATAGCTCTCTATTAAATAGAAGTTTATACACTGAGAGGAATAATAATTACAGTTGACATTTATGGAATAGTTAATATGTACCAGGCATTACACTAAGTGCTTTTTGTGAATTGTCTCATTAAATCCCCACAACAACCCTGTAAGATAGACATTATTCTCTCTGATATTTTACAGATTGCTCTATTGTATGCTCCATGGTTATAGCAAAAGCTTTGTCTATTAAATAAAGGCCACACAGGTAGAGGATACAAAGGAAAGTCATTGTATGTAATACAGTATTAATTACTGGGCCAGGAAAATCTCTCTAATTTAGGTTTAGGGGGAGAAAAATCATTTTACATTCATTTAATCTAAATTACGGGATCCTTCTAAAAAATTAAGTTGTGTTACTTCGTGTACACCCCAGACATATAAATTATTGGTTAAAGTTTTTTTTTTCAATTCATAAACACTGCTTTATAGAAATTAGATAGTGGCCATTTGTTATCAGCACACTGGATGCAAAAATGGATGTGAAAGAAAGTCTGCTATTTTCCCCGTGAATAAATTACACATTTATCTACAATCCTATTTACATTATTGACTTTGGTACTGGTCCTGTTTCCCCTCACAGTGTAGAATTCCCCTCACTTATTTGAGAGGAGGGGGAAAAAAAAACAATTAAAAATATCCTCACTTTATTTTTCCCTGCCTTGAGACAATTCTTGCTTCCAAAAGAGATATGGGAAGAGGGGCTCTCAGAACCCCATTTTGTTCCATACTTAAGGCAGGAAGGCTCTAGATAAGAGCGGAACAAATGAGATTCAAGTATTTATTCTGGCTATAACTAAGGGATTTTTTCTTCCCCAGAAATAAAAATGTTTAGTGGTTACCAGTGGGGAGAGGGAAGTGGGAAGAGGCAAGATAGAGATGAGGGGTTTAAAAGGTACAAACTACTAGTAAACAAGTAAGCCACAGGAATATACTGAACAGCACAGGGAATATAGCCAATATTTTGTGATAAGTATAAATGGAGAATAACCCTTAAAATTTGTGAATCACTGTGTTGTACACCTGAAACTTACATAATATTGTCAATCAACTCTACCTCAATTAAAAAATGCATAAAATTAAAAAAAAAAAGTAAGCTGGGGATAAAAAACAAAAGAAAAGTTACTTAGCTGTACCTTGACTTTGACAGGCAAAGGGTAAATTACGGTTCTCACAGGTGGCCTGAGGCCTCCCCGGCGCTGGAGTAGAGGGAGTCACAAACTGGGCCGAATTCACTCATGGATGCTTTTCTCGGTTGCTTCTGCTTTTTGCTTCCTAAGGAATCCTATTTCCCACCTACCTAGGGAAAACCAGGACTTAGAAGTTGAGAGAACGCCTATGGAATCTACAGTTGTACAATAAAAATATTTGTGCCAAAGTAATAGATAATACAATTGACTTGTCACTTTTCATAGCAGATTTTATTTCTGTGCATAATGAAAGGTAAATGTTAAAGCCTCAGTGCGAATGAGTACATTCCATTGGGGTACACATCAGTGAGGCCTCTACATTAATATCTAATCTCTGTCAAAGTGATCTCCAAAATTCGAATCCGGTTTTTACGTTTATTAGAAATTGTTCTAAGAGGTGCCTTGACAAAGGCATAAAAGAAAAATGAATTACTTATGTTAATACAGAACGAAGTAAGACAGAGAAAAACAAATATCATGTATTAACATATACGTGGCTTCCAGAAGAAAGGTGCAGTGAAACTATTTGCAGAGAAGGAATAGAGATGCAGAGATAGAGAAAAGATGTGTGGATGGAGAGGGGGAAGAGAAGGGTGGGACGGCTGGGAGATTAGGATTGACACACATACACTCTCTCTAGTCGCTAAGTCGTGTCCCACTCTTGTGACCCCATGGACTGTAGCCCACCAGGCTCCTCTGTCCATGGGATTCACCAGACAAGAATACTGGAGTGGGTTGCCTTTTCTTCTCCAGTGTATACACTACCATGTGTAAAATAGATAGCTAGTGGGGACTTGCGCTGGAAGCTCAAAAAAAAAATTTACTTATGTTAAAATTATATATGCCTATATACCAACTGTTTTGCTGTTTAATATGAATTGGCCATCCTTTTATTCCACATAATCCTTCCTATTTTAAAATTATCATTTTCTGTTGGAGAAATCAAAGTATAAGGTAATTTGACGATTGATACGATTGATATCCTAGGTAGGAAATTGGGTCCCTGGGAGAGTTATAATAGGAATGAAATGAGGCTCCTGGTAAAATGTCTGAGATAGATTCACATTATCATTCTAGAACCCAAAGAGCCATACTTTCAGGCCATTGTACTGAACACAAACCCACAGACCTTTAAATGGTACAATTTTGTTAACATTAAGGAGCCAGAAAAACAGACTTATCAGGGAATATTCCCATCCACTAATATGTTTAGTAAAAGTCTGGATAAAAGTCATCATCCTCAAACTGTATATTACTTTCAATAAGATCAGTTTAAGAAGGTGTTACTGTGTTTGGATAGATAAACATAGACTGAATAAAATCACTAAAATGACTAAAGTCTCTGACTAAAACCTCTTCACTGAAGAGGTTCTACAGGATTTAGCTTCTTGTTGTTGTTTAGCTGTGTGTTTTGAAACCAGCTGACGCCTCATAAGCTGATAAAGCCTGGAATAGGAGTTTGAACTCTGAGAAGCAGGTTTGAGTAAGTCTAGACATTTTGTTATCTTCTGTCTAGCATTCGTTTGTGTCGTGGGCGTCACACTCCTGGGATTAGCGTTTCATTATGCAGAAGCTGTTTTATCTTTGGCTTCCTTATAATAGCTTCGCGTGAATTCTGAGTGGAGAGAGAATGAAGGCCGGGGCTTCAGGAACTTCGGGGATCATACCTAAATGAGTTGGTTGGATAAGTATTATAACCTCACTCTCTGATAGTTCAGTTTGTTAGGTCTAGTGTCTTGCCACTCCATTTCATGTATAATATACCAAGGAATTGACCAGGATTCCCTGAACAGTGAGATGAGATGGTAGAAATCCATTTCTGTATCAAGTATCCGACACCTGGTATAAATAAATGATAGTTGCGAGTGAGATTGTCTGAGCTGCGGAAATCTAAGGGCCCGTGGGACACCTCTGAGTATATAATCACTGCCTGGTCACATTTTAATTAGCTCCTCGAGGCCCCAGAAAGCAGTTCAATTTTTATCCCCTGAATTAAGCATCTCTTCTATAAACAGCATTTTATTTTCAAAACTCAAAATGAAACAGTGTTTGATTTTCCTGACTCGCTGACTTTTTGAGAATGTGTTTCACTCTTAGAATGTAGAGAGGAATTTGAATTAACTCGTTTGCCCAGATAGCCACCTCTTTAATATCTGTTTCCTCAGGCTCTATCCTTCCAAAGGACATCATGGCTTCAGGCTAAGTTCAATGTCTTGTAAAAATCAGCATTGTGTCAGGCAGGCAGCTGTGTCAATGAAAAAGCCCAGACCGGTATCACACTTTCAGGCTTTCTCTTTAGACACCGAAATGTCATGTCATGTGGATTTAAAAAAAAAAAAAAGTGATTAAGAAGCACTAAAGACCAAGACTGCTGATTCAGTCCCCTTATGGACTTGTCAGTCATTCATTCATTCTTTCTTTCACCCACTGACTCACATTCATTCATCCATTCATTAAAAATTTGTTGCATAAGATAAAAGAGCAAGATCGGCTTCCATTACTGGGTTCCTATTTCATGGGCAAGAGCTCACAGTACAAGAGGGTCAGACTAAGAATAAGTGGATGTGATAACCCAAGTCTATAACAAAAAGGATGAATTCAGAGTATCACCTTCTACCAAATGAACAAATTCTATTTTGCACCTAAAAGCCAGGTTTTCCTCTGGAAAGGCAGTGTGCTACGTGGTAAGAACAGGGGTTAAAGACCTAGCCAGGCCTGGGTTTGAATCCTGCATCTGTAAATTACTACTACTAAGTCGCTTCAGTCGTATCCAACTCTATGCGACCCCATAGACGGCAGCCCACCAGGCTCCCCAGTCCCTGGGATTCTCCAGGCAAGAACACTGGAGTGGGTTGCCATTTCCTTCTCCAATGCATGAAAGTGAAGAGTGAAAATGAAGTCGCTCAGTCATGTCCGACTCTTAGCCACCCCATGGACTGCAGCCCACCACGCTCCTGTGTCCATGGGATTTCCCAGGCAAGAGTACTGGAGTGGGGTGCCATTGCCTTCTCCACTGTAAATTACTAGCTGTGTCACTTTGAGGATGTTCTTCTGAGCTTCACATCATCTTTAAATGGAGTAATGGTTCCTACCCTGGAGGGCTGTATGAGGAGGATGAAACACGTGGCATGATCACTGGCGCATTTAAGCCATTTCAGCAAGTGGCTGTTTCCCTCTCCTCTTCTTTGTTTTCAAGCTCCCCAAGGGAGGAGTTGGGAGAACCCTTTTCCTCTTGTGAAGAGACACCTCATTGCCCCAATACTTGAGAGCTGTGTAGGACTTTTGGCAGCCCCCAGGGGACAGCACCTAATGCCACAAGGTCTGGTTCGCTGCGTCCCCCACTGGGTGCAGGTTCCGAGTTTTCCACCATGACCCCCAGAGACTGTCTCCCGCTGTGCCCAGCGTTCATCCACTTTGTTGACGCCTGTAGCTCCCAAGAGAGACAGCAGCCCCGCGGAGTGGCCTGGAGAAAAGTACACTCACTAACACTCTCCCCCTCAGGACGCAGTTGTTCCATTGCCAAACGCATGACCTTTCGGGAATTTGGAAATTTACTACTCTGTAGGGGGAGAGAGACAAAGAAATTCAAGCTGAAGCTTTATATCAAGTAAAGGGCTTTTATTATAAGAGCGTTGAATTGGGTTGGGATTTTGCACACCCTTCAAATTTCTTAGGGTGTGGGTGAGGGCATCCTAGGAGATTTAATTAGTTCCTTGAGAGGTGCCGAAGTTAGCGAGACTGAGGCCCATTTTCTTCTATTGTCCGTGGAGGTGGGGGATGCTAGCAATTAAATTTCTGGAAGACTGAGACTGTTGCCATAGATAGAATTGTATGGATATTTGAATACAGTTAAGTACTTGGTAGAGTTTGATTTTGTTGTTTTGTTTTCTGGAAAGGGACAGTTGAACTGGGGTAAGTCAGGGCAGAGAGGAGTGTGGGCAGTGGAGTTAGAATGATCTGATGGTCTTCTTCGATAAGGAAGACTGGGTAACAGTGTTAGTAAACCCTTCAGAGATAAGGACACACGGGCTGCCCAAGGCGGTGTTTTCATCTTAATAGGCTCTCCCGATGAAGACCTGACTTATTTCAAGCTACGTTTTTCTTACCTTAGAGTGTTTGGAGGCAGGGTCTGGACTGGATGCCGGGGAGCAAGCACAGCAATAGGGAAGGCTTTTAGAAAGTTCTCTGCTATTTGGCAGAGTTTGTATTCTGTAGTTTACACTTCCAGCAATCAACATTTACATTAACTTAGGTGGTGATGTCTCAGAATAAAGAACCCGCCTGCAGTGCAGGAGATCACCTGCAATGCCGGAGACCCGGGTTCAGTCCCCAAGTCAGGAAGGTCCCCTGGAGAACGAAATGGCCATCCACTCCAGTATGCTTGCCTGGAAAATTCCATGGACAGAGGAGACCCGGTGAGCTACAGTCCATGGGGTCACAGAGGAGTTGGACTCAGCAACTAAACTACCACCGCTGCCTTGATTTAGCAAACCTGTATTTCATGCATTTAGTTATGTGTTCAACTAATATTTACTATCTCCATATATTAAACTTTGAGAAAAATGAGTTAAAACATATAAGCTGACTTCAAGAAGGCTGACAGCCTACATAGGGAGGGAAGACTCTTGTATGAACAGCTTAAACACAGGAACGATGTGCAATCCTATTATGAATGAAGAGAGACTGGATTCTAGTGGGTGGAGAAATTACTTCCCTCCGAGGAAATCAGAGAAAGGCAGGAGGTATTTCTGAGTCGGGCCTCTGACTCACTAGAAACCGGGTCCGCTCTCTCTACACACTGTGGACCAACAACCTCCATGCTGTGATGACATTCATTTCTCCCCAGGTCAGTTTCCTCATCCTTGAACCTCATCATTGATCCGCATCCCTCCTCTCATCCCCTCCTAGCCTTACCTCACCCACTCCCTAGTGTGTGCTCAGATGCTCAGTCATGTCTGACTCTTTGCAACCCAACGCACTGTATCCCTCCAGGCTCC
The DNA here is from genome assembly GCF_032405125.1 of Capricornis sumatraensis. Lineage (NCBI taxonomy): Eukaryota > Metazoa > Chordata > Mammalia > Artiodactyla > Bovidae > Capricornis > Capricornis sumatraensis. Next base: position 44,113,895 of record NC_091090.1, read on the forward strand.
TTCGTTTCTTAAATCCTGATGCAGTCAGCAAGGGCTCTTTTGTATTTTACCTTCAAGAAGAATCTGGGTGAAGGCTCCTGGATTCCTGCATGTCTTCATAGGAAAATACCTGGTCCACGTTGCTACGATCAGGTGCGCTAGTTCCAGGTCTCAGCAGTGACCACACTGTCAAGGGCTTTCACTGAGCGTTACCCATGAGTAGATGTCTCAATCTCCCATTTTCCTATGTGCCTATTAATTTATTACAGATCTACTCTTGACTTTAATTCAGTATCAGTAACATGTGATATTAGTAAGATGAATAGAGACAGCCAGACCTAGAGTCAATAAGACATGAAAACTAGTGATATATAACTATTATTGATTATGCCTGATATAAGTCATTTTCAAGAGCATAGACTGTGGGTAATATCAGCACATATCCTTTAGACTTTATTTCTAAATACGTCCCATCTTTTAGCATTGGTCATTCTCATTCAAAACAACCACTGATACACTTCAGAGAATACTTCAATTCATTCTGTTCCACAGATGTCGTGTATGACCTGAATATATGTGATTCTGATACACTTGTCGTTCTTTGGAGGTTCCCAATTTAAAGGAAACTCATGATGAAGGCTTTAGAAAATAAAGAAAAATTTAGCAAAGCAAAGGATTGCCCCATTTTAAATCTCTGAATTTTGTGCACGTCGGCTTCTCTGAAAGCAAGGGGCCATATGTTAGAAGGCATCCCCTTACTTGGGTTTAGACAAACCACTGTTTAAACTGTCATCTCCCAAATGTTGCTACATGACCAAAAAAAAAAAAAAAAAAGCCAGGCAGAGCCTGTGAAGTTAGTCTCAGCTGGAAATCCCAAATGCAAGATCAGCAAGGCATATCTTCCTGCTCCTCACCTTCGTAAATGAGATGCATTATTCAGAGGTCATCTCGGGTTCTCCTCTTCCCTGAAAGGCCTTTCATCACTTGTTTGGTTCTCTAATTGGCTTATGATAGTAGGTCTTAAATCATCTGCTGGATTATAAATTCCTTCAGGGAAGAGACCTCAATTAAGCACACAGTGGATGCACAGTATTTCAAAACAGAAAGTAATAATCAGGAAAGAGAAAGGTGGCTTGGGATTGTCACTTGCCCAGAGTCACAGAAGATAAGAGACACAGCAGAAGATAAGAGAAGCAGCGTTAAGAACCCTTTCGTGTCAAGGCCCTCATAGGTTTTTGATAATTTGACACGCATCCGCCCTCCAGCCAAAGAGCCTGAACCTAAGCTTAGTTCTTGGAGGGTTCCTTGTAAAGCATCCTTGTAGAGCCAGTTTCAGCCTGCTCTTTGCTTTACCTTTGTCATTCAGCGGAAGGAAATGGCAACCCACTCCAGTACTCTTGCCTGGAAAATCTCATGGACGGAGGAGGGTAGTATGCTACAGTCCACGGGGTCGCACAGAGTCAGACACGACTGAGCGACTTCACTCACTCACTCACTCACTGTTAGTCCAGGTAGCACTTCCACAGAAGACCAGCAGGGGGAGTCCACTTGTGTGGACCGTCTACAAAAGCAACTGTGCTTTAAAAAAAAAACACAAAACCAAACCACAGACCACGCTATGTGAGGTGAAGGGGCCAAGAAGGGCCTGGCTTCTGCATGTCTGAGAGCTTTTTAAAATGGTCTTTAAACAACCCTAGACCTCCATCAACCGGCTTTTTAAATTATACAAACTGCAAGTCAGACTCTTAACTAGGTTTAACAAGTAGGTACACAATAACAGCAATTACCATGTTTGTTTCTTTTTAAAATTTGCTTTTATTATTGTTCTTTGCATAGAGAAGACAAAAGTGAAGGAAATTCTGGAGAACAGGCAACCTCTCAGGGTACCCATCTCCTGCTGATTTGTAAATGTCGGGGCAAAGTGGAGTTCGTTTTTTGGGAAATAAATGTCAAAGCAAGTCACAGTCATTTATTCCTTGGCAGGAAATATTGATCTGGTGACATTGTTCGATTATAATAACTGTTTCTATTGTGTTAAGTGACTGGGGTATATTTAACCAATTTCAATGCAGAATGAAGTACACTGTGCCATTTGATTGGCTAAACCTTAGAAGCCATGTTTTGTTCTAGCCAGTTCATTTGTTCTGTCACCAATATTTATTAAGCACCTACTGTGTGCCAAACATCTGCTAAGGGCCAGGGTAGGAAATGGGTTTTGGAATTGGATACCCTCGGGTTCAAATTATTCTACTGCCACTACCAATTAGCTGTGAGAAGTTGAACAAGTTTGCTTCACCATACTGTCCTCGTTTTCCTTACGTTAAAGCCACAGAGGTTATTCTGAAAATTAAATGACAAAATGCACGTCTGCCTATCAGAATGCAAGGCCTAAGTTATCATTAACTTTCATTACCATCATCATCATATTCTTTTTTTCTCATCATACTCTTCGTTTTTATCTTCAGGGTACCAATTTGGTGAAAGAAATGTTTAACTCAGCAGCTTAACATTAACACATTTAACAGCAAACTGGATTTAGAAGTGGGAAGGGGGAGCAAATGTGAAAGCCAGCTTTGGTAAAGCCATTATTTAAAATAACGAGAGTTTATTTAAAAATCTAGAACAGACAGTAACTCATATTTCACAAGGCTACACCATCCTAAGGATACATTGGAGGAGTGCACATTTAAGGTGCCTGTAAGTCAATACCTTCCTCCTCAAACTCCCACCCACCCCCTAGTCTATTTGCCCTCCTCCCTGTTCCAGGGATGTCACCAAGGTTCTCCCAAGCACCTTCCAGCCCTGCTCCTGGCAGGCTTCCGGTGATCCCTTCCTCCCTCCATCCTGCCCTATGTGTCCATGGTGTGGCCCCCAGACACCCTTCTGGAATATTTCATCAGCTCCTGTTTCTGCCCTTTGATGTCAAAAGGGTTGGTGATTGGCCATCCTTCTGTTCTCTTGCCAAGCAGAGACCGGGAAATGTGTCCCCTCCCTCCTGAGTGTCATAATTTATCTTTATAGACCCTGAAACACAGCATTACGACCCCACTGCCCTTCCTACCGCCTTTCCAAGAGGCTGGTTGGTGGTGCTCCCACCGTGATTTCCCTTTTTATCAACGTCACTCTGCCCTCCCCCAGCAGATACACCTCACCCTCTGCTCAGAGTCAGTTCCTTCCTTAGACGCTCAGCCCTGAGAACGTCCAGGAAATGCTGACCTTCAGATACTGTGTATCGGTCACTGTTGGTTTTCTGCCATGAGCCTCATCAGACAGGCTGCTATACAGACGCAGAGTCTTTCTACTTATGTCACAGACCACCCAGACTTACCCAGATTCATGGTGGGTGTGCAGCAGCTCATACCCTCCAGCTGGGCTTCTCGCTACACGAGCCAGTGGTGAGAAGCTACTGAGCTGGGATTTAGAGCATAGGTTTCTAGCTAATTCTTCGACTTGCTAACAGTATAGTACCCTCTGGCATTTTAGTCATCTCCTTGTTTCTCCACTTCTTTAACTAAAACGTGGCTTTTACTAAACACCTTGCAATATCTAATTGAAAGTGACATATAAGTAAATAAGATGTTGTAAATGAAACCATCTTCAGTATCCAAAGGGTGACGCAGATGCTTTTGAGGAGCATGTATCGACGTATTCTTAGGACAGACTGACCTAGACGTTGGTTTGCATGCAATATCACATTCTAGTCATTCCATCCATATTATTTTGCATCATTAAAACATAATCTTAGAATTAAAAAGAAAAACGTTTTAATAATGTGTTTTTGTCCTTAACCTGAAATTAAAACTTTCAGATAAGGAGTCATCATTGCTACTTCTTCTGTGACCTTGGCCAAGTCTCATCTTCTGTCCGAGCCACGGCTCCCTGTGAACGACCTCTAACCTCATGCTGTGAACTTGCACCAACCTGATTCCATGTGGCAGATAATGAAGGAAACAGGACACCTAGTCATGCCTTCAAAGCTTATGAATGCAGTACACGTGTTAAGTTCAAGCTCCATCTTCCCAGTACCTTGAATATAGAAATGGCTCCATTAGGAATGGACTAGGACTTAGTAGGGCTTGCTCGAAGTTTCCTTTAGATTCTTGAAAAGCTATTTCACTTGGGTTCTTTGGTGTATGATTAATTTAGAGAGAAAATAGATCCAAAAATTCTAGCCACCTCACCATTCCTCCAGGGGTTCCACTTCTTCCATGTCCTGTCATTTTAATTGAAAGAAGGAAACCTCTGGAGGATGAAAAGAAAGAGAAGATGAGGCTGTGGACCATCAGCTTCGTCTGCATTTAAAGTAGAAGAAAACATCCCGAGCACGCTTACAGTCTTGCCCTTCCCGAAACGGACGGCATGGGGTAAACGCTCCTTCCTGTGCTGGCTGACGCACTGTCATTTCATGGGGTAGCAGGTAGCAGGGTTTAGGCTCCCAAGCCCAGATTGCCCTCTCAGCCCCCTGACACCAGTGCCTTTCCCCGTCTGCTATCTCTTCTTTCACCTCCGGTAAACCAAACGCTGCCATTCGAGCGCCGCTTTTATGAATGTTCTGTAAAGGACATCAGCAGACTTTGCACACGGAATGCATGAATATTAGCCAAGACAGAGGGACAGGATGTACTGTCAGTGGTCTGCGGGAGGGGTGGAGGGCAGGCGTTGTGGTTGAAGTCTGGGTGTCCTGCAGTCCACCATGGCGACCAGGAGCCTGCTGCTTCAGCCGCCAAGAGGAGCACTTGGCGGGGTTCGCTCTGAGATCGCTTCTCAGCTGGCTTTATTAAACCAGATTGTTTTATTGCTTCCTGCATGACCAGTCTATTGGATTTCTGTACTCAGCTCCCTGAGAGCACTTTGAATTATAGCTTGGGTGATTTCCACCTACAAGGTTCATGACATCAGAGTGGACACTGGCGAAATGGTGTCAAACCGGCATTAACTGAAATTGAGAGGAGATAGGCTGGGAAATTCAAATAAAGGTGTTTCCGGATTAAAACACAAAATATGTGGGTCCGAACTCTCACTGTATGGTCATTTATAGCCCAAGCAAGGACTTTCGGCTTTTATCAGTATGATATAAATAGATGACTCCTTATGAGTAGAGACTGTCTTGAGTCAAAAGTTGACGAGTAAGTTTTGTGTGCCTGCGATGTGCTTATTATGGAGCAGATTTATCTTCTGACATATGTGTAAGGGAATGCTGATGCAAAATTCACATGTGGATCCGACTCTTATTCCAGGGCAGGGTGGGGCAGTAAGTTGGAGTGTGGCTTTCTGTGTCCAGGTGGCAATTGGTATTCCACAAGATCCAAATGTGAAAGGCTTTCTTTGGAGAAATTAGACAAATCCCAGGACATCTTCCAAGCCTAGCACGGTGGATGAATGTCTCAGATGTTCAATAAATATTGTTAAATGAAGGAAGAAAATTTCCTAGACTCAGAGTCGGGGACTGGAAAAGTGATCATTATGCGTATAAGATAGAGCCTGTGTTTCTTGGCTGGACAGGCGTTCCAACCTGCACCGGCAGCCCTTTGCTTGTAGTCACACTCGGAGGGCTGAAAGATGAACTGCTTGAGAGGGTCCACTGGCATTTCACAGGATGTGGATCAGAAAACAGCCCACTTGGAACGTGTGTATACACACATGCATACGAGTGGGGGGCTGGTGACACAGCTTAATGACAACCCAGGGTCTAGACTGCCCTAGGCGGCCTCTGCCCTCCTCCTGTGAGCTTGGACATTAAAGTCACGTAGGTGACAGTGTGAGACACCCAGCGTGTTGAAAGGGCCCCTTGCTCTGTATCTCACGTGGCCTGCCGGTTCAGAACTTGTTGTATCTGATTAGGTTCTGGCCCCTAGGGCAGATGTGGGCCACATGGCCTTTCATCACTGGAGGCTTTGGGAGGGCATAGGTGAGGGCAGAGGACACATTCCTCCCAGAGCATCTTTTTTTTGGAAAAAGGAGAAGCCAAAACGTGCCTAGTTTCAACAAGTTTCACTTTCTCTGATCATTTTTTTTGTTATTTTCCTCTGTCTCTTAAATACTCTTGCTTAAAAGAACTCTCCAAGATTTCCAGGGAATGCCTTTTTAGAGGTCCTGTGGAAGCCAAGAATAATTGGCCTCCTTTTTTGGCCAAGGACTGAAGTCAAGGCAAGTTTTAGTTGCTCCCCCAACCCCCGTGCACACATGGATATTCATGTTACTAACAGTCAGCTGCTCTGAATCCATATCAAGGATGGACGCATTGACCAGCAAAAGCCAGAATACAGCACAGTATCAATCCCCTAAATGTAAACATCTCTTTAAAATTTCAAGAGTATATAATTTCTGTATTTTTTCCTGTCACTAGATGTTTAGAGTTCCCTCCAGTGTCACTATGTTGTCATATTAATTTTAAGCTTTTTTCCCCCCTAAGATCAATATTTCTTTTACAATATCAGGGAGAGCATTTTTGGTTTTTTTTTAATATTCATTTCAAGAGCTACACATGATGCCTGGAAATGTCTCGTGCGTCCCTAGCGTAACCAAAAGTAGGGTCTGACTGCTCGCCGCTCAGAAGTCATTAAAGAGCCCAGGTTGGTGGAAAGGAAAGTCTGTGTTGTTTGGGAGGCCTGCACCCAGGGAGGAGGGTGGCCACCTGTCCAGAGGCCAACTCCCCCCACACTGACCATCAATGGGCCAGAGCTTTTATAGGCAGAGGGAGGGGCCTACATGCAGAAACAGCATGCAGTCATCTTGAAATCGGTCATCAGTGGTCCGACCAGCATCATCTTAATTGTTCTAAGTATGGTTAGTCTTCAGTTCCAGCACTGGTTTATGTCTATTTCTTTGTGGCCACTTCTCAGAATTGTGGCAGGTTATACCACGGCTACAGTCTGGTCATCATATAGTTAACTTGTTCTACCTGGTAGGGGTTTCAGTATCCGCCAAACAGTTCACAGGATAGGGCTCAGAATATCGTCTGTAGCCCTTGAGAAGGAACTGGAAGTCCTTGACTATGCTTAATGACTAAAGTATTATTATTTGGTTTCCTTTTGACTGTTTTCCTTTGTTTCTGCATGTTCTCACTTCTCTGATTACATTTATTCTTTTAATCAGAAAAACTGAAGTTTTCCTGCAGACAGAAGGCAGGCAGCGGGCATGGGAGGCAAGGATCACAGGGTCCTGCTGTGCTTCCCCAGCACCAGAGACCAGCTGCTCCTGCTGTCCGTACTTCTCTCAGGATCAGGCAAGCTCGAGGGGAGGAGCAGAGGGGGATGAAGAAGTGGTCAGAGGATGGTGCTGAGAAGGAACTCATGAGATATGTGCTATACAAGTGGCTTAGCTTAAGGAGCCTAGCCTCTCTCCCCACCTTAGGAAACAGCAGAAGCCCGATCTTTGAGCTGACGAGCCAGGGCCCTGGGCTTGCATCTGCTTGCCTGGCATCATATGAAGCCACATGAAATGTCTCACGTGTTCAGCTCTACTGTGAAGGCAGTAGTGCCTGTCCGCAGCTGGATGTCTTCTAGGTTTGGGATGTGCCAAAGCTCTGCTTCCCACTAGAGTCCCAGTCTTTCTGAGTGTTGTACTTGCACGTGTGTGCGTATATATATGTTTATATACAGGCTCACCCATGCAACCTATGTATGCGTATGCATATATAACCAACAAGATATTCAAAATCCAAAACGTTGTTTTAACAGTTATTAAAAATTCTTTATCAGCAAATCTGAATTCAGCCCAGGGTCAAACCACCTCCTTCATTTGGCTGGCAGGGAAAGGTTCTGGGTATTGTAAAATCTTTCTAGATACCATTTGATGTGGGGTGGAGGGAAGGTTGTTCTCCTTCAAAGCTTAGTGACTTTGAGGCCATGACCTCCTTGTGCACCGATGTCCCCTTCGCTTTCTGCAGTGCGGAGACGCTAGCCCCGGGTGGGCAGGAGCCGGCTCTGACATCAGGGATGATGTCTGTTCCTGCTTCACGTCGGTGAGAGCTGGAAGTTGGATTAATGAAAACAGGAGAGGCTTGGGCCCATGGAAATGGTTGAAAGGAGACCCAGCTCTCCAAACTTGTTCTAAAGGTCCGTCTAGTCAAGCCTATAGTTTTTCCAGTGGTCATGTATGGATGTGAGAGTTGGACTATGAAGAAAGCTAAGCACTGAAGAATTGATGCTTTTGAACGGGTGTTGGAGAAGACTCTTGAGAGTCCCTTGGACTGCAAGGGGATCCAACCAGTCCGTTCTAAAGGAGATCAGCCCTGGGTGTTCTTTGGAAGGAATGAGGCTAAAGCTGAAATTCCAGTACTTTGGCCACCTCATGCAAAGAGTTGACTCATTGGAAAAGACTCCGATGCTGGGAGGGAATGTGAGAACCCAGAGGGCTGTCTGCACATTTGTTGAAAAAAAAAATGTGCATATAAGTGGAACCATGCATTCGAACCCATGTTGTTTCAAGGGTCAGTTGTACTTCTATTGCAGCCACTGAAAGTTGAATAGTCAATTCTGATTATTTTCCTCTTTAAATAGAGACTCAAAGGGTTTCTACCAGTGGGCCCTTCTCCTGTGCTGTGCTCAGTCACTCAGTTGCGTCTGACTCTTTGTGACCCCATGGACTGTAGCCCCCAGGCTCTCCTGTCCACAGGATTCTCCAGGCCAAAACACTGGAGTGGGTAGCCATGTCCTCCTCCAGGGGATCTTCCCAAGCCAGGGATCGAACCCAGGTCTCCCACATTGCAGGTGGATTTTTCACCATCTGAGCCACCAGGGGAGCCCAAGAATACTGAAGTAGGTAGCCTATCCCTTCTCCAGGGGATCTTCCCAACTCAGGAATCAAACCGGGGTCTCCTGAATATCAGGCGGATTCTTCACCAGCTGAGTCAACAGGGAAGCCCGGGCACTCCTCCTACTAGAGACAAAATCTGTAGAGGTTGTTTTTGTTGGTGATGTAACCCTTCTTGACACTGTCTCATCTGCTCCAACGAAGATAAAAGTCTCAGCCACAGCTCTCTCTTTCCACTCTTTATAGCTTTGCAACCATACCAGTGTCATATCCTAAAAAACAGTCTCACTGGTGGATAAGTAGTTTATACCAACATGTAAAGTGTTAAACTCTTGGCAGGGTGAGTCCCACATCCTCACCAGCTGCTTGACTTTTGGGAGACATAACTGTCCAAATTATGACAACACGTTTCACATGCCTTGTAAAAAAGAAATTGACCCCCTGTTCACAAAAGTATGGTATTAATGAAATAAGCTTCCTGATTAGCTAACTTATTGTTGTCTTGATTAACTTAGCAGTTATTTCCCAGTCCTTTTTAGACCAATTCTTATGCTTTTATGGCCTGGCAAAGGTATCCGAGGAAGAGAACGCCGAAGTTCACATCGTTCTCAGTCCTTCAGCCAAGAATTTTCTTTCCTTTTTCCTTTCTCTGTTTGATACCTTGCTTCTGATGAGACTCAAGGATGAGCTTCTACGTTAGACTCTAGTTAGAAAATCAAATTTCTATAAAGTGTGCATCCAGAGAAGAAAATGCATTCATGTATCCAACATGGTTATTGTTTAGTTGCTGAGTCGTGTCCAAGCCTTTTGTGACCCTGTGGACTGTAGCCCTCCAAGCTCCTCTGTCCATGGGATTTCCCAGGCAAGCATACTGGAATGGGTTGCCATTTCCTTCACCAGCGGATCTTCCTACCCAGGAATTGAACCCACATCTCCTGCATTGGCAGGTGGATTCTTTACCACTGAGCCACCTGGGAAGCCAACATTAGACAGATAAATAGATGAATATAGATATTGAGCACCTTGAATTTTCAGATGTCTTTCAAAAGTTCGCTTTTGGCTTTTACCTGATTTCTTTTTAAATTTAATGATTTTGCCTTCTGATGTTTTTCTCCACATGGCATGCTCCTTGACTAGTCAAAGGCGGTGTGGGAGATGAGCTGCCTTCTCCTAAAAGGGCTGTAGAATGAACTGGTGTTTGCAGGGAGCCAGGGGGAGCCTCTGCTGGAGGGGAGTTTTCGGAAAAAAGTGTTGGAGAGGAGAGCTGCTTTTTACTAGATCTGCTTCCTTGGAAGGCAGAGTGCAGAGTTCATGCTGAGTGAACCGGAGAAGGACAGACAGCCCTGTGGGGAAGGACTGAAGGGGAAGGGGCACTTCCCGAGTGCCTCTCACACTGGAAAATGTCTAGGAGTCCCCTGGAGTTCTTACTGAAATGCACGTACTAGTCCCTGGGGCCTGAAGTCCTACATCTGTAGGAAGCTCGCTGGAGGTGCTGATGCTGCTGGTCTGTGGACCACACTGTCAGTAGCATCTCTTTAGGTCGTGGGAGAGAAGGGTGTTGAGGGGGCCGGGAAGCCAGGGAACCAGTTCGAAAGATGAAAGATTCTGTTGCAACTGATCATTTCTGCTTCCTGTTAGAGGAGGGAATAGCAACAGTAGCAGTCTTGACGTCTGAGGCCTGATAAGTGTTTGCTGGAGTGTGAGGTTAGAGGCAAGGGGCTGTCCTGTGCTTTGTAAGATGTTTGCAGCATCCCTAGCCTCTGCCCACTGAATGCTTGGTAGCACCATCTCACCTTCCACCCCATGTTTGTGACAACAGAAACATTTCCAGACATTGCCAAGTGTCCCTTGTTGTTCAATTGTGTCCAACTCTTTGCAACCCCATGGACTGCAGCACGCCAGACTCCTTTGTGCTCCACTATCTCTTGGAGTTTGCTCATGTCCATTGAGTCAATAATGCTACCTAACCATCTCATCCTCTGCTGCCCTCTTCTGCTTTTGCCTTCAGTCTTTCCCAGCCCCAGGGTCTTTTCCAATGAGTAGGCTCTTAGCATCAGGTGGCCAAAGTATTGGAGCTTCAGCTTCAGTCCTTCTAATGAATATTCAGGGTTGATTTCTTTCAGGATTGACTAGTTTGATCTCCTTGCTGTCCAAGGGACTCTCAAGAGTCCTCTCCTTTGGGGGACAGAATTTTCCCTGGTTGAGATTCAGTGAGTTAGAAGGAGAATTAGGGGCCTTCCCGTACTTGCACACCTCCTGTCTTCCAGAACCACAAGGCAGAAATGACTTAACTCTGATATACTTAGAAGGCAATGCACTTTTCACTATTTCAGTCTTCAGAAATGCTGAGAAAGTGTTTGCTTTTAATTTGACAGCCTGATTACTTTAAAGTGTCCTCAGCTCAGACCCACACCTCGGCCCCATTTACTTACAGTTTGAGTAAAACAGTAGGGAAATTTCTTTCCAAGAATATGTTGGCTCAGTAACCTAACATCATTTTAAGTCATCACCACACACCCACCAAAATTGTGAGATAAAATGGAAACTCCATCATCTGTTCTCAGGATCCCAGTATTCATGATTCACTTGTGACCTCTAAGAATTTCTCTGTATCCATCTCCGGCCACATTGAACTTTTCTTCCACCGCCTGTAAAATGCTTTCCAACTCCAAGGTCAGTCAATTGACAATTTCAAAAATCCTGACAAGGGGACAGATGGGTTTGCTTTTTTCCCCGTTGTTAGAGTTTATTTCTGCTTAATGTGTTGAGAAAACATCTCAAGGTTTTAACCCTGGCTCGGTCTTGGGAGAGAAGCAATTTAACAGGCTAGCGCTTCATCTGGCCTCGGGGGGCAGTTGTAGGGGGGTGGGAGGGGGCAAGCAGTGAACATGCCCTGGAGAGCCCAAGGGCGCATCTTGTACAATCAGTTAAACTTTCTCTTAAAGCCAAAGAAAACTTAGATCCAAACAGGATTTAGTCTCAAGCTAAAACAAAAATGTACATCATGTCGAAAAGGCTTTTCCAAATGCTACAGTTAATAAGCAATGCTGTGTTTTTACTGGAAAAGCATGTATCTAGCCAGGCATTCTTCACATTTTTCCCAGGATTTAGTCATAAAATCATTTTAAACATATTGCAAGGATAAAATGTGTACATATTTGATAAAGGCAGTGATTTTTTTTTTCTTTTCTGCTGTATAGCTCCATAAGGATGGGAAAAAACAAACTATAGAGAAAAGCATGTATATGTGTATATATATGGTGCTTCCCAGGTATCACTAGTGGTAAAGAACCTGCCCGCCAACGCGGGAGACATAAGAAATGTGTGTTCGATCCCTGGGTGGGGAAGATCCCCTGGAGGGGAGGGCATGGCAGTCTGCTCCAATATTCTTGCCTGGAAAATCCCATGGACAGAGGAACCTGGTGGGCTACAAAGAGTTGCAAAAAGTCGGACATGACTGAAGCAACTTAGTATATGTATGCACATGTGTACACATGCTTCTGTATATGTATGTGTATGGAGTAGGTATGTGTGTGCATAAAATAAACTATATAAAACAAACTATACTTGCACACATACATATGCATCCATTTTTACCACTGTGAGAGTCTGGCGTTTTAATTCACTCTTACGATTTTATTTTAAGTGGATACTGCAGATCTTTCCCCTGGATTTGAATAAGTCAGATCCAAAGCATAGAACACTTCCTTATCATGCCCACCTGCCTGCAGCATCTTTAGGAATTCAAGTTGAACTGTATTTGGGTCTGATTTATGTGGACATAGCAGGGTGGACATCATTCCTGTGTGTGGTCAAGAAGAGAGCAGGGCTGTAGGGGGTTGTTATCCATCCATGGAGACATGGGTGCACTGTCCCGGCTGACTGCGTTGCTAATCAAAGGCAGGAGGAAAGTGAATCCAGATGTTGATCATTTGAAAAGGAAAATTCCTATTTTCAAAACAAACTGACAGAAAAGCAGTAATCTGTGGTAGAGACTAAGTAACACTGACTAGACATGGGTTTCTGGGTTTGAGTGCTGGCTGTGCAACGTACTAGATCATGACCTTGGGTGGGCCACCTGACCTGTTTATTATTTCTCCTTTTTAAACAGGGATAGTGAAAGCCAACCTAAGAGTGGTCATGAGGACTCAATGAGCTGATCCATCAAATTCTGTGAGCATGGAGAAAGACTGTACAAATGTCAAGTGGCCTTTTTTTTCTTGCAGATATTATTCTTGAGTGAGTTCTTGGTGATAACACACACAGCTACTGTGCTGAGTGGTACTTAATTTTTGTTGCAGATCATGGAAATAGTAAATCAGTCATAGCTTAATTGGAAGCTCTGGACCAGTAGTGATCTGGTGGTAGCTAGTTTGCCGGCACGTGCCTGGGCCTGTCATGATGGAAAGTCCACTGGCCCGTCTCTTCTCACCTTCAGAATTCTAACTCTAGTCCCATTAAGAAAAAGCTAGAGTGAATGCTGTTAGTTGCTTAACAGCAATTCCAAGCTTGGCTCCTGGCTTGGAGATGACAGAGATTCCAACTGGTAGCATTTTGGTAATTTCTGTGATGTAAATATTAATACTCCCACAGTGGCCAGTTTCACATCATCAACAGGATATCACCCAGTGAGAGTTCAGGAAAAGGGACACAGTGACTCACCAGTACGTAGTATTTCCACTGTGCAGGTTGATGGAATTAACCTCAACCGTACAGATAATAGTCAAACAGGGTAAAATAATGAGGGAGTGATGAGTTTTGAATGTAACTTGTTAACTTGTAAGTTATATGTAATGTAGTGTTTAATCATGGTGGTGGTTGACTGTTTGACACTCGCAGATTTAGCAACCGGCTGGTACAAGCTGGCTCCGACATGCCGCTGCTTCCTTTTGGTTACGTTAAAGCATGCTCTTGTACTGTGAGTCAGCGAGTGCAGGACTGTCTTGGAAAACTGGCAGGGAAAGTGCAGCCATAAATGGATTTTAATTTCTGTGGACTTTGGATGAGCCGTCTACTCTAGGTCTCGCAGTTTTATACTGTATTTCCCTTCGGCTGACAAAGTGAGTATTGGTTTATGAGAATGATCTATGGGTCTAGTTATTGGGGTTAGAATTTGAAAGTTTCAACTTTTTAATTATTTGAAAGATTAGTGAAGACTTAGAGCAGGATCTTTTTGTTGGTCATTGAAAGAAGAATCTGGAAACTATTCCCAAGGAGAAAGGGTAATTTTTTTTTTTTCTTCGTTTAAGCTATCCCAAAAGGTTCAGGAGGCAATGACCATTGGGGAACAAAGGGTTGAAATTTTTGCCCATCCATGATGTACATGTTCATCATGAAAAGAAACTTTCAGATGACTTGTACCTCCTTCTTTAATCAGTAGGTGATTTGATGGAGGCCTCATGTCTGACCAGCCATGTTGTGACTGTGGAGAATTTGAGAAGCCCGGCTAACACAGGGGAGAGGCAGCCTTACAGTTAATATTAAAAGACCTAAAAGCCTCGCGCTTCCCAGGTGACACAGTGGTAAACAATCAGCCTGCTAATGCAGGAGACCCAAGAGACATAGGTTTGATTCTCCAAGCCAGAATACTAGAGTGGGTAGCCTTTCCCTTCTCCAGGAGATCTTCCCAAGCCAGGGATCCAACCCAGGTCTCCTGCATTGCAGGTGGATTCCTTACCAGCTGAGTCACAAGGGAAGCCCAAGAAAATGCAGTATTTCAGAGGGGACTGAATTTTGAAATATGCTTTTCTGGCAATTAACCTACAATACATTATTGTAGGTTAATTGCCAGAAAAGCATATTTCAAAATTCAGTCCCCTCTGAAATACTGCATTTTGTTTACCTGAACAGGACTTAAAACATTAATGCCATAGGCCCACGATTTTTAAACACATGGATCACCTATCATGAATTTGGTAGAGCTGTTTGCAGGCAAATAAAGTGGTCCAGCCATGCATTTTAGAATGAAACAACTCATCATAATTCTCCTATCTGAAAATTCGTAAATCATAGGCTCTTTTTGTGTTGGGGAAATATGCGCTCTTTTAGTCATTCTAAAAAAAAAATAGCCTTCATCAAGCAAAAATGTCAGTCTGTTATTGTTTTGCTTATAAATTCACTTAGATCAAGTAAGATTTTGAAGATTCTAGAAAGAAAATGATTCTTACTTCATTTTGATGCGTTTACATTAAGGGATTTCAATGGTAATGGCTGTCAAATTTCTAGTGGGTCAGCACACCGCCTGGAGGGCATTAACTCAGGTCGCCGGACCCCAGCCCTGAACTTCTTCATGCCATATGTCCATATGAAATCTGAGAGTTGGGATTTCTGATGTTTCCAGGTGATGGTGGTCCTCCTGATCCTGAGGACCACATGTGGAGAACCACTGACTAGTGATTTTAGAGATAATGAATGGATTGAAAAAGTGTCAAGCAAATCAGTAAGCGTAAAATGACCATTACTAGCTCATCAGGCATTCAGAATTCTGAGGAGGAAGGGAAGGTATTAAGCTATTTTGCTGCTGTTGCTGATAAGTCGCTTCAGTCGTGTCCAACTCTGTGCGATCCCATAGATGGCAGCCCACCAGGCTCCGCCGTCCCTGGGATTCTCCAGGCAAGAACACTGGAGTGGGTTGCCATTTCCTTCTCAAATGCATGAAAGTGAAAAGTGAAAGCGAAGTCGCTCAGTCATGTCAGACTTTTCGCGACTCCATGGACTACAGCCCACCAGGCCCCCCTGACCATGGGATTTTCCAGGCAAGAGTACTGGAGTGGGGTCCCATTGCTTTCTCCAGAAACACTTTATTTATTATACCTGGCAGTTTTCCAGTTCACAGCTGCTGCTAAGCTCAGTTCTAGGGGACTTCTAAGACTGCCTGTTTCTGCATCCTTGGGTGTCAGCTGGGAAGCCTAGGTTTCTGTCTGTGCTCTTAGCTGCCCCCTCTACATGGCATGCCTCTGTTGGTGGCAGTGGAATTTCCCCCAAACTGAGCAGACGGACAGAATAGCCATTTGAAAAGGAGAAGGGAGCAGGTTACTGATGACTGCTAGCGAGCGTCGTTTCCACTGCCAGCCAGGCAGACAGAGCTTCCCGCAAGTACTTGATCACCTCTGGAAAGAGGTGCATGTTCCCGTTGGGGGATCGGAGAGTTCTCTGCCACTGAGCTCATCTTCTCCCCCTCCTGACTACTTCTAAAGCCATCTCTCAGATGTCACTGATCCTGGCAACTGGCTACCAAGTGTTCACTGCAAGAATCGATCCCTAGACTGCTAGGTGGAGGAGGCACGGGGCCACCCCAGGGTGGGCCGAAGCATCAGGAAAGGATGAAGGATGCTGACTTCTCCTCTCTGGGCCACTGGGCCTGGACCACAGAGAAGGAAGGAGATCTGAAAGGGATGCAAGGCTTGGAGGCTGCAGCGAAGCCCCTGGGGTCATTGACTGCCATGTACACGCTCCTCCCACCATACCTGTGGGTCAAGGTTTGGTTCACAGGATACACTGTTTTTCCAGTACCTTCCAGAGCCAGTATACTTCCTGAAAACTCTTTAGCCAGGGAAGTTGTTCGACTCCAGAGTTCCACTGAGAAAACCTATACTTAAACATAGCCTCTGCAGGAAGGTACAAATTCATGAATCATAGTTAACTTTCTTCTGTTACAGAGAAACTAATTGTTTTTAATTATTTGACTGTGTTGGGTCTTAGTTGCAGGCTTCTCTGTGTTGTGTGGGCTCCAGAGTGGGTGGGCTTGGTTGACCTGCCGCCTGTAGGATCTTAGTTCCCTGACCCAGGATCAAACCTGCGTCCCCTGCGTTGGAAGGCGGATTCTTAACCACTGGACCACCCAAGAAGTCCTGAGGAACTTATTTTTAAAAGAGGGATCCCAAACCTAGATGATCAGAATCCTTTGGGGAATTTCAAAAAATTCCTTTGCACCTAGCCAGAAAATTCAAGTTCCACAGGTCCTTGGGGCTGTCTGAGCATCTGTGTTCCCTGTGAGGCGTGGCCCTCATCCTGAAGGGCCGTCATGGGTGAGAACTCTGAGCAGTGCTCAGGTTTGATGGTGATGGTGACGCTGCCTTATGGGAAATTCAAAGGAAAAAAGCTGCTTTCTTTAGGAAGGGCCAGAATCCATAACTCTGATCATTTTGATTTGAATAGTGTTCTCTTGTTTTTGAAAAGCCTTTATAACGATTGTTTTATTGTTCCTTCCAATGCTCCTGGGAGGGGGAGGACAGGACATGTATTTCTGGCACCATTGTACGTCTGAGATGCCTCTACAGAGGGGAGCCGAAGTGACGCAGGGACCCTGCTGCTCCCTGTCTTGTGGCCTTTCCACGACTCCAGCTTTGTTCTTACTCTTGTGGGTATTTGTTTTTGATACCTTGAGTCTGTCATCTTGCTTTCCACGAATGGATGACGGCCATTAATGCGGATCATCAGGAACATCAAAGTGGAGAAGCCAAATTGTACACAGCTGGAGGCTAAGGGACACCCAGGCGTCTCACAGCCCAGGTTCTAAACCAGGGAGCAAGGCCAGACTTCGTCTATTGCACAGCTGGGCTATTGTGGGTATAGGAGAGAAGCAAGCATCAGAAAAGCAGATCGGTCCAGGAGAGGAGGTTATTTGCATGCATACCGTACAGAGAAATGTACAAGAAAAATGTATGCATGTGTGGGGTCCAGTGAGGTCCAAGATCCAGGCCACGGAGGTTAATGGAGCTTAGTTAGGAAGGTGATAGAGCAACAGATACTGATGACATAGTAATGAGAACACCAGAGTTCAGAGAATAGGATTTCCATCACCAGCACCTGGGAAGTAAAACCAGAGTTTTGGGGGTTACGGGTCAAGGATCTCATACTTGGAGGACTAGCACGAGGGTGGTCCTGAGTCTGCAGGTTGGTACCACCCCCTCTTTGAAGTCCAGGGAGCTCAGGTTAGCCAAGATGTTGCATATACTTTGTTATATCACCTTGAACAAGCCTTGCTTTCCCCAGCTGCAACATAAAGAGTTGGCAAATTAGTAGTCTGTATACATGCCGCACAGGGAAGAAATCTACCTTTGGTAAATGAATAGCAAGAATGTGGCTTAGGGCAGTGAGTGGGGGACGGGGGTTGACAGGCGGTGACCCCTATACAGGGCTTTTCAGCACTGATCCTGGGACACTGGCATTATTGCAAGGGGCACCTCCTTTCATGTGTGGGGAACAGCTTAAACAGTTAGTTGCAGCCCAGTGAATGCACTGCCAGCCCGTAAGCTCCATGGACTGGTCCCACTCATCTGGAATAGAGCAATGTAGTGCCTGTGATGGTCGTGACCCCATGGACCCTCTTCAGTGCCACCGTTTTCTTTTCCACGAGAAGGGAGGTGAATAGAAGGTACATCCCACGCTTGCATATTATCGGCTGTGTAGTGTTAGGGACAGGATTTCCAATAAACCCAGAAGCCATGATTGCTGCCGCCTCTTCACTCATTCGCTAGTCTTACAGCCTCAAGGTGACAAGAAAATTAAGGGCTGTCAAGACAGAAAAGTCCAGTGAACCTGGGAAGCGGCTTTTCAGTCAGTGCTGTGTAGAGTGCTTGCCACTTACAGTTCCTTCTGCAGTCTCTGCTGGCAATGAAAGTCTTTGTGGAGGTTTTCCATATAGTTGCCACCAAGGGATGCTAAGGTCTTTTTAATCTGGGCACACTGGGCTCAGGAAAAGGGAAGGATGATAAATAGCAATTACATAAATGAAGGTTGTTGCTGTTGTTTAGTCGCTCAGTCATGTCTGATTCTTTGTGACCCCCGTGGACTGTAGCCCACCAGGCTCCTCTGTCCATGGGATTTCCCAGGCAAGAATCCTGGAGTGGGTTGCCATTTCCACCTCCAAGAGATTTTCCCCAACCCAGGGAGCAAACCCATGTTTCCTGCTTTCCCTGCATTGACACTTTGCAGGAAGAAAATGCTTCCTACGTTTTCTTTACCACTGTGTCACCTGCGAGGCTCAGTTATTATCTCAGTTCAGTGCAGTCGCTCAGTCATGTCTGACTCCTTGCAAACCCATGGACTGCAGCATGCCAGGCTTCCTTGTCCATCACCAACTCCTGGAGCTGGCTCAAACTCACGTCCATTGAGTAGGTGATGCCATCCAACCATCTCTTCTGTCATCCCCTTCTCCTCCTGCCTTCAGTTTTTCCCAGCATCGGGGTCTTTGCTGCTGCTGCTGCTGCTAAGTCACTTCAGCCGTGTCTGACTCTGTGCAACCCCATAGACAGCAGCCCACCAGGCTCCCCCGTCCCTGGAATTCTCCAGGCAAGAACACTGGAGTGGGTTGCCATTTCCTTCTCCAAGGCATGAAGTGAAAAGTCAAAGTGAAGTTGCTCAGTCGTGTCCGATTCCTAGTGACCCCATGGACTTGCAGCCTACCAGGCTCCTCTGTCCATGGGACTTTCCATGCAAGAGTTCTGGAGTGGGTTGCCATTGCCTTCTCTGAGGGTCTTTTCTAGCGCTCCTCAAAAGAAAAACCTCTGGATCCTCCATTGTTTCCAGGAATTTCATGTGTTATTTTATGAGAAGAATTGCTTTCAGGCAAGTTCTGTGTTTTGGTAGTGGAGACCTCAGCAAGAAGTGAGTCAAATACGCGTGATGAGTAGAGCACCAGTGCTGCTGACCGGATTCTCCCCAGGACTCCAGAGGTCAGCACTGTCCAGGGACCGACGGTCCCTTTCACCTTGTCTGCAGGTTCTTTGCTTAGGAGACTTCTTCAGTGGTTCCGGCTCAGCCCCAGCTCCTGGGCGTCTTCACACTCCCTTGTGTGTACTCTGATGCTGCGGAAGATTGAAGGCAGGAGGAGAAGGGGGCGACAGAGGATGAGATGGCTGGATGGCATCACCGACTCAATGGACATGAGTTTGGATAAACTCCAGTTGACGATGGACAGGGAGGCCTGGCATGCTGCGGTTCATGGGGTCGCAAAGAGTTGAACATGACTGAGTGACTGAACTGAACTGTGTGTACCAGGCTTTGGGTTCTTGCCTGAACTGAGATCCAGGATGGTAGTTGGATGGTTAAGTATGTGTACTTGGGGACCTGAGGAACCTGGGTTCACATCTTGAACTTCTCCACTTACTAGTAAGTTGCGTTTTTCTCTCAGAATGAGTTGACTCATCTGGGAATTCAAAAGCAGTGTCCACCAAATTTGTTGTTGTGAAGATTCAGTTGTGTGTGAGACAGCCACCACCAGCATGCAGTGATGCTCAATAAGCGTTGGCTATCAACATTACTATTATACAGTTCAGTTGCTCAGTCGTGTCCGACTCTGTGACCTCATGGACTGCAGCACACCAGGCTTCCTAGATATCCTCAGATAGAAGACTTGGACAGAGGATGTTGGATAACCTGATTCGATACTCCATGCAGAGAGAATTAAATACACAAGGACCCTAGAACAGTGCCATCTGTTCTAGAGAATGTTTAAACTGTCAGCGTTTCCTAAGGGAGGCAGGCAGGCAGTCCTCAGCGATGAACACCCTCTTGCTCATTATAACGCCATTAGTACCCCCAGTCTAGGCTTGACATTCTACCCCTGTCCCCAAGTTACTGTAGCAATCCAGAATGCCCCTGTTCCTCTTCAGATGTCCCTCCTTGGTTGAGAATGGCTGGCAAAGCACAGTCTGAGCTTGACTCTGAACCAAAGCAACATGGATACCACCCCCACCCAGCGGCCAGTGCAGAGGTCTTCCATTCTGAGCTTACAAGGGAGGACCTTCTGGTCTCTCTGACTTGTCTTTTTGGTTCGGTACCTCCGGAGGGGCTGGGGCTAAGCTTTCTGATGACCCTGCAGAGAACAGAGGCAGTTTAGTGCAGTGGAGGGGTGGGGGAGATGACGTTCCTTCTGCTTCATCTGGACACACTCTTCAGGCAGGATTCTTGGTTCATTTAAGTGCTAGTCCTTGACCACTGATCTTCCTAATCAGTCTGTAACTCAGGGATTTGCTTGATCCCTTGTTCCAAATGCACTTTACTATGCATCTATTATATGTCAGGCGCTGTTAAACACGCCGTACTTAGAGTGACTAAGATGTGACCCTTGTCCTTAAATAATGGGAAAGTGGAAGTGATATGCGTTCCTGTTTGGAGGCATTCAGTCTGTCAGCCTAATGGGTTATGCTAATTGCTCTATGCGTACCTCTTTTAGTCATGATGGACGTTTCTTTATATTTCTTTTATTTTGTCTCCCACCAGGGAGCTGATATCCAGGTGGCCTGAGGCAGCAGGTCAGGGCGTTCTCCCATTTGCTCTCTGGACTTTCTAGAAGATCACAGCATCCCTGCCCATGTGTTGCTTTATCATCCGTGTCTCCTTCTTTTATGAAAAAGTTTTAAGCTGGGGGCTCAGTAGGATCTGAAAGGGAACGTTAACGTTCTCAGCATAACTATTCTAACTCTCTGATGTCTCTGCCAATATGTTAAAATGTTCTCAGCCACCTCCAGTCCCGAACTCACATATTTTGTGGCAAGCGAGCTCTCACCCCTCCCCAGCAGTCTACAGAGCAGCTGCAGATGCAAGGCAGAAACCTTGCTGCAGACATCCACACGAGTGACTGAGCTGACGTGTTGTCATCCCAGGAGGGGCAGGATCGGCGGGGAGGAGTGATGGATGGGGCCTTTGAGGAGCAGCCTTCACTTAATGATTTTTGCATAGACTCCTGAATTGTGGCTTCTTTGCCAGGAAAAAAAAAAAAAATCCAGTAATGCAGACTGTTGTAAGAGCCTGGGATGTGTCATTGTGTCTGAGGTTGATGGCTTTTTCTCTGAGACACAGCATTTGTTTCCACCTGGATAAAGGAAACCCTTTATCTTGTGGAAGATGAATAGCCTTCAGGGTGAAGGAGAGGACAGAGACCCTACCCAAGAAAAAGATTGGAGGGGTTGTTGGTGATAATCCGATGAATGGACTGGAATCCTGCATTGGGAGGGAAAATGTGTTGGAAATGAGCGGGTTGTCAGAGGAATACTTGCATTTATTCTTTGAATAAGTTGCTGACCCTCTTCTTTCACGAAGGCAGAGTAATTCAGGAAAGGCAGCCGTGTTGTCAGGTGGAGAAAATGATGCTTGTGTGTCCAGGCCTCCAGTGAGCTCGACTGATGTGTCTTCAGCACTCACCGTGTGTAAAGGACTGGAGCGAGCCTTTGATGCAAAGTTAACATCTTTCAACTTTATCCTAGAGTCAAAATGGGAAATTAGAGCTCTGGGGTTAGAAAGCAGCTGTTGCGTCATTTCTCCTGTATCCCTTGTGCGAGTGGCAGTAGCCAAGCCAAAACCCCCCTCCTGCTCCTGCATGTGTGCACGCCCGGCTATCCAGTGACGGTGGTGTGCACTCCGCCTGCACAGCCTCTCTCCCCCTACCGCTCTTCACCACCCTCACTGCCCGGCACCAGGCTGGACCTCATGATATTCCAGCAACACTGGAGCAAGATCCTCCCAACCGTTCCCCCGCCTGTGGAACATGGTCTCTTCCCACCATCCTCTGCCCTGTGACCAGAGTGACCCTTTTTTCTTTGTTTGTTTTGACTTTTTGTTTGTTTTTTTAATGTTTATTGTAGTATAGTCACTTTACAATGTTGTGTTTGTTTCTGCCATACAGCAAAGGGAACCAGCTGTACACTTGTATATATCCCCTCTTTGTCACCACAGAGCCTCAAGTAGGGTTCCCTCTGCTGACCAATAGGTTCTCCTTAGCTATCTATTTTATACATAGCAGTATCCCAGGGACAGGGGAGCCTGGTGGGCTGCCATCTCTGGGGTCGCCCAGAGTCGGACACGACTGACGCAACTTGGCAGCAGCAGTATAGGTATGGGCTTCCCTGGTAGCTCAGCTGGTAAAGAATCCACCTGCAATGCAGGAGAAGTGAAGTGAAGTCGCTCAGTAGTGTCCAACTCCTGCGACCCCATGGACTGTAGCCTACCAGGCTCCTCTGTCCATGGGATTTTCCAGGCAATAGTACTGGAGTGGATTGCCATTTCCGGTTCAATTCCTGGGTCCGGAAGATCCCCTGGAGAAGGATAGGCTACCCACTCCAGTATTCTTGGGCTTCCCTGGTGGCTCAGCTGGTAAAGAATCCGCCTGTAATGCAGGAGACCCCAGTTCGATTCCTGGGTTGGGAAGATCCCCTGCAGAAGGGATGGGCTACCCACTCCAGTGTTCATGGGCTTCCTTGGTGGCTCAGACAGTGAAGAATCCGCCTGCAATGCGGGAGACCTGGGTTCAGTCCTTAGGTCGGGAGGATCCCCGGGAGGAGGGCATGGCAACCTACTCCAGTATTCTTGCCTGGAGAATCCCCATGGACTGAGGAGCCTGGCGGGCTATAGTCCGTGGGGGTCCCAAACAGTTGGACGCAACTAAGCACATATACACAGTGTTCATCTCGGGGCCTTTTTAATATGAAAATGACCCTTTTTAGCCTCTCGAAGATTTTTCGTGGCCTCCAGGAGACACCTTGTGTAGGGAGGGGCCCTGCTCTCTTCCTTCCTCCCCTCCTGACACTATGTTCTTGTACCTCCCCACCCCCTGCGTGCCATGATCCCTCATGTGACACCGTGTGCCTTTGCACACGCTCCTTCCTCTGTCTAGAGCTGTTCTCCGTGCTTTCATATAAGATAGATAATTCCTGTGTGTTCTTCAAACTCAAGGTTGCTGCCTCCTCCAAGGAGTCCAGCCTCACTGTCCCCTCGTGGTCTTACTGAGCCAGGCTGTGTGTGCTTCCTGTTCACGTGGATTTCTACTGTCTGCCCTCTTGAGAGTGTTTGCATAGTAGGTGCCGTGGACTTGAGAGTAAGAACGATGTCTTTTAGATCTTCTGTTTCATGAGCACTCACTCCTGCAGGGAGTGGATGAGGTCTTGGGTCTGAATGCAAGTGGCGTTGACTATGAAGAGACGTCACACATTTGTGTTCCTAGACACCTGGACCATTTGTTCTTCTATCTCATAGTCAGTTCATCCCAAGGAAGGTCGTACACTATATTTAGAGAACCTTCTGGGGATTCACTCTTATTCAGTTGGTTTTTTTTTTAATCACAATTCTCTTTATATGGGGTCCCTGTCCCAAATAGTCAATGAGAGTATTTTTGAAAGCTTCACTTGTCTTGGATACATGGAGAAAATCAGAAAAGGCAGGTATATCTGAAGCAACCTAGATACAACTTTCAGATAGTGAAAGAGATGGAATCATCTTGCCATTCAAACAGTGGTATCGTTTGTATTGCTATATAAATAATAAAAATATTGTTACGTAAACAGTGAAAGTGTTACATAAATTGCAGTAGGGTCCATGAGTTCCTTGAATTACCTGGAAGGACAAAATAGAATTTAAGACATAGTACAGAGAGAATCCAGTCCACGTATAACCTTGGCATGACCACTTGACCACTGGTATGAAGTGGCGATGGCTAATTTTCTGCTCACAGATTGGCAAAGTTGCCCCAGGTTTTCCTTTTATGCTTTTCAGTTCAATTCAGTCACTCAGTCATGTCTGACTCTTTGCAACCCCATGACCCATAGCACGCCAGGCCTCTCTGTCCATCACCAACTCCCAGAGTCTACCCAAACCCATGTCCATCGAGTTGGTGATACCATCCAAACATCTCATCCTCTGTTGTCCCCTTCTTCTCCTGCCCTCAGTCCTTCCGAGCATCAGGGTCTTTTCAAATGAGTCAGCTCTTGGCATCAGGTGGCCAAAGTATTGGAGTTTCAGCTTCAATATCATTCCTTCCAATGAACACCCAGGACTGATCTCCTTTAGGATGGACTGATTGGATCTCCTTGCAGTCCAAGGGACTCTCAGGAGTCTTCTCCAAAGCAGTTATGACCACTGGAAAAACCATAGCCTTGACTAGACAGACCTTTGTTGGCAAAGTAATGTCTCTGCTTTTGAATATGCTGTCTAGGTTGGTCATAACTTTCTCTCCAAGGAGTAAGCGTCTTTTAATTTCATGGCTGCATCACCATCTGCAGTGATTTTGGAGCCCAGAAAAATAAAGTCAGCCACTGTTTCCACTGTTTCCCCATCTATTTGCCATGAAGTGATGGGACCAAATGCCATGATCTTCGTTTTCTGAATGTTGAGCTTTCAGCCAACTTTTTCACTCTCCTCTTTCACTTTCATCAAGAGGCTTTTTAGTTCTTCTTCACTTTCTGCCATAAGAGTGATGTCATCTGCATATCTGAGGTGATTGAGATTTCTCCCAGCAATCTTGATTCCAGCTTGTGCTTCTTCCAGCCCAGCGTTTCTCATGATGTACTCTGCATAGAAGTTAAATAAGCAGGATGACAATATACAGCCTTGACGTACTCCTTTTCCTATTTGGAACACCAGTCTGTTGTTCCATGTCCAGTTCTAACTGTTGCTTCCTGACCTGCATAGAGGTTTCTCAAGAGGCAGGTCAGGTGGTCTAGTATTCCCATCTGTTTCAGAATTTCCCACAGTTTATTGTGACCCACACAGTCAAGGGTTTTGGTATAGTCAATAAAGCAGAAATAGATGTTTTTCTGGATCTCTCTTGCTTTTTCAGTGATCCAGCGGATATTGGCAATTTGATCTCTGGTTCCTCTGCCTTTAATTTTTTTTTTTTAGATTTATTCAGGTTTTCCCTTTAAATGAAGAATTCCTTTATAGACTCAAGTTCATGATAGTAAACTGAAGCATCCTGAAGTTGTTATTGCATTCAACTTTTCAAAGGCAGCTTACTCTTTTTTTTTTTGTATACCAGCACACTGGCCTTTACCTCATTGGCCAAAAGACAGTCGACCCAAGTCAAACTAATTTCCTTGAGTATCAAGCCCATCATCCCTGTGGGGCAGGAATGATGGGATTTTAACCATCTCTGCCTCCAGGTTACTAGCTGAATGCCTGGCGCTTCAATGTTAAAAGAATATATTGTTCAGGCAAAGCTGTTAGTGGAATGACCTAATGACCATAAATAAGAAAGTGTGTGGGGGCAACTTATATTTCAAGAATTATGTTTTAATAAGTGGTGAATTATTGGGGTGTAAATCCAGTATTAATTATCATCAATAATGGATGAAATATGTTGAGCATTTACTGTGCGTGAGCTCTACTGCCTCTCTCATTAAGTGAAAGACTAAGTTTTATAGTTTAGAGAAAGAAAAGGACGTATAATTTAAAAGTGCATTTAGTAGTGTAAAGAGCTCGAGTGGAATAAGTTTGGTATGACAGAGTCTTCCCAAGCAGTCGCCCTCCCAGTTCTGCTTGCATTAATATGGGGTGTGCCACGTGTAAAAGAAGAAAAAGGACAAATCATAAACATTCACAGTCCTCTCCATCCCACACCTTCTGGGGACTAGTTCCCTGCTTGTCTACTGTGCTCTTTGCTGTGAGATGAGAAAGTTTTGAATGGCTTAACTGAGAGTAGGCCAGACTGCTCCTCGAGAGAACTCCCGTGACCATTGAGGGAGGGGTATGAGAACAGCTAGTGTAGGGGCCACTGAGAGACAGTCGGGGGAGGTGAGAGGCCAGATGAGGAGCAGCTACCACGTGAGCTGAAACTTGGGGAAGAGAGGTGTAAAAAGGGTTTTCAGGCAGTCTTTCTGTACGTGGCGCCCTAGAGTGGTTCCACCCTACTCCCCACCCTTCCATCCGTTCCTGCTTTCCCCATGCCTCCTCGGAAGACAGGGCCCAGACCTACCAAACAGCCTGAAACCAGCGCTTCCTGGTGTCAGATTTATGTTTCCTTTACATGTGACACTCCAACAGTAAAGAATCTGCCTGTTAAAAAATGCAAGAGACCCAAGTTCAGTTCCTGGGTCAGGAGGATCCCGTAGAGAAGGGAGTGGCAATCCAGTCCAGTATTCTTGCCTGGAGAATCCCACAGACAGAGGAACCTGGTGGGCTACAGTCCATCGGTTCGCTAAGAGTCGGACAGGACTGAGCAACTAAAGAAAAACTGCTTGTAACACAGGCTGTGGAAGGCCAGCCTTCATCTTTACCTGGGCTAAGTCACAGACGTTGAAAGTCAGCACTTTCACGGCCATGGATGAAGGGGAAATGGGAAGACAGCTTTAAAAGAGTTTTGCATTTTAAAAAAGACATAGGTAAATAATAGTCTAAACATTCCTATCTTCTTAGCCTACCCTATCCCTAGCCTCTTTGCATTATTCGCTTTCTTAGTCAATCCTGTTTCCAGAAAAAGCACGAACTTCTGAGCGAATGCTTAGTTCCTCGTTGGGTAAAATTACTAATAATAGTCAATTACCGATAGTGGAGCCTCAATTCAGGCTGTTTGCTCTATTTTGAATAAGCTTCCATTCAGTATGACTCAGTGTTGTAAAGCTGTGAGTGTAGAAGTGTAATCAACATAGAAATGTCAGCAGCTCTTAGACTGAATACATTAATAATGATACCCCACATCAGTCTGACCGCCGGGAACTTCTGCGGGAGGTTTGGTCCCTACCTAGAGACATTGTGCAGTACATTGTGATATCCAGGGTGGATAAACCTGGCCAATAGAGTTGTCCATTCTGGAAGGGCAACAGCTCAGGTTACTGTATTATATAATGCACCTGTCTTTAGTGTTCGGTAGGAATTCTGTGGTTTGGGTGCGTGGGCACAATATAAGCTGAAAGGACTTCAATGACATTAAATATTATCACATGAAAACTGAATTTCGGTTGCTCCATGATTCAAGTCCTTCCTTCACACACACAGAGCTTCATGCCCCTATATTAGTTTGCCAGGGATGCTCTCACAAAGCCCCACAAACTGAGTGGCTTCAACAACAGAAATGTTTTCTCTCACAGCTCTGGAGACTAGAAATCCAAAATCAAGGTGGTGGCAGGGCCATGCTCCCTCTGCAGGTGCCGGGGAAGAATCCGTCTCAGGCCTTTGTGATCCCTTGACTTGTGAGAGCCTAACTCCGGACTCCCTGTCTATAAGCACACCAGCTGCTCTGCGTCGGGGGCCCACCCTACTCAGGTCCGGCCCCGTTGTAGCCAATCACATCTGTGACAGCCTTGATTCTCGATACAGTCCCCTTCTGAGATGCTGGGGATCAGGACTTCAACATATGCATTTAAGGGGTCAGAATTCAGCCCCTAATGATGCTCCCAAGTGATGGTTTAGAGGGCTCAGGCTGAGTCCAGCGGCCCTTCATTCAACAGAGTCTGCTTTTAGGGAGATGAGTGTCAGGCATTCATTGATTTCAGGTGCCGAGGCCCTCTCGAGCCTGTGATGTGTTCTCACACTCCCCTAAGAGCTATTTATGGCCTACAAGTCTGTGAACATCGGAGTGCGCGTGTGCGGGAAAGACAATCAGCCAGACAGGCTTCTACTCCCACTTAAGAGCCCTCACATGGATCAGTCACCCACCCTGAGCATCGCATTAGATTTGACATCTGAAATGTGTCTGGCGTTTTCAGGTAGAGAAGCCTTTAAAAAAAAAAACATCACGTGGATGCCAGTTCCTTACTCTCTCCCTACAAGCGCCAGAACACAGAGATCCAAACACCAGGACCTGCTGGGCTATCAGACCGTGATCAAGCCTCTGAATTGGCCTAGGAGGAGGGCGCAGTGTCTGCTGCCTCCTACTATTTAAGGACCATTAGGCTTAACTTCCCGTGCTGTTAGTCCACCTGGCATGCAGGAGACACCCATCGGAAGTTTGTGGACAGATGACAGCCGGGGTCTCTGTCCCCTGGGCTTGGATGGTAAAGGTCCCTGCATTTGTCCCCTCCACGGCCCCTCTTCTAAGGAGGGGGCAGCCTGATGCCCTGTTCCCAGGGTCGCATCACCCTGTGCACACAATCTAGGCGTGCCAGTTGCTCATGAGTCAGTGATGGAAGCCTGGAGTGCACCCTGAGTGCAGTCAGAGACATCCACAGCCCGACTTGGCAGAAATCCTGCAGCTCTTGCTTGTTTTCCCTTCCTCCCTCTTTCCTTACTTCCTAAGCCAGTTTTTACGTATATCCTTTCAAGCCCCATCTTGAGGGGGTCTTCAGAAATGACCGTATACTTGGGAGCAGTCAGTTGCTGCTGCCTCGTGTCCTCCCAGCATCTCGTGGAGGCCTCTGTGGAGCCTTTTATTTCCTGCACTATAGTGATCTCTACACACACCTGTCTCCCAGTCAGACTCAGAGTCTCAGCTGCATTTCTGGGGCGGGGAGGGGCGCGGGCAGGGGAGGGAGTCTTTGTTTTCCTAATACCTAGAATAGTGCGTGGCTGGCACAAACTAGGTGTTCCGTAGGCAGCCATTGATAAACTGACCAAATGAATGAATGAACCCCTGCTGTGTGTTTGCATCACATTGTGTCGTGGAGGTCTCAAAGAAGCATAATTGGCGGGAGGGCATTCTTCCAAACTGCTTACACTGTGAAAGATAAAACATAGACTTATTGCAAGCAAATAGCACCCTAATACTTTCATAGGTTGCTAGGCAGGCCCAGTAGAATAATGGAAAGAGCACTGCATGTAGGCTTCAGAGATTCAGAGCTCAGTCTTGGCTCCACAAGTTATTATGTTTTCTAAGGCCATGCAATGGAACCTGTCTGACCCTCAGTTTACTGGTCTGGAAAATGGGCCTGATGCCACTCTTAAAGGATTACTAGGTCGGTATTAAAGGAAATGATATCTGTGAGCTTTGTGAGTGATGAAACGATGTGTAACTATAAGGTATATTGTTGTTGCGACACAAGGCGTCATCTGGGTTAGCACCAGACAGCAGAGAGGGATGGGCAGTAAATGGTCTGAGCTTCAAGTAATGCAGGAGGAGAGGACTTTGACCTGACCTTCCTAAACTAAGGCCATTTTGGATGCACAGGGGGAGCGGAGTGGCTTTGCAACCCCCATGGACTGTGTAGCCCACCAGGCTTCTCTGTCCATGGAATTCTCCAGACAGGAATGCTGGGAGTGGGTAGCCGTTCCCTTCTCCAGGGGATCTTCCTGACCAAGGAATCAAACCTGGATCTCCTGCATTGCAGCCAGATTCTTGACTGTCTGAGCCACCAAGGAAGCAGTTGACATATTTTGGGGCTTTTGGCAGAAATAGTGATCACGTTGCTTTTTTTGTTTGCATTTATAAGTATGGTCCATTTTTATTTTATTTAAATATGTGGGGGTTTTATGGTATAATTCTTGAGGATACTAGAAATAAATTGATAAAAGCACTTGGGTAAGTGAATGAATGAATGAAACCATTTTGAAACTAGCTGGCCAGGTCCCTAGCCTAGATGTCAGGTATTTCTGTGTATCTTTTCCACCTTGCAGGAAAAACTATCCTTTTTGCACAGTGACTTCTTTGAGTGAGTGTAAGTACAGAATGACAGTGCTTTTGAATTGAACAGTTCCAAAGACGGGTTATTTTGAGACCAAAGAGTGGAATTTGGTGTCAACATCTGGTTTTTAAAAAGGAGGGAATTTAGAGTTTGCCATCTATTATTCAAGTGGTAGAAAACATAATGTAAGTGGCATTCTTAAGAAATGTATTTTTGTATCCTTAGTTTTTCAGAAATGAAGGGAAACGGTCTGAAGAGCTGTTGTTTTTTAAATGAAAATGAAAGTAACACACTGGTGTGGCTTACTTGTCTACCTTTGAAGAGGCTCAGTGTGTGGGGGTCTCCCTCCCAAGTCCTGCCTCACCTCCTCAGGCCCCAGGTTAGCTGCCCCCTTCCTGTCATTGCAGTGTATGTGAGAGTGTGTGTGTGTGGTTTTTTTGGAAGGGGGCACTGTGGTCGGTTTAACCTATAGTCTATTCAGATTCATGAAAAAAATTGGCCGATCGATAATGAGTTCTGCCAGATGAAGTGAAATCCTGTGGGTAGACAGACTAGTCCAAAGACAATCCCCACAGACCCCAAGTGAATATTCCTTTTCATTTCCCCTATGCTGTGGGCACGAAAGAAAGGATTTAGTCCAAAGTGCCTTGGGATTTTGTTCAGTCCAGGGTGTAATTTTTTTTTCCTTTTTTTTTTTTTTGCCTATAGCCATTTCCTTGACATTACTGAAAGGACTTCCACCCCCGCCCCCATGAAGCATGAAAATTGATTGTATCTTGCCAGGAGAGTTCTTCCTAAGTCTTAAGATATTAAAGATTTCATGAGAACCACATGAAGAATATCTTCCTGAATCATTTACATTTTCCCCTTTCGTAGGCTTATGTAACCATGCAGAAAATCTAATAATAAGTGTGCTATTAGTGTTCCATGTACCATCCCGCAGGCAGCCGTGCTGTGGGGGTTAGGAACACCCGTGCCCAGGGTTTGTGCAGATATTTAACTCGCACAGTGTCTGAAGCAAAACCCTGCTGGAAACTCTGTAGCTAATTGGACAGAGAGTCCATTTTCGTCAGGCTTTTTTTTTTTTTCCTCTCCTTTCCTGTTCTTTTTTTTTTTTTTTTTTTAGCAGAAGGAAACAGAGGCGACGGAATATATTCACAAGGGAGTATATTTTCCAAAGCAAGTAGCTTGAACTGTTTGGATTCTCGAATCAGTATTGATTGACCTAACACAGGTGGTGCCCGACCCATATCTGAACAGGGCACAGATGGCTAAGTTGGAGTTAGAGGGAGCCCTTAAGTTTTTAACCATCCTAGGAGGGCAAGAAACAGGAAAAGAAACCAAGCTACAAACATTATCAGGGGAATTTTCACAGCATTTATTTACAAATCACAAGGAGTTTGTACTGCCAAGCCTTTTCTCAGGATCCAAAACTAAATAAAGGGTTCCATCCAGGTTCCCCCAGAAACTGCCGTGATCTTCAGGATGAGAGAATGAGGATGAAAAAAGAATTTTTAAATTCTCTTGTTTTCATAACCAGACGCAGAGGGACATTTGGTGGGCCGGGGGTTAGCATCTGTAGTAGATAAAGGAATTGCAGAATCGTTGACAGCTGTGTCCTCAGAGACACTTTTCCTGCAGATATTTGCTTTGGACCCTAAGCAACAGGGCTGTAGATCTTCAAGTTTAACTATTTGTGCTTGGGGTCAGTGGGGAGAGTAATCTGTTGAAGATGGCTTAGTCGTGGGAATCAGAGAAGTTGAGCCTGGGTGAAAATGTATCACTTCCAAATCCTCATGCCTTCCTGCTAATCCCAGAGCTTTCCTTAGTATGCCTTTCTCCTTTGAGTTCTTTTGATGTGGCTTTGGGGTCTGGGCACATCTGGTCTCTGTTTGCAGGGAGCTGGGAACTGTCCTGACCTGATCGAGCCTTTCTCATCCTCTGTCCTCCGCGGCACTTCTGCCAAGTCACCAGGTTGGTAGGGGGAGTGGGCGCCTTCTCTCTACCCGTCTAAGAAGTGTTCTCCAGAAGCAGAATTAAGCAGGGCTCACTGCTGCCACACAGGCTTTTTGCATTTCTGCAAAAATTCGACATTTGTCAGGGACTCCCACTAATGCCACTCTCTCCTCTTTGCCTTGGAAAAATAGAAGAAAACACGCAGGTTGCATCAAAGGTATTCTGTGTTGAACAGATGTATTTCTCTTCTTTCAGAGTTTCTGCTTGCATAGTATTCCCATAATATTTGTGTGCTGGGGTTTCCTCCTTTTATCCCATGGCCTAGCTTATGTCCACGTCAGGCAGAGGTGGAAGTGGCTGATCTCTGGGGCATGTTTACCCTCTGACCTCACAGCATCCTTTCAACACTGCTAACCTGGAGGAACGTGCCACTGTTAATGCGTCACCGTTTATACCTTTTGAGATGATTTCTCTTTAATTGATGCTCAGTTGGACCTGTGATATTTCATTAAGGTCCAGAGGTGCTCATTAAAACAAGCATTGGAGAACCTGTTAGAGTTGCCTCGTCGCTATGAATCCAAGGAAGGGCTCTGTGGAACTTATTAGAGAAGGCATTTATAGATTGTTAAATTAAAGGATTAGTGTTGTGCTAAACCATTTTCAGGTTAATCAGTTGTGGGAAACCAGATTTGATGTTTAAGCCGACTTGCACTATGGCTTTATAGGCAGAAAAGTTGTTAAGCTACTGTTTCTTCTAATAAACCTTCTAGCTTGCTAATTGACTGTACTCTGCAATTTTGCACTTAACCAAATATAATTTTGTCCTCTAATTTTGTTATGGGTGAGCATTATTTTTTCCCAACTGGGTCATAAATTCTTTTTTAGCAGGGACACTGTCTTCTTTTTTTTCCTGCTCCCATCCTAACAGGTTCTGGTGCCTTTCTAGGTGCTGAGCAGCTGCTTAGGAATTTGTTTATTGAGTGATTGCTGTAGCGTTTGAATGTCACCACAGTGTTATCACATGGTTTATGTCATCGTGATGCACGTGAGGGTTGTGTGTATTTGCAGAAAAACACTGAAAGCGCATGTTGATGTGTACTTAGGTTGTTATCCGAAGGAGGGAAAGTGCTACAAAGTTCATAGGGACGTGGAGGGGATAAACAGGTCTAACCTGGGTGTGATGTCATTAACCTGATAAACAAGTGCCTTCCAGACTGCCTCCCAGAATGAGCTGGATTGCTCTACCAGAAATAAGGGTGGAACCCATCAAAAGGTCTATTTGTCATTAACCTTTCTCTAGCTAATAATTGCCTTTTGCTGGTACACATCAATATGCCCAAGAGGCAGATAGAAAAGAAATTAACAGTTGTATTAATGGAAAAACTAAGGCACAAATAAGAAATGTTAGGTTCTTTTTAAGTGGTGGCCAGATCATCTGTAAGTAGAACAATACTGCCAAGCCAGAGTGGAGATATTGATTACAAGCAATGGTTGCAGACTTCCAGGCTAGTTGTTGTTCAGTTGCTAAGTCATGTCCAACTCTTTGTGGCCCCATGGACTGTAGCCCACCAGGCTTCTCTGTCCTCCACTGAGTGAGCCTTAAACAGAGGCGGCTCAGGTGGTAAGATCAGGACTTTCACTTGGGCTTCTTGTCCAGCATCATATCACATGCCGCCTTCCTGCCATAGAAAGCCCTCATCTCTACCTTCTCCACTCCACCCTAGCCACATGTTCAGGGTCTTAGATGTTAGTAAGACTACGATGAAGGAGTCAGTGAGTTGCATACGTGGGCCCCCAATGCCTCAGAAATAACCATTTCCATCACCAATCAGAGTTTACCCTCTCCAGATGGACAGGCTTGGAGCTAAATGTGTGGTGGATGGAGAGGAGTTACTGCATTTCTGTGCTGAGGGGATTTCCCTCTTTGTGGTGTCTTCCTGGCTCACCCATCTGTCCCTCTTCTGAGCTTCTCTCCTGTTCTCTCTCAGCTTCTTTCCTTCTCTTCTTTCTCTCCATATCCTCTGCTGCCTTTACTTGCCATTCTCTTCATTCTCACTGGTCTGGCCCTGGATCTGAGGAGGCCAGGGACGTGGGCGGATTCAGGCTCCATGCCAACCTTTCTTCCAAAGCATAGTCGTCTTCTTGGCACTCACTGAGATGCTCAACTTTCTGTTTTTCTAATATCCCTTCCGGTTTTATAAAAGAGAAGTAGGTCAGATTTGCAAAATGCCTTGACTGGTTGATGTTAAGAAAATGTGATTTAAGGAAATGTGTATCAACAACATAATGGAGAGATAACTGGCTATTGACTCTAGCCTGCCTGGGGTTTAATCAGTCATTTTATTAAAGAAATTTTGAAAAATCACTTGGTCCAGTAGAAAAGGGAGTCAAAGAAATGTGTACATTTCTAGGACATCTTTAGACACCTGAGATTAAACCAAATTAAAACATTTCTGTCAATTCAGTTTAAATATTGGTGTTTTGAGAATAGATCAGCATATTGCATTTCTTTTGCTATCAAGTTTTCTTTTACTTGACCAGCTAAAACTGGGATTAGTGTTAATTAGAAATACTAACATCTTCAAAAATCATAAGTTTTCTTGGTACAGTAAATCCCCACTTGTTCACGTGTGCTTAGAAAAAGTCAAAAACATAAAAAGAGTATAACTACATCATTTTTAGTTCCTGTATTAGCTCATATTTAGCATATAGAGATGCTTGTGGTGGTGGTTTTGTCGCTCAGTCGTGTCTGACTCTTGCAACCCCATGGACTGTAGCCCGCCAGGCTCCTCTGTCCGTGGGATTCTCCAGGCAAGACTACTGGAGTGGGTTGCCATTTCCTTCTCCGACAGATGCTTGAGTGGTACTCATTTTTAATTAATAAAATATTTGTATGCAGTTGGATATTTTTTAAGTGATTATGGTTCCTTCTTGTAAGTAAATTAGGTGTTTAATCTTAGAGCATGATTTACATCATTAATTTGTTTTGCAAAACCATTCTTTCTAGGGAATGTGAAGGCAAATTGAGCCTAGGTCACTCAAATTTACTGTAATCCTCTGATTTCTGAGGCTCTAGAATGTAAGCTCCAAACATCAAGAACTCTGTCTTACCCATCACATCCCCAAGCCTGCCTCCCACAAGGATTCCAGCTGCTTAGGACTCAGTCAGTATTTGCTGATTGATGAAGATTTAGCTCCATTAAATTATATGCCAAAATCACTTACCAAGTGCTTTTGACAATTAGTTGCAATCTGTACTATAAGGTTTTTCCAATTTTATTTTGTCTTTAACTAGTTTTAAAAAAATAGTTGATTCTGTCCTA
Source organism: Capricornis sumatraensis (assembly GCF_032405125.1). NCBI lineage: Eukaryota > Metazoa > Chordata > Mammalia > Artiodactyla > Bovidae > Capricornis > Capricornis sumatraensis. The sequence goes on from NC_091090.1 coordinate 44,149,173, forward strand.
TAATTTTTGAATTACAATACAGTGTTAAGTGAAGGTAGAATTTTAAACCATATATTCAGATTTATTCTAATTTGTTAAATATACATGGGTAAATGTGAGCTTTAAATATACAGAGTATATATATTTATTACATATATACATACATATACAGGCCAAAAATAATTGGAGTGTAAATAATGGATATATCAGATTGGGGTTATGAACAATTTTTATATTTTTAAAGTTTCTATGTTTCTAAATATGAGCCCATTTTGTTTTTATATCAAACAAGCAAAAATATTTTAGCCCTACATTACAAATATTAGTTTTGGTGATAATCTAGGTATCTGAAAAAAATTGTGATTTCTTTTCTCATGGCTGTCTCAACTTTTCTTAAGACCATCTTTGTGTGCTTGCTCTCTTTAGACATTACTCAGTTTTTAATGTTTGCTCTTGAAACTTTATAAAACCAATGGGAAAGCAGTTTGAGCAGCTTCTGTTCTTTCATAGAGCTGTACCTTTCAGAGCTTTGATGGTTATTAGTGAAGAGAATGGACCCAAATGAAAAACAGTTGCATTTAAAAAGTACGTCTGGTGGGGAGATGGGGGAAAGGGGGAATAGTTAATGTGGAAAGAACAGCTCCTCCTGAACTTGACAGCGGAAGCAGAAGCCCTGCTGTTTTCCATCTGGGTTGCCTGGAGCGAGTCATTTAACCTTCTGCATCCGTTCTCTCCTCTGGACATTATAGTATTGGTAATACCCATCTCATCTCGCGCAGGATTCCTGTGAGGAGCAAGTCAGATGATAATGCACGTGGCAGTGCTCTGAATGACAATCACGACATTCTTATCACCACTGGCCTTATTTCCCCATCTGAAAGGGTAGAAGACGTGAGATACAGAGGCTTTCTTTATCTTGGCATAGAAACTAGGGAAACCCAAGTTTTTTTCTGCTTTGGCCTCCAGCATGACGAGTCAGAAGGTAAATATCAATATTGCTCTTCATAACTAAATAGCCTCATAGTTCATGACAGGTGATTTCTTGGTTTCCGTTAGCATTTCAGAGACCATTATACACAGTAGTCATCCTGCATGGAGGCAGGGAAAACTCATTTTCCAAGGCATATAGTCTCCATGAAGGAGTCGGTCTTGGTGGAATGAACTAAAGAAAGGCAGTTTATCTTAAAGGTAAGCTAGCATTTAAGCAGATGCTGGAGATTATCAGACATGCTTGTGGAAGGCAGGGGGTGGGGATTGTAGACTATGAGCTCTTGTACATCTTTGAATGTCTGTAATTGCTCAGAAGCCAGGAGTGAAACAGTGATGCACTCTAGTGTTACAGGTTAACCCCACCTGCAGGCATTCCCCAAGGAAGTAAAACAGATCACACAGTACCAGATTCTGACTCGGCTACTCCATGGCTCATGCTTCTTATTTGCAAGGATGCACATTATAAGGCAGTAACTAGGGGGCAGAAGATACTGGATACTGGTTTATTTGTCCTTGAGGACTGGGCAGAGATGTTCCTGGAGATGGAGCAGAATAGGGGGAACTGCATATTGCCTGTCCCTCTGTCGCCATTTTCATTTTGAATATTAAAGAGTTTTAGAAGACTGGGCAGACAGTCTGAAGTTACTGTAATGTAAAGGGGGAAAGCTTCTTTCTGTTTGTCATGACCATAGAGTGATTTCTGGAAGTGAAGGTTGTAGGATGAGGCATGGGGCTGCCCCAGGTAGAGGCATTTAGCTTATCTTTTCTCACTATCTGAATTTAGAGAGTTTAGTCATATCCATTACTTTCAGAGGGTTATTCTGTAAATCCATCTAGGAGTGTGTTTTAAAGCTATGGTATATTGACTATCTTGCATACATATTGAAATGTACTTTTTAACATTCCAGATTCTGACTCATCCCCCAAATTTGAAAATCTTCATTTAGCCCTCTCTAAAATATCAGTGCAAATTAATAGTTTTATCAATTTAAGTACTAAGATGCAGATTAAGACATGAGCCAGCTAGTGAATATAACAAGAAAGAAAAATTTCTCAAGTCTATTCATTCCTATGCCTTGTTACATTTTTTATTGTTTAATATCTCATTTCTTGAGTATGTGTGATTTGGGATTAGATGTGCCAATTGGAAAACCTTGGAGGTTCAGAAATTCAAAGATGTGAAATATAAAATGATATTCATTTGACAGATACTGATGGGCATATATAATAGAACCTCCATCATCTATCTTTAGAAGTAGAAGATTAAACAGAAGTGTAATTAATTTGCCGACTCTGCTTCCCTGATTGAGACATTTATCAATGTTGATCTTTAATTATTCGTTTCCTTATGTATAAAATGAAGTCTATTATGACCACTTAGGTCTGTTTGTAATAGGATTAGGTGCAGTTCCACAGCACTGCCACCCCTATACACACACACACAGAGGCTAAGAAGATTAGACATTTATTTTTCTCTCACAAAAAGAGATTGGGAGGTAGGTTTCCAGGGCAAATATGGCAGCTCACCATGAGTGGGGACCCAATCCTATCTTTCTGTTTTGCCAGCCTTAGTGTGCCTCTTATGTGTAAAATGGCTGCTTAAGATCCAGCCATTACATTTGCTTTCCAGGAAGAAGGAAAAGAAAGGCCTAGCCACCTTTTCAAAGATGTTTGCAAGAGGTATCATAACATATTTTTGTTTACTTCATGTCAGCCAGAATTTAGTCTCAGTACACTTAGCAGCAAGGGATAATGAAGATAAGCCTTTCAGGTGGGCAGAAATGTGTGTGGTTCAAAAATCAAGGTTTCTACTTCCTTTTTTAAAACTTTTTATTTTATATTGGGAAGATAGCCAGTTAACAATGTTGTGATAGTTTCAGGTGAACAGCAAAGAGACTCAGTCATACATATACATGTATCCATTCTCCCCCAAACTCCCCTCCCATCCAGGTTGCCATATAACATTGAGCAGAGTTCTACAGGCAGCACAGTAGGCCTCAAGGTTTCTACTTCTGAGAAAAGGGGGGAGAGGGGATATTGGGAGAAACAATGATTAGCCACAAATTTCAAGCTCAGAATGGTGCGATTTCATATTTCAGGGAAAATCTGACCTGTTCAGTCAAGGTGAATATATATCAAGTGTATACAATCAGGGTGAATATATACCGACTGTATACAATCAGGCAGCTCACACTATTGCCGTCATTAGCTCTGCCCCTTCTTTAGACCTGAGATTGTATTTTTAGCCCTAGTTCAGAATCCTTTGGTTGACTCTTCGGTTGTGTGTGTGTGTGTGTGTGTGTGTGAGAGAGAGAGAGAGAGAGAAATGAAATCCTTTCTTTTAATTCACTCTGCTTTAGACTCTGTTCTCACAGAGGTCATTGTGGAGTACTGAGTCGAGTTCCCTGTGTTATACAGTAGGTCCCCATTAGATAGCTAGTTTATAATAGTGCGTGCATGTCAATCCCAATCTCCCAATGTATCCCTTCCCTCTTTCCCCTTGGTAACTGTAATTTTATTTTCTACATCTGTGACTCTGTTTTGTAAATGGGTTCATTTGTACCATTTTTTTAGATTCCACATATAAGTGATATCAAGGATATTTGTCTTTTTATGTCTGACTCACTTCCTTCAATATGACAATCTCTAGGTCCATCCGTGCTGTTGCGAATGGCATTATTTCATTCATTTTATGGCTGTGTAATATTCCATTGTATATATACACCGCATCTCCTTTATCTACTCATCTGTCGATGGCCAATTAGGTGGCTTCCATGTCTTGGCTATTGTAGGATAGTGCTGCAGCGAACATTGGGGTACATGTATCTTTTCAAATTGTGGTTTTCTCCAGATATATAATATACCCAGGGCTGGGATTGCTGGATCATATGGTAGCTATAATTTTAGTTTTTTTAAGGAAACTCCATACTGTTCTCCATAGTGGCTGTCCTGGTTTACATTCCCACCAGCAGTATAGGAGGGAGAAACAAAATCTGTCCTGCAAGGTGTGATTGGTGTATACACCATTACTCAGCAGTCTAGAGCTGCCCTACCTCCCTCTCCAGGGTTAGAATACATGATGTTCACCCCACACTGTCAACACTTCACATGATTAATAGTGACTGGGAAATGTATGCTTTCCATGAGAGTTGCGTGCATCTGCTTAGGTTACTAGTAATTACAGCACTCGTGTATTATGCTCCATGCCTTGTCTGTTAAAACAGGCCTGGTGGCCGAGGAGGAAGAGAAGATTCGCCTGGGATAACCAAGGGAGAAAGTCAACAAGAGTTACAGCTCTGGTTTGGGCTCTATCGTAAGATCATTCTTGCAAGTCAAAGAGAAAAAAAGAAATCACACATTTGTACATTTTGTAAAATCAGTCCTCCATTTTAATAGCTAATTAAAACCAGGACTCTTCCATTCTGTGACAGAATCTCCACGGGACATTTGTGAATATGTCACATGTGAGTTGCTTGGAGGTTTGGGTCTGTTTTATTGAATCGTTCATATTTTTAAGTGTCTCAGATTCTTGATCAACCCACAACATCCTGGAGTCTCTTTTGTTATATTCTGCTTTTGTTAAGTCTGTTTCTGCTCTTGATGGTAGCAAGAGGTCAGCTCATAGGATGCTAGAGCCTGAGTTTAGCTAAGTGGCAGGTTCTGAATTAATGTGGTGTTGCTGTGTGGTGATGGACAGGGAGGCCTGGCATGCTGCGATTCATGGGGTCGCAAACAGTCGGACGCGACTGAACTGAACTGATAATGTCGTTTCCTAGGAAACAGCCAGTATCCGGCTAACTTCCAAGAGCACAAGTGGTCAACCCAGCGGAGGTGGTATTAGAACTGTTATTATTGTTGTCTTTTACAGACAGGCATGTTATGAAGACTCACCACAAAGGTCCCCTTTCCATAGATCAACAAGGCTTTATAGGTAATAAAAGGTAGACAGCCGAGTTTGTTTTTTTTTTAATGTCACTATTGGTCTGACCAAGATTTGGCAACAAAAATAAATTGAATCCCCAATGTTGAGATGAGGTCAAAATAAGTTGAAAGTCAGGGGAACAAATAAGTAAGCAGAAAAGTATTTTGTTTTTCCATTTTGGTGTAGATGGGGATGGTACGTATGGGGGACTCTGAATGGACCACCAGAGGCAGGTATATTAGTGGAGATGATTAGTAGCTAGACAACAATGGAAGGAATCCTACTGCAGTGTGGAGAAGCAGCAGGAGGAAGGGAAGGAAATGAAAAGGGAATAGATCGATATGAGGCATTACAGGTTGTTTGGACATGGTAGGATCCCATTGTTTTACCCAAACACTGCTTGTAAACAGTTTGCAAGTTTGAATGTACTCTTTGACTGTACAATGTGCTATGAATTGATTTGAACTGAAAAAAAAATGAGAAAGAAAATACTTTTTCAAGGGATTTTCTATTTGATTATGTTGTGATCTTCTTTCACTAACAGATCTAGGGAGGTTAAGCCCCTGCAGCGTCATTAGTTGTTTCTCTAGTGCCAAGCAGAAGGAAGACACAGCACTTTGAAAACCAGCAGTGCAGAGTTAGTCCTCCTCGTTCCTCTGGTTTTTTAAAAACTCAGCGCTGGTTTACGACACACCTCTGTGTTTTTGATCCACAACGTGCACAGCCCTAGCTTCACACCATCATCCTGAGAAGATTCAGGCTGTGATTGGCAGTCATGCCCTCTGTCCCCACTTCTGGATGGGAACCTCTTTGCAGGCGACAAGGCACCAGGGCCTCTTCCACCTCCTTTCCCATGACCCTATTCTTCCTGGTCCCTCCCCTGGTTATCAAATAATCTCAGTGAATGGATCACTTTCTAATGCATGGAGGTGGTGGTCTAGTTGCTAAGTTGTGTCCGACTCTTTGCAACCCCATGGACTGTAGGCCGCCAGGCTCCTCTGTCCGCAGGATTTCCCAGGTAAGAATACTGGAGTGGGTTGCCATTTTCTTCTCCAAGGGATCTTCCTGGTCCAGCAATTGAACCCACATCTCCTGGACTGCAGGCAGTCTCTTATATTGCAGGCGGATTCTCGACCAACTCAGCCACCAGGGAATCCCTACTCACAGTGGGGTGTAAGTAGAAGGTTCCATTCGTGAACAGTGTGGTTCATGAAGTACCACACTTTCTATTGATTGGGCTATTGTGGGGGGAAACCATGCTTGTCTTACAACCTAAAAATATCCAGAACGTTGTCATGAAATCAATTTAAAAACAGTGCACCCCCTACCCTCATCCCCCATCAAATACAATAAGTTCAACTTGGGGAGTTATTTTTTGCAAAGAAGGTGCTTCTGATAGTCTGACTTCAGTTTTATCGGCTGCCCAAGTGCCAGTGTTGAGTGGAATTAAAATACCAGGAGGTCTTAGGTCATTATTAGAGATCTACCTCTAAGAGACTCTATGGTGGATTTAGTAAACTGGACACTCTTCAGCTGTAAGCTTGGAAATTAAAGCTAGCCCCTGCTGCCAGAATGCATTGTCTCATAATCAAAATGATTTCTAGGGCCTACTTGACGGCAGATACTCTGAGAAACTCCCACTGACATGGCCGGATCAGGTTGTAACTGTATTTCACAGTCACTTAATAGAAAGATTTCACCAGATGTCATGACTGCAACATTTATCCATTAACTCTTGTTCTGGCAGTTATCTCAGCAGGCCCACAAATTATATCATGTCCCCTTTACCTGGGGTGAAATGAAAAGCTTACAAACTCAAGTCATGCCTTTATTCCCCACATCAATCCAAGAAATAAACTGGAATGGAAAGAGGAGTGGCTAAGGGAAAGGGGAAAATGGGGAAGATTTGAGAATGCAGTGAAAACTGGCTAGTTTTAGGTGGTGGAGGTGGAAACATGTCCCTGCCTCTGGTTTTGTTCCATTTAAAAAAATCTCAGTAGGAACTCAGCTCTCTGTGTTGAGGAAAACAGGTGCCTTCTTTTGTGATTAGACTGACCATCCTGAATAGATCAATTTCTATCAGACAGCATCAGGTTTTGCTTATTTAAACCTTGGCTTAAGTCCCAATTCATACCTGATTTACTCTTAGTGGAACCTTGAATTAATCCAAAATTTTTCTAAGTTTCAGTGGCACATGGGGCAGCAGAAAAGCCCAGTCAACAAATACTATGAAACACTCAGAATTATTTACAAGACATGACACTTAGCACATGGGGGGAACTGATTTGTGTAACAAATATTTAGCATGCATCTGTCAAGTATGTGTCAGGCACTATGCCAGGGCCTTCAGGTTGGGAAAAAGAAAAACATTTGCTTGCCCTCGAGGATCTTAGAGTCTAGAGGTTTTCTATGTCTTTCCACTTCTAATTCTGAAGCTGAATAGCCAACTGACATCCAGTAAGCATCTGTTTTTCCAGAAAAAAACTCTGTTAGGGATGAAATAATGTAGTAAGAAAGATGAGAAAAAATAGGCAGAGGTGGGCTGGAAATGGGGGAGATATCGTTACCAAGAAGCTGTTGTTGTTTCAAGATTTATTTATCTGTCTTTGGCTGAGCTGGGTCTTCACGGCTTTGTGGGCTTTTCCCTAGTTGTGCTGCACCGGCTTCTCACTGCAGTGACTAGTCTTGTTGCAGAGCACAGACTCTAGCGTGGTGGGCTTTGATAGTTGCAACATGTGGGCTTAGCTGCTTCACGGCCTGTGGGATCTTCCTGGATCAGGGATTGAACCTGTGTCTCCTACATTGGCAGGCGACGTCTTTACCACTGAGCCACCAGAGAAGCCCTGTTGTTGTTCAGTCCCTAAGTCATGTTGGACTCTTTGCAGCCCCGTGGACTGTAGCCCACCAGATTCCTCTGTCCATGGGATTTTCCAGGCAAGAATACTGGAGTGAATTGCTATTTCCTTCTCCAGGGACTCTTGCCAACCCGGGGATCAAACCTGCATCTCCTGCATTGGCAGGCAGATTCTTTACCGCTGAGCCCCAAGGAAGCCCAGTCCTACAAAGGAACTACACACATTTATATGATATAGGTCTGTACTTGTGCCCATGAATCATCTCACTTAATCAGATATTATAATGGCAACTAGGCAAGTGCTTACTTAAATGAGACATTCCATAGAAAATGCTAGCATATACTAAGTGCTTTATACATATTAGCTATTATTCCTACTTCTTGTTAACACATTGTAGAGACTCAATAAAACTTGTCAAGTGAGTGACTAGGAGATGAAATTAAGCACTGGAATTTAAGCCTGTACATAAACTGAGTATGATATCTATATGAGTAGAGAACCTTGTATAGTATGAGTTAGATTTTCACATTCTATCATGACAAAGATGATCAGAAATCTTCACATAACTGCACAGGCTTCAAACATGTTTCTCTGTCCAACATCAGCTTTCATTTAAAAAAAAAAAATGACAGCAGCATCTCCAAGGTGCTGCTGGCAGGAAGAGGCATGGGAAAGTGTCCTTCTGTTTCACTCCGTAGAGGAAAGGTGATCATGGGAGAGGCAGCAGGCAGGAATGAAGTGATGACGGTGGTGATGGAGGCTGAGGCAGTAAGCGGGAGGGTGCGGACCAGGAGAGTGTGAACCAGCAGACAGGGCTGACAGGTAGGCACTTGAGTGACTTTCCTGGAATATCTCCCAATGCCAGCGCCATCCTTTATCCGAAGTGCCCAGACTAGAGCTAGCTTCTTGCTTTAGAAGCATAATGCTCCAGATGATTACAAACATTGGGTTGGCCAAAAGCTTCATTTGGGTTTTTCCGTAACATTGCACAGAAAACCCAAGCTCTTTGGCCACCCCAATAGCTTTGTGAGCCAGCCTCCAGTGCTATCTGCTCAGGAGATTTAATTGCCCTGTTTCTCTCTCGTTATGAGCTGATTAACGTTGGGGGGATGAGGGGTGAATAGATAGGAACAGCCTCTGTTGTCTCCAGTTTGTGCGTTGGTCTGAAGCAAGCTTTAGCAGTTTAGTAGGGCATGAGGAACTGGCAGTCTGCAGGTATGACTAGACACTTGGCCAGCTTATTGAAGGAACAGAGGGCATCCATAGGTCAGATCAGGCAATTCAGGTAAAGGGATCCATGGATTTTCTAGAGTTGCCCAAATTCATCAGGTCATTATGCAGTGTTAATACTGCTTTCTTACCCTTGCGTGCACACAGCCTCAGTAAGGAGAAACACTTTAAATGAATGATTCCTAGGACTCCAGAAACATCAGTCATTTAGGATCAGAAGATCCTCACTCGAGATTGGCCTCACAGGAAAATCTAATGTAAGGATTCATGCAATGAGTTCAAATTGGACAATGGAATTGTGAGTCTGACATTAAGACAACGGAAGGAATGGAAGAGGAGAACTTCGGGAAGAGAAAGGTCAGTGGAATGTTCAGGGAGTAAAAATTTATTATGGAACATTTAAAAAAACCTGCAGATTAACTTTGAGAGTCATTTTGTTTATATCTTAAATGCTGCAGTGTCCTTTTAGTTAATTGTTTATACGCATGTTAGGGACCAAATACATGTTTTAATCTACAATCCACCCTTAACCCCCAGAGTGCTGCCCTTGAGACAGTCCATCAGAGATTTCCTCAAGGCTCTGGAAAAGGGGATAAAAGGCATATTTTAAGAGATGGGTGTGTATGTGCAAACTATGTTTGTTTTAAAGAGATCTTAGATGCTGTAGAAATAATTGGCCATGTGCACGAACCAAAATAATTAACACCAAATGGTACAATATCCTTTCTGAATCCTGTTTCAAAACAGAACTTGAATGAAACATTAAGTTCTCTCTCCTTGGTTTTCCCCCATGTTGCTCCAGATTTTATAATCATCGCTAGTACCTTCTTGGCTATGAAGTTAATATCCTTGTATAGAGCCATCTTCCTCACTTTTCTCGCCTTTCAGAATGCTTCGTGGTTTCGGGTATTACACAATTTGCTTTCCAGAGAAATATTAACTGTTGAGTATTTTAATTACCCAAAACAAATGCCTGTTATAAATGTACAATAGCATTGAAGAAGCTGCTATCTACATGCATCCTGATCCCTGGGAGTCATTTATTACCTATGCTGAATAGGTAAAGACATTCTCACTTGTTGGATTCAAACTTCTTGCCTTGGCGTGTTGGTCCATCACAGATTGACAGGGCTATTCTAGAATCCGGTTTTCGACTTTAAGGAAGGACTCTAGTGATGTGTTGGGATAATGGAGATAGGATTTTGTGTGTGTGTGTGTGTGTGTGTGTGTGTGTGTGTGTGTGTGGTCTCCACTGTCTTTCTTCAAATGTAAACCTGTGAGATCATGTTACTCATAATTTGCATTACCTCTCACCAAGTTTACCATCAGAGGAGTTGAGATTGGCTAAGGGTCTCCCACTTTTGAGCCCTAGGCTTAAAACTCAGTTGAAGAGGGAGCAAACCACAAGAACAGTATTTTCCAAGAGGTTTACTTCCCTTGAATTGAAGCATAATCATGTTCCCTAGCTCTCGGGGCACTTGTACAAAGCCCATCTGTTTATTTAAGCACTTGCTTGATGATGTGGGAGGCTCAGCCAGAATAATCCCAGGCATGAGGTTTCCAAATGCTGAATATGTTATTCAAGGACATTATTTCCCACTAACATACCTAAATTTAAACTAAGATAATCAATAATGCCAATGTCACCATTGAACCTAAGGGCTAGAGAACACATTTAAGATGTCACTTAGTACATATATCCATTCTCTTCCTTTTAAGGAGGACTATAAAATATTCTCTTTGAAGTCATCTGCAGTCACACAGTTTAATCCAATGGTCATTAACCCAGATTCTGAGTCGATATCTTTTGGAAGCTCACCAGTGCTTCTAATGTTCAGCATGGACTCAGCCACTGGGCTAATCAGTGGCCTTCCTTAATTCATGTCTTACTCAGGTTCTTGGCTCCATTTAATATAGTTGATGTCTTAATTTTCTTCCACCTCCTTGACCACTTTTCCTCTCTTGAGCCAAAATTGGGTGTTTGCTCCCCTCTCTTTTTTTTTAAACTGTCCTTCTTGGGTATCTCTCTCAGCCTCAGCTTCCTTCCTGGGATGTTAATAGTTCTGCCTCCTGCAATCTCTGCTTCCCATACCTGCTCTCTGTCCTCCCAGGCGAGTAACAGATGTCTGTCCTAGGGCCAGAGGTGCCTGTGGGCAGCAAAGCAAACTGGATTCTGCTCTCAAGACACCTGGAGCAAGCCTGGATCAGGCCAAGGGAAAAAAGCTGTGGACCTGCCTTCTCTTTTATGCAGCCCAGTACAGGCCGTTAGATGCTATACACAACCGAGGTCTTCTCTGAAGGAAGGGAGGAGGGGATGTGTGCACACAGGGTATCCAGAGACTCAAGGTGTGCTGAAGTCAGACATGTTACAGCACAGAGGAGCATGCAGCTGGCAGGGCCTGGTGGCTGAGGCTAGCTGTGGTCCTGATCGTAACATGTGAGCTAAACAGCATGGCTGTGGCTGCACGGAGCTTCCTGATTATCAGAGAACTGGGGGCCTGATGTCCATGAGGAGTATTTGTTGTCCCTATCACAGTCCAAATGACATCAGGGTCCAGCCAGTCTTTCCTCTTGACCTCGAGGCTGGCCCTTGAGCAACTCGGCACTTCTTTCGGGGCTCTGCACCCCCAAAGTCACAGAAAATGATCTCTAAACATCTCAAAAAAAAAAAAAACAACACCTGCAAACAAAAACCTTGGTTTTGTTTTTCTGGGAAAAGCATGGTTCAATAAAAGCAAATTTCACATGGGCTGACAAATAAAATCAGAGCTCAGTACCTTCATAGATTGTTGGGGAACTTGGCATTTCATTTATGTTTTTCTGAAGTTGGGACATTTGTAGGCTTTAGTAGCCAGTGCGTGTCTGGCTTTATAGTGGAGGGGCTGCTGTATGTCAGCCACTGCCCTAGGTACTGGAGTGGCTGGTACTTAAAGGAACATGAACTTAGGCACTGAGTGATGGTTCTCAACCTGAGCTGAAATTCTGGATTCCTGGTCCAGGCTTTATGACATTATGGGCCGGGAGTGTTACCAGCAGGATTTTTATAAAGCTCCCCACACATTCCTAACCTGCTGCCAGTGGGTCTGGTGTAGTAAGTTCCCAAACTGAGCGGCTGATCAGAATCGCCAGAGTTTTTTAAAATGCAGATTCTTGGGTCACGGTGCAGATCTGCTGAATCTTGGAAATCGACAGGGAATGTGTGTTTTTAGAGTCACCAGTGTTTCTGATAACCAGCTTGGGGAGTCCGCCCCACCGTGATGTACTCATGCATGGCTGTGATCTAGAAACATAATGCTTATAACAGTTTTGATTCTTTTATTCTCATAGACAAAGCCATTTTTACTCATTTGGATAATGGCCAAGTGTTTGCAGTGGTTCTTAATGAGAATTTCACAATTCTAAAGCTACCAGTCCACCAACAGCTCTCCCCATTCTCTGAGCTCCTTTCTCCGCCATGTGTCTGTCAGGGAACTTGTTTTCTGCCTTGTTAAAATAATCCCTTTGGAGTGCGGTGTTTTCTTGTGTGCGTGCATGCTTGGTGACTTCAGTTGTGTCCAACTCTTTGCGATCCTACGAACTATAGCCCACCAGGCTCCTTTGTCCCCATCTCGACGCATCTACAGCCCTCCTCTGTTATTGAATCTGTAACTTTCCCATCTCACATCTGCGGAACCACAAAGCCGGCCATTGCGATGTGTCTGGCTTTGGTCATTTCCTCTGAAGATTTCCTACCATCCTGAGATTCATTGACCACAAAGTGGTCCTGGCAGTCTGTGTGGGGGAGCTTGTAAATCCATGCATTCAATTAAACGTCTTCCACACTGGCCTTGAAGAGAGTTCCAAGACAGCTGTGAAATAGAAAACAAGACCCACCCGTCTGAAGTGTTATTCCTACCTGGCTGCTTGGGACTCGTGTCAGCCTCCCAGGCTGGTCCCTTTCTGATCACCCGTTGCGAGCTCTCTGTGAAGTTCTCTGGAGCTAACACTTTGTATGTTTTACCACATATGTTTAGGATGGGTTCGTTTTTATCATTTAATTTGGAAACATTATCGATCGACTCAGTCACTGCTTTCCTGTTGGTCTTCACCAGGCTATGCACCACTTCATGAGGTAACCCCAGCAAAATGGAAGCTAACTGTGTATATTTTCAAACCTACAAAGGGGAGAAAGATCCCAGTTTTTGAAATATGCTCTTATGGGGGGGAGAAAAGTGTGCCAGACAAGGAGATTATATGTCTCAAAATGGAAGGGGCTCATTTTTCTACTTAACACAGACATTTTTCTAATGGGAGGCTATTATTTATATTTTTGTTTACTTTAGGAAACGCCTAACTTATTTTAAGAAATTATCTCTTAGTGAAATAAAGGCCTTCCCCCCCCCACCCCATTTCCCAGTCTAAAGTACACTCTGGAAGAGATCAGGAACAATAGTGGTCCTCTGCACATATCTGGGGCTGTGGATAGCCCACACTTTGAAGTCAGGGGATGCTGATGGATAGGAGCTGAAAACACTGAAATGAGGCACGGTTTCCCCTTCGCTCTGCTGGAATTACATTGTAAGGAAAGCGCATCGACCCTACATTTTCCAGACTGAAGGCAGAACTTAAAAAAAAAAAATCAATTGGGAAAAATAATAGATTTCCTAGAAAAGAACACAAGCAAAAAACTCAAAATGAAAATCCTTAATGGCAAATAAGTCAACTACTGAATATACTGACAGATTTCTCAAGAGTTCTGATCATTTCCATCATCTTACAGAGGAAAAGAAGTTAATGTGGATATTATTGGTGGTGGTGTTTACTTGCTCAGTCATGTCCAGCTCTTTGCAACCCCATGGACTGTAGCCCGCCTCTGTCCATGGGATTTCCCAGACAAGAACACTGGAATGGGTTGCCATTTGCTTCTCCAGGGGATCTTCCTGACCCAGGGATCAAACCTGCATCTCCTGCATTGGCAGGCAGGTTCTTTACCATTGAGCCACAAAGAAAACCCGAATACGCCTGTAGTTCCTATTGAACATAAGGAGCATTTCTTAGCTAACATCTTGCATCATACCCTGTGCTTGGACACTGCACTGAATGCTTAATATACATGATCTCATTTGATGGTCACCCCTGATGGCTCAGAATCCACCTGCTAATGCAGGAGACCAGGATTCAATTCCTGGGTCGGGAAAGCCCCCTGGAGGAGGAAATTGCAACCCACTCCAGTATTCGTGCCTGGAGAATCCCATGGACAGAGGAGCCTGGTGGGCTACAGTCTGTGGGGTTACAAAGAGTTAGACATGACTGAGTGTTTAATACTTTTACTTAATCCTGCAAAGTAGATATTTTAAGATGCTGAAGCAGAGCCCTGGGTTAAGTAACTTGTTGTGACTCAAGGCGCCTACCCTATAGCCATCAGGTATAACATAGATTATCTCCCAGAAGACTAAGGCAAAGCCTAGTCCATTTAGGGAGGAACAAGGCTAAATTCTTTTCTCCATGGTGAGATGGAAAAAAGGGATAGATAGGGGGCTTTTTTCCCTGATGGTTGAGACGTTTTGAAGAAAGATTGACCCTTCTACGGGAGTAGCTGGATAGAGGGGTTAAGTGGCAAGGAGGCTTCAAAATCAGTGCTTCTAGACTTGGGGAAAGGGTGCAGAACTGTGGCACCAGCATGGACACAGAGGGGATGCTGGCTTGAGAGGGATGATAAAGGGAAGTCGGAGCAGTTACATGGAGGCATCTGTCCCACAGGTAGCTGGAGCTGAAAGCAATGTTCAGCAAAGAGAACATATTTGGATTTTTTGTGATAGACATTGCACTTTCTCCCATGAAGGGCTTCCCTTTGGCTCAGACAGTAGAGAATCCTCCGGCAACACAGGAGACCCAGGTTCGATCCCTAGGTTGGGAAGATCCCCTGGAGAAGGGAATGGCTACCCACTCCGGTATTCTGGCCTGAAGAATCCCATGGACAGAGGAGCCTGGTGGGCTACAGTCCGTGGGGTCACAGAGTCGGACACAAAGTTGAAGCATTTATATGAAGGTTCCCAAGAGGCAGTTGGAGCTCAAAGCAACATTAAGGAAAGAGAACATACTTGCATTTCTTGTGATAGACGTTGCGCTTTCTCCCATCCGTCATCTTATTTCATCTCATAGCAATCTTTTGGAAACGTTATCATCATCATTCCCATATTATAGATGGGGGAAATGGAGGTTCAGAGAGGTGAACTGTCTTTTCAGTTCAGAGAGATTTCAGTTCAGGTTCAGAGAGGTCACAGAGCTAGTGAAGAAAATGAGTTTGGTTGTCAACAGGGCGCTGAGTGACTTTGTTGCATTTCTGCCTGTCCAGTAAACATTTTATTGCCTCTTTCGATTATAGTCATTCAATGCCTGCAGCTTCCAGCAGCATCGCTTGTTGTCTTTCATTTGCTACAAGGGTTTTAAATAAAATAGCTGGCCAATTTTTGTGCATTTATAATGTTGTGGAGATTTTCAGTGGGGCCTGGGTATTCTAAAGAGGTTAAATAGGATAGGGATTGATTTCATTTGTAATGAGTAATTGTGAGTAAAATAGGTACCGTGCTCCACATTCAAAGAAGCCAGAAAGCTTCTATTGATAACTGTGGGGAGAGAGCAGATAATACAAACAACTCCACATTTTAAACATGAGTGTATTTGAATTTTATTTTTGAATGCAGATGTGATTGATCATTTGTTCTGCAGGCAAGGCTTTAGTCCAGTTAGGGAGAAAAACATCAATGCACTCGTATCGATTATTTTCTAGAAGAAGTTTTAGAGACTTACTAATAGTAAACTTTCTAAGCAGCTGAGACTTGAAATTCCTCATTAGTGGAGGTGAGGCAAGGAGTCAGAGATTGTTGCACACATCACCTTTGCTGCAGTTGACTGGCACCTGTGTTGCCTGAAGTAATCCAGGAAAGAAGTCAAGGGAAGAAAGTGTGCCTTCTCAGTGAAGGAAGTGGGGAGGAGGGTCCTTCTCAAGAGAGAATCATCACTTCAGCCTCCAGTATTTATCGGACACGCAGTGAGTCAGGCCCTGGTCTGAGTTCTTTGAATGTGTGAACTCCCAACAAGTCTGTATGGGCTGATTTGTTGTTGTTAATTCACCAAGTCGTGCCCAACTCTTTGTGACCCCATGGGCTGCAGCCTGCCAGGCTCCTCTGTCCAGCGGATTCCCCAGGCAAGCATACTGGAGTGGGAGTGGGTAGCCATTCCCTTCCCCAGGGCATCTTCCTGACCCAGGGATGGAACACGGGTCTCTTGCATTGGCAGGTAGGTTCTTTACCACTGTGTCACCTGGGAAGCCCGTGTGGGCTGAGGACTGGTATTCTCACTGTAGAGATGGGGGAACTGAGGCACAGCTGGTGGCTGAAGGAGCCAGGATTCCCACTGCAGCAGCTGGGACCCCAAGCCTGTGCCCTCAGCATCCATAAGGGGAGGTCATTTGATGCCTGGAAGTGGTTCATGGCTGGGGATGACTTTCTTTGGCCTGCTTCAGCCTGCTTGCTGGGCACTGCCTGATCCCATGCCATTTCCCTAACAGCCCCATGAAATAGAGTTCATTATTACCATCATTTTCTTAAAGAGGAAACCAAAGCTTAGAAAATTGAATTTCTTCCTTAAAGTCACCAGTCACCAAATGCCAGAAGTCTCTCCCGGGTCTCTGCAACATCAAAGTCATTCATTGGTTGACTGCCCAGCAGTCAGAGCTGTAGTCTAAAGTGCTGGATGGGATGTCTCTAAGTACAGAGAATTGAGCAAAGCCTGTCTTCTCTTCCGTCTTTGATGGGCTTTTTATCAGAGCCTTCCTTTCATGGCATATCCAAGAAGTCCTGCCTAGAGGAGGGGATTCCCTTCTTCCCAGACCCTAAATTGAATAAAAGAATCTAAAACCCGTCCCTGACATCTCCTGCTGAAAGCTGTCGACTTGACCATGTGCCTCGTTCGGAGGGCAGCGGCATTCTTCCAGGGCGAGTGTAAACTGTTCTCATTGAATGAATACCTGATTAAGTTAATGGTGCTGAGCCAGGGCGAGGAGGAGCGATTTGGCAGCCGAATTCCTGGCAGCTCATTCAACGTCCTTAATGTTCCACCGGCTTCGTGCTGGGCCGCCTGTGAGCCCCCGGGAGGGGCCGCCGGTAATTACTCAGCGTTTTGATTGAAAACAGCTGCAGGTAGCGCGTCATCCCATTGTCCGTTTCGCTGGTGATTGGAAGTGACTGGGGGCATCTTGGTCTCCACTGCGCAGCCTCACTCCGGGGAGTGGGGGTTGGGGATGCGGGGAACAAGGTAGAGAGTAGGTTTCCCACTTGCTCCGCTTTTCAAAATGAACCATTCATCTTTTGAGGGTCAGAACTCAGCCACTCATTCAGTGAGTGTGAGTCAGAGCCCTAATTCTAAAACAAACGTTTATTTCAGGGAGAATTCTTGTCTTGGCTGATCCTTACTAGCTCCTCTCCCTGTTCTTTCTATGCTTTATCTAAGCTGGTTTCAATAAGCTCACTGTCCTTGTAAGCACGTATTCCTTCCCATAAATCCAAAGAGGATCCTTGGCATTCCCCTGGGATAAATGGGGGACAATCTGGACATAGTTTCGGATCATGGGGTGTGGATTTTTAGAGGTTAAAGAGGCTGCAGCCTCGCTCCGGGAAGTATCCGGGGTTCATAATCTCCCATGAGAATCTGTGCTTAGAAATGGAATCTCTCAGGCCAGATGCTTTTTAGATACACAGTATTTTACGTCCCTCTGTCATGAGTTTCACTTTCCATCCAACACCGCATGATCACGTCCAGAAATTTAGAAGAAGATCCAGAAACACTTTGCCTTTTAGAAGCCAGCAGCGAACAGCAGTAGACAGACACAGGATGAGAACAGTCAGCCGATGAAGAAAGGACAGCAGCCCGAGCGTCCCACAGCGTTATGAAATTCAGTCTGCCTCCAGCACAGGGGCTGACCGTCTAGTGAGAAAGATGCACGGAAGTAGGCAAAGAGTGCAGTGAACAGGTTACATAAGTGATGGTGAGCCTCAGAAGAAGGGCTGTGCAATGCTGCAGTGCCTTAAGGGGCTTTGTCGTGGTTTTAGGGGATGATCCCTGTAGATGGTGGGTTTCCCTGGTGGCTCAGATGGTAAAGAATCCACCTGCAATGCAGGAGGCCCGGGTTCGATCCCTGGGTCAGAAAGATCCCCTGGAGGAGGGCATGGCAACCCACTCCAGTATTCTTGCCCGGAAAACCCCATGGACAGAGGAGCCTGGTGGGCTGCAGTCCACAGGGTGGCAAAGAGTTGGACACGACTGAGCAACTAACACACACACACAGTAGATGGTAGAGATCAGGGGCAGGAGTGGGCATGGGGTTTAGGGAGAGAGAGGGAGAATGGGGACTTAGTGTTTAATGGGGACAGCGTTTCAGTTTAGGAAAGGGAAAATTCGGGAGACGTCTGACGTCGAGAGCTGCACAACAATGTGAGCGGACTTAGTGTCACTGAAATGTGCAGTTAAATATGATTAAAATAGTATGTTTTGTATTAGGGGACTTTTACCACAATAAAAAAAAAAAATCAACCAAGGCAGAGGCATATAGGGCAGAGGTCTGGAGGGGGTCCAAACCCGGGGCTTCCAGGCGTCCTCTCCTCGGGCGGGGCGGGTCGTGGAGGGTGTCACCTTCTCCCACCCCTTCAGTGTGACAGCTCACATGCAGTACAGCCACCCAGCGAGGCTTCCCCAAGCCCTGGTGTCTGGAGACTCACTGCAGCTCAGACGCAAGCCAAGCACATGGCTGGTCTTTACTCCCAGCTCCTTACGCAGGTTGGGCGAGCACCTTTAGTACCTCCTCCAGAGGTTGGCACTGTTACAGCCTGTGGCCCAAAGCCGCCATCATAAATGATATTTTAGACTGTCCAGTGGTCAAAGCCCCCAGGCAAACACAGTCCCATAGGCAGGACATTCCAGAGGTCTAAAGGTCACCTCCCAGTAGCCAAAGACAATGATGAGAAGTCTCTTTGGGTGAGATTATCCGCAGTATATACCAGCAGCTCACTGCATAATCTGAGCACTGGGACCCAGATGTTTGTATCAGATGAACCAAGATTTTCATCTTATTTCTGTGATTTATGAGACCTCAGACTCGTGTGTGGACGCTCAGTCGTGTCTGACTCTCTGTGCCCCCGTGGACTATAGCCCATTAGGCTCTTCCATCCATGGGTTTCTCCAGGCAAGAAGACTGGAGTGCCATTTCCTCCTCCAGGGGATCTTCCAGACCCAGGGATCAAACCCAGGTCTCCTGCATTGCAGGCAGGTTCTTTACTAACTGCACCACCTGGGAAGCCCTTCATGGAACCTTAGGAGACTCATTTAACATGCGAAGCCTCAGTGTCCTAGTCTTTACACAAAAACAGCCTCAGTGGCATCTGTCATAACCCGCTTTGCCTGGGGACACTGGGTCCCAGGAGGCCTCAGGGCCTTTGTCACTAAGAAGATAGCAGAGTCGTATAGCGTCCCAGAGACGAGAAGACAATCACAGAGGGGACGCTGCCATGGAACCCCCAGAGGTAATGACTTGTTAGTTCACAGTTATCTAGAACGTCCCACTGTCCTTCGGCTCAGCCACATCCTAGGGCAGCAGATGCCTCAAGACCCTCTCAGGATGCCTCAGTTCCAGAAAGGCATTTTTCTGACCCGATGGGGATTTTCATGTTCTGCGATTGTCAGCGTGGGAGCCCCCCCCCCCGGGCGCCCTGGTCGCCGGTGGGATCTGACCAAGCCCCCTCCAGCTCCTGCTGGCCCTTTGCTATGTGGTGCGTAGCAGAGCCGCTGAGAGCGTGTGTCGGAAGACAGCTGGCAGCCATCCCCGTGGGGCAGGGAGAGAAGGTTCCGCATTTCCCCCCAGGCCTTTGGGGTATTACTCATCTTCGTGTTGTGGAAAATCAGACTGCATGGAACCAGGAAGCATCATGCTTAACCCTCGAAGAGACATGCCAGACTCCAGTTTCCCAGCTCACCCTTCTGTGGACTCCGTTGGTATAGGCTGAGCGCCTTTCGTGCTTTGGGGTGTGAACTGGGGGCCTGTGCACTGGGAGCTGTTACCAATATAATCTCTTCTGTCAGCTGAAGAAAGAGAATAAATGCTCAGACATCCATGACTTTTTCTTGTGTGAGTCACAAGTGTGAGGGGGAAAAAAAAAAGACCAGATGCTGGAAAGGATGGAGAGTCTGAGGGTATCGTGTTGATTTGATCATGGAACCAGGAGAGATCAGTCACAGATCAGTGTGGGTGAAAACAAGAGATTCCACAGGAAGCGTGTGCTGAAGTACAGTTGGGATGGCGACCGTGTATTGAGTGTGTACATTATCCCAGGCACCAGGCGTCTTAATTCCTCCCCATTTTATAGGCAGAGATACTCATTACAAGATCACACAGTATTGAGACACTCTCTAAATTGGACACCCATATAATTTGGAGTAAAATAAGGATGACATTAAAAGAAGGGAAATGGGCAGCAGGCGTGAAGCCAGGGTGTTTTTGCCATTGCTTTTTTTCAATTTGAGGGTCTTTTAAAAAAAATTTTTTTTATACAATTTTTAAAGGTTACTTTCCATTTAGTTATTACAAAATCCTGGCTCCGTTCCCCATGTTGTACAGTAAACCCTTGAGCCTGTCTTTACACCCACCAGCTGTGTCTCCCCTTCCAGCACCCCATGTTCCCTTTCCTTCCTCCCCACCGCTAACCACCAGTTTCTTCTCCCCACCTGTGAGTCTGTGTCTTTTATGTTGTATTCATCAGTTGGTCGTATTTTCTAGATTCCACATATAAGAAGTATCGTTCTGCATTTCTCTTCTTCTGACTTAGTTCACGTAGCATAATGCCCTCTCAGTCCATCCATGGTGCTGCCAATGGCAAAATCTCACTCTTCTTCATGGCTGAGTAATATTCCACTATATGTACATACCACATCTTCTTCATCCACTCATCTGTTAAGGGATACTTCGGTTGCTTCCACATCTTAGCAACTGTAAATAATACTGGTGTGAATATTAGGGTGCGTGTATCTTTCCAAATTAGTGTTTTTGCTCTTTTGCCTGCAATATACGCCCAGGAGTGGGACTGCGGAATCATATGGTAGTTCTGTTTTTAGTTATTTGAGGAACCTCCATACTGTTTGTCATAACGCGTGTGAGTGCTCAGCCACTCCGTCATGTCTGACTCTCTGCGACCCCATGGACTCTAGCCTGCCAGGCTCCTCTGTCCATGGGATTTCCCGGCAAGAATACTGGAGCCACTTGCTATTTCCTTCTCCAGGGGTTTGTCATGATGGCTGCACCAATTTACATTCCCACCAACAGTGCACGAGGGTTTCCTTTTCTCTACACTGTCGCCAGTGTTTGTTACTTGTGGATGAAGCCAGGCTTTGAACTTGTCCTTTAACCTCCACCCCAGGAGTAGGCTATTCTTCCTACTACTCCTCATTAGTACTAGTAAGAATATTCATGTTGCCTTCCTATCAGTAATAATATTTTATCCTGATACTCCAAAGATGCCAGTGGAAGTGAGTCCAGAATGACTTCCATAGTGAGATTTTTTACTGCCGTACTAATAAGCACATTCAGTTGAGAGTCAAAAATAACTTGTCTTCTAACCCCAGTTCTCACCGTGTTACTATGGCCGGTTCTTTGCACCTTTTGTCCTTAAAGCGGTTCACTCTGGCACGGGGTGCAAACTGCTGCGGGTTTGTGGAAAGCACCCAGGGAACTGTTTGCAGCCTTCGGTGGGTAAATGGAGATTTGGGTGTCGCTCCCGGGGTAGCTTACCTGCCACACAGGATGCTTGAGAGCAGAAAGGTATTTGCTCACACATGGAACCAGGGAAGGTCTTGACAGAAAGGCATTTCCAGCTTTTCTTAAAAGCGTCTTTTGGACAACTCATTTGGGACCGCTTTCAATCCAGATGGTGATCCCTCCAAGTGATTATTTTTCCATCTTCAGCCTTTCCAGGAATTCCAGCACGGGCAGGCTGCCAGGGGACACTGGCTGCCCAGATGCTGCAGTGACATCCCACGTGAGCCAAGGACAGGCCAGCCCAGCTGCGGGCCTGGGCCCTCCTCTCTCGGCCTGGCCTCCTACAGACAGAGACGTGGACCATATCCCCATACCGTAGGCCCCACCCACAGGACAGATCTCCCTGTTTTCCCAGAGGTGGCAGAACCCGCTAGAAATACTCCCAGTGTCACACTGTTATCACATGGATACGATACGGGTATGGCAAAAGCCAGCAGCCGAAGAAAGCTTCGCCTGGGCCTGATGAAGCCTGTTGCTCTGTGATGCAGACAGTAGAAGCAGATGCTGGAGCCCGACGCAGGGAGGAGGGAGATGGGGGTTAGCTCCACACCAAGCAGAGGAGTTCAGCAGAGCAGCCGTGTCTGGAGCAGTCCCCTCCGCATCTCCAACAGGGAGGTGGCTTTTAATCAGAACAAAGATTCTGAGTCCATTTGTTGCCCTCAGAGCTTCCCTGGGCCCAGGGAGCCCCCAAATGCAGCTGTGTTCTTGTGGATAGACTGAAATTTTTTAATTAACATATGACATTGAGTGATTGTATTCATTGCCCCCAAGTCCCCATGACTCTAGCCCGCCAGACTCCTCTGTCCATGCAAGAATCCTGGAGAGAGTTGCCATTATTTCCTCTGGGGGATCTTCCTGACCCAGGGATCAAATCTGGGTCTCCTGCATTGCAGGCAGATTCTTTACCATCTGAGCCACCAGAAAAGCTCCTATAGATAAACAGGCCACCCCAAAACTATTATTCTTGGTTCTGATAGAAGGGGACTGTTTACTCCTGCCAATCCTCATTCCCCTGAAATCCCAGTGTGGATGGTAGTGGCAGACCAGGGCCTCCCCAGCCCTGTCTAGCATGTATCACTGCTCTGACTGAAGGGTCCTGCACCCTGATACAGACTCTGGTACCAAACTTGCTTTTGGTGACCCTAGAGGGAGAGAGAGAGCTTGTTAACCGCATGTTGGTAATCCATGGTTCTCCATGCCTGATCTGTAGGACTTGCCCTCTGTGGGGAGTTTCAGCACTGCTGTGCCCTGGATCACCACTAGGTGGGAGTGTTGAGTTCGGTGCTGGGTGAGGCTGAGGGTCCCTGGCTCCCTTGCCTGGGAAGTCTGAAGATCGCACTCTCTTCCTTATTCAATTCAGCCTCTAACCTGAAATGCCACACCCACTGCAGCCCATGATTAGAGCTAGGAGAGATGCCGCAGTGCCCTTGACATCATCTCCCCCTCTGATCCCTTTGCATTCTCTTTTCCACATGGGACCATCAGCAGGTGTCTCTAAACTCTGCCTCAATGCTTAGGATGACACGGGGATTCCCCACCTCATGCAGCCCAGCCCATTTGACCAGTTCTGATTAGTTTCTAATGTCTACTGTATACGGTCGTCTATCAGTATCTGCGGGGTTTGGTTCCAGGAGCCCCCGATGCTCAAGTCCCATGGTCAGCCCTCCATAGAGGTGGTTCTGCATTCTGGAATTCAGCCAACCGCAGATTATGTCGTACTGCGATATAGGAGACGTGGGTTCGATCCCTGGGTCAGGAAGATCCCCTGGAGGAAGGCATGGCAACCCTCTCCAGTACTCTTGCCTGGAGAATCCCAGGGACAGAGGAGACTGGCGGACTACAGTCCGTGGGGTTGCACAGAGTCAGACGGGACTGAAGTGACTGAACACAGCACACAGCAGGTCTTTATTGAAAACAATCCCCACGTAAATGGACCTGTGCAATTCAGACTCAAGTTGTTCAAGGGCAAAGTGTGTATCACTGTAATCTGGAGCTCAGCTCTGTTCTGCTGTCTTTCACAGATGACCCTTCATAGATCTGAGCATCACATCTCTGCTCCGGCTTTTTCTATCCTTCCCCAGGCCATACATCTTCAGTTGCTGCCACTGTTATTTACCTGTCTTGGGTCCAGACCTCCCACTAACCCCATCACTCCATCCTGGGTATGCCCGCCAGTATCCCCTTGCCTCAGGACTTTGTGACCTTACCAATGCTGTATGCTATTGCAATATTTATTCTGTTACTGAGAATAGTGTGCTTTTTAAATGACGCTATACGAGCTCTTGCCTGGAGAATCCCATGGATGGAGGAGCCTGGTGGGCTGCCGTCCATGGGGTCGCACAGAGTCGGACACGACTGAAGCAACTTAGCAGCAGCAGCAGCATACCAACTCTTACCTGGAGAATCCCATGGATGGAGGAGCCTGGTGGGCTGCAGTCCATGAGGTCGCTAGGAATCGGACACGACTGAGCGACTTCACCTTCACTTTTCACTTTCATGCATTGGAGAAGGCAATGGCAACCCACTCCAGTGTTCTTGCCTGGAGAATCCCAGGGACGGCGGAGCCTGGTGGGCTGCCGTCTGTGGGGTCGCACAGAGTCAGACATGACTGAAGCAACTTAGCAGCAGCAGCAGCATACCAACTTTTAGGCACCAAACCCAACTGTTGGTTCATATTGAATGGATAGTCAAACAGAAAATTCCTGGGCTGTTTGAAATGAACTATTCTTCAACCAGATCTCTCTAACCCTGCTATTAATTGAGCTATTGAAACCAAGGGTAGGGCATTTATTTATTCTTGTTCATTTTAGTATTTTTGGCTTTGTGCCATCACTTCCAGGTTCTTAGGATATATTTGAATATTAATTGCAGGTAATATATGAAGCCGGCTTCCCGACAGCTCAGTTGGGAAAGAATCCGCCTGCAATGCAGGAGGCCCTGGTTTGATTCCTGGGTCAGGAAGATCCACTGGAGAAGGAATAGGCTAGCCACTCCAGTATTCAGTATAATATAGTAAGCACCCCTTCCAGCCTTCTGTTGCCTCTAAACATGATAACCAAACCACTTAATAAAATGTTGAACAGAATAGAACTGAAAATAGAGTTCTTGCATACCATTTGCCCCACACTGACACTGAACAGTTAAGGTCTATGATACAGACTGGAAACTAAGTGTTTGATGAATGACTATGTGATACACTTCCTGTGAGGTATGCTTGTTCAGTCAGTCTTGAAGATATCTAATTATGCTGTCATCCAGCACACCTTTCTCCATTTTGGAAATTTCAAGCATGTCAGAGTTGGGCATACTTTTAACATTTAACCTAAACGAAGTGCATTCTGCCTTTGCACTACACAGATCAACCTGTTTAATAATTCAGTAAAACAAGAGATTTGCATGCCGGGACTTCAAGAATCCTTGCCAAGCCCTAGTGACCCCTCCCATTGGGTCCAGGCATTCTGTCTTTTAAATGGTCTCATGGTTTTTCCAGAACTGACACGGGCTCACCAGGCTCTATTTCCTCCTCTTTAAAACGAAAACTATGTATCTGTTGTGCATGGACATTACAAGCCAGTCATGGGTTTCACTCAAACTGAGAAACTCACAGGATGGAGGGTGCTGGGCAGAGCAACCCAGTGTATCGCCCTGACCTTGGGATGCATGTTTAGGACTGTATGTATCAGATTCTAGGCGTGTTTTCTATTCAGAGCAGTTAGTTCGTATTTATGGGACTTGGAGTCAGTAGGGATCATCTCATTTTCCTGTCACTTCTGAAACAAGCTGAATCCATGGTAATGGGTGGGGGCAATTACAGGGATTTTTGAATGATAGGAAAGACAGAAGTGTCTTCCTTTATTAAAGTTTGCTTTTCCTCCCAGAGATGACTGAATCATATGTATAATTTACAATAATAGTCTTTTTAAAGTGTGTTTCCTTAGAGTTTTCGAAGACAGAAAGAATCAGAAGAAAAGGAGCATCTGTTACTTAGAACTGTATCAAGTTTAGGTGACCCCAAAGGAAACAGCTGAGTTCTCCCTAAATATTCCTGTATGTGCGTAGTTGTTTCCAACTCTTTAGCAATCCCGTGGACTATAGACCACCAAGCTCCTCTGTCCATGGGATTTCCCAGGCAAGAATACTGGAGTGGGTTGCCATTCCCTTCTCCAGGGGATCTTTCCGACCCAGGGATGGAACCCAGCTCTCCTGTGTTGCAGGAGGATTCTTTACTGTCTGAGCCGCTAGGGGAATGACCCTAAACATTAGCTGCTTGTCTCCAAGGCGCCATCAGTTCTGTCTGCTCACAGAACCTAGTTTGGTTCCCCAGCACTTACTCCATTAGAAAGAGGCTGAGATGTCTACTTAGGAGCTTAGGTGTACAGGCTGAGTTTCTCACCCCTTGCTGTGCATGTGAATCATCTGGGGACTTTGTTAAAATGCAGAGACTCTGAATCAGGAGCTTTGGATAGGACCTGAGTCTCTGCATTTCTAAAGCTGCTGGGGGGGCTGGTCTGAGGACCACACTTGGAATAGCAAGGCCATATGCCACTGAGCTAAATTTTAAGATACTGATGGAGAGAGAGAGAGAGAGATAAATGTAGATGTGAAGATGCTTAAGATGACTCTATTCAGAACAGTGATTAACAGGCAAATCATACGTAGTAAACCCTATATAAATTTGTCTTGATCCATCTATTGACCCCTGTTCACTCCCCCTTTCCTAATAATAATGTTTAAACATGATCTGCCTGTGTGGCTCTTTGGTAACTTTGCAGTTATATAATCGTGCTCAGCCCCATGTTTCTGTTGCGGCAGGTGCATCCGGAGGCACACGTCTCGTCTGGGGGACTCAGGTGAACGAACCATTGGTGTGTTTCAGCACTGAAAAGGCAATTAGGGACATGAAGCCCATTTGTCTGCAGCTAGAAAGAAGCCCTAAAAGCAGACATCCACTCTCCTTTCTTCTCTTCTTTCCTAGTCTCTCTCTCTCTCCCTTTTCCCTCCTGTACTTTCTACCTTCATAGTTTTATCTCTGTTTTTTTTTTCATCCCGTGAACCATCATCCAATGTACCAGGGACACAGTGGCATCCTGTGGTGCCCTCTCGTGGCTCACTGAAAATATAGCTAGACACAGTCCCTACTCTCACAATGACTTCCCCTGCTGAGAGATACAGACAGCACAGAGAGCCAATGAAGCGCAGAACAGGGACACGTGCCCCAGAATTACAGCGACCCAAGCCTGTAGCTGCACTGGTAAATAGGAAACATGGTCCTTCTAAATGTAGGAGAGTGAGCTGAAATTTATATCAGTCTGGCCCCAGGGTTGCTCCAGTTAATCTTTGTATCCTTGACTTAGTGTCAGTTATTATCTGGAAAAGATGTTTATCAATGGACCACTTTTCAGAAGAGTGCATTTGAATTTGTGTGTTAAGGCCGGTATGTTTTAGTGGTCCATTAGCAGAAGAACCAGCCATGGAATCTATAATGAGATCTTTAAGGCCAACAAAGCCTCCCAGTGTCTCTCAAAACAAACAAAAAAACAGTGTATATAAACCAAGGCACTGCTAAGAACCAAGTCGGCATTGTTTTTTCAGATTCACTGAAGCTGAGTTCTGTTTTAAAAAGTACCTTCAGAGGAGTTTTCTAGTTTTGTGTATGGTGTGTTCCATTGTGCAGCAATTTCACATTTGCATTGCTAATGGACCTCTTTGCAAACGTGTTTGACATTTTGCTTGGCTTTGAAAGGACTTTTATGCTGCTATTTTTTTCCTTCCCTAGAGCTGCCTTGGGCTAATTAACCTATTCCCTTACTGGCTGGGCTGCTATATGCAAATACTCTCATTCTGGATTCTGACACACTACTCTTACATGAACATCCCTAATGAAATCCTGTGGGGTTTTATTGGAGCAGTGCTACTGTGGGGCCAGCAGGGGGCGCATGGAGCAGTTCACGTTGAGTCCATCTCCTAAATCACTTTCCTTTGCTAGTCCCAAGGGGAATGCCAGTTTATGTTCTCTTTGTTAGAGTAACTTGAAACCTAGAGATAAAAGATCAGTATCAACACTTTTCAAGCAGTCAAAAGCGTCAACTGTTTTCAATTTTGGTAGTTTAGTTTTATTCTGTCGTTTTGAAAACAGCACTGTCATCTCAGTAGATTTGTATATATTAGGTGTAAATTACATGCCATGACCTTCCTAAGAGAAGGCTATACCTGGGGCTTAATAAAGCCGGAGGTTGGGAGGGTAATGCTGAAAACTGCTGCCTTATTGTGTCTGTTTTAACATCAGACTATAGAAAACAGGTCTGGGTAGGAGAAATGCTAAAACCCAGGACCTGGAATTCCCAGAACCTGATTCAGCAACTTTCCAGGATCACAGCACAAGACTGCTCACAGCCTGTAAGGCAGCCCTCACATCTGCCTCCTGTTAGCCTAGTTCCTGTTGGTTCCACTGATGATCTGCCTCTTGCCAGGTGGACATCTGTCTGCCTACACAGTTCTGGTAACAGAGTTCGGTGGTTCCCGAAAGACTGAGATAGGTGTCCATGAAAACTGGCTCCCTACATGTATGGCCAGGTTGAAACACACAGGCCTGATTGGTCTAGCAGAGGCTTCATCTCCAGGGTTCATGGTGGACTGGCCCTTTCCAAGAAGAGGGTGGAGAGTATGGAGAGAGAATTCAAAGAGCACTTGGAAAGGAAGTAAGAGGCAGAGATGAAGCAAGCATGTTGCCCTCATTAAAGACACCCTCAATGCCTGATTATTGCATTTTTAAAAACCAAACCATGTTCCTGTTTTAACTCATAGATTCCTTTTGGCTGTTACCATATGAGTAGCTGTACTGGGAGCTGTTTGGAAACGTGTAGAGAACATAATTATTTGGGGCTGCCTCTGCTCAGTTGGCCTGTATATAGTGTGTTTGTTTATGTCTGTGTGTGTGTGTGTGTGTGTTAGGCAAGAGAGAATTGTAAATCCAGTATGGACCCAGAGTCACTAGAATCTTTGAGTAGTGCCTATGGCAGAGCTTCCCTGATAGCTCAGCTGGTAAAGAATCTGCCTGCAATGCAGGGGACCCAGGTTCAATTCCTGGGTTGGGAAGATCCCCTGGTGAAGGGAAAGGATACCCACTCCAGTATTCTGGTCTGGAGAATTCCATGGACTGTATAGCCCATGGAGTCGCAGAGTTGGAGAGGGCTGAGCCACTTCCTACTTTCACTATGGCAGAGGAGGACTCAGATAAGCTATGAAATCCGCTGGGGACTTCCCTTCCTAACCTGGTCCTCCCAGTGCCTGGCTCAGAGGAGGGCTGATCGTCACTGGTGCCATCCTCCTTGTAGGCTTCGTTTGATCCTCCAGAGACTGGGTAAAGATACTGCTGAGGAGTGGGAGGGCCATTTCTGGGAGGGAAACTGAGAAATGCATTGTTTGGCCTCCAAAAAGAAAAAGGGGCAGGGGAGGAGAAGGTATTGAGAGAGATATCTTAGAAGACTTACTAAACCCATAAAAAAAGGTTTGACTTGCTCCATGGCTTAATGCTCTTCCTGATGTCCTACCCAACACGGCCAGCGTTTTACCTGCTCTAATAGTGGGGCTGGCGGCAGGATTTTGGGGGATTCACATCAATCTCGCGGGAGGGTGTTCTTTTCCGGTGTTGATGTTCTGACGCCCTGTTCCCCCACCCCCCACCCCTTTCTCCCTCTTGGTCCCGACCCTCTGCCTTTTCCCAGATTCCAGAGCAGCTGCTGGAGGATCGCACCCACGGGGAGATGATTCCTCATGAAGAGCCTGGATCCCCTACAGAAATCAAATGTGACTTTCCGTTTATCAGACTAAAACCAGAGCCAGTCCGACAGTGAAACGGTCACCGTGGAGGGGGGACGGCGAAAAATGAAATCCAACCAAGAGCGCAGCAACGAATGCCTGCCTCCCAAGAAGCGCGAGATCCCCGCCACCAGCCGGCCGTCCTCGGAGGACAAGGCAGTGCCCAGCGACAACCACCGCGCGGAGAATGCGGCATGGCTCCCCGGCGCCCGGGGCCACGTGGGCGGGCGGCTAGGGCCCGCGGGGCCCCCGGCGGAGCTCGGTTTACAGCAGGGAATAGGTTTACACAAAGCGCTGTCCACGGGGCTGGACTACTCCCCGCCCAGCGCGCCCCGGTCCGTCCCAGCGGTGGCATCCACCACGACGATGCCCGCGGCATACCCGCCGCCCCCGCCATCCGGGGCCCCCGTGTCCCCGGTGCAGTATGCCCACCTGCCGCACACATTACAGTTCATCGGGTCTTCCCAGTACAGTGGGCCCTACACCGGCTTCATCCCTTCCCAGCTGATCTCGCCCACGGCCAGCCCGGTCACCAGCGCGGTGGCCTCGGCGGTGGGCGCCGCCACGCCTGCCCAGCGCTCCCAGCTGGAGGCCTATAGCAGCCTGCTGGCCGACATGGGCGGGCTGAGCCGAGCCTCCGGACACAAGGCTGAGCCACCGCCACCGCCGCCACCGCCGCCACCGCCGCAGCACCTAGGCCGGACTGCGGGGCTCCTCCCCCCGGGGTCCCCACCGCCCCCCCAGCAGAGCCAGTACGTGCGCATCTCCAGCTCGCCGCAGAACGCCGCACGCCCGGCCTCGCCGCCGACCCTCCCAGTCCACCTGCACACGCACCCGACCATGATCCCACACACGCTCACCCTGGGGCCCTCCCCGCAGGTGGTCGTGCAGTACACCGACTCCGGCAGCCACTTTGTCACCCGCGAGGCCACCAAGAAGGCCGAGAGCAGCCGGCTGCAGCAGGCCATGCAGGCCAAGGAGATGCTGAACGGGGAGGTGGAGAAGGGCCGCCGGTACGGGGCGCCCCCTGCGGCCGACCTGGGCCTGGTGAAGGCGGCCGGCAAGGCGGTGCCCCACCCCTACGAGTCCAGGCACGTGGTGGTCCACCCCGGCCCTGCCGACTACAGCGTCCGCGACGCGTCGGGGGTGCGGGCCTCCGTGATGGTCCTGCCCAACAGCAGCACCCCCGCCGCCGACCTCGAGGGGCAGCAGGTCACCCACCGGGAGAACTCGCCGTCCGCCCTCAACGACAAGAGCGGCCTGCACTTGGGGAAGCCCGGGCACCGCTCCTACGCACTGTCCCCGCAGCAGGCGCTGGGCCCCGAAGGCGTGAAGGCCGTCGCCACGCTGTCCCCGCATACGGTCATCCAGACCACACATAGCGCCTCGGAGGCCCTCCCGGTCGGGCTGCCGGCCACGGCCTTCTACGCGGGCACGCAGCCGCCAGTCATCGGCTACCTGAGCGGCCAGCAGCAAGCGATCACCTACGCCGGCGGCCTGCCCCCGCACCTGGTCATCCCGGGCACCCAGCCCCTGCTCATCCCCGTGGGCAGCGCCGACCTGGAGGGGTCGGGTGCCGCCTCGGCCATCGTCACATCGTCGCCCCAGTTTGCTGCAGTGCCTCACACGTTCGTCACCACCGCCCTGGCCAAGAGCGAGAACTTCGGCCCTGAAGCCCTGGTCACCCAGGCCGCCTACCCGGCCATGGTGCAGGCCCAGATCCACTTGCCCGTGGCGCAGTCCGTGGCCTCCCCCGCCGCCGCCGCGCCCCCCACGCTGCCGCCCTACTTCATGAAAGGCTCCATCATCCAGTTGGCCAACGGGGAGCTGAAGAAAGTGGAGGACCTGAAGACAGAGGACTTCATCCAGAGCGCGGAGATCAGCACTGACCTGAAGATCGACTCCAGCACGGTGGAGAGGATCGCGGACAGCCACACCCCCGGCGTCGCCGTGATCCAGTTTGCCGTCGGGGATCACCGAGCGCAGGTAACGTTGTGGCCGCATCACGGGGGTAGGGGGACACCGCGTCGTGCCGCCGCCCTTACCTCCTGGCACCGTGACTTTCTACCAAGCAGCAGACCTGTCTGCGGCTGTGGGAGTGATTGAGGGTTTTCTTTCACTTTCACTTTGTACTTAAAGGTTAGGCTTCTCACGTTCCTCCAACCACCATTCTCTAAGAAAATTAAGCCCTAATGCACCCAGAAGCATCCTCTGTTTGTAATGAATTAATTTCTCTGCTTCTCCAATGGGGGCTGGTCAGGTACCATGCTTGGGACAGTTAAGAAAATCACCACTCGGGTTGTTTTGCTGATGTTGTCCTGTGGTTCACATGAGTAACCCTGATTAAGAAAAGCCATTTTCCACCCCCACCCCTTTTTTTTTTTCGGTCAGGAAAAGACAGTGCTGCTTGAGGGGAGAATGTTAGTTGCTCAGAGTTGCCATATCCCATTACAACATCAGTGTTTTGTTATTGTTTTTATTTATTTATTTTGGCTGTGCTGGGTCTTAGTTACAGCACTCAGAATCTGACCTTAGTCGTGGCATGTGAACTCTTAGTTGCAGTGTGGGGGATCTAGCTCCCTGACCAGGGGGTCGAACTCAGGCCGCCTGTATCAGGAGCTTGGAGTCTTAGGCGCTGGACCACCAGGGAAGTCCCAACATCCATGTTTTAACATGTAGGTTTTGTTATCATTTAGGTATGGTGAGGCCAACAGAGGAGAATACATCTGGTTATACTCAGATCCCAAGGAGAGGGGATATGCCCAGCCACGTGGGCTGCCATGCAGAAGAAGGCCAGGGGCTGCTAAAAGGCACTGGGAGCCAGGAAAATACATGGACAAGAGCCTTTGCTGTCGTTTCAGTGGGAAGGAGTGCGTGAGGCAGGGTAGCAAGCGTAGGTAGGCTAGTTGGAATCATTTCAGCAGGCTCTGGGTACAGGAGCTGTCCCTAGGTGTCTGATAGTGGCCCAGAGAGTGAAAGTCCCATTCACTGAGGAGGAAGCTGAGGTGTGGGTGTTTGCTTTACACGTGAAGAACATTATCCCCAGCAGGGAAGCTGTTGGCTATGTCTAGGAATTAGCTAATGCAGGGAGGGACAGTCCCTCCAGTGTCAGCAAGACCCCAAGATGTCAAAGCATCAGATACAGAGAATAAAAGGCATGGTTCATATAATCTGGAAGGTCAAGGCTGTCCCACGTGATCTCCTGGACTTCTGATAAATAGGAACCCCCAAGGGCCAGATGCAGCCAAGCTGAGTCATGTTAAAACTAGAACCGGGATCAGCTCTTAATTTCCATGAGTTCCTTCAGTCCACTCTTTTTCAGCTTCTTAAATCACTTGAATGCCTTGATTCCACCCATGTGTATGGAAACAGTAGTTTCACTGCCCAACTTGCTTGAAGTCAGGTTTGGCCCCAAGGCAGGGAACTTCCCAGGCTATAGAGCCTCAGTGCCTCTGGGAATGGGATATGACAGCACCTTCTTCAGTTTGAAATGAGTTGAAAAATGGTCATGGCGTAGCTGGTATTTGGGACAGTCAAAGATAAACAAACTAGTTAATGGTTTGAATTGTTCTTAGAATATTTTTTAAAAGATCAAGTGACGTGGGGGAGTCTGATTTTCCAAAGCGTCTTCCAGGACTTCTTGTGAATGTCCGGATGTGGGATCTTGCGCAATATCAGAGGGCCTGCATTGCCAGGAGCTTTTAGCCCCGAAGACTTTTCTTTTTAATGGTGAGATGTCGCTGTAAACTTTGGTGAGGCCCAAGAAAAATTTCTCAGGGCTCTGATGCAAAAAAAAAAAAAAAAAAAAGGTAAAAATCAGGATATTTGGAAAAGGGCATCATTATGTAGAACTCCCTGCCCACTTCTAAGTTTCTGCTCTCTCTCCGCGTCCTACGCGGATTAGGAGTGGGTGGATCCTCATTGACAAAAGAATGAGCTGACTTACTAGCAAAGTTGTCTTTTAACAGACCCCAAGTGAAGCCTGGGAAATGAACAAGAAGAAAAAGTAAATGTTTTTTTTTTTTTTCATGATGCTTTTAATCCTTAAAGCACTACTGTAAACAGAGGTAAGCAGAGGAAGAGGGTTTATTTTGAAATGCAACTATCTCCTGCCCAGCACCTCTTTTCAGCTTTCAGTAAAGAACAGCTCTGAGCTGCAGGCTCATCTCCAAGGCTGCAGGAGCCCCCATAGACCGGAGCCTCACAGACCTCTAGGCAGTGCTGAGGGAGGTAGCATCTCTGCGTGCTCCTCCCGCCCGATCCTCCGCAGAGCGAATGCTTAAACGATCGAGAAATTGGCTTCCGAATGTGAAGTCTCATTTCCTTCCCATTGCCAGGCCACCGGTCTCTTTGCTGACGGCCAAGGTGCAAATTAGAAGGTAGCGGGTTTGTCAGGGCCTGTTTGCAGGCCTGTGAGGCCGCCCGCTGGGAAGGACTCAAAAGGGTGGCTGGGGTTCCAAGCTGCAGAAACACAAGTGCAGGGCCCGGCACGCCAGCGATGTGTCACTTTACCCAGAAGCCTATCAGAAACAGGCTGACATCATCCCAGCTAAAATACTCCACCAGCTGTGTTTGCCACAAGTGACGGGGGCAGAGTCAGCAGAGAATCAGAGAAAGCGAGGCGGGGAGAGGGGCGGCCAGGGAGAAGGAAGGTCCAGGTTTAATTTACACTCTTAAGGGCTGAGGGCTTCCCTTCCTCCTCAGGGGGCTCTCTGAGGGGTTTTCTCCCCAGGCCTGGAGATCCCATCTCGGTCTTCTCAAAAATTAGAAATCTCTTAACACTTGCACCCATTAGGGAGGGTGAGAGATGTGCAGAGCCCTTTGACTTAATTAGCCAAATCACAGATTTGATTGGGGAAGTTGTGGGAGGAAGGGGGTGGTTTTCTAAAGGACAGATGGCTTTGTGACCCCAGGCGTAAATCCTGCACGGAGGCAGGACCACAGGGACACTTGACTTCATAACCTACCACAGGCGTCCCCGGTGAATGTGGTGTGGCTGGTGGGAGAAGCCCCGAGCTTGGGGTCTGGACAATGGCAGGACAAAAATGGTCTCACTTCTCTCTGAGCTAGGGTTTTTCTCATCACTAAAATGGGAAAATGATTCCTTATACAAGATCATATCTTCAGCATCCTCTTTGTTTTTGTATTCCTTTGCTTTCCTGCCGTTCAGAACAGTCCTTGTAAAATTCACTAGCATCCACTAAACAAAAAAAAAAGTGGGGGGATATATACAGAAAGTTACCTGACTTTATGCTAATAATCAGCATATAGATCCAGTGAGAAGGAAAGCCACCCTCTATAGAAACAAGGGAATTTTCACAGAGGGATTATTTTCAGGAGCTGAATTCCTAATTATTATTGTGAAAAGAGACCTCCAGGGTGGTGGATCTGAAGCTCCCTGTGAGGCAGTGTAGGAGAAGAATGCTTTTGCATATCCGTCCCCATCCCTGTGGTTTTGTTGTTCCCAGAGCTGTATTTCTTGGCCCAGGCAAAGTATCCTTGCATCTCAGTTCCGCCCAGGCTGGTTCTCCTCCAGGAGAATTGAAGGATCTCAGGCATTGTCTGTCAGCCTGTGTGCACCACACGAAGCCTCGGTAGCCACCCATGGTCTCCTGAGTCTATGGTGAGCCCAGAAGGGATCCTGAGATGATGATAACATCCACATGGGAGCCCATGTGATTCAGCTGGAGGGCAGAGCATCATCTGCTTGGGTGGGAAGCAGGTTAACTGGTCAGAAAATGCAAGACCTGGAGCTGAAAAGACCCGAGGCCGAATCTGTCCTCCACCACCGGAGCTTTGGGACTTGGTGCAAATCACAAACAGACTAGTGCACACATGCTTCGTGGTGCAAATGACACATGTGCCTTCCATCCGGCTCGTGTTGTAGTGTGAAGAATGAAAGTGGTTGTAATAATGAAAGGAAAGTGAAGCCAGGGTGTTAGCCGCTCAGTGGTGTTACTCTTTGCAACCCCATGGACTCTAGCCCGCCAGGCTCCTCTGTCCGTGGAATTCTCCAGGCAAGCATACTGGAGTGGGTTGCCATTCCCTTCTCCAGGGGATCTTCTCAACCCAGGGATTGAACCTGGGTCTCCTGCACTGCAGGTGGATTTTTTACCAGTTGAGCCACCAGGGAAGAAAGGAAATTTGCTCAAAAGAACCAGTTCAGTCAGTAGTGGATAGTAGGTCCTCAGCAGTGTTAGTTTCCCTTCCTTGGTTCCGCTTGGGTGGGACTTTGACCCTAAGAACAGAAAGGTTAGGCCCTGAAAAGTGAATGAGTAAAAGGCTTCATGTTCTTACAAGAGCTTTTGGAAGGAGGGACAGTTTAGAAAAGTCTGGAAGGAAGGCTGAACTTTTCTGGTGAGCCTCATAAGCCATTTATTTCACTCTGCCTGTGTTCTTGCGGCATATTCCCAGGAGAGGTCCAGGAGCATCCCTCGCCATCGTGTTTCTGTGAAGGAAGTACCATGACCTCATGCTGGCCTGCGTGCACGCAACACTGTCTGGTTTTCCTGAGTGTGAGCTGGACTGGAGGGGTCATTTGATGGTTGAGCCCTCCACATCAGTGACCAATGCAGAAACGGGCTCATGCACCTCTCCTTTGCAGAAAGGATCTGGGCACCATGCCCACTGAGGGACCCCCGGCCCGGGAGAGCCCCACTGGGAGAGCCTTGGTCTTCCATTTTTGCAGCCTCCTCAGCCCTCTATCTCATGCTCCCCAGGCTTGACTCTTCTGAAGAGTACACAACGTTTTGTCAGTACGATTTATCTGTGATGAGGCTGCTTTTTTTCCCCCTTCATGCTTTGCTCTGTCTCTCATTAGGGCTGTCTGTCGCCTCCCAGAGTCAGGAGCTGCCTGCTGCCTTTTACCTCCTTGGTGGCAGCTTAATATTCCATGTCATTTTCTTCTCCCAACTCGTGTGCGTGTGCGTGCACGCACACACCCATACAGCATGTTACAATGACATGCTCGCTGTACATCGACTGCTTCTTCCATTCCACTATTTTTTCATATGACCGCTGTGTTTTGTGAGCCATCAGTGTCTGCATTATGCATTTAATGGGTTAGCTGGTGCCTAAAAATAGCCGGAGCCCTCCTGCAGGCAGCACAGACGCCTGTATAGTCCCTAAGCAGCCAAAGCAGACCAACTTGCCAAACATTTTACACATGGGGCTTGGTGGATGTGAACCCTGATGAACCAGAAAATGGGTAGTGGCTGCCCTCGATGCAAAGCTCATTACTGGCCCTGGGGTCCAGTGATTGGTGATAATCCTCCCAGCTCTAATGCCAGAAAGGCTCCAGCAGAGAAGCAATGTCAAACACATTTTTCTTTGCCTGTGTTCCCTCCCACTCACCCCAAAAGAAGAAAAATGCTCTGCTTTAGCATGTGTGTGATATAAGTGCCCCCTGCTTGGGGATCTTACATGTGTTATTGAAGCAGATTATCTGGGACCATTGTAGCTTTTTTTTTTTTTAAGTAGACTTTATTGTTGAAAGTAGTTTTAGCAGAAAGTACAGAGTTCCCAGACACCTAGAGTTTCCCGTTATTAAAATCTTGCATTTTAACGGTACACGTGTGACTTGTGATTGATGAGCTAATGTTGATGCATCATTATTATCTAAAGTCCATACTTTATATTAGGATTTACTCTGCTCTACATGCTGTAGGTTTTGAGAAATGTGTAATGTCACATAGCCAGCCTTCCAGTGTCCTGAAAGATCGTTTCCCCACCCTAGAGATCCTTCATGCTTCACCTGTGGGTACTCCCCACCCCACCCCTCACCCTGGCAATCACGGATCTGTTTCCATCTCTGTAATTCTCCCTTTTCTGGAACGTCATGCAGTTGGACTCCTATAGTGCGTCGCCTTTCAGACTTCTATCACTCGGGAACATAAATTTACAGTACCTTCATGTTCTGTGGCTTTGAAAGCTCATTTCCTTATAGCACTGAATAGTGCACGTTTGTTCTTTAAGGCACGCATTTTCAGACCCTGCTAGGGAGGGAAGGCAAGTGGGACAGACCTGTGTGCCCCAGAGCTGCCCTGGTCACCTGCCAGTTGGGTCTCTGGGAGCCAAGCAACATTGCGAAAAGAACTCAGCTCATCCGTCATGTGGGGCTTGTGTTTGGAGGCGTCTCTGTGCTGGGATGTGGGTTTAATGAAACAGCTTCCACCAAAGACTGAGTCAGACTTAGCGTGAACGTGATGAAATGTTTTAAATAGAACACTCACAGACGCTCTTACACTCGACTGAAGAGGTGTGACTGTTTTTATTAATGATTTTTCAACATTGAAGTAAATCGGGCCTCTGTCAGCCCCTCCGTCTTTGCTCCAGTGTTTTCATTTTTTCTTTTTTACTTGGAGAATGTGGTCATGCAAACTAGCCTTCAAGGAGAGCAGACAGACTTTTCTCTATGGTTGAAACGGGACCCAGAACTTCGCTTGAATGTCACCAAAAGTGAGAGGTCCTCACTGACACCCACTTCTGAGTCATGTCCTCACTCCTGGATGCAGGCAGAATGTGTACATTTGCGAAAAAAGTGCTTTGTAAAACAGATGCCCTTCACATTTGTGAAAACAGGGATTCTCATGAAGGAAAAGGGAGACAAATTTAAACAGCAGATGTTTTGTTTTCTTTATATCTTGCTTTCGGTGATACATACATATGTGTGTGTATAGAGAGAGCACCAATCTACTGTTGAAAAATACAGCCAGACAGCATAGATGTGCATATATGCATGCACAGTTTAGATATGGTGGTCTTTAAGTAGCTAAAGGTATTTTACTGAACTTACACAAGAGCTAAGATTGATCATAAAAGGCGGTCATTCGCCAGACCAGGAGGCGACACTAAATAATTATCAGCCCAAAGTGAGGATGGTACCTCCCTGTCTTGGTTTCTTCATCGTGAATAGAAGTTGGAGGCGATCATTTTAGAGGAGCTGGTTTAGTGGGGCTGGAGAGGGGGAGGGGAGGCGGGGCAGGTTCCTCTTTGGAGCCGTGGGGAGCAGTGGGTGTGTCTGCAGCCATGGGAAGAAGGCGGGAAAGGGCACAGGAGGATGGAAGGTGACCACCCCTAAAAAAGAGAGGTGCTGGATACAAGGCATCCAGGGATGAAAGGCAGAGGAGGCCTCAAGCTGACACCAGGACAAAGGCTATTCATGCTCTCATTTCATCCTCCAGTTTGCTTCAAGTGTTTGGAAAAGGATGTATTTATGTGATGAAAAAAGAGAAACTGGCTGTGCCGCGCTACCAGGAGTTATATAACAGGTTCTGGTCTTGTTATGGTCCTGCCCTCTTGAATATATTTTCATTGGGGTTTAATCGGAGCCCATTTGAACCTCGACAAGGTCATAAAACGAAATCATGGTTATTAGCGCAGCTGAAAGCGCAGCAAGGAACCTCACGCTTGGGGAGAAAGTAACTGAAGTATGACTCAGTGGGATCAGGGTGAGCGCCGCGTCTGACAGGGGACTGTGGGTGAGGCGGCTGTGGCTCAGCCTGGAACGGCACCTGTGAAGAGCTGAGCGAGACCCAGGGAAGCTGCAGCTCCTCTCTGGGCCAGGAGCATGAGCCTGGTGGAGTCCCGGCTGGTGGTCGCAGGCCCAGGCAGTCTCTCTGTAGCATCTAAACACTGGCCTCTGTTGGCCAGTGGTACGTTGTGGTGTTTTCACTCGTGGAGGGCAAACACAGAACCAGTCTTTCAGATTTGTCCTGAGCACCCATTACAAGCCAGGAGGTGTCCTGGGGATAAATCAGTGAGCAAACCAGGCGGTATCTCAGCACAGCACCCCCCACCCGGAACATACAGTCTCTCGGGAGTTCATGGGCCGAGGTGAAACGGAGAAATATGGAAGTAAAGAAAATGACACATCAAAAGATAACCCGTGCTGTGGGAAAAAATAAAGCAGACTAAAAAGGATGGGGAAAGAAGGACGGAGAATAGTTCAACAGGGTGTTTGGTGACACTCTGAGAAGGGGAACAGGAGGCGACAGGACACAGAGCAAAAAGGCTTTCAAGTGGAGGGAATAGCAGACGCACAGACCCAGAGGCACGAGAAAGGGCCAACGAGAAGACCAGCGTCACTGCGGTGCAGGAATGAAGGGGTGGGGTACAGACCACGCCGGGCTTGTTCACAGGGCTTTTTCTCCCAGTGAGAAGCTGGCTTGGCCAGGACTGTGACCATGGAGGCAGTGAGAAATAGTCTCATCCTAGCTGTATTTGGAAGAGAGAACCCCTTGGACTTGCTTGTGATTTGGATGCATGCGGTCTGGGAGGAGGAGCCCAGGAAAGTATGATGCCCAGGCTGTTGACTTGAATGCTGGAAGTGCGGGGACGCGGCTTTTGGAGGTGCCAGGAGGAACCCAGGAGGGGCATATCAGGGGTCCGTTTGGGACACGTTCAGTTAGAGTTGCCAGTATGTAGCCAAGTGGACATCGCCAGGTAGCATGGTTGCCAGTATCCAAACAGGCCCTGGTGAATTTACTGGCTTTGCATGCCTGTTCTGGCTCCTCACTGAAGGCAGGAACTAGGTCTTAAACGGTAACTCTCACAGTCTCAGTGTTACATTTTGAACTTGATTCAAACTGCAAAACCTGGAGTGTGAAATAATATTTCTCAGCACCAGAGGGAGCCCCACATGGGCCTCAAGTTCAAGGAATTCAGACTCATTTCTGGTTTAAAGCGACGTCATGTCCCCAAATCCCACCATGTCTGTTTCATATCCACAGTAGTACCTGTTGGCCTTGACAGCATGTTTTGCGGCAGATAATGCTCCTCTGTAAGGGAATTTCAAGCGGTACATTCTCACTGAAAAATCTGTCAGTATGATTTCTTCATTAATTGTTAATGATCAGTTAACCTTTGAGAATGTTTATGTCCTTCTGACAAACCTAGTTACAAAATGAAAATACTTTTGTTATGACTACTTCAGTGTGCTTATTTGAGATATGTGCAAATGAGAGTTTAACTTTCACCTGAGGAAGGGCAAAACCTTACTTTAGTTCACGTATATCCAGACCCCTTAAAAAAGTGCATTATCTAGATAATTCAGGCTACAGCATTAGGGAGGGAAGAATATTCATGATGGTAAATATTAGCAAGGATAAATAATTAGGAGAAAACTAACATGGTGCCTGAGCCACGCACTCAACTGCTTACCGCGATCAGATGACCTGAATCTTTTGCTCCTAATTTGTATGGACCCAGCTGAAGGGGTGGCATCTTTTCCTGGGATGGCAGAGCTCTCTAGGGAGAAGACACAGTGAGCTTTTAGGAGGAAGGGGCCAAAGGCAAGCCTTTGAAATGACAGAGAAGATTTCCCCAAAGCTCTCTAGGTTAAAATAACCCATTATCATCGCCCTTTTCAGCATACCTCTCAAATATTCTCCTCTCTCCTCATCACTTTTCTTTCATGCATTATTAGGTAGGCTGTTCAAGCTATCAGGCACCTCACAGAATTTCATTCTAAGACCTGCTTTTGGAGTTTTGAGATGATAGAATGATGAAGGGCTTTCTAAATGCCCCCAAATATGGTGTATGTAACGGGGGAGCAGGTTACATCTATATCATTCCTTATGGAGTCATCAGTAACATTACTTGTCACAAAGGCTTTGAAGCCATCTTCTTAATGAGTCTGTCGCACTTGGCAACATGTAAAAGTCTTCAGGTAGATTTGTACACAGTAGAAGTTATTTTCAGAATGTGAGCACTGGCTGCTCTGAGGAATGTGTGTGATTCGGCTGACACAGCAAGATCTTCTTGGTTGGGAGCTGTTGGGCTGACTGTCAGCACAGGTCTACCCAGGAGCAGGGCTCACCTAGGAAATGCAGCCAACAGTCCCCACTTGAAGTAGGATTTGTTTCCTCTGCTCTGTGTATGATGTTAATGGCTTCAAGCCATAATGGATTCATGGAGTTAGCTCCTGATTGGTCCTCCCAGTTGGAACTTAGTGGGTATCCCCATCTGATACTGTAACTTGTATACATTTGCATGACGTGACCATAGCTCTGTCATTGAATATCAGCCTCATATATAGGGAGACACTTGATTTGCATAGCAGATGTAAGGCTGATGATATTTCACAATTTTTTGTCTCATGGAACAAATCCATAACCTTGGGTCATTGGATTCTATTTATTCCAAGTAACATTCACCACTTTTGGGGTAGTGGAAATGTTAAGTTCATCTCTTCTGGTGATACTACAATATCTTTGTTCACAGGGGCAGAGATCAGTAACATAGGAAAAAAGAAAATGGGTTTGGGGGCCACAGAGACTAGGATTAAATCCCAACTCCATCAGGGTATAGTCATGCCATTAGGTCACCGATTCAATCTCTTTGACACTTAGAGTTCCTTAGTTGTAAAATTGGAACAACAGCATTTTCCTCACTAGTTTATTGTGAGTATCAAACAAAATACTTTTTGTGAAGTATGTACCTAAATGTTTAAGAGATGTAGGAACTCAAAATTTTTTAAATTCTCTTTTCATTATTCAGATAGTCCATAACAATGAAATTTTCCCCAGATAATATGAACAGTTATATGGGCTCATGCCCACACACTGGAGAAGGAAATGGCATCCGACTCCAGTATTCTTGCCTGGAGAATCCCATGGACAGAGGAGCCAGGCAGGCTACAGTCCATGGGATCGCAAGAGTCAGTCACAACTTAGTGATTAAACCACCACCATGCCTACACACATACTGTAGTAATAGGCTTTCATATAAATTCATTTAGTTGTCTTTTCTAAAAACAGGTCTTCTATGGAGCAAATAAAATATATCATTCAAGAAGTGCATTTAAAACAAGATTAATCACAGTTATCAAAAATAGGTTAAATAGAAAGGCCACAATCCATGTAAATTACATGAAAATTTACTACTTTTAAAGTGAGATATTTTAATTATCTGTGTTTCTGGATGCTTGCCTGTGCATGAAATTCAACATTTTCAATATTATTGTGTTTAGTCAATACGGCCATCTTTCCATATCTGTGGGTTCCACACCTGTGGAGTCAACCAATCACAGATTGAAAATATTTATGGAGGAAAAAAATTCTAGAAAGTTCCAAAAAGCAAAACTTGAGTAGTTCCCAGGCAACAATTTACATAGCATTTACATTATAAGTAATGTAGTTGAGTTAATGTATGAAGATAATGTGTGTAGGTTATATGCAAATACTGTGCCCTTTTATATGGACTTGAGTATCCTTTCAGTCATTGCAGTTTATTGAAATTTATAGTAATACATGGCACATGTGTGTGTGCTCCAGTCGTGTCTGACTCTTTGAGATCCTATGGACTGTAGACCGCTAGGCTCCTCTGTCCATGGGATTCTCTAGGCGAGAATACTGGAGTGGGTTGCCACACCCTCCTCCAGGGGATCTTCCTGACACAGGCATTGAACCTGCGTCTCCTGCAGTTCCTGCATCGGCAGGCAGGCAGTTTCGTTATCACTAGCGCCACCTGGGAAGCCTGCATGGCACATAAGCAGCCTAGGAAAAACAACAGCTACTGAAAGCATGCTGGGCTTCCCCTGCTTTTGTCTTTCAGACAAAAGAGAGACTGTCTGGAGTGCCTGGGGCTTGACGGTGTAGCTGGGCCAAGCCCGTGAACTGTTTTGTATTCATTGCACCCTCAAACCCCTTGAAGTGGTGCCCAGGTTTCAGGTCCTGGGGAAGCCCTCCCTGTTTTCTCCAGCTCTCATTGGTTCTCCTCCTAAATTCCTAGAATATGCATTCATTTGTCCAACAAATATTTATTTTCAACTACGTGCCGGGTACTCTTTTCGGGGCCAGGGACACAGTGATGAACACGTGCCTGCCTGCCTCATGAAGCTAAAATACAGTCTTAACTCTGATGCCTGTTCAGCGCTGCCATCGGTGAGGATAGCATCTGTCCAGTGAGTTAATAAAGCACAGGAACATACTTTGGGCGTGAGTCACATGCAGCGCCCAGCGCCTGAACACTGAGCAGGTGTTTGTCATCCTCGGAGGGGTCCATTGACTTGTTTTAACAGAGACCAGCTGCAGAGCAGATAAACAGTAAAACTATATTTTGAATACTGAATGGACTTTGACTCGCTTCGCTATATGGTAAACACAGGGACAGCAGAAAATTAAGAGGCCTATTTACATGTGTTGGTAGAGGCAGATTGGGGAACTGAGTCTGTCTTGTCTGCCGATCAGCTTATGTGCGAATGTATGTTTGTGTACATGTGTATATGCAATAAAACAAGGATAAAACATCTTCATCTTTTCCTTCTTTCCCTTCTCCCCGTCTCTCCCTGTTCCCACAGGTCAGCGTGGAAGTTTTGGTAGAGTATCCTTTTTTTGTGTTTGGACAGGGCTGGTCATCCTGTTGCCCGGAGAGGACCAGCCAGCTCTTTGATTTGCCATGCTCCAAACTCTCCGTTGGGGACGTCTGTATCTCGCTCACCCTCAAGAACCTGAAGAACGGCTCTGTTAAAAAGGGCCAGCCCGTGGATCCAGCCAGTGTCCTGCTGAAGCACTCGAAGACCGACGGCCTCGCTGGCAGTAGACACAGGTATGCCGAGCAGGAAAACGGGATCAGTCAGGGAAGCGCCCAGATGCTCTCTGAGAACGGTGAACTGAAGTTTCCTGAAAAAATAGGATTGCCGGCCGCGCCCTTGCTCACCAAAATAGAACCCAGCAAGCCTGCGGCCACGAGGAAGAGGAGGTGGTCAGCGCCCGAGACCCGCAAACTGGAGAAGTCGGAAGACGAGCCACCTTTGACTCTTCCCAAGCCTTCTCTCATTTCTCAGGAGGTTAAGATTTGCATCGAAGGCCGCTCTAACGTAGGCAAGTAGAAGCTGTGTGGGGAAGGGAAAGCTGGCCCTCCTTTATCATTTGTATCCAGATTACAGATGTACTGTAGGTTAAATAACTCAGTATTTACATGTTATCCTCTTACTTTAGGGTTCTGTTATAACCTTGTCATTAGAGTTACAGCTGGCGTTGGGCAGGCGATCGGTGCATATGCTTTTTCCGGGCGTGTCTCTCGGCAGGTGGGGTGCCAGGGTAGGTCCAGCCCAGGCTCCAGGCAGGTGGTGGGCATCCTGGTTGAGATGAAGGTGGCCCCATGGCACCCGCCTTTTCTGGCATCGTGGATGCATCCACGGGGGCACCGACTTCCACTGGCTTCAGA
Source organism: Capricornis sumatraensis (assembly GCF_032405125.1). NCBI lineage: Eukaryota > Metazoa > Chordata > Mammalia > Artiodactyla > Bovidae > Capricornis > Capricornis sumatraensis. The sequence continues at coordinate 44,193,976 of NC_091090.1, forward strand.
GGGATGATCTCGGGAAGGGAGCTGCGTCAGGGGGGTGTGCGTGTGTCTGTGTGCCAGGGAGGGTGCCTGGGTGACACTTCTGTGAGGGTGTCTTTCTCTCTGCCTCCCTCTCTCTCGCTCTCAGCACCAGATTGGAGGTCTGGGGGAATGTCCTCAGGAGGTTCCCCCGGTGCAGAGTCAGCACTGGGGCCTCCGAGAGAGGTACCAGACAGCAGATGGAAAGCTAACCGTGTAAAAGAACATTTCCCCCCCCCCCAACTTATTTTACAATAAAAGCAACTTTTAATCATAGAGATAAATATATATATATATATATTTCCCCCTATGGGGCCTGACTGCACTGATATTTTTTTAAAGAGCAACTGCCACCCATGGGATTTCGTTTCTGCTTTACTAGTGCAGTAGTGATGCCTCCAGGGCGTCATGGTGGGCAGGCGGCCCCTGCTGGCATCGCTCCGCACTGGTTGGGGGGAGGGCGCTGGGCAGCAGGGGTGGGGGAAAGTGAACACCCCCTCCGGTCTCTGTGCAGTGTTAGGAAAACCAATCAGGTTAATTGCATTGACTTCGCTCCCAAGAGATAAGACACAAACTGCCCTTCAGAAGAGCTGCAGAAGCTCTTTGCTTTGGGTTTGCAAATCTTTTGTCTTTTAACTCTAGTACTGTTTATAGTTCATGACAATGGACAACTCGGGTGCCACTTTTTTCAGATTCCAGTGTGACGTGAGGAAATAAGATTTTGAAGATAAGCATATATATTACTATCTCTTAAGTACTTAAAATGCCGTTCACACTTTATTACCAAGCATCTTGGTCTCTCATTCAACAAGTACTGTATCTCACTTTAAACTCTTTGGGAAGAAAAACAGAAAAGAAAAAAAAAAAAAAACTAAGTTGCTTTCTTTTTTTTTTTTTTTAACACTGTAACTACATTTCAGCTCTGCAGAGTTTCTCACGGAGCAAGATGCTGAAAGTTTCAAAGTGGTTTCAAGGGATGAATGTGAATTATGAACTTGTATGTGACAATGAATGACCACCAAGTACAGCCTGACAGGAGGCACTCTTCACTTTGATGTCTCAGAAAGGAGTAAAAAGCGTATGCAGAGCTGGCAGAGGAACTGAGAGGGAAGGGATGGGGAAAAAAAAAAAAAGAATACTCACTTTTGTCCAGTGTTTTTTTTTTAAGACGAACTTTTAAAGAACCTTGCGATTTGCACATCTTGAGTTTATAAATTTGTGTGATATTCCTGCAGTTTTTATCAAATAACATTGTGGGAAAGGCTTGGGGGACTGAACGAGCATAAATAAATGTAGCAAAATTACTTTCTAACCTGCCTAAACTCTAGGCCTTTTATAAGGTTATGTTCCTTTCAAGATTCATTTTTGGTCTTCTTACCGTATCTGTCACATAAAACCAGGTCTTAGCAGGACAACTCTGAGAATTTTCTTCAGATTCATTGAGAGAGTTTTCCATGAAGACATTTATATATGTGAGCAAGTTTGTTTTTTTTTTTTAAGAAAACAATTATTGTTGTTGTTATTAATGTTATTTTCAAAATGACTTTCTTTTTCCATCTGAAATCAAGATTTAATGTTTGGTACAAACCCAGAAAGGGTCTTTCACAGTTGAGACCTTTTATCCCGAGATCTGAAAAATTGTTTGTGGGTTTTGAGTGTGCGTTTTAAGTGCTTAAAAGTTTTATAAGGAGAGAGAAATTTTTAAATATTCTTACTTGGAATGGCTGCAGAGAATCTGAACAAATACCTGATTTTTCTTTTACCATTGAAAATAGTATTTTTTCCATTTCACAGATTAAAAAAAAAAATTCTTGTCAGCCCACATTCTGGCTTTCCAGTATTCCTTCACATTTAGCTCTCAGCAGAACTGATGATTTTTAGAAACCATTTCTGGGGTGTACCAAAACCATTGGAGTAGGTTTTGAACTGCTAGAACCAGTCCTTGACTTTCCTCGGTGTTCATTACCCTCTCAGCATGCTAGCAGAGAGCTGGGTGAGTCCATTTTTGCAGTCATATTGCTTACTTAGTGCTGTATTTTTTTAAATGTCTCTGTTCAGAGAACTTGCTTAATCTTCCATATATTCTGCTCAGGGCACTTGCAATTATTAGGTTTTGTTTTTCTTTTTTTGTTTTGACGGTAAGAGGAATACGGGGCTGCCATACAGACTTTGTCCTCATCAGTACCACTAAGGACAGCGATTCAGGCGGACTCAGAGAAACACCCACCACCTTTTGGCTTCTTTTGAGTATTGAACTAACCGGATCCACACCTCCAACACTAAAACAGGAAAACATGCGTGGTTTGGAGCAATAGGAACATCATCATTGTTTTTTGTGCTTTTGTTTCAGGTATAGGAATTATCACAGAATCGGTTCTCTCTAAACATTGTCCTGTTTCACCTTCTTGTTTCTTTAGTGTGTGCAATACTTTCCGTGCCAATAGAGTCTGATCAGTGTGCTCTAGACAAAGTGTAGGTAGGCCCCTCTTGGCTTTTTCCTTATTCTCTCCATCCTTTTTCTGTGCCGGCCAAAGAAGGGCTGGAAGGAAGGAGCCAGGAAGGGGAGAGCCTCCTGCTGGGCGATTGCCCTGCTCGGGAAAGCCGAGGCCCCAGGGCAGGGAGCTTTTGGGGGAGCTCTGCGTTTCTGTCGCCCTGTTGCAGAAAAGAGCAAACAAAGCAAATCTTCCCCTCCTCACCGCGAGGAATAGTGGCGTGCAGACGGGAAGCAGGCAGACTCACTTCTAAGGCGCACTCTTGAGCAATCGAGCCAGGATCAGCCCCTGTTCCACGGTCCTTTCCTCGAGTAGGTGGGCCCCCACCCACTCAGGTCTGTGTCCTGGAGACTTGGAGCCGTGCATCCTCCAAGCGTGGGCAGGAAGTGTGGTCCACCGCGCGCGCCTTCCGAGCCTCGGGCGCAGGCGGCTGCGGAGGGCCCGGGCCTCCTGCGAACAATGGCCACCACTCCTCTGTGGCAGCTCTCGCCTCCAAATAGGAAGGCGATCCGGAGAACAGGGGCCCTCCTCCCGTTGGCACATGTGGGCGAGCGCCGAGGCCCCCAGAGCAGCCCGGTCACCGCGCCCGCCTAGCCCACCTAACAGTGCCTCGCAGCTTGTGAGGAGCAGCCATGTGCCTCTGTACCGGGTCCACTTTGCAATACTTACCTAACCCATCTTTTGTTCTCTTTACCTGTTTTCCATTTTTAAACTAGTAACAGCAGGCCTTTTGCGTTTACAGTGGAACACAATCACCAAGAAATTAGTCAGGGCGAAAAGAAAAAAAAAATTCACCAACAAACAAGGACCTCTCTTTCTAGGGATTTCTAAATATATAAAATGACTGTTCCTTAGGATGTTTCAACTTCAGAATTATTTCAGTTTGGGCCACATTGGGGGCGGGGCGGGGTGGCTAGAGAGATGGATACCACTTACCTCAAATCTTTTCAAGTGGAAATCCAAAATTGCTTTTTCATTTGGACGTTCAGGATGATTTTCTATGTCGGTCAATTTTGTGTCTTTTCCAGCTCACCCCCGTTTGTTTTCGGAGGAATTTCTTCTTTTTTTTTTCCCCCATTGCTGTCCTCAGTCCCATTTCTCACCCTGAATCATGACCCTCTGTGTGTCCTGTTAGGTGAGCGCGTTGGGTTATCTCGCCCACCGGGAAATGGCAGCACCCCTCCTCCTCCCCCCCAAGGAACTCTGCAGAACCTTTCACACCTCTAACTCAGGGACGGGGCTGGCATGTGTGTGGTACACTGACGTGTCCAGAAGCAGCACTTTGACTGTTCTGGGAGTAGGGTTGTACAACTTCAAGGAATGTTTGGATTCCCTGCACCTTGTGGGTTTCTCCTTAGATACCGCATAGATTGCAATATAATGCTGCATGTTCGAGACGAACAGTAGCTCCTAGAAATCAGAAAATCCACTCTTTGCACATAGTTCGATCTTTACTGAAATACATTGCCAAAATTTACTTTTGTTGTATAGCTTTGGAATTTTTTTTTTTTAAGGAAACAATTGATAATACCCTTTAACATCTGTGACTACTAAGGAAGCCTGTTTCTTTCATAGAGAAAAAAATATCAAATGCTTTTGAAGACACTAAATGCCATCCTATTTCAGATCTGGGTGAAGAAGCAGAGCTCTGGGGACGGAAAGGCTGGGCTTTTTGAGCTGTGTTGGTTGTCACGGCTACTGTTTGATGAACTGTAAGCAGCTCGACAAACTGGTCCATTTCCTCCTAAAACCCTTTGCACGTCCTATCTCCTAGTCACCCATGATAATCCCAGGTGAAAAAAGGGCCAGCAGTCTCCGTGGCCCAATCCCGCTTCTTCAGGGTGATGTGAAAGCAAAGGGGAGGACACTGTGTGGGCTTTTCAAGTGAAGCGGAAGTCTCTGCTTCCACCTTTGTTTTCAACCCAGAATTTCTGAAATAGAAAATTTAAGAACACATCCAGTAATAACTATACAGAGAACATACTTTGCTATAAAGCACATGCCTATCTATGCCATTGTGTTAGGTTGGTTTCCTCTTTTTTCCCTCCACGGACAGTGTTGTGTTTCTGTTGATAGGGAAACTCCAAACTGTTTGCACACCTCTACTCCGGAGCTAAGATTTCTTTTACATAGATGACCTCGCTTCAAATAAGTTACCTTACTGATAGATCTTTTCTTGTAGCACTATACCTTGTGGAAAATTTTTTTTTAATGTACACCTAATTTGAGAAGCTGAAGAAAAAAAAACTTTGAAGCACTCACTTTGAGGAGTACAGGTAATGTTTTACAAAATTGCACAAAAGAAAAATGAATGTCAAAATGATTCATTCAGTGTTTGAAAGATATGGATCTGTTGAAACAATGAGTTTCATACCTTGTTTGTAAAAAAAAAAAGCATAAAGGTTGAAAGTTACATGTTTTTTTGTATATAGAAATATGTCATGTCTAAATGATCAGATTTGTATGGTTATGGCCTGAAAGAATTACTACTTAAAAGGCTCTTCAACTATACCTATGCTTCCTCTAGGTTTTTGTTACATAGAACCCTCATCTGAGGGAGAGTAATTCTGTATTTTGCAATTAGAGAATACTGTTCATTCCTATGCCGAAAGTACTTCTCCGAGCTCCCTTCTTAGTTTGAACTCTTAAGCCATTGCAACTCCTTTTTCTCCAGAGATGATGTTTGACATTTTCAGCACTTCCTGTTCCAGTAAACCCAAAGAATATAATTCTGAACAAGAAGTGTTTGTAACAAGGGATCCTGGCTACCACAAAAACGGGGCTCATCACGAGGACACACACACAGAAATGTTCAGCCTTCTCTCCCCACCGACACCTCATTTCAATGGCGGGGGGTGGGGGGTTAAACAAGAATTTCAGTTGAGATGCCTTGTTTCACTTTGGTTTTGATTTTTTTTTTTCTTTACCATTAAGAGGCCAAAATTAACGTGGAGCAACTTCTCAGAAGTCATATTCTGTCCAGAAATCAAACCAGCCAGCAGAAACTGGACAGCTGGCAGGGGAGGGGCGGGATGTTGAGCAGATCCCCCCTCCAATTCTTAAAATTCAGAATCTGAGCCCCTCCCTCACATTACACACAGTGTTTCTGGTAGCTGACATTCACCTGTACGACGGCGGGAGGGAACAGCGGCTTCAGTTTCTCGTGTCCTCACGACTTGCATACAAATGGTTCAGCTGTATTAAAATTAAGTGCTTTTGGCCAATAGGTAGTAGCTCTCCAGTAACCGTCTCTTAAGAATTTCCGTCACTTTTCTTAGCTGAAAGGACTCCAGTCTTCCACTGCAGATAATTGGAGACTTCACCCAAGTTTTCTTTCCCTTTAGTTTGTTCGTTTGCTGTCTGGGACGGCCGATGAGCCAGTCTCCTTTTCCATGGCCAGTCTGAAGGCCCCCTTTGGAAGTGCTGTTTGCAGTCATCCTTGCCGAGGTAACAGGAACTGTCCTCTGGAATAAATGGCAAGTCTGAACGGTTACCAAGCTGGGTGTGTAGGTTTCCTCTGGTTCCTAACATGAACCGCCTACTCTTCAATTAATCCAGTTCAGGAGTGGGGTGAATTTCTTTACTGTCAGTGAACATTAAACTTGATACCTGTGTGCATCAGTTCTGTGAATACTGCCCTTTTGGCCTTTTAGGGGAGGTTTGTTTTTTTTTTCCTCCTCAGCCTTCACTACTCCCTGTACACCCAAATTAGTGTCAGCTGAAAGGCTCCAGCAGAGCCCTGCCAGCATTTTCTGGTGGCCTTTGGTTAAGACAAGAGTCCTAATTTCTAGCCAGTGGGGTCCTGGCCCCAGGGCCATCTCTGAGAGTCACACCGATGTTTTTCTAGTATCAGCTCACGACCTACCAACCTTCCAATCGTATGCCTCCCACCGGCCAAGGAAAAAGAGACACCAGAACTTTGAGGGCACTATCAGACTGACATGGCCAGTACAGAGGAGAACTAGGGAAGGGATGATGATTTGCACCTTATTGAAAAGAAAAATTTAAGTGCATACATAGTTAAGAGCTTTTATTGTGACAGGAGAACTTTTTTCCATATGCGTGCATACTCTCTGTAATTCCAGTGTAAAATATTGTACTTGCACTAGCTTTTTTAAAACAAATATTAAAAAAAAATGGAAGAATTCCTATTCTATTTTCTAATCGTGGTGTGTCTATTTGTAGGATACACTCGAGTCTGTTTATTGAATTTTATGGTCCCTTTCTTTGATGGTGCTTGCAGGTTTTCTAGGTAGAAATTATTTCATTATTATAATAAAACAATGTTTGATTCAAAATTTGAACAAAATTGTTTTAAATAAATTGTCTGTAAACCAGTACAAGTTTATTGTTTCAGTATACTCGTACTAATAAAATAACCGTGCCAATTGCAAACGTGTCTGTGCCTTGTGTCAGGTCCTGGGAAACCAGGGAGGCTGAGGAAGTGTTGGTCCTTCTTCTTGACCCACTGTGATCACTGGGTAGCTTTAGTGGTGGCAAGGGTGACATCAGGCTCTGCCTTTCTTACTAATTTTGGGGAGTGGTAAGCGGGTCGGTCGTGCTTGAGATGAGAATCAAAGTCAGGTTTCAACATCTGATGTTTCAGCTCGTTCCATTTGTTTCTCCTCTCTGCACACTGCTGTGTTTACAAGAGATTTTTCTTCTCAACAGAATTTGCCATCTTTGTGGGCTTGTAGCATTATCGATATGTTTCTGTAAGCTTTGCTATACACTGGTTAATGGTCTGAAGGTGGAAAGTTCATTTCTTGGAGTTCATGCCTGTTAGAAACTCAGAGGTTTGCACGGTGCCCGCTCTCAGATGAAGGAGACTTGGCAGTTGCCCCAGAAAGGAATTCCTCCAGGACCCAGGCAGGTAAGGCCCTCTGCCTGTATCTGCACGCGTGGCTGTCCGATCCTCCCAGCCTTCAGGTTCTGCAGTGCTGGAAGAGAACTTTTGGCATCCAGTTCAGTGTTGTTGCTTACCCCAGGCAGGGACGGGTATCTCCCGTCCTGTTAGTCATCTTGCTTCGGTGTATGGGGACATCTCACCAGGACTCTGCTGTTAGCCCTGCGACATTGAGGTCCTGTTGTACTAAGAATGCTAGCGTGAACGAATGTTGGGTGTGTAAATTAGCAGTGATGCACTGAGCCTTGAAACCCAGACAACAAGGCTGTCCAAGCCCTCATCTTCCAGAACGGTCTGGGCTGACGTGGGTCGCTCTGGTACAGCAGTCTGAACCGCCGCCTGCTCTGCTGTTGTAATAGTAGCTGCTAATGGTCCTGACAAGTCTGGGTTCCAAGAGCTGCGAGTCTTACTTGAGCCAGTCCAGTTGATGAGAGGAAAGCCTTTGCTTCACAGGCGGCAACAAGGTCGACCTTAAAACCACCAGGAGCCTACAGCGCACAGGAAGCCCTGTACAATCAGCAGGTCTGAGGGTGTCCAGGGCAGGCTCCCCCACGCCCACTGCTACTGGAGGCAGGGATGAACCTGCAGAGGGTCAGGGAGCCTTAGAAGTGAGACCTCTGCTTCAACATGTTCCTGATGAGGTTCTGGCTTCTGCGATCATGTTTTCGCTTCCCTAAATAAACCAGGTGAGTGAGGAACCTGCCTCACTCCCCTTGGTGGAAACAGAGCGGGTAGTCTGGAAAGTCTTTGCACGAGATGGATAAAGCAGGCACACGTCCTCACAGATAGGACTGGACAGCCCCAAGTCAAGACAGGAGTATGAAGGATGCTGTTCTGGAAGTTTCCTGACTACTTACTGGCAGTCCCTTTTTAAGAGCTTTAAGACTTCTCCTCCACTTCTTTCCCTTCTTTTGCCATGAAGGATCTCTTAAAACTAATGAACTCAAGGGCTCGAGTGTGACACACATCTAGCTCAGGTTACAGGGGTTCACACCTCAGACAGCCAGACAGAAAAGGTGGAGTACCTCCAGCAGCAATGCACATCCCGCCAGAGGTTCAGTACCCTTCAAACCCTCAGGTGTGTGGGCATTTGTGTTCCTACAAGAATTACTCTGGGTGGATTTAGGAGGAAAAAGTATTACCACAGAGCTCAAGTTGCTGAATTTTTTAACGTATTCTTCTAAGACTGTAAGACTGGACCACGAAGAAGGCTGAGCGCTGAAGAATTGATGCCTTTGTATCATGATGCTGGAGAACACTCCTGAGAGTCCCTTGGACAGCAAGGAGCTCAAACTGGTCAATCCTAAAGGAAAACCACCCTGAGTATTCATTGCAAGGACTGATGGTGAAGCTGAAGTTTTCCAATACTTGGGCCACCTTATGCGAAGAGCTGACTCATTGGGAAAGACCCTGATGCTGGGAAAGATTGAGGACAGGAGAAGGGGGTGACAGAGGATGAAATAGTTGGATGGCATCACCAACTCAACGGACATGAATCTGAACAAACTCTGGGACATAGTGAAAGACAGGGAAGCCTGACGTGCTATAGTCCATGGGGTCACAAAGAGTCGGACACAACTGAGCAACCGCATGGACAACAAAGACTATAAACTCAGGCCTGTAAGTCCCTGAAGTGTGGTGGTTTGTTCAGATTCCTCGTACAGTGTCAGTCACCAGGAACGTCAGGCTGTTAATTCGCTCTCACGCAGCAGGAAGGAGTGGCTCCTCTCTCCTCTAGGGCCGTCACTTGTCTCTCCAAAGAAAAATTAACTCCTGTATCTGCTTCTTTAGCCTCATTTAAAAGGAAATGAAGCAAAACATCCTGGGCTGCATACACTTCCCAGTCCTAATACTCAAGTAATGCTTCAAAAGAAGTGGCCGGTCATCATTAATGCATGCGGGTTCACCATTTAGACAACTGTCACCGGGCACTGGGGTGGGACTCCCACCAAGGCCATGAGTGAGTCTTTTCTCCAAGAAAGTACAAATGTCACCAATGAATGCATGGACCCTTAGCCATGCCCACGGTCCCTCCTGGAGAGTATTCATCACTGTGACGAGGGGATGCTAGCTGTGATGCTAAACCAATGTCAAGGCTTCAGCTGCTTTTCACTGGGACTCTACCTGCCAACTTTTTAGTGGATAACCTTGCACTGGAAAGATCCCCTGGAACTTCCTTAAAATAATGTTCTCTAAGAGAGAGGACAGCCTGGAACTGAGTGGGGGGGGGAGAGATGGAGGAAAACGAACCGAACGAAAACCCAGGACAAGACTAGAAGCAGCGTGAGCACAGTGACGGAGGCCCTGTTCCCCAAAGGCATGGGTAAGAGACGTGGCGTCAGTGCGTCCCCGCACCTTGGGGACACCGAGAGGAAACCAAGTTCAGCTGTCCAGGTGATTGCTCTCATTCTTCTGCAGCACCTGTGAGCTGGATGGAGCAGGGGCTGGTTCCCCTGGCTGCGGCCCCCTCCCCCCACCCTGCCCACCCAGGTACCTTAACCACCAAGAGCCAATCGTGGGAAGGAAGCAGAAAACCCCCAGCCCCCCAACAACGTGGTCCTGTAAATGCGAACTCCAGCACGCAAGCAAGTCTTTGTAACATTATATTAAAGTGAAACCATTTTCTTAAAAAAAAAAAAAAAAAAAGGCGTGAGTTTTAGTTTTACCAATGAGGTTACACATTTTGGGTAGGTAAGCTCCAACCGCTGACCCACTGAGTGCCTGACTTCTGGGCCCCTAGACCTAGGGGAGCCCTGCAGCCTCCAGGTGATGGGAGGAGGAGGGGGGCCCCCCACACCCCAGGACCTGCTGGAACCTCTGCCCTAACATGAGGAGGGAGATGGAAAAGCAGGCGTGTGTGGACGCCTCCGCCAGCCAGAGGTGGCCTCGTCTGCAGGGTTAGCTGAACACGGTGTTGTATTGCTGGGTCACTCGGATGAACGTCGCCCTCCTGCTGAGCTCTTTGAGTTTGGCCGCCCCCACGTAGGTGCAGGTAGACCTCAGTCCCCCGAGAATATCCAGAATAGTGTTCTCGACGTCACCTTTGTAAGGCACTTCCACAGTCTTGCCCTCAGGGGCTCTGGAAGAAAAAGGAGGTGTTTCTTTCAGTCTGGTTCTTTTCCCTGAACTACCCAGCCAGGATCCCCAGCTTTGGCACTTGAACCCACCCCAAGGCACTTGGGCGGCTGCATGCCACCCTCTGATCCAACCCACCCTAGGAGGACCTCGGCCTCGCTGCACACGCCACGTGGGTCAGGCCAGCATCTCAGGTGAACGCACTCCTCCCACCCAAGATGCACAACCTGGCTGCTGACTGCCCAGAGTCCCAGGAACACAAAGTCTCCATCAGCAACTCCTGGAAGAGTTGCAGACCCGGCCCGCACCCCACCATCTCCTGCAGGTACGCCACACCTTCCATCGGAAACCAGCCCCCTCCCCTTTCCATCCTCTGCTAATCTGTACACGGGCCTCCAGCTGACCCAGAGTCACGAACACCGACGGGGTTAGGGGAACAGACCTCCCGGCTACCTCCCACCATGGCCTCTCCTGCTGGCCCGCCCTAACCAATAACAGAACAAGCCCAGAGTGTCCCCTTCCCCCGTACCCCTGCCAGCCCTCCAATCGGCATCAGACAGAGCATCTTCACAGGAGACAATCGAGAGAGCAAGAAGGGACAGAGAAAATGGACAGGCACGGTGAGGTTACATGGAGACCTCCACAAGTAAGGTAAGTGACTCCACTCACACGGCCTCTCTTGGGCACCCCTCAGCTTACCTCCCTGCGTCTCCACAAATCACCACGCCTAGATGTGCTGCGGGGCCTCTGCAAGGTGGACCCAGAGCAGAACTAAGGACCTCCTCAGCACACAAGGCTTTGGTAAGCATCCTTCATGTTTTCTGAGTGACACTTAGAAATCCAGGTCTGGCTCATGGCACAAACATTAAACCACATCTGACTGTCCAGCTGAGTCCTTGTCCCACTCTTCCTAAGGCCACCAAGCAACACTGCCAGATTCTGTGTCACACCCCCTTACTGCAGGTTTTGAAGATACCATCTAGACTTGCGTTAGAAGGGGCATTGCAAGAAGGGAATCTCCAGTCCACACAAAACTCTACCCCCCCATCCAAGGGTCAGGAAATCTGGAAATTCTAACAATTTACCAAATACCGGAACTCTAGCTGGTCTCTTCACATGAAAAAACAGCATCTCTTGATCAAAAAGTCATTACCTAGAATTTCAAAAGGGTATTAACTCTTGTGCATTGAAATCTACACATGCAAGACTACCCTCAGGTAAGATCTAGCAGTTTAAACCATTGACCAGAACAAGACAAGGATGTCCATTCTCGCCACTTGTTATTCAGCCTAGTTTTTGAAGTCCTAGCCTCTGCAATCAGAGAAGAAATAAAAGGTATGCAAACTGGAAAAGAAGTAAAACTGTTTGCAGATGATGATACTATACACAGAAAATCCTAAAGAGGCCACCAGAAAACTACTGGTGCTAATCAGTGAATTTGGTAAAGCTGCAAGATACAAAATTAATGCAGAGAAATCTCTTGCATTCCTATACACTAACAACGAAAGATCAGAAAGAGAAATTAAGGAAACAATACCATTTTACCATTGCGACAAAAAATAAAAATGCCTTGGAATAAACCTACCTGAAGCAAAGCCCTTTCCTTGGGTGAAGGAGAACAGTATGGAGGTTCCTTAAAAAACTGAAAATAGAGCTACCCTATGACCCAGCAATCCCACTCCTGGGCATATACCAGAGAAAACCCTTAGTTCAAAAAAGATACAGGCACCTCAGTGCTTATTTACTGCAGCACTGTTTACAATAGCCCAGACATGGAAGCAACCTAAATCTCCATCAACAGAAGAATGGCTACCGACGTGGTACATATACAGAATGGAACGTTACTCAGCCATAAAAAAGGAATGAAATTGTACCACATGCAAAAACATGGACAGACCTAGAGACAGCCATACAGAGTGAGGTCAAGTCAGAGAAAAACAAATATGCAATAACACGTATATGTGGAATCTAGAAAAATGGTAGGAAGGAACTTATCTACAAAGCAGAAATAAAATGGGAGGGAAGTCTAAATAAAGGGGATATGGGTATACATATGGCTGATTTACTTTGCTGTAAAGCAGAAACACAACATGGTATACAAACAACTATAGTCCAACAAAAATTAAGGAAAAAAAAAACAAAAACACAAACCATTGGCCAGACCAAGGGCTGGCCTAGCGGCTAGTTTACAGCACCAAGTTCATGAAGCCGGTCACTGGTCACACCCAAGATGACTGGTATTGCTGTATTCTCTGATCACAGACCAACATGTGCATATGTGCCAGAAATGATAACCACTTCATTTTTCAATAAACATTTCCATGGCCTCCCCAGGCTTACAGACACCCTCCAGATCCTCAGCATCACTTCTTCTCTAAGTGGCGATGGTACCTTTTGCAAGTCATTTATCATTGACGCCCAAGTCTTCTCATCTGTAAAATGAAGGGCTTGGATGTGTCTCCCAAGGACAGTGTGAGAACTAAATGGGTCATGACTGGGAAGGAACTAGCAAAGCATAAATAACTCTGCCTTAATTAAATACATTGTCAAACTAGGAGAACCAGTCTTCGGAGGAGATCAGGTGATGGGGGGCAGGGTGCGGGCCAGGGGGGTGCAGAGACGGAACACGGATGCAGCCTAGAGGGCTCGCGCTGCCTCTGGATTACGCTTCTCACTCCTTCAGCACTTTCCTTCCGTGTCTAAGATTTGATTGAATCCACTTCCGGAACTGAGTCTTGGTACTCCCGAATCTTCTATTTTCTGTTTTGTCTAAACCCTGCTGGAATCACAGAAGATGGTTTTTTGTTCAGCTCCTTGGTTTCTGTTTGTGCTCTAGCCTGGTCTGGCCTTCCCTACCTGCTTTTCTTAGAAACCCAAAACAGATGCAGTGGCTAGAGGGGAAAAAAAGTCCTCCAGGCACAGCATCTGGCTGCCACGCAATCACAATGGTTCCTCTCCCAGTCCAGCACATGGGAGAAGGCACAGGCCCTTGAACAGTGGTACTGGTAAAGCATTAAGCTGCTTGGCAGAGGTTCAGGTCGAAGGGGAGGCAGTAAACCCCTTTCTCTCTCTCCCCCGACACTGTCTGGCCTCCTCCACTAGTCATCACACAGGAGAAAGAGTCCTTTGGAGGCTGCGTGGGACGGGGTGTCCCTCTTGTCCTAAACTGTCTGCAGCTTCCAGGATGAAGGTACGAAGGTAGCCCCCAGCTCCTTGTTCCCACCCTGCTGTCCCCATAACTACAATATCTTTTTCTTATTGAGAATCCCCCCAAAAGAGAAAGACTGCAGAGAAAGAGGAGTGAAGTTAGACTACCAGTACCCGAGGAACAGAGCTCTGGTGGGGGACCCCACCCCTCCCACCAGCCTGCCCACCTGAAATATCTCAGTGACTGAATTGTGTACCTTGAGCTTGGCTCAGACCTTACATAATGCCTCCAAATCCCACATCCTCATGATAAGCTTTTGGGTGTGGAATAAGTGGTAGGAAATTGAGGGTATCGGCCCATGGAAAGGGGCCTGAATTCCCATTCTTCTAAGGATTCAGGAGCCCGTCCACATGGTGCAGCCTGTCATCACTGTCAACTCTGATGAGAAGCAATGGCAGACTCTGGAGGAGGGCGAGGTGGTGAGCAAACTCTGCCACAACGTTCTTTAAACACACGTACAAACAATTAAAACGGAAGTGGAACAGATAAGCAGACATGAGCATCCCTACCGCAGACTGATGTGATTAAATGCCTACAAAAGCTGCCTGTGTCAACTGTCTCAGCCTGCAGGCAGGGGCGAGTCCTGTGGGAGCTGCTGCAGGTGACCCAGGGCATTCTTCCCAAAAGGTCTGACCTCCGTGAGGGGGTCTCACCCACCCCATCTCACATGCAGTGGGAGACCCTTCAGCCTGACTCAGCCTGACTCACACCAGGCTCCACAGGGGCTCTCTCAGGACAAGGCTTGGATATTCTGGCCTAGCCCCTTGGAAGCCTAGTGGGTTCCCCTCCAGGGCTAGCTGAACAAAAGTCATAACTACTCACACATACCCCTAATTCCATTTCCAACTCGACCCCAAACACTGCCAATGCTAGTTGGGATAAAAATTATGGCTGATTTGAAAGAGGCCAGGATGGGTTTTCTAATCAAAGATGATATAAATAGATGGAAAGAAACCATGTTCTTGGATTGGAGGAATCAATATTGTCAAAATGATTATACTACCCAATGCAATCTCTTATCAAATTAGCAATGGCATTTTTCACAGAACAACAACAAAAAATTCTTACAATTTCTATGGAGATACAAAAGACCCCAAATAGCCAAAGTGATCTTGAGAAGAAAAATGAAGCTGGAGGAATCAGGCCCCCTGACTTCAGACTACACTATATACAAATCTACAGTTATCTAAACAATATGGTACTGGCACAAAAACAAATGTAGGTAAATGGAGCAGGACAGCAAGCTCAGAAATAAATCCACACACCTATGGTCAATTAATCTATGACAAAGGAGGCAAGACTACACAATGGAGAAAAGACAGCCTCTGCAATAAATGGGGCTGGGAAAATTGTGGGGAAAAAAAGAACATTTTTTAACATCATACACAAAAAGAAACTCAAAATGGATTTAAGACCTAAATGTAAGACCTGATACTAGGAAACTCAGAGGAAAACATAGGTAAAACTCTTTGACATAAATCACAATATCTTTTGATCCATCTCCTAGAGTAATAGAAATAAAAATAAATGGGACCTAATTAAACTCAAAAAAAGTTTCTGCACAGCAAAGGAAACCATAATCAAAATGAAAAGGCCACCCACAGAATGGAAGAAAATATTTGCAAATGATGGCAACTAGCAAGGGATTACTCTCCAAAATTTACAAGTAGCTCATGTGGCTCAATCTTAGAGATCATCTCACACCAGTCATAATGGCCATGATCAAAAAGTCTACAAAGAGTAAATGCTAGAAAGGGTGTGGAGAAAAGAGAACCCTCCTACACTGTTGGTGGGAATGCAAACTGGTACACCCACTATAGAAACAGTATGGAGACTCCTTAGGAAAGTAAAAACGGAGGTACCGTATGATCCAGCCCCACTCCTGGACATATATCTGGGGAAAAACATGGTTCTAAAGGATGCATGTACCCCAGCGTTCACTGCAGCTCTGTCTACAATAGACAGGACATGGAAGCATCCTAAATGTCCATCGACAGATAAATGGATAAAGAATACATGGTACATATAACATGTACACGATGGGATATTACTCAGCCATTAAAAATGAAATAATGCCATTTCAGCAACATGGATGGACCCACTAAGAAGTCAGAGAAAGACAAATATCATATGATACGGCTTCTATGCACAATCTAAAAAGAATGATGCGAATAAATTTATGAATAAACTTACGGTTACCGGGAAGGAAGATGGGGGACAGACTCAGAGTCTGGCACTGATATGTACACACTGCTATGTTTACAGTAGATAACCAACAAGGACCTACTGTATAGCACAGGGAACTCTATTCAGTATTTTGCAGTAACCTATAAGGAAAAAGAATCTGAAAAAAAAAGTATGCGTATGTACAACTGAATCACTTTGCCATACACCTGAAACTAACAATGCTGTCAATCAACTATACTTCAATTAAAAAAATGTAAGCCATACAGTTATTTAATTAAATCTCTTAATTTTAAAAATGTTTCCCAGGCCTTTCCCACGGTACCATAATATAAACAGACTCGTATTCTTTGAGACCTACTTCCATCCCCCAGGTCTCCCACACTGCAGGTGGATTCTTTACCAGCTGAGCCACCAGGGAAGCCCAAGAATCCTGGTGTGGGTAGCCTATCCCTTCTACAGGGGATTATCCCAAACCAGGGTCTCCTGCATTGCAGGTGGACTCTTTATCAGCTGAGCTACAAGGGAAGCCACCATAATATAAACCAACTTGTGCTCTTTGAGACCTATTTCCATCCCATTTCTGTAAGAAGCAAGGGAATGTAACCTCACCAGTTATAGCGCTGTGCCCACTCCCCATCCAACCCCCACATACCTATACTCCGCAACCCCTCCTGAGTGTTTCTTCATCGCCGTCTCTGAGCTCATCCCATAGAAGAGCTTGAGCTTCTGTCCGTTCCTCTCGATCACCTCTCCAGCACACTCAGTATGGCCCGAAAACATTCCTCCCAGCATGACAAAATCTGCTCCAGCCCCTGTACCCCAAAGTGGGGACAAAAAGAAGCAGCAGAGAAACGAGTCAGGGAAAAATCAGCTCCAGAAAGATGCAAGGGCTACCAACCCCCCCGTCTCTCCTGGCTATAGTGAGAAAAAGCTCGAATTCCTTACTCAGGGGAAAAAAGTTAGGAGCAGACGAGCACCAGACAGTCTGAGCAACAGAGCCTACTGAAGCTTGGTGACTGGTACACTTGGCAATCCTTAATGGTTATTGTTGACTTCCTATGACCATCTTTCACAGGTCTAACTCTCTTAAAATCAGAGAAACTTTAGAAGTGAGCAGCATCTCAGTGTGTTGTCCAATCTCATACTTAATACAATAAGTCCTCTGCCATGTCCCCATTGGGCATCTGGTCTACCAAAAGGTCTCAGCACTCTCACACTCTGTATAGATGGGAAGGGACCTCAGAACAGACAGAACTTCCTGCCCTAGAGCTTGGGCATGGAGGAGAGAAATCTGTACGTACATATATGTATATGTGTGTGCATTTGTGTGTACACATGTGTATGTCTGTGTACATAAAACATATACACACATCTGCCTATAGATATATCCTGTAAAACTCGACTCACACCTCTGTTGTGATAAACATTTGACTTCCAGTGTAAACAACAACGCATATAAACCACCAAATTACATGAAACTTCCAGGACAGGTACAGAGGACACTGGGGTGTTGCAGCGGCCTTTGGAGGTTATGTTGGATCCGAACCAGGAGTGGTAGGACCCGGGCTGGCTCACTGCTCTGTCCTCAGAGTTTATCACAGCACATGGCAGAGGTGGCGCAACTAGCTGTCAGGAAAGTAGAAGGCATACACGGAAGAAATAGAAACAGTCACCGTTCGCCATCCTGACCATCCTACTGAGGGTTTACATTCAGAATTGGGGGATATCAGGGTACAGAAGTGTTACACAGTCAGGATGAAGGACCAGAAGGAGCAAGCACAGACTCCCCTAAAAACTGGCCTTGACCACTTCCAGCTGGTCGCTTAAATATTTGTAAGAGGACTTTGACGTGTGCCTCAGGTGTCCCAGGCCCTTCTGTCCAGCATCACAGAAGGCCGGCTCTGCAAGGCTGGACCCTGGGCCTGGCAATCAGGCAAGCAAGACATAGGGCCTCTCGACTTGGCAGCAAGCTTTGACGACTTCCCTGCAGGGTCCCCAACACAAATGCCAGCTCCTCCGTCCCCCTGCCATGATGATAAGGGGGCAGGGACAACTGGTGTCCGGTCAGGCCTCCTGATGACCACAACTCAGGAAGCAGTGCTTTGAAGTGGCTTCCAATCACTTCCCTTTCTGAACGCTCTTGTGTCCTTTCCCAACGAGCATTTTTCCCTAAAGTGGTTCCTCTCCGTCCGAAGGCATGGCTACACTTCCTGGAATGGGGGTGGGGGCAAGCCTTCAGCACCTGAGTGCAGAGACCACTCTGCACAGGGTGCCCGTGTGCACTGTTAGAGGGGAGCCCGAGACAGAACACCCTTCAGTGTTCAGTACATCCAGCTGAAAACCCCACAGGAGAAATGTCCTTGGCTGCTGATCCTTATTAAAAGAGGTGAGTGAACAGACCAGTGGAGCCGGAATCCCGATTCCGCCCCCGAGTCCGGGACCCTTAGCTTGTCACTCGCCTCTGGGGGCCTCCGTCCCCTGCACGTTCTCCAGGGTTGCTACAAAACCTAGCTGCTAAGAACAGCCCCCGGCATTGTCATGAGCAGCATTCGAAAAATAATTTTAAAAATGAACTCATTTTAGATAATTTAGAATTACTTAAATATTTAGAAAAAATAATTTAAAACATGAACCTAAGACGATTTACGGGCTGAACTGAAACAGCAGTAAAGAAGGACAAGAGGGGATGTCACCTCTTACAGGTGAGAGGAGGGGCCTGCAGCATCTCTGAGGGGTGCCCAAGGCAGAAAAGTTCCCTCCAGCGAAAAAGAAAAAAATAAACCAGCAGCAAACCCGGTCCTGTTATCAGGAAAGGAAGGAGGGGCTGCCTCTGGCTGGTACACCTCACAGCTGCGGACCGCAGTTGGCAAAGGTTCAGTGGCGGGCACGGGGCACAGCCTGCAGAGATGCTGCATGGCCCAGTGCCTTCCCAAGAAAACACCTGGCCAGCCGGCCCGTGGGCCAGCCCCACCAGACCACAGCCGGAAGCTGCTGCCCCCTAGTGGGAAACAGGCTCCTCAGCATCTGGTATGTGAAACTGCGGCTTGGATCTCAGTCCCTCCCTGGGGATATTAACCCTAGGTTAGGCTCCAAACACCCCCTCGCTGAAGTTTGAAGTTTCGTGGGGCATCAGACCTGGTACAGTCCTCTTCCAACGGGTCCCCTGAGCCTTCTCAGCGGTGACTTCTGGGCTCTGACTTTGCCCACTATCTATCCCTGGGCACTCCGCCTGCTCTGACACCAATTAGAATCAAAGGGCCAATCAGAGGCTGAGATCCAGGGAGAGGAAACTCAGGATTGGCCCCGATCCTCTCCCAACGTGTCTGCCCCCTCCCTCCGGCACCCCCTCAGGGAGCTCACCGCCCCCTTCCCTTCACGCTCCCTCCCCTCCACGGCCTCTTACCAAAGGCTTTGGCGACATCTCCTGGACACGTGCAGCCTCCGTCCTTCAAAAAGGGGAAGAGCAAAGAGAGGAGGTCAGTGGGAGCTGGGCCAGGCCATTCCCAGCCCCCACCATCTCCCCTGGGCGGGGAATGAGATGGTGTCTGCCGGCCTAGTCCGCTCTGGCCACCCTGCCTGGAGACAACCACACAACCAGCAGAGCCCAGGCCCAACACTCCCCTTGTAACCAAGCCAGACTGTGTGGGTAGCTCTGTCAAGTTTACGATTAACCTCCTTCTCTGAACGTTTATTCCTTTTCTTGTTCAAAAACTTGTTCTCCTCAAGGCTGAGGAGTATCAGAAAAAAAGAGAGGAACTGCAACCCAGCAGGACCCCATGGGGCCCTTCCTGGGAGACAGGCCTCCCCCTGTATTGTGTGCTCAAGCTACTCTCTGAAGTACCTAGATAATAGTATTTGATGCACAGTTCCTGAGTTGCTTTGCAGATATGAAAGTGAAAGTGTTAGTTGCTCAGTCGTGTCCAACTCTTTGTGACCCCATGGACTGTAGCCTGCCAGGCTCCTCTTGGCCATGGAATTCTCCAGGCAAGAATATTGGAGTGGGCTGCCATTCTCTTCTTCAGAGGATCTTCCTGACCCAGGGATTGACCCCAGGTCCCTTGCATTGCAGGTAGATTCTTTACTATCTGAGTCACCAGAGAAGCCCCTATTTGATGCACAGTTCTTGAGTTGCTTTGCAGATACGAAAACCCACCACCAAACAGGTGTTAACTACTCTATTAATATTTGATGACCATGAGCACATAGCCCCAGGCTAGGACCAATAACATGAACCCCTGTGACATCACTCTGTTCCCTCACCATCAACCAATACGATAATTGTGCACAAGCTGATCACGTGACCCTGCAATCTTCCCCCCACACCCGAACCTGGCTTTTAAAAGTGCTTTGCCAAAACCCTTCCAGGAGCTTAGGTTTTTTTAGGGCATGAGCCGCTGTCTCTTTGCATGGCCCTGCGATTAAACCTTCTCTGCTCCAAACTCCAGTGTTTCCGTTTGTTTGGCCTCTGCATTGGGCACCCCAACTTGTGCCAATACCCTCACCATTGCACCTGCCATTCCCAGGCCCCGTCAGTCATGTTTTAGGCCAGTACACACACCCTGCCCCCACCACCTGCCCCCGCTCCGCCACCGGGCATCAGTACTCCGCTTAGGATGCAGGAACCACTGAGCAGGCAGGATCGGGGGGCCGGACCTCACCTCCACCAGCCCCCGTACAACATGCCTGGCCACTGGCCATCCCCACGTAACTCACATTCAGTCATCACCTCTCTCCGCTGCCCGGCATGAAGTGAGATTTATTTAGCACAAGAGCACTGGTATTTCATGAGCCACAAAGGACACTGAATTTGCTCCTTTATATTTTGAGCCTTGTGCCTCCCTGTCACTTCCTTGTAAGGTCCCCAGTTTCCTTCAAGTCAAACACAGGCTCCTGAAACCCACTTGACCCACAGAGCGCCCTGACTGGTTCAGTGCCTGTCACCATGGGCTGCTGGCACAGTTTGGCCGTGGGGGTTATGTTTCAACACCAGGGACCCAGTATAAAACCACAGGACACAGACCTACTGGGTTTTCTTACAAGTATGAGAGGCACAAAATAACCAGGCTGCTACCTGCTGTTGGCAGTGTGGCCTGTGTGAGGCCCAAGGAGGAAAAGGCCAGCCACGGGGCCTGGGGTAGCCGCCCACCCAACAGAGAAAGGCAAGGAAGCAGCGGCCCTGGGAAGCCGGGTCAGTCCTCAGGTGAGACGTGACAGAGCCCAGGGCTGGTCTTGGAGGGAAGTGCCTGTTCCTAGGAGAGGGGACACACTCTGGGAAGGATGCAGAAGACGCAGGCCACCCGAGCTACCCATGTGGTGATGGCAGGAAGGTGGAGGGCATCTCCGTGGAACTGAGAGGAACCACCTTACAAACAGCCTCTCTGACTGAGGACGTGGGTCCCTATGACTCAGTTCTCCTTTTCTGGTCTGCTTTTAAGCCTGTCCTTCCAGGAGCTAGACCTCAAACACTCAGTTCAGTTGCTCAGGAGTGTCCAGCTCTTTGCAACCCCATGGGCTGCAGCACGCCGGGCCTCCCTGTTCATCAACAACTCCCAGAGCCTACTCAAACTCATGTCCATTGTGTCGGTGATGCCATTCAACCATCCCATCCTCTGTCATCCCTTTCTCCCGCCTTCAGTCTTTCTCAGCATCAAGGTCTTTTCCAATGAGTCAGTTATTCGTATCAGGTGGCAAAAATATTGAAGTTTTAGCTTCAGCATCAGTCCTTCCAATGAATATTCAGGACTGATTTCCTTTAGGATTGCCTGGTTGAATCTCAAACACTGCT
Organism: Capricornis sumatraensis; assembly: GCF_032405125.1. NCBI lineage: Eukaryota > Metazoa > Chordata > Mammalia > Artiodactyla > Bovidae > Capricornis > Capricornis sumatraensis. The sequence goes on from NC_091090.1 coordinate 44,215,644, forward strand.
TCACTGCAATTCTGATCAAAAGGCAGGGGTAGGGATTCAGTCTCTTGTTTTTATGAATATTTACTGACTGCAATTACCTCCTCCATCAAGTGCATCATTCATGTCTGGCTTTCCTGACCCAGGAGGACCATGGGGTCACAAGCAAGGATTTATTTCAGAAGCAGGCTCTCCATAGAAGGGCCAAAGCCCTTCATGTGAATACAGTCACACACACGGCCGTCTGTCTTGTTGCTGCTTCAAATTTCCTGCATATTTTTACTTTCTCTTTCAAAGGTGCAACCCCTCTATGCCCTTCACTTGACTTGCCAATTATTTTTAAATTGCTTTATCTTTTTATCAAAACCAGTTCTCCACAATAGGGTTTCAAACTTATAACCTCGAAAGAATAAATAGGGACTGGCCCTGGCAGTCTAGTGGTTAAGACGCCCAAGCTTCCACTGCAGGGAGCATGGGTTCAATCCCTGGGTGGGGAACTAATATCCCATATGCCATGCAGTATGGCCAGAAATAAAGAAGATTAAATACACTCATGCTCCCAATAAGAAGGTCCCTAGCATGGGCTGACTTAAAACCAAAAAATGTGTGCATACCTCCACACACACACAAGCGTGTTCTTAAGTCTTTATCTCACTTGTGAATAGTTCGTGACTGCTTGTGCAGGCTCTGAAAATGTCACACCTGTGTGGTCAGTGATGCAGCCTGACTCAGAAAGCCTGCGCCCTAGGGACCCCCAGAAAGCAAGCTCTTCTCCTCCCAGGATCTCCACAGATGTCAAGATGTCCACAGTTAACAGGACTTCATGATGTGCTTGGGAGACGAAACCATACATAGCGCTTCATCTACTCGCTGGCCAGGGTGGGATTTAGGAAACAGAGAACGCATGGCCAAAAGGCAGGACTACAGTTTAACCCAGTGCAACCCAACGTCACACAACGCCTTAGGGCAAAGGAGTCTGCCCCCGACTACATTTACAGGTAATCTCCAAAGGAGGTTCAAAGCATCCTTTCATGTTCTCAGGAGGCAGAGACATGCATTTACTTTCATACGTAAACACGCACAGCTGCAGGGAGTTTTTTTTATTTTTAATGCAAATATTTCAAGGGTTACTTGTTTTGTTTTCCAAGAGTGTTGAAGTCTTTTAGTAGAAAAGGTATCACATGACACGAGTGGTGATTCGATCTGTGAACTGTCAGCATGACCTCTTCTTAAAAATACCTGCCCAGCCCTAAAAGAAGGGGCAGTGAAAACAAGCATGTGTGCACAGAGGGGACTGAATTGAGCACCAACTATGAACAAGGGGTTCTCACAAATTTCATTTTTCTATTCAAACACCACAAGTACCAGAAGTTGATGCTTTGTAGGTGGGGAAACTCAAAGAGGGAGGCTCAGAAAGGTGGAGTGACTTGTTCAAGGTCACACAGCTATAATAATGGATGAACGAGATTAGAACCCTAGTTAAGAGTAACCTCTAACAATGTCTAGAAGCATACATATCAAAACATTAGCAGTGGTTATCTTAAGATGGCATTTCTATAGAAGCAAAAACAGAGAAATGGGACCTAATCAGGCTTCTAAGCTTTTGCACAGCAAAGGAAACCATCATCATAACAAAAAGACAACCTACGGACTGGGAGAAAATATTTGCAAATGATACAACTGACAAGAGCTTAATTTTCTAAATATACAAACAGTTCATACAACTCAAAAACAAATGACCCCATCAAAAAATGGGCAAAAGGCCTAAATAGACATTTCTCCAAAGAAGATGTACTGATAGTCAACAGGGACATGAAAAGATGCTCATCATCTCTAGTTATTAGAGAAATGCAATCAAAATTACAATGAGGTACCCCTCGCACCAGTCAGAATGGACATCATTAAAAAGTCTACAAATGACACATGACAGAGAGGGTGTGAAGAAAAGAACTCTCCTACACTGTTGGTGAGATTCTAAACTGGTACAGTCACTATGAACGAGGATGGAGTATGGAGGTTCCTCAAAACACTAAAAGTAGAGCTGCCATGTGACCCAGCTATCCCACTCCTGGGCATATATCCAGACCAAACTCTAATTTGAAGAGAAACACGCACCCCTGTGTTCATAGCAGCACTCTTCACAATGGCCAAGACATGGAAAGAACCTAAACTGCCCACTGACATATGAATGGATAAAGCTCTCTCTACACACACGCACGCACACACACAGAGGAATATCATGCGGCCTTAAAAAGAATGAAACCATGCCACTTGCAGCAACATGGACGGACCTACAGATTATCACACCAAATGAAGCAAGTCAAAAAGAGAGACAGGGGCGTCCCTGGTGGCTCAGTGGCAAAGAAGCCACCTGCCACTGCAGGGGCATGGGCTCAATCCCGGATCCAGGAGATCCCACATGCTCTGGAGCAACTAAGCCCGTGCACCATAAGTACTGCACCTGTGCCCTAGAGCCCAGGAGCCGCAACTCCTGAGCCTGTGCACCCTGGAGCCCACGCTCTGCAACAAGAGAAGACACTGCAGTGAGAAGCCTGCGCACCGCAGCTAGAGACTAGCCGCTGCTTGCCACAACTAGAGAAAAGCCCACACAGCAACAAAGACCCAGCACAGCCAAAAACAGAGTATGTTTTTCAAAAGACAAATACAGTACCACTTATATATGGAATCTAAAATATGACACAAACGACCTTATCTACAAAACAGAAACAGACTCACAGACATAGAGAACCAGACATCTTGTGCTTGCCAAGAGGGAGGGGTTGCAGGGAGGATAGATTGGGCGTTTGGGATTAGCAGATGCTGCCTATTATATATAAAATGGGTAAACAACAGTGTCCTACTGTATAGCACAGGGAACTATATTCAATATTCTGCAATACACCATAACGGAAAAGTATGTATATATATGTGTGTGTGTAACTGAATCACTTTGCAGCGCAGTAGAAATTAACACACTGTCTATCAACTATACTTTAATAATTTTTTTAAAAGATGGCATTTCTTGTAATCTTTATTTCCTCTATATTTCTAACTTGTACTAGGCTAAATGTATTTGGTTGAGGGATTTCTCAAGCCTCAAAAAATGAAATTTTTTGAATGACTTTGTTTAGTTCAGTTCAGTCGCTCAGTCGTGTCCAACTCTTTGCAACCCCATGAATCGCAGCACGCCAGGCCTCCCTGTCCATCACCATCTCCTGGAGTTCACTCAGACTCACGTCCATTGAGTCAGTGATGCCATCCAGCCATCTCATCCTCTGTCGTCCCCCTCTTCTCCTGCCTCCAATCCCTCCCAGCATCAGTCTTTTCCAATGAGTCAACCCTTCGCATGAGGTGGCCAAAGTACTGGAGCTTCAGCTTCAGCATCATTCCTTCCAAAAAAATCCCAGGGCTGATCTCCTTCAGAATGGACTGGTTGGATCTCCTTGCAGTCCAGGGGACTCTCAAGAGTCTTCTCCAACACCACAGTTCAAAAGCATCAATTCTTCGGCACTCAGCCTTCTTCACAGTCCAACTCTCACATCCATACATGACTACTGGAAAAACCATAGCCTTGACTAGACGGACCTTCGTCGGCAAAGTAATATCTCTGCTTTTCAATATGCTATCTAGGTTGGTCATAACTTTTCTTCCAAGGAGTAAGCGTCTTTTAATTTCATGGCTGCAGTCACCATCTGCAATGATTTTGGAGCCCAAAAAAATAAAGTCTGACACTGTTTCCACTGTTTCTCCATCTATTTCCCATGGAGTGATGGGACCAAATGCCATGATCTTCGTTTTCTGAATGTTGAGCTTTAAGCCAACTTTTTCACTCTCCTCTTTTACTTTCATCAAGAGGCTTTTTAGTTCCTCTTCACTTTCTGCCATAAGGGTGGTGTCATCTGCATATCTGAGGTTATCGATATTTCTCCCGGCAATCTTGATTCCAGCCTGTGCTTCTTCCAGCCCAGCGTTTCTCGTGATGTACTCTGCATATAAGTTAAATAAGCAGGGTGACAATATACAGCCTTGACGTACTCCTTTTCCTATTTGGAACCAGTCTGTTGTTCCATGTCCAGTTCTAACTATTGCTTCCTGGCCTGCATACAGATTTCTTAAGAGGCAGGTTAGGTGGTCTGGTATTCTCATCTCTTTCAGAATTTTCCACAGTTTACTGTGATCCACACAGTCAAAGGCTTTGGCATAGTCAATAAAACAGAAATTGATGTTTTTCTGGAACTCTCTTGCTTTATTCATGATCCAGCAGATGTTGGCAATTTGATCTCTGGTTCCTCTGCCTTTTCTAAAATCAGCTTGAACATCAGGAAGTTCATAGTTCACATATTGCTGAAGCCTAGCTTGGAGAATTTTGAGCATTACTTTACTAGCGTGTGAGATGAGTGCAAGTATGCGGTAGTTTGAGCATTCTTTGGCATTGTCTTTCTTTGGGATTGGAATGAAAACTGACCTTTTCCAGTCCTGTGGCCACGGCTGAGTTTTCCAAATTTGCTGGCATATTGAGTGCAGCACTTTGATAGCACCATCTTTCAGGATTTGAAATAGCTCTACTGGAATTCCATCACCTCCACTAGCTTTGTTCGTAGTGATGCTTTCTAAGGCCCACTTGACTTCACATTCCAAGATGTCTGGTTCTAGATGAGTGATCACACCATCGTGATTATCCGGGTCGTGAAGATCCTTTTTGTACAGTTCTTCTGTGTATTCTTGCCATCTCTTCTTAATCTTCTGCTTCTGTTAGGTCCATACCATTTCTGTCCTTTATCGAGCCCATCTTTGCATGAAATGTTCCCTTGGTACCTCTAATTTTCTTGAAGAGATCTCTAGTCTTTGCCATTCTGTTCTTTTCCTCTATTTCTTTGCATTGATCGCTGTAGAAGGCTTTCTTATCTCTTCTTGCTATTCTTTGGAACTCTGCATTCAGATGCTTATATCTTTCCTTTTCTCCTTTGCTTTTCACTTCTCTTCTTTTCACAGCTATTTGTAAGGCCTCCCCAGATAGCCATTTTGCTTTTTTGCATTTCTTTTCCATGGGGATGGTCTTGATCCCTGTCTCCTGTACAATGTCACAAACCTCATTCCATAGATCATCAGGCACTCTATCTATCAGATCTAGGCCCTTAAATCTATTTCTCACTTCCACTGTATAATCATAAGGGATTTGATTTAGGTCATACCTGAATGGTCTAGAGGTTTTCCCTGCTTTCTTCAATTTAAGTCTGAATTTGGTAATAAGGAGTTCATGATCTGAGCCACAGTCAGCTCCTGGTCTTGTTTTTGCTGACTGTATAGAGCTTCTCCATCTTTTGCTGCAGAGAATATAATCAATCTGATTTCGGTGTTGACCATCTGGTAATGTCCATGTATAGAGTCTTCTCTTGTGTTGTTGGAAGAGGGTGTTTGCTATGACCAGTGCATTTTCTTGGCAAAACTCTCATTAGCCTTTGCCCTGCTTCATTCTGTATTCCAAGGCCAAATTTGCCTGTTACTCCAGGTGTTTCTTGACTTCCTACTTTTGCATTCCAGTCCCCTAGAATGAAAAGGACATCTTTTTGCGGTGTTAGTTCTAAAAGGTCTTGTAGGTCTTCATAGCACCGTTCAACTTCAGCTTCTTCAGCGTTACTGGTTGAGGCATAGACTTGGATTACTGTAATATTGCATGGTTTGCCTTGGAAACAAACAGAGATCATTCTGTCGTTTTTGAGATTGCATCCAAGTACTGCACTTCGGACTCTTTTGTTGACCATGATGGCTACTCCATTTCTTCTGAGGGATTCCTGCCCACAGTAGTAGATATAATGGTCATCTGAGTTAAATTCACCCATTCCAGTCCACTTTAGTTCGCTGATTCCTAGAATGTCGACGTTCACTCTTGCCATGTCTTGTTTGACCACTTCCAATTTGCCTTGATTCATGGACCTGACATTCCAGGTTCCTATGCAATATTGCTTTTACAGCATCGGACTTTGTTTCTATCACCAGTCACATCCACAGCTGGGTATTGTTTTTGCTTTGGCTCCATCCCTTCTTTTCAAATAACGTCTGACCATTCCTAAACTAACCATTCCTAAGCTAATGCATTAAATCAACAAAATAAATCTGTGGATCAATGGATCCCTCTTTGCAGAAGGTCAGTGAAGTGGATGAGAGCCCTACTGACTGGGTGGAGACAAACAGGGGGTTGGGGGTTACTCTGAATCAGCCCCACCTCTATCATTCTCTCCTCAGACTGGAGAAGCATGCTCTCTCGGTCTTTATCAAATACAATGGTTAAAATTTTGGCCCTGAGTAGAGAGACAACAGTGATTCCAGCCAACCTCATCACAGGACTTTTTTTTTTAGGTCCTGCCTGGGAAGCACTACAGAGTCCAGACTATTTTGGGTATGGACAGTGAACTCATCTGGTTCTTCAAATCCCTCCCCTTCCTCAGGGTTCATCAGGTACTGACTCTGATCTCTTCACTGGAACACAAGCTTGGGAGCCCTGAGGGGAAAGGCTGAGCTATAAGCACAGATTAAGCTGAAGCTCCCCACAAAGCACGGGTGGGAAAGGGGCAGACCGGGAATGCTGGGCCAACCCTGCATTCTTGTTGATTTCAGCAAGCCCTCACCCTCTGAGTCTCCACGTTTTCTAAATGAGGGTGATCAAGGGAAGGCTTGGAACACAGGAGACAAACAGGCCTCGGTTTCAGAGCTGGCTTTGCCCTCCACCAGCAGTGTGATGCTGAGCAAATCACTAAGGTCTCAAAGCTTCGGTCTCCTCACCAGGTGTGATAATGTTATATGCCAACTTTACTGGGCTGTGGAGTGGCCTTTGGTAAAAAATTGTCCTGGGTGTTTCTGAGAGGGTGTTTGGCAATAAGAGTGTGTGTGTGTTAAGTCACTTCAGCCGTGTCCAACTCTTGGCAATCCTATGGACTGTAGCCCACCAGGCTCCTCTGTCCATGGGGTTCTCCAGGTAAGAATACTGGAGTGGGTTGCCATACCCTCCTCCAGGGGAGCTTCCCAATCCAGGGATTGAACCCATGGCTCTTACACTGGCAGGCAGATTCTTTACCAGTGGCGCCACCTGGAAAGCCCTTTGTGGATGAGATTAATATGCAAATCAGTAGCATAAAGCAGATTGCTCTCCCACATGTGGGTGGGCCTCACCTAATCACTTGAAGGCTTGAATAGCACAAAAAGGCTGAGACTTCCCCAAGGGAAGAGGATTCTTCCTCAATGACTGCCTTAGAACCGCGACACTGACTCCAACTGAAACACTGGCTCTCCCTGGCTCTCAGGTCTTCGAACTCAAGATTGGTACCACACGATCAGCTCTCCTAGGCCTCCAGCTTGCCAATTCACCCTACAGATCTTGCGATTCTTTTCAGTCCCATCATCACACGAACCAATTTATTTCCTTATAATAAATCTACTTCTATCTAAACACACAGGGGCACACACACACACACACATACCCTACTGGTTCTGTTTCTCTGGAGAACCCTGACTAACACACCTGTCCAAAGAAGATAACAGCAGTATACTCAATACCTAGACCATTCCAGGGATAGAGATTATAGGTATACTGTGCCCACAAGATAGATGTTCAATACCTGACAGCCATTATGACCTCTAAAGCTGTTTCTACCTTTAAAATGCTCTCCTTTGTGTCACGTCCCCAGCAGATGACAAGACAAAATGAACCGGTCACACCTTACTCTTCACCTATCCCAGGGGGTGTCTTGGATTTCTCAGCCCTCTGCCTCTCAGAAGCCCACACGGATCACAATAAATGGAAACCCAGCTCAAGTCCAGCCGCTTGGCCATGGCCAACCGCCCGCTGTGGCTTCCTTCTGAACTTCAGCAGCAAACACGTGCAAATTCAGCAATGAGAGTGTAAAATGAGGCAGCTGGACAAAGTGGCAGGATCCAAACAACTGACAGGTTTCCACTGGGTTTAGGTCTCTTGGCAAGTGGGAGAAACCTGTTTGTGAAGCTCCATTAGGCAAACAGTCAGCAAGTAAAACAGCTGCTCTGAACCACAAGATGCTCAGCTAATCAGAAGGAATGAGCTGAAGTCAGGGGTCCAGAACCTATGTAAGTCTGTGAACTTCACAGGGTCTCTGCTGGCTACAAATTGAACTTCTAGCCCTATCTAGGAAAGCTCTGGCCACCCATGGAAAAATAAGAACGTCAGAGCATCAGGACCACCAGCCTGGGCTGTCACTGTCCCTGACAAACTCAGAAAAGCTGTTTTGTGGTTGTCAAAAGACGGCTCTGGCACATGGACCCAGCCTGTGTGTGCTAAGCCTCAACTCTAGAAGCCAGTGCCTCTCAAGCTTGAGAACAGACCCAGATTACTCGGAAGGCTTGTTAATTTCACCTTCAGGGCTTCCCATTCTCTAGGTCTGAGATGAGGCCTGAGAACTTCTCACAAAGTTCTCAGTTGATACTGGTACTGCTGGTCTGTCCACATACTTAGTGGACACACACTTAGGCTGACATAAGCTATAAAGTAGAGGATGCTGGGTAAGGAGATCCTAGGTTGATTTTCAGAGTCATCTGTGGTGCGAGCAGAGCCTCCACCCCTACTCTCCCCAAAGTCCTATAAACTAAGCCAGTGTGAAATTTCCAGAAAGACACAAGTATGGGATCTCAGAGTAAGTCCATAGTAAAACTTCATTAATTTGACCTCTACTGATTTAAAAATGGTGGCCTTTGAAGGAATACATATAAGGTCTAAATTGTTACTAAGACTCTTGATGGTGAACGGAGAATTATGACTAATTACCTATGGTGCTCTAGGACACAAACTATGAGCAGTCTAATTCAACAGGATTGAGGGATTGTTCACTAGGGCAAAAGCTAAAACAGAAAGATACTGAGTTGAAGACCTTAGAACTGTTGTGCATGTATGCTAAGTTGTTTCAGTCATGTCTGACTCTGTGTGACCCTATGGACTATAGCCCACCAGGTGAGAATACTGGAGTGGGTTGCCATGCTCTTCTCCAAGGGATCTTCCCAACCAAGGGATCGAAGCTGCATCTCTTATGCCTCCTGCATTGGCAGGCAGGTTCTTTACCACTAACACCACCTGGGAAAGAACTCGGTCAGCACCCGATAAATCTTTGGTCATTTATTCCAGCCCCAAGCACACAGTAGATGCTCAATGAATATGAACTAACTGAATGGATGGATGGATGGAAAGCCTGGATGAGAAACCAGAAGGAGCACAGGAAGTGAGCGTGGGACCATGAATCAAAGACCTAGATCTTCATTTCGGTTTACTAAGTCATGTGGGGGGAAGCACTGGCAGCAAGGCTCAGATGCCGCAGTAAAATCTGAAAGAGATTGTGTGCTCATAGGGATTTTTAAAGTATATTATTATACCCTCAATACCGAAATCTGATTGATTATATTCTTTGCAGCCAAAAATGGGAGAGGCTATATACAGTCAGCAAAAACAAGACTGGGAGCTGACTGTGGCTCAGGTCACAAATTTCCTATTGCAAAATCCAGACTTAAATTGAAGACAGTAGAGAAAACCACTATTCTGGTATGACCTAAATCAAATCCCTTATGATTATACAGTGGAAGTGACAAAGAGATTTAAGGGATTAGATCTGATAGAGTGCCTGAAGAACTATGGATAGAGGTTCATAACACTGTATGGGAGGCGGTGATCAAAAACATCCCTAAGAAAAAGAAATACAAAAAAGCAAAATGGTTGTCTGAGGAGGCCTTACAAATGGCTGAGAAAAGAAGAGAAGGGAAAGGCAAAGGAGAAAAGGAAAGATACACCCATTTGAATGAAGAGTTCCAAAGAACAGCAAGAAGAGATAAGAAAGCCTTAAGTGAACAATGCAAAGAAATAGAGGAAAACAATAGGATGGGAAAGATTAGAGATTTCTTCAAGAAAATTAGAGATACAAAAGGAACATTCCATGCAAAGATGGGCACAATAAAGGACAGAAATAGTATGGACCTAACAGAAGCAGAAGATATTAAGAAGAGGTGGCAAGAATGAAGAAGAACTATACAAAAAAGGTCTTCATGACTCAGATAACCATGGTGGTGTGATCACTCATCCAGAGCCAGACATCCTGGAGTCTGAAGTCAAGTGGGTCTTTGGGAGCATTACTATGAACAAAGCTAACAGAGATGATGGAATTCCAGCTGAACTATTTCAAAGCCTAGAAGACGATGCTGTGAAAGGGCTGCACTCAATATGCCAGCAAATTTGGAAAACTCAGCAGTGGCCACAGGACTGGAAAAGGTCAGTTTTCATTCTAATCCCAAAGAAAGGCAATGCCAAGGAATGTTCAAGCTACCACACAATTGCATTCATCTCACACGCTAGCAAAGAACTGCTCAAAATTCTCCAAGCTAGGCTTCTTCAACAGTCTGTGAATTGAGAACTTCCAGATGTGCAACCTGGATTTAGGAAAGGCAGAGGAACCAGTGATCAAATTGCTAACATCCACTGGACCATGGAAAAAGCAAGAGAATTACAGAAAAACATCTGCTTCATTGACTACGTTAAAGTCTTTGACTGTGTGGATCACAACAAACTGTAGAAAATTCTTCAAGAGATGGGACTACCAGGCCACCTTACCTACCTCCTGAGAAATCTATATGCAGGTCAAGAAGCAACAATTAGAACCAGACATGTAACAACAGGCTGTTTCAAATGGGGAAAGGAGTACGTCAAGAGTGTATATTGTCACCCTGCTTATTTAACTTATATGTAGAGTAAAATCATGCAAAATGCTAGGCTGAATGAAGCACAAGCTTGAATCAAAATTGCTGAGAGAAATATCAATAACCTCAGATATGCAGATGACACCACTCTTATGGCAGAAATCGAAGAGGAACTCAAGAACCCCTTGTTGAAAGTGAAAGAGGAGAGTAAAAAAGCTGATTTAAAACTCAACATTCAAAAGACAAAGATTATGGCATCCAGTCCCATCACTTCATGGCAAATAGATGGGGAAACAATGGAAACAATGACAGACTTTATTTTGGGGGCTCCAAAATCACTGCAGATGGTGATTCCAGCCATGAACTTTAAAAGACACTTGCTCCTTGGAAGAAAAGTTATGACCAACCTAGACAGTGTATTAAAAAGCAGAGACATTACTTTGCCAACAAAGGTCCATCTAGTCAAAGCTATGGTTTTTCCAGTAGTCATGTGTGGATGTGAGAGTTGGACTATAAAGAAAGCTGAGTGCCAAAGAATTGATGCTTTTGAACTGTGGTGTTGGAGAAGACTCTTGAGAGTCCCTTGGACAGTAAGGAGATCCAACCAGTCCATCCTAAAGGAAATCAGTCCTGAATATTCATTGGAAGGACTGAAGCTGAAACTTCAGTTGGCCACCTGATACAAAGAGACAACTCACTGGAAAAGTCCCTGATGCTGGGAAAGATTGAGGGCAGGAAAAGAAAGAGGCAACAGAGGATGAGATAGATGGATGGATGGCATCATTGACTCAATGAACATGAGTTTCAGCAACTCCAGGGGACAGTGAAGGACAGGGAGGCCCATGGGGTAGCAAAGAGTCAGACACGACTGAGCAATTGAACAACAATAAATTATGTCCTCAAAGCAGGTCTAGAAATCAAATCTCACTAGTTTCAATGCTGAACCAAAACCAGTAACAGATCATTCCACCAGAATGTTAATTTACTATATCCATTTTTTTTTTTAACCAAAATAGCCTGTCAATTATTTAATATGAGAGCTTGGCTTAGCAACTGAACAAGTGAAAAGGACTGAAGATTTAATTTACTATATTTAATATGAGTCCATTGTTATAGCACTGCTAAAAACATGCCAAAAGTTCAGAATTTAGATATATGTTATTAAATATATATAATTCAAATGTTTATAGGATATATACGGGCTTCCTTTGAGGCTCAGCTGGTAAAGAATCTGCCTGCAATGTGGGAGACCTGGGTTCATTCCCTGAGTTGGGAAGATCCCCTGGAGGCGGCGAAGGCTACCCACTCCACTATTCTGGCCTGGAGAATTCCATGGGCTATACAGACCACGGGGTTGTGAAGAGTAGGACACGACTGAGAGACTTTCACTTTCAGGATATACATATATAACCCCCATAAACTGAAGCCATAGTTCTGTCCAAGTCCATCCAAATATATCTGACAAGTTCTGCCCTGTTCTGAGCATCTCCCCTAGAAGGAGACATATGTGATGACTACTTGAATGATGGACATGTCGATAAAGGTAGAGAAGAATGACGGATAAACTGAGGGTTAAATTGACACACCTTCGATCTGTAACATTTAGTCGCTGAGTACTGGGGTGTTTTTCTTCCAGAAGCTCCATAACAGTGTTGTTAGATCACTGACTCTCTTCACCTCCATCCATATACCCCTCCACTTGCATAATCTAACTTCTGCCCCCAGCATCGTACCAAACCCGTGCTCACTACAGAAACCGGTGACCAGCCAGAGCACTGAAAGCACTGCAGATGTGAGTAGCTAAGGTGAGGTCACCTTGGAGTAGGGTGGGCTCTAGTCCCATACAACTGATGTTCTTATAAAAAGGAGAAGTCTGGACACAAAGGCAGATGTACATGCAGGGAGGATGCCCTGTGAAAACCAGAGCTCTGGTGCCCTTAGCTGAGCAACTACCAGAAGCTCTGGAGGCTGGAACAGGGGTCCCCCTGGAGGCTTTGTGGCCCTACTGACACCTTGATCTTGGACCTCTGACCTCCAGAAGAGTGAGACAATATACTTCTCTTATTTGTTCAGTTCAGTCGCTCACTCACGTCTGACTCTTTGCGACCCCAAGGACTGCAGCACACCAGGCCTCCCTGTCCATCACCAACTCCCAGAGTTTACTCAAACTCATGTCCATTGAGTCGGTGATGCCATCCAACCATCTCATCCTCTGCCTTCTCCTTCTCCTCCTGCCTTCAGTCTTTCCCAGAATCAGGGTTTTGTTCAATGAGTCAGTGTTTTGCATCAGGTGGCCAAACTATTGGAGTTTCAGCTTCAGCAACAGTCCTTCCAATGAATATTCAGGACTGATTTCCTTTAGGATGGACTGGTTGGATCTCCTTACTGTCCAAGGGACTCTCAAGAGTCTTCTCCAACACCACAGTTCAAAAGCATCAATTCTTCGGTGCTCAGCTTTCTTTATAGTCCAACTCTCACATCCATACACAACTACTGGAAAAACCATAGCTTTGACTAGATGGACCTTTGTTGGCAAAGTAATATCTCTGCTTTTTAATATGCTGTCTAGATTTGTCATAACTCTTCTTCCAAGGAGCAAGCATCTTTTAATTTATGGCTGCAGTCACCATCTGCAGTGATTTTGGAGCCCAAAAAAATAGTCTGTCACTGTTTCCATTGTTTCCCCATCTATTTGCCATGAAGTGATGGGACCAGATGCCATGATCTCTTGTTTTCTGAATGTTGAGTTTTAAGCCAACTTTTTCACTCTTTTCTTTCACCTTCATCAAGAGGCTCTTTGGTTCTTCCTCACTTTTGGCCATAAGGGTGGTGTCATCTGCCTATCTGAGGTTATTGATACGTCTGCCTGTAATCTTGAGTCCAGCTTGTGCTTCATCCAGTAAGGGGGCACTTTGTTACAGCGAGCCCTAGCAAGCAAACACGTGACCCTCTCATCTTCTCAAAGCTCCCCATGTATCCCGTCATGATAAGCACCACCTCCAGCTATTACTGACTACAGAGTAGTTACTTGCCAAGGAGCCGCCCCCTTCTCCACAGTCCCTAGGGAGTAGGGCCTGTATCTTTGTTGCGTGTCACCGTCAGCGAACGCTGCGAGCGTGGTCCCCAGCTGGCTCCCGAGACCGCAAGGTCACCAACGAGGTGAAAGGCGGCAGGGGGCAAGGGCCTCCCGGAAACGCCCCCCCACAGCCCCCTCCCCCAGCCCCGCCGGGACACTTACGGAGATGATGTGCCCCTTCAGGCCGTGGGCCGAGTCTGCGCACTCGATCACAGCGCTCAGCTGGGGGTAGCCCACCCCCGTCTTGGTGCGGGTGGTGCACACGGAACCTGGATGGAGGAGGAGGGGGACCCCAGAGAGAGATGGTTAGGGCTGAGCAGACAACGAGCCTCCTCTCCCATCACACAGCCATGCCCCCATTTCCCGGGGTGGAGGGCGGCGGGGCAGGCGGCCCCCGCAGCTCAGCCGAGGTGGTTATAACAGCCGTCATGGCCGCTCGTCCTTTCCGGGCCCATATCACCCTCATCCGCTCAGGTCCAGGGCACGGCTCCCTACACCGGTCACCGTCAACTCTCCACGATATCAGCTCCCTCTTACCGACTTCCCAACCTCCAACTCCACTCCTTCCCACCTTCCCTCACTTCCCACACAACCACAAGATGCCTTCAGATGCCTCCCATGGTCTTGAGCCTCCTTGACCTTCAACTTCTGTCAAATGACTCACTTCTCTAAGCCTCAGTGCCTCACTCAAAAGGTGGAAATGAAAGCATTGACCTCATGGGGCTGTGATGGAGATGAAATGGCATGAGGGATGAAGACTGCCCGGCCTCCAGTAAGCCGCTGAGCAAAGGGAGCCAGCGCTCAGGGCATGCTCGCAGCCGCCCTGACTCGGCTCTGGCCTCTACACACGCCAGCCTCCCGGTCCAGCCTCCCTCTGACCCGGCTCTGGCCTCTACACACGCCAGCCTCCCGGTCCGGCCTCCCTCTGACCCGGCTCTGGCCTCTACACACGCCAGCCTCCCGGTCCGGCCTCCCTCTGACCCGGCTCTGGCCTCTACACATGCCAGCCTCCCGGTCCGGCCTCCCTCTGACCCGGCTCTGGCCTCTACACACGCCAGCCTCCCGGTCCTCACCCTCTCCTGGTGCGTCTCTCACCCTGTCCAGCCCGGCCTCTGAGGTGAGCTGCCACTGCCGAACTCAAACCAGTCGCCTCGATACCTTCATCCCCGCTGACCTCTGCCCTCCCCATGGTCAACTCCAGCCCTAGTTCACTATCTGCATTGCATTAGCCCAGTCAGGTCCAGGCTGAATCAGACGGGCCTCTCCAGCACATCTCCCTGCTCAAGCCTCCCCTTCCCTCCCAGCAGACCAGCGCCTGCTCCGAGGCCACCCAGCTCAAGCTCTGCACTGCCTACCCGCCCACCCCCTCTTCTCTCGGCCCACCCCGCTCGGCACCCCCCAGCCTCGCTGACCTTTCCATTCCTCCCACCTCGGGGATCCCCTGTACGTGATGTTCTGTCTCCCGAGCACTCCCCTCTGCACCAACCCCCTGGTCTGGCCAACCCTTTTTCATCTTCCAGGCTTCATCTTCCATGTCACTGCCTCAGGAACGTTGTTCGTCACAGCAGCTCGTTTCAAAAAGAGCATTTAAGTCATTATTTGTGTAAGAACCAAGGATCTGTTTTCTCCGCTGGAGGGTAAGCTCCGTGGATATTCATTGTTGTCAATCCAGTGCTGAGAACAGAGCTTTGTGCATAATAAGGCCGCTATAAATAGTCACTGAAAGCATGCGTGAACTCAAGAATGAATGAGTCACGTCGCTGTCTCCACCGCTTCACCACTCACTCTCACTCCGTCCCCCCTGGCTGTCTGGAGGTGTCGCCTATGGGCCCATGCAAAAGCTGGGCATGAACTCCTCCACTCCCACCAGACTCATGCAAAGCCTCTGCCTCCTCTCCTTTCCCCACCATCACCAGTGGCTTCCCAGCTGCCCACAAACCTCTCCCGACAGGTCGAGAGCCAAGGCTATATATACTTTGAGGCCTGGGTCCGGCAGAGTCACCTGGACCAGGGGAGCCGCCTTCTCCCGCATCCGGTTGCAGGGAGGAGCCGTCTCCCTCTGTCCATCCTTACAACACGGCCACTCGCTCCCTGGGGGCTGTGGTGCTTCCCTCCCGACCAAGGCACCCCTGCCCCAGACACGCACTATGCGAGGCACAACTGGAGCTTTTCAACCTCTGGTTCTGGTTCAGAATCGGCCTTTCTCCTTTCCCACTCCACTGCCAGATCCTGGCGGGCAGGGACTCAGCTGCAGTGGCCTGGAGCTCTGTATGGGTGGGGGACGAGGCGGGGGAGTGGTCCAGATGAACCCCCAGGTTGATAGGAGAAACTGGGTACCCACTTCTTCCCAGCCCCAGTGGCCGTGGGGCACATTTTTAATGCTTTTTTTTCCCCCAGGTCCCAGGAGTTGTTCTGTGATGAACCTTATTTAATGCTTTCACTTGGGCTTCCCTGGTGGAGCTCAGTAGTAAAGAATCCACCTGCCAAGGCAGGAGACACAAGTTTGATCCCCGGTCCAGGAAGATCCCACGTGCCAGGGAGCAACCAAGCCCATGTGACACAACTACTGAGCCTGTGCTCTCGGGCCCGGCAGCCCTTGCTACTGAGCCCACGCGCCTGGAGCCTGGGCTCCGTAACAGAAGCCCCACAATGAGAAGCCCCTGCACCACAGCTAGAGAGCAGCCTCCATCTACCAAACCTCGAGAAAAGCCTGCACAGTGGTAAACACACAGCACAGCCAAAAGTAAACAGATAAAATTATTTAAAGAAAAAAAGTGCTTAGGGCCATTTACAAGCCTACAGGGCTCTCCTTCCCTAAGAGTCCCTTCCTTCCCATCCTGGTCCCTCAAGGCTGATGACTGTGCCAGGTCACAACACAACCATGGTTTCTGCCTCCCTCTCAGACTATGGTTTGCTTCCTTTTTTGGTAGTGTCTTCTGAGAGCATGGTATTTGTTAAAAAAAAAAAAAAAAAAAAACTTTGCTGTTTTTTTATTCCCAAATGAAAATGTATATGTCTTTGCCTTCTCTCCCATTTTCGTGTTTGGTTAATCATGGATGTGCAAGGAGGAATTTTTAATATGAAGAAATTAAAAATATGGAAGCTCATGCACCTGTCTGGCCAAAAGGGAAGGTCAGCATCAAGTGGCCCTGAGAGGAATAGGTCTACCCAGAAGAGGGTAGAAAGGTGCCACCTTATTCCTCCACTCAGAATGCCACCGGTAGTCCTGGGAGAGAAGGCCTAGGAGGATGCAGCAAAATCTGAGATGGATATGTATCAGCTGAAGAGCCAAAGGTGATAACTGCCTGGACCATGAGTCAAGTTCAAACATGGCCTCAGCTGCATGCTTATTTGTAATGTTTGGGGTCCCTCAAACATTCACATAAACTGGAGTCATTCACATCCATTAACTGTCCCTGTGAGCTCTTCATACCTCACCTTCCTCTTCAAGGTGAATGGGATCACTCATGAGCTCTCATTCTTTTCTTCCACAGGAATGTTCTGAAACCAAGACCTTATTTGAATCGAACCATATTCAAGTTCCTTCAGAACTTCCCAGAGGCATCAGAAAGTAGCTCAGTGATATTTCTAATCAGGAGACTCTTCTGATCAGAAGCTCAACAATACTTCCAAAAGAAATGCGCTTTAAACCTGTGGCTGGATCATTCCTGAGGTCCCTTCTGGGCATCTCTGGTCCCCCCAAGCGCTAGACCCCAATCCTCCCCAACAACACACTCTCAGCTGTGCTCCCAGCAAGTCTTACCTGGTCCAACTCCCACTTTGATGATATCTGCTCCAGAAAGAATAAGCTCTTCCACCATCTCTCCCGTCACCACGTTCCCTGCCTGGGATAGAAAGAATATAGCTTATGATCATGAACTACTCCAGGAGGAACTTGGTGAGTGACGGAGGAGCCCCACACCTGAACACAAGGAGGAGCCGGTTCTGAGGCCATCAGGCAGCCAAGGGGACAAAAGTAAAAAACAGAAAAGACAAGGGCCCAATCCCTGAATCAACTTTCAGCCAATTGGTGGCTTGGGGTTTTCTCCAGGTTTCCTTTCTTCTCAATTAACTATGATGGTGTGATCATTCACCAAGAGCCAGACGTCCTAGAGTGTGACATCAACTGGGCGTCAACTTAAGAAGCATCACCACCAACCAAGCGAGGGGAGGTGATAGAATTCCAGGCGAGCTATTTTAAATCCTAAAAGATGCTGCTGCTAAAGTGCTGCACTCAGTATGCCAGCAAATTTGGAAACAACCCTAAATAACAACAATTAACAAGAACACAGAATTGGACACCCCAGGCTACCGCTGGGTGAGCAGACAGCATGAGGAATTTACAGAACTACATGACTTCAGAACTCCAAGAGACCTTGGTCTTTCTAGGTCAGGCAAGACAAATCTTACAGAGAACCCAAACGTATAAAATAAGCAATGAAACACTCTCTCAGCTGATTAAAATGTTAATTGTGGTTCACAGTTTGTAAAACCCCTGAAGAACTTCTATGGAACCAACAGAACCCAGAATTAGGGAACTACTGGTCACCTCACAGTTGGGAAAATACCTGGATATCCCATCCTAAAGGAAATCAGTCCTGAATATTCATTGGAAGGACTGAAGCTGAAGCTGGAACTCCAAAACTTTGGCTACCTGATACCAAGAACTGACTCATTTGAAAAGACCCTGATGCTGGGAAAGATTGAAGGCGGGAGAAGGGGACAACAGAAGATGAGATGCTTGGATGGCATCACCGACTTGATGGACATGAGTTTGAGCAAGCTCCAGGAGTTGGTGATGGGCATGGAGGCCTGGCATGCTGCAGTCCACAGGGTTGCAAAGAGTCGGTCATGACTGAACGACTGGGTTGAACTAAAGATATGAAAAGGCAGATGAACCCTAGGCACCTTGGGGACTGGTACATACTTCATTTCAGAACAACATGAAACTTCGGTCCTAAGAATAAACCCATAAGCCAGGAAGTGGTAGAAACTAAAAACCAGAAGGATGCATCTGGTTTGAAAACAGTGCATGTTCTTTCACTGCAGGAGCCTGGGAACATAAAAATAGCCCTTTTTATTACAACTCACTGGCCTGTGGATTCTTCAGTTGGTACATAGAATACTTGGCAGGATGCCTGTCTGAATTTTCACAACTGTGCAAAGTCTTATTTTGGGTAGTGCATCCCTAACTCATACAACTTGTTTTTTGGCATTGAAGCCCCAAAAGTGTCTTTTCACTGAGTCAATTCCAAGGGGAATTTTTCTTTCTCCACCTAGACAACGTGACTTTTAACTTTGTATAAAAGGATCTTCAAAAGGGGTGATGAGGATGGCTCAAAGTTACTTTAATCCCAACAGCATTTAACAATGGAAAATGTTAGCCCAGAGAAAGGATAGGAACATATGAGAATACAGTACATGATAAAGATGGCGTTTCACGTCACAGAGGAAAGGAACAATATTTCAATAGACAGAAATATTGAAATGTGGGGGGAAAGGGATCTTTTGGAAACAGATATGGATTATCACTCATACCTTGCACCAAAATAAGCTTCAGATAAATTAAAAGTTGTCTCCTCCCAGATTTAGAGGAAAATTTTGAATACTTGTAATACACATACAAGTGAAAAAACATAAAGACAGATCTGTCTACATGAAAGTTAAAAACCTGCATAAACACACACTCATGCATATAATCAACAAAACTAATAAACAGCCTGGTGGAAAAAAAGATTCACAATTACGAAGAAGACTAACATTATGAGAGCTTTTCCAAATGTACAAGAAAAATGCAAGTACTGCATGGAATAACTTCTGAAGGACATGAACTAATGAGAGAAATAAAAGTGGGCAATAAACACAGGGAAAGTGTTTAACCTTCACCAGCAATCAAATTTCAATGAAGATATCAGCAAGGTACCACTTTTCACTTAACAAATTGTCAGTGATTATAAAAACTAAATGCTGAAAACAGACACTCATTCTCTGCCAGTGGAATGCCTACTCCAGTACAAGTTTTCCTACAAAATAATTTGCCCATATACAGAAATGAAAAGTATGTATATCCTTTGATCCAATAACTTCCAGGATTTTCTCTCAAGGCAATAATTATGGACGAGGTCAAAGATTTAACTACAAACATGTATTATTGTTAACAGTGCAAAACTGCAAATATATTCCCCCAAAAGGGAATGGTTCAACAATCTCTGGCCAACCCATGTGATGTTTATAAGATTGGTTTGATGCCATGGGAAAATGCTTAAATGCTTTCAGTATAATGTTAGGAGAAACAGAAGGAAATAGTAAGATCTCAGTTTTGTTAAACAAGTATATGTAGAGATGGAAATATACACCAAAATGCTGATAAAACACGTCCTGGTGAGGGAATATTCTGACTTTTATCAGTAATTCCTTACCATTTCTTGGATTTGACAGTAGAAACTGCATTACTTTTACAATTGAAAGTTATAGTTTCTGTTTTCTTAGGGTTTTTATTTTCTCCTAAGTATACAACTCTGAACCTGGAAAAGAACTTAGTAGGAACCCAAGAAGGGCTTCCCTGGTGGCTCAGTGGTAAAGAATCTGCCTGCAGTGCAGGAACTGCAGAAGACACGGGTTCGGTCCCTGGGTTGGGAAGATTGCCCTGGAAGAGGGCATGGCAACCGACTGCAGTACTCTTCCCTGGAGAATCCCATGGACAGAGGAGCATGGCAGATACAGTGCATAGGGTCGCAAAGAGTCAGACACAACTGAAGTGGCTTAGCACACACACAGGAACCCAAGAAACAGCACGCCAAGCCCTCATTCTTCCTCCCTGGTTGACTTGCTAAAAATTCAAAATAGATTTTACAAATAAAAATTAATTAGAAGTTAAAAATAAAACATCTAAAGAAGCTACTCGAAGCTCCCTACAAGGTTTCACTTTCATTGTGGATTTTTCTCTCCAATCTGGTACTGCCTACAGACCAGTGTAAAAGGGTTCACTTTATACCAAATAAGTCAATTCAAATCACCTCAGATGGATATAGCAAGTATAACCATGTGAGGTGAAGATAAGGTTAAAAGTGTGGAGGGAGCTGATGCCATTAAGAGCCCAGGGGCTCCCCAGGTGTCCCCATCCCCTCCGAGCTGCCTTCAGGGCTCCTGAACCAGAAGCGGGCACCACAAAGAGGACTGAGCATGGAAAAACCCAGACTGATGACAAAAAGCCTCCAGCCCAAGGACCACAGAACAAGGATGCCGATGACTAGGCGAGGACGGTGAGTGTCCCCTTGCAGGAACAAACACCAATCCAAGTTTGAAACCAAGATGGGCAAACACAAAAGCTGAAAGAAGTCAAGTTCAGAAATGCGAGAGGCCCTGGGAGTGTGGTTAGGCTCTGGGGGAAGCCCAGCCCACAGCGCAGGCAGCAGCGGCTCGGGGTGGGATGCGCTGGGGTGGGGGGGGTAGTTGGCCGGGGGTGATTAGTGAGCAGTCGGCTTATCTTGGCCAGAAACAGCTCCTGTGGGGAGTGGATACCACAGGCTCAGAAGTTGGCAGCACGTCCGGCCTGGTCATGACGGGGGCAGCCAGGACAAATAGAAGCTGCAGACCCTAGCTGGGTCCCAGAGCAGACAGGTGGAGGTTTCTGTGAGGCCCCCCTCTCCCCAGGGAGGCCAAGCACTGTCCGGGCACCACCTTCTGCTCCTCCGAGTCCAGGGCAGGTGGGAGGACCCAGAGAACACACAAAAGGAACAACACGAACATTTCACGTACGTGTGTAACGTTTAAGAAAGGCCTCTAGGGGCCTCCCTGGTGGCTCAGTGGTTAAGAAGCCCCTGCCAACGCAGGAGACGCGGCTTTCATCCCTGGTCCAGGAAGATCCCACAGGCTGAGAACTGACTAAGCCTCTGTGCCACAAGTACTGAAGCCTGAGCACCCTAGAGCTCAGCTCTGCAACAAGAGAAGCCACCACAATGAGATGTCCGCCAGCCACAGCTAGAGAAAAGCCCACGCAGCAACCAAGACCCAGCACGGCCAAAAATTAAATAAATTTTTTTTAAAAAATGAAAACTTTTAAAAATAAATTTAAAAGTCCTCTGGGCAAAAACCAACCCCAATTCTTCCAGTTCTCCTTTGGACCCAGACATCTATGGTAAGATAACTTCAGAAAGCTGGGGCTGACTGAAGGCCCTCCCACTCACTGGGTAATTTTAAGAAAATCTTATCCACTCCAAGTCTCCATTTATCCTGCTATAAAGCGGGGCTGATCAGACCCACCTGTCCTTGTCACTGGAAGGTTTACAAAGGAACTTCACCAATATCCATCTCCAGAACTTTTTCATCATCCCAAACTGAAATTTTGTACCCATTAAACAGTAAGTTTTCTACCCACTTTTTACTGGCTCTTCGGAAGTCTTTTGCCAAGAAAAATCCTTTCTGTAGAATGAGAAAATGTGGAAAACTCAGCAGCAGCCACAGGACTGGAAAAGGTCAGTTTTCATTCCAATCCCAAAGAAGGGCAATGCCAAGGAATGTTCAAACTACTGCACAATTGCACTCATCTCACATGCTAGCAAGGTAATGCTTAAAATCCTTCAAGTTAGGTTTCAGTAGTATGTGAACTGAGAACTTATAGATGTACGAGCTGGATTTAGAAAAGGCAGAGGAACCAGAGATCAAATTGCCAACATCTGCTGGATTACAGAAAAAGCAAGAGAATTCGAGAAAAATATCTACTTCTGCTTCATCGACTATGCTAAAGCCTTTGTGTGGATCACAACAAACTGTGGAAAATTCTTAAAAGAGATGGGAATACCAGACCAACTTACCTGTCTCCTGTGAAACCTGCATGCAGGTCAAGAAGCAACAGTTTGACATTGAACAACAGACTGGTTCCAAATTGGGGAAGTCAAGTCAAGGGGGGGTACATCGAGGCTATACATTGTCACCCTGCTTATTTAACTCACATGCAGAGTACATCATGAGAAATGCCAGGCTGGATGAAGCACAAGCTGGAATCAAGAATGCCGGGAGAAATATCAATAACCTCAATAACCTCAGATATGCAGTGGAGAAGGAAATGGCAACCCACTCCAGTATTTTTGCCTGGAGAATCCCATGGACAGAGCAGCCTGATAGGCTACAGTCCACGGGGTCGCAAAGAGTCAGACACGACTGAGTGACTTCACTTCACTTCAGATGAGATGGTTGGATGCAGATGACACCACACTAATGGTAGAAAGTGAAGAGGAACTAAAGAGCCTCTTGATGAAAGTGAAAGAGGAGAGTGAAAAAGTTGGCTTAAAGCTCAACATGCAGAAAACTAAGATCATGGCATCCGGTCCCATCACTTCATGGCAGATAGATGGGGAAACAATTGAAACAGTGACAGACTTTATTTTCTTGGGCTCCAAAATCACTGCAGATGGTGACTGCAGTCTTGCAATTAAAAGACACTTGCTCCTGGGAAGAAAAGCTATGGCAAACCTAGACAGCATATTAAAAATCAGAGATATCATTTTGCCTACAAAGGTCCGTCTAGTCAAAGCTATGGTTTTTCCAGTAGTTATGTACGGATGTGAGAGTTGGATCATAAAGAAGGCTGAGTGCAGAAAAAAATGATGCTTTTGAACGGTGGTGGGAGAAGACTCTTGAGAGTCCCTTGGACTGCAAGATCAGACAAGTCAATTCTAAAGGAAATCAACCCTGAATATTCAATGGAAGGACTGATGTTGATGCTGAAGCTTCAATACTTTGGCCACCTGATGCAAACAGCTGACTCATTGGCCACCTGACTCAAACAGCTGACCGTGATGCTGGGAAAGGCTGAGGGCAGGAGGAGAAGGTGATGACAGAGGATGAGATGGTTGGATGGCATCATCAACTCGATGAACATGAGTTTGAGCAAACTCCGAGAGACAGCAAAGAACAGGGAAGCCTGGTGTGCTGCAGTCCATGGGGTCGCAAAGAGTCGGATAGGACTGAGCAACTGAACAACAAGCCAAGAGCAGCAGACTGAATCTGGCCTGAGGGCCAACTCCTAACAGAAAGTGCTAGAACATTAATACCAGAGACTTCCCCCATGCACCCGAGGATATCCCTCTATTTACCGGGGCATTCCAGGGAGTAGGAGATGCCACCAAGGCAATAACCACCTTTGACATGAAAAACACAAGCAACCAAATTTACTGCATGACTCTCAAAGGCACACATCAGCCGAATCTTGGGGGCCCTTCCTAGCTTCTGCCGCAGTTTCAGTTGACACTGGTTCCAAAGAGAGGATGAACCAGAAAATCTAGGCTAACTTGGCCTGAGAGGGTGTCTGCGCTTCAGGGAGGTAAATTAGGGTGCCCACGGCTGCCACCTTCAAGAACACTGAAGAGCATCACCCGCCCCCACCCTCTCACCTCCCCAGGAAGAGGCATAGAGCAGGTAGGGCCTCCGTGTGACTCAGAACCTTATCTGACCATGAAATGCTGGAGAAAGGATCCAGACAGGTGTCTGAGCCACTGGCCACACACGCAAAGGCCAAGGACGTGCCCACAGCTTCCCAGGGTTTGCCAACAGTGGCTGACTTGACATTCCCCAGGGGAGCAGAGCTAGTCTCCTCTGAACAGATTAGGTGTCACAAGCCTGTGTCCTCAGGGCCAGATCAGAAAGAGCCACCAGCACAAAAGCACTTCCCAGACCCAACTTGGGTTTCGCAGGCGGCTCTCGTGGTAAAAAATCTGCCTGCCAATGCAGGAGACACGGGACACTGTGGGTTTAATCCCTAGGTTGGGAAAAGCCTCTGGAGGAGGAAATGGCAACCCACTCCAGTGTTCTTGCCTGGAAAATTGAATGGACAGAGGAGCCTGGCGGGCTACAGTCCATAGGGTTGGACACGACTAAACACACACAAGAGACCCCACACAGGAACCTCTCGGTCACAAGGAGCCTGAGCTGGTAGGGGGTCTGGCTGCAGCAGGGTGCAATCGGGGGGAGCCTGGAAAGGGGGATTCTAGACCCAGGGGACACACTCTTTAGCTCAGTCCCACCTCTCACTGGCTGCGTGAACATCAAAAAGTTTCTTGACCCCTCTAAGCTGAAGCCTCCCAACTAAAGTAGGTACTCTTAGCCTTACTCGAGCACCAGTTATCATAAAAGACAAATGCCTGGTCCTTGCTAGCGCCTCTTTCCACAGTCCCTGGAATCCACCCAAGAACACACCATTCCCATTCCTCTCGGAAAGCCACCAGGCAGAGGCCCAGAGGACTTGTCACACTCTAACACCCAGCACCTTCACAAGACCCTTTTCTGCCAGTGACGTTCTCTAAACAGCCCTGCTTCCTCCCTCCTGACCTGCAGTGGTGCTTTCCTTAGGTGAAAGGTAAGAAGCAAAGGGTCCACGTGAATCCCAGATGTGCTGGGCAATGGGAGCAGCAAGCCTGGAACTGAGGCTCTGCCAAGACGCTTCTGAGCTGCCCTTCCGTTCACTGCAGAGTAACCATCAGGACAGCACTCAGCATCCCCCGAGTTATCTACCCTTCAGGTCCCCATCAGTGGACAAGCGCATCCTCACAATGCCTCCAAACACCACGAGAAAAATTATCTTCCTAAAGACCAAGGGTGTTAAGAATACTGGAGGGTTCCACATGAACCTGAGGAGTCAATGTAGGTAAAGCAGCCGGGGGAGAAAGGCTAGAGCCTCCTGCTCATCCCTGGGGAGACCAATGCCAACACTGGTAATACACCCCCTGGGCAGTCGGCAGGCGCTGCAGAGGAATGCTGAAAAGCATCACCCTGCACCCCCCACCCACCCCGCCTCCCCAGGGAAGAGGCACAGAGCAGGCGGGGCCTCCGTGTGGCTCAGCACCCCTGGGTGCCCAGGGGGCATGGGAACTCAGTGTCACTCTCCCCCTCCCCGCCTCACCCCTACCCCAGCAGCCCCCAGGCACTGCACTAGGCCTGGCGCCCTTTCCCTGCCCTGCCAGCCCGCCTCCTTCCTGTACTGCCCATATCCCCTGCTCCTTTCCCTGGAGCTGGAAGCCAGGCTCCACAACCGGCAGCCCGCTCAGCCCTAGGTACAGCCAGCTGTGAGCTAAAACTCACCGGCAACTGTATGCAGGGTGCACTGGAAGCTCTGGGGCGCTGGGGCATTTCTGCTATCACTATCCTTATTTCAAAAAGTGGCTCATGTTGTCTCCTTCTTCTTAAAACCAATATACACCCCCTCATCCCACCCCCATTTCTTTTCTCCATCAGCCTTCCCTCTCTGGTTCAGTTCCCAGCGCACATACCCAGTCACTCAGTGGTACTTGCCCACTTGCCACTGGGTGACTACTGCACCCTTCCCATCAGCCCATCTGATCCCCATGATGATGCTCCAACCATTTTTATCTTGACCAGCTTTTCACAGGGAAGAAGAATGAGCTTCAGAAGGTAGGTGATGTCCCCAACGTGGTTTGGCCGAATCATGTTGCTCATGTGGCCACACTGACATCCAGGACCCTCAGCGATGTTAATGCTGGTACAACCAGCATCGAAGCAGAGCAAGAGGTCAAGAGCAAGGGAGGCGCCTGGGAAACGGGATTAAGATTCACCCCAGGAACGGTATATGACCCCACAGCTTCCAAGAAACAATGTGGGCCATCACAATGAACTACAGAGGCAAAGACCCAGAAGATAGGCAGTAGAATCACCATTTATATGAGGTTCAAAAATAGGCAAATTCAGTGGTGTC
This sequence comes from Capricornis sumatraensis, assembly GCF_032405125.1. Taxonomy (NCBI): domain Eukaryota; kingdom Metazoa; phylum Chordata; class Mammalia; order Artiodactyla; family Bovidae; genus Capricornis; species Capricornis sumatraensis. Next base: position 44,242,103 of record NC_091090.1, read on the forward strand.
CTTTAGGAATGCATTGGTAGATGGCAAAACCAGGGACACTCGAGGAAGGAAAAGAGCACCAGGAAGGGTGGGGCTTTTGTCCGAGGTGGGAGGAGGGGCTGCAGAGTACAGGTATGCTGAAGGGCCCCTGCTTTTATGACCGTTTATTAAACACCCGTGTTTTATGCACTTGTTTGTATGTATGTCATATTTCACAACAGAATACGTCAATTATCCAAAACAAAAAAGTAAAGCCACTAGGTTGCTTCATTCAAAAAGTGTAATTTCTGGTCCCTAACTACTGGAGGTGAACTGGAATGATCTGGAAAGATCTAGATCCCACTACCTCAGATCAGAGGAAACATCCACAGCAACCCAGAAGTACTCACCAGAAGGAATCAATGAAGGCCTCCTCCTGCTCAAATATTTGTCCTGCTCTTCCTACCATCCCAGTCATCACTGAACAGAGTTTGTGTTTAACACCAAATGTTTGCAGGGCTCCCAGGTCCCAGCTGAGGGGAGAGGGCATCTGCCCTCCCGGGAGGCCAGCTTTCTCATTCCTCCGTTTCCCCAGGGGACTAGGGGCAGAGGAGCCAGCTGGGACCTCAGGACTAGATACATACGCCTTGCTGGGTGATGACAGGAGCCTGAGGAAGCTGCCCAGCTCAGGACTGAGAAATAGGAAACTGGTCACGTGTATGGCCCAGTGGAAGGAGGGAGCTTCATCAGTAAAGTTAGCAAGGATGGGGCATGTTTGCAGGTCTCCAGGGCAGAGCCTGGACTCTGAATTCTGACCGCCCTGACCTCAAACCCCAGCTCCACCACGCCACAGGGTGTGCCACACTCACAAGGGTGTGAGCTTGTGAAAATCGCAAAGTCGAAGGATCACGAATAAGGATTTCTCATCTGCAATAAACTTGGGACAACAGTTCCTTCTCTTCACAGAGATGATGTAAAGAAAAAGAACAGAAGGAAGCCTCCTGAAACATGGGAGTGAAAGTGTCAGTCACTCAGTCGTGTCTGATTCTTTGCAACCCCATGGACCGTGGTCTGCCAGGCTTCTCTGCCCATGGGATTCTCCAGGCAAGAAAACTGGAGTTCATTGCCATTCCCTTCTCAAGGGATTGAACTTCCGTCTCCTGCATTGCAGGTGAAATCTCTACCTTCTGAAAGACATGAGAGGAACTCAACAAATGGTGTTTCTTCATCAAAACACAACAATGCTGGCAGCACTATGATGAGGGTGAAACGCATCTTGCTGTTCCCCCCCCCCCCCAGCTTCAAACATGGTACAGCTGGTTGACCTCAGGACAATACTTGATGCTTTCTTCTCACTTGATTGGAAAGCATAAAAATACTTATCTCAAAAATTTGGTGGGGGTTGGGGGGGGCGGGGTGCTGCGCTGGTGGCTCAGTGGTAAAGAATCCACCTGCCAATACAGGAGACACAGGTTCAATACCTGGTCCAGGAAGATCCCACATGCTATGGAGCAACTAAGCCCGAGCGCCACAACTACTGAGCCTTTGCTCTGGAGCCCGAGAGCTGCAACTACTGAGCCCACGTTCCCTAGAGCCCATGCTCCACAAGAAAAGAAGCCACCGCAGTGAGAAGCTCGTGCAATGCAACTAGAGAGTAGCTCCCACTGGCAGCAACTACAGCAAAGTCTGAGCAGCAGCAAAGACCCAGCACACCCAGCACTAAATAAAAATATATTTTTAAAATGTTTTGGAAATCCTTCACAGGTGATTTAGCTTTGTCAACAGAAATACCTTCCTTAAAATGATGAAATGTGAAGATAAATTAAAAATTTGTAAAAGGAAGACATAGAGAACAGACTTGTGCTTGTCAGGGTAGAAGAGGGGCTGGGGAAGGATGGTTTGGGAGTTTGGGATTAGCAGATGCAAACTATATGTACAGAGTGGATAAACAACAAGCTCCTACGGTATAGCGCAGGGAACTATATTCAACATCTCGTGATATACCATAACAAGAAAGACTATGAAAAAATGTATATATGCACATATGTATAACTAAAGCACTTTGTTGTAGAGCAGAAATTAACACAACATTGTAAATCCACTATACAATAAAATAAATTTTAGAAAAGAACTGGGTTCAAAAAAACATAAAAGGAGAGTTAGGTAAATTATCTAGTGGTCAATCAATAATCACCATGTTAATTAAGACCAATAAAGATACATAATTACAATATAGATTTTTCAGAAGCCCAAATTTAACCCTAAAGCTTCTAGTTCATTTTTCTATAAATCTGTGTCCCAACGATAACAGATATACATTCTCACCAGTAATGGTGTTAAAAATTAGTAAAAATAACCCCCTCAAAAGGTAGGAAAGTTCAAAGATAAAGATCCTAGATAAAACAATACACCAATTGATTTGAAAATAGCTGACTATTGTGAAATGTTCATATTGTGGATTTCAACTCTCACAGCAGACTTTTCTACTAGCAAGGAGAGTGGCGCAGAGATGACAAATATGATAAAGAGAAAGCCAACTGTGTTGTTTTTATTTTTTTTAATAGACTCTGTTAAGCAGTGACATACACCTTGGTTTAAAGGTCTCACATGGTACGAAACCCTTGATGATATTTAGCAGAGACAAGGAGCCAACACCCTACGGCATTGATCTGGATTTTACTTTTTATAGTGGAGCCACTTTTCAGATCTTCACAGCTGCTGCCTGTGCTTTTCCCACTGATTCTCAACTATTCTTCTAGAAAGAAGGCACCAAAAGCTCCCAAGAGAACACAGCTCTCCCAACACACCGTGTAACTCTTCTCTGCTTCCCCATCTAGAGGGTCATCCCATCACACTTACCATGATGGTATGTTCTGGAAATCTGGACCGGACCAGCTTCACGAACTCCACAAAATGTTCCGAGTACCCATTGGCCACATCCAGGCAAATAAACTTAACCTGCGGCACAGCTTCCAGGATGTCGCTCATCTTTTCCAGATCATTCTTCCCACTGCCCGAACTCACGGCTACATGCTGTACCAAATAAACCAAGAGGTGTAAGACAGGAACGGTAAGTGGCATTCAGAGGCCAGACCCTGCCTCCATCCACCCTCCAGTTCTGGGGACAGTACCGTGCCTGTCTGAGGTTCACCCTGATCATACACACAGCGAACCAGCTCAAGAAACCTGCGGCAGCAGAGGCAAAGGAGATTCTCATGGTCAGTTATCTAAACTGACCGTTGTCTTTTCCAACACTAAACTGCATATAAACGCTAAACTGAGCCCTGCGCCTTGGCCACACAATCTCATCCATGGCTTTTGTTTAATTTCCTCAAGCTTTCCACGTGGCCATCAAACCAGTCAATCTTAAAGGAAATCAACCTTGAATACTCATTGGAAGGACTGATGCTGAAGCTTCAATACTTTGGCCACCTGATGTGAAGAGCCAGTCTTGGAAAAGACCCTGATGCTAGCAAAGACTGAAGGCAGAAGGAGAAGGGGATGGCAGAGGATGAGATAGCTGGATAGCATCATCGAGTCAATGGACATGAACCAGGGTAAACTCTGGGAGATGGTGAGGGGCAGGGAAGGCTGGCACGCTGTAGTCCATGAGGTTACAAAGAGTCGGACACGACTTGGCAACTGAACAACAACGCCACATGGAACGCAGAACCATGGAGTGACTGGTGCAAATTCTCCTCTTGGAGCAGAGGAGAGGCAAGGAGAATCAGGGTGGCCAGTCTGCTCGGGTTCCTCATGCCAAAGCTGTGGCTGTTACCCTGAGCATCCCACTGAGAGGGGGGTGGGGGAAGAGAGAGGGAAAGATGTCTAAAACCTCCCTGATAAAACTCCTTCCTGTTTTCATTTTTACTCCCAATACAACAATATCACAACATGCAAATTGTGCTCTCGCAGTGCAGGAGGTCCAAGTTCAATCCCTGGTCAGGGGAACTAGATCCCACATGATGCAACTAAGATCCAGTGCAGTCAAATAACTAAATATTTAAAAAGAGAGAGAGAAGAAAAATTACATACAAGTGTTAATGTCTCCAGTAAAAAAGACAAAATGTCCCAAAGCACAAGAATGAACGCGACTGAAAGGATCCTTCCTGTCTGCGCTGGGACGTGTTTCCATCTGATGCCGCCACCTCCTCCTCCGTGATACCCTCTCCCCCAACCTTCCTCAGCACCCGTGCCTCCAACCCACCCCTCTGCGGCTCTCAAAATCTGCTCTGTGGGTTTTAGCAGTTTATGCCTCATTAAAACTAGCCTGTGGGACTGTGCCCAGAGTTAGCGTCTCACCTTCTATGACGTATTTATTTTTTATAAATTTAAAATTTGTAAATTCAATATTTTAACTCACACCTCTAAACTATAAACTGCGGGTGAGCAGCACATCTTACTATCCTTTGTTACTCTCCCTAAGCCACAAATCACAACAGTGTAGCTACACCCCACAGACTGAGTGTAAACCACTGGTAATATGATACATACCGACTCCCACCTTCACTCCCCAGGACAGTCTGACCAGGTACCCCAGGTCCACAGGTTCTTTCCCTCCCACTCAGCTCTGCTATCTTTTTAATCTTTCATTTCTGTTCAAGTTTGGCAGGTGGAACTGGAGACTGGTTACGTTTCTCTCAGTACCCTTTTTAATGAGCTTTAACTTCAGTGGCAGTGGGGTAGTAAGTGGAATGATCGCCCTTGGTAATGAAAGCCACGGTTCTGATTCACAGTGCGCTGCTGGAAACGTACGCTCCCCAAACTTCCTCCAGAGGAGAGGGGGAGAAGGTGAAACAGAGATAATCCATTAGAATAAATTATGCCAAAAAGAAAAGACTCAAGTGTGAGCCAGAACTGTTTTACCTCTGAAACCACCTCCTCGCCAATCAAAACCCACACACAGCCACGGCACAGCAAAGAAAAATAGCCAGAAACTAGTCTAACTTCAAAATCAGTACAATATGAAGTCACTTTCCAATCCAGATGATCTGACCATGGAGGAAATCATCTCCAGTGTAGAGATGTCTCTTTGGCATGGATGCAGGACCACCGAGGGTGCCAGGATCAAGATGCAGGATCAAAGACTGGCATGTTCTATTGGGGCCTTTATTATTTTCAAACCGCCTGTATTTTTTCTCATAACAGCTTTATTGAGATCTAGTCACACACACTTCCTCTATTTAAAGTGCACAATTTAGTGGGTTTTAGTATATTCAGAGCTGTGCAACCATCACCACAATCAATTCTAGAACATTTCATCAACTCCCAAGAGAAATCTCCACACCCTTTAGCCCTCACTCTCAACTAATCCACTTCCGTCTCTACAGGTTTCCCTTGTCTCAACATTTCATGTAAATAGAATCATATACAAGGCTTTTTGTGTCTGGCTTTTTCACTTAGCAAACTGTTTTTGAAACAAGAGTGAAGCGGGCAGGGCACGACCTTTAAAAGAATGACACAGACCAAGGACACAACGTAAACGGTCACCGTTGTTGTTCAGTTACTAATTCGACTTAGCACGTCACAGTGATGGTGAGCAAAAAGGACGTGTGCTTATCTTCTGCGAGAACATCAAAATCACAACTAGCTGCTGAGCAACCATGGACAGGAGGATGTTGGAACTCATCAACATAAACTGATCAGAATCAAATGCGTTCAAGATGGAGGATGAGCAGACTTCCACTAGAAACTGAGCCTCAGTACATGCCCACTGTGACACATCGGCAAGCTAAACGACACACCCACAGGCACCATGATAGTTCCAAGGCGGCCCATCAAGGACCAAAGAGTTGGCAGAGGCCCAGTTCCTGGAAATCTCCACCCCCTCACCAAAAAAGTTGGAATAATCCTCCCACTCATTATCCTATGAAATTACCCAAGCCATAAAAGCTAGTGAAAGTGCAAAGTTGAAAGTGTTAAGTCACTCAGCTCAGTCGAGTCTGATTCTTTGCGACCCCATGGACTGTAGTCCGCCAGGCTCCTCTGTCCATGGAATTTCTCCAGGGAAGAATACGAGAGTGGGTTGCCATGCCCCTCTCCAGGGGATCTTTCTGACCCAGGGATCAAACTTGGGTCTCCCACATTGCAGGCAGATTCTTTACCAACTGAGACACCAGGGAAGTGCCCCATAAAAGCTAACCACACCACATTTCAAACTTCCCAGGTGACGCTAGTGCTAAAAGAAACTGCCTGCCAATGCAGCAGATTTAAGAGAGGTGGGTTCAATCTCTGCATCGGGAAGATCCCCTTGAGAAAGGCAAGACAACCCACTCCTGTGTCCTTCCCCGGAGAATCCCATGGACAGGGGAGCCGGTCAGGCTACAGTCCAGAGACTTGCAAAGAGTCAGACAAAACCGAGGCAACTGAGCACTAGTGCCACCTTTCAAGTCCACTCTTGCCTTCTGAGATGGCCCACACCCTGTGGCATGTGTTCCTTTCAAATAAATCCACTTCTTACATATCTCTTTGGGCTTCCCAGGTGGCATGAGTGGTAAAGGACCTGCCCACCAATGCAGGAGACATAAGAGATGTGGGTTTGATCCCTGGATCAGGAAGATCCCCTGGAGGAGGGCATGGCAACTCACTTCAGTATTCTTGCCTGGAAATCCCTATGGACAGAAGAGCCTGGTGGGCTACAGTCCATGGGGTCATGAAGAGTCAGACCCAACTGAAGCCACTTGGCAGGCAGCACACCTATCACTTCGTCTCTCGCTGAATTCTTTCTGCGATGAAACATCAAGAACTTGAGCTTCATTAGGTCCTGAAACCCTAGTGTGTGAGATCAGTTGAAAGACCGTGGGTTTGCTTGGGTTTGAGTCCCAGCTGTGTGTGTCCAAGTCCCAGTTTGAGGTGAACAGTTTCATTTCCAAGATTCATTCATGTTGTAGCATGAATCAATACTTTATTGCCCTTCTTAGCTGAATATTCCGCCCTATGTGTATACTAGGTTTTGTTTGTTCATCAGCTGATGAGCACTTGGGTTGTCTCCACCCTTTGGCTACCATGAAGAGTGCTACTGTGAATATCTGTGTGGGCTTCCCTGGTGGTTCAGATGGTAAAGAATCTGCCTGCACTGCGGGAGACATGAGAGACCGGGGTTCGATCCCTGGGTTGGGATGATCCGCTGGAGGAGGGCATGGCAATCCACTCCAGTATTCTTGCCTGGAGCATCCTCAGGGACAGAGGACCCTGGTGATCTGTAGTCCATGCAATATCCGTGTATAAGATTTTGTGTGAACATATATTTTTATATCTGTTGGGTCTATTCTAGGAATAGAATTGTTAGGTGATATGGTAACTCCTATGCTGAACCTTCTGAGAAATTGTTGAACTGTCTTCCAAAGCAGTGGCACCATGTTACATTCCCACCAGCACGGCAGAGGGTTCCAACTGCTGCGCCAACACTTTGTGCTATCTGCCTTTCTCACTAAAGTCATCCTGGAGAGCATACTGTTTATTCTGCTCCATCATATTCAGATCCAATTATAACTTATTATAATTAGATGTTTTTGTCTAGATAAAAGGCATGTTTGGAATGGACTCAATCCCTGGCAGGATTGACCTTGCTGGGACCTCCGCAAGCTCTCATGACAAAACACTTCACTTTCCAAGGGAAAAAAATATGTTCCTTATAGGTAAATCATATTTTTAAAAAGAAGTACAGAACAGGTTTCCTTGGCAAATTCCTAGCAACAATCAAGGGCTGGGGATTCACTATTGCCTTCCCCAATATCTCTCTGGAACTGTGTGTCTGTTGTTATTGTTCAGTTGCTAAGTCGACTACAGGGCACCAGGCTTCCCTGTCTTTCACTATCTCCTGGGAGTCTGTGTGTCTATCTGCTGCCAACTCAAATCCTTTTGACTACCCTGACCATTTCCTTTTCTGGAAATCATTGTCGGTTTCCTGGGCAACAAAGGTCATTTATAACCAGGGTAGAGTCTTACCTGCAGGCATTCTGGGTGATTAGCTGCAAAGAGCTTCCAGTCATCCAGGGTATAATGCTTGTGAATCGCTGTAAACATGGAGTGCTAGGAAACGAAATAGAAAGGCACCTTTAGGACGAGAAGCCAAGGGAACCCTGCCCCGCCTTCCTCCATACGGCGAGGTTAAACCACCAAGACAAAACCATCCAGTGTTCCAGCCATTCACGCTTCACTTGCTTTGAATCTGCTCCGAGGAGCCCCAAACAGAGGAAGGTGTAACCAGGGAAATCACAGGACCGTGTTTTCCATTCTAATCTCATCAGCCAACACAGCATTCAAGATTTAGGAGGCAATGCCAGGAGGCAGGGGTGGGAGAGGATGAGGAAGGGTTCTGAGAGCCCTGGTCCAGCCCACATGTGACAGGCCAAGAGCAGCCCAGAGGGCTGGTCTCCTGCTAGTCAGCAGCACAGCCCGAAGGCAAAGTGATGCTTCTTCTTCTTGTTCAGTGGCTATGTTGTGTCTGACTCTTTGCAGCCCCATGGACTGCATCATGCCAGGCATTCCTGTCCACTCTCTCCCAAAGTTCGCTCAAACTCATGTCCATTGAGTTGGTGATGCCATCCAACCATCTCACCCTCCTCTGTTGCCCCCTTCTGCCCTCAATCTTTCCTAGCATCACGGTCTTTTCCAATGAGTCAGCGATTCACAGCAGGTGGCCAAAGTATTGGAGCTTAGTGATGCTTAGTCAACCCAAAAGAACCTCAGCTTCTACCCGAAAGTTTCTCTTTGTGTTCATGACCTAAACATTTCCTGCTAAAAGCTAAACCCATCAGGCAGCTGGTATTCTTGAGGGAAGGAAGCACATAAATCCTAATTCTAAAACTATGACCATCAACCCAGCAAGGGGTTACTGAACATCTATTTTGCGTAAGAACTTCACATACATTATTTCATGTACTTCTCAGAACAACTTTGTACAATAGCAGTAACTTCGTGGGCAAAGATGGGACTTAAGAAACTTACATTTAAGAAATTTAACAACTGCTTGGCCAAAAAGGGGGCAAAGGACAGAATCAAACTCAAATCTGAATGCAGAACCCAGGCTCCTCCTCCTCCTATATAGGGGCCTCATTCCAAACTTCTCTTAGTCTCTCCCCCATTGAAAAATTCTCTGACTTAACTGATGCAAGGAACTAACTCAGCATTCTAGAAATGGAAAATTCATAGGACCCACACATAATTAGTTATTTCAATGAACACTGTCTCATTTATGGAAAGTCTTTCCTGTGCAAATGGGAAGAGCCTAGCAAGTTCTCTGTTTCTCATGAAACAGTAATCTGAGATGTGAATTAATCAGGGCTATTAATCGCTCCCTGATTCCATGCACTTTTACACAAATACATAATTCATGAAGAGCAATGGCTGATCACAGCAAAGTGAGGGGAAAGATAGGGAGAAAAAAAAAAACCCACAAATTCCTTTTCCAATTAAATTGTTAGCCTCTGGCCCAAAGCTCAACGGGGGCCGAGGGCGGACAGACGATGCAACTGATCCTGGCCTCAGACCTCAGGCAGACCACCCCCTTCACTATTTGGTGAGTTCATAATTTGTTGAAAATCTTCCTTCTAATCACTGGCTAATAATGAATCCCAGCACCTCCTGAGGTTAGACGTGCTGCCCACAGCAAGAAGCTCTTTCAACTAATTGGATTTATCTTTTCACTTGGCAGGCATTGTCTATGGAAATAGATGCACAGACTCTGAGCCTCAGAAACACACATTTCACATCGATGATGAGTTAAGATGCACTGAACCTTGAATCCAAATGCAGACACAGATGTGTGAGATGAAGGTTCTGCCCACAGTAGCTTTGCCTTTATTTTCCCAAGCCCAGGATACTAGTCTCTTTACAGGCAGAAAGAGAGCAGCCGGCTCCAGGGACCTTGAGCTTATATCAGTACTATGATCTGCCAGTGTAAGTTGGGAGGCAGGTCCCTGATGCTGGAGTCAGTCTGGGTTTGCATCTCAGCTCTCTGTCTATTTGCCTAAACGCCTTGGGCCAAGTGACCTCTCCTGTCTGTCTCTGGTGGAGTTGTGACCACCTCATCCACATTCCATCCAGTGCTTGGCACCTACAGTTTCTATATTGTGATATAATAAATGCTACACAGCAAAGTGATTCTGTCTTTTTAAAGGTGCTGTCGCTCTTCTACTAAATGTGACACTTCTCTAACACTGTAATATGGCATGACATCCAGCTTCGTTTTGTATCTCTAATTTCCAAAACTATCACAGGCATTTTCAAGGAAGAAATGGATGCAGGTCTGAAACTGAGCAGGGTCCTGTGAGGCTCCTGGGCACAGCTTTTCAGTGTCCCCCATTGCTTTGATTATAGGAAACAGCCTTCACTCAGCCTCCATGACCTTCCCGGAGTTCCAATGGGCAGATTCAAACAGTTACTGATTAGGCAAGGGAGGGGAGACCAGCAAGCTACAACAGTGAGGAGCAGCCTGGGAGCAAGGTCCTGTTTCCCCATCAAAGGATACACACGACTATATCTTTGAGCTATTTTGCGGATACCGAAACACCTTCCAGGTGGCAGAAGTTAATGATTAAGGATGGTATGCTGCCCACCCTCCTAGTGGCTCAGACGATAAAGAATCCGCCTGCCAGTGCAGGAAACACGGGTTCGATCCCTGGGTTGGGAAGACCCCTAGAGAAGGGAATGGCAACCCACTCTAGTATTCTTGCCTTGAGGACGTCATGGACAGAGGAGCCTGGTGGGCTACCGTCCAGGGGCCACCAAAGAGTCAGACGTGACTGAGTGACTGGCACTACTTCTCATGGTGCCCACAAGCCTATAGACCGCAGACAGCTGGACCTGAAGGTTGAAAACACTGACTCCTACTTACCTTACCACCAACCCATCAGAGGAATGTCTGAGAGCTGATCACACCCTCTTTGAACAATTACTACAAAACTTGTCACTATCATCCCTAAGTGCAGACACACAGTTTTGAATTCATTAGTCCATCGTGTCCCCCTTTGCCTGGCAAAGCAATGAGTATGTTAGTCGCTCAGTCATGTCCGATTCTTTGTGACCCCGTGGACTATATATAGCCCCCAGGCTCCTCTGTCCATGGGATTCTCCAGGCAAAAATACTGGAGTGGATTGCCATTTCCTTCTCCAGGGGATCTTCCTGACCCAGGGATTGAACCCAAGTCTCCTCCATTGCAGGTAGATTCAATGGCAAAGCAATAAAGCTATCCTTTTCTACTTCACCCAAAACTCCCCATCAAGGGATACACACGACGATATCTTTGAGCTATATTGCAGATACTGAAACACCCTCCAGGTGGGAGAAGTTAATGATTAAAGATGGTCTCTGAGATTTGATTGGCACCAGTGTACAAAGAAGCTGAGCTTTGGGCATCAGATCTAGACCATCTCATTGAATGTGAAGTCCAGACTCTACCCACCTTCTGATGGAAGAGAGAAAAAGAAGGGCTTCCAACAACAATCAGACTCAGAACCAATTAGTTTGGCCAAAGTGAATGACCTGAAATGTCTCACTTTTCTCCTTTCCCTTATGTATGACAACCTGTCCAGTGTGAGCACCAGAGGGAAAAAGCCCACCGTCCTACCTGTGACATCACCACTGCCATCTCAAACGTCCCCACGGTGTCCATGTTGGCCACAATGATGGGAATCCCCGAGTAGGTCTGCTTCGAGTTTCGAAATGTGAAGGTTCGCTCAAGGTCCACCTATTGCAAGAGGGAAAAGAAGTCCTTGGTTCTTTATGTGATTGGGGCAGAATTTCTAGAGTTTGCAGTGAATGAAAAGACACGAAGGAATTGTATGTCCCTGGGTCCTCTTAGGGGTTGGGCCAGGGGTTCCAAACACAAGCGAGTCCCTGAGGAAATGGAATCATGGGTTGTTATCCAGGTGCAAAAATAGAACCCAGCTCCTTGCGATCCTCAAGAAACCAGGACAAGGCACCGCATGTTCTGCCATCAAGCCTAGCCTCCAAATTGGAAGCTCTCTCCTTCCCATCCCCCGCCACCTTCTGTCGCCAGCCTGCTTCATGCCAGCCTCAAACACCACACACAAGTCACTGTTCTCCACTTCTGGAGGGACAGTTCCCCTTCTGGGAAAATCCACTCCAGTCTTCCCTGCCATTCAAGACTCTCCCTTTAATTCCCACCTTCGGAGAGAACAAGGCACTTCACCTTCACCCTGCAGTCAGCAAGCCCCATTAATCCCCTTGCCTTCAACCTTCTCCACTGTTTCATGACAACCAGCATCTTTCAAAGATAGCCACGACTGTGCACATAACCACTGGTTTCTGATTTGCAAACACAGCTCCAATTCTACCCTAATTCCAGCTTCAGGGTATTTATGACTAACTCAAGTGATCGAGAATCCAGAACGAGAGCTAAGCCAGGAAAGCGGGCTCAGCAAAAGCAGTGAGTAGGGCCAGGTGTTCGCCAAGAGCTGCTGCTGCTAAGTCACCTCAGTCGTGTCCGACTCTGTGTGACCCCATAGACGGCAGCCCACCAGGCTCCCCTGTCCCTGGGATTCTCCAGGCAAAAATTCTGGAGTGGGTTGCCATTTCCTTCTCCAATGCATGAAAGTGAAAAGTGAAAGGGAAGTCGCTCAGTCGTGTCCGCCTCTTCGCGACCCCATGGACTGCAGCCTACCAGGCTCCTCCGTCCATGGGATTTTCCAGGCAAGAGTCCTGGAGTGCGGTGCCATTGCCTTCTCCATGCCAAGAGCTAGCAGAATTTAAATCATGGCCTCAACGTGGGCCAGATCTCCGGCTGCCATACAAAGGCAGCCATGTATGTGCCCAGATGCAGTGCTCATCCTATGCCTGCTCTTATCTAAGTGCTCTGCTCTTATCTAAGGACCCCCCAACACACACACACACCACCATAGGCTCCACTTCCCAGGCTGGTTTCTGGCTGGGTTTGGCCAATGGGGTCACTGGTGGGGCAAGGGAGGAGACAGGCCTGGGTCCACGCAGAGTAGTTCTGCAGACCCCCTCGGCCATGGCCTGCCAGGTTGTGGTTCTAGCTCACAGAGTGATCCCAGGCCTTGGGACCCTCCCCTTTGGAAGTGGTTTCTCTGCAGCCAATCTCTGGGGTCCCTCATATCCCCTCTGGCATCTCTGCTGAGCCATGCTGCCTCGTATTAAATTTCCTGTTTTAAATATTCAGTCCTGTTTCCTCAGTTGGACCCTGTGGGACACAGCCCGCACGGAAGCAAGGGGGCGCTTCCCCAAAGAGAACTGGCAGCACAAACCCAGGTGTGAATCTTAAGCTGCCGCAAGAATCTGGACCTACATTAATCCTGGCTTACTAAGGACCATGGCAATAATCATTTCCTACCAGTGTTTATCTAGAGCCTTTTATTTTTCGTTGGAAGTAACTTTCTATTTTTTTTATTTTTTAATAAAAATTGCTTTACACTGTTGTGTTGGCTTCTGCCATACAGTGTGAATCAGGCATAATTACATCGTCCCTCCCCTCATCCATCCCATCCTTCTAGGTCATCACACAGCGCCAGGCTTAGCTCCGTGTTATACAGCAATTTCCCACTAGCTCTCTGTTTTACACACGACAGTGTACACATGGCTTCCCTGCTAGCTCAGTTGGTAAAGAACCCACCTGCAGTGCAGGAGACTCTGGTTTGATTCCTGGGATGGGAAAATCCGCTGGAGAAGGGATAGGCTACCCACTCCAGTATTCTTGGGCTTCTCTTGTGGCTCAGCTGGTAGAGAATCTGCCTGGAATGCGGGAGACCTGGGTTCAATCCCTGGGTTGGGAAGATTCCCTGGAGAAGGAAATGGCAACCTGCTCCAGTATTCTTGCCTGGAGAATCCCATGGGCAGAGGAGCCTAGCGGGCTACAATCTACGGGGTTGCAAGAGTTGGACACAACTTAGCGACTAAACCACCACCACCACCACCACCACCACCACCACCACCAGTGTATACACGTCAATGCTATTTTCTTTTTTTTTAATTTAAATTTGTTTATTTTAATTGGAGGCTAATTACTTTATAATATTATATTGGTTTTGCCATACATCAACATGAATCTGCCACGGGTGTACACGTGTTCCCCATCCTGAACCCCCTCCCACCTCCCTCCCCATCCCATCCCTCTGCTTCATCCCAGTGCAACAGCCCCAAGCATCCTGCATCGAACCTGGACTGCCAATTCGTTTTTTATATGATATTATACATGTTTCAATGCCATTCTCCCAAATCATCCCACCCTCGCCCTCTCCGAGTCCAAAAGACTGTTCTATACATCTGTGTCTCTTTTGTTCTCTCGCATACAGGGTTATCGTCACCGTCTTTCTAAATTCCATATATATGCGTTAGTATACTGTATTGGTGTTTTTCTTTCTGGCTTACTTCACTCTGTATAATAGGCTCCAGTTTCATCCACCTCATTAGAACTGATTCAGATGTATTCTTTTTACTGGCTAAGTAATACTCCATTGTGTATATGTACCAGAGCTTTCTTATCCATTCGTCTGCCGACAGACATCTAGGTTGCTTCCATGTCCTGGCTATTATAAACAGTGCTGCGATGAACACTGGGGTACAGGTGTCTCTTTCCATTCTGGTTTCCTCGGTGTGTATGCCCAGCAGTGGGATTGCTGGGTCATAAGGCAGTTCTATTTCCAGTTTTTTAAGGAATCTCCACACTGTTCTCCATAGTGGCTGTACTAGTTTCCATCAATGCTCAGTTCGCCCCACACCCTCTCCTTCAGCCGCTGTGTCCCCAAGTCCCTTCTCTGCGTCTGTGTCTCCATTCCTGTCCTGCAGATAGGTTCCTCAGTACCTGAGTCAGTTGTAGTGAGGTGGATAAACCTAGAGCCTGTTACAGAGTGAAGTGAGTCAGAAAAACAAATACCGCATAGTAACACGTACACACGGGATCTAGTAAAAAAAACAGTACCGATGAACCTATTTGTAGGAAGTAACTCTCGCTTTGCCATCAGCATGTCAAGACACCAGGGGATACCTAGGTCTTTTGGCCTTTTCGCATCTCCTGTTCCTCCACACACAGAAACCTTCCTGAGCCAATGAGGTCATCAACATGACGACATCGGCCTTAAACAGCATCAGCGAGGGGAAAAGAGATGCTGTGACTGCGGGGGCACTGGGGGGAGGCGCTCATCCCTTTCCCCCACTTCCTTTATGACCATGCTTGGTTCTACTTCAGTGAAGCAAGTTCAATCTGCATCCTGAAAGATAACTGATGGGAACTATTAATGGCACCCTTCTGGGCTGCTAATGGCCCTCTAACATTTTGGCTTTGCAGGCTCAGGACAATCAGGATTTCTTGGTCTCGAATTACTAATACTCCTTCCAAGAAGCATGGGAAGAGCAGCTACACTCTGCACCTGGCTGAGCTCACAATGGTATTTTTTTTTTTCTTGGCACTCCAAAAACCTATAGGCAGTAGGCAAAAAACTGTTCTCCGTGGAAGAGGTCAGCCTTGACAATGAACTCTTCCCCTCATGTCTAGTCTCCTCCACATGGCAGAGTCTATGCAATCCTTAATTCTAGGAATGAGAAATAAAATATCTGCTCCGACCTTATGTACACAGACAGAAAGACACACAAACACACACCCCAAAACAGACCAGTTGTTTGCTGAGAGAAATATTTTAAATATCCTAGCCACCAGAAACTAAACTTGGCATTTAATCTGCCACAGCTGGTCAAGGCACCAAATATAGCACCTCCAAACCCCCTCTCTGCTAAGCCTGATTTGAAAGGGCACATAAAGTAATAAGCCACCCCTCCTCCACCTCAAAAATACACGTTTCAACTGCTCTTGCTTCCCTAGTGGCTCAGACAGTAAAGAATCTGCCTGCAAGGCAGGAGACCCAGGTTCAATCCCTGGGTCAGGAACATCCCCTGGAGAAGGGAATGGCAACCCACTCCAGAATTCTTGCCTGGAGAAGCCCATGGACAGAGGAGCCTGGTGGGCTACAGCCCATGCAGTCGCAAAGAGTCAGACATGACTGGGCAAACAACACACTTTCACTTTTATCACAGTCAGTCCTACAGCCCATTGTTTGAGGGCCCAGAAGTACAACCAGAAGCCCATCTACCACGTTGCCACATATCTCAATGTCAGGAGCAACGTATAAGAAGCTGCTGCACAAATTTTGCTCTGTCCTCCTTCCTGGACAACAGTTTCATTAAGGGCCTGGAAAGCACTAGAACATGGCGTCATGGGAGCCAGCCCTGGCCATCTCCGCTCACACACATCCTTTTGTGCACACAGGGACACTTCAGTCTACCTGCTAACCTGCATGTCCACAGCCTATCCCTCAAACAGCAGTGACCTGGCCACTCTCTGAGATAGAGAGACGAGCGTCTGAGCAGCATGGCTGGCCACTAGAAAACACACCTAGGGAAGGCTCCCCACCCCCCCACCCACCTGCCCCCTGCCCTCTGCCCTCTTGCCCTGTGCAGGCCCTGGAATCCGTTCAAAGTCATCTGGGCAGGAAATTCAGGATCCTGAGTATCTAGAGCACGGCCCCGAGGGAAAGGCCCAGCCTTCAGCTCTGTCCAATGAGAAGGGACAAAAATGGGGTCTGAGGCAGGGGCCTCTTTTGCCTAAATCTATGGATGGTGCTGATTAAAGCAATTCTCTGTGTTACTTGGTACCGGTCTCACGTGTGGACTGTAAGTACAGGGCAATGCCTTTCCCTGCTGTGGTCCGAGTGGCTCAGAAGGGTGCAAATAATTAACGTCTGGCTAAGGGTAAGGATGGGATCGTGTTTTGGCTCCCAGTCTTTCAGGGCAATGTGTGGTGGCCCCAGCCCAGCCCTCTGAACGTGCCTGGTCCCCAGGATGTTTCCCCATCAGGTGTCAGGATTCATGGAAGCACGTGCAGTCGCATATCACCACAAAACGACGGTGCTCCACTGTGCAAAGGCTCCAGTGGCCAGCCCCCGGCACCTGTGTGCACATCAGAATCACGCATGATGATTCCCAAAATACACATGCTCAATCCGCCCCAACCTCATAAATTAGAACCTTTGTGAAGGAGACACTGTATTTAGGAGTGTCTTCCTAGGTGATTCTGATGCATTCATGAAAAGCAAGCCTAGTCAAACCCTCCAGTGTGACAGAGCAACATTTACAGAGGCTGTTACAGTTGGAACTGTCTCTCCTCCAAAAGGCATTGAAATACCAACCAGTTCAGTACCTGTGAACATGACCTTTTTGGAGATAAGGTCTTTGTGGGTAATCAAGGTAAGATGAGATCATTAAGGTAGGTCCCACTCCAGTATGACTAGTGTTCTTATAAAAAGTGGGACTTTGGACAGAGACACACAGCAAGGGAGAATGCTGATTGATGGGGAAGGCAGAGATTGAACAATGCTTGCAGCCAAGGAATAACCAGGCTGTGCGTCAACAACCTGAAGGAAGGGGAGAGGCAAGGAAGATTCTCCCTCATAGCTCTCAGCAGGAACCCACCCTGCTGAAATCTTGACCCGGTGCTTCCAGAACTGAGACAATAAATCCCTGTTGTGTGAGTCAGTCGGTCTACGATACTTTGTTACAGTGGCCCCAGAAAACACAGAGCCCAGGAAATAACACAACTGGCTCAGAGCCTGGAAGAACCCAGGTCTCCTTTCTTCCAGCCAATATCCTCTCTACTCTGCCATGGTCTTGCTCCTCTCAGACCAGCCTGCTGTCCACTGAAGCTGGACCAGAACTCACCAGAGCTGGTCCATTTCTCACCGGACCTCTGGTGAGAAAAAGACTACGGAGCATTTAGGAGATTGATCACTCATTGGGTTATGTCTTGTCTGCCCCAGCCCAAGTGACCAGTTTTCCGCTGCAAACTCCTTCACTGTCCGACTTCCAACATTATGGTTGTGCCGTTAGGTTTGTGGTTTTCTTTAAACATCTTACTAGCTTAAGGACAAGGATGGGACCCTGGAGCAAGGAATGGGTCCAAAGGAAGAAAATTCTCAGGCAGTCAGGGATGAGGTCACCCCCTCAGTGTGGCAGAGCTCTTGCCCAACCAACATGTCCCTTCCTCTGAAAACACTACCTAAATGCAGCCCTGTGGCCCTCTATTCCTGCGGCCCGAGGACTTGTGGAAACAGGAGCATAGACAATGGAGGGACAGCTGACAATGGCTGGTGACGTGGTACAACCACAGGAAGGCCACCTGGGCTGTCTCCACTTGTACCCTTAGCCTCTGGGAGCTGATCTCAGGTTCATTTCCTGTGACACTTGTGGCAATGCCCTGGCAGGAGCACTAACCTTGAGTGTGAGGGCACCCTGCCTTTCTCTCCATTTCCTGCTCACTTGCCTGGTGGATCCAGCAGCTAGTCCAGCTCTGAGCGAAGCTGCTGCAGCGATGCATCTTGTCAACAGTCACCAGGCTCCCCTCCCAGCCAGACTGCTATCACGGGGGCTGTTTGCTATCACGGGGGCTGTTTGCTCTCCCGGCTCCACTCACATCTGCTCTAGGGCTGGGCTCAAAGTCCGGCCATTTACCATTTAGTTTCAAATTTACATTCAGATATCCCCGTGCCTGGGGGCATGCACTTCAGGATGATACCTGGTCGTACAATGCAAAGTTTTCCTCTGCCTGTGGGAAACTTCAGGCATCCACAGCCCACTGAGCACACCTTGAAAGGGGGTTAGAGGTCCTCCTAGATCCCTCAGTATCAATGAAGCAGGCAGCCAGGTGATGGGGGTAGCCAACAGGCAGCTAAACCATGATGGTATCCAAATGGGCTTCCCTGGTGGCTCAGATGGCAAAGAGTCTGCCTGCAATGCAGAAAACCTGGGTTTGATCCCTGGGTTAGAAAGATCCCTTGGAGAAGAAAATGGTAACCCACCCCAGTATTCTTGCCTGGAGAATCCCATGGACAGTGGAGCCTGGCAGGCTACAGTCCGTGGAGTTGCAAAGAGTAGGGCACAACTGAGCAACTTTACTTCCTGCTGCTGCTAAGTCGCTTCAGTCATGTCCAACTCTGTGCGACCCCATAGACAGCAACACACCAGGCTCCGCCGTCCCTGGGTTTCTCCAGGCAACAACACCGGAGTGGGTTGCCATTTCCTTCTCCAACACACGAAAGTGAAGTCACTCAGTCATGTCTGACTCTTAGCAACCCTTCTCCGACTGCAGCCTACCAGGCTCCTCTGTCCATGGAATTTTCCAGGCAAGAGTACTGGAGTGGGGTGCCATTCACTTCCTAGGTCCCTCAATATCAATGAAACGGGCAGTCCGGTGATGGGGGTGGCCAGCAGGCAGCTAAGCCATGATAGGAGCCAAATGGAAAGGCAACGCCAGTTAATTCAGGTTTCCAGGGAGGGAGCTGGTAAACTCCCACAAACGTGGAAATCTGAAAACACTTCTCAAGGGCACCGAGATCTCACTGCTGTGTGTGCATGTAGATTGCAATGTATCATGGGAAGCTGGGACATTAACAGCTTCAGTCAGCCCAAATTACGAAACCAGATGACTCAAGACAAAGTCATACTATTCCCTGGAAAAGAGTAATTCATTCTAGTGCAGAAGGGGGTGACAGAGGATGAGATGGTTGGATGGCATCATCGACTCAAGGGACATGAGTTTGAGCAAACTCTGGGAGATAGTGAAGGACAGGGAAGCTTGGTGTATTGCAGTCCGTGGGGCTGCAAAGAGTCAGACACGACTAAGCAACTGAACAACAACAACAAACATAAATTCTGAATGTTTTACAAGAGGTTTCCTGCTTCAGAAAATACACATAATACATCCTTGCTTTAAATATATGATTTTTCTCAAAATAACTTTTTCTTTACGTGAACCCAATATTTAGATTATTGCTGCCACCAAATTATTAGTCTGCCCCAAATCCCCACATCTCGTCTCAGTGTGGACTCAGGTACCAGCTACTGCTGAGACTTCAGGAGTCTGGGCCCTGCCATCCAAGCTGTTCGTTGTTCTTCCAAGTGACACAGTGAAGGGCAGGAAGAGAGTTGACCAATCCAGAGTGACAAGTGTTACTCATTCCCCACCTCTTCCAGTCTGGGCTCCAGCTGCCAACCCTCCAGCTTGAGAAAGTGAGTTGATTAGTTCTGATTATTGGCTAAAGCAGGAGGCTTGTAGTTAATTCAAACAAGCCCTCAGCTGGCAGCACCAGGCACTGCAGTCAGGAGTCCCAGCCGCACAGGCAGGCAGGCAGGCAGCCCAGATCCTCGCAAGGGGATTTATTTATGGTCCTGGAAGGGGGGGGGGGGGTGTTTCTCCGGTGGAGAAACCTATGCTGGCTCAGCCTCCCCCTGTTTACATCTGCAACCCCTGCCTCCAGACACAGCAGTTTCCTCACCTTTCTCTCCAGCTCAAAGCCCCAAGCAAAGCCACCATCACACATATACACATCTCCAGGGGATTCTGCCTATCTGTGCAACTAGTTTATCCTTCAAGACTTGACCTTCCTCCTGCCCCCACCCTCTAGCTCTTTCCAGTCTGGTCTCCACCTGTTCCTCAGGCTTTGCTCTCATTATTAAGGCAGAATGGGCAAAACTGCCCCCACCCCTGCCCCCCAGCGGTCCCATTAGCCCCCACACCCGCACCCCAGTGTTTCCAGCTTCTGGAAGACTGGGTTGGACTCCAGCTGTCCAGTAAGGGGGTGCCACCAGGCACAGGTCCCCAGCCTGTGCCTCCCAGAAGTCACTGAAACGCAGAAAGTAAACCCTAAACTTTTGTCCCGGAGTTTCCCTGTGTTTCAGACCTCCTAAAATAAATTCCATGGCTGGACCTGATACTAAAGCTGTCGGAGTTCTCCGCAGAGAGACGCTGCCAAAAAAATCCCCGTCCCTGTACACCTGGGCTCTGCTGCGTCCTTTTCACCCTATATGCACCCCTCAACCGGCCCCTGTCGTCGCCGTCACTCTTTCTGAATCAGCTGATCACTTGGTCTTCGCTCCTCTGGGGTTTAGTTCCGCTGTCCCTTTCCCCTCGCCGCCCCAACCGGACGCATTGAAGATTTTAGGCCAGAGTCGGACCCCTTAAGGACAGCTCGGACCTCTTACAGACACCTCCTGTCCTGGCAGGGAACCAGCTGGTTTTCCCTCTCTCCGGTGGTGAGAAGAGCAGAGGGGGTCGGCGTCCCACCCACCCCTAGACACACTGAAAAGCAGGCGCGGTGGGTGCACAGTACAGCGGCTCTCACCCACCTCCCCCGCGCCACCCCGGAAAAAAACAAACAATCCCACACCAATGCGGCTTTCCAAGGGCCCCACCTCGGCTCGACTCTTGAGGCTGCTTCGCTTGGGTCGGAGCAGGACATCTTTGAAGTCCAGCTTGAGGTCCGCATCTATGCGGGGCATGGTGCGGGCAGCGCGCTCCGGCTGGCGCGGCTGGAGCCCGCAGATCCTTCCTGCAGTACAGGCGGCGCGGGACACGAGCAGCGGGGTTTGCGGGGAGCCGGGAAGGTTAGGGCGGGCGGGGCGGGGCTCCGGCGCGCGGGGGCGGGGCGGGGCTCCGGCGCGCGGGGGCGGGGCCTCCGGTGGGCGGGGCGGGGCTCCGGCGGACGGGGCGGGGCCTCCGGTGGGAGGGGCGGGGCTCCGGCGGACGGGGGCGGTGCCGCGGGAGCGCGAGGGTGGAAGGCTGTGCCGCGGCGGCTGCTCTGCCCGCGCGCACGCGGCCCCCTTAAGGCCTCGGGCCACCCCCAGCCCCTCTCGGCCCCGCCCCGCGCCCCGGAGGCCCCGCCCCCAAAGGCGGCGGCCGAGGTGAAGAGCAGAGCCGGGAACTGACGCGGTGGCGACAGACCAGATGGACGCTAAGAAGTCCGCTCGTGTGACACTTCTGGCCGCTGCCCGCCCCTGTTTACGGGCTTGCTCACTGCGGTGACCAAAGTGTGTGGGGAGGGGGAGGAGGAGTGCACACCGTCTCGTCTGTCACCGAGGTCCCCTGTAGGGAGGAGACTTGGCCTGTGACCCCCTCACCCACGGAAAAGTCCACTCCTTGAAAGGCTTCCCTTCTTTCATTTCAAGCCCCGTGTGCCCGTCAGGTGCTGAGTCACACCTCTCACATGCCAAAAACGAAGAAACCCCTGGGAAGTTGGAGAGAACTGGGAAAAGAGAGTGGGCAGGTGACTCTATTTAGCCGTGGTGGACTTGTTGAGACAATCTTTGCGTTCCCTTTGGATTTCAAGAATTTGTATTAATATAAAAGCGTAACGTCTGTAGTCGGCGGAGATCCTGAGATTCGAGGGACCTTAGTCCTTCTGAGAATGAGTGATGTCAGTTTATTTTTAGTTCACTTGTTGACCACGCTGAGCCGTCATTATGCATTAGGAATGTGCTCAAGTGCCCGCCCTGCACCTGCTCATTCACTTGCACAACAACCCAATGAAGAAGGAGCCCGTTTGCAGATAAGGAACTTGAGGACATATAAAGGAAATAACTTGCCCAAGGTTACAATAAAGTTAAATATAAATCTCTCGGTCCTTAAAACTTACTACAACCTTAGGCAAAGCTGCTTTTGTCTTGGGACCTCTCTCTGCCTGGGTTCAAAACCTGACCCCACCACATTCTAGCTGGATGACCTTGGGGGAGCCACTTAATAATTTATCTAAACCTGTTTTCTCATAAGTTAAAAGATGAAGAAAAACATTTAACGCTATTCTCTCCCACGTTTGGGAGAAAATTAAATTGTGTGTGTGGGTTTCCCGTAATTAATACATGGGAACTGTTTATTTGGAGTCACATGTAGCATCATGTGCTTTTTGCTTTGCATCCTCAAACTAGATTGCTAACTGCACAAAAGCAACTTTCATTTTCTTTCAGTTGTCTGCAGGCTTGACCTGTTCTCAGGGAACTCATATTTGGTACAGCTGACCATAAAGAAATATCACAATGTTCATTTAACACAAATGTCTGCACATGATAAAGTTCTCAGCCCGTCCCACTTGCTCTCAACACCTTTGCACCATAGGAAGTTCCTGAAGTTTCCTGGAAGGAAATGAAAGTTATCAGGGAGAGAGTGAAAGTCACCACAATTAGCTGGGCAGGCTAAGTATTTATAACCCTTATGGAATCATTTGTTGGGAGCCAGCCAGATGGGCTGCTTATTTTCAAAGTCTCAAGTTAATTCTGATCTTGATTCTGATCTTAAGTTCCTAACTAAAAACAAGGTAAAATGTAATTATTTATGGTATGGTTATTTGAAAATGATACTCCCAACAGGGAAGAGAAACTAAACTTACGAAGGATCTACCTGGGGTTACAGTAACGGGTGAATGTGGGCTTTATAGTTGTTATTACCTACCACATCTTACTCAGACGGTAAAGCGTGTGCCTACAATGCAGGAGACCTGGGTTCGATCCCTGGGTCGGGAAGATCCCTTGGAGAAGGAAATGGCAACCCACTCCAGTATTCTTGCCTGGAAAATCCCATGGACGGAGGAGCCTGGTAGGCTACAGTCCATGGGGTCGCAAAGAGTCGGACATGACTGAGCAACTTCACTTTCACATCTTAACGGAAAAGCCTCCTTTGGGTGACCTTGCTCATTATTAACCAGGAAGGTACCTCTCCTCTTGGTCTCTTGCCCAGATAGAGACAGAAGACCACCCTGTGCATTCCATTTTCTTTCCTTCTGGAATGTTCCATCATACCTTTCCTCTTCCCAGGCACAAAATCATGTTCCAGGGGTCTTAGCTAAGAACTCAGAAGGGCAGAGGAACAATTATTTCTTCTCTAAAATTTGTTATTTTAAGTTACAGTCTAACCAAGTTTATATGCAGAGTTGAAATAGGAGAACATAAGGTTCAACCTATTTATAATTTAAATGTAATAGATTCACAAGTTATTTAAATACAGGGGAAGATTTGACTTAATTGAAGCACTAAAAGGAAAATGAATATATTGAATTTAAATATGTGGTGTAACATGTTTATAGAAATTTAATTACATTTATGAACAGGACTAAACACTTTCAAAGGCTTCTTGATGATAAAATGTACTAACTTTAGAAAAAGATGATTAGGAACCTAACTTTGAAAAGTTAAAGAATTTGAGGTTTTAAAAGTGCAACTTTGGAGGGGAGGTAGGTTTAGCAGTGGTCTTGTTGCTGTATAACAAATTATCAAAAAAATTTAGCAGTTTTAAAAACACGATTTCTATAGGTCAGAAGTTTGCGTCTGGCTTAGATAGTTTCTTTACTTCAAGGTTTTATCAGACTACAATCCAAGTGTTAGCCAGAACTGTGGTCTCATAAGAACCTCAACTGGGGAAAGACCGGCTTTCAAACTTTCTCAGATTGTTGTGAGAATGCATTTCCTGCAGCTGCAAAACTGAGGATTTCAGTCTTTCAGAGGTCTCTCTCTGTTCTTGCTCGTACTCAGTCACGTCCAACTCTTTGCGACTCCATGGACTGTAGCCTGCTAGCTCCTGTCCGTGGGATTCTCCAGGCAAGAATACTGGAGTGGATTGCCATTTCCGCTTCCATGGGATTTTCCCTGCCCAGGGATGGAACCCACGTCTCTTGTGTCTCCTATACTGGCAGGTGGATTCTTTACCAGTAGCTCCACTTGGGAAGCCCCTCTGCTCCTAGTGGCTGCTTGCAGATCCTTGCCATGTAGGTTTCTCCAACATGCCCGCGTATTTCCTGAAAGCGTGCTTCTTCAAAGCTGGCAATAGAATTTGAGTTTACTAGCCAGATGGGGAGAAGGCAATGGCACCCCACTCCAGTGTTCTTGCCTGGAGAATCCCAGGGATGGTGGCTGCAGTCCATGGGGTCGTCAAGAGTCGGACACAACTGAACGACTTCACTTTCACTTTTCGCTTTCATGCATTGGAGAAGGAAATGGCAACTCACTCCAGTGTTCTTGCCTGGAGAATCCCAGGGATGGTGGAGCCTGGTGGGCTGCCGTCTATGGGGTCGCACAGAGCTGGACACGACTGAAGCGACTTAGCAGCAGCAGCAGCCAGATGGAGTCCTGTCTGTGTGTGTGCGTGTGTGCTAAGCTGCTTCAGTTGTGTCCGACTCTTTGCAACGCTATGGACTATAGACCATCGTGACAGCTCCTCTGTCCATGGGGTTCTCCAGGCAAGAATACTGGAGTGGGTTGCCATGCCCTCCTCCAGGGATCCTCCTGACCCAGGGACTGAACCCGTGTCTCTTATGTCCCCTACATTGGCAGGTTGGTTCTTTACCACTAGAGCCACCTGGGAAGCCCAGAGTCCTGTTCAACAAAATGTAATCGCTAGAGTAATGTCTCATTACTTTGCTATATTCTGTTAGAAAGAAGCTCAGGTCCTGTCCACACTCAACAAAGGGGATATTAAAAGGGCATGAGCTCTGGGAGGTGAGGGGCACAGAGGGAACTCTAGGGCCTGTCTGTCATTGCTGTTTTTCTACCTCTCCCCCTATTCCAGGATTCAAACCGGAATTTTGAGCTGTATTTCATTTAGTTCTCGGCACCAAGAGCATCCTTAGTCTCCTCAAATCTGTGACAGTTTCCCAGGTTTTCCTTATCATTCATGACCTTGACACTTCTGAAGAGAATTGGTCATAGATTTTCTCCCTCAGTTTGGGTTTACCTCATGTTTTCTTAATATAAGACTTGGGTTAGGATGTGTATGCGTGTGTGAAGAATACAACAGACGTGAAGCACTCATCTCATTGTATTATGTCAGGGGCTCATGATAGTAATGTGATTTGTTACTGGTGATGTGGAAGTTAATGACTTTGATAAGGTCGTGTCTGCCAGGTTTCTGTACTATAAACTGATCCTTTTCTATTCTCCATGTTCTTTTCAAAGCGAGTTACTAAGCCACTCTACACTCAGGCAGAGGGGATTTAGCTCCACCTCTTGGAGGGAAGAGTGTCAAAAAATTCATGATGTATGTTAATGTGCTGTGTTCACTCATGTCTGACTCTTTGCGACCCCCTGGACTGGGACCCATCAGGCTCCTCTGTCCATGGGATTTCCCAGGTGAGAATGCTGGCATGAGCTGCCATTTCCTTCTCCAGAGAATCTTTCTGACACAGGGATCAAACTCGTGTTTCTTGCATCTCCTGCATTTGCAGCTGCATTCTTTATCACTAACACCACCTGGGAAGTCCTTCATATTGCTCAGTAATTAGTAAATCAATTTGGGGAGATATTTTGAGGCTGTACAACTATCCTATTTCTCACTGAAGCTTCTATTAATTTTAGCATTCATGATTGAAAAATTTTTACTATTTGCTTTTCTTCTCCTCTACTAATATGAAAGTTATATTCTCCATTTCTGTTATGTTTTTTAAAAGTCTTTATTAAATGAGTTACAGTATTGCTTCTGTTTCATGTTTTGGTTTTTTAGCTGTGAAGCATGTGGGATCTCAGCTCCCCAATGAAGGATGGAACCCATACCCCCTTGCACTGGAAGTCAAAGTCTTCACCACTGGATCACAGGAAGTCTCTGTTTCTATTTTTTTATTCAGTTCCTAGAAGTTATAACATGCGTCATATCTTTTTGCCTTTTCATACTGTCTTAAAACTCAAGATTCAAAAAACTAAGATCGTAGTATCCAGTCCCATCACTTCATGGCAAATAGATGGGGAAACAATGGAAACAGTAACAGGCTTTATTTTCTTGGGCTCCAAAATCACTGCAGATGGTGAGTGTAGTCAAGAAATTAAAAGACGTTTGCTCCTTGGAAGAAAAGCTATGAGCAACCTAGACAGCATATTAAAAAGCAGAGACATTACTTTGCTGACAAAGGTCTGTCTAGTCAAAGCTATGGTTTTTCCAGTGGTCATGTATGGATGTGAGAACTGTAAACAAAGCTGAGTGCCGAAGAACTGATGCTTTTGAACTGTGGTGTTGGAGAAGACGCTCGACAGTCCCTTGGACTGCAAGGAGCTCAAACCAGTTAATCCTAAAGGAAATCAGTCCTGAATATTTATTGGAAGGACTGATGTCGAAGCTGAAATTCCAATATTTTGGCCATCTGTTGCGAAAAACTGACTCATTGGAAAAGACCCTGATGCTGGAAAAGCAGGAAGAGAAGGGGACAACAGAGGATGAGATGGTTGGATGGCACCATTGACTCGACAGACATTAGTTTGACAAGCTCCGAGAGTTGGTGATGGACAGGAAATCCTGGCGTGCTGCAGTCCATGGGGTCACAAAAAGTCAGACACGACTGAGTGACTGAATTGAACTGAACTGAATAACGTGTATTTGGTTTATTAAGTTCTTAAATTATTAAAATCTTTACCCCATCCCCAAATAGTACAAAGATTGCAAAACACTCCAAGTCTATTCATCACATTCATGACTTACATGCTATTTTTAGCACAATATTTTGAGTCTCTTTGTTATTAATATTTATTTTACCCCAGTAGATAATGTCATTGCTGTTGCTATTTTTAAGTCACTAATTAGTTTCACCCATGTTACCACTTTAATCTTTTTGATCTCAGTTCTGCTAGCTGGGATGGCTGTCTAATTCTGAAGACTGTTCTTTAGGATTCTTTTTTTTTTAGTGAGGTTTTCCTTGTGATGAACTCTCAGTTTTTGTTTATCTGCACATGTCTTTATTTTGTCCTCATTTTTGAATAATATTTTTCCCAGGTATGGAATTCTAGATTGCTAGTTACTTTCATCAGCGCACTGATAATCTCTCTGAGAAGTGCCTTTTGGTGTCCATTATTGCTGTGAAGTCAGTTGTAAATCTACTTGTACATCCTTTAATGGAGACAGTACTATATTGAAGCTATGATGGCTCAGGCATTTCCCCCTTTTGCTTTGTTGTTTCTTCTATTCTGTTCAACAGTCAACAGCTCTCTTTACACACAGCTGGGCAGTGGGGAGAAGCTGGGAGCTGAATGTAGATCCCCTTCATCCTAACACTGAAGATTTAGGGTTCCCCTTTGGGGGTCCCCATTTTGTGTGGGCAGGGTCTTCTATCAGACCCTCTTCCTTGCATGAGACCTGAGCGCTGACAGTTCACTTTCCCCTGACACAGATACTGAACCGAAGCAGAGGTGAGGGGTGTCAGCAGATTCTCCAATAATGTGTTTACCTCTCCAGTTACTGATATCTTGCCGAACACTGGCCCATGAGCTTCCCAGTGTGTTCAATTCTACCGTGCTGAACAGGCTTCAGGTTGTTGTGAAGTCTGATGTTTTTTACTATTTTTAGAGCGGGAGGGTTGACCGGTATGACCTAGTCCATCATTAACCAGCAATTAGAACCTGACAATGGTCGCTCAATCACTAAAGTTTAAGGTTTCCCTTATGGCTCAGTGGTAAAGAATCTGCCTGCCAGTACAGGAGACAGGTTCAATCCCTGGTGTGGGAAGATCCCACATACCGCCACAACTTCTGAGCTTGTGCCCTAGAGCCTGGGAGCCGCAGCTTCTGAAACTGGCATGCCCTGGAGCCTGTGCTCATCAATAAGAGACGGCCCTGCAATGAGAAGCTTGCACACCGCAACGAAGAGCAGCCCCCGCTGCAACTAGAGAAAGCCCATTGCAGCGACAAAGACTCAGCACATCCAAAAATAAATTCTTCTTAAAAAGCTCTAAGGTTTATGGATTAACAGTGACTGGACCAACTGTCATTTTTCAGACACAAGTTTGAAGGAAAGTCGCGTTTGGTAAAGTATGGCCACAGTCCTTTCCATTTCTCAAGTGATTACTCTCCACCTGCCCTTCTGCTAAACCCTTGCAGTGCATTGTCTCCTTGGATTATGGAAACAAAGCTATGAAATACAGTCTGTTCTTATTCCCATTTAACGGTTAAACAAAGTAAAATAGAGCTGTTCAAACTAGGACCTGGCTGACATCAGACTTCCCCTAGGCAAGCAGTCTTACCTACAGAAAAACAAAAATCCTTGTTGAATTGGATAGAGTTCAGTTCAGTTTAGTCACTCAGTCATGTCTGACTCTTTGCGACTCCATGAACCACAGCACGCCAGGCCTCCCTGTCCATCATCAACTCCTGGGGCCCACTCAAACTCATGTCCATTGAGTCGGTGATGTCATCCAACCATCTCATCCTCTGTCGTCCCCTTCTCCTCCTGCCCTCAATCTTTCCCAGCATCAGGGTCTTTTCCAGTGAGTCAGCTCTTCACATCAGGCGGCCAAAGTATTGGAGTTTCAGCTTCAACATCAGTCCTTCCAATGAACACCCAGGACTGATCTTCTTTAGGACGGACTGGTTGGAGCTCCTTGCAGTCCAAGGGACTCTCAAGAGTCTTCTCCAA
The DNA here is from genome assembly GCF_032405125.1 of Capricornis sumatraensis. Taxonomy (NCBI): domain Eukaryota; kingdom Metazoa; phylum Chordata; class Mammalia; order Artiodactyla; family Bovidae; genus Capricornis; species Capricornis sumatraensis. The sequence continues at coordinate 44,271,238 of NC_091090.1, forward strand.
CACCACAGTTCAAAAGCATCAATTCTTCGGTGCTCAGCTTTCTTCACAGTCCAACTCTCACACCCATACATGACTAGCTTTGACTAGATGGACGTTTGTTGACAAAGTAATGTCTCTGCTTTTTAATATGCTGTCTAGGTTGGTCATAACTTTCCTTCCAAGGAGTAAGTGTCTTTTAATTTCATGACTGCAATCATCGTCTGCAGTGATTTTGGAACCCAGAAAAATAAAGTCAGCCACTGTTTCTCCATCTATTTTCCATGAAGTGATGGGACCGGATGCCATGATCTTCGTTTTCTGAATGTTGAGCTTTCAGCCAACCTTTTCACTCTCCTCTTTCATTTTCATCAAGAGGTTTTTTAGTTCCTCTTCACTTTCTGCCATAAGGGTGGTGTTATCTGCATATCTGAGGTTATTGAGATTTCTCCCGCAATCTTGATTCCAGCTTGTGCTTCTTCCAGCCCAGCGTTTCTCATGATGTACTCTGCATATAAGTTAAATAAGCAGGGTGACAATATACAGCATTGATGTACTCCTTTTCCTATTTGGAACCAGTCTGCTGTTCCATGTCCAGTTCTAACTGTTGCTTCCTGACCTGCATACAGGTTTCTCAAGAGAGACCCCATTAATTAAAAATATATCTTGGAGACATTACTTCCCACCTATTAGGATGGATATTATTTTTAAAATATAAAGTATTGGCAAAGATGTAAAGAAATTGGAACACTTCATTCTTGCTGGTGGGAATGTAAAATGGTGAGGTTGCAGTGGAAAACAACTGGGCAGTTCCTCAAAAAGCTAAACACAGAATTACCATATGATCCAGCAATTCCAGCTCAGGGTATATACCCCAAGCACTGAAAGCAGGGACTCAAACAGACACTTGAACATCAGTGTTCACAGTAGCATTATTCACAGTACCCAAAAGATGGAAATATGTAACTTGTCCATGGATGAGTGAATAAACAAAATGTAGTATATTCATACAATGAAATAGTATCCAACCTTTTAAAAAGAATGAAATTCTGATCCATTCTTTAACATAAATGAACCTTGAATATATTATGCTAAGTGAAATAAGCGCATCTCGAAAGGAAAACTATTGTACGGTCACACTTATAGGAGGAATCTAGAGTACACAAATTCACAGACACAGAAAGCAGAATGGAGGTTACCAGGGGCTGGGAGGAGGGGGATTAGGGTTTGATAGGTACATACAGAGTTTCTGCTTGGGTGATGAAAATTTCCTGGAGATAGTGGTGATGGTTGCATGACATTATAAACGTTCATAACGTTGCCAAATTGCACATTTTAACACGGTTACAATGGTAAATTTTGTGTTATGTGTATTTTACCACAGTAAAAAGTCACCAAAATATAAATGCAGTAAATCATGTTTTGTTTTTTTAAAGTAGTTTGTTGATATAAAATATTTCATTCCCCCGACCCCACCATATTTTACCTTAATTCAGGACTTCTAAAGCAATGTCATTTGGGGTTATGGAAAAACATGGTCCCAATCCTAAAACCATTTACTGAGAAATGTTCTATGTGGGTTTTCCAAATTCCGGTTGGAACTCAATTAATGTATACTCAATTCTCAATGGATTTGAAATGGCACACCAAAAAAAAAAAAAAAATCTACTCAAAAGGCTATATAGATCAGGGTATTAAGGAGAGAGGAAAATTGTATTAGGAGAATAATAAAAGCCAGTGTAAATTCATCACATAGAAATGCATTACATGGTCCTAAAGCTAAAAAAAGGCCTCCAGATATGGCATTCTGATTCCTAGGATCAAAATGTGGCTACAGTATTCAATGTCCATAAATATGAAAACAAAGTCTCAGATTCTTCCTGTTCCTGAACTGAGATTTAAAAGGCATTTTTCTCATGGGTCTCTGCTAGGATAACATTGTGTGATGGAAATGTGAGAATTTCCCATGATTTTTTTATATGACATTTGCCTGTATAAGTAAACCCACAGCAATAATTCAAAGGAGGCAATTCTGTAGGTAAAAGATTATGTTATATAACTCAACAAATATTTCTTGAATCGCTAAGCTGTTTGCATAAATATGACAAATTCTCAACCTATCCTCAAAGATTTCATCCAGGAACCAGGGTAGGAACTGCTAACTAAGAAAGAGCCAGTGCTATTTACAGGGCTTGCAAACTTGCTGTCTCACCTAAACTTCACCTGTCTGGTTTAACTAGCACAGTGCTTTTGTGTTTTTTGTTTGTTTGTTTTGCTTTTATTTATTTTCTTTCTTTCAGTTGAAAGTGCATGCTGTTTACAGATGACACATTTTCTGGTTCAGAGCAGCTCCTACCAATTTCCACCATATCACCCCCAGTCTGATTTATGTATTTATTTTGTTTACCTGACCTTTGCAGATATTTATTTGCAATGTTCAAATGACTTCACACCTGTTAATTATTGCTGTAAAAAAAAATACATCCTGGCTTTTACTGTTATTACTCAGCTGATTAGGGTTGTTCTGCTTCATCACCTTGAGGATTTCACTGAGGTTTGTGTGATACAAAGCCAACAGTCAATCAGTGACCTTTCAGCATCACGTTTGGTTTGAGATTTTATTATTTCAGTGTTGCAGACTTTAGGATCTCATAGGAGATACGCTTTTCTCTTTCTCATTGACCATTACTATAAGAAGCTGGGCTTAAATAAAAGTGTCCAACATCCCCCCTCTCCCATGGCCTCTGTCCTCATTAGCTACGCGTTTGTGATGATAGTGACAATCTCATTCCACATCTACTGGTTCATTGAATTCACAAGACACCATTCTCCAAAGCTGCTATGAAACTTTAAACAAAAGGCCATCTAATTTGATTTCTACTTCTAGAATGTGTCTCTGGGGTTTGTAACAGAACCCAGGAGCACCAGAGAGCTATTTTAGGCAGAACCGTGCCTTGGAGGGAGAGCAAACAGAATGACAAAGGTTCTAAGTATGTAACACAAGTATGTAACACATCTTTCGTACACCGTGTTAAATATTTTAGGATCTCTTCAAATAAAAGGTGCTGCTAAGTCTCTTGGTGGGGAGGACTTTCAGCTGAGTTGCATGGAGACTGGATGATTGTATTAGCTCAGTTTTTTTCAATGCTGTGCCCTAGGTGAATACCCAGGCTCTCCTCATTTTTAAAACGTTGTTTAGTGTTCTTGCCAGCTTTGATGAAAGGAGAAAATCACCTAATTTCTAACATCTGCTATCAGCTGGCTACCAAGATGGCTACCTTCTTGTCTCCAGGACTAGGTGGCCTGGGACATCAGTAGGAAGAATTAAGCTTCTCCTACAGCTGAGAAGCTGATAACTAGTTTGCTTTTTTTCCCCTTTTCTTATTGTTCAGACACTCAATCATGTCCAACTTTTTGCACCTCCGTGAACTGCATCATGCCAGACTTCCCTGTCCTTTACTATCACCTGGAGTTTGCTCAAGCTCATGTCCATTGAGTTGATGATGCCATCCAACCATCTCATCCTCTGTTGCCCCCTTCTCCTCCTGTTCTCAATCTTTCCAAGCATCAGGGTCTTTTCCAATGAGTCAGTTCTTCACATTCAGTTCAGTTCGTTCAATTGCTCGGTCGTGTCCAACTCTTTGCAACCCCATGAATCACAGCAAGCCATGACTCCCTTTCCATCACCAACTCCCAGAGTTCACTCAAACCCATGTCCATTGAGTCGGTGATGCCATCCAACCATCTCATCCTCTGTCATCCCCTTCTCTTCCTGCCCTCAATCTTTCCCAGCATCAGGGTCTTTTCCAGTGAGTCAGCTCTTCACATCAGGTGGCCAAAGTATTGGAGTTTCAGCTTCAACATCAGTCCTTCCAATGAACACCCAGGACTGATCTCCTTTAGGATGGACTGGTTGGAGCTCCTTGCAGTCCAGGGGACTCAAGAGTATTCTCCAACACCACAGTTCAAAAGCATCAATTCTTCGGTGCTCAGCTTTCTTCACAATCCAATTCTCACATCCATACATGACCACTGGAGAAACCATAGCCTTGGCTAGACAGACCTTTGTTGGCAAAGTAATGTCTCTGCTTTTGAATATGCTGTCTAGGTTGGTCATAACTTTCCTTCCAAGGAGTAAGCGTCTTTTAATTTCATGGCTACAACCACCATCTGCAGTGATTTTGGAACCCCCTCAAAAAAAGTCTGACACTGTTTCCACTGTTTGCCCATCTCAGCAGTGGCCACAGGACTGGAAAAGGTCAGCTTTCATTCCAATACCAAAGAAAGGCAATGCCAAAGAATGCTCAAACTACCGCACAATTGTATTCATCTCACACGCTAGTAAAGTAATGCTCAAACTTCTCAAGCCAGGCTTCAGCAATACATGAACCGTGAACTTCCAGATGTTCAAGCTGGTTTTAGAAAAGGCAGAAGAACCAGAGATTGAATTGCCAACATCTGCTGGATCATCGAAAAAGCAAGAGAGTTCCAGAAAAACATCTATTTCCACTTTATTGACTATGCCAAAGCCTTTGATTGTGTGGATCACAATAAACTGTGGAAAATTCTGACAGACATGGGAATACCAGACCATCTGACTGGCCTCTTGTGAAACCTACATGCAGGTCAGGAAGCAACAGTTAGAACTGGACATGGAACAACAGACTGGTTCCAAATAGGAAAAGGAGTAAGTCAAGGCTGTATATTGTTACCCTGCTTATTTAACTTATATGCAGAGTACATCATGAGAAACTCTGGGCTGGAAGAAGCACAAGCTGGAATCAAGATCACCAGGAGAAATATCAATAACCTCAGATATGCAGATGACAACACCCTTATGGCAGAAAGTGAAGAGGAACTAAAAAGCCTCTTGATGAACGTGAAAGAGGAGAGTAAAAAAGTTGGCTTAAAGCTCAACATTCAGAAAACTAAGTTCTTTGCATTAGGTGGTCAAAATATTGGAGCTTCAGCTTCAGCATTGTCCTTCCAATGAATATTCAGGGTTGATTTCCTTTAGGATTGACTGGTTTGATCTCCTTGCTGTCCTAGGGATTTTTTTATTCCCTTGAAGTTATGAAAATTTGTAGAAAAACAATGGAGGGAGAGCAATCAAGGGGGAGCATTTCAGCACTCTTCTCATAGCACCCCCATCATACTTTTGATTTATTATAATTTTTATCTTTTTTTTTCTCTTGGTCATGTGGGATCTCAGCTCCCTGACCAGGAATTGAACCTGCACCTCCTGCATTCGAAGCACTGAGTTTTACCACTGGACCACCATGGGGGTCCCATTATACTTTTTAAGGGGAAGGGGTCCTCTTTGAGAACAGAGAGCAGTAAGAAACCAAGCACTGAATGATTCTGGGCTCCCTAAGCAGCAAAATTTTATTTCTTCCAGTACCAGAGGGAGCAAACTCAAATCAAATCTATTCTTCTGGCTCTTCCCATAACCTTTTGGGTATCTAAATAGTTAGGTTCTCTGAACTTTCCAAAACCAAGAGTTGACTTTCTTCCCTGTGTTCTTCTTGTCCTTGCAGGGCAGCAGTTGTTAAATAGGGTGGCAAGAAAAACAACCTCACACTCGGACCACAAAAAGCTAACTATCCACACAGCACCTGGCTTCTGTAGACGTTTAATGAGACCACAATGTTCCCTCCTCCTGTGTTAATGAATGAAGACCTCGGCTGTCAGCTTCAGACTGGTTTACATGCAGAATGTACAAAACGAGGTGACGGCCACTCTTTTCTTCTACTTGGCTGTTGACCCTTAGCCTTTTCTTCCTGAGCTGAGCTGCCTTTATTTTGCTTCTACTGATTCATAAAATCTCTTTTCCCCTACCCTATTACTCCTCAAGAGCTAAAAAGACCCCATTTTCAAGAATCAGTAAGATCTCCAAAAAATCAGAGTCTCTTCCCCTGGACATATTAGATTATTGTGTATTGTTGAGTGTGTTCATATAGCTAACGTAATATTGGACATAATGCAGTTTGGCATGGAACAGCCCAGAGCAATGCTAACTCAAGTTTCTCATTCTTCATCCAAACTGAGTTCAATTGACACCAGGGGTCACACACACACACGTGTGTGGCAGGGGCAGGCAGGAAATATAAAAAAGATACTGGTCCTGGTATAAGTCGTCATTTCTTAGCCACTTCTCTTAAGCCTAGACAAGAATAGAAATAAGATTGAGGGGATTCTAGGGTCCCTGTCAGTGTTTTTGGACAACAGCTGGTAAAGAATCTCCTGCAACACGGGAGACCTGGGTTCGATCCCTGGGTTGGGAAGATCCCCTGGAGAAGGGAAAGTCTACCCACTTCAGCATTCTGGCCTGAAGAATTCCATGGACTATACAGTCCATGGGGTCGCAAAGAGTCAGACACGACTGAGCAACTTTCACTTTCACTTTTCAATGCTTTTGAAGAGAGTGGAAATGAGAAGACAAAAGAGCGTTTATCCACAGAACAAGTGGTTCTCCTGTGGGAACAGTTTTGCTTTCCCAGGGGATATTTGGCAATGTCTAGAGACCTTTGTGGTTGCCACAGCTGGGAAGGTGGGATGCTAGTGCCGTCTAGTAGGTAGAGGCCCAGGGTGCTGCTTAATACTCACAAAGAATTACCCAACGTAAAATTTCATGAGTGCTGAGGTTTAGACACCCTGCCCTGGATAGATACAGATTGTGGCCTTCAATTTTTTTCCCCACATGTCCCTCCGAAACTATTCTCTATCATATGTTTTAAATATTTATCTATTTGGCTGAACCAGGTCTTATTTGCAGCTCGTGGGATCTTCAATCTTCATTGCAGTACATGGAATCTTTAGCTGTGGCTTATGGTATCCTAATACCCTGACCAGAGATTGAACCCTGCCCTCCCCTGCCTGTATTGGGAACTCGGAGTCTTAGCAACTGAACCACCAGGGAAGTCCCTCTCTTGCATATTTTTAACTGAAATCTAAAACTTTTCATTGTAAGTTTAGTTGAAAAAGATGTAACTCCTAGCTTATTTCAAGTGTAAACATTATATTATTTTAAAACATATCAAATGAAAACAACACTGGGACTACTTAGGGTTTATCGTTATTCACTTGCAAAATACATGAAAAAAAACCTTGCTTTTAGCGTTGAAAATTCATATTGTTCTGTTTTGTCCTTGACTTCCTATTTCCATTCCATGTTCCCCACAGGAATTTATCCTAGTATAACCCATTTCAAGCTTCATGAAATGAACTGAATTGGGATACAAGGCTTCTCTCAATCACCCCATTATGCTTCTCCATCAGAAAAATCTATATCTGCCACCACAATTTACATTTTATTATTTCCTGTGATTGTAATGATCTAATCACCCGTGTTTTCTTATGGGTTGAGTTATAACCTTTGTTTGACACCACTGATCAGTTCAGTTCAGTTCAGTCACTTAGTCATGTCCAGCTCTTTGCAACCCCATGAATTGCACCACACCAGGCCTCCCTGTCCATCATCAACTCCCGGAGTCTACCCAAACACATGTCCATTGAGTCAGTGATGCCATCCAACCATCTCATCCTCTGTCATCCCCTTCTCCTCCTGCCCTCAATCTTTCCCAGCATCAGGGTTTTTTCCAGTGAGTTAGCTCTTCACATCAGGTGGCCAAAGTATTGGAGTTTCAGCTTCAACATCAGTCCTTCTATTGAACACCCAGAACTGATCTCCTTTAGGATGGACTGGTTGGAGCTCTTTGCAGTCCAAGGGACTCTCAAGAGTCTTCTCCAACACCACAGTTCAAAAGCATCAATTCTTCAGCGCTCAGCTCTCTTCACAGTCCAACTCTCACATACTTACATGACCACTGGAAAAACCATAGCCTTGACTAGACGGACCTTTGTTGGCAAAGTAATTTTTCTGCTTTTGAATATGCTATCTAGATTGGTCATAACTTTTCTTCCAAGGAGTAAGCGTCTTTTAATTTAGAGACATGTAAATCAAAACTACAATGAGATACCAACTCACATCGGTCAGAATGGCCATCATCAAAAAATCAGCAAACAAATGACTTCCCTAGTGGTCCAGTGGTTAAGTCTCTGCACTTCCAGTTGAGAGGCTTGATCCCTGGGTCAGGAACTAAGATCCTCCCAAAAGATACGTTGAAGTCCCAACTCCCAGAATTTATGACTGTGACCTTTTTTCCCTTGGTTATAGGATCGTTGCTGATATAATCCGGTTAAACTGAGGTCATTAGGCCCTAATCCAGTGGAGCTGGTGAACTTAGAAGAGAGAGAAACAGGGAAAATGTAGGGTGAGGATGGCTGCAGAGACTCGAATGATACATCTCCAAGCCCAAGAAGGCTGAGCGCTGATCTTGTCCTTAGACATGAGGAGTGAAGCTTGAGACACTGGAGGAGGCCAAGGCAACCCACTCCAGTATTCTTACCTGGAGAATCCCATGGACAGAGGAGCCTGGAAGGCTATAGTCCAGAGAGTTGCAAAGAGTTGGACAGGACTGAAGCAACTTAGCACCAGCCTCCAGCACTGAGAGAATACATTCCTGGTGTGTTTAGCTACCGTGTGTGTGGCACTTTGCCACGGTAACCCTAGCAAACAAATACAGAGTCTTGAAGACAACACACATGGAGAGGAGGGGGAAGGAGGATGGGGTCAGCACACGGGGCCCTGAGCCCAAGAGCCTCCTTCACGTCTGCACTGGAGGTGGCTTGCTGGCCTCACCCTGGCCCCAGGAGCACATTATGAAGTGAAGATGATAAGAATCCTAACTCACATTAGCTCCCGGCAGGAGGAACTGCGTCGGGGCACCCACAGCACTCTTTAAAATCCCTGGAGGACAGGTGACCTACGGTCATGACCGGAGGGCGTCCTCCAAGCGCTAGAGGAACCGGGGGACTATGGCTCCTCTCATGTTATCTGCATGAGCAGTTGAATTGTGGCTCCCTGTTCAACAAGATCATTGGAAGGGTGACTGCAAGCAAATTTACTTAACCTTTGCTTTGAGATTTCAGTTTTTTCCTTTCTTCCTTGCCAGGGCTCTGAGGGTGGTACAGGTTACGTGGTTGACATTCGCATGCATGTTAGAATGAGAACCTTGGGCTGAGCCTATGTTAACAGAAATTCCCTAACAAGGAAATTGCCTAGTGAGACTATTTCTGGAGCAATTTTTTGCTGTAATAATAGCATTGCCTTCCTGCAGGGGAGAGCCTCGGGCCATGTAGACTGAAGTGTTGTATCACAGCTAAGACATGGGAATATCACATTGACGAAGGAAGTTTAAAAGAGTCAGTTGTCAGGTTGGGTGGGCAGGTATGATAACATCACAGTTGGGTGCTATGCTGGGTGGGACTGGGCTCCCTGAATGACACTGGGCACAAATAGGCCAAAGCACATGATAAGTTAATAACTGGAAAAATCAGACACAAACAAGTGTTTTTAATCTATTCCCTTGCCCTCTCTGTGCCCAAACATGCTGCTGAGTGTTACACATGTCTCAGGCAGGGAGGAGGACATGGGGCCGTGGAAAATCCATCTGGTCATAGTCAGAATTTATGACCACATGGAGGAAGAAGCCCACTGAAGCACAGGCACCCTTCTAGGGCCTGGAGGTAGGCACTGGATCAGGAAATGGCAAAGGTGCCGAGGTGGAGGGCTGATGCTCTGTGGGGGAAGTGCCTTTAGCAGCTGCCTCAACCCAAGCTTTCCCCTCTTAAGTCATCAGTGATCTGATTTCCCTACACAACTTTCCTGAACACTAAGAAATTGTTATCAACAAAAATCCTTTAACTAAAGTAAACAAAGTTCTCTTAGCCAGGAAATCCCATGGACAGAAGGAGCCTGGTGGGCTATAGTCCGCGTGTGCCAAAGGTGCTCGTGTGCTTAGACACTCAGTCGTGTCCGACTCTCTTCAACCCCGTGGACCATAGTCTGCCAGGTTCTTCTGTCCATGGGATTCTCCAGGCAAGAATACTGGAGTGGGTGGCCGTTTCCTTCTCCAGGGGATCGTCCCAGGGAGCGAACCCTTGTACCCCGCATTGCAGGGCATTCTTTACCATCTGGACCACCAGGGAAGTCTGGGCCACAGTCCCTGGGGTGGCAAAAGAGTCAGACACAACTTAGCAACTAAATAACAACAATGAAGTTATCTTAGACGTTTCAATACTGAAAATGACTTTGGAAGATTTCACCTTAAACCATATATTGAAATCAGTTACACAAACATAGTCAAAATGCAAAATACCAAATATGCAGACACCTTCTTAACATACAAGTGTTGACACTATGTTCCAATTCTCTTAAGCATTTCTATATTTTACTCTGAATCTCTCCAGGTTGGAAAACACTTATTTGTTCAAGGAAGATGGTTTCACTACCAGTTAACCCAAGTGCTATACTGCGAGACATACAGCTGAAGGTCCCAGATTCTCATCTGGAACCATGAAGAAATGGGCATGGCTCTTGCTATTCATATATGATTCCATAACAACAAGAGAGCAGTTGTCACTCACCCGCTTCCTTGGGTTTAAATTATGCACCTGACCTAATTCTTTTGAGGAGTAGGCAGGAGGCCCCAGCTCCACCTCACTGGTAAACTTTTAGATAAGTGAACTTTTTTTTTTTTTTCCTATAACCCTGGAGACCTTGAACATGATGGGACCCTACCATGTTTAAAGATCTCCAGGCCTCACAGAACCTCCTAGTTTTTCATATTTAAAAATGAGATGATATAACCCTTTCAGATATTGAAACATTATCAATTAAATTTTGTATTTTTAGGTGTTTTTCACTCACTGGAAGTTATTACATGAAGATAACTAACTGATATTCTCTATCAGCCAGACAATGCTTTTTAATACTCAATTTTCCACATTCTGTATTCTTCATTGATTTAATAAATGAGCCAATAACAGCAACAAGGCTTAATAAAAATGCGTCTATTCACCTGCTTATACAAATTTTTAAAATCCTGTTAATTCTCACTTTTTGCATCTCACTCTGGACCCCATGGCTTTCCAAATTTTACAGTATATCAGAGGGCACAGTCATTATTCTCTTTTTGAAGCTTAAATCATGTCAGCTTTGGCAAGTGAGACCTTTTCAACACGTTTTGTTGTCTAACATATGATCTCTATTCTGGCCAACTTTTAAAATTTTTGAACTTGATGGAATCCTGAAATGTTTTTATAAACTTCCTGCCTCTTAAGGTCATGCCACTCTTACAGATATTACCAATGGTAGCAAGCTGACTTTTGGATTTCTCTCACAGCTTTATCTGATTGATGAATCCCAGCTTTCAAGGTCACTCTGCTGACAGGACACACCTAGGTTTGAAACCCAGCATTGCCACTTGTCAACTGTTCCTGGGTAAGTTTTTCATCTGTTCTGAGCCTGTTTGCTCATGTAAACACTTAGATAATACTGATACCCAGTTCAATGAGAGAATTAAGTAAGATAATGTATATATATCCTTTATCACTGTGCTTGGAACATATAATTTAATAAATAGTAGCTGTAATAATGTTATTTTTAATATTATTTTATGTAGAAATGAACTCAGACTAATTAATGAGTAACGTGGATTTGTGTGTACATGTTAAAGACTAAACGTATGTTGCAACCTAAGTGTCCACCAACAGATGAATGGATAAGAAAGATGTGGTGTATATCTGTACAATGGAATACTACTCAGCCATTAAAAATAATGAAATAACACCATTTGCAGCAAAATGGATGGACCAAGAGATTGTCATACTAAGTAAGCTAGACAAAGACAAATGTGGGTTCTAAAAAAAAAAGACACAAATGGACTTCTTTACAAAACAGAAATAGACTCAGAAACATAGAAAGCAAACGGATGGTTACCAAGGGGGAGGAGGGGAAGGATGAATTAGGAATCTGGAATTAAAATATGTATACAACTATATACATATAATAGATAACCATCAAAGACCTACTGTATACGTACAGCACAGGGATTATACTCAGTATCTTATAATAACCTATAATGGGAGAGAATATAAAAAAAGAATATACACACAGACACACATATATATGCACACACACACATATATATAGGAATCACTTGGCTGTACACCTGAAACTCACACAGCATTGTCAACCAACTATACGTCAATAACATTTTCTAAAATAAATTGGAATAAAAAAATGACTGACCATAGCCCTTCACATACATTTCACTCTTCCCCAGTCTTGGGTGTTGCCGCCCCGGCTCCTGAAAAGTGTTTGCCATCCTTGAAGAAACTCTAGCAGGAGATGTTACCTCGCGTTGAAACTCCACAGCCTCTGCAAGAAGCCGAGAGTTCCAGAGTGTCTGGTCTCTCTGTGTAGTGAAGTTTCCCAGGAGGAGGAAGAGCCGTGGAAGCCTGCGAGGCCCGTGAGCTGGGAGGGGCTGGGCGCTGGGAGCTGGGGGAGGGCGGATTGGGGCGCTCAGTAGAGAGGCAGCAGAGGCTCGAGTCGGGGGCTCCTATTCTCCGTTTGGCCCTCTTTCTGTTCTCCGTTTTCTCTCACCTCTCTCTGCGTTAGTCAGATGCTGTCTCCTTCAAATCCATAACATATCATCCTCCCTTGTTGCCCTGGAAACAGCTCCTCTTTTCCCGCCAAGAGGGTTTTATTGATCTCTCTGCCTTCTTTCAACCTCTTTTTAAAAATAAAAATGGCATCAACGAAAATCCTGCATCCTAAGAAGTCTTCCTTGAAAAACGCAAACACATACAAATATGCCTATTTACTTTTTCTTTAGGAATGAACCAACTTCCTTTTTCATCCTTTTTGTTGGTGCATTGTCTCCTCTGTTTCTGATCAAATTCAAGGCCACCTGTAATTTTTGTTTGTGGTACCGAGTGTGTTGACGGAATGTATTTTTTCAGTTGTTATGTTGTTGGTATTGTTTAGTCGCTAAGTCATGTCCATCCAACTCCTTATGACCCCATGGACTGTAACCCACCAGGCTCCTCCGTCCATGGGATTTCCCAGGCAAGAGTACTGGAGTGGGTTGCCATTTCTTTCTCCAGAGGATCTTCCCAACCCAGGGATCGAACCCATGTCTCCCTTATTGGCAGGTGGGTTTTCTTTTTTTTTTAACCACTGAGCCACCTGGGAAACCGGTTCTTTAGTGCATTTATACTAATGTTTAAATTAATTTGGGGCATGTGCTCCATCTCTGACCAACAACTTCATATAGAAACTTAATACATAAACCCGACCACACACAACTTTGCCATATGATAGAAAGAATTCCACATTTCAGGTGGTGAGTTGCCGGGGTCCAGCCCCGGTGGATCCAGGGTAATTCGAAGGTGGGGACGGGGTCGGCGTCCTGAAAAAAACTTATTTAATTACAGATATAGAGGGAGATTAAACAGATCGTGTAGTAGAAAAAGAGGCTGAATTCAGCTAGGAAAACGGGGAGCAAGAAAGAGACGACACGGGGCAATCAGTCTTTCCAGAAACTGATCCGATTTCTTTATTTTTCAGGTTTGTTTATATACCTTTTTGTTAGACATAGGGATGAATACAGAGTCACGTGGGGGTCAGCAGACCTGACCCTTTGACAATCAGGTGCTTCATATAAAATTATACAAAGGTCTTATGAGTTTCATCATCTTTTAGCCATGAGGTCTGCTGACATTTTATGGCTCTTTCTGATACTGGTAAGTTAACCAGAAAACTTATTTTTCCAGGCGTGATTTTTTTCTTAAATCAGGTGCCACCCTCCAAATAAAGTTGCATTCCTATAGGGTGAGGGTGTAGCGAGTTACAATCAAGAAAGGAATTTACTTAACCTAAGGTTTAACATGATTTATCTTAAAGGTTAATACTTATTTCTCCTATATGCTAGTTATATTCATTATAAGGGCAGGAATATGGAGATTTAACAGCAAATATTGGCTCAACAAATGTAAACCCTTCACCAATGTTCCCCTTAAGATCTATTTTGTCTTAAGATTGTGATAAAGTTACATTATTGCATAGCAAGGACACAGTGATTTATAACAAAGTACAGTGGTCTATAATAAAAGAGAAAATTCATTAACTCAAAAGTCTAGTATTGCTAACATCAAAAAACTACTATATTTCCTTTTCTATATTCCAAATACATTGATTAATATATTCCCAGGTGCCTAAGGATATGGAGGCCTGATGGCAATCATTGACTCATCAATGAGAAAAGCCCTACGCTAATACTGCAAACTCTCTGTGCTGTTTATGGTTGAGAGGTTGTCACACAAGCTAGTCTGTCAGCAGAGAGGTTTGACCTGAGACATCCTTGTCACACCCAGGGCAGGGAATTAGCAGTAATTTCTGGCACGACAAATGAAAAAACCCTTCACCAATATAATTCCTAATCAACCCACTATACTATACTAATGATCTTCTAACTTCTCAAAAAAGTCTGTATTTAGAAAGTTTTTTTAAAACATCTCGTGCCTCTCACAGTTGGGAGGCTGTAAACAATCACATGTGGCTGGACGAGCCTGATCAGGCAGGCCAGAGAACCTTCAGAGTTCATAAGTTGAAACACTCTTACCACGCCCAGGAATTTTTATTAACTGGAGCTGCAGGTTAACTCCTTCTCTGAGAGAAATGGTTATGGGGGCGAGCTCCCCATAAAGTACTCTGGTTTTGGGGGTAGATGCTCGGGAACAGGGGGTTTCCTGAGGCTTGATCACGCCTTTGCGTATGCCAAGCTTCCTTCCTCATGACCTTTGCCATGGGTGGAGTTCCTCACGCTGGCCCCCAACACTGAGTGACCCATCTTAAGTAATATTTCATATAGTAAAATTCTGGTACAAGTAAGCCTATTTTAAGGCCCAACATATAACAACCTACTCTTTGAGAAGACCTAGAATACTTCTATTTCACATGTGAAAGTGAAATCACCAAAGCCTCAGTTTCTTGCAGGACAATTCATTCAACTGAGAAAGGAAATCAACTCTATAGCCAAAGCTGCTTCCCATTTTATAAAAGGAAATAGAAAATTCTTCACAAACAGGACAGACTGGTAAAAACTGATGTGCACACGTCTCCATGTCCATCACTGGTGTTGCCAAGGACGCCTGCACAAACCTATGGGCTCTGCCGTGGGCTCTGCCGTGGGTCAGCGGCAGTGGACTGGGGCCCTTCTCGTGGACATCTGCCCAACTTGTCCTCTTCAGCATTTCTGCGGTTGGGGGAGGGGTGAAGGAAGTGCTCCCTTTATGCCGTGACCTCACATGTAGCATCCGCGCCCCACCTCTGTTCAGGAATGACAACCGAGTCCAGGATAGGGTTCTCTGTGGGTGGTGAGTCTGTGGGTTCACACACAGGAGGCTGATCCTTCCTGCTGTCCCTTCCTGCTGGGTCCTGACCCTAATGCTGAAAAGTTCCAGCTCTTCTTTCCTATCTCCTAGCTCCACCCATCCTGGCTTTTTGTTCTCGCTTGAGTAACTCATCACTGTCTTTCTTCCTTCCCGTTTCCCCAGCCCTTGTGTTTTCTAGGTTCAGGAATAGGAAAGCTGTCTCTCTAGGATGGCGTCCTACTCTTTGTCTCCCTCTTAGTTCACCTGCTTCTTTGAATCTTGGTTTCTGCTGAGGAGCAGGTTAGGAGAGGGTTCCTGAAATCAATAAAGGAAAAATACACACACAAGACAAACATAGTACTTCAAAATGCACATGTACTTGCTCAGTCGCTTCAGTCGTGTCGTCTCTGTGACTTTATGGACTGTAGCCTGCCAGGCTCCTCTGTCTATGGAATTTTCCAGGCAAGAATACTGGAGTGGGTTGTCATGCCCTCCTCCAGGGGATCTTCCCAACCCAGGGATTGAACCAGTGTCTCCTGCATTGCAGGAAGATTCTTTACCGTCTGAGCCACCGGGGAAGTTCTCATGCTTCAAAATACCACCTGCCAAATGATTTTTAGAAATTTTACTCTTTTAGAGCTGAAAAAGGTAACCAATTATTAGTCTAGTTTTTGCATGTATTTATGGGAAAACTGAGGCCCTGAGATGTTAAAGGGTTTGCTCAAAGTCACCTCGTTAGTGGTAGAGGCAATGCCATGGTCCATATCTGCTTGTCTTCAGGTCAGTATTGTTTCCAGAAGACTGTGTTGCCCCTTAGGGAAGAACTCAATTACTATATTAAACCCTAGATTAGGATTTCTAATCAACCCTAGATCATTTGTACTGGATTTCAGTTTTAATGAAAATGGTACAATCTTGTTACCTGTACCAGAAGAACTTGAATAACTAAAATCAAGTATTCTTCTCAAAGAATTCAGAATGGAATATTTCTTGGTTATTTGTCGTCAAACTGAAGCAATGGCCTAGAGGAGGTGCTCCCTCTAAGTCAACGTGTAATGAAGCAATGCATCATTAACCAATCAAAGAGTGTCGCTTCTGGATGAAAACCTGCTAACCGGAACTCAACTTTTCTGCAGACTGCAAGAGATACTGAGAAGGCTTATCCTTAGGGTACAGTGAGTGTTTTCTGCCGCGCTTTGGTATTCATTATTTCTTCCTGGTCTTGGGTACTGGAAGTCTCTTCCAGTTAACTTAAATCTTTGTGCTTCACATCCTGTCCGAACCTCAGGGTTTCTGGAAGAAAATAGGATTCAAGAAGCCAGGCATCCAATCGTCCTGCGTCATTTACTACCCGTGTCTCCTTTGCTGCGGACAAAGGGCACTGTGTCAGTGTGCCGTATTGACCACTAGAGGGCACTTTGACACTTGTTTTTGACTCTATAGTTCTTCAGCCTCCCGAATCGCAAACATCCGTACCTGTTGTGTTCACACGTGAGTGGTATTTCCTAGCAGCTCTAACGAAATGCTCTCCCTGTCCAAGATAACAGTCTGTGTGATTCTTAACAAATATTAGTTGATGATGGGGATAGTTGCAAGGGATTCTAGTTAATTAAGAGGAAATTGGTAAGTGTTACCTTCTAGTGGTGGGAAGAATTCTAAATGCAGGAATTAGGGGGAAAAAACTCGGAAGAGATGGTGCCTGCCTTTGGTTGTCTGCCTTAGCAGGAAAGCACCCGGAATAATACTATGATTTACCAAACAGTGCAGACTAAGGGTAAGCTCTGTCTAACACAGGCATACGACTGGCAGTCATCAGAGTTCAGTTTTCTCATATTGTTCTCTCAAGGTCTTTTAAGCTCAGTATATTATATTATCCATGATATATTAAATCTTCATTTGCCCTTTTTTTGTGTTTCCTTGGAGATTTAATCATTATGCCAGTAACATGTTTTCTAGTTGCGACTTTATACTGTATCTACTTGCCCCCACATGATTTCTGCTTGGATGGGGAGAAACAAAAGACAGTTCCTGAGATGGTATCACTGTTCCCTTCAACGGAAAGGTCAACCCATTGTACTTTTTATGAGATGGTAACTGTTTTGGGAGGAACCGGCTTTTGAATGTAGGAAAGTCCAGGAACTCCCAAATGAGGACAGTCAAAGAGCTGAAAACCCCTGATAGAAAGATACCCTTTGGCCAGAAGCACGGGTTTTATTCACTAAAGACGCTTCTTATGACATTAAAATGCAAATTCAAACACTGCCTGTAAAATCTGACACCAGCATATGGTTTCAGAATTCTTCATTCCATTTGCAAGCTCATGTCCCGTAAAAGATGGTTTAGTCTTTGAAATTGGCTCCATTGGCATGCATAGCAGTGTTAGAACTTGTTCAAATGTTAATGCAAGCAATTGCTGTTAATTTCCTGTTTACCCTAATACAAAAATGTGAGACTATTCATTCAGCCAGCATTTATTCTCCTCCAAGATTCATCTCCCACCCAGCTCTGTCATTCCTACAGAAATGCTTTCCATTCCCTGCATTTCTCCCATGCTTCCACTATTTTTGCTTGATTATTTACCACTGGGTTTTAAAAAATAAACAAATATCATAAAACTTTATATTGATTAACACCAACATTTAATCTAAACAGAATAATAATTATTCTCTACTTCAACCTGTTTCTTTGTTGCATTTTTATAGGAAAGATTTTTAAAAACTACTTATTTATTCAGCTGTGCTGGGTCTTAGTTACAGCAAGCGGAATCTTTAGTTGTGGCATGTGGGATCTAGTTCCCTGGCCAGGGATCAAACCTGGGCTCCGTGCATTGGGAGCAAGGAGTCTTAGCCGCTGCAGCTCCTGAACTGGCAGGTGGATTCTTTACCACTGAGCCACCTGGGAAGCCTCTAGTCTGACTTTAATATGCCATAAAATGCACCATTTTGAAGTGCACAATTCAATGGTTTTTAGTATACTCACAGGTGATGTGAGGTCCATGAAGGTACTCAGGAGGTGATGAATGAAGGGCGTGCAGAGTGGAGTTTGGGAGAGTGGGCAGCCCTATGATGACGTCCTAAAGGATAGAGAAATAAAGGAGTGTGCCGAGGTGAAAAGGAAAGTCATGGGAGCGTGTGATCCCTCCATACTAAGACAGAATGGAGAGAGCAGAAGGTCCAGCAGGTGGAAGAAGTCAGTGAAGGGGTCTTTAGCCTCATAAGAGTTTAAATCCAATTGCAGAGCAAAGCATATTCATGCACAAAGCAACTGGGGGTCCTTCTGCGTAAATGTGTTGGTGAATCTCAGGGTAGAGATAGAGTCCACCACTTAGCTGATCAGGTTTGCCTTATGCCTACTCACAATTGGCACAGTTACGGGCTCTCCTCCTTGGAGCCATGGGTCATACTATCCTTCCATCCTAAATGCCACCCCTAGAACCCTCCCACCTTTCGTTGCTCACCTCCATCCTCTATGAAATATTCCCCAGTGATCCTGCCCACAGTGGGTGCTCTCTTCTTATTGCGTCTTTAAGGAAATCTCACCATACAGAAGTGATTGCGTATCTGCTGGCAGTCAGATCACCAGCTGCCAGGGTCATCTTGGTCTTGCAGCCTACCTCATAACCCTGCCCCACCTGTAACTGTTGCCAGCTTGCATTATCAACATATCTTTCCAAGTGATCATTTAAAGGATCATCACCATGTCTATTGGTCTGCTAGGGCTACTAAGACCAAATGTCATAGACTAAGTGGCTTAAACAATAGATACGTATTTTTCTCCCAGTTCTGGAGGCTGAATGTCCCAGAACAAGGTGCTGTCGGAGTTGGGTTTTGGTGAGGTCTTGCAGGTGGCTCCCTTATGGCCAAGTTCTCACATGACCTTTCCTCTGAATGTGTGTGGGGAGAGACAGAGAAAGCAGAAAGATCTCGGGTATCTCTTCCTCTTCTTACAAGGACATCAGTCCAATCAGGTTAGGATTCCATCCTTGTGACCTCATTTAAACTTAACTGCCTCCCTAAAAGCCCTGTCTCCGAATACTATCACACGGGGGTGTAGGGCTTCAACATACACGTTTGTTGAGGATACAATTCACCCATAACACCAGGAAAGGACTGGGGAGCCCTGACACAGGAAAAAAAAAAAGATCTAGAAAGTAATACTGGGCTTCTATGCAGAGCACATCATGTTAAATGTCGGGCTGGATGAAACACAAGCTGGAATGAAGATTGCTGGGAGAAATATCAACAACCTCAGATACACAGATGACACCACACTAATGGCAGAAAGTGAAGAAGTACCAAAGAGCCTCTTGATGAAAGTGAAAGAGGAGAGTGAAAAAGTTGGCTGAAAGCTCAACATTCAGAAAACTAAGATCATGGCATCCAGTCCCATCACTTCATGGCAAATAGATGGGGAGACAGTGGAAACAGTGGCTGACTTTATTTTGGGGGGCTCCAAAATCACTGCAGATAGTGATTGCTGCCATGAAATTAAAAGACGTTTACTCCTTGGAAGGAAAGTTATGACCAACCTAGACAGCATATTAAAAACCAGAGACATTACTTTGCCAACAAAGGTCCATCTAGTCAAGGCTATGGTTTTCCCAGTAGTCATGTATGGATGTGAGAGTTGGACTGTGAAGAAAGCTGAGCACCAAAGAATTGATGCTTTGAACTGTGGTGTTGGAGAAGACTCTTGAGAGTCCCTTGGACTGCAAGGAGATCCAACCAGTCCATCCTAAAGGAGATCAGTTCTGGGTGTTCATTGGAAGGACTGATGTTGAAGCTGAAACTCCAATACTTTGGCCACCTGATGCAAAGACCTGATTCATTTGGAAAGACCCTGATGTTGGGAAAGATTGAAGGCAGGAGAAAAAGGGGACAACCGAGGATGGAATGGTTGAATGGCATCACTGACTTGATGGACATGAGTTTGAGCAAGCTCTGGGAGTTGGTGATGGAAAAGGAGTCCTGGCTTGCTGCAGTCCATGGGGTCACAAAGAGTCAGACATGGCTGAGTGACTGAACTGAACTGTTATTTCCATGGACAGTGGTAAATAATCACCTGCAATGCAGGAGATGCAAGAGACATAGGTTCAGTCCCTGGGTCAGGAAGATCCCCTAGAGGAGGAAGTGGCAACCCACTCCAGTATTCTTGCCTGGAGAATCTCACGGACATAGGAGCCTGGTAGGTTACAGTACATAGCATCTCAAAGAGTCAGACATGACTGAAGTGACTGTGACCACAAGGAAGGTAAAAAAACTGTCTCAAGGAAATAATTACATGCACACGTGCACATAGAACAGGTCTTCTCCAAACATTTTCCACACATACCATAGTAATTTTGATAGCAATAGTAGTGCTATCCAATTCCTTGTATTTTTAGACTGTCATTTAAAAGGTTTTATCAAAAGTTTTAAGTTGTTGCCAAAGATTAAATGTCTGGTCTGATGTACTGGGAACACTGAAATTTTAAAATAAAAGTAAGAACATTGCTCATTTACTATTTTTAAAAAAAAGTTCTTTTTTTAATGAACATAAATTGTAAATTGCTCCTATTTCTCCTTGAAATTGTATCTCAATTCCACTTCCCCAAATAATTACATCGTATTGTAATAATACATTTTATACTTCAGAGTCATTTACTGATCACCCTATTATATTTTTCTTCAACAAAACAAATGAAATTAATTTTTAAAAAATTTCTGTGACTAATGGTTAAAGTGTTAAACAGTAACCTGGATTGAGTTATTATTAATTTATTATTCTTACACAACGGATCAAAACAATCTACAACTTTAGTATGTTTTGAAAAGGATACCTACATGTAAAAAGTAAAATTTTATTAGAAATTCATCTATTAATGAGATGTGTGTTTCCTCCACTTAGTTCATATATCAATGAATGAATATTACTTACTTATAGAGCTCTCAGACACAGTTAAACATTAATTCTATTCCTATTCTTTTATAACTAAGTGTAAACACTGAATAACTAGCTCATAAAAATAGTTGAACGAGAATTGGTATACTTCTGTTACAGCAAATTGCTTGTTCTTTGAAAACAGAATTATATGCTAAGAATCATATGATGTTCTCTTTCCCTCCTCCTCCTCCTCTCTCTCATATGCTAGGTTCTCTCCAAAGCATGATACATGAGTTATTTTATGTAGTCTCCTAGCAACTCTATGAAGTATGGCCTTTTATTATTCCCATTTTACAAATGAAGAAATTGAGGAGGAGATTGACTCTCCAAGTCACAAGGTTAATAGGTGGCAGAACATGAATTCAAAGCCAGGCAGCATGACCCTGGAGCCTGCCCTCCCAGCCACGACCCATCACAGCAGGTGGCACCACGAAGTCCAGTTCTGTCCCAGCACTTGAAGCACATATTTGCCGGCTGGTTCTCTAATGAAGGCAAAAACCCCAGAAATAGGAAAGCTCCATAAATGTTGTTTAAAAGTTCATTCAACACATCTTCAGTCTCCTGGAGATCTGCTACCCAGCAGCTCCTGAACAAAAGACCTAGCTGCCTGGCCGGTGATCTTTAGACTGCTAGCTAGCTGGAGGGATTGCTGTGATGTAAGAGCCTTTCACAGTATTTTCAGGAATTGTCAGGCAGTGTTTTTCACCCTTTCTGTCCCAGCAAAGTACAGACTGGCTCTGACTCCCCGTCCTGGACAGCCTTCTTCCTAAATCCAGGGCTTCAAATGCCCATAGAGTTGATCTAACACAGCCTTGTTGCCTCCTGCTGAGGTCGCTAGGTTTCAGTTTCTCTGCCAGGCCCCACTGAAATGCTGTCAATTAAGTCAACCTTGTGTTAGGATCTCGAGGTATTGGATGGAGGTCAGCTGCATATATCTCTATTTATTTGCATTGGATTCTAGTAGTTACCCCATGGGCAGCGTGAATGTACTGGGGCTGCAGTTGCCTACTGTTTAAGAAAACGGGGATTGGAGCTGTTGGCAGAGGTCCTGTGGGCGTTAGGGAGGGAGGGGATGAAGGGTGGGCGGAGTCATGTTTGGAAGAAAGAGGAACCAATGGAAAAGCTGTTTTTTGTTTTTTACTGTGCCCAACTGGCCAATGAAATGATCCCACCTGGGTAACTGGCTGTGTAGGCCTGGAGTCTGGCTAGCAACAGCCCTGGACATCTGGCCACACTGCAGCCTGTCTCTGGGGCAGCTGATTTTGGGCTTCACGGCTATTACCCAGAGTCAGGAGTAATGTCTTTCATTCTGAGACGTCTAAACCCCACAACCACAGGCCTGTGTTCCTCCAGGGCAGAGGGCAAATGCAATTACATCTGTGACCAATTTACACAGCTGGGAGCTCAGTCTCCTGACAGAAACATTTATTTGAGATTCAAGTCTCCAAGGAGCTGGGGAACCAGACAGGAAGTGAGGTCCAGCAACCCTTTGTTGCTTGCTAGTCTGAGCCTTGAAAACAAAACACAACAGAAAACATCAACTTCGGCTTTTACAAGCCAAAAGTGAGACCACTCTCTCTACAAACCAGGAGGATTTTCATAGGGGACAAAAAGAAGAATTAAATAAGGCTTGGCTTCCACTGAGTAAAGAAGGCTCATCCACACGAGTGCGGGCAGGCATCATTGAGTCCACTGAAGGGCCAAACAGAACAAAGAGTCAAAGGAAGGACACATTTTTTTTCCTTTCTTCTGGGCTGAGACGTACATCCTCTCCTGCCCTTGGACCTCAAGCTTTGGGTTCTCAAGCCTTCTGTCTCTGGGACTTATGCCAGTGGCCCCCTTGTTCTCAGGGCTTCCTGGCCCCAGGCTGAATTAACTACCAGCTTTCCTGGTTGTCCAGCCTGCAGATGGCAGATTCTAGGACTTTTGGCCTCCATAACTAAGTGAGCCAATTCCTATAATAAATTTCATCTTACATAAATACACCTTTATATATTCCATTGTTTCTGTTTTCTTCAGAACCTTTCCTAATACATCTAGCAATGGACGTTTGGGTTGCTTTCACTTTTAACTGTTATGAACAATGTAGCTTTGAATATTAGTGTATAAATGTTTATGTGGACATACCTTTTTTTTTCAAACACTGTGTCTACCTGACATTCTTCTTACCCCTCAAGCTGCTCTTTCTAAGGTCTTGGGACAGTTGAACCTCCTATATTTGGCTATTTTGTTTATTTTTTAAAAAATATTTATTTTTATGTATTTATTTGGCTGAACAGGGTCTTAGTTGTGACATGCAGGCTCTTTAGTTGTGGAATGTGGAATCTGGTTTCCTTACCAGGGATTGAACCTGTGCCCCCTGCATTGGGAGCAGAGTCTTATCCACTGG
This sequence comes from Capricornis sumatraensis, assembly GCF_032405125.1. NCBI lineage: Eukaryota > Metazoa > Chordata > Mammalia > Artiodactyla > Bovidae > Capricornis > Capricornis sumatraensis. The sequence continues at coordinate 44,294,804 of NC_091090.1, forward strand.
ACCACCAGGGAAGTCCCTGGACATACATTCTCGTTTTTCCTGAGGATATATATGGGAGTGGAGTTGCTGGATCATGTGATAACTCTGTTTAACTATTTAAGGACCTGACTGTTTCCCAAAGCAGTTGTCCCATTTTATGTTCTGATGACCAGTAGTATATGAGGGTTCCATTTTTTTCTACATTCTCGACAACACTTGCTATTTTCTGTTGTTTTTTTTTTCTTAAATTGCAGCCATCTTAGTGGGTGCTAATTGGTATCTAACTATAGTTTTGATTTGCATTTCCTGACTGCTAATTAAGTACAGCATCATCTGCTTGTTGGATATTTTTATATCTTCTTTGGAGAAATGTCTATTCAGATATTTTGTCCATTTTTCAAATAAGTTGTCATTTTGTTGTTGAGTTGCAATAGTTCTTTGTATATTATAGATATGAGTCCCTTATCATATATACTATTTGCAAAAACTGTCTCTCATTCTGTGGGTTTGTTTTCACCTTCTGGATGATATCCTCTGGAATACAAAAGTTTTAAAATTTAATTATGCCCTGTTAACCTTTTCTTTAGTGGCTTATGCTTTTAGTATCATATCCAAGAATCCACTGCCTACCCCAAGGTCACAAAAATTTACTCCTATGCTTTCCTCTAAAAGTTTTAGTTTTAGCTATTGCATAGGTTTTGATCCATTTTGGTTTGTATATGGTGTTTGAGAGGGTCCAAATTCTGGTTTTAAATTTATTTTTGTGTATGTCTATTCCATTCTAAGGGAGATCAGCCCTGGGTGTCCTTTGGAAGGAACGATGCTAAAGCTGAAACTCCAGTACTTTGGCCACCTCATGCAGAGTTGACTCATTGGAAAAGACTCTGATGCTGGGAGGGATTAGGGGCAGGAGGAGAAGGGGACGACAGAGGGTGAGATGGCTGGATGGCAGCACCGACTCAATGGACATGAGTTTGAGTGAACTCTGGGAGTTGGTGATGGACAGGGAGGCCTGGTGTGCTGCGATTCATGGGGTCACAAAGAGTTGGACATGACTGAGCGACTGAACTGAACTGATGTCTATCCACTGTCCCCACACCATATGCTGAAAAATTCTTCTTTCCCCATTAAATGGTCTTGTATCTTGGTTGAAAGTCAACTGACTATAAATGTGCGAGTTATTATTTATTTCTTAAATCTGTTTTATTGATCTATACCTCTGGCCTTATACCAGTACCACACTGTATTGATTACTGTAGCTTTGTAATAAGTGTTGAAATTGGGAAGTATGATTCCTTCAACTTTGTTCTTTTTTTCAGGATGATTTTGGTTGCTCTGGATACCTACAATTTCTATTTAAATATGAATTTTATGGTTAGCTTGTCAATTTCTGAAAACAAGTCAGCTGGGATTTTTATAGAAATTGCATTGAATCCATAGATCAATTTGGGTAGTATGACCATCTTAACAACACTAAGGCTTTTGACCCACGAACATAGGGTATCTTTTTACATCTTATTTGTTTCAATGATGTTTGTAGTTTTCAGAGTATACTGGTTCTATTCTTTTTGGCAGGTTAAATTTACTCCTAAGTATTTTACTACTTTAATGCTATAAGTGAAATTAATTTCTTCCTTTTATTTTTGGTTTACTCATTGCTCCTGCATAAAGATACAACTGATTTTTGCATAACCTTGATATACTCATTTATTAATCCTAATGGTTCTTTAGTGGATTCCTTAGGATTTTCTATCACCAGGATTAGGTCATCTGAAAATATAGTTTAACATCTTTCTCTCCAATCTGGATTTCTTTGTTTCATTCTTACCTAATTGCCCTGGCCAAGGTCTTTTGTATCCCAGCTGTCCAAGCAGCTGGATTTCTGTTATCAGCCATCACAGAGGATGAATTAAATGCTCCAGCTCCTTCAACCAGTCACTTAATGCTTAATATTTAGTCTACTACCCAAATCGAAAGATACGCACTCCTCAGGGTATATTTCAGTAGAGAAAAACAAGCCTCTTGCACTAATCAGACACATGCTCGTTCAGTTTATTACTGTGTTCCTAGATGGGATGTTGGGACACCAGAAAAGAAAGAGAAGAGGGACAGCTTTGGACATGGAGCCCTTTTTGGAGGGCCAGTTGGACCATAAGGAAGGCTGAGTGCCAAAGAACTGATGCTTTCAAAATGTGGTGCTGGAGAATAAGACTCTTAAGAGTTCCTTGGATAGCAGGGAGATCAAACCAGTCAATCCTAAAGGAAATCAACCCTGAATATTCATTGGAAGGACTGATGGTGAAGCTGAAGCTCCAGTATTTTGGTCACCTGATGGGAAGAGCTGACTCACTGGACAAGACCCTGATGCTGGGAAAGATTGAGGGCAGGAGGAGAAGGAGATGACAGAGAATGAAATGGTTGGATGGCATCACTGACTCAATGGGCATTAGTTTGAGCAAACTCTTGGAGATAGTGAAGGACAGGGAATCCTAGCGTGCTGCGGTCCATGGAGTAGCAAAGAGTCTCAGACATTACTGAGTGGCTGAACAATAACATGTGGAGCTCACAGAGGAAGAGACTGGGATTCACACACATGCATGGAACTGCGGCCATGGCCTGGACAAACCTCCCAGCTTTAGCCATCTGCACTGCCCACAGCAGGTCGGAACAGAAAATAGAATCACTGCTTTTTTCAGGCTGCTAACCAAGTAGGCTCTTTTCTTCTCAGACTTGGAGTCAACAAACTCTGTAAGCCATCCTAATTAATGAGGAAAGTGCCAAGCCGGGCATGTTTTTCTATTGCTTTCAAGCATTCTGTGCTCCTAACACTTCCCTGATTGGCTGGGCTCAGGAAGATAGCCAAAGAGAGCTGAGACTGTATATCTTTGCGGGGGGGGGCTGTTTGCTGTGAGGTGGTCACAGATCCTTCTCCCTCACTGGAGGCAACATCTTGTCCCCCACAACTTCAGCAACAAGATGAAATCAGCGTTCTGGTTCGTGGGCAAACTGTGCAGAGCAGGCTTTGTGGGGGAGCCTGCAAAGGTGGAAGAGCTATTCAAAGGTTGCCAGAGCCCGAGAATAAACTGGCTTTGATGCAGCTTATGGATACAATCCAGTTTTTAGCAAAATCCATGCCCAACCTCCCTGAAGTGCCCCATTGAGAAAACGGCTTGAAAATAGGTTGAATGACATGGGGAGCAACATCGGTAGAATAGCTTTAATGAGCCAAACAATGTGGTTTCAAATGCCCCTCTGAGTACCGCTGCCCAACTTTGCCAGCAGATGTAAAATCTGTGCACTGGGGCAAACTCAGAGAGCCACGACGCGGTGCTTATGCAAACTCTAAGCCGGTCAATTGCATTCCTGTTCAAGTCCAGAAAATTTACTCATGTGGAGAAAGATATGTCTGAGCTGAAGGGCAATTGTTTATGGTCCTGCATGCACTGTAGGGATGGGGGCAGGGTGCATGCCGAAGGAAATCTCTCGGATCTCCTGCAGAGAGAGTTTTTGGCTGTGCTTTGCCTTTGGCTCCCAGAAAGCGGGGCGAGGAGTTGTTTACAGTACAGTCAGATCCTGATTATTCAGGGGCTGATTATCCATTTCATGGATTCACTGGCCTTGGGCTTCTCCTCCTTTTAAAGGGTTTTCTGACTTTTAGGGAAGTTGCTGTTCAGCTGAGGCCAAAGAGTAGAAAGAATGAAAAAGAGACTAAAAATATTTTTACCATATGTGAGCAATTCCTGTAAGCAATCTGATCAGGAAAAGGGAGCAAATTGTGTGGTTAATATAGAATCTAGGGCTTGCTGGGGGGTATTTCCTTTCCTGTTCTCTGTATGTGGTATCTTGGGCTCCTACCGCTGTTGAGACTCCATAGCAGATTTGCTGGGGAAAGCTCTGGAAGGCAGTGCTCATGAAGTGAGGATGGGAGAGAGCAGCCAGCCAGGCTCACAGTAAGGAATGTTGACTGCAGAGTCAAGCAAGGCAACGGACTCTGAAGAAACATCTGGGCTCTGACTGTGCTTGGCCTACAGCTGCTTATGCGTCTTGAAGTGTGCGTGTGCTGTCGTGTCTGACTCTTTGCGATGCTATGGACTGCAGGCCGCCAGGCTCCTCTGTTTATGAGATTTTCCAGGGAAGAATACTGGAGTGGGTGGCCATTCCCTCCTCCAGGGGATCTTCCTGACCCAGGATTGAACGCGTGTCTCCTGTATCTCCTGCACTGCTGGAGGTACAGGCTCCATTCAATTCCTTGACACCAAATGATCAAGCACTTGGTAACAATGACTTGAGGGGGGTCAGTAACCAAGGCCCAGAGGCCAGAAGTAGAATTACAGATCTGTGAGGACATCTGGTGAAGCCAAACACCAAGAAAGTCAAGGAAATGGAAAATGAAGATATTACTCCACAGGAGCCTTAGCCACTGGGGAGGAAAGTAGGTTGACCTTTCATAGAATTAATGGTGGAAGAGTCTTATGACTTAAGAAATACCTTCCTTTAATAAAGGCTTCTTAGAAGGAACTTTTATGTTAATATACTGAAGGCGTATTACATTGGACTGTAATCTCTTCATTAACCTCTCTCACTTTCCTTTATGAGTGATCATTTATATTTTTAATGTATATGATATGTGTAATGAAATGATTGCAATTATACTTTAAATTTTAATTAGGATTTTTAAATAATTCAAACGGAGCTTTTCAAAGACTTCTTCCCTGCTCTGTCACTCTTGCCCCTTCTTCTAATCTCACCACTTAATTCAAAACACAAGTTTTTATTGCAATTGAAACAGAACAGGGATTATCTTTCAGTCTTAAGTCTTTGACATTGATCTTGGTTTTTTCCCCCTTGTTATCAAACTTAAGAAAGCTCCAGACTTTTGGTTCAAATGTTTATTATTTTTACTGGTGAGGTTGACAGAAGAACCCACCAAAGACAAGGTGTATTGTAAACTAGAATAACTGGTCCTAAGAGCTTTCTCCACCTCTCACTACTAGGATGCTGCAGGAAAAAGCTAGTTTGACAACGATAATAGTCCTTAAGTTTCTTTAGTCCTAGTTGCCTTTGAGATTCAAATAAAATTTATGGACCTTCTTCCCAGAAAATTCTTAATGAACACAAAAACACAGATTCCCTAAAGCTATTCTATGGAAATAAAACAGATTGGTTGAAGTCTCCTGATGCAAAACTATGGTTCTACAGCTGCATCTTTGGAGATGAGCTTTAAGTGGGAGCATACTCAGTTGCTCAGTCACGTCTGACTTTTTGTGAACCCATGGACTGAAGCCCGCCAGGCTCCTCTGTCCATGGGATTGTCCAGGCAAGAATACTGGAGCACGTTGCCATTTCCTACTCCAGGGAATCTTCCTGACCCAAGGATCAGACCCACATCTTCTGCATCTCCAGCATTGGCAGGTGGATTCTTGACTGCTAAGCCACCAAGGAAGCTCTGAACTTTAAGGAGCATTTAGAAATTTTTTTCTTTATAATTGACATAAAGAAATGAAGGCTTGCCAAAAAAATTAGGAAAGGAAGATAGTTGGGGAATTGAAAGGAAACCGAGGTGCCAAAAATGAAAATAAGCAAATATAGGAAAAAAGGCAAAGAGAAGATTATGGGAAACCTCCTGTGGCAACATTACCTGGGAGTTCATTCTGCCCTGACCTCAGCAGTACCCAGGGAAGGGAAGATCGTGGGGTAAAATGATCTGCAAAATTGCTTTTTGGAAGCTGACAGTTTGAAGCAAGCATGTGAGAGGACAGCTGGGAGAGGGAAGTCTGAATTCAGAAGACCCCAGCAGGAGATGCCCTGTGACAGAATCAGACTTGACAGGCAGAGGCATCTACTTCTGCTGTCATCTCTAAACAGAGATCTCAGACGACGTATTTAGTATGCTCTTGAGATGCCACTGTGTCAAAGGAAGAGAAGGCATATGGTCAAGCCACAAGGGAGAGCCTGCCATGAGTGGTCGAGGTGACTCAGGCTTCTTTGCTATTCCTAATGAAACAAGGGCAGCTCTCTCCTGCCGTGGTTGATTGAAGGTGCATTGTGAGTGTCTACTTCCTTCAGACAAACTGTACTTTGAGGTCTTTCCACAGAGCTAGCCAATGGTCTAGCAATAATCTATATTAAAGGGGTTTGGCCAAAACATGTCTAGTCAAGCAATTTGAAACTGATAGGTTTGTGTTGAAGAGTCTGTTACTGGATGCTTCCTAAAATAGCAGCAAATGAATCAAGAGCTCCTAACAGTTATGCTTTGCTTCAAGTACAGTGTGTTGCTATAGTGGTAGAGATAAAATTCACAGAAACAATGTTATGAGTTTTCAATGACTATTATTTCATATTTCTGTGCAGTTAATACTTGTCTTGATCAGGAATAGAAAATGTTATGCCTGGAATACTCAGACAGATAAGGAAATTATATCCATGAACTAGAACAGGAGATCATATTTCTAAAATTAGCCAAATATAAACTGGGAAGGAATGAAAAATAATCAATTAAAAATTTTATAAATAGATATTAATTTAAATAAAAATTATCAGTAAACATTTTAAATACTGGGAGTTTTTGAAAAAGTGAAATTACTGCATCTCAAGGACTGAGGATGTAATTTAAGTGGTAGACACAAATATACTAAGTAAAAAACAGGAAAGACTGAAAATAAGATTTAACTCTAGAGGCTAGGAAAACAATAACAGAATAAACCTGAAGTTGATTGTTGCTTTCTTAGTAGAACAAAGAAATAATGAAGGAGAGTATATGAAGGGAAATGTTTTTATCACCATGTGATGCCATTTAAACAAAAGGAGTGTATTTCATTCTTTTTGCTGGCTGGAATGTTGAGGTGAACAGTGAGAGCTGGATACAGTATCTGGCTAATGAAAGTGAAAGGCGCTCAGTCATGTCTGACTCTTTGCAACCCCTTGGACACATGGCCAGAATACTGGAGTGGGTAGCTTTTCTCTTCTCTAGGGAATCTTCCCAATCCAGGAATCGAACCCGGATCTCCTGCATTGCAGGTGGATTCTTTACCAACTGAACTATCAAGAAAAACCCTGGATACAGTATCTGAGAGCCTGGGATAGAAGCCACAAATTGAGGATGGTGGAAACCACAGAGTCCGTCTTATCCTGACACCATGAAGTCTCAAGATTTACCTGGAACGCTGAAACTGTGAGGAGAGAGAAAATACATTTCTATCATTGTTAAACCCCTGTTCTCTTAGCCATTGTACATTTCATATGCATGAAGGTATATACAAAATAATAAAAATATGAAGATTCAATTCAGCAATACATAAATCTTAGGAAGGATGGGTGCACTGTTTTTTATTTTTCTTTTTTAAATTTTATTTTTTGGCACTGCAGCATGCTGGATCTTAATTCCCCAACCAGGAACTGAGAGAAATTCCCTGTGCCCTCTGCAGTGGAAGCATGGAATTGTAACCACTGGACCACCAAGGAAGCCCCCATTTTATTTTTATTCTTCAAACTGTACCATTGATGTGAATTTTTAGTGTCCTCAAGGATGGCTTTTGTATGCCAACAGAATGGTTTTGACAGATACTGAAATAGAAAAGTAGATGCTGTATACAGAAAAGTAGATGCTGTATATATCCAACTCTTTGAATACTGGAGTGGGTGGCCTTTCCCTTCTCCAGGGTAACTTCCCAACTCAGGGATCAAACCCAGGTCTCTCGCATTGCAGGTAGATTCTTTACCAGCTGAACCACAAGGGAAGCCCAAGAATAGTGGAGTGGGTAGCCTATCCTTTCTCTAGCGGATCTTCCCAACCCAGGAATCAAACCAGGATTTCCTGCATTGCAGGTGGATTCTTTACCAAGTGAGCTGGCAGGGAAGCCATGATATTTAATTACGATTTTGTAACACAGGTATAGGTATACACGAATAGTTCAATGAAACAGAATAGAAACCTAGAAATAAAAGACAATCCTATGTGGAAAATGTATTTGTCAGAGTTAATATGACATATCAGTGGGGAAAAGGATCGCCTATTGAATAAACAGCTGAAGCTGAAGCTCCAATTCTTCGGCCACCTGATGCAGAGGAGAGATGGTTGGATAACATCACCGACTCAATGGACATGACCGAGCAAACTCTGGGAGACAGTGAAGGACAGAGAAGCTTGGCATGTGTGCTGCAGTCCAATGGGTCTCGAAGAGTCAGACATGACTTAGCAACTGAACAAGAAATTAAATAAATGGTTGTGGAAAAACGGGTAATCCATGTAGAAAAAAACTTGGGACTCCATCCAACATTAAACGTAAAATAGATCCCTGGTGCAATAAATATATAATGGTAAACAAGCAAAAGTTTATATTTATTAAGAAAATAGGGAATTCCCTGGCAGTCCAGTGGTTAGGACTCCAAGCTTTCATTGCTAGGGTTCAATCCCTGGTTAGGAGCTAAGATCCTGTAAGCCTCAAGGTACAGCCAAAAGAGAAAAAGAAAGAAAGAAAAAGAGCATCTTTATATTCTGTAAATACAAAATGATTTTTTAAAGCAATGTATCAGACAAGCACAAACTACAGAGAAAAAGATATGTTCAAATACATTAAAATTAAAAATTTCTACACAGTGAAAGACCAAGAGCAAAGGTCAAAACAAACTTAGGATGGGAGAGGGTATTTGCAATAAATACAAATAAATAACAAGAATTATATAAATAATATATAACAAAAATCAACATGAGAAGGAAGAATTATCCAGTGGAAACATAGGCAAAGTATATAATTAAGCAGCTCACTGAAGGGGAAATCCAATTGGCTAATACACATACAGAAAGGAATTTCAGCCTCCCTAATAATCAGGGAAATAAAAATTAGAGGAGATGGACAAAAAAATGAAACCTTCTTATAATTCTATGTGATGGCAAGGATATAGTTCCTTCACCTAATTATCAAGAGTATCTCGGAAGAAGAATAGTTTGCCAACTGCAGTTTGCAAACTCAACTCTTAACTTTCACTTTAAGTATGAGGAGGCTTTTGGATCCATCTGACAAACAATGGTGTTTAAAAGGGTCTTGTTACTGGCCCCTGTTCTTAACGCTGTTCTAGAGTCAGCTTTGCGCTATGGCTGGGCACCTTTCGAGGAGGGCTGTCAGCAGTATTTGAGGCCCAAGCTTCATAATTCACATTCACAGGGGGAAAAGGAGGCTCTTTGTCATCATGGAATAAAGGGTCTTCCTTGAAATCTGATAAAGTCAACGTGGATCACTTGCCATCACTGGATCCTGTAACCATCCCAGACTTGAAGATAGGAAATGGGTTTCCTGAAATTAACATAGATGTCTGGAAAATGAAAGCGTTAGTCATTCAGTCGTCTCTGACTCTTTTGCGACCCCCTGGATGGTAGTCTGCCAGGCTCCTCTGTCCATGGAATTCTCAAGGCAAGAATACTGGAGTGGGTAGCCATTTCTTTCTGACCTAGGGATCAAGCCCATGTCTCCTGCATTGCGAGCAGATTCTTTACCGTCTGAGTCATCAGGGAAGCCCTAGATGTCTGGAGTTGGGTCAATTCCCAAGAACATTGCTGTGGCTGAGGAGTGGATGGGGTAATATGAAGTCCATTGCACCTCCTGTGAGTACAGGTCTCCCAAATACTAAAGATATAGACCTACCAACCCCAAGAAACAGCAACAAAAGGTGACATCAATTTCGAATACAATTACTTGACACTTTACGTAAGGTTTCATTAAACTGTTTTAGTTATTCCTCAAGGCAGTACAGTGGGGAATCTCTGAGGAGAGTGAGAAGTTGAGCTTTGCAAGCATCTCGCCTTGAGAGGCAAAACCTTGGCATGGTCAAAGTTCATGGCACCAAACAGCACTCAGGGCTGCTGTTTTTCCTTTCACAGGTGACATTGACAGGAGAAACAAAGCTTGTACTGCAAGCTTTGTTCATTTTTATGCACTGCTGGAATTTGAGATCCTTAAATTGCCTGGAGTGGGACCACAACCATAACTGCCAGCAAAAATATCGTTGCAGTAATCAGAAGCTCTATAACTATTCTGATTCTAAACTTGACCTCTGTCTTATGCTTGTTTCAGAACTCTAGTGCCCAGTCTATACCTAACAGCTCAACTTCAGAGTTCTGAATGACTCCTCGTCCATGGCTCAGCCCACCACACTAGAGTTTACTAAAATATGTTGTGTGGAACACAATCCTATAAAAGGATATAAAAAACTTATGTGGACCAAGTTGAGTTAGGAAACTTTACACATTATATCCTCCTGAAGAATGACAGTCACATCTTTAAGATTCTGAGCAGTGAAGAGATCTGTTTAATTTGGTATTTTCTAATCTAATTGCTCACTTGGTAAAGAATCTGACTGCAAAGCAAGAGATCTGGGTTCGATCCCTGGGTCGAGAAGATCCCCTGGAGTAGGCAATGGCAACCCACTCCAAAATTCTGGCCTGGTGAATCCCATGGACAGAGCAGCCCGGTGGGCTATATAGTCCACGGGGTCACAAAGAGTCGGACATGACTGAGTGACTAACATACAGGCACACAATCTAACAGCAGAATCTATTACATGAAGGACATTTATTAACATCTTCAGAAGTAATGTTACAAAGAATGTACTTTAAGAAACATTGCATTAAATCATGCTGGTGGTGTTATTGTTCAGTTGCTAAGTTGTGTCCAACTCTTTGTGACCCCATGGACTGCAGCACGCCAAGCTCCTCTGTCTTCCACTACCTCCTGGAGTTTGCTCAAATTCATGTCCATTAGGTTGGTGATGCTATCCAACCATCTCATCCTCTGCTGCCCCTTTCTCCTTTTGCCTTCAATCTTTCCCAGCATCAGGGTCTTCTTCAGTGAGTCAGCTCTTTGCATCAAGTGACCAAAGTATTGAAGTTTCAGCCTCAGTATCAGTCCTTCCAATGAATATTCAGGGTTGATTCTTTTCGAATTGACTGGTTTGATCACCTTGCAGTCCACGGAACTCTCAAGAATCTTCTCCAGCACTACAGTTTGAAAGCATAAATTCTTCAGCGCTCGGCCTCCTTTATGGTCCAACTTTCACACCTGGACATGACACTGGAAAAACCATACCTTTGACTAGACAGACCTTTGTCAGCAAAGTAATGTCTCTGCTTTTTAATACATTGTCTAGGTTTGTCATAACTTTCCTTCCAAGGAGCAAGCATCTCTTAATTTCATGGCTGCATTTTATCATATAACAAAATAAACAACAAACTTTCAATTTTAGATGTATGAGGCAACTTAGAAAACATGCTTTTGACATGGAGTAGTCCAACCGTATGCAAAAGCCGAGAAGCTAGTATGATAAATTTCATGTGCATATCACCTAACTCAGCACTTGTTAGCTATCCTTCATACCACCACTCATTTCCCCAACCACTCATGATTATTTGAAGCAAATCCTAGACACATGATTTCATCTGAGAACACTTCAGTATGTATCTCTAAAGACAAGGAATCTCTTTATTAAACACAATTTCAATTATTAGCACACCCTGAAAATGGCAACTCTAATCCTTAATTTCACTGTCCTTTTTTTCTTGATTGTCTATAAATGTTCTAACACTTCTGTGTTTAGCATGTTTTGTTGTGTTTTGTTTTACAGTTTGTTTGAAATAAGATCCAAAAAGGTCCACATGTTACTATTGGTTTATAATTGTTTAAGTCTATTTTAGTAAAGATTCTCCCTCTTTACACTTCATGCATGCGTGCTAAGTCACTTCAGTCAAGTCCCACTCTTTGTGACCACGTGGACTGTAGTTGCCAGACTTCTCTGTTCATGGGACTCTCCAGACAAGAGTACTAGGGTGGGTTGCCATGCCCTCCTCCAGGTGATCTTCCCAACCCAGGGATCGAATCGAAGCCTCTTACATCTCCTGCATTGGGAGACAGGTTCTTTACCACTAATGCCACCTTTATACTTCTGCTTTTGTTATTGTTTAAAAAAACAAAAACAAAACTGGCCCCTTTGTCTAAAGTTTTCCCTAGTCCAGACGACATCCCCATGGTGTCTCTTAGTATATTCCTCTATCCTCTGTATTTCCTATAAGGCACAGCAGCTTACACAGATTCTGGTTTGATTTCTTTGGCAACACTCTTATATAGGTGAGTGGAATACTTCCACTGAGAGACACGCAATGTTCCTTTTTTGATGTTATCAGCCATGGTTGATCATTGCCTAAAAACACTAACTCATTAGGTGTTTCGATTCGTGATGTTTCTATCATCCCGTCTTCATTTATTATCTAGATTACTTCTGCAAAAATAAACACCCTCTTGTTAAATACTTGGTTACACTGAGATACAATTTCTATAGACAGGGCAAGAAAAAAAATCCGATTCTTTCTACTTTTAAAATTTCAAAATATCGTATTGGCTCCCATGAGCCATTAAAGAATTATCAGTGTGTTACCGTTTTCTTCTTATTGTGGACCACTGTATACCCTGGAGAAGGGAATGGCTACCCACTCCAGTATTCTCACCTGGAGAATTCCATAGACAGAGGAGCCTGGTGGGCTATAGTCTGTGGGATCATAGAGTTGGATACAACTGAGTGACTAACACTTGTGTATTTATATAAACATATTCTCTGTGTTAAAATTTTTTTTAATTATCACATTACTGATGCTCAAATTTGTCCCTTTTTGCACAAAGTTACCGAGTCTTTTTCACACAGTCCATATAGCTTTTGATCTGTTTCTGGTATTTTGGTATGACAAGATATACCAGGTTCTTGTACATTTCCAGCACCAGACCTGGAATGAATCATTTTTTTAAGGTGCCCTGGTTTTGTTTTGTTTCTGTTTTTTAACTGGGAAATGTATTTATAAAACACAGTATAAATATGATTTTTTGGAGCTTAATAAAGATGAAATTATATCAATAGTATCAATTTTAAAAATATAGGGCTTCCCAGGTGGCACTAGTGGTAAAGAATCTACCTGCCAACACAGGAGATGTAAGAGACACAGGTTCGATTCCTGGGTGAGGAAGATCCCCTAGAGGAGGGCATGGCAACCCACTCCAGTATTCTTGCCTGGAGAATCCCATAGAGGAACCTGGTGGGCTACAGTCCATAGTGTCGCAAAGAGTTGGAGACAGCTGAAGCAACTTAGCACACATGCACATAGGTCTCTTGGTCCTTCAGTGAAGTATTTCATATAACAAAAGAGAAAAGCATTTATTTTGAACTTGACTGATACACTCTCCAAATCTGCTTTTTCATTTGTCAAATGCAGACTATGGTAATCCTTACTCATATGTTTACAGATTAAACAAGTCAATACACGGGTAGTTGTTAGAATAGTGCCAGTGATAGTGAGTACTTAATAAACATTAATTATCATCTGACACTTAGCATTAGTTTTGTACTCAGATAACATATGGTCATTTATTTTAAGATCAAATTATTTTTCTTCGACAACTCACAGTTCCCTTTGACTATCCAACACCCCAAGTTCCCCTGACCTACTTTGAGGAGTTACATTCCCAGGCAGCAGGGTTCAATTAAGGAAGCCGGGAGAAAAAGCAACCAACTCCAAAGTTATTTTTTGCTTCTTCGAAGGCCATCTGCTGCTATGACCCATTTCGCAACATGGAAATTCATCAGCTGAGTGCAATTTCCCTTCAATCAGTGGCCCACTAAATGGAATTATGTTGCTATCTTTAAATTTGAAATGATCAGAAATGGGTTAAAAAATGCCCATTCATCCGTCAAGATTCTGCAGTTAATTGTGAAAACAGAGGGTCCACCACATACCAGAATTTTGACAGAGAAGTGGGAAACGGCTTTGTTTTCCTTCACCCCTTGGCCCACAGGCACATAGCAAACAGATAGTTTCAAATCTTTCCCTCTGAATTTTTTATTTATTTATTTTTGCCTTGATGCTTCAGTGACTGGGTAAACAAATTTATCTTCACAAACCTGGTCCTTTCGAGACTGGACTTATCTCTTTAAGGGGAATCGGTCAGTTGATCTTTGAAGAAACTTTATGAAAATCTGACATTAAAAATAAATTCAGGACAACAAAACGTTTTCAAAATAATATACAGATGTCTTAGTTATTCTAAAAAGTATCAGTATGTTATTGGACAGGATAATGTACCCAAAATTGCTTTGCAGAATATTATTAAGACAATGGATGAAATTCACATAATATGGTAGATTAAAGTATCATGTCAGTATTAAATTTCCTGAATTCGATAGCTGCTTTGGTCTCAGAAAATACACACTGAACTAGTAAAGGGGCATGATGTCTGCAGAGTTCTCTCAAATGGTTCAGAGAGGATTAACGTATGTTTGTGTGCAGAGAGGGGGAGGGAGCGTGCAGGACACACAGCACAAATGTGGCGCACGCTGAAAACGGGTAAAAACTCAAGAACTCGGATGACAGGTACAGGAGAGTTCTTGATATGATCCTTGACACTCTTCTGTAAATTTAAAGTTATTTCAGAATAAAATATTTAAAATTAGTTCATTAAAAAATGAGATAATGTACATCAAGTACATAGCTCAATGTCTACTACATGGTCACATTAATATTAAATCTGCAGAACTTGGATATGCATCTTTGTGCTGCCAAGTTGTACTACAAGAGGTTTCGAAATTAAACAAAATGGTACTTTTTCCATCAACATGAACTTTAAAACAAAAAATAGAGCTACCATGTGATCCAGCAATCCCACTCCTGGGCATATATCTAGAGAAAACCATGGTTCAAAAGGATACATGCATGCAAGTGTTCATTGTAATACTGTTTACAATAGCCAAGACATGGAAGCAACCTAAATGTCCATCGACAGATGAATGGATAAGGAAGATGTGGTGCATATATATATATATATATATAAATACACACAATGGAATATTACTCAGCCATTAACAAGAATGAAATAATGCCATTTGCAGCAACGTGGATGGACCTGGAGATTTTCACACTAAGTGAAGTTGGTCAGACAGAGAAAGACAAATATCATATATCACTTCTATGCAGAATCAAAAAGTGATACAAATGAACTTATTTACAAAACAGAAATAGAGTCAGAAGTGTAGAAAACAAATTTATGTTTACCTAAGGGGAAAGGTAAGAGACACCTGTATGAGAGTCAAGAAGCGAGAGTTAGAACCCGGTATGGAACAAATGATTGGTTCAAGATGGAGAAAGGAGTATGACAGGGCTGCGTGCTGTCACCCTGCTTGTTTAACCTATATGCTGAGCACATCATGAGAAATGCCAGACTGGATGAGTTACAAGTCAGAATCAAGATAGGCGGGAGAAACATCAACAACCTCAGATACGCAGATGACACCACTCTGATGGCAGAAAGTGAAGAGGAACTAAAGAACCTCTTGATGAGGGTGAAGGAAGAGAGTGAAAGAGCCAGCTTAAGACTAAATATTAAAAAAAAAAAACACTAAGATCATGGCATCCGGCCCCATTACTGCATGGCAAATAGAAGGGAAAAATGTGGAAGTAGTAACAGATTTCCTCTTTTTGGGCTCCAAAATCACTGTGGACAGTGACTGCAGCCATGAAATCAGAAGACAATTGCTTCTTGGCAGGAAAGCAATGACAAACCTAGACAGTGTGATGAAAAGCAGAGACATTACTCTGCTGACAAAGGCTATGGTCAAGGGTATGGTCTTCCCAGTGGTCAACAATGGTTGTGAGAACTGGACCATAAAGAAGGCAGAATGCCAAAGAATTGATGCCTTTGAACTATGGTGCTGGAGAAGACTCCTGAGAGTCCCTTGGACAGCAAGGAGATCAAACCAGTCAATCTAAATGGAGATCAACCCTGAATATTCACTGGAAGGACTGATGCTGAAGCTCCAGTATTTTGGTCATCTGGTATACACAGATGACTCATTGGAAAAGTCTCTGATGCTGGGAAAGATCGAGGGCAGAAGAAGAGGGCGTCAGAGGATAAGACAGCTAGACAGCATCACTGATTTAAAGAACACAAACTTGGGCAAACTTCAGGAGATGGTGAGGCACAGGGAGGCTTGGAGTGCTGCAGTCCATGGGGCCACAGAGTCAGGCACGACTGGGTGACTGAACAACAAGTGGAATGGTGTGTGCATGTTCAGTCACTCAGTTGTGTCCGACTCTTTGTGAGTCTCTTCATGGACTATAGCCCGCCAGGTTCCTCTGTCCATGGAACTTTCCAGGCAAGAATACTGGAGTGGGTTGCCATCTCTTACTCCAAGGGGAAAGGTGGGGAAAAAAACAGGAGCTTAGGATTAACAAACTATTGTACATAAAATAGATAATCAACAAAGACGTACTATATAGCACAGGGAACTCACTCAATATTCTGTAATAACCTAAATGGGAAAAGAATTTGATAAAGAATATATATATGTATAGCTGAATCTCTTTTCTGTACACCTGAAACTAACACAACATTGTAAATCAACTACAGTCTAATATAAAACGATTTTTAAAAACTTGGGGGTGGAGTATGGCAATGGAAGTGTATTCTATGTTCCAAATGATATCAGCTTTTACAGAGAGCCTTCAGTGTGCCAGCTGGTGGGCTCTTAATTCATACTCCTCAGCTCATCAGTTCCTAACAGATCCATGAAGGTTTGTTATAGAATTTTACATGGAAGCTGAATAACGTGTTCAAGGTCCCACAGCTGGTAAAAACCTGGGACTTCATCCAGACCTAGATCACCAACTTCAGAGCACATGCGATTTCCATGAAGTCATGGGAAAGAGCATGGGCTAGAGAAGACGAGGCCCAGAATTTGTCGCTGATCGACAGACGCCGACGATCAGCAGTGCTTGCTCGTGTGTGCTTGGGTTGCTTAATGAAAAGGTAGGTAAAGGGCTCAGACCTGTGGCTGACTCCTGGTCAGTTCAGTTCAGTTGCTCAGTCATGTCGGACTCTTTGTGACCCCATGAATCGCAGCACGCCAGGCCTCCCTGTCCATCACCAACTCCCGGAGTTTACTCAAACTCATGTCCATCGAGTCAGTGATGCCATCCAACCATCTCATCCTCTCTCATCCCCTTCTCCTCCTGCCCCTAATCCCTCCTAGCATCAGAGTAAGAGTCAGCTCTTTGCATCAGGTGGGCAAAATATTGGAGTTTCAGCTTCAGCATCAGTCCTTCCAATGAACACCCAGGGCTGATCTCCTTTAGAATGGACTGGTTGGATCTCCTTGCAGTCCAAGGGACTCTCAAGAGTCTTCTCCAACACCACAGTTCAAAAGCATCAATTCTTTGGCGCTAAGCTTTCTTCACAGTCCAACTCTCACATCCATACATGACCACTGGAAAAACCATAGCCTTGATTAGACAGACTTTTGTTGGCAAAGTAATGTCTCTGCTTTTTAATATGCTGTCTAGGTTTGTCATAACTTTCCTTCCAAGGAGTAAGCGTCTTTTAATTTCATGGCTGCAATCACCATCTGCAGTGATTTTGGAGCCCCCAAAAGTAAAGTCAGCCACTGTTTCCACTGTTTCTCCATCTATTTGCCATGAAGTGTTGGGACTGGATGCCATGATCTTCGTTTTCTGAATGTTGAGCTTTAAGCCAACCTTTTCACTCTCCTCTTTCACTTTCATTAAGAGGCTCTTTAGTTCTTCTTCACTTTCTGCCATAAGGATGGTGTCATTTGCATATCTGAGGTTATCGATATTTCTCCTGGCAATCTTGATTCCAGCTTGTGATTCTTCCAGCCCAACGTTTCTCATGATGTACTCTGCATAGAAGTTAAATAAGCAGGGTGACAATATACAGCCTTGACGTACTCCCTTTCCTATTTGGAACCAGTCTGTTGTTCCATGTCCAGTTCTAACTGTTGCTTCCTGACCTGCATATAGGTTTCTCAGGAGGCAGGTCAGGTGGTCTAGTATGCCCATCTCTTTCAGAATTGTCCACAGTTTATTGTGATCCACACAGTCAAAGGCTTTGGCATAGTCAATAAAGCAGAAATAGATGTTTTTCTGGAACTCTCTTGCTTTGTACATGATCTAGTGGGTGTTGGCAGTTTGATCTCTGGTTCCTCTGCCTTTTCTAAAACCAGCTTGAACATCTGGAAGTGCATGGTTCACGAATCGTTGAAGCCTGGCTTGGAGAATTTTGAGCATTACTTTACTAGCGTGTGAGATGAGTGCAATTGTGTGGTAGTTTGAGCATTCTTTTACATTGCCTTTCTTTGGGATTGGAATGAAAACTGACCTTTTCCAGTCCTGTGGCCACTGCTGAGTTTTCCAAATTTGCTGGCACATTGAGTGCAGCACTTTCACAGCATTATCTTTCAGGATTTGAAATAGCTCTACTGGAATTCCATCACCTCTGCTAGCTTTGTTCATAGTGATGCTTTCTAAGGCCCACTTGATTTCACATTTCAGGATGTCTGGCTCTAGGTGAGTGATCACACCATCATGATTTCTGGGTTGTGAAGATCTTTTTTGTACAGTTCTTCTGTGTATTCTTGCCACCTCTTCTTAATATTTTCTGCTTCTGTAGGGCCATACCATTTCTGTCCTTTATTGAGCCCATCTTTGCATGAAATGTTCCCTTGGTATCTTTCATTTTCTTGAAGATATCTCTAGCCTTTCCCTTTCTGTTGTTTTCCTCTTTTTCTTTGCATTGATCACTGAGGAAGTCTTTCTTATCTCTCCTTGCTGTTCTTTGGAACTCTGCATTCAGATGCTTATATCTTTTCTTTTCCCCTTTGCTTCTCACTTCTCTTCTCTTCACAGCTATTTGTAAGGCCTCCCCAGACAGCCATTTTGCTTTTTTGCATTTCTTTTCCATGGGGATGGTCTTGATCCCTGTCTCCTGTACAATGTCACGAACCTCCATCCATAGTTCATCAGGCACTCTCTCTGTCAGATCTAGTCCCTTAAATCTATTTCCCACTTCCACTGCATAATCATAAGGGATTTGATTTAGGTCATACCTGAATGGTCTAGTTGTTTTCCCTACTTTCTTCAATTTAAGTCTGAATTTGGCAATAAGGAGTTCATGATCTGAGCCACAGTCAGCTCCTGGTCTTGTTTTTGCTGACTGTATAGAGCTTCTCCATCTTTGGCTGCAAAGACTATAACCAATCTGATTTTGGTGTTGACCATCTGGTGATGTCCATGTGTAAAGTCTTCTCTTGTGTTGTTGGAAGAGGGTATTTGCTATGACTAGTGTGTTCTCTTGGCAAAACTCTTATTAGCCTTTGCCCTGCTTCATTCCATACTCCAAGGCCAAATTTGCCTGTTACTCCAGGTGTTTCTTGACTTCCTACTTTTGCATTCCAGTCCCCTATAATGAAAAGGACATCTTTTTTGGATGTTAGTTCTAAAAGGTCTTGTAGGTCTTCATAGAACCGTTCAACTTCAGCTCCTTCAGCGTTACTGGTTGGGGCATAGACTTGGATTACCATGATATTAAATGTTTGCCTTGGAAATTAACAGAGATCATTCTGTCATTTTTAAGATTGCATCCAAGTACTGCATTTCAGACTCTTTTGTTGACCATGATGGCTACTCCATTTCTTCTAAGGGATTCCTGCCCACAGTAGTAGATAGAAGGGTCATCTGAGTTAAATTCACCCATTCCAGTCCATTTTAGTTCGCTGATTCCTAGAATGTCGACGTTCACTCTTGCCATCTCCTGTTTGACTACTTCCAATTTGCCTTGATTCATGGACCTGACATTCCAGGTTCCTATGCAATATTGCTCTTTACAGCATTGGACCTTGCTTCTATCAACCAGTCACATCCACAACTGGGTATTGTTTTTGCTTTGGCTCCATCCCTTCATTCTTTCTGGAGTTATTTCTCCACTGATGTCTGGTAGCATATTGGGCACCTACCAACCTGGGGAGTTCCTCTTTCAGTATCCTATCATTTTGCTTTTTCATACTGTTCATGGGGTCTCAAGGCAAGAATACTGAAGTGGTTTGCCATTCCCTTCTCCAGTGGACCACATTCTGTCAGACCTCTCCACCATGACCCGCCCGTCTTGGGTGGCCTCCATGGCATGGTTTAGTTTCATTGAGTTAGACAAGGCTGTGGTCCATGTCATCAGATTGACTAGTTTTCTGTGATTATGGTCTCAGTGTGTCTGCCCTCTGAGGCCCTCTCGCAACACCTACCATCTTATTTGGGTTTCTCTTACCTTGGACATGGGGTATCTCTTCAGGGCTGCTTCAGCAAAGCACAGCTGCCGCTCCTTACCTTGGACTAGGGGTGGCTCCTCTCGGCCCTCCTGTGCCTGTGCAGCCACCACTCCTTGGATGTGGGGTTGCTCCTCTAGACCCCCTGGTCAGTTAGTGCTCCACAAATATTAACTTATTATTAGTCTTGTGAAAAGACATTTAAACACTGGATGGTAACATTGTCAGATGGCTTTGCGCCTTATAGAACATTCATTTCCAAAGAGTTTTGGTTTGTGACTAAATATTGATAGAGAGTTCTCTGTGTGGTTCTCTCTACTGTCACTGAAAATTTCTACCATTTTGCTTTTTCTAGCTTCAGAAATTCCACCATATGCCAGCATTGTGGGTTTGGGTGAGTCACTTAATCTTTCTTGCCTCTGTTTCTTCATCTGTAAAGGGGAATAATAACCCTACAATATCATAGGGTTTTTATGACTCTGTCATACCTGGCTTCCTTTGTGAGATTCGCCCACGCTGATGTTTGGTGTTATAATGTGTTCATTCTTACTCCTGTACAGTACATCAGTAAATGGATGTGATGATTCATTTGTCCATTCTACTCTTCGTGACTGTGTAGCTTCCAGTATGCACAGTGCTCTGGTCAACACTCCTCTACACTTCTTCTGGGGAACATGTGTAAACATTTCCGGTGGGCATATACCAAGGATGGTATGAATGCATCACAAGGCATACATATGTTCAGATTTAGAAGACAGGGACAAATAGGTTTTCAAGGTGGCAGCATCAGTTTACACTTCTACCAGGAGTGTAGTTCCCTGCTTTTGCTTGTTCCCTGCTTTCGCCAAAACTTGATATTTTTCTTGTATATAAGTTTTTAAAAAAAATTTCTGTGGGATAGATTGTCAGAAGTGAGATTACTAAGTCAAAGTGTGTATGTGTTTTTAACTTTAACAGATATGGCCAGACGGTTTTCCGAAAGGTCTGCATAATTGCAGATTTTCACCAAGAATATAAAAGAATACTCTTCTCCCTACATCTCTACCAACAATAAACACTATTCCTCTTTTTAATTTTTGCCATTCTGATGGGTATAAAATAAAATGTTATTTTAACTTATACTCCATACTATTAATGTTTATATATTTGCAGCCTCTGGATTTGACCTTCTATTGATTGTCTTTCGGATAGAGGGAAGGATATTGAATTTGTGACTGATCAGAAAGATTAAGGACTTCCTGGGTGGCGCTAGTGGTAAAGAACTTGTCTGCCAATGCAGGAGACATAAGAGGTGCAGGTTCGATTCCCAGGTGGGAAAGATCTCCTGGAGGAGGACATGGCGACCCACTCCAGCATTCTTGCCTAGAGAATTCCATGGACAGAAGAGCCTGGTGGGCTACAGTCCATGGGGTTGCACAGAGTTGGACACAACTGAAGCAACTTAGCATGCAAGAAACCAATAGTGTTATCCCATTAAAAAAACAAAAACCCACGCACAAAAAAATCCTCTCTGTGAAGTTGTAAATTCTCTATCTCTGCATGTTTACATGTCAGAAATGTGTTGGGTGGATTCTTCTTTTGAGTTGGAGACAGCCTTGGAAATGTGGTTCCAAAAGCAGGCCATGAGGAGAATCAAATTAGAAGCTTTAAAATGTAGATTCCCAGTATCCTGCCTTGAAGACTTTGCTGAAAAAGACCTGGGAGAGGCCCAGGAATCTTTATTTTTACAACACTGACCAAGTGATTCTGATTAACCTGGATGAGGCTGCTTGTTTACATGTCAGAAATGTGTTGGGTGGATTCTTCTGTTGAGTTGGAGACAGCCTTGGAAATGTGGTTCCAAAAGCAGGGCATGAGGAGAATCAAATTAGAAGCTTTAAAATGTAGATTCCCAGTATCCTGCCTTGAAGACTTTGCTGAAGAAGACCTGGGAGAGGCCCAGGAATCTTTATTTTTACAACACTGACCAAGTGATTCTGATTAACCTGTGTACAGACCACTTTTGGGAAATACTGGACTAGAAGACGTCTATCTTTGAATTTCAAAATGATTGATTTTACCAGCTGCTATTGACAGCTCAGTGATAAAGAATTCAGGGGATGCAGTTTTGACCCCTGATCTGGGAAAATCCCCTGGAGATGGAAATGGCAACTCACTCCAGTATTCTTGCCCAGAGAGCCCCACAGCACATAGTAGAGTCTCAATAAATCCATCTCAGATAGATAAATGAATGAAAGAAATCAGAACTAGGAGCTAAGAATTGGAAATAAGGAATACTGAAGTGAAAGAACAAAAAGAAAAAAAGTGCACAAATCGGACTGATCTGGTTCTAAGAATATGGAAAACCAGAAGACTTCAAACAGGCTCCTTATATCATAGTTCTATGGTTAGGTGGCATCACCAACTCAATGGACATGAGTTTGGGTAAACTCCAGGAGTTGGTGATGGACAGGGAGGCCTGGCGTCATGGGGTCGCGAAGAGTCGGACACGACTGAGAGACTGAACTGAACTGAAACGATGGCATATAGTTAGGCAATGAATGGAGAGAATATTCTCCAGAATTCTTCATATAAAACCACTGTATTGGTCTGGAAGAAATACTTTAATAAGCCCTTTGAGGTAGTAGGTGAGAGCCCCAAGGAATCTGGGATGGGCATGGTGGCCAGTGTAAGAGGAGGGATTTCTTGATAACTGCAGGATGGTGAGGAGAGGAGAAAAGGGAGTGTGGGGAGTGTAGAGGAGCCCGGATTTGCCTGAATGCCCCTGTGCTGTGACTGAAGGACGTCTGCAAAACAACCAGGGCTGCTTGCTGTGGTTGAACTTCTGCTGAAATGAGAAGAGACAGCTTGGCAAGCTGTTTAGGAGTCAGCAGGCCTGGAGGTAGCTCTAGTGGTAAAGAATCCGCCTACCAGTGTAGGAGACACAGGAGTCGTGGGTTCCATCCCTGGGTCGGGAAGATCCCCTGGAGGAGGGCATGGCAGCTCACTCCAGTATTCTTGCCTGGAGAATCTCATGGCCAAGGAAGCCTGGGGGGCTACGGTCCATGGGGTGGCAGAGAGTCAGACATGACTGAAGCGACTTAGCACGCACACACAGGCCTGGAGGTGGTGAGACTGTTGAGGCTGAGAGACAGAAGGGAACAGGATGCAAGATTTGCAGACATTATGAGGTGGGTTTTGTGTTATCTCAGGCCATAGAAGTAGGAGTTTGATGAGGTTATCAGACCTCAGGGGGCAGCGAGACTGCTGACATCTTGATTACATGAGTGGGTCCAAGAAATTACATTCTTAGAGGAAAGTTGAACGAGTCTGTCGATAGCTGGGTCGTTCCCTGTGCCAGGCGTGGGGCTAATTTTTTTTTTTAGGGTTTTGTCTTTATCTTTTTAACTTTTTATTTTCTTTTATTTAAATGAATTTTAAAAATTGGGGTATAATTGCTTTACAGTTTGGGGTTAGTTTCTTCCGTATAACAAAGTGAATCAGCTTTGCATATACACATACTCCGTCTGTTCTGGATTTCCAAACAAAAAAAAGCATGAGCAGAATTTCAACAGGTAGAGGGTTTAAGTGAGGGCATTTCAAGTCTGGAACAGTGAGAGTAAAGAGATGGGGATGAGAAGTGGCATGTGGTCTGAGTAGCAAGTAGTGCAGATCTGTTGGGTGGAGCAGAAGGACCATAACTTCCTTCCTTCTTCTGTTTCTTGACTCTAGGAGTCTAACCATCAACTTACCTCTACTTCTCAGAAGAGCCCAACCACAATGGTTGCCAAGCTCTGGCCAACACATACCAGTGGCTGCACTGATTGTTCACTTTGTGCCGGACCTAGACCTGTGCCTTTATTTTCCGTTCATTTCACCCGTGTCCTTCAAGCTAAGCTTAAGTTCTTGGATTTCTTACCTCTGGAGCTTGAGGAGGAGAATGGATCAAAACACTCTCTGGAACACCAGAAGGCTTATAATAATTGACTGAGGGCTTCTACCACATAAAATTCACCATTCCTTCATTCATCAAATATTTACTGACCTTATTTATTGGGTCTGAATGTTCTTAACTTATATAGAGGGCAGTGTATTAACTGTGGCTCACAGTTTACATGAAGAGCCAGAGAGATTGCCATACCCTAACTAAATGCCCCAGGCCTTTGGGGCTTCACTGGTTCTTGAGTTTCCTGATATTCTAAGACTGTTAGTTCAGGGACACCCTTCCCTCTTCTCATATTGTACAAGGATCTCAAGCCTGCAGACTCTGACATCACTTCTACCAAGCAAAGAGAAAGCATGTGGTCTTAAGTGCTGTGGAAATTCTACTGGAGACGATGAGCAGAGTATCAGAGTGGGTCTCCTATCTGAGCTTTGAGCTTTCTTTCTGCCATCTGCACCAGATAAGCAATTGTTCCTTTGAGCTTCTTGATGATGCCAGGATTCAGTAACTGCTGCCAAAGTCCCAAATCAAGCTGGCGGGTTGAGGTTGAAGGAATAGCTCTTTCCTCTGCAGGGAGAGGTCACAGCATGCTTCCTACTTGAGGCTAGAGAACTCCATTTTCCTCTCCTAGATCTCTGAGCACCAATGGCTGTCATGGAAAGCTTGAAGTTGTGCCTTGAGCCTCACTTGTTTCCTTGCAATTTTATATGAACTGAGTAGTGAAATCTGCTCAAAGTCCATACTGCTGGAACACAAGATTTTGGTTTTATGAACTCAGATGGTCCATGTTTCTGGAAAAGATTCCACCCAAAAGCAAAATGAATAGCCAATTCTGTAACACGTACATTGCTTTCAAAAGCCTCATTATTTTAAAGCATTTCCCCAAGATTCCTCTGATGTAGCTCTATTTTGAAATTCTTTGGTTGTGTAGAAATACACATAAATAAAATTGAAAAAATTTTCAAATTGCTAAATTTTAGATGTAATTTTTCATTGTTTCCAGTATAGTTCCCTCTCCATTGCTATAATAAGGAAGACTCTGTCATTCTTACTTGGAAGTCTGGGCTCTCCATTTTTGGATGTTTCAATGCTTTTTCCATCCTCATTGTAACCTTGGGCGTATTTTCTGAGAGACATTTGCTTGGCCGAGAGCTTCACAATGGCAGAATTTTGTTGCATGAATAAATGAATGATACATGTTTTTCCCCCAAGTATGAATCTGCCATCATTCTACACATTTCAATTCATTTCTGTTCAACTCAATTCCAAGTTAATTTTTATTAACCAGTTAAAGAATGGGAAACTTGGCAGAGTGACCATACTTTAACTCCACAGGTATCCAGACCTGGTTTGGGAAGATTTTGCCAGAAGAGCAGCCTAGGGGTCGCTATTACCTGTCAAGCATATAGACTTTGAGCTACAGGAAGAATGGGACAGCCTTCAAGTTGAGAATGCTTGCTGTTGTTGTTGTTCAGTCACCCAGTCGTGTCCAGCTTTTTATGATCCCATGGACTGCAGCACGCTAGTCCTCCCTGTCCTGCACCATCTCCCAAAACTTGCTCAAACTCATGTCCACTGAGTCAGTGACGCCATCCAACCATCTCACCATCTATCATCCCCTTCTCCTCCTGCCTTCACCCTTTCCCAGCATCAGGGTAGTTTCTAATGAGTCGGCTTTTTGAATTCAGGTAGCCAAAGTATTGGAGTTTCAGCTTCAGCATCAATCCTTCCAATGACTATTCAGGATTGATTTCCTTTAGGACGGACTGGTTTGATCTCTTTGCAGTGCAAGGGAGTCTCAAGAGTCTTCTCCAGCACCACAGTCCAAAAGCATCAATTCTTTGGCGCTCGGCCTTCTTTTCGGTCCAACTCTCACATCCATACTTGACTACTGGAAAAACCATAGCTTTGACTGTATGTACAAAACATTGTTCTTTTGTATCAATTTTTTAACTTAAAGAATTTATAACTCGTGGTGTCTTGGTGTGGAAGTGAAAAGAAAGACTGGTCTTCTAGAAGGGACAGTTAGATGCTAAAATGGAAAACCCATCAGCGAATCCAGTCTTTCAGTGGTGCAGGAATGTGTGAACGTAGCACATCCAAGCACACCCCCTACCAAGTGACATTAGCCTTTATATGTTCAAGACCAGGTCATTGCACAAACAGGAGGTTAGCACAGGCTCAAACAAGCATAATTAAAATTCCACAGGAAAGCTAGACCTCACTGACCCAGAACCATAGGCAGGGAGAGGATCGGGAGAGAGTTGTATTCTGCAGTCGGTATAACAGGACAAGAGTCAGAAGCAATGTCCACAGTAAGATGACACCCTGGATTCCCCTGAATCTCTCCATTAACAATGCGCATCTTTGTCTCTGCATGTGTAAACAGTGTTTCTGATTGCACATTCTCAAGGGATGTCTGGGGACTGGTTCAATTTCAAGTGCTAGGAAAGCAAAAGTTGAAAACACCAAATTCCTTAAGCCAGGTGTACCACAGAGCCCATGAACCCGATACTTCAAGTCATACCTAGCAATCCCCCAAAATGGTTATAATTAGCTATAATAATCCTGACCACCAATCACCATCAAGATAGAAGAGCAAACACTTCATTTGAAACCCTAGAGGAATGTGAGAGCTCCATATAATAAAGTCCCAGGTACTTTTTAAGAATTCTTATTTCTGCTTCCTCCTACTCTCAAGCCTTCCAAAAAAAAAAAAGAATCAAATTTCTCAGGCATTTCTGTTTGGAACCACTTTACTAGGCGTAAGCCTCTGTAAGTTTTAGTTCAAGGGCCTCAACTTTCGCAGTGTAATTTAAATAGATTCTGAGTCGTACTTTTCTTACCGAGAAACACTGCCTGGAGAGCTCTTAGAGGGTGAAAAGCAGTTATTCTAGTCAGAGTGTATCCACCAGGACAGTGGATGCTTTGAGCCCCAACTCTCTCCTAGTTTTCCCCTTCTAACTTCCCCTAAAGGTTGAAAAGTTTCCCTTTCAGCGAAACAACCTACCCTCGGTTCAGCTCCTTGACTTACTCACGGTTGAGGAGACCCCTCTGAGAATCTCTCTTTGCGTAACACTGGCCTTTCTGTCATTGCTCTGCAGCTGCCACTAAGTCGCTTCAGTCGTGCCTGACTCTGTGCGACCCCATAGATGGCCTCCCACCAGGCTCCCCCGTCCCTGGGATTCTCCAGACAAGAACACTGGGGTGGGTTGCCATTTCCTTCTCGAATGCATGAAAGTGAAAAGTGAAAGTGAAGTTGCTCAGTCGTGTCCGACTCTTAGTGACCCCATGGACTGCAGCCTACCAGGCTCCTCCGTCCATGGGATTTTCCAGGCAAGAGTACTGGAGTGGGGTGCCGTTGCATTGCTCTAGTCTGCACTTAAGTGAAGTTGGTCAGTCATGTCCAACTCTTTGCGACCCCATGGACTGTAGCCTACCAGGCTCCTCCATCCATGGGATTTTCCAGGCAATACTGGGTTGCCATTTCCTTCTCCAGGGGATCTTCCTGACCCAGCGATCGAATCCAGGTCTCCCGCATTGTAGGCAGATGCTTAACCGTCTGAGCCACCAGGAAAGTTCTACACTTAGAACCACCACATTCTAACTCAAGAGACTCCCACCTTCACAGGATTCCAACTTAGTCCAACACCTTTCTCACCCAACTGAGATTTCATTGGACACCATCTGACACTTTCTTCCCCCTGTTGCCCTGTATTTGTCACAAACATATAACATGCCCAAACTCTTCCCATGGCATTTTCCTTACCATTCCCATTTTAATTACTTGTTAAGGGATGCCTCAAACCTGCTGTCTGTTGTTTTTCTAAATTGCTTATTTCTAAAGTACACTAATTGTTTTCATGGCCAACTCTGGTTGCTTTCATCTAAGGAGGTCTGAATGGTTTCCCTGTAAATGAAAGAAAGATGCTGAGCTCCCATCTGAGAATCCTGGGCCCCAAGGCAGTTAATTACTAGCAGAGCATCTCAGGGAACTGTATTGTTCTTGTATTTCAAAGGAGCACATTGGGTGGAAGGCAATTTCTTGAGTGGAAAGATGAATGCTTTGAGGTCCCTGGAGCCAACTCTGCCTCTGGCATCACTATAAAAGGAGAGAGCTTCTAACCACAGAAGACCATTTGATACCCCCACTACTGTCCCAGATGCAAAATTGGGCAAACCTGGCAAAAGCATACACTTTCCAGTTACTTGCAATGAAAACCATCTGCAGGCAGTTCATTTTGACGTCATCCAATTAGGAAGTAAACTCCTTTTTGAAGTCTAACTTATTAATTTTGCTCACTAACCTCATGGCATCCGGTCCCATCACTTCATGGCAAATAGATGGGGAAACAGTGGAAACAGTGGCTGAGTTTATTTTTTGGGGCTCCAAAATCACTGTAGATGGTGATTGCAGCCATGAAATTAAAAGACGCTTCCTTCTTGGAAGAAAAGTTATGACCAACCTAGACAGCATATTAAAAAGCAGAGACATTACTTTGTCAACAAAGGTCTGTCTAGTCAAGGCTATGGTTTTTCCAGTGGTCATCTATGGATGTGAGAGTTGGACTATAAAGAAAACTGAGCACAGAAAAATTGATGCTTTGAACTGTGGTGTTGGAGAAGACTTTTGAGAGTCCCTTGGACTGCAAGGAGATCCAACCTGTCCATCCTAAAGGAGATCAGTCCTGGGTGTTCACTGGAAGGACTGATGTTGAAGCTGAAACTCCAATACTTTGGCCACCTGATGCCAAGAGCTGACTCATTGGAAAGGACCCTTATGCTGGGAAAGATTGAGGGCAGGCGGAGAAGGGGACAACAGAGGAGGTTGTTGGATGGCATCACCGACTCAATGGACGTGGGTTTAAGTGGGCTCTGGGAGTTGGTGATGGACAGGGAGGCCTGGCGTGCTGCGGTTCATGGGGTTGCAAAGAGTTGGACATGACTGAGCGACTGAACTAAACTGAACTGAACCTCAAGTCACTTTGGATGTTGAACAGTTATTCATTATACCACACAATGCACCCAGAAGACATGAGGAATTCTGTGTGCTCTCCCCTTTTCCACACTCTAAGTAGCCCATCCATAGGCATAGCTTCAATTAGCTCCACTTACAGTAGGATGCTCTGGGCAAGAGGCTGGACCACTAGGTGGTACCCTAATGATGTGGCCTGCTGATGGTCATGTATTTTTACTGTATTTTTAAAATAAAACATCTTATATGAATAATTCTATTTAAGCTGATAACAACCTAATTTTGAACAAAATTTGACATTTAGACACTAACTCCCATTTTATGATTTTGATGTCACAATTTACAACTTTTAAAAATTCTATTTCCATTAACCAATTGTATTATAGTTTTAGTTATTTTTAACACTTTTGTCCTCTAACTTTCATTTTAGTGTTATAAATGATCTATTCACCACCATTATGACGTTAGTATAATCAGGACTTTATATATTTACCTTTACAGATGAGTTATATCTTTGTTTTGTTTTCCTGCTACTAAATAGTGTCTTTGTTTCAGCTTGAAGAACTCCCTTTAACAATTTCTTGAAGGCTAGTCGAAGGGTGATGAACTTGTCTTCAGCTTTTGTTTGTCTAGAAAACTATCTCTCCTTCAGTCATGAAGCAAAACCTTGTCTGATTATGTATTCCTGATTGGCAAGTATTTTTTTTTCTTTCTTTCAGGATTTTGAATATATCATACCAGTCCCTTCTGGCCGGTAAAGTTGCTGATGAAAAATCTGCTGATAGTCTTACGAGGGTTCCCATGTATGTGAATAAGTCGCTTTTTTCTTGCTACTTTTAAAAGTCTTTCCCTGGCTTTAGCTTTTGACAATTTAATTATCAAATGTGTAGGTGTGAGTCTAGAAGAAGTCAATTCCAGAACCTCCACCGGAAGGTCTGTCTGGTTGTGTGAAGGGTCTTGGTATGCAATGACTCACAACCAAACTTTCCGCTGGTGTGCCATAGAGAAGAAGTCAACCCAAACCCAGAGTAGATGTAAGGTGGTTTCAGAGCCATCAGCACACTGGCTGTGTAGATACAAGATGAACTGAGACCCTTACTGAGAGGCAAAGTCTGAATCATAGAAGACGTACTTCTTTTAAAGTAGTATGAGACCCTTCCTTATTCCTTTTCCTTTTCTTTCCCTCAAGTGTCTCAGATGGGAGATTTTTGATCTGTTCCACAAATATTAAAATAAAAATGATTATTTTTTCAAGGAAATAAAATCATGGACTGCATATTAAATTTGCTTCTTCTGATCTTGCCTAAATACACCAAGAATGAACCAGGAGCCCAGCTTCAAGAATGTGAAAGGTTGGATTTTCACATATTCCTTTCTCTTTGCCCCTTACATCATCCTTCCCAGGAAGCAAGAGGATGGTATTAATGGCTGCCTCTCTGTAGCACGTGAGGAACATATGTTCTTCAAAATGTAGTTGCTGGTACAGGAAGTGGCAACTTAAACTAAGGCAGGAATATTCTTGGAACAACCTCTTTCTCCAGATGGTCTTCCCCACTCCATGACCTACTTTATGTTCAGGAGGCTGGAAACTCTCTCTTTTCTGAGGATCATCTGTTTCTCCCAGGGGTCTAATATTATGTCAGTTCAACATGGTAATGAAAAACCGTAATATGCACGGGACTTTACAGTCACTTCAATAACATTTTCCCTTTGTTTATGCAGTTCAGTCCAATGACCTCTAGGTGGTGGTAAAGGTTCCAACCAGTTTTTATGACCAGATTGAATGGCTGTCCTCATATTGCTCTACTGCTGCGGCTGCTGCTAAGTCGCTTCAGTCGTGTCTGACTCTGTGCGACCCCACAGACGGCAGCTCACCAGGCTCCCCCGTCCCTGGGATTCTCCAGGCAAGAACACTGGAGTGGGTTGCCATTTCCTTCTCCAATGTATGAAAGTGAAAAGTGAAAGTAAAGTCGCTTAGTCATGTCTGACTCTTAGCGACCCCATGGACTGCAGCCTACCAGGTTCCTCCGTCCATGGGATTTTCCAGGCAAGAGTACTGGAGTGGGGTGCCATTGCCTTCTCTGCTCTACAGGGTCTTAAAAAGTTAATTGACAGGACTTGGAGGAAGTGGACTGCTCTCTCGTGGTTTCAGTATCACCTTTATTCCCCCTGATTCTCAGCAGAATGTGTTTTTATTGCACATTTACATTTACTAAATGCCTACTAACAATTTTCTGGTATGTTGCTCATTTGTGTCACTGCAACAAAACGAGCATGGACTTTGGAACTGGCACGCTGGAGTTGGACTCCTGGTTAAGCTGCCTACTAACCTACTGACCTCAGGCAAGTTGCTCTTGGACATAGGATTCCTTGGCTGAAAAATAGCATTCTCACCACAATCTAATTCCATACTGTTGTATGAAGAATCGAGTGCTTAAGAGGCATTCAATTTTGTTTTTATTTCCTTTTGCTGATGAGGAATTAGAAGATGTTATAGGTTCCATATGTATGTTTTATACAACCAATCTACAGCTCTAATGAGATGACATAAACTAAATGGTAGTTGCAACCATTACAGTAAACTCGATTCCAACATATTTCTACTTTCATGGAAATAAACTTGGGTTAGTTCCCTTCTCCTCTATTTGCTTGAAGGGTGCAACTTTACATATCCTCAAGTTTGGACTGGCTCCTTCTCAGAGATGGTCCTTTGGAGAGTTAACTCCCCCCCCCAACCCGCCCCCGAAGAAAACCAGGTATAGCTATGCCAATTCAAGCCATAAGATTTTGATATTGCCATTTGTTATATGAAAGATTCATTTGCCTAGGAAAATTAGCTGAAAGCTTTAAACATCTATTTTAAGTTGTTTTTATGGCAATATGTCAACTAGAGTATGTTTTCTTTCCGGCTCATGTATAACTTTTGAAGATTCCAAAGGTAAAGGTGCCCAAAGTAGGAAAGGTCATACATAGCAGAGGTAGAATTTGATTTCAGGTTTTTAAGATTCCAGATCACATACAGCATTCACCGTTGTACTGTGAGAGGCGTTGACGCAGTACAAAAGTAGTCAGGGCTTTGATCACAAAGGTCTTGGAATCCCCAGCACAATAGGGCAGGCTAGAGTGGGGATCATACCCCTCACTGAATCAATTGCCCTGAACTAGCAAATATTAGTAGAAACCCATTTCTTTGGTCTCCCCTATTCTAATTCAAGAGATGCTCTCTCTTTTAGAAGAAACGCCATGAGGGCTGATTCCTTGACCAGCTACTATTTTCCTTCAACTAACCAAGAATCTTTCATCCCAAGTGCAGCCCAGTGGGGAGGGAGGGAAGAGACAACGGGTATTGAGGAAGGTGGGGAGGAAGAGTGCAGTCCCCTGGGGGGGTGGGGAACAGAAGCCCCAGGTGGGGCTCCTTGGAGAGGATGTAGTTAAGCCTGCTTTGCAGGGAGCATAACTAAAGGCTACGCCTAGTGCTCTAGAAAAGCTCCTCTTCCAGCCAGACTCTGCTTTAGAAGGAAGAAAAAAAACATTCCCTGGAGTTTTAGAGAACTGAACTGATGATAATCAGTCTGTAATGGAACAGAAAACCTCGGGTGTTTGGACAGCAGTCCTAATTTTTTGAGGTCAGTGTTCTATCAGGTCAGGGAGTGTAGACCAGGTATCTGGATTAAATCTCAAGTTGGGAAGGAGCTCGGCATTTCCTTCTCAACAGTGCTGGTCCACTGCTTTCCCATGAAACCGTTTGGAGATTGGGGTCAGATGGAACAGGAAGGGAAAGGAAAAGAGAGGCATGAAGTCTTGGAGGAGCCTGTTGTGCTGTTTTAAGATCAACATCGCAGGTTGCTTGTGTTAAGTTTGTGTGATGTAACTAAAATGGACTCAGGTGGCAACATACTAAATATTTCAACTTTTCTTCTTTTTTTCTGCCCCTTGTGGCTGGATGGATGGCAAGCAGGAGAGGGGTGGAGTGAGTTAAAACAGATTATTTTGAAAAACCAAATGCTGCCATAAAGAAGAGTACACTTTGTGTAGACAAATGCTGATTGCTTGAAACTCAGGACCTGGGTGCTTCTCTTTAAAACTCTGGAAAATAAATAGATTTGTTTATGTTCTGGGATTTACTGCTCTCCTTTCAATCCTCCAGACAAATTACGAGGTGACCTGGTAGACCAGTGGGGTCTGTGGGAAAAAAGTGAAACACCTTTTCAAAACTAAAAGTGGCTCAGTTGTGTCTCTCTGCGACCCCA
This sequence comes from Capricornis sumatraensis, assembly GCF_032405125.1. NCBI lineage: Eukaryota > Metazoa > Chordata > Mammalia > Artiodactyla > Bovidae > Capricornis > Capricornis sumatraensis. The sequence goes on from NC_091090.1 coordinate 44,328,066, forward strand.
TGGACTGTATAGTCCATGGAATTCTCCAGGCCAGAACACTGGAGTGGGTAGACTTTCCCTTCTCCAGGGGATCTTCCCAACCCAGGAATCAAACTGGGGTCTCCTGTATTGCAGGCAGATTTTTTACCAGCTGAGATACCAGGGAAGCCCTGCCTTTCTCAAAAGGAGAACGTATTCAGTGCAATCTATTGTCCTTGAGTTTAAGCTCAAAAGCTTTACTTCACTGAATCCAAGTTAAAAAAGAAGAAACAGGTATGGGGGGAGTGGGGGTGGGAGGAATGGGGGTGGGGGGTAGGAGTGGGGAGTCTACAAGGGGAAGGAGTAAAGCATTAAACAATGTCAGGACGTAGACAACAAAATCTAGACTGTAGAAAAATTCCAGCTAGTCCAGACTGTGAAGAAATGATCAGGTTTCTCTTAGGAAAAAAAAAAAAGTTGTGCCCAATGCAAGAGAGAGGTACAAAGAGAGAATTTTGTACATCAAAGGGACAGGAGACATGTCAAACAATGGCAAAGTATAGACCTTATTCTGATCCAGATTAAAATAAATGAGTTAAATAATTCAAAAAATACTTATGAGGCAATGGGCAAAAGTGAGCACTGACTGGATATGTGATCGTATTAAGGAATTACTCCATGTGTGAGATGTGATAGCAGAATAGTGGTTATGCTTTGAAAAAGAGCCCTACTCCTTCTAGAGGAGATTATAGTCTTGGATTTGCTTCAGAATACTGGGGCAGGTGGAGAGGCAGGGAGGCATCCAGAGAGTGATTGAAAGTGTATGTTCAATGAGATTGGCCTTAAGGGCACAACTGTTGAGGTTGGGGGTTCTTTATAGGTATGACTTCCAAAAGGACAAGAGAGCTTTATCTCTATGTTAGGCAGGATAACAGCACAATCAAAACATACATATTTTTGTATGTATTTGAAATATTCCATAATAAAATATTAATGGCAAAAATTCGTTATATCATGCTATGATCTTTTGAACACTAGAGCCATCCTCTCTAAAAGCCTGATGGTATTGGGTAGGTATCCCCAAAGACTAAGAGAACGTTCCCCTTCTAATGTCATTTTTGTGTTAACTCAAGCAAATTCCCTGTCTTGCTCTGGATTCAAACCACAAACAGTCCTTTTTAAAATTCTACTCACAGAAAATATGATAAAAAAGGAACTGAATGGAATCTGAATGCAAAGGAAAGGGAACTGAACTACAGTAAGGACGTTCTAGGGCCAAGGTTAAGATCCCCAGGGGACTGAAGCGCACAGCTGGCCCGGGCAGCCGGCCATGCCCCAGGCCCCGTAGCTGTCTGGACAACAGCCGTCATGGGCGATGTCTAGGCCCGCCTCGTATTTGTATCTTTTCCCTTGTGTACGTTGATATATCACAAAACTCAGGATAGTTTTGCTTCCTAGTTAAAATAATGAACTTTGCAATGGATTTTGTCCCAGGTTTCCTAAACAAGCACCATATACTTAAATGGCTCTTAGGGCTAAAATGGCTTGCGTGTCTTTGAAATGCATTTGAGGAATTGGGCCTGGTTCCTCTTTATGGACATCTTGAGAAAGACGCAGTTGTATCTTCTGGGTAGTGACTCTAGCTGCTTCCAAAAGAATAAGACAGCTTTATCTCTATGTTGGACAGGATAGAAGGACAATCAAAACTAAGGGTCTTGGAAAATACTAACTCAGAGATCACGGTTAAGGACTGACTGTTTTCTAGGACAGACTGTGGAAAACAAGAGCCAATGACAAACAGGAATGCGAAAAGTGTGTCGTAACCTGAAGCCACCAGACTGGCCTCAAGGCAGGCTCCCACATTCTCCTGACCATGAGCTAGCAAGGCCTGGAGGGGGCACTGTTTCTGTTTTACTTTGCAGGTTTGACCCAACAAATTCCCAGAATGAAAAAAGAAAGGAGCAGCAGCAAAGAAAAGAGCGCTGTTGATCAGCAAATTCTTGTAAAAGGAAGGCAGTGAATCCGTCCCTCCTGGGACTCTGATTCTGCGTCTTGATTTTCTTCCAAACAAACCACTTCCCCATTTCATTCCACCCACCGTTCATCTTCACCATAACAAGCCTAAATATACTTCTGAGTGAAAAAGCAAACTGCACATTGAGCTGACACTAGTAGGTACTTTGAAAAGTCTGATAGAGAATTGGAGAATATGATTCTACACTTTTCCAGGCTTTTTTGAGATATACTACACATATAAAGTTGTATCTGTTTAAGGCATGCCACACCATGATTTGACACCTCTGTATACTGCAAAGTAGTCACCACAGGAAGGCTAGTTAACACACATTGCTTCACATGGTGGCCAATTTTCTTTTCTTGTGATGAGAACTTTTAAGATGTATCCTCTAAATAACTTTCAAAAATACAAAACAGTATTATTAATTGTAGTCAACAAACTGTACTTTACATCCCTAGAACTTATTTACTTTATGATTGGAAGTTTGTACCTTGTGACCATCTGTGTCCATTTCTCTCACCCCAGTCTCCTGCCTCTGCAATCACTAATCTGTTATCTGCTTTGATTTGTTTTTTGCTTTTATGTTTTAGGATCCCATATGCAATCAATGCCATTTATTTTGCTTTTCTGTCTGGCTTATTTCACTTAGCACATTGTTCTCAAGGTCCATCCATGCTGTTGCAAATGGTAGGAGTTCCTTCTTTGTCATGGCTCACACACACACACACACACACACACACACACACACAATGGAATATTGCTGCAATGAATATGGAAATGCAGATACTGCTTTGAGATTTTGTTTTAATTTCCTTTGGATATATAACCAGAAGTGGAATTGCTGTATCATATGGTAGTTTTGTCTTGTCTTTAATTTTTGGAGGAACTTCCTACTGTTATCCATAGTAGCTATACTAATTTGCATTCCTTTTCTCTACATCCTTATCAACATTTATCATTTGTCTTTCTAATGATGGCTATTCTAAGAGGTGTCAGGTGATATCTCATTGTGGCTTTGATTTGCATTTCCCTGATGATTAGTGATGAGCACCTCTGCATGTACCTGTTGGTCTAATTCTGTATTTTTTTGGCAGCAGGAGAAAAGGCACACCTATATTATATTTTCAGAGAAGGCAATGACACCCCACTCCAGTACGCTTGCCTGGAAAATCCCACTGATGAAGAAGCCTGGTAGGCTGCAATGCAGGGGGTCGCTAAGAGTTGGGCACGACTGAGCGACTTCACTTTCACTTTTCACTTTCATGCATTGGAGAAGGAAATGGCAATCCTCTCCAGTGTTCTTGCCTGGAGAATCCCGGGGACAGAGGAGCCTAGTGGGCTGCTGTCTATGGGGTCGCACAGAGTCAGACACGACTGAAGCAACTTAGCAGCAGCATATTATATTTTAAGCTCCTTTAACCTTAAAAAAATACACTTTTAACTTTAGAATAGTTTTCGCTTTACAGAAAAATTGTGATGATGGTACAGAAAGTTGCCTTGTACCTCACACTCATTTTCTTCTATTATTAACATCTTACATTTTTATAACACATTTGCCACAATTAGTGAAGCAATAATATTGTTATTGAATAGAGCCCATAATTTACGTGTTTTCTCAGTTTTTACCTAATGTCTTTTTTCTGTTCCAATAACCCACCTAGGTCATATTTAGTCTTCAGTACTCCTTAAGTACCTCTTGCTATGTTTCTGATGACTTTGACAGTTTTGAGGAGTGTTGGTCAGGAATTTTGTAGACTGTCCCACAGTTAGGATTCAACTGATGCTTTACTTATGTTTAGACTGGGGTTATGGGTTTGGGGGAGGCAGCTCTTTAACTTTTTCATCTTAACTTCTGAACATCAGATGGTTGTTTCTTTAACTCTCTTCAAAACCAAACTGTTTTACACAGCAAGAAACTTACCCTGAGCAGCTGCTGATCTGTGCCCTGAACATTTATTATTATTTGCCTTCCAGCACTTTTTTGCTGTTTACTTAGCTAAAGAATAAAAGCATTTTTAGAAATTGGGGATGTGCTTGGCGATAGCTGCTAAAAAAAAAAAAGGGTTTATATAGAACTCAGTTCTAATTATAGTTTCTGTGCAGGGAGAGTTAAAATCTTAAAGTAGCATTGGATTATTTTAGTCACAAACATGAATGGTATATAAATTCTCTTTCCTTGTCAAATATTGGATATGGATTTTTTTCTGAGATAATTTGTGTCATTTTCCACTTTTAATTTTAACTGCTACAGGAATCAGGTTTTATCTTTAACACTGTTTCCCAGTGCTGTTCTTGTATCTTCCAGATTTGGAAAGACTATACTAATAAGTACACTAGATTGCATCAAAAAGAAAACTGCAGACTAATATCACTTATGAATATCATAGGAAAAAAATCTTAAATGAAATATTAAAACACACAATATATCAGTTCATTAAAAATTTATAACAAGCAACTGGGATTTATTCTGAGAAGCACGGGTGATTCATTATTAGAAAATTCAATAATATAATTCTTTATCTTAAGAGACCTAAAATGAAAGATTATATATAATCATCTCCACAGAGGTAGATAAGGCATCTGATTATGTGAAATTTCACTCCTGTTAAAAGTACTCAGTAGAATAGAAATTGACGACTACTTCCTTTTTATGATCGAAAGTCAAAATTCTAGTACCGTGGTAACACTAAAAACTTTTCAGTAACATGATTAACAAGACAAAGATGCATTATCTTTACTAATGTTTTACACTGGGATGGAGGTACTAGCCTATACAATCAGAAAAGAAAAAGCAATTAGAAGGGTAAAAAATGGAAAGGAAGAGGGAAAACTCTCTGCAGGTGATATGATTTTACATACGTGCAAATTCCAAAGAGCCACTGAAAAACTACCCTAAACAATAAAAATAGAGTTTCAGGTTATAAAATTAACATTTAAAACCAATAACCTCTTCATATGCTAATTAAATCCAATATAAGACACAATGGAAGAGAGAACACTATTTTTGACACTAAAAAGACAAAAAGAACTAGACATGAACCTACACTTAGAACTCATGTGAGGTCATCTCTAAAACACTGCTCAGGATATAAAAGAAGACCTGAAAAAGGCACACAATGGTCTTGGGTGGGAAGACTCAACAGCATAAACATGCTAGTTTTCACTAAGTTAGTTTGTAAATTTAATGTAATCCCAATAAAGTTAACAGTAGGGCTTTCCCCTAGAACAAGACAACTTGATTATAAATTCATCTAGAAGGGGAAAAATAAAAAAAAACAAGACTAGTAGGCAAACCTCAAAATGCAGAGCATGGGGTTAGCCCTTCCAGAAATAATATATTATGAAGCTTCTGTCTTAAAGCAATGTGATATTGCACGAGAATGGACAGATAGACCAGTGGAAAAGAATAGAAAATATAGAAATAGACCTAATTACATACACAAATGTAGGATGTAATGAGGGTGGCCTCTCAAATCAGAGAAAAGTTGGATTTTTTATTGGCAGTACTGGGATAATTGAATGACTATTTAGAAAAAGATAATATCCTTTTCACATCACGTATCTGGATATATTCCAACTGAATCAAAGATCTAAATGTAAAAAGTGAAACCATACAGGTACTAGAAGCAAAAATGAATAAATTCCTTTATAGCTTCACTTCAGTTCAGTTCAGTCGCTCAGTCATGTCCAACTCTGCTACCCCATGAACTGCACCACACCAGGCCTCCCTGTCCATCACCAACTCCCAGAGTTTACCCAAACTCATGTCCATCAAGTTGGTAATGCCATCCAACCATCATATCCTCTGTCATCCCCTTCTCCTCCTGCCCTCAATCTTTCCTAACATCAGGGTCTTTTCAAATGAGTCAGCTCTTTGCGTCAGGTGGCCAAAATATTGGAGTTTCAGCTTCAGCATCAGTCCTTCCAGTGAACACCCAGGACCGATTTCCTTTAGGAAGGACTGGTTGGATCTCCTTGTAGTCCAAGGGACTCTCAAGAGTCTTCTCCAACACCATAGTTCAAACTATCAATACTTCTGTGCTCAGCTTTCTTTATAGTCCAACTCTGAAATCCATACATGACCACTGGAAAAACCATAGCCTTGACTAGACGGACCTTTGTTGACAAAGTAGTGTCTCTGCTTTTTAATATGCTGTCTAGGTTGGTCATAACTTTCCTTCCAAAGAGTAAGCGTCTTTTGATTTCATGGCCGCAATCACCATCTGCAGTGATTTTGGAGCCCCAAAAAATAAAGTCAGCCACTGTTTCCATTGTTTCCCCATCTATTTGCCATGAAGTGATGGGACCAGATGCCATGATCTTCATTTTCTGAATGTTGAGCTTTCAGCCAACTTTTTCACTCTCCTCTTTCACTTTCGTCAAGAGGCTCCTTAGTTCTTCTTCACTTTCTGCCATAAGGATGGTGTCATTTGCATATCTGAGGTTATTGATATTTCTCCCGGCAATCTTGATTCCAGCTTGTGCTTCCTCCAGCCCAGCATTTCTCATGATGTACTCTGCATATAAGTTAAATAAGCAGGGTGATAGTATACAGCTTTGACATACTCCTTTTCCTATTTCAAACCAGTCTGTTGTTCCATGTCCAGCTCTAACTGTTGCTTCCTGACCTGCATACAGGTTTCTCAAGAGGCAGGTTAGGTGGTCTGGTATTCCCATCTCTTCCAGAATTTTCCATAGTTTATTGTGATCCACACAGTCAAAGGCTTTGGCATAGTTAATAAAGCAGAAATAGATGTTTCTCTGGAACTCTCTTGCTTTTTTGATGATCCAGCGAATTTTGGCAATTTGATCTCTGGTCCTCTGCCTTTTCTAAAACCAGCTTAAACATCTGGAAGTTCACGGTTCACAAATTGCTGAAGCCTGGCTTGGAGAATTTTGAGCATTACTTTACTAGTGTGTGAGATGAGTGCAATTGTGTGGTAGTTTGAGCATTCTTTGGCATTGCCTTTCTTTGGGATTGAAATGAAAACTGACCTTTTCCAGTCCTGTGGCCACTGCTGAGTTTTCCAAATTTGCTGACATTGAGGGGTGGAGAAATTTTCCTTTGCTATGATTCAGAATCCAGAGCAATTATTTTTTACTTCTTAAAAAACACAAATTTGCATAGTGAAAAAGACGACTTTGGTAAAATAAAATGGAAAATGACAAACTGGGGAAAATATCAGTAACTGAAATCACAAAATGTAATCAATACCTTCCAGCCAGGGACCACCAAGCACACACCTGCAGATGAATGAGTTAGGATTTCAGCCCCCTGTAACAATGGTGACTGTATGCCAGGGGCCACCACAGTGGGATTCAGGAAGACTGTCTTGAAAATGACTTTTTGTAGGAGTTGGGCTTTGGTAAGACCTCATTGGAGAACATTCAAGAAAGTGGAGCTTTGCTCTGCACTGGATCCTGTCAGGAAACAGTAGCAAATCTATTACTGAATATCTTATTAAACGTTATCTCTAGGGCAGGAGAAATTAATCAAGGCTAAAGCCATAATTGGTAGAGAAGCAGCAGTTACTCTTGTTAGCCAGTATAGGAAGATGACCGTGGGTTTTGGGTTTTGTTTTGTTTTCTGTGGTTTACACAGGAATCGTGTTTTTGTCTGTGCTTAGACAAGATTCTCAAATGGTGTTTTGTTTTGGTTTGCTTTGTCTATCATGGTTGCAAAGTGACCCTATCTGATGCTAGTGTTCTTTGTGATTTTTATATCCAATGGGGGGACACCCATCTAGCCATCAGTACCAGGCAAACTCCTGGTAGCTCTGAGGTCCAGCTGTGGGCAGGCCACTTCTCAAATGTCAGGGACAGCTTCTCTTTCTTACAGAACTAATACCCCTAAAGTCTTCTCTGTATTGTTACAATTTTAGTATAGGTGCTGCCTAGGCAAGCACGCTTGCTCCTTGGAAGAAAAGCTATGACAAATCTAGACAGCATATTAAAAAGCAGAGACATCACTTTGCCGACAAAGGTCTGTATAGTCAAAGCTATGGCTTTTCTAGATGTTAGACTTGGACCGTAAAGAAAGCTGAGCACTGAAGAACTGATGCTTTCAAATTGTGGTGCTGGAGAAGACTCTTGAGAGTCCCTTGGACAGCAAGGAGATCAAGCTAGTCAATTCTAAAGGAAATCAATATTCATTGGAAGGACTGATGCTGAAGCTGATGCTCCAATACCTTGGCCATCTGATGCAAACAGCTGACTCATTGGAAAAGACCCTGATGCTGGGAAAGGTTGAGGGCAAGGGAAGAAGGGGGCGATAGAAGATGAGATGGTTGGATGGCATCACTGACTTGAACGGACATGAGTTTGAGCAAACTCTGGGAGACAGTGAAGGACAGGGAAGCCTGGTTTGGTGCAGTCCAAGGGGTTGCAAACATTTGGACACAAGTGAGCAACTGAACAACAAAAATCTCTGGAGAGTCATCTCACATGAATTTATGTGGGAAGGTGCAGCAACATTAAAGAAGGCATATTGTATGTTACTTTCAGTTGTTAATTATTCTTCAATATTCATATGCTTTTGAGGTAAACACTTAAAAGAGTGATGACTAAAAGGCCAGTTTTCTAAAGGGAAGATAAGGGTGTTTTAGAATCAGACCAGGCACATTTATTAAGCATTCATTCATTTATTCATTAAAAAATATATACATTTAAAGCACCTACTATGTTTCTAATTGTGCTACCAGGTTCTATCCTAAGGTTACCCAAAGGACAAGGTAGCCACTTACAAGGAAAGGCATTGTGTTAGAATATGCTGTTTTGCCTTCATTAAATGAAATTAAAAACCCATTGTTATTTAAACATTTATATAATTACAGGCAGTCATTATCCTGGTTGTTTTTCAAAGGCCAAGTCTGACTCAGTGTGCCTTTGATTACTGACAGAAGGCACTGCAGCAATATGAAACATCTCTGCAGAACAAAGCACACTGAAGAAGCTATTACACAGGAGGCTTAGCTCAGGAGAAAGGAACAGAGAAACAGCTCGCAGTACAAAGCTCTTTATCTCGGTTTCCAAAGCGCAGTGGTTTAACATTTTAAAAGGCTGCTTTGGGGAACATCTTCTCCTGAAGGTTTCTTTCACACATTTACAGTCAGGAAGTACAATAGAACCATGAACCTCTTCCACTCTCCGGCGAGGATTTTCCTGCTTTTACTTATGTATTAGATTAAAATAGTGTTTTACTTCCCTTCAAGCCTGAAGACAGGATTACATCTGAGTCTAGATAGTCTGTTTCAAAATGTGAATTGTTAACCAGGAGATAATGAGACCTGACTTTTACCCAGGCAGTCATGACTGTTGTTGAGTATTGGCATCTGCTGTCCAGAAAGTTCCCCCCGGTTAAATGAGCAGGAGAGGTCTGTAAATAGCAACACTGTTCCCTCCTCCCCACCCCCTGCTGACCCCTGCACTGACAAACATTTAGTGGTGGTTTTTCCTGGTCAGAAACAGCTGCCTTAAGTGATTTGAATATTTATTTCTTCATTTATTTTTCTCCTGAGTTTTCTGAACTTTTTATCCCTTAAAAGAATAGAGCAAACAGAAGTAGACAAGTTCAGAACCTCTTTAGACACGTCTCTGGTTTAGTTAGTTGACAATCCAAACCCCAAAGGAAGACATGTCCCCCGTATTGGGTATCTTGCCAGCATGTCTGAATCCTGCTTCCTATTTCATGAAAATGCTAGGGTTGTGCCAACTTGTCATTACACGGTTTACAAAGCAAAGTGATCCCAAAGATAAAGCCATTAAAAGAGTATTGGCCACTTAGATTTCTGATACTGAAAAAGTAATGAGATGGATTTCTTGGGTGTGTTCTATGGGAACAAAGCGTTATTATTTCAGAGCTGCAAAGAGGCTCTGGATGATCCAGGCTCCTTATTTTGCTGTCATGGGACCAGAGAATATCACATCACTAGACTTTAGTCTTTCTATTCCTTGCTGCGAGATACTTTTAATAGAGACAAAAGAAGGCATTATCGAAAGAGTGTCCAAAAAACAAGAAATCTCTTAAAATCAGGCCTTAGTTCAAATGGCACCTCTTTAGAGAGGCCATCACTCCATTCCTTACTCAGTCTCATTAATCTGAAAAGAACTGGGTTCATGAGCTTATGGTTGTGTTACATTCTACTGTCTCCAAAACCAGAATGTAAGCTCCAATGGTGCTGGGGTTCTGTCTATTCACTGTTATATACTCAGCACCCAGAACTGTGGTTGGTACCCCCGGTGATGCACAAAAATAACTGCTGAATGAATGGACAAGAATGAATGGACAAAAATGAATGAATGAAATGAAATCCAGCTGCCATCAGAGGTAAGAAGGAATAAACACCAAGAGATGAAAAGGCTATTTGATATCATACTGCAATAACAAAATATAATAAACTGAGTAGACATTTTGAGAATCTTCATACAAATTTCATCCTGCCTCCTTCCACATGAAGGCTAAGATCATAGGTATTGTAATTCCAACATTCCCAAATCTTTAGTATTAGGGTTAGACTTCTGGCATCTAATTAATTAATTTATACATTCTAGATATTTTATAATAATTAAAAAAATAATTTTTATTACTTTATGGCTATACCACATGGCATGTGGGATCTTCGTTTTCCAACCAGGGATCAAACCTGTGACCCCTGTAGTGGAAGCATGAAGTCTTAACCAGTGGACCACCCGGGGAGTCTGGATGATATTTTAAATATTAGAATAAAATGTGCGAGAGGTGCCAGCAAGCAGAAGGTGAAGTAACTAGAACTAGATAATTCACATCATAAACATTCAGACCTTGGTGGTCCTGAATTGCTTGAATTGTATTGGGGTCTCAAGATGCTGCCAGTGTCGAGGTCCTTTACTATGTGTTCCAAAACAGCCAAAATTCATGCACATCATTTGTCATCTAGTAGTGACTATAAACATTCAACTTTGTTTTATTTAAAAAATTTAAGTTATTGAGCATCTACTCAGCAAATTATTACACTAGGCATATTACACTAGGGTCACAGGTTTGATCCCTGGTTGGAAAACGAAGATCCCACATGCTGTGTGGTACAGCCATAAAGTAATAAAAATTATTTTTTAAATTATTATAAAATATCTAGAACGTATAAATTAATTAGTTAGATGCCAGGAGTCTGATCCTAATAGTAAAGATTTGGGAATGTTGGAATTACAATACCTAGGATCTTAGCCTTCATGTGGAAGGAGGTAGGATGAAATTTGTATGAAGATTCTCAAAATGTCGACTCAGTTTATTATATTTTGTTATTGCAGTATGAGACCATATAGCCTTTTCATCTCTTGGTGTTTATTCCTTCTTACCTCTGAGAGATATATGAAATAGTTCTGATGAAATAGTTCTGAGTTCTGATGAAAAATGTCGGCTGCTTGCTTGGCACACTGCCTGAAAGATGCCAGCAGCAGATAATTTTTTATCTTGCAATTGTGGGGCTGGAAGGATAGGGGAGGAGCCCTTTCTGTTGGATTAATAAGGCAATCATCAAATCTGAGTTAATAAAGGGCAAAGGTTCGAATCTGGAAGAGTTCAATAGGAATAAAAATGTTTCCTGGATAATAAACATTTTCAACCAAGAGAAGAATATGAAAAACAAAAATAATAAGGTGATGAATAAAGTGGTTTTAAAAAAAGACATCAAGGATTTAAAGATTGCTTTCTTCACATTATTTCTTAAACATTACTTTCAGTGGACCACCTTGATTTTATCTAAAGTTGAGAAAAGAGGGAAAGGAAGAATACAGAATTTTTAGATGAAAATAAATGCTAAAGAATGATGAAGCTTTAGACAGAAGACAATAAAAAGTCCTCAGAAAGCCTCACTGAGAGCAGACTCAGTCAGAAACTGCATGTGAAGGGCTGAAAATGCTCTATCCAACAGGAAAGGGCCTAGAAAAAGAAGAAGAAAAAGATCATCATAGAAATAAAGACAAATTTCAACAGCTTTAAAGGCGCTATTGGCTTTAGTTTCTAGCATTTGTCATTGGTTGAATTAAGTTACAAGTGGCTCCCAGGTAGCAAAAGCCAACTTGTAATCAAAGAGACAATTCTGCAACAAAACAAACAAGGTATCTTGGCGATGGTGTAACAGACACCTGATGTGTGTTTATTGTTGGATACAACCCACAGGAGAACTCCTGACCCATTTCTAGCAGCATGGCACCAGTGTATTAATCATGATGTTTTTGGCTGTAGATAATAGGAAAACCAAATAAAGCAGCTTTAACAATAAGAAAAAAAAATGTATTACTTTCCACAGTGGTTAAGTCAGGGGGTGGTAGGGGTGAGCTGGGTCTTCAGGAGCCGTGAACTCAGCTGCTCAATGCTGTCAGGTTGACCAAGATTCTCTCCATCTGTCTGATTTGCCATCCTTTGCCTGTGCGCTAGTTCTCCTCATCTTCACAAGATTGCAGTAGCAGCTCCAAGCATCACATCCTGACACAACTGAAAGTCACAAAAGAAGAGGGTACAGGAGCACCCTAAACCCCTTTTTAAAGAAAAGGCAGAACTCAAGCAGAAGCTTACAGCGCTTCACATAGTAGATTGCTAGGAATTATGTCAAATGCCACAGTATTGTCCTTTCTCTATCTGGTTTATTTCACTTAGCATCTTGCTCTCAAGATGTTCATCCATGTTGTCACAAATAGCAGGATATTCTTCTTTTTTATGGCTAAACTCATCTTCTTCATCCATTCATCTGTTGCTGGACACTTAGGCTGCTCCCATGTCTAGGTCATCGTAAATTACGCTGCAGTGAATATGGAGATGCAAATATCTCTTTGACATAGTGTTTTCATTCTCAAAGGTCATTCTTCAACCAACCAACGACAAGAGGTATTTGATTACCAGTTGTTTTAGATTAATCAAAATTTATCTCCAAGAGAGGTTGGGAGAGGCCAGCCTCCTCTAAATCCAAGAGATACTTGAACAAAAAGGAAGCCTGGCGTGCTGCAGTCTGTGGGGCCTCCAAGAGTCAGACACGACTGAGTGACTGAACAACAAAGTTAGTAAGGAAGCAGGCTGTGGGAGAAAGGTTATTGGGTAGGCAGCAATGGTGTCTGTCATCACCTCTCCTCATTTACACACAGTAACAGTCATTCTTTGTGACATACAGTTCAATGGGTTTTCACAAATGCATCGAGTTCTGTAACCAGCACCATGACAATCAAGGTATAGAAAGTGAAAGTGAAGTCGGTCAGTCGTGTCCAACTCTTTGCAACCCCGTGGACTGTAGCCTACCAGGCTCCTCCGCCCATGGGACTCTCCAGGCAAGAGTACTGGGGTGGGTTGCCATTTCCTTCTCCAGGGGATCTTCCCGACCCAGGGATCGAACCCAGGTCTCCCGCATTGCAGGCAGACTCTTTAACCTCTGAGCCAGCAGGGAAGCCCTAGGCATAGAAAAGTGTATTACAAAAGTGGGTTGATCAACCAGCATGGACTTGCTATCATGACAGCAGCAAGGAGAGGGAGGAGTCATGGTTCTTCCCACCTTTGTCCTTCATGAACACACTTCCAAGAAGATGACCAGGCAATGTACAAGTCTAATATATGGAGGTACAAATAGCATGTTATGGGGACTTAAAAAAGGGAGAGACTCCTGGTTCTGGAGCTATAGTCTGTTCTGTCCTTGTGACTATCTCTGATTCCCAGGACACCTTGCTCAGGTAGCCGCTCAGAAGGCCATCTCTGGTTGCTGCCCTGTGCTTGTCCTGGTTAACTTTGCTTGCCAGAACTCACAACCCTCATTTAATTTTGCCCATCCTTCTTGTCATGTATGGATGTGAGAGTTGGACTATAAACAAAGCTGAGCACAGAAGAATTGATGCTTTTGAACTATGGTGTTGGAGAAGACTCTTGGGAGTCCCTTGGACTGCAAGGAGATCCAACCTGTCCATCCTAAAGGAAATTGGTCCTGGGTGTCCCTTGGAAGGACTGATTTTGAAGCTGAAACTCCAATACTTTGACCACCTGATGCGAAGAGCTGACTCATTTGAAAAGACCCTGATGCTGGGAAAGATTGAGGGCAGGAGGAGAAGGGGACAACAGAGGATGAGATGGTTGGATGGCATCACCGACTCAATGGACATGGGTTTGGGTGGACTCCAGGAGTTGGTGATGGACAGGGAGGCCTGGCATGCTGCGGTTCATGGGGTCGCAAAGAGTCGGACACGACTGAGTGACTGAACTGAACTTGTCATCAACCAGTTAGGCAGCTGGGGGTAGTTCAAGTACTCTGTCCAGACTCAGGACCTGTTTTCAGTTCAAAGAGGGAAGTGGATCTGCAGAGGGTCTAATTCCAGAGAGGAATGGCTGATTTCAGGACAATATGATGCTGACTTGGGTTTGCCTTTTGAACTTCAATATGGCAGATAGATGATGCTGGCAGACTATTTTAGAAGAGAAGCATGGAGTGGGTTGCCATTTCCTTCTCCAGGGGATCTTCCCGACCCAGGGATGAATTTGAACATAATAAATCATACAGTAAGATGAAGTGATGATTATAATAAGGACAGCAAACACATTAACTAACATTTACAAACCAAATGACTGCCCAGCAAGAGCAGCTTTTCAGCTCTACTCAACAATACTTACAGTGTTTAGAGTCCTGTGAATGAGCCCAACTGTGGCTAAAACCAGTCATCTAACCCGGCTTGCTTTCATCCAGGGAGCTGGCGCCACTGCTTGTCTCTACTATCCAGGGCCAGCCCTTGTCCATACAGTGCCTTTGTGCAAAGTAGAAAAAGTCTCCTCTTCCTCACAATACTTTCCCATCTATTAGAAAAGCACTGTAATATTCAGTAAACTTTAACAGTCAATATACAAATCCTTGGGGTATGAACTTTGAATGGTGCCCCTTAAGTTACAAGTAGCACAGCTGTAAAGAGAAGCCTTGGGATCTACTTGTTTGGGGCATAAGAATAGGTCTTGTTTCAGAAACATAGCAGGTCTGGATCAGTGGCTTGAAGGATATCTAGAGGTTTATTAATCTATTCATTCAGCTCTAATGGACTGGTTACTATATTCCAGGTGCAGTGCTAAGTGCTATATGAGCATCATCTCATTTAATCTTTGCAGAACAACTGTGAACAGGTATCATTTTTATCCCTGCTTTACATATGACAAAAATCAGAGCTATTGCTTGCCCTAATTCACACCATTAGTGATAAAGGTGATATTTTGATGGAGCTGATATTAAGGTTATCACTCTGCTTCTGACTACATATATTTATATAAAATAATTCTGTTGGAATTGATGTTGGTAATTCTTATATTCATCTTGTCATGTCTCTTTATTTTAATGTATTTACATTGGATTTCTCAGGAAAAAAAGGAATAGACTCTGTGATTCTTAAGGTGCTGCAGAAGATGAGGATATAAACACTTTATACTTGCAAATATTAAGGGGAAAAAAAAGCTGTCTTTTCAGACCAGTGACTGAAGAAGACAAGTAACTGTTTCAGCAATAGAGGTGAATTGCATGGGGCTTCTGTGTTTCTTCAGTGAGGATGGGTGTGATTGTGACCAATTAGGAGGATTAGTTCTTCAAATTGGAAGCATGCTGGCAGCGACTCAAGCATGAGAGCCTGGGCTTTCACAGTGATAATCCTTTCGATCTTAGGAGAGGCGACACGGCAGCTTCCTCCTGAGCACATGCCAAAGAGGAATCTGGTGACCAAAGGCCAGCTTTTCTTTCCTTCTTGGTTTCTGTAGTCATGAGAGTATAGTTTTGGGGCCAATAAAATCCTCTTGCAGAAGTCCTGCTGTCTTGACATCTTCTCTGAGGAAGCTGATTGAAGAGAATGAGGAATGAAAAATTTTGCCCAACAGCTTATTTGGTTCTCTTACATGAAAGATTCTTAATTTAACTGATTTCCTCTTCCTAATTAGATTTTGCAATTAGGGTTGCCCATTAACCTAGAATTTTCCTATAAAAGACTCATCCTCCATTGTGTTTGCCTGCCTCATGGCACCACAGCTGTATAATTGCAGTTAAATCCACATCCTCTCTTCAAAGCAGAAGAGATATACATAGCCAGATCCAGGTGGCTGGCTCTTGAATGCAGTTGGATTTGAGAAGCATGTGCAAAGCACGTTGCCAGCCACTCTGAGGTGATGGAAAGATGGGGGCAATCTGGGACCTCTAGGCTCCTATGATTCATTCACTTATTAACTTAATAAATGTTTATTGAGCACCTACTATCTGTTTGGCACTGTTCAGGCAATGGGGATACAGCATTTTAAAAAGCCAATTAAAAAGCCGATAAAGTCCCACTACTTTCTGGTGGTGCAGACAGTGAAGAAATAAATAAGTAAGCGTATAGCATGCTAGATAATGATAAGTACAAAGGGGGAACTATTGTAATCCAGGCATTTAAGCAACCAAAAGCCCCTGATGCTATGTGTTGATGCACAGTGCTCTCAATTACAATGGAAGAAGAAATTCACTTTAACAGAGGAGGGGAGATTTGTGGAAGATTTTGTGCAAGTGAGGAGATCTAAGCTGGACCTGGAAGAAAGTTTAGGTCAAGTGAATACAGCCACAACGCAAAGAGGCAAGAAGAAAAAGCTTTCAGACATTATGAAACATTTCAGCAAAGGTCCAGGCATGAGAAGACAGGGGATGCAAACCACATTTAGAAGAGCTGAATAGTTTAGTCCAGTCTCAGCACCAGTGGGATAACAGGTGGGACAGGAACGCAGCCTGGAAAAGTATGTAGAGGCCAAGTGATGAAGCATTTTGACTTTCAGGGAGTATAGGTTGAGCTCTGCTGGCAGTGGAGAGAACCCTGAGCTAATGTGTTTACAGATAGCAATGTGTCAGACAGTGATATATCAGCTAGATGCACTGACCAGGTGCAGGAGATACCTGGGCTGGTGCCTGCCGGGTGGCTGATAACCCAGTAACATTGAGATCGTGTCTGATTCTTTGCGACTCCATGGACTGTAGCCCACCAGGCTCCTCTGATGATAGGATTTCCCAGGCAAGAATACTGGAGTGGGTTGCCATTTTCTTCTCCAGGGAATCTTCCCCACCCAGGGATCGAACCCATGTCTCCTGTATTGGCAAGCAGATTCTTTACCACTGAGCCACCAGGGAAGCACAAGCTGTCTTTGGCTTTCCTTAAAAAACAGATGACATTATCTTATGACTCAGATGGTTCTGGATAACAAGTTAGACATTTACATTCAAACATGATCTTTCCTTCATTCCTAAGCCATTGATATTCAAGTTTAAGGGCAGTACACTGAGGCCCTGACAGATTCACAGCTTCTTCCTTTTACAGTGTAGTTGAGCAACTAGGGAGCTGAAAAGCTGAGATCTACTGATAACCTAATGATTTCTTACTTACACCAAGCCTCTGAGATGGCCTGCAACAAAGGGTGTGGCTTGTATCTTCTCTTGACAAACTGCATATACAGTCAGTTCTACATATCTGTGGGTTCCATATTCGTAAGATTCAACCAACTGTGAATCAAAAATATTTATGTGGCAGCCTGGATGGGAAGGGAGTTTGGGGGAAAATGGATATATGTATATGTATGGCTGAGTCCCTTTGCTGTCCACCTGAAACTAACACATTGTTAATTGGCTATACTCCAATATAAAATAGAAACTTTAAAATTTTTGAAAAAAAATTCGAGAAAACTCTAAAAAGTAAAATTGAAATTTGCTGTATGCTGACAACTATTTGCATGGCTGCTGCTGCTGCTGCTAAGTCACTTCAGTTGTGTCCGACTCTGTGTGGCCCCATAGACGGCAGCCCACCAGGCTCCCCCGTCCCTGGGATTCTCCAGGCAAGAACACTGGAGTGGGTTGCCATTTCCTTCTCCAGTGCATGAAAGTGAAACATGAAAGGGAAGTTGCTCAGTCGTGTCCAACTCTTCGCAACCCCATGGACCGCAGCCTACCAGGCTCCTCTGTCCATGGGATTTCCCAGGCAAGAGTACTGGAGTGGGGTGCCATCGCCTTCATATTAGGTTTTATAAGTATCTAGAGAGGATCTGAAGTGCACAGGAAGGTGTGCTTAAAAGTGAAGGTGGCTCAGTTGCGTCCGACTCTTTGCAACCCCATGGACTGTAGCCTGCTGGGCTCCTCTGTCCATGGAATTCTCCAGGCAAGAGTACTGGAATGGGTAGCCATCCCCTTCTCCAGGCGATCTTCCCCACGCAGGGATCGAACCCAGGTCTCCTGCATTGCAGGCAGATTCTTTACCATCTGAGTCACCATAACAAACATGAGTATGTGCAGACTTTGGAATCTGTGGAGGGTCCTAGAACCAACTCCTGTGGATACTGAGGGATGGCTGTCGATGGTAAGAGACATATGATAAGGAATTAATTCTACGATTTTCACTCTCCTGACATTGCACTTGAGCCTCATGGTTCGTAAATAATAAGGAGGAGCCCTAAAGAGAAGAAAGGGCTTCCCAGGTGGCACTGGTGGTAAAGGACCCGCCTGCCAATGCAGGAGCCATAAGACTCAGAGTCAGACATGACTGAAGTGACTCAGCACACGCGCAAACAGAAGGAACCAGTACTTCCATTTCATAAGCTTATGTCACTATCACCCGCCCCCCAGCTGACTCCCCTTTGCTAACTCAGACAAATATATTTGGTTCACCTGAGTTTAAAGAAAAATATTTTTCACTTCTTTGTTCTTTCTTCTTCCACAGTTTCCTTCCCTAAATTTATGAGACCCGTTTACTTACTTCCTCTCTCTGTTGCTGTTTATGGTGTAATGATAGCATGAGGGTTTGTAGACGTTTTTGCCACACTGTGTATGTGATGAGAGTCTTTTTACATTTTTCCTCAGTCTTGAGGGATATGTCCATTTCTCAGGAATGCTTTGTGGAGTTGGCTCTAGTATGCTGGCTTTTTTCCCCTGGTGGGTGTGGATTTGGAATAGGGGTGACCCTCCGGGGGGTCCACTATGCTGGTTACAGAAAGAGGATGCAATGCACACATTCTCTCCTCCAACTGGAAGGCCTAATATGCCCAGGCTCTTGTTCTTTCCTCGGGATTAGTGGTGGTAACATGAAGCCAGCAGAGGAGGGCTGGCAAAGAAATGGGTATTAACACTGATATTTTGAAAGGGAAAAAGCGAGCCAAGATTTAAGACCTTCAGTTGTTTTCAACAATCCTTTCGGTTGGTCAAAAAACACAGTGCTGGAAATCCCAGACTCCTAATCCCATTTGATTCTACCTGTATACTTTCTAAAAGTTTTTTTATTTCCTAGAAAACACAGGATTGTTTAAAAAAATTTTTTTTTCTGTTATGTGGCAGCCTAGATGGGAGTGGGGTTTGGGGGAGAATGGATACATGTATATGTATGGCTGAGTCCCTTCACTATTCACCTCAAAGTATTACAACGTTGCTAATTGGCTATACTCCAATACAAAATAAGTTCAAAAGAAAAAAAAACATAGCTTCATGGGATGGAACTAGGCTGCTTCAAAGCATAAGAACCATTAATAGTAAGGATTCTTGCAATCAACAGCTGTACCCTCAAACTTAAGGGGGTAGACAGAATTTGGACTGTTAGTCATGCTCATTAAAAAATAAAAACAGAGACACAAAACCATTTATTTGCCCATTAAGTCCTTTCAGATGTTCTGGGAGAGAGCATCTGAGGCCCTGTGTGCCTTTGCAGCAGTGTTGGGTGGCGCTTCAGAACTCCCCTGGCCTGCATCTGGGCATGAACAGTGTGGGTGTTGGGGATGGAGGAAAGCTTCCCACGCCACATCAAGAAATTCTCAGATACCAGCAAGAGTGTCCAAGAATCCAACTCAGTTCTCACACTATCTACCCCGAGACAGCGTCAGATCCCACAAGGTAAGGCTTCAGTCCCACAAGACTGCTCTCTCCAACTTGAGATGCAAGTTGAAAGCCCAGGTTGTTTCCTATGCTTCTAACTGGCTACAAACCAGAGGCTCCCATAACCCCCTCCTCAGGTTTGGTTAATTTGCTAGAGCAGCTCATACAACTCTGAGAAACATTTCACTTACCAGATCACCGGTTTATTATAAAAAAAGAATACATAGCTCAGGAACAAGACAATGGAAAGGGTGCATACGGCCAGGTGTGTGGGAAGGGGTGCCGAGCTTCCGTGCCCTCTCTAGGCACCGTGAATCTCCCTTATCTCCACGTTCACCACCAGAAGCTCTCCATTTGGCATTACATCAGCAAGCTTGATCAATTCATTGGCTAGTGGTCATTGATACCATTGATACCAGCTCCAGCTCCCCCAGAGGCTGGAGGATGGGACTGAAAGTTCTGACCCTCTAACCTCAAGGTTGGGGCCCCTGGCAAGGTGTGGTTCCAACGTTACCTCATTAGCATAACCAAAGACATCTTTATTGCTCTCATCACTGAAGAAATCCCAAGCAAGGGCTTTGGGGACTTTGTGCCAGAAATGGTGACGAAGACCAAATATATACTTTTATTATGAATCACAACATCACACTTTGACTCCTGGCTCTCTGTCTCTCTAGCTCTGTGAACTTGAGAAGTCACTTCCTTTTTCTGGACCTCGGGTTCTCATCTATAAATTAGGCCAAAAAGAGTACCTACTCACAGGCACGTTGTGAGGATAAAACGAGTTGATTCCCCGAAAGCCATTAGTACAGTCTAGAATTGCACACTGGACTGCTGCTGACACCTGTGCTAACACCCTCCAAAGAGTCTTAGGTGATACTGTACATAAACTGAGGTTAAATACCAGCGGGGAGACGGGAAGCTTGGTGGTTGCTCCAAAGGATAAACACCTTTCAAGCATCGGGGTGATACGAAGAAGGAAAAGCTTTCCAGAATCAATGACTGAAATGGTGGCAGTGCTCACAGCTCCCACAGACTGGAGGGCAGGGTGTACCTTACATTTACCCCTGCAAAGATGCAGAGCGCAGGAGAGGGGGCCACTGAGAAACACTTAGAACACTGCTTGAAGTTTCCTTTTCCAGCATAATGGGTTATCTGCATACACTTACTCTTGGCAGAACTTACATAATACCTAAACCCGGGAAAGTCACGGTTATAACTGAGTAGAGATTTGGGCTTGAACAGATAACCTGAGGGTCATTCAGAAGACACTGCCTGACCCTAGAGGTGTCATACACGGCCCCCTTTAAGCATCTTAGAAATGGTGGCTCCCCTAACTAGAACTAGAGAGTACCCCTAACTCTCTCCCACATACTCCCTCCTGGCCCGTATCAGCGGCAGCATCCGGTTTTGAACACAAAGGATATTTGTTCCATGCAGTCATTGTATAAAGCTGGTCTCTTTCTATTACGAATAATCATGAAATTGAGGGTGAAGGAGAAAGGCAACTCCACATTTGAAGCTACAAAAAGGCTGTGATTCGTTTTTAGTCTCTTTATTAAGCAGCCTAGTCTCAGTTAGATAATTTGCAGCAAGGTTCTACCCTGGAGCAAGTTTCCTTAGTCATGTTAAATTCATGGGGAAAATCCTCCCAGGATTTAGAACTGAAATATAGACAGCTTTAATAACAGGAACGTTGATGTAAAGAGCGGGTTAAGGCGGTATGTTCTAACCATTTAGGGAAAAAATGGGTAAGATGTTACTAATAAGCTCTGCTATATTTTTATCCTACCATTTTCTTCATCTGAAGGAATACTGAGACGAGCTTTTAAATTCTGAATGATTATCTGACAGATTCCATCTTTAGGGCAAATTATTAGCAAGGGTTTTATTTCTCTATTACTTTTACTCAAAACTCAGAGGACGCACGCTTACCGGAGCCCAGATGAGGAAATAAAATCTACAGACAAGAGTGCCATGAAGAGAACTGTGGAACCCAGCACCTTCTAGGTTACCTTACGTGACCTTGGTGGACACTGGGGAAGAGAGGGCCTGGAGCACCCTCCTGGATGTAGTCCCAACCTAACTGCCCAGCCCCATCACTCACCATCACCTCCAACTATATACCTTGTATGCCAGTTACGCCACACCAGCCACTGGTCCCAAATGTGCCACATGTTTGAACACTCTCCTTCCACCCACACTTCCTATCTTCCAAACTTCCTGGTAAGTTTCAACTTATCTTTTAAGACTGATCTCCAATGTGTCTTTCTTCCAGAAATCAGTTCAACCCCAAGCACAAGTCAGTGACATCTTATTCGGCTCTTCCATAGCACCCAGCACTCACTTCACTGTGGCGCTTAGGACAGCAGGATTATCATGAATATTTCACAGTGTCAGCTCTCCCTGTGATCCTGAAAGGGCAAGGACTTTCCCTGGGATATCTGAACTCTCCAGCCCAGTGTTTCCCACCAGCTGCGATATTGACATTTCAGGCCAGAAAATCGCGTTGGTGTGGGGGCTGTCCTACGTACTGCAGGATGTTCAGCATCATCCCTGGTCTCCACCCACTAAATGCCAGTAGCATGTCATCCTCAGTGTGGTGACAAAAAACCATCTCTAGAGGCTTCTCAACACCCCCTGGGGGAGAGAGTCAGGCCGGATGAGAACCACAGCTCTGACCCTGACAGACAGCCTGATATCTACCAAGTGCTTAATACATATTTGTCGAGTTAATAAATCAACGTCCAAATTAATGAATAGAAACCGAGTGAACCACAGATAAGGAAGAATCTTATGGTATCTTTGACACACTCACCAAATCAAACTTAAGATCTTTGTTCCCGAAGTCTCTGTATGAACTGGTTCTACTTTCTTCCTATTTCACCGCTCACATCCTCTGTCCCTCACCTGCAGGCGCTTCCAGATCCTCACGCTTTGCTTTCCTTCCCGCCAGTCCAAATTCTGTACTGACTGCAAGACAGACAACAACTTAATCTACTTCAAAAAGCCTCCCCAAGTGCACCTAATCCACAGTGACTCCTTATTTCACCAATGAAAAATTATACGCATATGCATATATATGCATACATATATATACATACTTCTATGTGCAGTATTTTTGGTCTTATAACTATTATCATCTTTTTGTTTCACACACATGACCAGGAATTTTCCTCTCAACTAGAAGAATGGCTCGCTTGCTTCTGCCTTTGAGATTTTCCTTCCCCTTAGCATTAGCACAAGTTTATGAGCAACAGATGTTTAGCTTGTGCCTGAAGTGAATTTTTTTTCCATAAGCCTCTGGCAGGTGTGTTAACTCTGTGTAATTGGTGTGGTCTTGACATAGTTTTGCTTTTAAAAGGCATAGGGCTCCATCTTTAACATCTTGTAGTTTTGAAATTCATTTCAAGGAGATTCTGCAAATATGAATAAAAGTAATTTGCAATGCTGTAGGATTTCTGTGAGAAGGCACTAAATACGATAAAGCAATGAGAAAGGCAACAATGGCTGCATTTTGTCTTAAATTCTGACTGTGCTGACTCCATCTAGGCTTCGTTTCCTATTGGTTGATAAAACTACCTTTAAAATGCTGACTTCCTGGTTTGTTCTGGGCTCTCTCAACACCTGAGTATCTTCTGCACCATCCTGCTTTAGGCATACTTGCAGCAACTTAAATATGCACTTTCCCCATGTTTGGAAATTGCTCAAACTTCCAGTCTACGGGGCATGTCTTTCTCATAATTTTCTTGAAATATAGTTCATGCCTTGCCCAGCAGCAGGAACCTGTGGGGCTTCTGATCCTTAGTGTTCAATGGCAGGGTTAAGGGGACAACCCCAGAATGTACCCGCCTTGCATCTGAGCTCCACATCTGCAACAGGATCTCTGCAGGCCTACTGGAATGGGGTCAGGTAGGGTCTAGCTTCTCCACTAATTTTTGTAGCCCTTAATAAAAAGATGCAAGAATGCTTTTTTTTTCAGCGCCTCATAAACTGTGACTTTTGGCAGAACAGCCACAGCTTCTCCAGAGTTCCAAAGTTGATTCCTCTCTGTTGCACCTTCTGACTCACCCTCTCCAGGGCCCTCTCCTCTATGCCTTCCACACCCTCTCATTTAAAATGCAAAACCCAAGTGCTTCTCTTGAGCCTGCCTCCTCCTATGGTAACATCTTTTTCTTTTTTTAATGTCAAGAACTGCACAGTTCATTATTTTGGGAAAATTGTTCCAGACATAAATATTTAAAATGTTCTAAGCAAGGTGTTTTAACAATAAAAAAATTTTAAGTTGGAAAGAGCCAGTAACTTGGCTCTTAGCTCACATAGAATTCCAAATTAAAGTGGACCCTTCCTAGATTTTGTAAAAAATGCTTTCTATACGCTTTATAACACTAAAGGAAATAGCATGCTGAAACTTTTTTCAAAGCACACAACTCAGTGAAGCATGAGTGGTATGCTGCTTTTGCATTACTGGAGTGTCAAACAGCAGTGACAGGATAGAAACCTATGGAACAACCATCCTCTCATGTGGCATCACTGATTCACACTCCCTTATAAAGTCCTGTTTATGTCCTATGGTACCACCTTGACCGACTCCACCTCTCCACCAATGCATGTTGGCCCCACTGTATTGCTGCCATGTCTCTATCTCACATTTGTACTCAGCTCACCACAATTTGGCAACCTTGGAGCCTCTCCTCAGTCTCACAATGCACCAATTCTTTCTTGGAACCTGGGACCACCTAACAGTGCCACATCTGTATGGACCTTTCTCGGTCCCCCAGCTCCTTGACTCTGCTGGCCTGTTTGGATGTAGCCGTCCTGTTTGAAGTTGTCTCCAAGTGTGGCTTTCAATCTCTTGATTTTTCCTCATCCCTTTGTCTTTCTCAGACTCCTTCCTAGTCTCACCGTCCACCTTAGATCTGGGTCATTTCAGGGTCCTCTCCAGCTTTCTTCTTTCCTCCTTTTAAGGCTCTCCTATGCATGACTGCTAGAATTGTCACGTCTTCAAATATCAATTAAATGTAATGGCCATCAAATGCTTCTCTTTATCATTACCATCCTCTGGAAGTTCCAACCCAGGTTTTTATACAAATTAGAATTGGTGCATGACTCATCTGTCTCACTAAATACTGATCATACTCCTGAAGTCTCTTGATCTGTCTCATTTCCATGTCAACTGTTGTTGTTCAGCCGCTCAGTCACGTCCAACTCTTTGTGACCCCATGGACTGCACCATGCCAGGCTTCCCTGTCTTTCACCATCTCCTGGAGCTTGTTTAAACTCATGTCCATCAAGCTGGTGATGCCATCCAACCATCTCGTCCTCTGTCGTCCCCTTCTCCTCCTGCCTTTAATCTAGTGAGTCAGCTCTTTGCATCAGGTGGCCAAAGTACTGGAGCTTCAGCTTCAGCATCAGTCCTTCCAATGAATATTCAGGACTGATTTCCTTTAGGATTGACCAGTTGGATCTCCTTGCAGTTCCAGGGACTCTCAAGAGTCTTCTCCAATACCACAGTTCAAAAGCATCAATTCCTCGATGCTCAGTCTTCTATATGGTCCAACTCTCACATCCACACGACTACTGAAAAAACCTTAGCTTTGACTCTACGGATCTTCGTCGGCAAAGTAATGTCAATAGATGATCAAAACTGAGTTTTCTGTTCTCTTCCTGCTCTTGTGCGTCCTTTCCTCTGAGGTAGGAGTTCCCTGTGCAAGAACCAGATCTGACTGCCACCCTCTCATCCTCAAAAGTTCTTGGTTCTGAACGCAGTGGAGAACCAAGTCCAAATGAAGCCTAGAATTCAAGGACGTCCACTACTGTAACTCTAGCCACATTCCCTTCTGAGCTTCATTTTCTTACCACGTCATTGACAACAGCAGATGGTCCAGACCCCCAAACTGCGCTCTAACCCTTTGTGCACCATATGCTTTCTTTACCACCTAGCAAAATTCCTCTATAATGTTGAGGCTCAGCTTACAGGGTTTTTGGCTCCTAAGGAGAACCAATAATCAACTTCTGTGCCTCCATAGCACTTTTCTTATAGCTCTATTAAGTCACCTTGTAATACAGTAGTTTTTATGTTAGTCATTAAATTTTAGGAGTCCACGGTCTAGAAGAGTGAACAATATCTCATCCATTTGTTGGCCTGTCATCCATCCATCCATTATTCTGGCCAGCATTTTGAGACCATCTCCCTTAGGATTCCCTCCAGTGTTAATATTCTATGATTCTGAATATTAATTTCTATATATAGAGAAAACAGTGTAAATTATAGGTTAAGTCCTATATCATTCATGTCATGGTCATTATTAAATTTCCAGTGCTGCATAATAACCTAGCAGGTGCTCAATAAATGTATTGATTGAACAAATGAGTTAATTCCTAGAAATTGACAGTGGGCTGATTTGTGAAAAACAAATCTTGCTTTTCTTGACTTTTAGAAAATTATTTACTTAAAGTCACTGCACTTGTACTGAACTTCTGCAGCAGCTGAAATTACACAACTGCCACAGATAGTTCTGAGTTCTTTATATTACGTGCACTGTACTCTGCTCCACAACGTACTTCATGAGCACACACTGGCACACGTAGGGCAAAGAGGTACTGGCAGAAGCAGGCAAGCTGTCCTATGGAAGGCAGTCGTCATGTCTGCAGCCTGGGGCTGTCTCTGCTGGGACCCGGGACAACACTCAGCTGTCCTGACTAGGCCACGCACTAGTGGTACCACCCAGGTTTATATTTTTAACTTTCAACTCTGCCACTCCCTTCCTTCTCCAGTACTTTACAGTCCTTTTCCCAACTTCTCTTCTGCTTGTGCATATGACCCCACTGTCACCTACATTCCAATCCTATAAACCAGAAAACATAGATGAATGAGTAACTGGTAAACATTCTCCACAGTTAGAGCCAATACTCTGAACATTTTCAAACTTTCCATGAAGAACCACAGTAGATACTAACCAGGATGTTATCTGTGTTCTTTTTAAATGATTAAAAACTGGCTTAAATAACAATCACTATGACGATACAAACACCCATGTTTGCTTTAAAGTCTTTATTATCCTGAATATAAAAGACAGAAGTCCTCTAGGATATAACAGAGTTCTTTATGTGGAAACATTATTTTTTTACAAGTGAAAAAATAAATACCTCTTGGAATAAAGGCTTATATGCTAATATGTGCCATAAAAAAGTAGAGTTTTAATATTTGACAAAATGTCTGTGCAAAGAAACAAATGCATAAACACATTACTGCTACATTAAGGCAATATGGAAAGTATACTCAGAAATCTCAGTAAAGTGACAGTGTAGGTTTCTAGCTTTAACGTAGCTAGTATTGCACCCAATAAGGTCACCTAGGTTTCCCAACATCCTAGAAAACCCACAAGCTGACCAGCGTCCAAAATTCCCAAGTGGGAGTGGAAAAACATGATTAAGAATACAGAAACAAAACAAAACACCCGAAACCCCTCTATAACATAGAGGGACAACAAAGAGTTAATACCTAAGCATTTACTACCAAAAAAGGAAAAAAGCATATAATATCTAGGACATCTATGATAAGGCTGTAAAAGGCTTGATGGATCAAGCAAAAGCAACCCCACCGGGTGAAGCTGGAGCAGGGTGCATGGGAGAATTCAAGAACCACCCCATTTGTATGCCATGAAGCGTCATCTCGGCGAGCAATGCTCTCCCTTCCAAGGAAC
Organism: Capricornis sumatraensis; assembly: GCF_032405125.1. NCBI lineage: Eukaryota > Metazoa > Chordata > Mammalia > Artiodactyla > Bovidae > Capricornis > Capricornis sumatraensis. Next base: position 44,355,590 of record NC_091090.1, read on the forward strand.
ATGCACTCCCTTTTTAATCTTAAAATGTTCCCCCAACTCAAGAGGCCCAAGGAGTGCCAACTACTACATAGAAATCATCTAACTAAACTGGTAGCATTCTATCATTGAAAGGCTTGGGGATGTGGTAAGAAGAAGGGAGACGGAAGGGACAGGAATCCATCATGTGGAGTGATCTGCTTTCCACTGGCCAGACTGGTTTAAATCTGACAACTTTGTTGCCCACTTTAAAAAAAAGTTCCCGAATCGATTTTTAAATCTGCTTGCCTCCCAATCATTTTGAACAAGTTAGAAAAAACAGAAATGACATTAAAACGATGACTATCTCTTTAAGAAAAATTTTCCTATTAAAAATGTCCAGAGCTCCGTGACCCGTACAAAAAGAACCAAGTAAATCCTTAAAATAAATTCTTACAAAATTGGCTGCAGGTAGGAAACTTACCTTGGGATACATTAAGGAGACTTAAAACATCATTTTCTAAAAGGTACCCACTTTAGGGTTAGGGTGCCACTTAACTGATGTCAAAGATTTTTCCTGATTCCTTACTTGATCATAAAAAGAAGGAAAGTCCAAGGAATGTATCTGGGTCCCAGAGCTCCTCCTGGTCACCACCCAGCAGGTGCTGATTCTACACATGGTACATTTTGGCGGTGAGAAGTAGTTATATTCTTTCTATTCTTCCTTGTTGGTTTTTCTTCCCCTATACGTTGCATGGCAGATGGGTGTTGGAGTATTTTTTCTCTCCACAATCTATCTCTTTTATAGCTTATACTAGTGCAGTTCATGGAGACATGGCATGTCCTGTAAGTGCACAGCAGATCAGATCACAGTCAGGTTGAGAAGACTGGTGTGCGTTGGCAGGTAGACATGCTGGATGTGGTCCACCCGTGATCTGCAGACGGGACACGACTGGAAAAGAAGCGGCACTACAGGTTAGGACACCTTCTCGGATCTGTGTCTTCAGTGTTTACCTGTGGTACCTGTTACAGTGCATTTTCTAAATACGCTGTGGTCACAATTATTTCTAGCTTTTCCCTGGGAGAGATCTTTGCTTTCTGACCAGTTTGTAAGTTTGCACTTGACAAAGGATTAAAAATAAAGATGATAATACACATATACAATGGAATATTACCCAGCCATTAAAGAGAATGAAATAATGCCATATGCAGCAACATGGATGGGCCTAGAGATTGTTATATGAAGTTAAGTCAAGCAGAGAAGGAGAAATATCATATTACACCACCTATGAAAGTTAAAGTGTAGTTGCAAAGTCGTGTCCGACTCTCTGCAACCCATGGACTGCAGCTCACCAGGGCTCTTCTGTCCATGGTATTCTTTAGGCAAGAATACTGGACTGGGTTGCCATTCCCTTCTCCAGGGGATCTTCCCGGCTCAGGGATCTAACCTGGGTCTCCTGCATTGCAGACGGATTCTTTACCATCTGAGCCACAAGGGAAACCTGACATCTTTTATAGGTAAAATCTCAAAAGAAATGATACAAATGAACTTACTTATAAAACAGAAAGAGACAGACTTAGACAATGAACTTATGATTGCCAGGGGGAAAGATGCGGAGCAGGGATAGTCAGGGAGTTTGGGATGGACATGTACACAATGTTATATTTTAAATGGATAGCCAACAAGGACCTACTGTATAGCATAGGGAACTCAGTTCAATGTTGTGTGGCAGCCTGGATGGGAGGCGAGTTTGGGGGAGAAAGGATGCATGTCTATGTATGGCTGAGTTCCTACACTGTTCACCTGAAACGATCACATTATTAATCGGCTATACCCCATGTATGGATGTGAGAGTTGGACTGTGAAGAAAGCTGAGCGCTGAAGAATTGATGCTTTTGAACTGTGGTGTTGGAGAAGACTCTTGAGAGTCCCTTGGACTACAAGGAGATCCAACCAGTCCATTCTGAAGGAGATCAGCCCTGGGATTTCTTTGGAAGGAATGATGCTAAAGCGGAAACTCCAGTACTTTGGCCACCTCATGCAAAGAGTTGACTCATTGGAAAAGACTCTGATGCTGGGAGGGATTGGGGGCAGGAGGAGAAGGGGACGACAGAGGATGAGATGGCCGATGGCATCACTGACTTGATGGACGTGAGTCTGAGTGAACTCCAGGAGTTGGTGATGGACAAGGAGGCCTGGTGTGCTGCGATTCATGGGGTCGCAAAGAGTCGGACGCAACTGAACTGAACTGATACCCCAACACAAAATAAAAAGTTTTAAAAGTAAGTAAATAAAACTAAAGATTATGAAAAAGTATAAACTGAAGGAAATTAACCAGGTTTTCAGTCAGACTCTAAACACAGCACAGTGAGTGAAATGATTACTGACGGTCTTTTGCTGTGAAATGAGACTGTAGTCCCCACATGCGCTGACTATGAAGCCTCGGGCAGGGATGCAGGAGACCCAGAGACCCTTCCAGAGACTGTGTCCTTGGCTAGTTGGCTTGGACAACATCACTGGGTGGATGTCACATGGCCAGGGAGCATGGTTGCTCCAGTCACAGGACAGTCACACACCCCCACCCCCACCCTTGGGCTGGCCTCTCAGCAAGCAGATCCCCTCCTCAATCACAGGGGGAGCCTTAGGTGTGAGGGTCAGACAACGTGGACAGAAAAAGGCAAATTCACGACCACTCCTGGGGAAAGAGTGTATTGCATAGTCTAAGGAAGAATGCAGGCATCCTCTTGGCTCATGTGTAGCCCTAAAAATAGTTCTGAAATTAGCAGCTTCTTAAGGACTAGAAGTTATTTAGGGCTAATTTTACATAAAACCACAGCGACATGTAGCTAACAGTTCTAGGGGATGAAAACAAACTGAAAAAATTTTTGTAAAAGGAAATGCAAGGTGCAAGAAAGGAAAACCTACTATGTAAGAGGTACTTTATTTTGTGTACAAACTTTAAAAGTAGTTTGACTTGCTAACTGAGAGCCAATCCAAGGGGACCTGAGAAACACAGTTGGTAATAAAAGGAAATGAATCATAAATAATCAGGCAACAACCTACTGTGAGTTAACTATCACCCAAAACTCTAAGAATTCTTCCCCAAATAAATAAGTAAAAGACACCATCCTCCTAAGTGTCAGGAAGCAGAGAAAACATGAAATGGAAAAGGAGTTCAGCCTTCTTTTGGGAGATCTTGTTGGAAGGTCCAGCCCAACGAGATGTCTTACCGTGTAAATCTGATCCTCGTTTCCAGGACTGGAAAGAAGCCTGTAGTTTAGTAATTACATTGTCGAGAAAAGTGTGCTAATCTATACTGTTTTCTAAGGGCCACACCTTCCTAGTCACCAAATACAAAGACCTTCCCCAGGTAGACATGGACATTTTCCATCAGTGCCTCCACAAGTCAGCACCTGGCCCGTGGCAGCCAGCTAAGCAGCAGCCCCTCACCTGGAGCCATGTGGACCCTCACCTGGAGCCAGGCAGCCCCCTCACCTGTAACCAGGCAAGACCCTCACCTGGAGCCAGGCGGCCCCCTCACCTGGAGCTGGGTGGCGCAGCCCTCGCAGCACACGGTGTGGCCGCAGGGGCAGAAGGCCGAGTTGATCTCACCCTCACAGCAGAGCACGCACAGCATGGCCTCCTTGAGTTTGCGCAGCTTCTCCTGGAGGGCGCGGGTCTGCTGGCAGCCAAGGCCCTCACAGCTGCTGCAGCTGGTGCTGCTCTCTGAGGACTTCAGGGGAGAGTTTGGGGGGCTGGGGTCGCTTCTGGGTAGGAGGTCCACCACACCCGCGTTATATAGAGCCCGCCTGGCGTGGTCATATGCCTCCTTGGAGGTTCTTTTAATATCGAAGACATACTTCTTGCCCAGGTTGATGTTTTCATTCAGAAAGAGAGAAGCCAAGTGGCCCTTCAGGTCTCGGCTGTACTGCATCATGACGGCACTGGTCACCGTGTCACACCTACGGACAGAGACGCAACACCCACCTCAGTGCTGACAGGCCTGGGTGTCCCCACGAGCCGGACCTTAAATGCTGCCGTGAATAGGGAGGCTCATGTCCACAGACATTTAACATTCTTGTCAGCATGCATGAAAATAAATCCTTTCAGTCTCGCATGTGTTAAGCATCTCAATGATGCCACCTCTATGCTTCTCAAATGTCTCCTGAGAAAGGACCTCTGGTTGGGCAGTGGTGAACACAGAGGGCACCTCCACGGACAGTAGCTACAGTCGAAGGCAGCTTATGGCAAGAAAAGGGACGTTTTTCTTTGTAACCTTGGATTTATGATAAAAATTTCTACAAATTTTCCATTCTGCTTCACAATGTGTCTATTTTAACATAAAATAGTTCAGTTGCCTGCCAATTACATTTTGTAGCTTTTGATTTTCCAAATATTTGAGTCAAATCACAACACTAAAGCACCCTCAGAAATGAGGGAATCAATATGGTTATCGAGGGATCCTCATTACACACTGAGGATTCAGAGCAGCTACTCTCCCAGGGAGGAAAAACAATTTGGGTTATCCTGCAGGGAAAGGGCAAAACACAAGGGCAAAAACAAGCCCTCCCTGAACAAGCCCTCACTCAGAGTTACCTTGGTCAGGGGGTGGGGAGGGTGGGGGTGGTGAGGAAAGGGGCTAAGAGATGAGCAGTGGAGCGAGTCTGTGCAGCTCACACTCACACCTTCCACACCACATGCACGTGTTCTGAAAGAAAAGCAGGACAATGTTGAGAAGGACCCCTGCTAGGGCAGAAATGAAGGGCTCACAAATAGCCGATTTTTTAAACTCTGTACACGGTTCACTGACACAATGATCCCAGGAATTGTAGGAGGCTTGCTGTCACCTGGAAACCTCAGCCCCGAGGCAGACCCTGGGGTCATGGAGCACAGGAAGGGTACATGCCTGTAAAACGCATGTGTCTCTGTGATGGCTCGGTAGAGTCCACTGGCCGCCCTGGTGCTGATCATCTTGAACAAGAGCACGATGCTGTTCCCAGACTCCTTGGTGACGGTCAGGTACACATTCTTCCCTGACTGGGTGGCCATCTGCACCACGGGGTAAGCGATCCTAAAACGGGGGAAGAGAAAAGTAAGCCAACTCAGGGGAGGTCCGCCACTGCGCAGGCACCTAGTGAGGTTCCCATGGGCCGTGGCCCAGCCGTAAAACCAGATGCTCAGATAAGACCATCAGATAAGCACTCTGCTTGCAAGTTATAAAGGTTCATTGAAAAGCACTTGGGGTAAGTGAAGAGGAGCTCTAGAGGGAGTTTTGGGGGACTGTGTGTAGGTGAAATGAGATTTTTATAGCCATGAATGACATTTGAGAAATATTAACTCCGCCACATCAGTACACTTAAGCCTGCATTTAAAAAAAATAATGGAATGGTTATCAAGGCCTGAATAAAATTAATGTACCTATCCCAAATGAAACATGTTATCCCTAAAGGATGACTGTTTAGTAAATCCCTCTCCACTTTCTATTTTCATGATCAGAGCTATAAGAGTATATACACACTTGAAGTGAAGTCGCTCAGTCATGTCCAACTCTTTGTGACCCATAGACTGTAGCGTACCAGGCTCCTCTGTCCATGAAATTTTCCAGGCAACAGTACTGGAGTGGATTGCCATTTCCTTCTCCAGGGGATCTTCCCAACCCAGGGCTCAAACCCAGGTCTCCCGCATTGTAGACAGACGCTTTACCGTCTGAGCCACCCTAAACAAATTTAAGACCTGGGATACCTATTAATTGGGCTGAAGTCATCTTTACAAATGGAGATTCCTTCAGGTCCAACCCCAATGAGGAGCTTCTGCCCCTCGCTGTCCCTCACAGAATGCCATTCAATGCCGTAGTTTTCCATTGCTGACACAATCTGCAAAACTTGGTATTCGGCTGAAGCCTGGCTGGTCCCCTCCAGCTCCTTATGCTTTGCCACAATGCTGTAAGACACCAAAAGGCCAGAGTGTACAGAGAGGTTAACTGATGCAGTCTTCAGAGAGAAATCTATTATTTCCACTAGTGAATTAGACTGACACTGTCATTTACGAATCATAAAAACTTAAAGCTATATATTATTGATGTTTCATTTAATTAGCAACCTTATTGTAAAATACTTTTAAGACACTGTTCAAGATCTCAACTATTAAATATTTAGTAGAAAAAACTACTGGGGATGCCAGATGAGGATAAATTAAAACAACAGAAAATCTCTAAAAATATATGTAAAAAATTTATACCTAGGAATGGCTCATGTATTTGTCTAAGTTTACTTTCTAAGTTTCATTATAATATAGCATTATATGGGATTGATTAGGTCATTTGGAACTTAAATATGCAGGATCTATTTTATCTATTGGGGTGGAACAGCCTCCAACATAGTCCTTAAAGATCCCCATCCCCTGGTATCCACGCCCCTCTATAACTTCCTTGAGTATGAAAAAAAGAAAGTGAAGTCACTTAGTCGTGTCTAACTCTTTGCGACCCCATGGACTGTAGCCTACCAGGCTCCTCAGTCAGTGGAATTTTCCAGGCAAGAGTACTGGAGTGGGTTGCCATTTCCTTCTCCAGGGGATCTTCCCAACCCAGGAATCTCCTGCACTGCAGGCAGACGCTTTACCATCTGAGCCACCAGGAGGCCTTCCTTGAGTATAGGCTGGATTAATGACTTGCTTCTAATGAACAGATTATGGCAAAAGGGATGGGCTGTCACTCAATTCTGAGATTAATTTATAAAGACTCCATCTTGGGTGTTCGCTCTTGCTCTGACCGGACTGCCTGTCTTGGGGGAAGCTAGTCACCATGTTATGGAAAGAGGCCCATGTGTAAGGGCACAGGCCAGGCAACAACAAGCCACCTGAGCCCAGCTGGAAGCGGATCCTTCCCTCAGCTAGGCCCTCGGACGAGGGTGAACCCCATGGGCAGCTTGACTGCAGCCTCCTGAGAGATCCGAAGCCAGAGAACCCAGGCAGGCCACGCCAGACTCCTGACCCAGAGAACTGTGAGATGATGTTTCCTGTTTGAAGTCACTAAGTTTTGGAGGGCAACTCATTACCCATGAATAGATAATTAAAACACCTATGTTAGGTCTCTTGATTTAATCCTTTCTGGGATGAAGGAAAGGTCAACATACCTGATAGACTCTCTAAGAGACTTACATTCTTAAAAGGCCAGAGACTTTATAATTTCTGTTACACAGCATTTTGTATAAGGGCATTTATTTGTGTGGATTATATTTTGTGTTTGTAAGTTTCTCAAAGAAAAGGATAAGAATCTTTTGAAAACAGTTGGTTAGAGTGGGCAATGGTCTAGCCTCAACCTCACAAATTACCTGTATCTATCAGTTTGATCTTTCTCCTGGAGATTCTTATAAATCTGCTAGATCCATGACAACAAACAGGAGCCTGAAGTGAGGCCTCACCTGTTCAAGGTGGCACTAGAGAGCTCCTTGGCACACAGCTCCTCGTAGCTGTACTTGGCCGTGTTCTGGTTGTAGTCCCCAAACTTGGTCTGGGCCAGGAGGGCGCTGAGTTCCACTGCCTGCTCTGGGGAACACTGGAGATGGCCTGCCAGGAGGGCTTCCTTTATATGCAAGAAAAAGATATGCCTGCAAAGCAATATGAGAATGACGTTATGCCGGGGGACTAACATGGTTGTCAGACGCACTGCGTGGCAATTCCATAATCCCTTTTAAGTAAGAAAAACAGAGCAGGGTAGAAAGCTACCTGGGAAATGCTTACACTTACAGACCTTTTATTAAAATTATGAGTAAGGCAAAATAAGTCTAAGGAGTACATACACACATAATAATTATATACACGTTTCTGCATTATACATTTCAAAAGAAATGATCTTAATCAGAAAATTTCTTCTTGATGTGTAATTGATATCTTATTCAAATGACACTCAAATCTCTCGTTTTCACCTGAACTTCTCTGCTAAGGCTCATATGCAAATATCCAAGAGCTTACAGACTTCGCCCCTCAGTGTTCTTCAGTATCCCAATTTCACCTTGTTTGGAGCCAAACTGTCTTCCTCCCCAAACCCACTTTTTCTCCCAGTGGAAAGCAGAGACTGATTTGCTATTTTTACCACACACTCAATCTTGATTCTTCATTTTCTTTCTGCCTAATTTCTATCTCTGAAAATTCTTTTAAATCTAGTTCCGTTTTCCCTGTTTTTACTTCCTCTGTCCTACTGTACCTCTCAACTGTCAGAGAATTTACAATATCCCCTAGGCTGATCTTTCTTCTAGACTCTGCATGAATCCATCTTCCAAGCTGCTTGCTTCTGATATAGACTTGCCATTCCTCTGTTCAGAATCCTTCAAGACATCCCCATTGTTTGCCAAGGAAGCACACTGTCAGCATGAACCCAGACTTCTCAACGTCTTGCCCCAGATTTCCAGCCATATCAGGTGGCACTGGTGATAAAGAACACGCTTGCCAACGCAGAAGACATCAGAGACCCGGGTTCGATTCCTGGGTCGGGAAGATCCCATGGAGGAGGGCATGGCAATCCACTCCCATACTCTTGCCTGGAGAGTCCACGGACAAAGGAGCCTGGCAGGCTACAGTCCGCAGGGTCACAGAGAGTCAGACAGAATTGAAGTGACTGAGCAAACACACGTGCACTCTTGTCATTCCCTCCCGCCACTATGCCCCAGGAAAGGGACAATTCTTTTTTTCTGGAAAAACCAAGCATATTCACACTCCCACATCTCTGGTCTTGCTGTTCCCTCTGTCCTGAAGGCCACTCTTCCTATCCCCTCATCTGGATACCCTTCTGTCTAATTTACACACAAACCATTTAGCTGCATGTAAACTGACTTTCTAAGTGCATCTAACATCAGAGAGTTCTATAAATGTACATAAAACTACACACTGTCTGCAATCAGTTTATATTCCCATCCTAGTTTCATTCCATCTGACCCTGTCCTAACTGTACGCAACACTGCATTCCACATTTACCAAAAAGTAAGTGAAACTTAGAGTCCTTGAAAACTTCAGATGTTGTTACCTGACAATTTGTATTGCCTAAGACTCTGAACAGAGTGTTTAAACTGTCATAGACAGATTGGCCAGGGTTATGAAATTTGTCTCTGGCAAATGCAGAAGTATAACTTTCCCTGATGACTCAATACATCCTTTCCAACATGCTGAAATGCCACACTACTCCCTCAATTAACAAATGAATTGTGATCATCACTGTAAAGCTCTGAACAGGTGCTCCTAAACTCAGCTTCCCCCTTCAGCTGGATATCCTTATTCGAGTCCTCAAGTCACTTTTATTTATGTTAGTCTTGTGTCTGACATCCAGGTAGAAGGTATGAGAACAATGCAAGGCAGGAGAACCTGAGGCTAGAAAAAACAAGGAGGGGCACTGCTGAGTGTCTCAAAACTTTGGGCTGACAAGAGCCATTAATCCTCCTTTAAAAAATGCTTAAATTCAACATTTTGTGCCTTCTACAACGATAAAGAAATGTTTAAAATTATCAGACTCTGCCAGACACTGCAGTGTTTTTTTTTTTCATTCAAAGCCCCCTATGAAGAAATCACAGTAAGAATGCATAATAGCACTGAGAGAACACAAGCATGGTTTTTATTAAACCAAACATCTGCTTGTCTTTAAAGTATTTCTGACATACTGCTAAACTGAAAAGGGGGTCCCTACTGGGGGAAAGAAATGACTACAAAAATAACTTGTTTTGAAATTTCGGAAGACTGAGATCTAGCAGCCCCATAAAATCTTGGTGTTGCGACACTGCTTCAGGCCCCAGAAGGCTTTTTAGACAACCATTCGGTGAACTTCATCTTGGTTTATGTGCCTCTGTCTCTGCAGTCATCAGAGGACATGCTAGCAGCAAACAAAAACCTCAGTATATGCTTACATTAAACAAGAAAGCATGTGCTGAAAGATTTTCGAGGGTATCAGCCAAACTAAGTCTTCTCGATTTAATCACTGCTTATGTGAAAGTGTCTTTTAACTGATTTCCTAGGTATTAAGTTAGAGACTAGTATAGCCGGCAAAAGAAGAGGTTCAAAATCAGTCCAATTTCTTTTTCTAAACTATCCATGCCAACTTCTAGACAGACAACTGCCAAAATCAAAGGCAGAGAAGCAATAACAAAATATTAACAGGTGGCCAGCAGCCTGAGAGTAACGCTGATCCTTTCTCGGCATGTGAGTTGGAATTTTTAAAAAGGGGGTGGAGGGCAATAGCGTTTTCTATATACTCCACATTCTAGGCTGTACTGCGACTGCTACCCTCTTAAGTACAAAAATCCCCCTCTTTACAGAAACTTTCTGGTAGGGCGCTTCATGCATTTTGCCATTTCATGGCAATCAAGCAACCTTTTCAAGTCAACAAGTCTGTCATGCATCGTCTCTGTGCCAAGCCCTATGCTGGAGTTCTGGGGTTCAAGGGTGAATATATGTGATAGTTCCTCTTTTCATGGAACTTACAGTCTTTTGGTGTGAAGGAAAGTATCCTATCAAAATAACTCAGGCTGCAAACTGGCACTTAGGTGACAAGTTTATGCTCTCCAGAAGAGCACGTGGAGCAGCGATAGCAAAGGTCACAGCGGCGGCAGGCCATCAGCAGACTTTATTTAATGTGTTCTTCCCAGATGGAGGATGACAGGGCGTGCAGAACCATTGACAGCAAGGAATCCAGGGATGGCTCAACAGTTAGGGGTGGTTCTGAGTGAAGTATTTTCTTCTATTATTTTCCCTTGAACTATTTGGCCTGTAACTGACTGGTTCATGGATTTCACCCTCTCCCTTTTCGCAGGCTGGGTTAAAGGTTACCAATATTCTCAAGATAAGTAGATGTGTTCAAAGAAGTCAGACCTGCAGTGAATTGCCTTTTTTTTTTTCCCAAAGATCAAAAGTGATTGGCATATCTAATTCAATTTAGGCTACATGCTAGAAGCATAAACAGAAAGAAAGCCTTTGAACAAAATCATGTCTTAAGCAAATGTCTATGAATATATCTTAATAGACAAGCTCATTTTCTAAACATTCCTTTGGCTGCACCTTGAAATTCATGATTCTTCCAGTTTTACTCAGTTACTAAGAAACTGGATACTTTCAGCATAGGATGGGGCTTAGAAGCCCAAAGTGAAAAATTACCAACTAACTCATGTTTTTGCATTCATGAATTCACACTTACTGCAGCATTAGGGAAGATTAAAAAGAAAGAAAATAGGAATAAATATGAGGATATATATTTTAATTTAAAAAAAAGAGCCACACATCCTTAATATGTTTTGTTTAGAAATATGTACTTAGAATTTCCTCTATTTTTAAAATGAATTCCTTTCCACAATTTTAAGCCATAAAATTAGGTCTTTTATCTTTTAAGAACTGTAATCAGAATACTCTCCTCTAAACCGTGCCTTGTCTCATAAAGAAATCATCTAATAATCAAAGCAGAATTTTCTGCAAACCAATCGGGAGTTGTGGATCTGTTCATCATGGACAGTTACTCTCTATTACTGCCCTCCAGTTATCTTGCCGGTTATGTAATTTTGAAAAGCTTTTCATGACACAAATATAAGACAACTATATCCACATTCACTATTAAACTCCAAATGAAGTAACCAACTAAAACATCTCTAAAATGGCTGAAAGTGAAAGTGTTAGTCGCTCAGTTGTATCTGACGCTCTGCGGATATGGACTGTAGCCCACCAGGCTCCTCTGTCCATGGAATTCTCCAGGCAAGAATACCGGAGTGGGTTGCCATTCCTTTCTCCAGTGGATATTCCAGATCCAGAGATCGAACTCAGGTCTCCTGCATTGCAGGCAAACTACTAAATAGTTATTTTTAAAAACTCTCCGGTCCCAATAACTGAAGTGAATTTCTCCCCAAGAGACTGACTGAACCTGGCTCTCCATTTTAACAGCTGGTTAGTCCCTCACAGAGTGAGACACCCACTGAGGTCACCTGAACGTGAGCCTCAGTTCAATGAGTCATTAAACCACAAGCTCTAACTGCCAGGTTATATTTTAAAATTATCTAACCACAACAGAATTGCTATACGTTTGTTTTGTATCTTAAACTCCAGAGCAACAAAAATCAGTTCAAGATGGATCCAGGCCTAAATATAAAAGCCAAAATGGTAATAGTTTTAGAACAAAACACAGGAGAGTATCTTCATGACTTGGAGACAGGCAAAGGTTTCTCAGAATGCAGTCAGCAAGAATCATAAAAGAAAAAAGTGCATAAGTGAAACTTAACCAAAATTAAAGACTTCTTCCAGTCAAAATGCATTAAAAAAAAGACCAGCCAAATCACAAGAAAAAGGTACACATATAAAACAAATATCTGACAAAAAACTGGTATATACAAAGAATACGTGTGCAGCTCAAAAATAAAGGCAACAACTAAAGTAAAAATGGGCAAATGACCCGAACAGGTATTTCACAAAAGATGTTTGAAAGGCCAATAAGCTGATGAGAAAGTGTTATTAATCAATAGAGATGTAGAAATTAGAACCACAATGCGCTAGCACTGCAAACCCAGCAGAAGGCGGGCAGGAATGTGGAGGAACTGGCCCCCCTGCACACTGCTGACAGGAGCACAGAATGGTACAACTGCTTCTGGAAAAGGTCTGGCAGTTACTTGTAAGTTAAACAATTACCTCCTCTATGACCCAGCTATTTCAATCTTATTTACTCAAGAGAAATGAAAACACATGTCTACAAAAAAAGACTTGTGCTTGAATGTTTATAGCAGCTTTCTTCATGACAGCTGGAAAACAGGTGTTCATCAATGGAGTATGGATAAATAATCAGCAGTACATAATACAATGGAATACTATTCAGCAATCAACAGCAACAAGTCACTAATGTATACAACAAGACGATGGGTCTCATAAAATTTATGATGAACAAAAGGACCCAGACACAGAAGAATACCTACTGTGTGATTCCACTGACAAGAGGTAGAACAGGCGTAACTAATCTATGTTGGAAAAACATACAACCTGGTTGTGGAGTGAGGTGGGTGGAAGTAGGGAAGGAGAGTAGAGAATGACTGCAGAAGGTCATGAGGGAACTTTCTGGAGTGATGGTAATATTCTAAATCTTAAAAAGGGTTTCATTTAAACAGGTACATCTATTTGCCAAAACTCACCAAGTGGAATATTACAATTTATGCATTCCATCATATGAAATTTTATATTGAAAGAAAAAAGAACTATAGGCAAAGATTGAGTTCTAGTTAACGATATGCATAGTGAAGTATTTAGGGAGATATCTACTTACAACTTATTTTGAAAGGTATTTAAAAAAATTGATAGATGGGTAGAGGGACCAATAAGTGGATAAATATGTGATAAAACAAGAATGTCAAATTGTTAATAGCAGAATCTAGGTGTTTTTGGTGTTCAATGTAAAAATCTTCAACTTATCTGTACATTTGAAAATCTTTATAGTTAAGAGGTTGAGAACATAATACTAGTAATAGGGTCAAGGTTCAGAATTCAAATGAGGAGCCATAACGAAAATGAACCATCAACTCTAACACATTTCATGGAAAGTTTGCAACTGAGAAAACTGTCACAGCCAGTAATTACCAAGTCAGGTCTCTATTCAGGCTTAAGGAAATCTTTCTCAAAGCCCAAAATGTAAAATGGGAATCACTGATAAATTTGCTTCCTCCTCAGGCTCCAAAGCAGTTAAATGGTAAGGAGGGTACAGGTGAGAGAAATTCCTCACTTCAAATTGATTACAACTCACTCCAGAAAAAGTACCTCGAAGCATTAAATCTCACTTCTAAAAGGTATGATTACTCACTCACTGGAGATAGGTGTCCCTGGGAAAATAACAATCCAGGCAATCGCAGAGTTTAAGAGTGTCAACTACCATCTCTTTCTCAGCAATCTAGATTAGAAGCCTGGAATCAGGGACACAACTCAGAATAAATATACCTGGAACCTAATCCCACTGGTCACCCTGGGTCTGACCCTTGCTGCTGCTGCTGCTAAGTCGCTTCAGTTGTGTCCGACTCTGTGTGACCCCATAGACGGCAGCCCACCAGGCTCCCCCCATCCCTGGGATTCTCCAGGCAAGAACACTAGAGTGGGTTGCCATTTCCTTCTCCAATGCATGAAAGTGAAAAGGGAAAGTGAAGTCGCTCAGTTGTGTCCGACTCTTCTCAACCCCATGGACTGCAGCCCACCAGGCTCCTCCGTCCATGGGATTTTCCAGGCAAGAGCACTGGCGTGGGTTGCCATTGCTTTCTCCAGGGTCTGACCCCTTAGTGCCCTCTAAATAGTCAGATTTTATTTATAATGACATTCAAAATGAAAAGTTCATTTTGGCTACAAATCAATTTCTCAATGTTCTCTGATATTTTATATGTATATATAAGTATCAGAAGTTCAAAAAGAGATGAAGGTGCCCAGGTGGGCATCCTGTGGCTAAAATAAACAGAAAACCACACAAACATCCCATATTCTGAGCAGAAAGACTTAATAAATTAGAATTCAGAAATGTAATTAATACTTTCTTTGAAAATAATATACATGTCTGTTTTTAACCTTTTTTACTTTCCTGGGGCCAGTGTTATATTTGGGTGTATCAAAAAAAAAAAGAATGTGTTGTTCCACTCTTAGACATGTAACTGATATAAAAAACATAATATTCCTGCAATGCATCCTATGGAATTTACCCATCATGAATCACACAAAGGTAAGTTCTGTAATCAACATTTACCCTCGTGACAATGTTTTATAAGATTCTGAACATGATTACAGGCATGGGCTAGGGTCAACGTGATTCAGCTGTGGACTGATTTGAGCTTATCACCTCATCTCTGCCTATAGTTTATATGTGGTATTTGCTTTGTGGGTTTCAGTGATGCCATCGTTCCTGAACTTTCGCATGTCTAAGTGATTTTTGTTGGGAGATGGAGAAAAACTGAATTTAATAAGTATCAAGGACCTACAAATTTGCTGAAATTAGATAAAGCCGGCCTGCAGCTTGAAAACTATCTGAACTTCATAAAAGGTCCAGGTGGGTGGTAGTTCATCCTCGATAAGAACAAACAGCTACAATGAACAAATGGCTTTGAAGAGGGGGCGAAGGAAGCAAGCAAACAGAAGAATGCCAAACACTGAGCAAATTAATCAAGAAGAACCGCTAGAAAACGTTTAATGATGAGATTTCTTTTAGATCATCTCAAACTTTTCAGGTTATAGAAGCAAACTGGCAAAACATGTCAATATCTACAAGAAAATCTGTATTATCAGTATCAGTTAACCCCATTTTTACTGACTTCCAAGTTCTTAATTCATTGATTCAGCAAATATTTACGCACCAGGTACTTATTAGACTCTGGGGATACATGGTTGATCAGCTCCTTCTTAATGGAATTTAGATTATTAGAGTAGCTGATGATAAGCAAATGGTCACAAAAGTAAATGAGTGCTACACATTCGTTAAACGTTGTAAAGGAAAGTGGCATGATATATTAAGGAGAGTTCAGTCTCCTCAGTGGGCCTAGAGAAGGCTTTTCCAAGGAGTGATGAGTGAGCTGGGGCCTGCAATCACACTCATCACTGCTCACAACTTTAAGACCCTAATGGGATGCGACATTCAGGATTACAACATTTCCATGAACATGTACTTTAGCATCACGGAGTGCTTGTATGAGGATTGTTCTCTGGGATAAAGGATTCAGGTGTTGGTGAATCTTAACTAAGAAGGGTGCCCCCTAGCAAAGAACACAGAGCTCTGCTAAAACGTGGCAAAGTCAGGAGAAACAGAAAGGTTTTACTGGCAGTGGATGGTATAAATACCTACTATCCTTGAAGCATATAATTCTCTAACCTCTGGTTTTGAAAATGTTGACAAAATCTGGTCGGAATTGCTGTGAATAACCAAGAGCCTCTGAAAGGTAAGAATTTCAAAGATCACTGAGATTTCAGATCCATTTTCAGAATATATTAGTCTCACGTTTCGTTTTAATCCACAGAATGGCAAACATCTGCTGAAAATACCTGCTGTCTTCCTCTCTGAAATGTTCCAGCTGAGTCTAAACAAACCTCTCCGGTTACTTTCCAGAATTCCTCATTCAAGAGCAAACAAAATAGTCTGGGTAAAGAATCAAATCTAAAATTAGGCCACATAAGAGACCAGACTAACTCTATTTCCCTGTCTAAGCAGACACTGGAAATGTTTTTTCTATCTTCAGAGAAATGTTATCTAGAAAAAAGCATTAGAAAAGTGATATGAAGAGAAATAGAAGCCAAAGGAAAAAAAAGAAAATCGGCTAGAAGGGATCTTAAAGAAACTCTTTCAGGGTATTCAGCAGGTCTCAAGTCTTAGAAGGCTGTTTACGCCAGTGGTTGGTGGCTGAGCTGAACCTAGAATGCAGGGCTTCCGTGTGGCCCCTAGGACTCTATCAGACAGGCCTTTCCACCTGTCATTCTCTAGCAGCCTCCCTAATTTGATGCAAAGTAATGTATGAACTGCCCCCCCTTAGGCCAGCTCTACTGTAAGCAGGCTGCTTTAATTGTCCATGGAGGACAGCTTGGGCAGGATATTTCAGCACCATTTAATAAACTGTCCAGACACTTCCAGTATACTAAGTGCACCCTCATGACTTGACTGGGAGATGCTAAAATATCACCTCTCATAACTGGACTGGCAAAGCTGAGCTTACTCACTGTGTAAATAGATCTATTTTACTTCCATGGCATTTTATACCAATATTTTATAACAAACGATTAAACATCAAAAACATTAATCACCAGCTTTACTATGTTAACATTAGGGGAAATAAGTGTTCCTGTTCTGTAGTATCTGGCACATAAACACAATGCTAACTATAGCAAAACTGGGCCCAGCACAACTTATGTTCCTAATGAAAAGGTACAAAGCTAATTATAAATCACTTTATCTATAAAGCTGAATGCTATATACAATTTAGGTGGCATTTCCTTAAAATTCTGTTACTTCAGACAACCCCACAGAAAAGTAAAATACTAATATTTTAAAAATCAACAGTTTTGATCACCTGAATTTTCTGGTATGATTTCAAATGGAATAAAAATCAATTAAAATTACTGAGTCTAACCAGGTATGTGCATTCTTTGAGTGCTATTAGGCTTGAATCTCAAGAGTCAAAGTCAATTGAGTCAATAGAGTAGGAAATTTAATTCCAATTCTAATTCATAAAATGTATTTCTTGCATGAATAAAATGGATTTGATAATAGTTATTAACTCTATTATAAGAAAACACAGGTAAAGAATGTCTGGTAGCAAACTGTAAAATCTGTAAGCATTTATAATACAAATGCACATGTTACACTGTTATGATTGCTATCATTTAATGATGTATTTAGTCCTCCAAGCTTCTGCAGATTAAAAAAATAAGTTTGTGTCATCAAAATAGATTTGTAAATGGAGGCCCTGAAATAACTGCAAAATCAGGATAAAACTAAACAATGAAAATTCCAAGAGGTTGTGTTTTATATATTTACATATATTTTTTTCTTACTCAATTGCAAGTTATCAAACTGAACTGCAAAGTAGAAGCATTCACAAACCAGCTTTAAGTTAAAAAAGAAAAAGTGCAACCTATCCTGATGTCATACAGACAGCTAAGACATTCTTAAACAAGGAATTACTTGAATATTTTGCAAGACATTTTTAGAAGCACTAAGAACTCAATATACTAGCTTCTCTCAGATACAAAATTGAACATTTCCTTCACCCTTTAAAGCTCCATAACAAGGCAAAGCAGAGATTTCAAACTCAAATAAACAGTATTTCAAAATGTGTGTCTAGCCATCCTCTGGTAAACGACCAAAAAAATAAAATGACATGCTAAAAATTGCTAAAGAATATGGCTCACTCATCATTACTCAAAACTGTCACACTCACATTTTTTATGGTCGTGGCAAATTTCCAAGCCAAAGTAGGAAAACACTAAAACTAAGATCCAAAGTTTGCTGTGTTTAAAAGTAGTCATTTTCCATTTTTTTAAAAAATAAATATACCACTATAAGATTTAGGTCTCCTGCATTTCAGCAATAAATACTAAACACCAGTTTCCTAGCTTAGCTCATCCTTGAGGAAAGTATTATGTCTAGTCCAGGGCAGAATCCATTTTCTGTTTGAAAAAGGAAACCACACGCTCCAATTGTCTCGTACTACTGGTAGCTTTCTAGAAGTAGAGAGAAATTTAGCAATCTAAACTCAACAATCATGTGTAATGTGTTTGTGGGGTAGCATGTTACTACTGGTGTTAGACCAGTTTTCTTAACTGCATTTGCAAGAAACTGAAAAACTTAAAAAATTCGGAAAAAGAGCTCTTTGCTACACACTGTAATCTGACACTAGGCTGAAGAAGTTGACCAAGTTTAAGTAACCCAAGAGGAACTGTTTCCTGCTTTCTGTTAGAACAGTCTGCAATGACCTACAGTAACACTGCTGAGGCAGAGGTTACTATCGGGCAGTAGATGCTGTTATCAGGAAGTCAGTTGGGTCTTCTTTCTTTCTTTTTAAGAATTTTTTTGAGTTGTGGCGCTGATCTCAAACGTTTGTAAGAATTCATCCCTGCTCTCCCATCGTTTATAAAGACAAGAAAAATACCGCAAGAGCTGGAAAATGTACCCCTGGGCAACTATGCTGCTCTCTTTTCACCTCAACAAAAGAACAGTGCTATGGAAAACGTCTAAGTTATGAACCTCTGTATCAAAACAAACCTGCCTGTGAGCATCTCTGGGAAGGTGCAGTGGCTCTCCCTAAAGGGAATCAAAGGTCTATTTGACATTGGTTTATTTTAGCATCATTTTACCTAGTCTGCTCCTGTAAGATGAGATGAGGCTCCACGAAGAACTTGACTCTCAGTTTAAGCCGGTAAGGGGCTAGCCCATCCATCTGCTGGGAGATCCGGTTTCTCAGATTTAGCCATAAACTTTCACCTTTGCTACCCGTAAACTGCAGTCCAAAATAATCAACTTCTATAATTCCCAATCTCCTGCACACCTAAAACAAAAATGAATGCAGCATAGATAAGCAAGCGGTCCATGTGGTCAAAGCAAACCGACTCCATCTAAGATTCTTGCATATGTTTAAAAAAAAAAAACAAAACACAAAGTTCAACAACGGTGTTACAATTCCTGTTGTAGGCTATAAGAACAAAGTTCTAAGGCTCCAGTGATGCTAAACCACTAGTCGTGGTATAGAGGCAGGCACAAAAGGAGTTCTCAAAATGCAGCCTTCCAGAAAGCCTGAGGAGGGGAATCCACGGGGTATTTTCCTTCTTATTCCAATCACTGGAATTCCCTCCACCAGCACAATCTGCACAGCTGACTTGGCAGCTTATTATCTGGACAATTTTAACCATCTGGGTTCCAAAAAAATAAACACACTGAGGAAACACGCCACAAGTGTCTGCTAAGCTTTACAGAAGGCTTTCCAAACATCTCAGGTCGAGGTGGGTTGAAGGCACAGCGTTTCCCTTGAGAGCAAATCCTGACGTCTGCCACACCGCTAGGCGCTGTTTGGAACGGTTTTTACTCCTAAGGAAACGCGCGTGCTGACAGACAACCAAGGAGTTTATGACCCAAACCCACCGTCGCCAGCGAATCGGGAGAGGCAGGGAGGTGAACCGGCCGCTTGAGAAGCAGTGGAGAGGCAAGGGGCCCGGCTTGTCTGCCCAGCAACCTGAGGGACCTGCGACCGCCTCCGGCCACCTCATCCCGGGACGCAGGTGGCGCCGCCGGGCCCCGCGGGGACGACAGGCAGCCTCGTGCACACACCACCTGCAGCAGGTGTGCCGGGCCGCTTTCTTCCGGCAGAGTGCCGGGCTGGGGGACCGGGTGGCAGGCCCGCGGCCCGTCGCGCCCCCGCCCCACCCCCACCGACGGGCCACCCCCGCGCGCGCCAGGAAGGGGGCCGCGCGCCCCTACGGCCTCGGGAAGGAGGGGGCGCAGGCCGGGCGCCTGAGGCGCACTCCCCACCGCCGCCGCCGCCGCCGCCGGCACCACCGCGAGGCCCCCCGACCCCGGTCTCAGGGGGCCGGCAGGGCCCCCCGGTCCTCACCTGGTTGAGGCAGTCCTCGCCGTTGGCTTTCGCCTCCACCTCCACCTCCATCAGCACTGCGTCCGGCCTCGTCACATAGCACAGCATGGCTGGGGCCGCCGCTGCTGCCACAGCCGCCTCGTCTTTGGTGTGCGCGGGGCTCAGACTCAGCTCCGGGATCGGCAAGGCTGGCCCCAGGGAGACGGCAGCCCTGCAGACCCCTGCCCTACGCCCCGCAGCCGCCGCGCACCAACCCCCCCTGCCTCGCCAGCCCGCGCGTCAGCCGGCTTCCCGAGTCCCGCGGCGGCGCCGCACTCCAGCAGCCCGACTGCCTGCGCCGCGACGGGGACTCCTCAGATATAACGGCCCCGCCCCCATCGGCTGGGCCCTCCCTGCCAATCACGGCGGCCCCGCCCCTCCGCCGCCACCCGGTCAGCCAATAGCGGCGCCCGCTCAGCCGCCGCCCGCCCTCCCAGCGCCGGCGGAGTGTCCCCCTGCCCCCCACGCCGGCCGCCCCGGAGTTGGCGGCTCGCGGGCGCCGGAACGCTGTGGAGAAGAGGGAGGCCCCGGAGCGCAGCCGCTGCGTCTGCCCGCTGGGCGACGCTGCTCCGAGCCCGCGACCGCCTGGAGCTCCCGAGCCTTTTTGACGGGCTTGAATTTACAGTGATTAACCGTCTGCAAGCTGCTGCTATTCTTTAGAAGCCTTGGGTCGCTCCAATAGCACGTTTCAGGGGTGAAGGCAGAGCAGCTCCAAAGCTTGAAAAAACTCTTGTCTCTGGGGTTTGCCACAGTGACTGGTTGGAAGGCAGAATTCTTGTTCATTATTTTAGATCTCGTCGTTGAAAAAAATAAACAAAATCTGAGTATAAAAGTTTGTACAATTGTTCTTCAATAAGGCAAGGAGTTTCTCCTCTAGTGCTTTCTCTATGAACCCTCTCCGAAGGCTTCTGTTTACCCGCTGTGCTGAATCAAAACACGGTTCAGGGCACTAAGACCTTCTCTCAGGTTGCCCATCTTTGTCTCACGCCCTGTCTCATTTGTTCATTAAACATTAATTGAGCACCTGCTCCAGTGCCAGCCCTTCCTCTCAGACAACCAGGTGTTATCCTTAACTTCAGGGTAAGGGACTCATCTCAGAACCTCTATAGAAGCTATTAATACTTTAAAGTCTCCAACTCTTCCCTCATTTACCACTTGTTTCTCTTAGCCAACACGTTACTCAGCCTACATCTTTGGTTTCTTTATAGGAGAAGCCAGAGATGTGGCTTTCAGCCTTGGACCCTTGAAAACTGACTTCTCTCTGCAGCTCAGCGTTTCATCAGGCAGATGGAGACTCTAGTGTCTGTCCTGCCTTCCCCCAGCGTTGCTGGGGAAGAGCAGCAGAGGTAGTATTCAAGAAAGCATTTGAATGACCCAATTTATGGTATATGTAAGGAGATCTATATTGCCAGCTCTGTCACCACCTGCTGATGACTTCTGTCATTATCCCTTTCCTGGAGTTCCAATTATTTCTGTCCCACTGACATTTATTTACAAAGAAGTAAGAATATCAGAGGAGAAGACTACTGGTTAGGATCCCACCACAGTCTTTCACTAAAGCCCACGATGGCTAAAACTAAACCACGTCCCAACCTCCAGTGCTGCAGAAGGGCACGCACATGCATATCTTTCCTTGTGTCTTTTAAGAATACACCTCACAAGACTTCCCTGGTGGTCCAATGGTTAAGAATCTGCTTTGCAATGCAGGGGACATGGGTTCCATCCCTGGTAGGGGAACTAAGATCCCACGTGCTGGGGAGCTAAGAAGCCAGTGCACCTCAGCTGCCTAGCCCTGTAAGTACTGAGCCCTAGCGCTAAAACCAGAGTCCCTGCTCCACAAGGAAAGATCCCATGTGATGCAAGGAAGATCCCCTGTGCCGTGACTAAGACCAAACACAGCCATATATATATATATATATATATATATATATATAATACATCTCAGGATATGCTGCTGAAATAGTCCTGTCTTGTATCAACTCTTGTTCCTGATTCATTTAATTTCAGTTTACTGATCTGGGAAATTTATCTAGGAGACAACATTTGTGTAATTGTCATCTAATCTGTGCTTAATCTGTAGAAATTTTAGAACTGGGAGAAGAGGTGAGGGGCAAGACAGAGGCCAAGTGTACTGGTAAACAGTTTTGCTTATTGAGTGACCACGCTGGCTAAACCAATGCCAGTGAACCAAAAGTTGTCTAACTAAGGCAAAAGAGAATTTAGTGCACAAAATTTGGGGGAGCTCACAGAATCAGTGGGGACGAGGCTTGAGAATGAATGGAAAGGGAGACATATCAATTGGCCAAAAACAAAAAATCAAAAACCAAAACCTAAACCCAAAACAACCAAACGCCGAAACCAAATACTCATGCTGTGGAGAAACTACTTTAAAAATAGCATATTTTTGGCTTGCCAGGGATATTTCTTAATACAAACCCAGACCATGCTTTGACTGTGGGATGGTTGGTAAAGATGTCAGTGGGTTTTGAAATTGAATCATCAGATAAGACTAAAGGAGAAGGGTTTCTTAAAACAAAACAAAGCTAAAAATGGGAAAAGCAGCACTTGGGGTGGGGGTAGAAATCATGATAACCAAGAAGAAAAAGAATACTGGCTTCTGTTAGCATGTCCGGGAAATAGGAGACCTTAATCTTTCCCTCTCTTCCTCTCTCTCTCCCTGGTTTTTCTCTTTCCTCATTTCTTCCTTGAGTAGAGATATAGAGAGCAGATTAGTTAGGAATGAGAAGGCTAAGTTTGCTGGTGCCTGGGTGAGAAAGCAGATTATGTTCAAAGACCTGGTTAGGGAGTAAAAAGCCCACAGTAGAACTGCTTCCTAGAGGATCCCACCATCTGGCAATGCTATGAAACGTCTGGAGCCGGTTTCAAGCCCCAGCTGGGTCTAACTCCAAAATAAGCCTGCACACCCGGGCCTGGGGGTGGTAACTGTATTGGATTGAGCTGTGACTGGCAGTTCCGGATTAGCCAGCGAAGTGCTACATTTTACTTGTGCCTGCTCTCTTATGCTCTCCATTAGCCGTAACCTCTTAAAGATGGGGTTAAAATTAACCAGCAAAGTAAAAGGATTGGTTGCAAGAAGGTAGATTTTAAAAATGCTAATAGAAACCATAGCTTAAATGGCTGTTCAAGTACACCCAGCATCCACACCTTTTCTTTCTGTCACAGGTACAAAGGCTAAAGACGGAGTACTAGATAAGATTTTTAAGATGCAATACGATGGTAGTCTGGCTTCAAAATATTGCTTCTGGATGAGCACGAGGTTTGATCTGGCTGTCTGGCTACCTCTCCGTGTGCATTCCTTTCTAAACACTGCACACACTGCTGCAGAGATCCCGTGCTGGGTCAAAGGAAAGGCCCTTCTCCCTCTTTACCTCTTGAATGCTTGTTTGTAAGAGCACAGAGGGAAGAATAGTGTGAGCGACTGCCTAAAAAGCTGTCTTTACCCTCTCACACATTATTCAAGCTAATTATTCTATCAGCAATGCTTCATCGAGCACAAGTGTGTTAAACTGTGTGGAGTGTGCTGAAGTCTCTCATTTGAAATGTTAGATTTGTGAAATTCAGGAGTAGTTTAATTTGATGTTGGCCTGCCATCAAAGTAGAGCATCTCATCTCCAAACCTGGCTGTCTGAAGAGTAGGACAGGAGAAGCAACACCTATATTAGACTCTGGAACATATAAAATGGCATTGTCTTAACTAGCAGGCGGTTTAAATGGTTTTTTCCCTAGTTGTGACAGTAGTTTATGTTTATGGTGTTCTTAGAAAAGACAGAAGTATAAGGGAAGAATGAAGTACCTGTATTTTATCAGGCATTTCCAGTTAATGTTGCTGTTTTACTTTTGTACTTTGCATGCAATGTGCTCTAAATTTTGATTGTTGTATAATCAAATACTGCATATGAAGTTCTGGAGAAAGATCAAGAGACACTTGTGGTGGGGAGTTCCAAATCTAAACCTAATGTTATGAATATTACGAAAATTATAAATAATTATAAGTGGCTCAAATGGTAAAGAATCTGCCTGAAATGTGGGAGACCTGGGTTTGATCCCTGGGTGGGGAAGATCCCCTGGAGAAGGGCATGGCTACCCACTCCAGTATTCTTGCCTGGGAAATCCCATGGACAGAGGATCCCGGCAGGCTACAGTCTATGGGGTCGCAAAGAGTTAGATACAATTGAGCGACTGACACTTTCACTTTCATAAACAGAAAAATAACCTTCATGAAAAATTCCAATTACTACTCTTTCTCAGCTTTCTCCTTTTAAAAAATTTTCTGAAATATTCCCCTTTCTTCTGTTTTCCTTCTTACTCCTAGTATACCGTGAATTGCATGTATCATTTCATTGAGAGATGCTTAGAACTGGGAGATAATTTCCAATTTGGCAAGTTTTGTGTAACAACAAAAATTATTTGTTCATTCTTTGGATACATGTCTTTTATTTATGGAGATGATAGATGATTAGGCAACTGTTTCTCAAGTCTGGTGATATGCAAGGGCTGATCCACCCACAACAAGGTATATAGTCATTCTAATCTTGGTTGAGTTTGCGTAGGTAGATGCTGGGGATGTAGTTGGGAGGCGTGGAACAGAGAACAGATCCAGTGTGCCTAAGGCTCATACTCACAAACCTGCCCTAACTGGTAGGTGTTCCAACCAGCTGATCTGTAATGACACCCCTCTTCCCAGCCTTTCACACTGTGTCTGGACATGCCCTTCTGTGAAAAAAAGAAAAAGGGAGCTAACATGATATATTGTGTGGATGGGTGTGACACAGAACTTGGTGAGGGTAAAAGTGAAAGTGTAAGTCGCTCAGTCTTGCCCAACTCTTTGCAACCCGATGGACTATAGCCCACCAGGCTCCTCTGTCCATGGGGATTTTCCAAGCAAGAGTACTGGAGAGGGTCGCCATGCCCTCCTCCAGGGGATCTTCACACCCCAGGGATTGAACCCAGGTCTCCCACTTTGCAAGAAGATTCTTTACTGTCTGAGCCACCAGGGAAGCCCATTCTTTTCATGACTAAAAATTATTTATCATATACAGACTGCTCAAGGCAAGTGCTAGACTTCAGCATTGTGATATAGACTAAGAATAAGCAACATCAAATTTCCAGGTGTTTTGAGAATAATAAAATCCCCTCTTCCTTTTCTAGCTCCAGTCAATAAGAGGTCTTTCTTAGATTACAGTTGTTTTTAACCAGCTTCAAATATACATAGATTTTTAAAAAATCCCATCTAGCTGTGAAAATGGCCACTTGAAAAATGGCAAGTTTTAAATATATGGCAGGATATACAATGAGATAATATGGGCAAAAATACTTAGAAAAAAATAAAAGTGATATTCAAATGTACAGTGGTAAAAATGATAGTATTCCTTTAAATTGCTCACCAATATTCTGTGCCTTTATCATCTATTTGATGTCCTGCTGTGTAAATCAGCTCTCTTAGGGGACAATTCTTGCTGTTGGATGATTGGCAGGATTTGCTGCTCCTGGTGATATATATATAACAGTAAGACTAGTTAGCTCATTTCTTACTATAAATGCAAAAATCATGTTTCACCATTAGGATTTTAGTGTATGTCATGAAAAGGAAAACACTTATTATCAATAATTAAATGAACTTATTTACAAAACAGAAACAGACCAACAGAGAATGAACTTCTGGTTGCTGAGGGAGTGGTGGTGGTGGGGAAGATGGAGGGAAGGGATAGTTAGGGAGTTTGGAATGGACATGTGCACACTGTTATATTTAAAATGGATAACCACCAAGGACCTACTGTATAGCACATGGAACTCGGCTCAATGTTATATAGCAGCCTGTATGGGAGGGGTGTTTGAGGGAGCATGCAGACATGACTGTGTATGCTAAGTCCCTTCACTGTTCACCTGAAACTATGACAACATCGTTAATTAGATTTACCCCAATACAAAATAAAAAGCTTTGGGAAAAACACTATCCTAAGTGTTTATGGTGGTGCCTTGCAATATTTATATAATGTTAATAAGACCATGTTAAACATGTTTTAAGATTTAAATCTATCTTTCATTACTTAAATTTTTTACTTGACATAATTTTCAACTTACAGGAAAGAATAATACAATGATTTCAAAACAGTTTCACACCAGATCCTCAAATATGGATCACACTGCTTTATTCTTCTGTCTCTTTGTGTGTGTAATCTTTTCCTGAATTATTGGAGGGTAAGTTGCATACACGATGCTACCTTTAACCCTAAATACTTCAAGGATAAGTATTAATTGAAATGAATATCCACATAGTCCCAAATTAGGGTATTATCTTACAGAATCACACACAATTATAATTAGCAAGTTAATATTGATGTGATACGATTATCTAATATCTAGGCCTTATTCATATCTCACCACTTTTTCCATTAGTGTCTTTTATAGCAAAAGAAAAACCCGGGGTTGTTCTTTGCATTCGTCACTCTACCCATTTTTGATCTGAAACACTTCATCAGCTTCTATTTGTCTTTTATGACATTGATATTTTGAAGAGCATAGATCTTGTAGATTATGCCTCAAGTTGAGAATAATAATTTTAAAAGTAAAAGCAAAGATAACACAATGTAACACACTTATTCCAAAGAAGGGTAAAAGGTTTACTGAAGGCCAGACCTTCTTTTTAATGCCCCTCACACACTTTTCGGTTTTCTAAATCAATTGTCGTCATAGATGGAGCTTTCAGACATAGATCTTATTTGAAGGTTATAAAAAGAAAAAGACGGACATGTGCCTTTAATTGTCATGATCAAATTCCAATTAGATGGGTTAATAGCTTTGTGAGGGGTTGGCTATCCCTTGCCAGACTCACCTTCATTTCGAGGTCTTTCAAAACTATAATGCCTTCATTGGATGCTGTCATCAAAAGAAATCAAACTATGAAAAAGGGTTCAGTGTTCAGCAGTGCCTCCCTCATCACTGGGACTATTCAGCTCCCGTGGGCTGCTTACCAGTTTCAGGAACCTTTTCACATTTCCTAATAACGAGACCCCAGGCACTGGATGGCATTGCGTCCTGCCCTGCAGTTCTCCCGCCGGCACTCCTGGTTTCAGCCTTCCTTCCCGTCGCTGTGGCAATGGAAAATGAGCGTCCTGTCCACCTGGGAGAAGAAAAAGTATGCAAGCATCAGGGGGCACATAGCAGGCAAGTCCTGTGTGAATGGTTTAGCACATACCTCAGTCCTGTCTAGCCCTTAGGTGCTTAACCTTCAAGGTACTCTCAACTTCTGTCTGCATATTTCACCCCGGGGGAAGATTCTTCTGCAGGCCTCTGAGGGTGACCAACAACTGGGGGCTCAGCATCCACCATACCCAGCAAAAATTAATGGAATAACAAAGGGCAGACAGAATCTGTCCGGGTGGCAGAGCCTTTAGGATCCCCCCTCCCTCCTTACTTCACTGCTGAGTAAAGTGTAAGAAGCACTAGGGAGGGACTTCCCTGGTGGTCCAGTGGTTAAGAATCTGTCTGCCAATGCTGGGGACATGGGTTCAATTCCTGGTCCAGGAGGATTCACGTGTCTCAAGGCCACTAAGCCCATAAGTCACAACCACTGTAGCCTGAATGCTCCAGAGCCCATTCCCCACAAGAGAAGCCACCACAATGAGAAGCTGCTGCTCTCTGCAACTAGAGAAAAGCCCCCATGCAGCCATGAAGACTTAGCACTGCCAAAAACATAAATACATAAATAAAGAACCCAGGGGGTAATATAGCTAGAATGCAAAACACACACCAAACCTACAAACTGAAATAACGTGGAAGGAAATATACCAAAGTGTTGGCTGCAATTGTTTCAGTTAGCAAGAATTTTATAAAAAGAGATGTAAAAGAACCACCTAATTTTCTTTAGTTTAGAACTTTATATAAATGAGTCACCACTGTTTCTGTTGTCTAAAAATAGTATTAGAAATAGTCTTGTAGTTCCTCAGCATTACTCAAAATATTAATGAGGTATTTTAAACTAACCAAAGAAATGGAACTTTGATATGGAGCTCCACTATGAATACACTGAAGCTCCATTAGTTACACTTCAAAGGATAAATATTTATATTATTCTACCCACTCTGTCAATTCAAGGTACTCATTAACTGTTCAGGCTATTTCCCCAAATACTGTCTAGTGGATATGTATGCTTGGACAAGTAGGTTACTGGAAAAGAAGTAGGGAGTTTTTGCAGTCTTTAAATTCTATGAAGCCCATGTTTCTTATTTTTTAAAACTCTGTACATTCTCATTACCTGAAAGTCCTTTGAACCTTGTTAATTATAATAATATTATCTCATTGCTCTAGGACAACTATTAAGGCAGACCTTTCCGATCGTGCTTCCTGTAACACCAACATGTAGCTTCAGATACAAAGGAAGCAGCCAGTCTAACTCGAGAAACAAGCTGTACCACACCAAAGAGATTTTCATAAGGAAGTGTCTTTATGTGTGTATACATATACCAAGTACATATTTTAATATGATAATGTCTGAGATACTTCCAGAGAGAAATAAAGCAATGCTGTCTCTAAAAGCTTATGAGCTAAGTTAGGCAGTAGGTCATTTGTTACCAACTTCTAATATTTCCTCTTCCTCCCTGTAAGATCATTCTGCTCTAAGTTTTCATTCAGAGTCCTTTATGCAACATCCACATAGGCAAAATGGAAACATGGTCAGTGAAGATCACCAGCCTTCAGACTGATAGGCTAGAAAATGATACTCATGCGAATTTTAGTGCTGACCTTGTAAATCACATCAAAGCCACATCCTGAGGCTCAGTGTTCAGAGCTGTAAAGTTGGGGTAAGACTTTGTGTCATTGGGCACAATGGGTTGTTATATGATTTAAATGAGATCAGTTACATAAAAGCACTATTAATATATGAGGCAAGATATATTTTCCTTTATGCACAATCGGAGATATACTTAATTTTATGTTTCTTAAAGTCCAAAGGATTAAAGTATATAACATAATGGAAATAAAATTATAAAAACAACGTGCTGTGCAATGATATCACAAGGCACATGTGTTTTCTTTTAAGAGTCATGTGGAATATGGGATCCCTGCTGCCAGATCTCTGTGTGATGACCATCGAAACATCAGTGGCTTTCGAAGGAAGCTCTGCCATCTCCCTTGCTGGTCTACACAAAAGAGAAATGAAAATTTCCTTTTGGAAGAGAGAATTACATTTCTGATTCGGACCTACAACTACATCTGCCAAACCCTCTCCTTCCTCAGTTTTCCCACCTCAATACACAGTAACTTCACCAACTGAAGCCCGAGAATCATGGGTTCCTCTCTTTTTCACACACTCTGCATCTAAGTCGTCCACAAATTCTGGCAGTAATCTACAGTGTATCCTCCATAAAGAGCCACAATGATGCTCTAAAATCAAATCATTCCTCTGCTCATAACTCTCTGATGGTTTCCTGTCTGACTCAATAAAAGCCAGAGAGCTGGTAATGGCCCACCTGGTCTGGCCTCCACATTCCCCAGCCCATCTGCTACCACTCCTGGGGGTTGCTCACTGCCCTGCAGCTGCACTGCCCTTCTTGCTGTTCCTGAACTGAACATGCTCGTGCCTCAGGGCCTTTGCACCAGCGGTTCCCTCTGCTTAGAAAGCTCTGTCCTGAATATTTCCATGACTTGCTCCATACCTCCTTCCTCTCCTAACTCAAAGCCTTCCATGACTAAACTCCATACCTTCTTTCTTGTTTGCTTTCTTTCATTAAATTTGTTTTTGGCTACATTGGGTCTTCCTTGCTGCTCAGGGGTTTTCTCTAGTTGCAGCGACCTGAGGCTACTCTGTATTTCCAGTTTGCAGACTTCCCATTATGGTGGGTTTTCTTGTTGAAGAACACAGACTCTAGGGTGTGTGGGCTTCAGTAGTTGTGGCACTTGGGCTTAGTTGCCTTGTGGTGGGTGGGATCCTCCTGAACCAAGGAGCGAACTTGCGTACCCTGTACTGGCAGGCAGATTCTGTGTCACTGGACCCCCTGGGAAGCCCTTTCTTGCTTTCTTGTTGGGCATAGCGCCTCTTGCCATCAAGCATATTTTCTTAATATAATTTGCTTGTTTGGTCTTTCAGTTGCCTGACTCCTCCCTCCTCTCCCTGTCTTCCCTCTAACTGCTCCAGATAGAATGTAAGCTCTCTGGAGCAGGGGCTTTTGTTTTGCTCACTGAAATATCCTCAGCTGTTAGAAAGTACTTGGGGGAGAGGAGATACTCATTAATTTCATGTGTGTTGGGGGCCCTCAAGACCACTCCCAGGTCTGTGATTTTCTGGAATGACTGGCAGTACTCACAGCTGAGACTGCTTACGGAGAAAGGCTACCTGGTGCATTCAGTATGAGAAAAAACACAGGGCATGAAGTTTAGGGAAACCAGATACGAGCTTCCCAGGGTCTGCTCCTTGTGGAGTCACACAGAACACAATTCAACCAGCAGTGAGTCATGATAGCACATGCACACTGCTGTCTACCAGGAAACTTCATTAGAGACTCGGGGCCAGGGGTTTTTATTGTAGGTTGGTCACATAAGCACAGGCTTTCCTGGTGGCGCAGTGATAAAGAATCCGCCTGCCAATCGAGGAGACGCAGGTTTGATCCCTGAGTTGGGAAGATCCCCTGGAGAAAGAGATGGCAGTCTATGCCAGTACTCTTGCCTGGGAAATTCCATTGAGAGAGGAGCCTGGCAGGCTACAGTCCATGGGATCGCAAGAGAGTTGGACACGACTTAGTGACTAAACAGCAGCAACACATAAGCACTCTCTGCCTGCTGCTGCTAAGTCACTTCAGTCGTGTCCGACTCTGTGTGATCCCATAGACGGCAGCTCACCGGGCTCCACCGTTCCTGGGATTCTCCAGGCAAGAACACTGGAGTGGGTTGCCATTTCCTTCTCCAATGCCTGAAAGTGAAAAGTGAAAGTGAAGTCACTGAGTCGTGTCCAACTCTCAGTGACCCCATGGACTGCAGCCCACCAGGCTCCTCCATCCATGGGATTTTCCAGGCAAGAGTACTGGAGTGGGGTGCCATTGCCTTCTCCGACTCTCTGCCTGGCAAGTGCCAAAGACTCAGAACTTCCATTGAGGTCCAGTGGTTAAGACTCCATCCTTCCCATGTAGGGGAGTGGGTTTCATCCCTGGTTGGGGAACTAAGATCCCACATGCTGTGTGGCATGGCAAAAAATTTTTAAATCTCAGACTCCCCAAAGCAAAGCAGGTGTGCAGCATAAGCCAAGTTGTTTGTGTAGACAGACTGGGCACCATGAGTCATTCTTGTCAGTTCTAGTACTGGTGAGTTGTTGTTTAGTCGCTGCTGTGTCTGACTCTTTCTGGCCCTATGGACTGTAGCCCACCAGGGTCCTCTGTCCATGGGATTTCACAGGCAAGAATACTAGAGTGGGTTGCCATTTCCTTCTCCAGGGGAATCTTCCCCACCCAGGGATCGAACCTCCATCTTCTGCATTGGCAGGCAGATTCTTTACTGCTGAGCCACTGGGGAAACCCAGGACTGGTGGGAACCCTCCTGAAATCCAAATTCCCAGACCCAAGCCAAGGGCTAGCCTTGCAAGTTGTCCTTTCTAAAGAGCAGTCTCAGGCTTGCCACATTAACTCTTCCTGAACAGTATGTTATAATGATCTGTTACTTTTTAATTGACCAAACATGGAGCACTTTTGAGCTCAAGAGCAAGATAAGATCCAGTAAAGAAAGTAAAGTTTCTAGTTTTGCAAATTGGAATCCCATTGAATAGATTGTGAGCTTATTTATATTTCTCAACACAGTTTGCATATTTTTAAAGTAGCCTGGCATGGAAAGAGATATGGTTAGAACTTTAAGCATTGCTTGGATCCTATACACTTAAAGATCTGTTTCTGAAGGGGATGAGAAGCAAGCTCTAGATGAAGTGAGCATCTGTGAGATGATGCCTCTAAGTGTGTACTTAGGTCATGTCCGACTCTTTGCGACCGCATGGACTGTAGCCTGCCAGGCTCCTCTGTCCACGGGATTCTCCAGTCAACAATACTGGAGTAGGTTGCCATTCTCTTCTCCAGAGGATCTTCCTGAGCCAGGGATCCAGGGTCAGGATGTGTAATAGCTTTAGTGTAGTATCTTTATTTTATTTGATTTTTGCTTTTTGAGTGCTCAATCCGTAGAAAAGTACCTAGCATAAACAAAGAGCTACATAAATATTTGCTTAGTGCATAAATATACTACCATAAATATTTAAAATGGTTCTGTTTTATGGGCATGTAGGTAAAATTAAACTTCTATTTGAGATAATTTGTGACAGATGCTGAATACAATTTGAAGACTGGTTATTATAGCTATTGTGATAAAACAGGTTCAAATATTTTTATTGAATCTTATTTAGGTATGTTGGAATTGTAAATAAATAGTTGGCATGTATTGCTTTTGTTTCCTCAAGCTAAAAGGAGAGGGGGAAACACATGTGCATGCAAACACCCTTAAAAACTGTCTGGAGTTGTGTGAGTTTGGGGAAGGAGACTTGCTTGCAGCAGCCTTCTAAAATGTGAGACTTTCACAGTAATGGTGAGACTGTGGAGAGATTTCTCAGGACAGAATTCCCAAGGAAACTTAAGCCAAATCATTTTGCAAGTTGTAAAGACCAGTGAGAGTAAAGCTGGTTTACTGTGATCTGAAATGAGACAAGTAGAGATTTAAATGTACTTATAGTCTTTATTTGAATATGATATCTTGTGGTTTATGAACTTTGTTCAATAAAGCTTCTTTTTGTAAATATTTTATGTTTTGCCTGATAGATATTTCTAGAGTATTATTTAAGTGAAACCTGGTAATTAGCTTTTTAAATTCTGATGAAAATTAGCATGGTTCTATACATACATAGACATTTTGATTTGGCCAAACCATTCATTTGGGTTTTTCTGTAAGATGTTACTGAAAAACTTGAACAACAGTTCTGGCTAACCCAATATATACTTATGTGCCTACATGCATACATGTGTGTGTATTTTAACATCCCATGGTGGTTAAAAATGTTTACTTAATCCTACCTTGTTGAAAAATCCAAATATTATGACAGTTCAGTTCAGTTCAGTCGCTCAGTCGTGTCCGACTCTTTGCGACCCCATGAATTGCAGCACACCAGGCCTCCCTGTCCATCACCAACTCCCGGAGTTCACCCAGACTCACGTCCGTCGAGTCAGTGATGCCACCCAGCCATCTCATCCTCTGTCGTCCCCTTCTCCTCCTGCCCCCAATCCCTCCCAGCATCAGAGTCTTTTCCAATGAGTCAACTCTTCACAATATTATGACAGCAGAGAGTAAAACACTCTCTCCTGAGGGGTAACATTAACCCCTTCTCATGAAGGTAAACTCCACTCTGGTTCACAGTTGTGGCCTTGTGGCTGATACAGTTATTAATATTTTAATCTTCAAGAGTGAAAAGAAGAAACAGTCTTATGAAAAATGTAATGCAAACACACAAACATGTAATATGAAGAAACACTTAAAAGAGTTCTGCAATTTTTCATAGAGTGACTATCTCTGAAATATTATTGTGGAAGTTCTCCTATGCAAATATTGATTCAGCAAGTAAGGGAAACTTGGAAGCTGTATTTCTAGATATAAGACTTGAAAATGAATGCTGAATGGTTTTTCTAGGTTATAGCACAACTAGACATTCCTAGGTTTAGCACTGAGTCTGATCTTAGAGGCCCAGACATAACTTTCACCGTGCAGACTGGGGCCAGAGATTTAAAGCCGTTTGCCTACGATCACACAACAAATTTGGGGGCCAGCAGAAGAACTCTTGGCTTCCACTCCTAGAATTTTCTCCAGGATATTCCACTGTTTCCTTTAGTCTCTATGGAAAGGAATTCAAACCTTAATTATCTACTATGTTTACAATAGCATAGGAAGTTCTAAATTACTGTAGCTTTCATCAGAAAGTGAACTTATGCCTCTTACATAAGTGGGTCAGGCTTTCCTATGTGCTGCCATTTTTAGGTTGTACTCAAAGAGTAAACAGTTGGGGAAACTATATCTTCCTTGGATTTGCCATGGAAACCGGTACTCTCCAAATGTCCACTGGAACTCAGACGACGTGGATGTAAAGGCTGCATTTTGGCAGAAGAATCCTGGAACTCTGGTAGGGGAATCTGTATTTTTCTCAAACAAATACCAATTTGTAACAGACTTCCTTCCCTCCTTTAGTTGGCTGACTTTCCTGAGTTAGCTGAAGCCTGTGACCCTAACATAAACAACTGGTCCAGGCCACTTGAATTTAGAATGGTAGCTTTAATTTACTTGCAAATGCTGTATTAAAGCCTAAAGGATGTTAGTGGCATATTGCAATTCTCAGTGACTCCATAAACAGAAACTGGTGGCCCCTTCTCTCTGGGGCAGGTCAATATGACGCAGCAGTTACCCAGCCAGAGCCACAGCTAGGGCTTGTTGCAGGAGTGCTGTGTGTTTTCTGAGACATGCCTGCAGTGATATTTCCCTCTCTCACCCCCTTGCATGCTCAGTGCCCCCCTACAGAGCAGCGAGAAACAGAATCTCTAGTCCACTCTTTGCTGGGGCCCTAATGGCTGGTGGCATTCAAAGTTTGCCTCTGTTTCCCTTGTACCTGGTGAGTACAAGCCCCCTCTTTGAGCACAACCTTAGCAGTGTAGCAGAATGTGAACCTATTTCTAGCTTCAGCTGTAAATGAGAAAGAGTCTTTTTTTAAGAAAAAAAAATCTATTTACTTATGTATTTGACTGTGCTGGATCTTAGCTGCGGCTCACAGGGTCCTCCATCTTCACTGAAGCATGCGGGATCTTCGGTTCTGGCATGTGGGATCCAGCTCCCTGACCAGGGATTGAACCCGTGCCCTTGCATTGGGAGTGCAGTGTGTTAGCCACTGGATCACCAGGGAAATCCCTGAAAATGAGCCTTTTATTACAAAAGTTTGGTGTGTTTCGGCGCAAACCTCTGGTTTCATGTTAGAATCAATCTCATTTTTCCTCCTACCCTATCAGCTCAGGCTAGTGCCTTTCCAACAAAAAATAGTTATAATCCAATCATGGAGAAGGAAATGGCAACCCACTCCAGTATTCTTGCCTGGAAAACCCATGGACAGAGGAGCCTGGCGGGCTACAGTCTGTAGGGTTGCAAAGAGTCGGACACGACTAAGCAACTAAGCAACAACAAAAAATACTTAATCAACTTGATGTTCATCTAGGAGCAGCAATAAGGCAGAAATTAGCATGAATTTTTTTGCTTCTTTAGGAAGAACGAGCACTGATTAAGGACACAATAGGAGTTTTCTCTCATTGGATTTCCTTAAGGGATCCAAAGGAGTCAACAAAGTTCTTCCATCATTGCTGCTGCCACCCATAACCAGTAATTCCCAGTCTGCTGAAGGAAATGAATGCTTACAGATGCTGGAATAAACAGTGGCTGGAATGAGGAGGAAGCTCCTTGTCAGTGATGATATCATCGATATCTGTTTTCAATTTGCCAGCGGTGAACTGAGTCCCTGTTGGGGAAGACTGAGGCATGTACCATCTGCTATGGCAATTCACAAAACCTCTAGTTTGGGACACTCCCAGTATCTACCAGTTGAAATAGGATCACAGTGTCATCAGATTCAGAGACCCAGGGCCACGAACACAGGGAAATACTGAACACCAGAAAGGTGCTAACCCCTAGGTAACATATTTGATGCTTTCAAATTGTGGTGCTGGGGAAGATTCTTGACAGTCCCTTGGACAGCAAGGAGATCAAACCAGTCAATCCTAAAGGAAATCAACCCTGAAAGGACTGTTGCTGAAGCTCCAATACTTTAGCCACCTGATGTGAAGAGCCAACTCATTGGAAAAGCCTCTGATACTGGGAAAGATTGAAAGTGAAAGGAGAAGGGGACAGAAGGATGAGATGCTTAGATAGTAACACCAACTCAATGGTCATGAATCTGAACAAACTCCAGGAAATAGGGGAGGACAGAGGAACCAGGCATGCTGCAGTCCTTAGGATCACAGAGTTGGAGATGACTTAGTGACCAAACAACAACATAGGTAACTAATCTACCATGCGTTTCTCAGACATCTTTAGCAGAGCATCTGTGGGGGTAAAGGCCAGACCGTTTAGTCTGTTATTTTCCTTTACAACACAAAATAAGAGTAGAAGAGACCACACACTGTGTGTCTATGATCTGTGTACTTGTACCACAACAAGTTTTGACTGTAGATACTATTTGGCATTTTAGGCCTGCCAAAATAAGACATTCTTCCACCCTTCCCTGCACTATAATGGAAAATATTATCATGATGAAAACAAATGAATGGAAAAAATTCGTCCTTATGCATCACATGTTTGCTTAAAACCAATGAGGAAATAAGATATCACCCGGAACTTACCTTGGAATGTTTTCCCCTCGTTGCCTACTGTTTAACTCCCTAACCATAGTGAAATATCTGACTCAGAAATTTCTCAGT
Organism: Capricornis sumatraensis; assembly: GCF_032405125.1. NCBI lineage: Eukaryota > Metazoa > Chordata > Mammalia > Artiodactyla > Bovidae > Capricornis > Capricornis sumatraensis. The sequence goes on from NC_091090.1 coordinate 44,392,108, forward strand.
GCCTAGATTTTTAAATGCTTATTTTAAAAATCTTTATACTTTTTCTACATGTTAAATTTTAATCAGTCCTACTTTAGGATAAAGCTGTACATTTCAATAATATGTTAGGCTAAAAGAAGGAGCAGTTCAGTTTTGACAAAACAGCATCAAGTCTCCTAACTTAGAAGGATGTTTATAAAAGGCAAGATAATCTGTGCTTTTAGTGCATGCGTGCTAAGTTGTTTCAGTCATGTTCAACTCTTTGCAACCCCATGGACTGTAGCCCATCAAGCTCCTCTGTCCATGGATTTTCCAGGCAAGAATACTGGAATGGGTTGCCATTTCCTCCTTCAGGGTATCTTCCTGACCCAGGGATCGAACCTGCATCTCCTGCGTTGCAGGCAATTTCTTTACCACTGAGTGTAGCTGCAGGAAATGAATATTCCCTGCCATACGGCAAAGGAGTAACCACATTCAGCTTGCTCCCTTTCTTCCATGGGAGCAGCCATATTGCTTTGTTACTTAAAGATTGCAGAGCAGGGCTTGGGTTGTCAAGTCTGTGTTGGCGTGTATTCCTACCCCAAGGCTACAGCCACAGTGCTTGCTCCATGCCTGGCTCTGTCTGAGGGTTCTATGTGTTATTTAAGACAACAGCCCTGTGAGGCTGCCTGGATCTCACAGAACAGGAAACGAGTTCAGATTCAGTAACTTAGTAACCTGGTCACAGAGCTCCTAGATGAGAAGCTGGGACAGGGAATCTGACTCAGCTCTTCCAAAGAAGACTGCCATCACCTTAGCAATCCTACTGGAATATTTGACGGTGTGTTACATAGAGACACAAGGAGGTGGTTTCTGAGGGTAGCAGGTGGCAATGTTTTCCTTGCATGTTTGAAATTTAACCCAATGACCCTTAAAAACATTTTCTTTGACTTCATTTTTTAGGGTATTGCAGAGAAAATGGAAAGGTAATAAAGGAAACTAGTTGTTAAATTCAGCAAAAAAATAAATAAATAAATAAAAAGGAGACAGCAGTGGTGATATTTTTGCATATCTTTTTTCTGGTGACATTTTAAATGACACATTACATTTTCTGTGAAATGTACATGATTTAGCTGGAGCACTTAAAACTAATGAGCCAAGAGGCTCCCTTGTCAGTGAATGCATGTAAAACAAGTAAGTCTAAAACTACATTGAACATTTTGGGGGGCTCTGTGCTTTTGGTGTCGTGAAATGGTCTGGCACCTCTCATGGAACTCCTAGTTTGGCCTTAAAGAACCATCAACTTGACTGATGCTAAAACACAGGCTTTTGACCCTTGCAGGATGGCCGGTGAAGCCAAGAGGTAGAAGCCGTGTGTACAGATATACAGATTGTACACCTATGGGCTTGTCTAAGAAGCAGCCAGCCCTGAACAGTGAGAAGCAGAACCGTGTGTCTCTGAGTGGCCCTGCACATGCTGGGAGACCCCCTGCATATTTAATCAGGCATGGATGTGCATAAGCAGATCCTGACTCTCCAGGCAAGAACACTGGAGTGGGTTGCCATTTCCTTCTCCAATGCATGAAAGTGAAAAGTGAAAGTGAAGTCGCTCAGACATGTCCGACTCCTAGCGACCCCATGGACTGCAGCCTACCAGGCTCCTCCATCCATGGGATTCTCCAGGCAAGAATACCAGAGTGGGCTGCCAGTGCCTTCTCCGAGATCCTCCACGTAGGGAAGATCAAACCACAGCTGTAAGCAAGACTTGTGCACCCACCACTGGTATCAGCTTGCTGATTTTCCTGTTCATGCTAATAGCCCTGATATCATGCCTTCTGCCTTCTTACCCAGTCCTTCAAAGTTTGGTTGTGGTCTTTGTTCAGTTACTTTGCCTTTTATCTGAAGCTGCCACAGGGCTGTGGAAGATCCTCTAGGACTTTTCTGAGGTCTTAAATGATCTTCAAAATTTGTATAAATCAGTCTCATCTTTTTTTCTGTACAGGAATAACGAAAAAAGCCTTAACAAAATTATTTCTCATCTATTTCAAAATCAGTAGCTGATGTGCAGGACATTCTAGCTCCAGTTGGTATGGACCTCACAGATTACTGAGAAATGTTCTAAGCACGTATTACAAATTGAGGAGGGTTTGTTAACCCCTTAATGGTAGCATGTGTGTCAGTTTATCTTCTCAACTGAAATAAAATAAATAAGCCTATTTATACCAAAGGCCAGATTGTTCTTTTTTTTTTTTTTTTGAATATTTTGGAATACTAGCCTCATCTAGTTTTGATGGTAAATTGGATGTAGTTGGGGCTTATCATTCAAGTGTCTCTGAAAGCGGCATAGAAACAGCTCAGAATGACATGCTTGTGCCTTTGAGGATGGTCAAGATAATTTCACAGGTCTCAGTTCACTGGGGCCAAGACAATCTTTCCCCAGAATCTTTGTAGTCATATCTCCTGGCTGGTTGGTGGACTTCCCAGGTGGCTCAGTGGTAAAGAATCTGACTGCCAAAGCAGGAGACGCAGGTTCAATTCCTGGCTTAGGAAGATCCCCTGGAGTAGGAAATTGGAACCTGCTCCAGTATTCTTGCCTGGAAAATTCCATGGACAAAAGAGCCTGGCAGATTAGTTGGGCTAGTCCATGGGGTTAGCAAAGAGTTGGAGAAGACTGCACATACATGCACTCCTGGCCCATAAGGCTATGTTGCTGAGGGTCCATTGTCAGCCTGGCAGTCCACACTTTTGCAGAGAAAATACTTGAAATAGAGGTGATGCTGATGATAATAGCATGTGCCCACCAGGTGTTGGAAGGCAACAGCTGAAAGAGAATTGAAACCTTCTGGGCTGAGCTCCAGAGTTCTTTGAAAGGTAGCCCTCTTGGTCAGCATATATGAAAGGGACTCAGGCTGCTAGCAGCCGGTTTTGTTGCAACTGATGATATCTGCTAATAGAGATTTAGGTGGAAGGCTGACTAGTTCTCTTGTGATACCAAGGTAAGGTGCCTAAACCTATTTACAGTTGTTTTGTCAATAGTACCTTAAATTTAAGAGGGGGGGTGATCACCTGCCCCTCCACTAGATTGTTCTTCTGTCAACCCTAAGAGCCTGCCGCTCCCACTCAAGTTGGTAAGTCCTTATAAGACAAATAAGGGTCATTCTCCTTCTAACTCTACACCTTAGATTTAATGCGATCACAAGAAATGTCATTTTAAAGATCTTGGAAATTGATGAAGTCTTTCAGTCTTTTATGTTTTAGGACCATACGACATTATATTTGACTGAACAGATTCTTTGTATGGCTTTGTCTGACTTTACAATTACAACTTATAAGGTCATTCTACTAATAATTCCCTTGAGTCAGAAACATCCTCTAACTCAGGGGTCCCCAACCTCTGGGATCTAGTGCCTGGTGATCTGAGGTGGAGCTGACGTAATAATAATAGAAATAAAGTGCACAATAAATGTAATGTGCTTGAATTATCCTGAAAACATTCCCACCACCCTGCTCCATGAAAAAATTGTCTTTCCAGAGACCAGTTCCTGGTGTCCAAAAGGTTGGAGACCATTGCATCTGATGTGTTTACATTTACAAGTTCCTCTTTCTTTCATTGATGCAGTAAGTAATACCAATATGATTAAACACTACTCAATAGGAATTCCCTGGTGGCTCAGATGGTGAAGAAACCACCTGCAGTGCAGGAGACTGGGTTTGACCCCTGGGTTGGGAAGATCCCTTGGAGGAGGGCATGGCAACCCACTCCATGGGTTGAATCCACTCCATGGAGAATCCCATGGACAGAGGAGCCTGGTGGGCTACAGTCCATGGGGTAGCAAAGAGTCAAACACGACTGAGTGACTAAGCATGATGATGAATAGGAATATTAGTTTGAGCAATATGAATCTGTTAAGGTCACAGATGATAATTTCACATAGTTTAATCAAATTCGTTTATTCTACAAGGTGAAAAAAAAATTTTAATTGTATGGTTAAGGTCAGTTTTTTCCCAGCCTCAGAATACATATAAAGGTGTCTACCTTTGCCTGAAGGCTATGGTTTTTCCAGTAGTCATGTATGGATGTGAGAGTGGGACTGTGAAGAAGGCTGAGCACCTAAGAATTGATGCTTTCGACCTGTGGTGTTGGAGAAGACTCTTGAGAATCCCTTGGACTGCAAGGAGATCCAACCAATCCATTCTGAAGGAGATCAACCCTGGGATTTCTTTGGAAGGAATGATGCTAAAGCTAAAACTCCGGTACTTTGGCCACCTCATGTGAAGAGTTGACTCATTGGATAAGACTTTGATGCTGGGAGGGATTGGGAGCAGGAGAAGAAGGGGACGACAGAGGGTGAGATGGCTGGATGGCATCACTGACTCGATGGATGTGAATCTGAGTGAACTCCGGGAGTTGGTGATGGACAGGGAGGCCTGGCATGCTGCGATTCATGGGGTCTCAAAGAGTCGGACACGACTGAGCAACTGAACTGAACTGAACTGAACCTTTGCCTGAAAGCAAAGGAAGTGCAAGTTTTTTTTTTAGGGCCATCCACACCCAGGTCAAATTGTGAAATGGACAAAAACGATCCTTCCTGACGGCCATGGTCCCTTAAAGTCCAGCACTCCTCTGACCTTGCGTTGAGCACCCGACCTCGCTTCTCCTGGACACACAGACCTTTGGCCTACCTTGGGCTAGTGTTATCGATATCCACTAGACAGCACTGTGGGTGATTTTCCATTCACATCAGCTGCTTCTCACATCTGCCCTGTTGAGGGACTTTGCTCTGTGTTAATGAAATTGATTGCAACACAAATTCAGAAAATCCTGGAAGGAAAACTTTATTTCTATTGAACAAAGTTCTGGTTCCAGGTTCTAGTCAGCCGTATAAAGTGAACAATTCCTATACTAATCTGGACGATTGCTTCTGTTTGCCCAACGTATCTGGCCAGAGTTCATCTAGTGCCTGTGAATTGCCTCACCGTGGAAGCCTCTGCCTGAGCATGTAGCCACAGAAGTCAGTTAAAATGGCCACAGAAGGTTCTGCTAAGTCCACACAGGCCTCTGTATGCTGGGTCGTTGCTCCCTCTTCCGGTTCCTCCTCCTGGGCCGTGGTCCCTCAAAAAGGCTCTGGTAGGGCCCCCGGAGGCTGCCTCGCCCAATCAGTCATGGCTACTAGGCTTCTGCTCGTGACATTGCCGCCATGGTTGCAGGTGACCTTGGATCCTAATGACCAAGCCAGCAGCCCCAGAACTGGCCTCTGCCTATTCCCAGGGTGCCAAGATCTGATATGGTTACAAAGCTGTGACATCTCTGTCACACTACTGTCACTCAGATTACTTCAGTAGTGTCTTGCTTCTCAGTCCATGTTGCAAATGTAGAAAGAAACTCAGGGTAAGGAATATAGTATAGTAAGCACTTCAGAAATAACAACGACACAACGGGAACAGCAGTAACCCTCCTCTTCCCCCATCATAAAGGGACTGAACAGTTTCCAAAATCAATGGACCTAGTTTATTCATGAGAACTACACTCCCCCTCCCCTAACACGCAGAGTTGGTTTTGTTTCTTTAGTTTAGAGAAGAATTTTAAATAAAGGAAAACTTTATTGTAATAGTCTACACTTGCCCCTGGAACTTTCCATTTCTTATTTTAGAAAATTTGCCATTTCCAAAAATAAGTGCAATGGAGACTAACGTTAATTTCCTAATCACTTTCCATTTAAGGTAATTTTGAGCTCTCTTTCAGCAACAAGTTATTATGTATAATAAGAAGACACATTGTTTATAATGTTTTTTCCACTAAAAAGCTCAAAACAGTGTACAGACATGATCTCATTTGGTTTTGTAACAGTCTACAAGATAAGACTGAAACAGACTCTATTTTCTTTTGAGATATTTAGGTAACAGATAATGAAGTAATCAAATTGACACCCCCACACCAAATCACTCTATTGCTTACATATTGGAAACAAGAATCTTCATCTTGACTCCAAACTTCTTCGTTTACATTGGCTAACCAAATTGGCAAGTGGCTGAACATCAAACTACCACGGCAGCCAACTTAAATTACAATAATTCAGTGTAAATAAAGGGGCCATGAGTAATATGTGTGGAGCAGCAAACATTTGTACTCAGTTTGAAAATATCGCCATATTATGTTGAATACAGGATATATAGAAAAGCTACATTGACATTACAAATTAATTCTTTATCACGTAAGAAGGAGGTCTAGGAGCCACTGCCATGAGGGTTGACGCTCTCTTCCTTTTGTATCTAATAATGGCTTTGTGTTTTGCTAAGTACTTTCTGAGCACCCACCACAGACTATGGGGCTTCCCTGGTGGCTCAGCAGTAAAGAATCTGCCTGCCGTGCAGAAGATGCAGGAGACTCAGGTTCAGTCTTCGGGCTGGGAAGATCCCCTGGAGAAGGAAATGACAATCCACTCCAGTATACTTGCCTGAAAAATCCCATAGACAGAGGAGCCTCGTGGGCTACAGTCTGTGGGGCCGCAAAGAGTTAGCCACAGCTGAGCCCTCACCATCAGAGGTCTGCTACAGACTATAATCCTATCTTGGGCTGCACCTGAATAGGGCTGATGCTAGGCATCACGGTCGTACAACAGAAGTGAGGACTCCTCTGAGTCACGGGAGTGTTCAAAGGGCTTCTCCACCTGCATATGCAGCCCCTGTCTGTGTATAGATAAAGCTCTGAATGTAGCTGACCTGCAGTGTTCATTGAACCCTATGATAGTAGAGCCTGGTGGGGATAGGCACCGAATCTGATAGGCTGCCTGGGTTCAGATTCCAGCTCCACTGACTCCCAGATATAGGGCTTTGAGCAAGTTAATTCCAGGTTTCTCGTCTGCAAAATGGGGAGAGTAATACCTACCTGAGAGGATGAATGTGAGTTATTAAGTACAAAGCAGTTACAATGACACCCTATACAGAGTAAGTGCTGTGTGTGTGTTAGCCATAGTCTTGTGATTGTTATTATTACTACTGCTATTTATCGTTTGGGACAAAGGGCAGTTTCACTAGCGAGTGAGTTATTCTCTCAGATGACACAATGCAAGGATGGTCTGGAGTGAACAGGTTGAGAGAGACCAGGCAAGGTTACAAAGCAGACAGTAAAGGTATGTGGCAAACGGGGTGATGGAAATAGCAGAGGAGTGTTCCGCGTTCCCCAAGGCAAAGAAAATGAAGGACGAGTTCTTCAAAACAGTGAAGATTTCAACTAAAGCTGACTGGGGCTTCTACATGAGAGGATCCTGGTTCAAAAAAGTAAAAGGTACATATATAGATAGATGGGCTTACAAGGTGTTTCGGTGGTAAAGAACCCGCCTGCCAATGCAGGAGACGCAGAAGACTCGGGTTCAATCCCTGGGTTGGGAAGATCCCCTGAAGGAGTACATGGCAACCCACCCCAGTATTCTTACTGGGATAATCTCATGGACAGAGGAGCCTGACGGGCTACAGTCCATGGGGTCATAGAGTCGGACACGATTGAAGCGTGCGTGCACACACACACACACTCACAGTGTAGATGGTAGTGTTTTGCAGTAAGAAGTCCTTCAAATAGCTGAATTACCTTAGATAAGTCATTAAAAATGCTGTTTATTTTTCCTTATGGGCACAATGGAAGGTTTCTATATACTTGAAGCATTACAGCTGATAAGCGAAGCTTGGAGATAATTCACATAAAAAACACTTAATACAATTTGAGACATGCATGAATACATCTATTTGTCTATACTCAGATTTGAGGAGAAACAACCTTCTGGAGGATTCTATGTCTACTTTCTATTTCATTTTAGCATACCCATGTGAAACAACTACATGTTGTAAGACAGTGGCCATGCAAAGATGACCCCGCCAAAGTGCATACCTTAAGGAATTCACAGTCTAGAGAGAGAGAGAAAGGGCGTCTGTCAAACAAAAAGCTCACTTCTGTTTAATTCTCCTTGAGGCAAGGTGTGGAGGACTGGTTGGAATGGAAGGAATAGGATACAGATAAGCCCTATCAAGTTAGCACTTGACTGTGCACCTTAGGTAAATAAATACTCTGATTTGACTCAGTCCATCAACTCGGCTCACAACAAACTGTGGAAAATTCTTAAAGAGATGGGAATACCAGAACACTTTACCTGCCTCCTAAGAAATCTGTATGCCGGTCAGAAAGCAACAGTGGGAAATGGACATGGAACAACAGACTGGTTCCAAATTGGGAAAGGAGTACATCAAGGCTGTGTATTGTCACCCTGCTTATTTAACTTATATGCAGAGTAAGTACATCATGTGAAATGCTGGGCTGGATGAAGCACAATCCGAAATCAAGATTGCCGGGAGAAATATCAATAACCTCAGATATGCAGATGACACTACCCTTATGGTAGAAAGTGAAGAAGAACTAAAGAGCCTCTTGATGAAAGTGAAAGGAGAGAGTGAAAAAGCTGGCTTAAAACTCAACATTCAGAAAACTAAGATCACGGCATCAGGTCCCATCACTTCATGGCAAATAGATGTGGAAACAATGGAAATAGTGACAGACTTTATTTTGGGGGCCTCCAAAATCACTGCAGATGGTGACTGCAGCCATGAAATTAAAAGATGCTTGCTCCTTGGAAGAAAAGTTATGACCAACATAGACAGCATATTAAAAAGCAGAGACATTACTTCGCCAACAAAGGTCCATCTAGTCAAAGCTATGGTTTTTCTAGTAGTCATGTATGGACGTAAAAGTTGGATTATAAAGAAAGCTGAGCACCAAAGAATTGATGCTTTTGAACTGTGGTGTTGGAGAAGACTCTTGAGAGTCCCTTGGACTGCAAGGAGATCCAACCAGTCCATCCTAAAGGAGATCAGTCCTGAATATTCATTGGAAGGACTGATGCAGAAGCTGAAATTCCAATACTTTGGCCACCTGATGTGAAGAACTGACTACTTGGAAAAGACCCTGATGCTGGGAAAGATTGAAGGCAGGAGGAGAAGGGGATGACAGAGGATGAGATGGTTGGATGGCATCACCGAGTCAATGGACTTGAGTTTGAGCAAGCTCCGGGAGTTGGCGATGGACAGGGAAGCCTGGCATGCTGCAGTCCATAGGGTCGCAAAGAGTCAGACATGACTGAAGGACTAAACTGAACTGAACTGATCAACTTGGTGATCACTGGGCTTATCACTGACTATGTTTTAGAGTGGGGAAACTGGCAGTTCTGAAAGGTTAGCTCTGTTGGCCTTGAGTAGCTACCAATAGGCAAACCATTGTGACTCCTTTCTGTTCCACCCAGAGCCCTTTGGCATCCTCCCGTCTGTCCCCTCACTGCCATATCAATGCTTCCAGGATATAATCCTTCCCAGCCATGCCAGGTCAATTGGATAGCCTAGATTCAATACACTTGCGCTAACAAAACCATAAAACTATCACCTGACCAGTAATTCAGAAAACGTTTTGGGGTGGGAGTAAGGAAAAGATGGGGCTTCCCAGGTAGTTCAGTGATAAAGAATCTGCCTGTCAAAGCAGGAGCCAGAAGAGATGCGGGTTTGATCCCTGGGTCAATAAAATTCTCTGGAGTAGGGAATGGCAATCCACTCCAGTATTCTTGCCAGGATAATCCCATGGACAGAGGAGCCTAGAGGGTTACAGTCCATGGGGTGGCGAAGAGTTGGACATGGCTGAGCATGCACGCAAGCAAGGAAAGACAATCAAAGACTGGGGATTGACTATTGTGTCCCAGTGAACATTCATTTGTACTGAATGGTTTTCATAAATACATGTGACCAAATAGGTAAAACCCAGCCACCTATTTTGGTAATATAAAATTCTTGGTAAAAAAAGTAGATAGGATGTTTCGAGTATGCAAATGTCAAGGTGATGCCTTAATATTTTTGTCTTTGATACTCAGAAATAATCTTTGAAGTAAATACAATATCGCATTTTTAAATAGGAGGTGAAATCAATGAATTAAAACAGAAAAAGAGAATTTCTGTTTTCTGGATCAGGCATACTCTCAATACCAGGATGGTACAATGTCCTTCTTAACCCTCCTCTCAACTGCTAGCTCTAGTTTTTAAGTTACATTCATTTGCTTCTTGGTTTTATTGCATGCACACATATGTGTGTGTTATCAGTCATGTCCAACTCTTTGCAATCCCATGGACTGCAGCCCACCAGGCTCCTCTGTCCATGGAATTCTCCAAGCCAGAATACTGGAGTGGGTTGCCATTTCCTCCTCCAGGGGATCTTCTGACCCAGGGATCGAAGCTGCATCTCCTTCACTGGCAGGTGTTTTTTTTTTAATCCCTTGTGTCACTTGGGAAGTAAGCACCAAGCAATTAAGAAAGTCAACCATCCTAACATAGCCTGCTGCTTGCAGCTCAGTCATGTCTGACTCTTTGTGACTCTATGTACTGTGCCCACCAGGCTCCTCTGTCCATGGGATTATTCAGGTAAGAATGCTGGAGTGGGTTGCCATTTCCTCCTCCAACATAGCCTGAATTGTAGGTAAAGAGATTTAATGAAAAAAGGAATTTACTTTTTTAAGAATATTTATTTATAATAAAAATTATAAGCAGACAAAGTCAGGTCATAAAGGAGGTACAGAAGAAAGGGAGCCTACATCTATGCAAAATTTGAATTTGTGTCTACATAGCACTAAAATCACATAAGCTAAGTGAAATCGGTTATTTGATAATGATCACTATACAGTTAATTGAAGTATTGGGCTATTAAGGTAGATTATTCAGGTAAGAAATCCCTTCCAGAGTTAGAATAATTTTGACTGGCTCTCTTCATTGACTCAAGAAACTGATTAATCAACCAGACCTTTATTTCACATGGGGTTGTTGAAACATAAATTTAAACTCTCCAAAGGCATGCCTTCCAGTCTCCATCCTAGTTGGTAGAATAGGCCTGCTGTAGAGCTGTTTTCTTATGTGTCATCCAGTCTGGGAGGAATTGAGAAGAGGTACTTCTATCCGCAGCACACCATTGCTGTGCTGCCTGAAACAAAGCAGCAAGAGAAGGCCACTATTGACTCAGATTTCTCTAACCCCTCTTCTTCTTAGGAGTGCAAACCAAGGTCTGTTAATTAAACTAGAGATTATCCCAGTATTTAAGCCATGCTTTTAGAGTACTACAAGGCACATTCAGCTTTTAAAATACCCAGCAACCAGAACAGTGGCAGACACACAGTTGGCATTGGGTAAATAGTTACTGAACAAACAGTTAAATGAATGAATGAATGTACAAATATTTAAACCCACAGTTTTAAATATTTCATTAGAAACACCTTGTATGCTGTGCTAAATCACTACAGTCGTGTCTGATTCTTTACAACACTATGGACTGTAGACCTCCAGGTTCCTCTGTCCACAGGACTTTCTGGGCAAGAATACTGGAGTGGGTTGCTGTTTCCTCCTCAAACACCTTAGAATATTTTACTTTCTAGAGCTTTTGTACAAAATGAGTCCATTATATCTGCTATCTTTTGGTTCAGATGGTAAAGAATCTGCCTGTAATGCAACAGATCCAGGTTCAATCCCTGGGTTGGGAAGATCTGCTGGAGAAGGGAATGGCTGCCCACTCCAGTATTCTTGCCTGGAGAAATTCCATGAGGTTGCAAAGTCAGACACAACTGAGCAACCAACACTTTTACTTTTTTTCAAAAATGCAATACACAGAAAATAAATATAACCATTCTTTTCATTTTTTTAAACTTTCTACAATGAAATGAAGTGACTGATCAGAGTAAATCCAGAGTAAACAGTCCAAAATAGAATCTGTCTCTTAGGTCAGTATTTCGCAATCCACTTCTCCATGGCTCATTAATTTTCAGTTTGCTAAACTAGCAATATAAAAGCCTAAAGAAAAGGCAGAAAGAAAATGCAGGATTTATTTGACCTACCTCTGTGTTCTCTACTGCAGGAATATCATTGATTCTTGATTAGCTGAGTTTAACTAGGCAATAAATAAATAAATCTCAGGTAATAGTATTTTCATTGTAGTCATCTAATGAAGCTCTTCATCAATATTTGACCAGAGCTGATAATTGTTAAATTGACTTCTTTGTGCCTCATCTCCCAACTCCTAGGGTAATGGGGCAGAAAAAAAGAGAAATGGAGAAGAAAAGCAAAAGCCCAAATAATCTACACACTAGATAATCATCCCATTAATATTAATAATAGAGGATCTCTGGGGTTGGTCATAAGAACCTCTCCATGATAGGCTGAAAAGTGGCCCCTAGAAGATATCCATGTCTTAATCAATGGGACCTGTGAACATTATCCTATACGGGAAAAACGTTTCGCAAATGTGATTAAATTAAGCATTTCTAGATTGGGAGACTATTCTGGATTATCCAGATAAGCCCTAAATGCAGTCACACATACCCTTATAAGAGGGAGACAGAAGGAGTTTTAACACACAGAGGAGAAGGTGATATGAAGACAAAGCAGAGAGATTTGAAGATGTTGACCCTGAGGACTGGAGTGAGGCAGCCGCAAGCCAAAGAATGTCAGAGCCACTAAAACTGAAAGAGGCCAGGAAGTCATCTTAGAACCTAGAGCCTCTGGGAGGAACGAGAGCCTTGTTGATCCTTAGTTCTAGCCCAGCGATACTAATCTCAGACTTCTGGCTTCCAAACCATGAGAGAATACAGTTCTATTTTTACAGACCACCAAGATTGTGGTAATTTCCTATAGCAGCCCTACGAAGCTCATAGAGCCTCTATTTAGTGTTCTAGTCAGCTTCCTAACCTCTTCCCCAGATCCCAAACATTTTTAAAGATATGGCTAGAATCCCATCTCCTCTTGGAACCCTTTCTAGGCATTCCTAGTCCTAATCGATCTCTCCTATTTATACACATTTTATATCTGTATTTTGCATTTACCCCTACTTGCCTGATAGGGTGTGAATGTCCAACAAGTGTCCATCCGCAGACTGTGAATTCCTGAGGACCAGGCTGGTGGACTGTGGGCTCTGCCCTTGAGCCCTCTCTCCATCTCAGATCTCACCAACCTCACCCCCTACCCCGCACCCAACAAAGTGACCTTTTCCCTAGAAGGTTCAGTAATTGTTGAATTAAATCTAATGGAAGGCTCTAGTCATTCTGAGGCAGAGAGATAACTGAGATGAAGTTATCCAAGGAGGTTTTTGGAGGAGACAGACCTTAATCTGGCCACTCCAGGAGAGGCGAGTTTGTTTTTCTGAACACCCCCCTCCTCAATAACACTTTGCAAACAGGGTAGCCCTCTGGGCTCCTGGAAATGGTAGAGGAGTTCCTGATAAGCTTCCATACTCACAGGGAGCTCTTCACCCTTGTAAACAAGTTCTTTCCATGCATGGGGAAAAAAAATCTCTTATTAACTTGAACTTCAGCAATCCAAATTTTGAAATAGTGATAATACCCAACATTTGAATAGTGCTTTTCCGTATAAAGAGCAATTTCACAAACCTAGTTCATCCTAACACAATCTCTGGAGGTATGGATCCGTCCCAAACAGATGAGCATATACAGTCAGAGAGGGTTCATAATTTGTTTCCCACCCAGATCTTTTAATTTTTCCCTCTACTAAATCACACTTGGCTGAAGGGCACCATCAAAGCAGAGTCAAAGATTATTTAGCTGCAGATCCCTCTTATGCATCCATTGCCTCTGAACCAGGGATCCCCAAGTTTCAGGATCTGATGCCTGATGACCTGAGATGGAGCTGATGTAGTAAAAGTAGAACGGAAATACACTCTAAATGTGATGTGCTTGAATCACTCTGAAACCATCCCTACCCCTTCTGTGGGAAAATTGTCCTCCATGAAACTGGTGCCTGGTGCCACAGAGGTTGAGGACCCCTGCTCTAAGCCTTGACTATAAAGTGGTAAGGTTAAAATCATGCTGTGTTAAGCAAATTAACAGTGTCCACTAGTCAAATTACTGAAGTAAATAAACCTGAGAAGTTTGCTCCTACACAAGCAGGATGGTTGTGAAATAAAAATAAACCAGGGGTATTGAAGAATACTAATTAGTCAATGAATTGTGATAATTGCACTTCTTCCTTGTTTATTTGCTAAAGCAAGTCCTCAAAGAACCTTTATCAGACACCATTTGATTAACCTAACATGAGTTTACATGTGCTTGAAAGCAAATAAAATTCTATTTCTTTTAAGCGGAGTCAATAACTCAAACTTTTTATTGATTTAGTTTGCTTTCTCATCTAGTTAAGTTTAAAAACTGTGACACTGGATTATATTTTTTTGTTAGAGTTTGCTCTGAAACAGCAGCATATCGGTACCTTACTTTATCAGGAAAAGTCTAAATCCTCAGGTTTCATAGAAAAATAAAGACTCTCTGCTCCAACAGATCTGAACTGTATAATCACTTTCCTTGTCTAAAGAAAATTCAAGGGCCAAAAAACATCACATGCCATAAATTATAAAAGAACGAAATCTTGGTTTTATAAGATTTCAGGACAAAGCAAAGAAGGGCATAGAGTATTGTAAAAGCTGAAATAAAAGCTTTGCTTATGTGAAAGAGGTTTTTTTTTTTAACAAAGGAAGAGATTTTGTTTTTTTAGAAATCTGTCTTTTCTGGAAGTTTTTGTGAAGCATAAAAATGAAACATAATTCATTGTGCGAATTCACAAAAGGTAGGTGAGCAGAAATGATAGCTCTTCTAGCCTTTGGTTCTCTGGTGTATAGCAGCCCCTCCCTGACCACAGATTGCTCTGCCAGCATTACAACAGGGCCATGATTAAAATCCAATTTTCTTTAAAGACTTCATTTCTGTGGTGAGCATTAAGCTTTGCACACTTTGCACGCTGGGATAACTTTTGTTTTCTTGGAAAGAGACATAAATGTACTCATCTTGCTTTGGGAAATGGTGAAGCCAGGTCTTAATTGTTATCATTTCTGTGGAGGGAAATACTCTTCCTTTTCCTTTTACATAAGAGATGAAAGAGAAAATGGAAAAAAAAAAAATCTCCTTAGCAATTACTTGGAGTTTGCCCTTGCAGTTTGCAAAAGTTTTTCCAATCACAGTAACAGGCTTTGCATGAGCAAAGGTGAAAACTGGGGTCATTCAGAGTAAGTGACAAGCCGTTCTTGCGCCAACAAAAATATGTCAAGAGCCATCTCCCATGGACGCTTTGTTAGTTTAGACAATGCAAAAGTGTCCTGGACACCGAGGGTGTATGTGTGTGTGTGTGTTAGTCACTCAGTCACGTCTGACTCTTTGCGACCGCATGGACTGTAGCCCACCAGGCTCCACTGTTTGTAGAATTCTCCAGAGCATACGCACACAGGTAGATGCTAGCATATGAGATCTCAGTCTGGGCTGTGCCACTATCTCCCATCGCTGACTCCTTGATCTCCCTGCACATTATCCTTGCAGTACACCCTGGTCCTGAGTTTCCTGTGTACCTGGCTCAGATCTAAGTATTAAGGATACAACAACAAATCATACATGATTCTTTAGCCCAAGGAATTCTGAGCTCATATTTTAGCAGAATGCTGCTGCTGCTGCTAAGTCACTTCAGTCGTGTCCGACTCCGTGAAACCCCATAGACGGCAGCCCACCAGGCTCCCCAGTCCCTGGGATTCTCCAGGCAAGAACACTGGAGTGGATTGCCATTTCCTTCTCCAATGCATGAAAGTGAAAAGGGAAAGTGAAGTCGCTCAGTCATGTCTGACTCTTAGTGACCCCATGGACCATAGCCTACCAGGCTCCTCCATCCATGGGATTTTCCAGGCAAGAGTACTGGAGTGGGGTGCCATTTAGCAGAATCAGTTCAGTTCAGTACAGTCGCTCAGTCATGTCCGACTCTTTGCGACCTCATGAATTGCAGCGCACCAGGCCTCCCTGTCCATCATCAACTCCCAGAGTTCACTCAAACTCATGTCCATCGAGTCCGTGATGCCATCCAGCCATCTCATCCTCTGTCGTCCCCTTCTCTTCCTGCCCCCAATCCCTCCCAGCATCACAGTCTTTTCCAATGAGTCAACTCTTCGCATGAGGTGGCCAAAGTACTGGAGTTTCAGCTTTAGCATCATTCCTTCCAAAGAAATCCCAGGGCTGATCTCCTTCAGAATGGACTGGTTGGATCTCCTTGCAGTCCAAGGGAATCTTAAGAGTAGATCAAAGTAAATAGGTAACTGCCATCCATTGAGGTAAATATAAGCAGAGGATACAAGAAGAGCATGTCAGCTCTGGTTGAACTATTGTGACTGAGCATGTATGCATGCTAAGTCGCTTCAGTTGTGTCTGACTCTTTTCCATCCTGTGGACTGTAGCCTTCCAGGCTCCTCTGTCCATGGGATTCTCCAGGCAAGAATACTGGAGTGGGTTACCTTGCCCTCCTCTAGGGGGACTCTTTCTGATCTAGAGATAGAACCCACGTCTCTTATGTCTCCTGCAATGGCAGGCAGGTTCTTTACCACTAGCGCCACCTGGGAAGCTTGAGCAGATAGACCTTAATTGAGGGTGGGTGTTTGGGGCTTCAGAGGTATCAGATGAGGAATAGTTGATTCAGTAGTGCCTAGGGAAGGTTTGCTCACTGTAACACCAATCAATCCCCATTTCCCTCCAAGTTATTGCAATGAGGGGAGGAGGCAGGGGCCAGTGTTGGACTCCAATATATGTAGTCAGTCCCTCAGCCCTTGTGCTGTCCCATCGCTCTCTCCTGAGTCATATTCCAGTCCTGAATCCTGCAACAGAATCCAAGCACCTATCACTTCTCATGGTCTCATGTGCACGTGTGCTCAGTCGCTCAGTGCTGTTCGACTCTTTGAACTCATAGACTGTTAACCACCCGGCTCTTCTGTCCATGGGATTTCCCAGGCAAGAGTGCTGGAGTGGGTTGCTATTTCCTCCTCCAGGGGGTCTTCCCGACCCAGGGATTGAACCTTGGCAGGCGGATTCTTTACTACTGAGCCACATCATTTCACAATGAAGTTCTTTAATTCCTCATAAGGAAATCTCTTAAGGGGGAAATATATATATATATATATATTTGGGCTTCCCTGGTCGGACACGACTGAATGACTTCACTTTCACTTTCATATATGTATTTATATATATAGCCATGTGCAGACAGAAGAAACAAGCTTTGAACTCCTAAAAAGCTTCATAAACATAAAGAATGTTTCTTTTCTCTAGCACTTATTAATAGTGTTATCTTATTAAAAATTCTTGATCATGCCACACATGAGAAATATTAGAAATCAAACTACTGGAAAAACATAGACTTAGGCACCTGGATACATGTACAGTGATTACAAGGAGAACATTAAATAGTCACATTGAATGTTTTTTAAAAAACACTTAATATGTTGTAATAAGGAGAGGCTTGAGTGAAGTCGGTCAGTCGTCTCCGACTCTTTGCGACCCCATAGACTGTAGCCTACCAGGCTCCTCTGTCCGTGGGATTTTCCAGGCAATAGTACTGGAGTGGATTGCCATTTCCTTCCCCAGGGGATCTTCCCGACCCAGGGATCGAACCCGGGTCTCCTGCATTGTAGACAGACGCTTTGCCATCTGAGCCACCAGGGAAGTCCTCTTATGACCAAATTATTTCGCCAATGTCATGAAAACATGGAAAATAATATCTAGCTCTCTGTTCCTCTTTAGGAATCCAGAGGACTTCAGTAATTCCTTGGTTGTTCTCAATGCGTGAGTCCTTAGGTGACAAGAGATTTATTATCTGATCGCTTATCACCCTACTCCCTGTAACGTCTCACAGCTGTAGGGCTAGAAGTAAGTAGAACAAAGCTTCTTGCAATAAATATTTTTGGTTCTGAAAAGACTTGTTCTAGAATTGCTATTTTTAACTGACTTGAATTTTGACTTCTGAGAGATTTCATTATGATGTGAATTTTATCTGCTTCAAAATATTTTCATGTTATAACTTTCCAAATACTCAGGAATCATGGAAGATGAATAGAAAAAATTTTAAAAGCCCAGTTTTCCCAGTTATAATGGATTATTCAGCCTAAAACATTTGCCTTGTATAGACACAGCTGGAATTATCTACCATCATTCTTTGCCTCAAGTAAACCAGAATATATATAAGAATGTGAATTGTAAAAAATATCTTTGATTCACAGCTGAATTCACATCATTGTTGATTAGAGCCTGACAATCTGAGATGACTGTCAAAGGAATAAGAATCTGTAACATTACATTTAATGTGACCACATAGCTTTATCCCCTCTAATCTTTATTAATACATCCACATTTTATGTCATATTTTTCACACAGAGCATCAGGAACACTTACTGTCAGAACGGAGGTTTTAACAGAGGTTCTGTTTTAAGAGTTGAGCTTTTGCCATTTGGTCAAGATTAACTTATGAATCTTTTGACAATATGGTTAAATTTTTTTCTTCTTTTAGTTCACTGCATACACAACTAGAAGATTCTGGTGAGTAATGCTTTTTGTGCTCCTCATATACTCAGGGGTTGTTTAAGGTGAAAAGGAAGGAAGACAGAATGTTTTTTCCCGTCTGGCCGTTGAATTCGTTTTCTTCTCCAGCTACAGACTTCAGAAGCCCTTTGAGCTACACATGGAGTTTCTGTGTAGTTTAAAGGTACCAGATGTTCACTCACTTAGGAAACACAGGGCATGGTGACAGGGAGGCTGGTGCGACAGCTCTGGACGTGCTGGTGCTGAGCTTCAGCTGCCTGGTTCCTGCGCGTCCTTGGCTAAGTTACACACGATCTCTGTATCTTCGTACCAATTTCTTTGCTTTTAAATTAAAAAGGGATCTTAATACAGTAAGACAAAGCAGACAACAAAGTGGGTGTGAACGTAAGTAGTTTATACTCCCTAGAGATAAGGACCCTGTCTCTCAGCTGAAGGGGAGGTGAGCATTGGAGGAGAAATCAAGAGAGCTTAGACTGGTCTCCAGGTCCGACTAAGAAAAAGTCTGAGAGCACAGGAAAAGAGCTACTATTTGAAGTTTGGGGGATGTGAGAGCAGAAAAAAACCATCCCAAGTCCCCCAGAAGCCCCAGAGACCTTTGGCTGAAGGGCAGAGAGGGACAGGATGAGCGATTACTGACCATCCCAAGATGCCAGCATCTCCCAGATGAGCGGTGGCACTGCAGCTCACTTCAAAGGTCCCAGGGTCCCCAAGTGGGAGGAAAACATTATTTGGTGAAAGAGTGAGAACAAACAGCAATGAGAGGCTGCTTTAGAGTGGGAACAAGGATGAGGTGGGGCAGGCGGCCACTGTCTGAGCAGACCCTCAGCACAAGTGCCTGGGCAACAGTCAGCATCAGCAGGTTGCTAGGTGAGTTACTCAGAGTTCTCCAGAGAAACAAACCAGGATGTGTATTTATATGTAGAAAGAGATTTATTATAAGATGTTGGCACATGTGATTACGGAGGCTGAGGAGCCCTATGGTCTACCATCTGCAATCTGGAGACCCAAGGAGGCTGGCAGTGTAGTTCAAAAGCCAGAGAACCGGAGAGCTAACGGCAGAAACTGCAGCCAGAGATGGAAGCCCTGAGAACCAGGAGTGGGTGGGCAGGAGGCAATTGATGTCCCAGCTGCATGGTCAGGCAGAGGGTGAGCCCATCCTCCCATCCTCCCAGTTTTTGTTCTATACAAGCCCCCAAAGGGTTGGAAGAGGCCCACACACACTGGGGGAGTGGGTCATTGTGCTTTATTCATTCTAGCAATTCAAATGCTAATCTCTTCTGAAACATCCCCATGGGCACATTCAGAAACGTTTAACCAGATATCTGGGCATCCTGCAATCCAGCCAATTTAACACAAAATTTACCACCACCCTAGGTTATTATTGGGCTTCCCTGGTGGCTCAGCTGGTAAAGAACCCATCCGCAATGCGGGAGACCTGGGTTCAATCCCGGTGTTGGGAAGATCCCCTGGAGAAGGGAACAGGCTACACACTCCAGTGTTCTGTCCTGGAGAATGCCATGGACTGAATAGTCCATGGGGTCACAAAGAGTCGGACATGGCTGAACAATGCCAGGTGGCACTTGGAGGAGGGCATGGCAACCCACTTCAGTATTCTTGCCTGGAGAAACCCACGGACAGAGGAGCCTGGTGGGCTACAGTCCACAGGGTCACAAAGAATCGGACACAACTGAAGATGACCTAACATGCACACTCTCAATCTTGGGGGCTTCTAAACTTCTCAATGCCTGGACCACATCCCAGTACAATTAATCGCAATTTTGAACACATAATGATATCCAGGCATGACTAGGTTTTAAAGTTTCCTGTGTAATTTCCACGTGGAATCAAGGTTGGGAAGCATTGATTCAGTTTATTCTGTACACTCTTGCTTCTTACTCTAAGTGGGGTCCACAGACCAGCCACATCAACATTATCTGGGTGTGTGCTAGAAATGTGGAGTCTCAGGCCCCAGACCTTCTGTACTGTAATCTACAACTAGAAAAACAATCTCAGGGATCACATATACACATTAAATTTAGAGAAGGCTGCTGTTCGGAGAAGGCAATGGCAACCCACTCCAGTACTCTTGCCTGGAGAATCCCATGGATGGAGGAGCCTGGTGGGCTGCCTGGTGGACAGAGGAGTCCATGGGGTCGCTAAGAGTGGGACACAACTAGGAGCCTTCACTTTCACTTTTCACTTTCATGCACTGGAGAAGGAAATGGCAACCCACTCCCGTGTTCTTGCCTGGAGAATCCCAGGGACAAGGGAGCCTGGTGGGCTGCCATCTATGGGGTCACACAGAGTAGGACACGACTGAAGTGACTTAGCAGCAGCAGCAGCAGCAGCAGCAGCAGCTGTTCAGTCAGGGCTGAGAACCAGATGAAATGAAGCTGCCTCTGCAGTAGAGGATCCCCACAGGGCTTAGATTAGTGACTTCTAGCCGTGTGGATGACAGACTTGGGCTTTGCCATATTTCAAAAGCACATTGGTAGATGGTAATGAGCCACCAGGGTTGAGAAATGCTGACTTTGATTAAGAAGCTGACAGCTCCCACCCTACAGACAGATACCTCCAGGAGAGCAAGGGCAGGGGAACAGTGAGAAGAGGATTTCAACAAGTCACTTAAACAGATTGAGTTCATGTAGAAGCCACTGGATTAAATGTCTGTATCACACAGAATAGGGCTTAGACATGGAACACAGCATCGAGTTTTACATAGATAAAGATATGTTTTTGGAAGCCTGAGTCTGTGACTGTAAAATTACTCTGCATATAAAATGTTATTACAGTGCTTACACTCAATGGTAATTACTTTAAAGAAGCTAATATATGACCACTAACCCTAACCTAGACAGCATATTAAAAAGCAGAGACATTACTTTGTCAACAAAGGTTCGTCTAGTCAAGGCTATGGTTTCTCCAGTAGTCATGGATGGATTTGAGAGTTGGACTACAGAGAAAGCTGAGCACAGAAGAATTGATGCTTTTGAACTGTGGTGTTGGAGAAGACTCTTGAGAGTCCCTTGGACTGCAAGGAGATCCAACCCATCTACCCTAAAGGAAATCAGTCCTGGGTGTTCATTGGAAGGACTGATATTGAAGCTGAAACTCCAATATTTTGGCCACCTGATGTGAAGAGCTGACTCATTTGAAAAGACCCTGATACTGGGAAAGATTGAAGGCAGGAGGAGAAGGGGATGACAGAGAATGAGATGGTTAGATGGCATCACTGACTCAATGGACATGAGTTTGGGTGATCTCCGGGAGTTGGTGATGGACAGGGAGGCCTGGCATGCTGCGGTTCATGGGGTTGCAAAGAGTTGGACACAACTGAGCGACTGAACTGAACTGAACTGATACCTCCTTCAGATTTCTGAATATGAAGATTGGTATCTTGCAACAATTGTAGAAACTCTATCTCTTTGACTATCCCCTCTGTCTCATTCTCTCTTATAAATAAACTGCCAGTCAATGTTTATCTGATCTCATTCTGTTCTTTATCTTATTAATCTTTCATATGTTCCCTCTTTTTGTCTCTCTATGCTGCATTTTGAGCAGTTTCTTCAAATCCATTTTCTTCACTTTTTCTTGAATTGGGCCTCTTGTGCCATCAGTAAATCCTTTAAACTTTCCTTTTTAACTGTTATATTTTTGCTAATAAAATGAATAGTTTTCTATTATTTTTATCATCTGAAATGGCAACCCACTCCAGTGTTCTTGCCTGGAGAATCCCAGGGACAGAGGAGCCTAATGTGCTGCCGTCTATGGGGTCGCACAGAGTCGAACATGACTGAAGCGACTTAGCAGCAGCAGCAGTTATACTTTTACTCTCTTTTATAGTTTCAAACAATTAAATCATACTTAATTTTTAGCCTCTGTCCAATATTGAAAAATTTTGCAGCTTTAATTTTGCTGTGTGTTATTTCTGATGACTCTTCCATGCGGTGACTTATAATTTGCATGCGTGTGTGTGTACTTGTGCACATGTATTTGACTGACCATAGGCTCATACTTCATTTGTGTAAATTCTTTGAGGGTTGATATATAATTCCTTTTGGGTTATCCAACACGGATTTGTGTTGGCTTTATCTAGACTACTGCAGGCATTACTGACCCGTGACACTTTAACTTACTTCATCGAGGTTTGTAGGACAAGGTGTGTGTGCTCAGCTGCTTCAGTTGTGTCCAACTCTTTGCGACCCTATGAACTGTAGCCCAGCAGCCTCTTCAGTCCATGGGATTCTCCAGGCAAGAATACTAGAGTGGGTTACCATGCCCTCCTCCAGGGGATCTTTCTGACCCAGGGATTGAACGCATGTCTCCTGCATCTCCGGCATTGCAGGTGGATTCTTCACCGTTGAGCTACCCGGGAAGCCCACAGGACAACATAAGTAGGGTGAATTTGGACAGGAAATCTTCAGAAGAGACAGCTGTTGGCTGTGAATGTTTGGGATTGAGTTGTTCTCCTTTCCACCTAGGGTCATGCTGGAAGCTGCCTTCTTCCTTGCTGTCTCCATATGTGAGGCGGGTGTATTTCTGGTCGACCTTTACAGTGAACATCATTCTTTGGTGTCCCAGCTTTCTGCAGGGTCTCTTAGTAGATGTCCACCTTGGGTGGGCTCTTGTCTTTGTCTCTCTGTCCCAGCACCACCCCCCTCCCCACAGCTGTCAAATCAGAAACTTCAAGGGGCCAGAGTCAACCCCTGCCCCCAGGGTGAAAGCCAGTTTCCGAGCCTCCTTCCATCTCCACATTCCTGCTCTTACTGGATGTCTGCTCTCTGTGGATGCCTTCTTTATCACCAGTTCAGTGATGCATTGTCAATGATTTTTAAAAAACTTATCCAGCATGTTTAGTCATTTCAGAGGGAAGGTTGCCTGGAGTAACTTAGCTGCAATATTGCTGGAAACAGAAGAAACTCTTAGTAATTTCTATCCTAGCAGATTTTTTGCAGGTTTTCAAGGCTCAAGAAGGGAAGCTGCAAAATGAAAGAATCTTTCAGAACAGGGAACTCTGTTCAGAGAACTGACATTTAAACTCATATTCCTTGTCATCGTTATTGGAAGTGTTAGACTGAAATAGACAAAATTTTGTGACGTTCTTGGCTTTTTGAGGAGTGTGGGTCATTTAAATTTCTACAAAACTGCAAATATCTCCATGAACCAGAGGGCCAGATGAAAGTAGAAGCAGTTATCTATCTTGATGCTGATTTAGATGTTGACAGGAAGCTGAGTGCATATCACAGGGATGAGAAATCATTTAACTTTGCTGAGGCCTATAATGAAAATTTGAAAAGCCGTCTAAGAGGACAGTCATATCACTCACCCAAAATAACTGCTTCAGTAGAGATCATCTTATGAGACTACTGTCATGCAAATGTGTTTATGTTTCTTTTGGCTGTGCCTCAAGGAATGCTGGACCTTGGCTCCTCGACCTCTTGCATTGGAAGTGCAGAGTCTTAATCACTGGATGAACAGGGAAGTCCACACAAATGTATTCTTCATTTCTTGGGCCCAAAGATGACAGGTTATAGACTTTCCAGCTCAGTTACTCAAATAGCCACCAGGAGGTCTGCGGCGGTGTGTGAAACAGTCATGTAGCTGGATCAAGAGATGATAATGATAGGTTCCTCAAACAAGGGAAAACACACTCTAGACCTGCGTTAGGTAAAAAGCTATAGTTCAGGTCAGTTCAGTCACTCAGTCGTGTCCGACTCTTTGCGACCCCATGAATCACATCACGCCAGGCCTCCCTGTCCATCACCAACTCCCAGAGTTCACTCACACTCACATCCATTGAGTCAGTGATGCCATCCAGCCATCTCATCCTCTGTCGTCCCCTTCTCCTCCTGCCCCCAATCCCTCCCAGCGTCAAAGTCTTATCCAATGAGTCACCTCTTCGCATGAGGTGGCCAGAGTACTGCAGTTTCAGCTTTAGCATCATTCCCTCCAAAGAAATCCTAGGGCTGATCTCCTTCAGAATGGACTGGTTGGATCTCCTTGCAGTCCAAGGGACTCTCAAGAGTCTTCTCCAACACCACAGTTCAAAAGCATCAATTCTTCGGTGCTCAGCCTTCTTCACAGTCCAACTCTCACATCCATATATGACCACTGGAAAAACCATAGCCTTGACTAGATGGACCTTAGTTGGCAAAGTAATGTCTCTGCTTTTGAATATGCTGTCTAGGTTGGTCATAACTTTTCTTCCAAGGAGTAAGCGTCTTTTAATTTCATGGCTGCAGTCATCATCTGCAGTGATTTTGGAGCCCCCCAAAATTAAGTCTGACAGTGTATCCACTGTTTCCCCATCTATTTCCCATGAAGTGATGGGACCGGATGCCATGATCTTCGTTTTCTGAATGTTGAGCTTTAAGCCAACTTTTAAACTCTCCTCTTTCACTTTCATCAACAGGCTTTTTAGTTCCTCTTCACTTTCTACCATAAGGATGGTGTCATCTGCATATCTGAGGTTATTGATATTTCTCCCAGCAATCTTGATTCCAGCTTGTGTTTCTTCCAGTCCAGCGTTTCTCATGATGTACTCTGCATAGAAGTTAAATAAGCAGGATGACAATATATAGCCTTGACATATACCTTTTCCTGTTTGGAACCAGTCTGTTATTCCATGTCCAGTTCTAACTGTTGCTTCCTAACCTGCATACAGATTTCTCAAGAGGCAGGTCAGGTGGTCTGGTATTCCCATCTCTCTCAGAATTTTCCATAGTTTATTGTGATCCACACAGTCAAAGGCTTTGGCATAGTCAATAAAGCAGAAGTAGATGTTTTTCTGGAACTCTCTTGCTTTTTCCATGATCCAGTGGATGTTGGCAATTTGATCTCTGGTTCCTCTGCCTTTTCTAAAACCAGCTTGAACATCAGGAAGTTCACGGTTCACATATTGCTGAAGCCTGGCTTGGAGAATTCTGAGCATTACTTTACTAGCATGTGAGATGAGTGCAATTGTGTGGTAGTTTGAGCATTCTTTGGCATTGCCTTTCTTTGAGATTGGAATGAAAACTGACCTTTTCTAGTCCTATGGCCACTGCTGAGTTTTCCAAATTTGCTGGCATATTGAGTGCAGCACTTTCACAGCATCATCTTTCAGGATTTGAAATAGCTCTACTGGAATTCCATCACCTCCACTGGCTTTGTTCGTAGTGATGCTTTCTAAGGCCCGCTTGACTTCACATTCCAGGATGTCTGGCTCTAGATGAGTGATCACATCATCATGATTATCCAGGTTGTGAAGATCTTTTTTGTACAGTTCTTCCATGTATTCTTGCCACCTCTTCTTAATATCTTCTGCTTCTGTTAGGTCCATACCATTTCTGTCCTTTATCGAGCCCATCTTTGCATGAAATGTTCCCTTGGTATCTCTAATTTTCTTGAAGAGATCTCTAGTCTTTCCCATTCTGTTGTTTTCCTCTATTTCTTTGCATTGATCGCTGAAGAAGGCTTTCTTATCTCTTCTTGCATATTCAGATGCTTATATCTTTCCTTTTCTCCTTTGCCTTTCGCTTCTACAGGTGTCTGCATAAAATCAATGAGTCATCCTGCTTGAAAGCATTCACTTTTTGACTCACACAACTATGGAGATTTTCAGGGACTGGAGTTTTTGACAAGAGTTGTTACCCAAGTTTAACATTTTTCTGCCAGTTTTTAAAATTATTCATTATATTTAGGAAATAAGAGTAAGGGATACATTTGCTTTAAACCTGATTTGACAAACACCACCTGGACGGCCTCTTCAAAGCAAGCAGAAGGCAAAGAAGCAGGGAGCAACTGGTTAGAAATAACAAACCCATTCCCGGGGTGTTGGCCTGACAAGTCTGGGCCGTGGCCCAGGTACACACTAACCCTGCCCTGGCTCTCTTCCACTCACCTGCTCTTGGCATCCTTGATGATGTGTTCGATGCTGGCCCATCCTCCATGTGGTGTTCTAGCGGAGGCTCTACCCCACTTGGCATACGATGGGGTCCCCTTCCCAAGCGTTCCATTACTGCACTGTCCTCAGGGGAGACAGTTGCTGTGGGCTCCGCCAAGAAAACAAGCAACAAAATTTATCTAGGTTAGCTGTGAAATTATATCATTTCCTTTGATGTTCTGAATTCCTGAACATACTTATCTGATTTTATGATAAGATTTGATACCACAAATATTTTCTTTGAAGACTTTTCAGCCAGTAGAAACAAAGGACAAGCTAAGTTTTGACTTAAGAAACAAACAAAAACAATTTTCAGGGTAATTTTCCTCTTTGCAAAGGGAGTGAATCCTACTGAAGCCCACTCTGCCTCTTGGCTCACATTTGCTCTTTTTAAAAAATTACAGTAAAATATGCAGAACTCACATGTCTGATTTTAACCATTTTTAAGAGTACAATTCACCGCAAGAAGTACATTAACATGGTTGAGCAATCATCGTATCTACGCAGCTCCAGAGCCCTTCCATCCTCCCAAACTGAAGCTCTGTTCCCATTAAACTATAGCTTCCCATTACCGCTTCCCAGCCCCTGGTAACCATCATTGTGCTTTCTGTCTCTGTGAGTTTGACTATTCCAGGTACCTCATGTAAATGGAATCATATAATGTTTGTCATTTACTATTTGGCTTCTTTCCCTGAAGAATGTCTTCAGTGTTCATCCATATTGCAGCATGTGTCTGAATTTTACTTCTTTTTAAGACTGAATAATATCCCATTGTATATATATACCACATTTGTTTATCCATTCATCTGTTGATGCATGTTAGGTTGTTTCTGTTGGGGCTAATGAGAATAACACTGTTAAAAACACTGATCCAAATATCTGAGTCCCTCCTTCCAGTTCTTTTGGGTAAATGCCCAAAGGTGGCATTGGGTCATAAAGTAGTTTCATTTTCTGAGAAAACTCCATATTGTTTTCCACAACACCTGCATCATTTTTTATTCCCACCAGCAATGCATAAGGTTCCAGTGTCTCCACATCCTCACCATACTTACGATTCTCTCTTCTTTATACAATAGTCACTGTAGCGAGTGTAAAGCGATACTTCATTATGGCTTAGATTTGCATTTTCCTGATGATTAGTGATATCGTGGCCCTGTATGTTTTTGTTTATGATGTGTCTCCTGCATCTGTCTTTTTTTTTTTAGAGCTCCTTCTACAATGATTTTGTTATAAATATTTTCTTTTGGAATAAGCAAATATCGTGTTCAAGACTATAGGCAAACTTGTTCTAAAGTGTCAAAAGAGTATAAAATAGATAACTAAGGAGAACGTATTGTATAGCACAGGGAACTCTATTCAGTGCTCTGTGATGATGTAAACGGGAGGGAAATCCAACAGCTGATTCACTTTGTTGTACTGTAGAAAGTAACAGAACATTGAAAAGCAATTATATTCCAATAAAATTAATTAAAAAAAAATAAAGTATCAACAGAGGAAAAGATGGAACCGAGAACCACTTAGAGGTAGAGATAAATAGCAAAGACACCTGCATGGCATACTGAGTGTCTTTCCCCTAAAAAAGGGGAAGAGTTAACAGGAGGTTAACAGTGAATATGATATTTCTCATTAGCCTATTAATTAAAATAAGTTTTGATTTTTGCTGATTTGCACTTGTTCTGTAAACTGAACGGCTCCTGTCCTCAGTACTAAGAAGTAGAAGACACTCAGTCTCAGCATGGTCCCAGCACGAACAAGAAAGATCTTGACTCTTAACTCTCTGTTCTAGGACAAAACTGTTCACCACTCTTAGTGTAGTCCACTCACCAAGGGGTGCTTTTGACTTGGTGGGCAGGTATAGCTCCCCTGTTTCTTTCCAGGAGGATTTCATGCACCTCAGTTATTTTTTGACAGTTTCGAGGAGGCAATTCAGCTATAGGCACATCATCCCATCCCTTTATTTATTTATTTAAATTTAATTTTCATTTTATATTGGAGTATAGTTGGTTTACAGGGGCTTACCAGGTGCCTCAGTGCCTCAAGCAGGGGATGCAGATTCAATTCCTGGGTTGGGAAGATCCCCTGGAGGAGGGCATAGCAACGCTCTTCAGGATTCTTGCCTGGAGAATCCCATGGACAGAGGAGCCTGGCAGTTTATAGTTCATGGGGTCTCAAGGAGTCGGACGTAACTTAGTGACTAAGGGACGACGATGAGTTGGCTTACAATGTTGTGTTAGTTTCAGGTTACAGCAAACTGATTCAGTTATAAATAAACATATATCCACTCTTTTTCAGATTCTTTTCCTATGTAGGTTACAACAGTATATTGAATAGAGTTCCCTATGCTATATGGTAATTCCCAAAGAAAACATATACCACCCATTTCCTGCCCTTTGGTCTTTCTCTTTAAGTACGATCATTAGGGTGGGCCTCCACCTGGTTCAGCAGCAGCAGCCACCTGGTTCAGCCAGCAGGAAAGACGATGAGATGGGCTGACCAGCTTCTGACAGGTAGACAATTAACCCCCAAGGTCAGCTCCAAGATGCACCTGTGTATCACTGTAAAGCGAAGAAGCTCAAACGTGTGTCTGGGCAACATCGCACAAGAGAGACCGAACCACACAGCAAATTTATGACAAGGACAAATGCCTGCATTTAGGCTGTGCTCGGGAAAACTGGTGAGCTGCAGTGCGACGGTGGAGCTGGAGAAATCACTTATTAGTGGAAGAGGGTAGAGTTGGTTAAAAATAGTTTTAGATGTCCAGGGAGCCAGAATTTGGGTGGGAGCTTGACAGTTGCCACATGTCAGCTCTTTAGAAGTTGCCTTCAAAGATGTGTTGCAGAACAGAGATTAACTTTCCTATGGCAAGTTAGCTCGAGGAGAAATTTCTAGACAGAACTGTGATTTGTATTAACCTGAAGACAACCCTTACTAACAATTAGATTCTGTTTTGTGGGAACCTCAGCCAGAATTAGAATCTGCCTGACACAATATACAGTTCATTATTTTAAAATAAAATATGATCTGAATTACTCAACATTGTATTTTGAAATAAGTGAAGTTTCTAAATGGATTAAAAGCCTAAATGTAAGACCGGATACTATAAAACTCTTAAAGGAAAACATATGCAGAACACTCTTTGACATAAACTGCAGTAATATCTTTTTGGACCCACCTCCTAAAGTAATGAAAATAAAAATAAACAAATGGGGCCTAATTAAACTTAAAGCTTTTGCACAAAAAAGGAAGCCATAAACAAAATGAAAAGAACTCACAGAATGGGAGAAAATATTCACAAACAATACAACTAACAAGGGATTAATCTTCAAAATATACAAACAACCCATGAAGTTCAATATCAAAGAAAACAAACAAGCAACCCAATCCAAAAAATGGGCAGATGATCTAAACAGATGTTTCTCCAAAGAAGGCAAACAGATAACCGAAAAGTTCGTGGAGAATGCTCAACACTGTTAACTATTATAGAACAGCAAATCAAAACTACAACGAGGTATCACCTCACACCAGTAAGAATGATTATCATCAAAAAGCCTATAAATAATAAATACTGGGGAGGGTGTGGAGAAAAGGGAACCTTCCGATGCTGTTGATGGGAATGTAAACTGGTGCAGCTACTATGGAGAACAGTATGGAGGTTTCCTTAAAATCTAAAAATAGAGCTACCATGTGATCCAGCAATCCCACTCCTGGGTACATATCTGGAAAAAACCATAATTCAAACAGGTACATGCACCCCAGTGTTCAGTGTAGCACTATTTACAAGACATGAAAGCAACCTAAATGTCCTCCAGCAAAGGAATGGATAAAGATGTGGTACATACATACAACGGAATATTACTCAACCATAAAAAAACAAAATAATGTTGTTTGCAACAACATGTGTGGACCTGCAGATTATCATACTACGTGAAGTCAGAGAAAAACAAATATCATATGGTATCACTTATATGTGGAATCTAAAAGAATGACACAAATGAACATATTTGCAAAACAGAAACAGACTCACAGACTTAGAAAACAAATTTAAGGCTGCCAAAGGGAAAAGGTTAGGGGGAGGGATAAATTAGGAGGTTGGGATTAAGATACACACCACTATAAATAAAACAGATAATTAACAAGGACTTGCTATACAGCACAGGGAACTCTACTCAATATTCTGTAATAATCTGTATGGGAAAAGGATACATGTAAATGTACATCTGAAACTAACCCAACATTGTAAATCAACTATGAATATTTGTGTTAGTTGCTTAGTCATGTCCGCCTCTTTGAGATTCCACGGACTACAGCCCACCAGGCTCTTCTGTCCATGGAATTCTCCAGGCAAGAATACTGTAGAGGGTTGCCATTGCCTTCTCCAGGAGAACTTCTCAGCCCAGGGATCGAACCTGGGTCTCCTGCATTGCAGGCAGATTGTTTACCCTCTGAGCTGCCAGGGAAGACCTATGCTACGGCTAAGCTGCTTCAGTCGTGTCCGATTCTGTGCGACCCCATAGATGGCAGCCCACCAGGCTCCCCCATCCCTGGGATTCTCCAGGCAAAAACACTGGAGTGGGTTGCCATTTCCTTCTCCAATGCGTGAAAGTGAAAAGTGAAAGTGAAGTTGCTCAGTCGTGTCCGACCCTCAGTGACCCCATGGACTGCAGCCTTCCAGGCTCCTCCATCCATGGGATTTTCTGGGCAAGAGTACTGGACCTATACTATAATATAAAATAAAAAATTTTTAAAAAATACATGAAGTTTAAGCCAGTAATATACACTAACACAGTTTTCAATTTTTACTGTAATTAGTACATTGAAGGCAAATAGTGCTGCTAAGGAGTGTTTTGCTGTCTTGATAAATTAAGTAGCCCATCTAAATCCTTATTCATATTTAATTTGGCTAAGCAATCTGTTTCCTCATAGATGGTACCAAGGTAAAGTTCAGCTCAGTTCTTGTGTGCCTTAGCAGGATTTAAATTACTGAGATTTTACTGTGGAGACTGAATCAGCATGCTGGGTTGAAATTTCTGTTGTGAACATCTAATTATCCCAGTTACAAGGATATTGCCTTTAGAATGTTAAATAACATTCACTTCATGGTTTCTTTGACTTTTGTTCAGCAAAAGATTCAAAATCGACTTCATTATATTGGGGATTTGAAGTTATATTTTAAACAATTCATGATTGACAATTTGCCCACGGGCACCTCTTTTATCTTAAAGTTAGACGTTTCCCTGAGGCCACACAAAAGGGTGAAGTGGTGTAAATAGTATTTCATCACTGTATGTGTCTCTTTTCTTTCTTTTTTTCTCTCCCTTTCCTTTCTCCCTCCCTCCTCCCCGCTTTTCTTTCTTTCTTGCCACTTGGCCTTCCAGAATAGGAATTGTAGCTTTTTTGGATACATTCTATAAATGCTGCTTTATAGAACATCTAGCCTAGATACCAGAATTGGGGTGGTAATTGCCAGTTTGGGTCATCTGGTTCAGATCTTAATTATACTTTGATCAGAGCAGATTTCCTAAATAAAGATTCTCTAAATAAAGTCACAGAAATTCTTGAATTGTTTATAATGCAAGACCCACCATATAGCACACAGGATAGACACAGAGCGGCCCTGGTCCTTATGAACCACCCTTCACCATCAACAAGGTGAAAGCCTTTCCCAGGCGTGGCTGAGAAGAACACCTCAGTCCAGGTTCCGATCTTGGTCCTCTCCCCTTGGGTACTCTTCCACAATCCATCCTGGCTCAATTAATTGTACTGTTTGATTCACAAGAAACTGTTCTCTTGGTTATCTGAATAATATCTGTAAGAATTTTTCTGTCTGTCTTTACGCCTCAAAGTGAAACTTTAAGAAAATGGGATATTTCGCTAACTGGGTGCTATCAGATAAATTCATGCAAATACTTGGGAATTGCAACCCCCAACCATGTAAAAACGTTTTAGCAATTGCAGATTGTATAGTATTTCCTCACTGCTGTGGAGGAGTACTGCTGGTAGATAGTTCTAGACTTCTCTTGTCTTTTACTGGGATGGACCTAACTTTAGCAGAGGCTCTGCCTTTAAGGCCAATACTTTGGCCACCTGGAGGGAAGAACCAATTCATTGGAAAAGACCCTGATGAAAGATTGAAGGCAGGAAGAGAAGGGGGCAACAGAGGATGAGATGGTTGGATGGCATCACTGACTCAAAGTGATGAGTTTGAGGACAGGGAAGCCTGGCAGACTACAGTCCATGGGGTCAGAACGAGTTGGACACAACTGAGCAACTGAACAACTGCCTTTAAGCATGCCCCTTCCCCTCATTAATTGGGAAACACCACCTAGAATATTTTCCCCTAGATATCCATTTAGGATATCTCTTTTAGCTCCTTCAAGTCTGTTCGAATCCTGTCTTTTCACTGGAACTTTCCACTTAATGCTGCAACCCTCCCTATCTCCCCTGGCCTGTTTATCCTGCTGGTTTTTCTTAGATCCATAGCTCTTCCCTCCTTCTAACCTACTCTGTGTGCACATGGGCTCACTCAGTTATGTCCAACTCTTTGAGACCCCATGGACTGTAGCCCCCTAGATGCCTCTGTCCCTGGGATTTTTCCTAGCAAGAATACTGGAGTTGGTGAAGTGAAGTGAAGTGAAGTCACTCAGTCATGTCTGACTCTTGGCAACCCCATGGACTGTAGCATACCAGGGTCCTCCGTCTATGGAATTTTCCAGGCAAGAGTACTGGAATGGGTTGCCATTTCCTTCTCCAGGAGATCTTTCCGACCCAGGGATCAAACCCAGGTCTCCCGCATTGCAGGCAGACACTTTACCGTCTGAGCCACTAGGAAGGGAACAACTGGAGTTGGTAGCTATTCCCTTCTCCAGGGGATCTTCCCCACACAGGTATCGAACCTATGTCTCTGGTGTCTCCTGCATTGGCAGGCGGGTTCTTTACCACTGAACCACCGGAAGCCTCTAACTTACTATAGCATCAGTTATATTCATTGTGCCCATTGTCAAACTATTCCCTTACCCTGAAAAACATAAGCTCTAGGAAGATGACTCTTTTTCTATTTTATTCTCAGGCATAGCTCAAGTGCCCAGGATAGTCTGGGACATAGTAGGTACTCAATAAATATTTTGTTGAATGAATTTAACAAATGAAACATAGCAAATCATAATTGCTAATATTTGTGTGTATTTCCTGGTATTTTGAGTGTTGCACTAAGTCTTTTTTAATGCATTACCTTATTGGATTCTTCCAACTGCTCTGTGATGTTGATATCACTTTTTGCTGTTGTTTAGTCACTCAGTTGTGTCCAACTCATTTGCGACCCCATGGACTGTGGCCAGTCAGGCTCCTCTGTCCATGGAACTTTCCAGTTAAGAATACTAGAGCAGTTTGCCATTTCCTCCTCCAGAGGATCTTTCTGACGGAGGAATCGAGCCTGCATTTCCTGCATTGGCAGGTGGATATATATTTTTTTTACCACTGAGTCACCTGGGAAGCCCTTGGTATCACTTTACCTGTGATAAAATTGAAGTTTAGAGATAGAATCATGTATGAAAAATTACTCAGCCAGTCAACAATAGACCAGGGATTGGGGCCAGACATGTTTATTCTGCATCTGGGTCCTTTATCACTCTTCTATAACAACCTATAGCAGGACCAGCTGTGTAATCTGTGGGGCTCAACGCAAAAGGAAAATTCAGGGTCCCTTGTTCAAAAACTGTTACGATTTCAAGACTGCAGCAGTGGAGCATTGAGCCAAATGTGAGGCCCGGTGTGGCTGCAGACGCTGTATGTTCCTGAAGCTGGCAGGGGTCTAACAGGTGTACACACCCTAGCAGCCAAGGAGGGAGGCACTGCTTTTTTAACCCCTCTGGTAGGTGCCATTCATTCTATTACTGACCCTTTCTAGCCGGGTCCCAGGTAGGGTCCTGTTGCCCAGTGTCATTTGTGCTAATAGAATGAGACCAGGTTTAGTTCAGAAGCAAAGATCTTTGATCTTTATTCTTCCATCAAAGATTGGAGACGTGTGAGCTCAGAGCAAATGCTCTTTCCATAGGCGGTGGGCGGGGCTGTTTTGTTGGGATCTCATTAGCGGGGAGGGGGCTGCAGCTGTGCTGCTCCTGCCCAGGTCAGGGTGCAGGGCGTCTCTGCACACACCCGCTGCCACCATCTTGTACTGAGGTGTCTGTGCAGCGTGTCTGCACACGGCCCGCTGCCACCATCTTGAGTCTCAGTGTCGTGCGCGGCTGTTGAGGTGAGGTTTCCGTTGCTGACAATCGGCACGAGGAACTCAGGTCCGCAGTGCCGGGTGTGGGACCTCTGCCCATGGCACCCTGTGAGCCAGTGAAACTCACTAAGCACAAGGGAAATGAGAAGAAAAAAAAATTTAGATTCTATTACCCAGGTTCTATTTTAATTTCCTAGGAATTGTTAATGGGCTTTGCCATGACAATTCCAGTTTCAAATTTAGAACCGGAAGGAACATCAGAGATTGGTTCACTGCTATTGTTTGACAGGCGAGGAAACTTGAGTCTCACAGAAGTGCTGTTTATAAAGGCAAAAACTTTCCTTATAGGAGACTTGAAAGGTAAAGCTAGTGCCGCAAGCAGCCCACATGGTATTTAAAGAGACCAGAGCAACTGAAAGGAGGCTTAAAGTTTTTTTTTTTACTGTAATCAACAGAGAGTCATTGGTAAGATTTCAATTACTGATATTTGTCAGTGACTTATTAAAAAAAAAACTAAAGAGAATTTGATGGTATCTTTATGATGATGTTGCTCTGGGTTTTCTGAAGGAAAAAAGTGAAGTGCCTCACATTTATAAATATTATTTGTCTGGTGTATTTGTGGGACAAAAAATTGAGCATACAGATTCAGATGGTTGTCCCAGGTTGAAATATCAGCCCCTCCCCCTTCCATATGCTTCCTTACCGGAGTCCTTCTCAGGTTTCAGGGTCTGCTTGAAATTAGACCTCCTCTATCAGACCTTCATTTCAACTCAATTTTCATTAAACTGTACTTTGCCCAAGGCACAATCAACAGATGTGATGCTTAAACTTTTTGGTCTCAGGACCTTAAAAATTATAGAGGAGCCTTAAAAGCCTTCATTGCGGCACCCAGCATCTTCAGCTGGGGCTTGCAGGATCTAGTTCCCTGACCGTTACCTATAGGAGTGTGGGGTCTGCCTGGTTGCTGCTCACAAGCCAATAAACAAGCCAGTTTGGTGGAAAAGAAAGTTTGCTTCATTTCAGATGCCAGCAACTGTCGGGGGAGGGTGCAGACATCTGTCCAAAGGCTGACTTCCCCCCACCAGCACCCTGCCCCTGACAGCCAGTGGGGCAAGAGTTTTTATAGCAGAAGGACAGGGCTACTTGCAGAAACAGCATAGTCAGTGCTGACAGTCATCTGCAAATTGGTCAATGGTGGTTTGACCAGAATCA
Organism: Capricornis sumatraensis; assembly: GCF_032405125.1. Lineage (NCBI taxonomy): Eukaryota > Metazoa > Chordata > Mammalia > Artiodactyla > Bovidae > Capricornis > Capricornis sumatraensis. The sequence continues at coordinate 44,427,830 of NC_091090.1, forward strand.
TCTTGGTGGCTTCAGGTACAGTTAATCTTCAGTTCCAGGGTCCATTTTTCCCCGTTTCTTTGAGGCCAGTTCTCGGAATTATAGCAGCTTATGTCATGGTACAGTCATCATGTAGTTAACGACTCCCACCCGAAGAAAGTGAATGTGTTTATTAGTCGCTCAGTTGTGTCTGACTCTTTGCAACCCCATGGACTGTAGCCTGCCAGGCTCCTATATCCATGGGATTCTTCAGGCAAGAATACTGGCGTGGTAGCCATTCCCTTCTCCAGGGGATTTTTCCTGATCCAGGGGTTGATTCTAGGTCTCCCACACTGCAGGCAGATTCACAGATTCTTTACCGTCTGAGCCATCAGGGAATCTTTAGTATCTATAAGACAGCTCACAGTATATGCCTCAGATTATTATCTATAGTTCTTGAGAAGAAACTAAAGAACTATGCTTAATGACTACATTATTATCATTTGGTCTCCTTTGTCTGTTTTCCTTTGTTTTTGTATGTTCTCATTTCTCTGATTAAACTTATTCTTTGACTCAATTTTCCACAAGCAAAGGCAGGCAGAGGACGCGTTGCTGGGGTTGGGGGTAGTGTCACGGACTTGTTTCATGACCAAGGGTTAAACCCAGTGCCCCGTCCCCATTGGAACAGCAGCCCCTGGACCACCAGGGAAGTCCCAAACTTACACATTTTTTCTTTTCTTTATAAAAAATCTCTTGGCTGTGCCGAATGTGGGGTCATAGTTCTTTGACCAGGGATCAATTCCCCCTGCAGTGGAAACACAGATTTAACCACCAGGGAAGTCCCTTATTGTGGTTTTGATTTGCATTTCCCTAGTGACAATGGTGTCGAACATCTTTTCATGTGGAAAGTAGTTTTGACCTTGCAGATTCCTACTGTAGATAGTGTCAGGTCTTAGGGTATCCCTGACCTTTCCCATCACTTCATGGGAAATAGATGGGGAAACAGTGGAAACAGTGTCAGACTTTATTTTTGGGGGCTCCAAAATCACTGCAGACGGTGACTGTAGCCATGAAATTAAAAGACACTTACTCCTTGGAAGAAAAGTTATGACCAACCTAGATAGCATATTCAAAAGCAGAGACATTACTTTGCCGACTAAGGTCTGTCTAGTTGAGGCTATGATTTTTCCAGTGGTCATATAAGTATGTGAGAGTTGGACTGTGAAGAAGGCTGAGCGCCGAAGAATTGATGCTTTTGAACTGTGGTGTTGGAGAAGACTCTTGAGAGTCCCTTGGACTGCAAGGAGATCCAACCAGTCCATTCTGAAGGAGATCAGCCCTGGGATTTCTTTGGAGGGCATGATGCTGAAGCTGAAGATCCAGTACTTTGGCTACCTCATGTGAAGAGTTGACTCATTGGAAAAGACTTTGATGCTGGGAGGGATTGGGGGCAGAAGAAGGGGACGACCGAGGATGAGATGGCTGGATGGCATCATGGACTCGATGGACATGAGTCTGAGTGAACTCTGGGAAATGGTGATGGACAGGGAGGCCTGGCGTGCTGCGATTCATGGGGTTTCAAAGAGTTGGACATGACTGAGCAACTGAACTGGACTGAACTGAACTGAACTGATCTGACCTGACCTTTCCCGAGCTTCCCACAGTGTTTATACAGTAAGTAATGTGATTGTCTTGACCTCTGTTTGGTGCAACACCTTGTATATTCTTGATTAATTACTTGCTTGCCCAAATTTATTCCTTCTTTTCTACAAAGAGAAATGTAAATTTATTTAGGAGGATGATGTACCTCGTTAAAAATCGTCACCTCTTTAGGGGTCTCTTCAGCTAAGAGTGACCATGCGACCCAGGCTTGGTGGTGTAATCAAAGTCTACAGGGAAGGACCTCCAGGAAAGTTTTGGTTTATCTGGTAAGAAGGGTAGTTTCAGTTGGGCTATGCCCTTTCCCTTCTTCTCTTCCATTTTCTTCCAGCTTGGGATGTAGATACATTTCTGTATGTGGAGTATGCATCTTGCAACCCTTGGGATGAGAATCCACGGTAAGGACAGAGGAACAAGAAACCAGAGGGTGCCTGGGCCCTTGATGACTTCCTCAAGTCTCTGCCCTAGTCTGCTGATACTTAGACTTTTGGTTCAGCTTATAAAGCCTGATTTGGTTAAGCCGATATAGTTGGCTTTCGTTACATATGACCCAGAGGGATACTGACATGTTGTAGAAGTGTTAAAAGCCCTGACAGATGAGATTCTAGAACCAAGTCAACTTAAGGAGAGAAAAGGAGACAGAGAAGAAAAGAAGCTGGGTGTGTCACAGACCCTACAGCATGGGGAAACATCTCTAGATAAACTCAGAGCAGAGGCTAAGCTGCCTTTCACACGTCTCGTTTACTGCCTGCTCAATGGGACCCCACTCCGGTACTCTTGCCTGGAAAATCCCATGGGTGGAGGAGCCTGGGAGGCTGCAGTCCATGGGGTCGTGAAGAGTTGGACATGACTGAGCGACTTCACTTTCACTTTTCACTTTCATGCATTGGAGAAGGAAATGGCAGCCCACTCCAGTGTTCTTGCCTGGAGAATCCCAGGGATGACGGAGCCTGGTGGGCTGCCGTCTATGGGGTTGCACAGAGTCAGACACAACTGAAATGGCTTAGCAGCAGTAGCAGCAGCCTGATCATGCAGCCTCCGCCTGTGCCAATGGGCAGCTCTTAGGTGCCCATTAACTATGAGGGACTTCCCTCGTTTGATTCCTGAGTTGGGAAGATCTGCTGGAGAAGGGAAAGGCTACCCACTCCAGTATTCTTGGGCTTCCCTTGTGGCTCAGCTGGTAAAGAATCTGCCTGCAATGCAGGAGACCTGGGTTCAATCCCTGAGTCTGGAAGATCACCTGGAGAAGGAAATGGCAACCCACTCCAGTACTCTTGCTTGGAAAATTCCATCAACAGAGGAGTATGGTGGGCTACAGTCCATGGGGTCGCAAAGAGTCAGACACGACTGAGTGACTTCAGTTCATTTCTTCTCTTAGAAGTTTGGGACATGGTGCTTGGATAGTCAGGCTTCCTTGGGTAATTGTTTTAAACATCATGAATTTGAAGCTAATTGACAAAACACAGTCCCCAAAGGACTAAGCATCTGTCCTGGCAGAATGTGGCTGCCCTAGCAGTGAGAAATGACCTTGACTGTCCTTAAAGGGTAAAGGCAGAATATTGGAAATAAAATCTTTTCAATACATTTTTGAATGATGAGGTTCTCAAAATATCTAACTTCTTTAAATTTCTTGATTTATTGTGTAATAAGACAAATAGGAAATAGAAGGAATATACTTTCATGAAAAACCTAATCATATAAATACTTAGGTCCATGTAGCAAACTTGGGCTGCTTTGTTCATTAATTCTGTGCTGTGGATGAATGTTGCCATGTATTTGGTTTCTTTTCAGGTCATTTAAGCTTATTGATTCTTCCTTCTTTAGTGTAGAACTCAGCTCTCTAAGGACTGGTTAGAAAAACATTTCCCACTCACACAGTGCCATTTAAAAATGATTATGCTCAGTGTCTTCAGCTTAAAGTTTCCCTTCTTGGCTTCCATATGCTAGCAGTTTGTACACCTCTCTTTTATGCTTAATTTTTTTCGGGCCCATTCCAAGATCTTCAGCCCTTTTGGTAACATTCCTTCTGCCTTCTCTTGGTGGCAAAACAGCAAGAGAGACAAGGGCTACACCAGATGAGCTGCAGAGAGGTTTTTTTCAGCAACTGAAAGTTTCTGGGGGACATATATTCAACTGTAAGTAATCATGTGTTGTCTTTTGGCTCAAAAGTAAAATGCTAAGTTACGCATTAGTTGTTGCATAAATTTGCATATTGATCTATACAATCCTGACAACTTTAATAGCATCACAGATTAGCAGAGACAGATGCTCACACACACACACATACAGGCTGACATTCAGAGACTCCCACCCAGAGACAAACCAAGCTTGGGAATGAGCTGGGGATGGTTCCATGAGATCAAGGAGGATTGGGAGGGCTCTAAAGGAAAAACAGAGGGCCTGGGAGGACAGAACTTGCACACTGGTTCTCCCTCCTTGGCCAGCAGATCACTATAAGTTACCAGTCCTAGTTTCCAACTCTCTTGACCTTTAGACTTGGCCCTGAGTGGAGTGTGGAGAGGGTAGGAGAGATGGTTTATAAAGGCTTGACGTGAATCAGAAGGCCCAGAAGTAGTCTGAGATCCCAAGGAGCATTTGAACTTGTAAGAGGTGGGCTCTTACAGATGTTTCTCAGTTTGCTTTTGTTTTTTTATCTAAGGCCTTGAGTGGGATATCCAAAGACAGGACCAAACCTTAGCTGCTTGGACATCTAGAGCCCTTTGCCACTTCACCAATGATCAGGCCTTGAATTAAGATTCCACACTGCATTAATTTGTAAACAGAAGCACTGACCTATTAATTTTCTATGGAAAATGTATGTCATGAAGATCTAGGTGTTTGCCACTGAACAGTCTATTCTCTCCTAGGAACCCAGACACCTGAAAAAACTCATTAAACATTAGGACAAAGGGCAAAGAATTCCTTAAGGAATATCTTCCATGTGCTTCAGGAGGCTGCATCGTGCTACCTCCACAATAATTATATACTTGCCAAGTGGCCTCTGTTCAGTGATGGAAATATATTTTCAAATTCTTAGTCTCAGCTTCTCATGGTTAGTTATTCCAATCATCTCTTTGTGTGTGTGTGTTTATATTGGTCATTGCAAAATCAACAACTTTCAATTGCAATGCACATCTTTTATTTCATAAATATTTAGTGAGCTCTCAATACAGGCTAGATGCTACCAAAGAGGTTAGGTACTGCGGTGGAGACAAAGTAAGACAAGGGCCAGGCCCTGAACAAGCTCACAATGACAAAAGGAGGATTACACATGACTGTGCCCCAGGAGGGAAGGGGGATTACTTTAGAGAAATATTCAGAAAGTGCTACAAGGATTCAAGGATGAGCCATTAAATCTGTTTGCTGAGATGGAGGGAGGCTAGTTCATTGATGAGGTGGCATTTAAGCTCGCACATGAAGATTGGGTATGATGTTCACAAGCAGACATTCAGATGGGGTGGGAGGGAGTAGGGGAGAGAGAAGAGGAAGGGCAGCTGAGATGCAGCCCAGGCGGAACACGGGAGGCGGTGCAGGGCACACCCAGCGTTTTGCTCAGATGAGCGCCTCATCCTTAGGCTTGCTGTACAGTGGGGAAATCTGCTGGGGGCCACAAGCTGCACAGCCTTAGGGCCTGGAGCTTCATTCTGTGGGCACAGGGCACACCCAGCTGTTTGCACAATAGAGGCCTGTGATCCATGGTTCTGACGGTTACTCTGGTCTCAGTGTACACAAAGGACCAGAGAGAAAGTTGAGGGTGAAGAGGTCAATGTGGAGGTTTACTGCAGGATTTCAGATCAGAAATAATGAGGTCCTGCCCCAACAGGAAAGCAGCAGTGGAAATAAAAAAGGTGGAGGCAATGCAAGAGGTATTGTGAAGATAAAACCTGTAAGTCTTGGTAATGACCTGGATGCAGTAGTTAGAAGGATGAATCCAAGATGACTAATAGGAGCTAACATTTATTGAAAGCTGTGATAAGCCCTTTACATGGGTTAACTTTTTGATCCTTCTAATAGTAGATACTATTAGTATCCCCATTTAACAGATAAGAAAATTGAGGCATTTCTGGAGATTACATGTCATCTCCAGAATTCTAACCCATGTCTCACCAGCAGTCATTCATCCTGCCTTCTGTGGTGCTCTGCTCCTTCCTACCCCACGTGTGTGTGTGCTATGTGGCTTCAGTCGTGTTCGACTCTGTACATTGGCAGGCAGGTTCTTTACCACTAGCACCACCTGGGAAGCCCCCCTACCCCACACCTTTCACCATGTATTTCCCAGCTGGATGGTTCTCCTCTGCCCATTCAATAAACACATGCCAATTGAACCCTCTTGTCCCGACTCCCAGAAGCAAAGGGAAAGTAACCACAGTCCCTGGAAACAAGTTTGTTTTTGTCACTGAAACAAAATAGGTAGTGGTTTTAAAAAGCAACACAAAACTCTGCCATTGTATTCAACTAAAAAAATTTCATAGCAGCAGTTGGTATCATGATTAAGGTTTCCATTTTATTTATGACTTTGTTATGGTAAAACAAAACAAAATAAGTCCTGCCTGAATTATCTTCCATGTGTCGGTAGAAAGGGATTTTTCATATCAGTATTCTTCCTGCAACGTGGATAGTTTTTTAATCAATCTGATCTTAATTCAGTGGCTTTGGTCTCTTGGACTTTGGGCTCAGTTCAAACTGTTCTATGATAATTAAAGATCATCTTCCTTTCTCTAGAATGGCTTATGGGCTCTCTCTAGCTCTATTCAGTTCTCAGGATTAGACTTTTGCTTCAACTGTTCTTTCTGTTTTCTTTTTCATGCTGAAACTACAGCACTGAAAATTCTTGATTAGAATTCAGGTACTCTGAGGGTAATCATAGTGTCACGTTCTTAAACACATGGTATGCCAGCAGCTTTCAGAGTGACAAAATGCAGGTTTATTGTGTAATTGTGTAATTTGTGTAGTTTGTCCTCTATAAGTAAGGAACTAATTTTGCCAAAAAACAAAATGCTGGCCTTGTTTTTGAAAATTAAAGAGTCTTTATGACTTGCAGGAAGCCTATTTCATTGCCCTAATAATTGCAATAGTCACTGTAGTTATCAGTTAACCACTTCTGTATATTACAAACAAGAGCAGAAATTGAAGAACCAGCTAAACCATGTGAGTGCATGTGTGCACACGTGTGTGAGCATGCTTATGCATATATCTAAGATATCATGTGTGTATGTGTATAAATCTGTATGTGCTATGCTTAGTTGCTCAGTCGTGTCTGACTCTTTGTGATCCCATGGATTATAGCCCACCAGGCTCCTCTGTCCATAGGATTCTCCAGGCGAGAATACTGGAGTGGGTTGCCATGCCCTCCTCTAGGGGATCTTCCCAACACAGGGATTAAACCCAGGTCTCCCTCATTGTGGACAGATTCTCTACCATCTGAGCCACCAGGGAAGCCCAAGAATACTGGAATAGGTAGCCTATTCCTTCTCCAGGGAATCTTCCCAACCCAGGAATCAAACCAGGGTCTCCTGCATTGCAGGTGGATTCCTAACCAGATGAGCTGCCAGGGAAGCCCATAAATCTGTGTAATTCTTTATAAATCTGAGCTCCAAGTACCTATATTGTGATAGTGGTAAATGCCTCCTGCTACTGTGTGGTGAGTTATTTGGAAGCTATTTTGCTGAGAAACAAAAGCCTTCATGATATTACGAGGTATCAGTGTGGAAAGGGCTCAGCTCTTCTAAAGGTGGTCTTTTTATTTTACCCCATATCACTGTAAACCAGAGTTCCTGTCATTTGCTTACCACCTGGAATTCTTTTTTAATAAGAAGCCAATCTGAAAGGGCTAATTATTTAAACAAAACAGGGTTTGTGTTGGATGTTTTCTTTCAACCCAAACATCTTGCTCTTTTTTCATCCAGAGGATAGTTTCAGTGTCGATTAGGTTCTTACTATTTTTTTTTTCCCACTTATTTGACATAGAAATAAAATGTTGATAGTTTTTGAGGATGAGACACCAAGGGCAGGGAACTAGTTGCATGCTCAGTTGCTCAGGCATATCTGACTCTTTGTGACCCCATGGACTGTGGCCGCCAGTTTCCTCTATCCATAGGATTCTCCAGGCAGGAGTACTGGAAAGGGCTGCCATTTCCTCCTCCAGGGGATCTTCCCCATGCAAGGATCAAACCCTCATCTCCTGTGTTAGCAGGCACATTCTTTGCTACTGTGCCATCTGGGAAGCCAGGGAACCAGTTATTTAGTTAGTGCCAATAATAAGCAGTATATATGGCTTCTTAATGGATTCATCTTGCCTAAATCCTGCCTAAATAGATTCATTTAGGCTCTAGTATATAATTTTCTTCTATAGCCAGTGGCTCTGGAGCTTCATGTTGATCATAATCGCCTGGAAATTAAAAGAAAAGTGTAATGCCCAGAGAGTCAGACTTAATGGGTGTGAGGGGGCCTAGTGCATCCATATTGCTTAAAAGCTCACCAGATAATTCTGATGATTGAAATATTGAAAACCACAATTCCAGACCCTAGATTACTGGTTTCAAAATCACATTAGATCACCTTGAGAAATTTTTAAAAAATGCTGATGCTGAGGCCCCATTTTGAGACCAAAAATATCAGACTATCTGGGATGGGGCTATAACATGTCGGGTATTTATTAGAAGTTCTTCAGGTGATTAGATTGTATTGGCAAGATTGAAAACTGTTCGTCTACACTGGATTATGCCTGTCTTCATGATGTAGATTTTACTAAAGCATCAGGAAGAAAGTGCTATAAAGCCTTCTGTTGCATGCTGTACAGTGTAGCTTCTAGAATGTTCCTTTATATTTAACCTCTTTGCTTTACTCCAAAGTTCTTTTGGCTAAAGATTCATCTCTCTCTTCTTTCTTTCTCCCTCTCCCGGAAGTACTTTTCCCTTAGTAGCATTTCAAGCCACTTTCTCCCATAGCCATGCCTTTTTTTTCCTCTACACTGCTTCTCAAATCAAACTAAAGAAAACATCTTTTATTCCTCACTCATACATCAGGAGCCTCAAGTTATCCTCCCCAAATTAGGATTAAATTATTTATGTATTACATTTCAGAAAGCTATAAGGCTAGAAGGAAAATGGAACCCTTACACCAGGAGAGATAACTTGTTGATAATGCTAAAAATACCGGGGATGGAAGAGGATCCCTCATCCATGAAAACCCATCAGGAAAAAGCACAGGAGGGCGGGACTGACTGTCTAAAAGATGCCTTTTGCATTCACTCTTTCCTTTCTGTTTTCACTGTCATCCTCAGATCAGGCCCTCTTAATGCTTCCTTCAACAATTCTTAGTATCTTTTTAGCTAGATTCCTATTCCTACATACCTTTGGGCCCTATTCCTGTCATTGTGTTCAGTTCGGTTCAGTTCATTTCAGTCACTCAGTCGTGTCCGACTCTTTGTGACCTCATGAATCGCAGCACGCCAGGCCTCCCTGTCCATCGCCAACTCCTGGAGTTCACCCAGACTCATGTCCATCGAGTCAGTGATGCCATCCAGCCATCTCATCCTCTGTCATCCCCTTCTCCTCCTGCCCCCAATCCCTCCCAGCATCAGAGTCTTTTCCAATGAGTCAACTCTTTGCATCAGGTGGCCAAAGTACTGGAGTTTCAGCTTTAGCATCATTCCTTCCAAAGAAATCCCAGGGCTGATCTCCTTCAGAATGGACTGGTTGGATCTCCTTGCAGTCCAAGGGACTCTCAAGAGTCTTCTCCAACACCACAGTTCAAAAGCATCAATTCTTTGGCGCTCAGCCTTCTTCACAGTCCAACTCTCACATCCATACATGACTACTGGAAAAACCATAGCCTTGACTAGATGAACCTTAGTCGGAAAAGTAATGTCTCTGCTTTTGAATATACTATCTAGGTTGGTCATAACTTTTCTTCCAAGGAGTAAGCATCTTTTAATTTCATGGCTGCAATCACCATCTGCAGTGATTTTGGAGCCCCCAAAAATAAAGTCTGACACTGTTTCCATTGTTTCCCCATCTATTTCCCATGAAGTGATGGGACTGGATGCCATGATCTTAGTTTTCTGAATGTTGAGCTTTAAGCCAACTTTTTCCCTCTCCTCTTTCACTCTCATCAAGAGGCTTTTTAGCTCCTCTTCACTTTCTGCCATAAGGGTGGTGTCATCTGCGTATCTGAGGTTATTGATATTTCTCCTGGCAATCTTGATTCCAACTTGTGTTTCTTCCAGTCCAGCGTTTCTCATGATGTACTCTGCATAGAAGTTAAATAAGCAGGGTGACAGTATACAGCCTTGTTGTACTCCTTTTCCTATTTGGAACCAGTCTGTTGTTCCATGTCCAGTTCTAACTGTTGCCTCCTGACCTGCATACAAGTTTCTCAAGAGGCAGGTCAGGTGGTCTGGTATTCCCATCTCTTGAAGAATTTTCCACAGTTTATTGTGATCCACACAGTCAAAGGCTTTGGCATAGTCAATAAAGCAGAAATAGATGTTTTTCTGGAACTCTCTTGCTGTTTTGATGATCCAGAGGATGTTGGCAATTTGATCTCTGGTTCCTCTGCCTTTTCTAAAACCAGCTTGAACATCAGGGAGTTCACGGTTCACGTATTGCTGAAGCCTGGCTTGGAGAATTCTGAGCATTACTTTACTAGCATGTGAGATGAGTGCAGTTGTGTGGTAGTTTGAGCATTCTTTGGCATTGCCTTTCTTTGAGATTGGAATGAAAACTGACCTTTTCCAGTCCTGTGGCCACTGCTGAGTTTTCCAAATTTGCGTTGAATAAGTACGAATCCAGTGGGTTTTCCAGGTGCAATTAAACTTTAATAGTAATTCTTAAATATTTGTGGTCATTAATCTCTTTGAGGATTTGAAAACTGCAATCTCTCTTCTCGAATGCATATTCATATAATTTTGCATAGACTTGCAGAGACTCTTGGAACCTCCAGTATCCCATGGCCCATTGATGGACCTGTGATCCATGGACTCCACACTAAGGATCTCTGCAATAAAGGTCAGTTAGGTTAACTGATTTGAAATGAACTTTGTGTTCAAAAACTTGTATGAAAAAATTCACAGAAAAGGAAAGGTGGGTGATATCAATATCACATTGTGATAAAAATGTGATATACTGTCTGTGACTGTCTATACTTTAGTTCATGTTGCTGCTGCTGCTGCTGCGTCGCTTCAGTCGTGTCCGACTCTGTGAGACCCCATGGATGGCAGCCCACCAGGCTCCCCCGTCCCTGGGATTCTCCAGGCAAGAACACTGGAGTGGGTTGCCATTTCCTTCTCCAATGCATGAAAGTGAAAAGTGAAAGTGAAGTCGCTCAGTCGTGTCTGACTCTTAGTGAACCCATGGACTGCAGCCCACCAGGCTCCTCCATCCATGGGATTTTCCAGGCAAGAGTACTGGAGTGGGGTGCCATTGCCTTCTCTGACTTTAGTTCATAAATGTCTGCAAATGTTAAAAACTCAAAGTGGTTGACATAGTTATTTGAGCTATCTATATTTGGATTGATAGATTTTCCACTTTCTTCTTGATTGTCATAATGATAATTTGACAATGTTATTGTCATATAATGAACAATAATGACTGATCTAAAATTTGACATTGCAATTCACTTACCAGTTTACAAAGCACACACACATACATATTCCATTTGATTTACATAAGAAAAATGAGCATCAAAGAAATTAAATGACTTTACTAGAGGTGACACAGTGAGGAGGTGGTTGAACAGGGGCTGGAACTCTGGAATCCTGGCACCTAGACCAGTGCTGATCATTCTCATCCTGTTGTTTAGTATGTTCTCGCTTCACAGTGTCTGAAGTTTATTCTTTATGATGCAGACTTTCACCACTATTATTCATTCATTTATCCATTCAATAACCTTTATATGAGTGACTTGCACAGGCCAAGGAGTGTACCTCATGGCAGATATCAGTGTAAGGAACTAAGTTAAAGTGTGATAATAAGATGCCACAGGGCTTTAAGGCAGGCCTGATCACATCCAGTAAAGAGTCTCAGGGAAAACTTTATGGAGGTGGTGACATTTGGTCTTAGATGCAAATAGTGGAGAGATATTGACAAATAAATCGAGGAGGAATGCAGCAGTCCAGACAATGGGGAAACCATGGGAAAGGCTCAGAGGCGGCAATCCCAGGGGAGGAGATCACATCTGTTGCGACAGAGGTGGTCTTTGGAAACCCTGGGCAATAAGGTAGGAGACTAGACTAGATCCTGCAGGTCATACTGAGCAGTGTGCCCTCACTTCAAGGGCACTGGGGGCTGCAGAGGATCAGAACAGAAAGAAATATTTCCTGCCTTTGCTGTAAGACTTGTTTGGTGATAGTCTAAAATATGGTTTAAGTTGAGGAAGATTCTTTTTTTATAGCCTTGTTTTATATTCATTCATTATCTCATTTACATTTTCATTCTTAAGGATGGAATCTGAATGTTAACATTTAGTCCAGAGTATAAAAAAACTGGAGCCTGAGCCCGTTTACAAAGTCCATTGACAGGCTTCAGGAGAAAGCCTTGAAGAATCTTCTAAAATCTTAATGAATTTAGATTTGAATAATGAATAATGAATCTTCTAAAATCATATGTAATATGTTGTATATTTGTGTATAGATTCCTCTTTTTTTTTCCGGACTGAGACGTTTCATATCTACCAGCTTCTCAAAAGGATCTGTGATCCCCAAAAGGACCACTTAATGGAAGTAGAAGAGCAATATTGAATTTGTCCAACATAAAAATAGCACAGAGGCCTGAAGGTGCATGAGTTATTCACTGAAACAGACTGTATTGCTAGTCCTACTGAAAAAAAATTTTTTTTTCATCAAAAGGATCAGAAAGCAAGGGAGAGATCTAAATATAGTAATTCCTTCATTTGACAGACATTAAAACCAGGGACCCTACTGGATAGCATGTTCCTCAGTACACCGAGATAGTCCTGGAGCTAAGGAAACCCCTTACAGAAATATTTAAGCCATATCTTTTCTTGTATTGACATCATCAATACATCATATCGGTAAAACTTTGTAATTGGTTCATTCCTTGTTAAAATGGCCATCACTCCACTAGCCTTATCTCTCTCTGCTCATAGCTAGATGATTGTTGAATGACTATTTAAAAGCTTATTTCCTTTAGAAATAAGCATGCCTATCCAGCCTGTTTCCAGGTGATACAAATCTCTGTTCTGTAATTGGCATATCCAGTTTTGGGACATGTAAAGTCTTACATTTTGTATTCAAAAACTGAAAACATAATTTCTTCAGGGCTACCTTCAATAGAAAGTGCTAATTATTGTCAAGCAGAGCCTGTTGCCTTGTCTAAGAGATTTAACAAGAAACCAACCTAATTTTACCAAGAAACATCTAGGGCACCAGGGGCTACTAAGTATTATCATAAAAATCCACTACCAGAACTCTCAGTGACATATGGGTGCTGATTCCAGTTTTTTAAAAATATATTTTAGGGTTAATGAGAAAAATATCTTCCCACTCCCTCCTTTTTCTCCCCACTACACTGGCCTTCCTTGTAATAAACAACATGCATTGGCAAGGTTGCAAGCAGGAGGGAGGAGAAAGAACTGCCACCTGGGACCAGCACAAAGCTAACTAGTACTCAGGAGGATTTAACCCCAGGCCAACCTCATTAACACCTGATTGTAACTGACAGCTGCCCTCGCAAGAGGAAAGGAGTAAAAAATACCATTGTGGTCAGACTGTGGCTAATAGTAAACCAATTTCACTGGAGCTAAGTAATGATATGGCACTGGGAGAGAAAAATCGTTGGTTTAAGAGGTGGTAGCAGAATTTTTTTCTTGAAGGAGAAACATCTCTGTATTTAAAATCCACTGATGGTCCGTTCTAGCTTGGATGGGGTGGGAGGCAGTGGCAGGGCTGGGAGAGTGTTGCCCTCCAAGTGTGGTTGGGATGAGTTTGGCTGAGATAAAGCAACAGCTCCAGTGCTTTTGCAGGAATGATGCCCATGAAGTGGAAGTCTCAGAGGGTGAACAGCGAGGAGAGGGAAGAAAGCTCAAACAAAGTCGGGTCCACATGGAGGGAGGTGGGGAGGGGGTTGACCAAAGGGTTTTTAGAATAAAGCTACTCAATATTTAGTTTTAAGAAATCAGTTGTATAATCACCTTGCTCACTGTTCTTACTCATGTCCCTCAGTTGATTACCTAATTGCTTTTTATACATAGTGTTTTGCGGAATTCACGTGGGCATAAACAATAAAAGTGTCAGTCAGTCACGTCCAGCTCTTCGTGACCTCATGTACTGTAGCCCAAAGGCTCCTCTGTCTTTGGAATTCTCCGGGCGAGAATACGGGAGTGAGTTGCCATTCTCTTCAACAGGGGATCTTCCTGACCCAGGGATGGAACCCAGGTCTCCTGCACTGCAGGCAGGTTCTTTACCGTCTGAGCCACCGTATTCATATATGAATAAATAGTCATATATTTATTCTCATATTTTCTCCTTCCCTACATTGAAGCAGATAGCAGCCTTTGCAGTGATTGGACTCAGAGATTTGGGGACAGCAGATGATTGTAAGGCCTCCCTGGTGGCTCAGACAGTAAAGAATCTTCCTGCAATGCAAAGTCAGTGGGTCTTCCTATCTTTAGGTGAGCTAAAGCCGTTAGAAATGAGTGAGAGAGAAGACCAGAGGCCAGCCGTGGACTCACAGTTATAGAGGACCTGGGCCCAGCTGGCAGCAGGACCACAGCGGGCATGTAGAAAAATACACAGTAGATTTGGGAGTGAGTAGATAAGAGCATGATGGTTTCAAGGTGACAGAATTTGTCCAGATTAATCAGGCAGGTGCTATTGCAGGCCTTAAACCCCGGAAAAAGATCTGGGCTGGAGACTGAGGCGCATGACCATATTCACTGTTTCTCAGTTGTGACCCAAGAGCCATCTGTGTACAATTGTACCTCCCTTCCCCAAGTCCTCTGGGATTGGGACCTCAAATCCCATTTTAACCCTGCTTCTCAAATAATTATCAAGAACACTGAAGTTTGATCATCACGGGGTGGTGGTTTAGTCACTCAGGCATGTTCTTCGCGACCCCATGGACTGTAGCCTGCCAGGCTCCGGTGACTATGGGATTTCCAAGGCAAGAATACCAGAGTGGGTTGCCATTTCCTTCTCCAGAGGATCTTCCCAACCCAGGAATCGAACCTGGGTTTCCTGCAATGCAGGTGGATTCTTTACCAACTGAGCTACGAAATGATCACATAGTAAGATGCTAATTGATGCAATCAGATAAGGCAGTAGAATTCCGAGAAGATGGCCAAAGGAAAGGGCTAAAAAGAAACCAAGTAGGAAAATGAATGAAGTTTTCCATTCAGTTGGCAATAAGCTTGTCTCTGAGGACCTGCGTAAATGCTGTTCAAGTAAGGTGAATATGGGAGCTATCAAGTTTATGTGGATTACTTACAGGCAGGCGTGTGTGTGTGTGTGTGTGTGTGTGTGTGTGTGTGTGTGTGCATGTGCGTGTATTAGCCAGGCCATCCTGCTGAGTTGAGATACCTGGTTTCTAAGTCCCAAGGGTCATGTAATCATCAGCAAGCTATTGCTTGTCTGCCCCTTTCTGACTCTTTAAACCAACCTACAATACTTCTTTAAGCCATCACTGAAGCCTCAGAAAAGCACCAGCTGATCTTTGCATTCTCTCCCTGCCTTCTGACCCCTCAAGGCGCCAGTATAGTTTTGACCCTTGGCTTTGCCCTCTCACAGTCCTTTGGGACACGTTTTCCTTTGGTACCTTTGACTTTATACCTTGAATAGTGATAAACTCCTGAGTGTGTCATGGGGACCTTCTCTTATCTGACCTTTGGTTGTAAGCAATCAGCCTCTCCTCTTTGCAGATCTCTTCATCCGGAAAATGATGGCTTTCAAGTAGATTTCCACAAAATTAAGCATCTTGCTGGAGAGTTTGTTTTCAAATGAAGCATGTTTCTCCTAGATATTAGGAGTTCATCTATGTTTTCATTTAAAAACATTGGAAGGATTTATTGCTGCAATCAAACATGAAATCAGGCTAAATGTCCAGAATTTAACTTTTACTTCCAGAATTCTGAGATCAAGCCCACACTAAGGATTTTGGAAACACATTTTTCTCCCCCAATCCTGGGCTTAGTTCTTAAAGTCCTCTTTTTTTATACTATGTTAGAAAACAAATTCTAGGGTTGTAGAATAATGACACTAGATTGTTTTAGACTTGTTTGGAACGTATTTAGACAAAACACATTCATTAGCTATTCCATTTTCTTGTATAATATTTTTATAAAGTAATGCTAACTTTTAAAATGACAGAATCCAATTTTGGAAAAATAAAAGAAAAAATATTGTCATTTGTAGTTCTAATTCACTTTTAGCAGTTTGATATGCTTCCTTTCAGTATATGAGTGTGTACACATATGTGTGCACGTGTGTGCATATACATACACACCCACCCACTAGTTGAAAATGCATATATGCTCTTGTATAACCCCCTTTTCACTCAGTGTAACAGTCAGCACATCCTCTCACCATTCAGTATTCTTTGCAAACACAATTTTTATTGACTACAAAGGTTTGTGTTTGGTGGTCTTTGTGGGATGATATGTGTCCTCTTACACTTACACATCAAGGCTGTATATTGTCACCCTGCTTATTTAACTCATATGCAGAGTACATCATGAGAAACGCTGGGCTGAAGGAAGCACAAGCTGGAATCAAGATTCCCGAGAGAAATGGCAATAACCTCAGATATGCAGATGACACCACCCTTATGGCAGAAAGTGAAGAGGAACTAAAAAGCTTCTTGATGAAAGTGAAAGAGGAGAGTGAAAAAGTTGGCTTAAAGCTCAACATTCAGAAAATGAAGATCATGGCATCTGGTCCCATCACTTCATGGGAATTAGTTGGGGAAACAGTGGATACAGTGTCAGACTTTATTTTTGGGGGCTCCAAAATCACTGCAGATGGTGATTGCAGCCATGAAATTAAAAGCCTCTTACTCCTTGGAAGAAAAGTTATGACCAACCTAGATAGCATATTAAAAACCAGAGACATTACTTGGCCAACAAAGGTCCGTCTAGTCAAGGCTATGGTTTTTCCAGTGGTCATGTATGGATGTGAGAGTTGGACTGTGAAGAAGGCTGAGTGCCGAAGAATTGATGCTTTTGAACTGTGGTGTTGGAGAAGACTCTTGAGAGTCCCTTGGACTGCAAGGAGATCCAACCAGTCCATTCTAAAGGAGATCAGTCCTGGGTGTTCCTTGGAAGGACTGATGCTAAAGCTGAAACTCCGGTACTTTGGCCACCTCATGCAAAGAGTTGACTCATTGGAAAAGACTCTGATGCTGGGAGGGATTGGGGGCAGGAGGAGAAGGGGACAACAGAGGATGAGATGGCTGCATGGCATCACCAACCTGATGGATGTGAGTCTGAGTGAACTCCGGGAGTTGGTGATGGACAGGGAGGCCTGGTGTGCTGCGATTCATGGGGTCACAAAGAGTCGGACATGACTGAGCGACTGAACTGAACTGAACACTTATTTTTGAGGAGATTGAAAGGCCATTTTTACAAAAGGACATGTTTCCTACACCTTCAGACTCAAAAGTTTCTTTGTATACTCCATGTACAATCCTAATCCATTCATTTATCTTATTCATGAGCATAAGCTCAGGTTTTTCTCCAGATTCACAGAAAACATTCTTTCCTCTCGTAAGCTTCTCACCTATTAGACTTGGCATCCATTCCAACCTCTTCTTGTTATCGCAGGACATAGAAAACTAAACATGACATTTCCCAGATTCGCTTGCGGCTAGTGTTCTAGATAGGAAACTGGCTCTGACAGTGAGCCTGGGGTGAAGGTGGGAGGTCCTGCTGTTGGAATGGGATTCCTGAATGTAGTGAGGTTGGCTAGATCCCAGAGCAACAGAGGCCAAGTTAACCACAAGAGCCTAGCTGGCTGTGGTCATAGGAAGCAGAGCCAGGGAGGTGATCAAAATGGTCTTCCCTTCAGAGATCTTTGGTAGTAGATAACAGGTCATTTATCTCTAGTATTGAAATATATGGGCAACTTTCTAAGGCCTGATTTGTATACTTGATGAAACTTTAGGTAGGCCTGGTGACTGTTCATCAGAGGATGCTCAAATCCCCAGCAAAGTTTTCCCTATCTGAGCCACTTCACATTCTCTAAACCCCTAACTGTAGGAAAGACTGCATTCCTTTAAAAAGGCTCCCACATGGGAATTCCCTGGTTATCCAGTGGTTGGGGCTCCACACTTCCATTGCCTGGGCCTGGGTTAGATCCCTGGTTGGGGAACTAAGATCCCACAGGCTGCACAGCATGACTGAAAATAAGAATTCTGCCATGACCTACCAAGGTGCTTGTGCAACAGGGAAAGTGGGATACCAGATTTGAAAGTAATTTTAGGTATTGTCTTTGAGTAGAGTCCCATGAGTGTGAGCTCATTACTTTTCTTCTTGCAGTAAGAGGAGTTTCTTGGCTGGAAGCAATGTTGTAGGGCACCACAAGCATCTCAGTGTACAGAGTTTCTTGGAGACCCTGGCAACAGGCCCACTACTGGTCAGACTGCGAGATGTGAGATTTTAGTGACATAAGAGAGTTTTCATTAGCCATCCTGAGTTTATTTTTCTAATTCCTGAATGCTTAATCTGGCAATTGAAAACAATTCCACATTTATTCTTTGACTTCTGGGATGAGGGCTACTAGGGAAAGAAGGGCTACGTGGGAGCCCCACTCCAAAGCAATACCACATCCTAGGAGTTACAGAATTAATGACCCTATCAAGGACCTGGAAAATAAGTGGAAATTGATTGCAATGATTTCCCTATTTAGCTTCCTCTACTATTTGGCCTGAGCAGATGTGCTGGAGGTCAAGGAGGAGAGCTGGATTTTAGGAAACTTAACTGGTAGTGGCTCTAACTGCAGTTGCTGTTACAGATGTGATCTGTTTTTATGGAGCAAATCTACTTAATCCCTGGAGCTTCATATGTAGATGTCAATCTGGCAAACACTTTTTTCCCAACCAATAAGCAGACACCACTCAACACAGTTTGCTTTAATCCAGCAGCTATATACCCTTATAACATCCTGTTGGCTGCCTTAATCTAATATGTAGAGATCTTGATAACTTCATCA
Source organism: Capricornis sumatraensis (assembly GCF_032405125.1). Classification (NCBI taxonomy): domain Eukaryota; kingdom Metazoa; phylum Chordata; class Mammalia; order Artiodactyla; family Bovidae; genus Capricornis; species Capricornis sumatraensis. The sequence continues at coordinate 44,446,608 of NC_091090.1, forward strand.
TCCCATAGGACACTCTGTTCCACTATACTGATTAGACCATGCTGATGGAGCCAAAAGAACCACATACCCCAAATATCTTGACAAAACACATATGTGCCAGAGAATGAGTGATAAATCTCATGAAAATTCAGAGACCTCAGTGAATATCAGTGAAGATTCTGGGGATTTGTGAGACATTCAAGATATCTCCTTCAAGGTGAAAAATAATCTACAGCATGTTACATTCTCTGACATTAAGAAAGAGGCACAATGTTCCAACCTCTTGCCAAGTAACCCTTCAAGTTTCTGGTCTTGAGTGTGACTCAAAGTCAGAGAGGTTCTGTAACTGGTACTGGTTCAAATTGAAATTCAAGCAGCTCTTCTACCTGGGCATCATGGCCTAATGGTCCAAAGGTGCTCTTGCTTCTGAACAGGGAACTCATTTTACTGCAGAAGATAGGCAATAAGCACATACATGTGGGGTTCACTGATTTTACTGTGAACCTTTTCACCCAGGAAAAGCTGACCTTAAAAATGGTAGGGTGGCCTTTAGAAGATCCAGTTATGGTGGAAGCTGCAAACCAACACTTTCACACTTTGGAGGGCTGTCTCCCAAGATGTTCCATATACTTTGAAAGAGCAATTAATATTTGGTGCTGTCCACTCATAACCAGACTTCATGAGTGCAGAACCAAGGCAAGGAAGTAGGAGAGTTCTCCCTCACTAAAGGATCTTTGGAGGATCTATGTTTAATTGAAGGATCATTGCTTTACAATATTGTGCTGGTTTCTGCCATACATCAACATGAATCAGCCATAGGTATACATATGTCCCCTCCCTCTTGAACCTCCCTCCCATCTCCCACCCCATCCCAGCCCTCTAGGTTGTTACAGAGCCATGGTTTGCGTTCCCTGAGTCATACAGCAAATTCCCACTGGCCATCTATTTTACATATGGTAGTGTATATGTTTCCATGCTGCTGCTGCTGCTAAGTTGCTTCAGTCGTGTCCGACTCTGTGCGACCCCAGAGACTGCAACCCACCAGGCTCCCCCGCCCCTGGGATTCTCCAGGCAAGAACACTGGAGTGGGTTGCCATTTCCTTCTCCAATGCATGAAAGTGAAAAGTGAAAGTGAAGTCGCTCAGTTGCGTCCGACTCTTAGTGACCCCATGGACTGTAGCCCACCAGGCTCCTCCATCCATGGGATTTTCCAGGCAAGAGTACTCTCTCCATTTATCCCACACTCCCCATCCTCCTGCCATACATAAAGATAAATTAAAAATGGATTAAAAACCTAAATGTAAGACCAGAATCTGTATAACTCCTAGAGGAAAACATAGGCAGAACGCTGTATGACATAAATCACAGCAAGATCCTCTATGACCCACCTCCTAGAATAAAGGAAATAAAAACACAGAGACAACATTTTCTTTTATTTCCCATAATTTTTCAGACACCATCAGTGCCCTCACATCCCCTTGGCCTGCTGTGGAGGTTGCTGGCAATAACCACAACCACAGTGCCGGAAATTAATGACCCAGGAGCTCTGAATAAATAACTTGGCCTCCTCACTCGTGAGTGGGATAATTCCGAGATATGTTCCACAGTTCCTCCACTGGCTTGCAGTGGGATTTGGGTTTTATGTCAAACCTGAGAAATCTTTTTTCACTTTGCATATATTTAAAACATACTCTTGTGTTTTGTTCACATGCTATTACTGTTTCATTTCACTTTTACATCTTTGATAGGTGTGAAATTTTTATAGCATAAGATGTTGGAGAAATATAATAAAATTTTCAGATGACTATCCAGTTATCACAGCACCATTTATTAAGTAATCCATCACTTCCTCACTGATCTGAATCACTACCTTTATCATAGTCTAAATTCCTGTGTGGATTCTGGCCTGTTTCTGTGCTTTCTGGTCTGTCTGATTTGTCTATCAATTCATGTGATAGTACTTTTAAAAATTATTGTAACTTTTAAATGTGTTGCAATGTCTGTAAAGACAAATGACTTTCCAGTTCTCTCACTTTTCAAAATGTTCTTGGCTATTGTTATTTATTAGTTTTCCATATTTTTTTTTTTTGAGTCATTTTGATTGGTTGCCTCCCAAAAATCTAGTAGGTGTTCTCTTTGGGTGTCAATTAACTCAGTAAGATTCTTTTTCTTTTCTTTTGTGTTCTATTTGGATATAACTTACATATACTAAGTCCATTCCTTTTGGAAAGGATTCATTCATGAGAATGAAATAAGACAACTAGGTTCTTTGGTTCCTAATTTTGCCAAATATCTCTCTGCCATAATTTTCATATTTTTGGTAAATAATAAAGGTCCAAGAAACTTAGAAATGTCTGGAGCCAGAAGATCACATATTAGAACAGAAGAAGTTAGTAGCTGTGTCAGTTTCCAGGTGGTTAGCCTTTCCCTCTTGTTGTTTAGTCATTTAGTCATGACCAACTCTTTGTGACCCCATGGACTGTAGCCCACCAAGCTTCTCTTTCCATGGGATTTTTCCAGGCAAGAATACTGGAGTGGGTTGCCATTTCCTTCTCCAGGGGATCTTCCCAACTCAGGGGTAAAACCTGTGTCTCCTGCATTATCAGGTGGGTTCTTTACCACTAAGCCATGCGGGAAGCCCCTCTTATCCTTAGTATTCCCATTTATTAAATGGGGATAATAGTAATAACTTCTTAGAGTTATTATAAAGTTAAATGAGATAAAGTCAATTAAATTAGCACAGGGCCTCTGGGGAAATAGCTTTCATGGCTCCAGTTCTTTATTTCTTCACATATTCAGATTCTTTCCTCTGAGTGCCCTCCCTCCTGCTCTGCACCTGGATCCAGCCACACAACTTACTTTGGCCAATAGGATATTAGCAGCATGATGAAAGCAGAGGCTTGTAAAGCACCTGGACATTGGGACTTGCTCCTGACACACAGGAGGTGCTTAAAAGTTGTTTACATAGTAGCCCTTTGGTTATCAAAGTTTATTTTTATTTAAATCACCAAGGTAGGTTTCCATCTATCTTCTCTTCCCTGGCTTTATAGCTTACCCTTTAAAGTGCCTGTCAAATGTAATGTGCTTATTTAGCAATTTAACATATTTCAAGTTGCTTCTATACTGTATCTTGTCCTTTTAATGGCATAGGATTTTAGTTATATTTAGTATACAGGTTGTTTGCATTTCATTTGGGCTTCTGGTGGGGGGTGTAGAAGAGAAACAAGGCACAGAGCCCTCCCCTCAATAACACAAATTCCAAGGATAAGAACAAATTTAATGATATGTGGTATATAGAGAGGTGTTGAGAGGAAACTGGGGATTCAAGGAGTTGGAGTCAAGTAGGTTAAGTCTGTGATATTTTAAGCATGCTGTTAAGACTTTCCTATGGAAAAAAATAGGATAGAAAAAATAAGTAATAATCTATTTGCTTCACTTCTAAAGTGGCCTCACAGATGGTGTTTGGGCTGTGAAATGAATATTGTACCTTGACCTCTGTATTTGCCTCTTGGGCAAACAGTTTCATGGTTTCTTACATTGTGATGCAGTGAGTGAAGTCAGAGATGAGTCACAGAGTTTTTGTCGTGTGTCTTGAAATAATGGGTTGGGTGGAGCAGTAGTGTAACATCTGCTCTCACTTTGCTCTCTCTGATCCATTTAGAACTCTCTCAGTTCAGTTCAGTCAGTTCAGTCGCTCAGTCGTGTCCAACTCCTTGCGACCCCATGAATCGCAGCACGCCAGGCCTCCCTGTCCATCACCAACTCCCAGAGTTTATGCAAACTCATGTCCATCGAGTCGGCGATGCCATCCAGCCATCTCATCCTCTGTCATCCCCTTCTCCTCCTGCCCCAAACCCTCCCAGCATCTAGAAGTTCTCAATTTTGTTTTTTCACCTGAGCCGAAGAAAAGGCCACCCAATTGTCAAAGTTTACCCAGCTTACAGAATGAATGGAGCTGACCCTGAATACAGGCCCGCAGTTTTGTTGGCATTGAGAGTGAAAATCAGGCCCTGACTCCTCCAGCAGCTGCTGATTAACAGCTGGTGCTGGTTTCTGGTTTGACTTTTAACTGGGAAGCCTGAATTACAACTCCCTGATGAATGCATTCTCAGGGCTCTCTGCCAACTATTATTTCTGAACAGAGCATGTTCATAAGCAAAAGCAAAACCGTCGTGCCAGGAGCAACACCAACTGACCTGGTGGCCGTTTGAAGAAACAGGGGAGGAAGAATCCCGCTTTCCGCCAGGCTTCCACGTTGCCCCTTGTTTCCTGACACACATGTGCTGGTCTTTCTCATTTACCTCCATCACAGCCTGTACAGTTCAACTTTATGTTCTGGAAAAAAATAAAGAAGGTCTGTGTTTCTGGCCTAATGTACAGAGAGAGAGGCAGCTCCAGGCTGAGATAATTTAAGGATTGACTAAAAGGTCTGGATTCTTGACCAGAGCCTGCATTTCATAGATTCAAGAAGTCTTAGTTCTGGAAGGAACCTTAAAAGAATCTCTTCTGGATATTTTCAAATGATTTTTTGCTCAGAAATCAGGCCAAATCTTAGGTGAATAAACAAATAATTAAAACAAAGAGAAACAGAATTGCTTTAGTTGAAAAGCAGAGTGGTGACCTGTAGATGAGTGCGGAGAAGACCCACGGAGCAGCGGCAAGCAGAGTTAGAAAACAACAAACGGGGCCCAGATTTTGTTTTCCAGAGAAAGACAGAGCTGAATGACTGGTCTGCAAAGAGATAACATATTTCCCCACCAGCTGAAGGTTGGGCACCCCCGTTAAACCTTTTAACCGAAACCGAAGTGGTGTAAAGTAAGGTTACCTTAGGACATGTCTTGCTAGCAGATGCCAAAAGTAAAAGGAGATAAAGCACAGATGCCCACACACACAGTTCAAAGCTCTTGTGGCTTGATGCTGAGATGCTGAGCCTGGAGAAGGAGCTTGGCGGGTGTTGTTCCTGCTTGGGAGGTGGAGGGTGGGGTGCATACTACCTCTGTAACAGCTGCTGCAAAACCAAAGCTGAAAGTATTTTCCCTTTTCACCTCTTTGCCTGAAAGTGAAAATCCTCTTTGGATTTCTTTCCTTTAGCAAAAACAGGTGCTAATGTAGGCCTTTTGTAAAAGTAAAGTGGTGTATAGTGAACTTTGAAAAGTGGAGGATACCTGTAGCGAGGAGGGCGTGATAGAACAGTAACAAGAACTTGAATATTCTGACTTTCAGTGCAGTGCTCTTTCAAGAATTCTAAAGAATCAGTGGGAAATTTGGTGCCCAGTGTTATCAAAACAAGCACTACCAATGGGAGCATGTAAAAAGATAATAATGTGAATTCTGGAATGTAACAGCACTATAGTGGGATCTGAGTCATTTGGCACACTATTTTATAAGAAAATTCTAGAACTTTCCTTTGGTGTATTAATAATATAAGTAAAATTTGAAATACAACTTAGAAATTAATTTTTTTAAAAAATCCCTTGCCCCAATCCCAAGTTCCTCACTGGGGATCACTGCCAACAGATGGATCACCCAGGCATTTTTTTTTTAGTGAACGCACAGCCACATTTATACCCACATATATGACTATGGTGTTTGTTGTTATTTACATAGAAATAGTGTATATATTGCTCTGGAACTTGAGAAAATAAAGCAGGTAACATCCTTCCAGGTGAGCACACTCTCAACTTGTTTTTCAGCTGCTTTGCATGTGCGGTGTGACGGTTGTTGTTTAGTTGCTCAGTCATGTCTCTTTGCTATCCATGAACTGTAACCCACCACCTCTTCTGTCCGTGGAATTTCCCAGGCAAGAATACTGGAGAGAGTCACCATTTCCTTCCCCAGGGGATCTTCCCGACCCGGGGATGGAACTCATGTCTCCGGCTTGGCAGGAAGGTTCTTTACCACTGAACCATTTGGGAAGCCCTGTGGTGTGGCTGTACCCTAATGCATTTATCCATGCTTCTGCTGGTGAACATTGAGATTGTTTCTAAGACTTCATCATTAGAAAGCTACAATTAAGATTTTTTTAATGTAACAGGCTTTCCACTTTTGTACATTTTTGTGCCAGACAGATCCTTGGGAGAACTGCTATGTCAAAAAGACACTTAAATTTTTGAAAAATGTTGCCAAATAACTCTACAGAGAACTGAGGCCAGTTGACTCTCCCAATTTATACTGACAACTGGCAGTACCCTTTGCCAGCAATAACACTAAATATTAATCTTATTAACCTTGCCAATCTGTTAAAGAGGACATCCGCACATCTCTGATTTGTGAGGTTAAGCTTCCTCTGTGCTTATTTGTCATTTGTGCTTTTCTCTGAGGGTTTTTTTTTCCCCCATACAAATTAGGTTGTTTGCTATTTGCTATTCAGTGCCAGGAGCTTCTCATGCAGTCTTAATACTGACCCTTTGATTATGTATGTTGCAAGTATTTTCTCCAGGTCTGCTGTTTGTCACATAATTGCGTTGAGGCAGTCTCTTGTCATATAGAGGTTTTAAAATATGAAGTCAAGGGTGCCAGTCTTTTCCTTTATAGGGAAGCTCACATTTCTAATAGTCTTCCAATATAAATGATTCGTCCCCTAGTCACTCCTAGAATAACTGCAGCAGTGATACACTTTTCATCGGAAATAAATCATTCTAAATTTAAAATGCAAATTTAAACTTGCTGCTGATGTCTTTGACTAACAAAATCAGTCTTTACAGGAGAAAATAAAATTCTTCTCTTAAATTATATACAGATCAGAGAAATCTCTAGAAGGCTCAGATAAATGGTGAGTATTTCAAATTGGAAACTGTGACATGATTGGAAATCTCATGTTAAAAAGCCCAAGCAGACAGTTAGAAAAATTTCTGCCTCTTAACAGGATGTTCATGTCTCTCAGTACCTATTGTTTTTGTCAGCTCAAGTCTTGCTCCTAGAATTCAAGATATTATAGGTGATTGCTGACATATAAATGATTGTTAAGACTTAATAAGCAATTAACACCTTTGGATGAGCTATCAGTCATTTGAGGAAGTAGGACTCAGGAAGATTAAATTTTGTTATATGTGATAAGGCTGGTACAGGTTTTATCTTTGCTGCTATGGAAAAATTGAAGTCTTCATGGGCTTTCCTATGCCCTGAAAGCCAGCATTGACTCTAAAGATTCAGGGCACACAAAGGAGATGTATGTTTGTATGGAGGAGGAAGGGGGTAGTAGGTGGTGGGGGAAAGAGAAGGGAATAGAGATGAAGACTGAGAAAAAGTCTTGAGAAATTATTTTGCACTTGTAGATGATGTTGCATGGTTACTTTTTTATTTCCCTGCTGCACCGTGAGGGTCAGTATCCCGTCTCTAGTGACACGTGATAAGTATTCAGAGATTATTTGCTGCTTATTTTCACATAAAATTTCCTTCTGTATTCCTTGTACTACCAGTAATAGTGGTGAACTTGGTTCTCTGTGGGTGGAACAATAATACTCACTAGGGTGATCAACATTAACAATTATCTTTGAATTTGAGCATTACTGTGCTCGGGTAGTATCCAAAGGTTTGGCCTAAAAATGGAATTGGAAGGAAGGTTTGCTATTTGTGCTTGGACCCCAGTGCCCTTTTGAAAACTTAATTCAGAGATTTTGAGAACAGTGAAGGCTTTCTCCCCGTGGAGCTTATCAGTTATGACAGGGATCAGCAGGGACTCTCTCTCCATCTTGTTGCCTCAAGATAGATGGAAATGAAGACTGTATCAGGACTAAAAGTGTTGTCTAAAATCAGGTGAAATAAAGAGGCAGACAAATAAGTAGCATGCTGTCACCTTTCCTTTGCAGTGTATCCTAGAAGGATGCAAGGATGCATACATAAAGATACAAATATATATAATTAGCACGCCGGGGCATTTAGAGTCTTTATGTAAAAAGGATCCAGAAAGCTGAAAAGGGATTCAGTAGGAAATAATAGCTCAATGCTAAGCTGAAATTGATGTGGCAACTCCAGCGAGGTCATAATATTTCAGAGTATTTACTCGGGAGCCAGACCCCCTCTTGCCAGCTTTGACTGTGGCCATGTGTTGGTATCACTTTTTGCTGTTATTTAGTCACTCAGTCGTGTCTGACTCATTGCAACCACGGACTGTAGTCTACCAGGCTCCTCCGTCCGTGAAATTTTCCAGGCAAGAATACTGGAGTGGATTGCCATTTCCTTCTGATTATAGGTGTGTGCTTTAGAGCCAAAAATGTCTTGAGTGTCAAAGAATCCCTTCTCTCCAGTAGAGCTCCCAGTGAAGAAACAGTCTTGGTCCCTAACTTGCAGCTCTGAAGTAGACACCTCAAAAGTCAGATGTCAGGGACTTCCCTGGCAGTCTAGTGGTTAAGACTCCAAGTTTCCAATTCAGTAGTTGTAGGTTTGATCCCTTGTCTGGGGAACTAAGATCCCACATGCCGCACAAGGCCAAAAACAAAGGTCAGGTGTCTACAGGACACAGGAGAAGACAAACTGATGACTGGTGCTCAGATGGTTTTGCTTTGAGCCCCCTCGTTGCACAGGGCACTGCTGTGGTGTGACTGTGCCCCATACTATTAGCTGTGCTGTGCTGTACTCAGTTGTGTCTGACTCTTTGCGACCCCGTGGATTGTAGCCTGTCAGGCTCCTCTGTCCATGGGATTTTCCGGGCAAGACTACTGGAGTGGTTGCCTCTTCCTACTCCAAGGGATCTTCCCAACCCAGGGATAGAACTCACATCTCTTGCCACATCAATCTCACACTGGCAGGCAAATTTTTTACCACTGCACCACCTGGGTTGCACCCTCTCCACACTATTAGCGCTAAGTATAAGAAAAACATTCCCTGATTTGCAGTCATTCAGGTCTGCCATCATGACTTAAATATCCCAGAGAAGCAAGAATAAGGGGCAATAACCACAATCCAAAATTTAACACCTTTTATCTAACAGTAATAAACTCCTTGGTATATACAACTTTCAGAAAAATCATAATTATAAAACAATTTAGAATGCAGAGAGACCTATAGAAGATTTTCTTGTATTACAAAAATACTCATTACAGAATTCCTTTAAGTAGCAAGTTATTCCAGCATATCAAAAAAGTATTAACTTACCCAAATTTATTATTATAGCTTTTGTTAATATTCTTGAGCTTATGTGAAACTTTTCTTCATTTTTATTACTAAAGAATAACTCAAATTTCAGATATTTTAATCTAGAATAAATAATGGCAATGTTCATATATAGTATATATTTACAGTGTTTTATAGCCTCCTTTCCATGCCTGTGGACCAATTTCCAAATAAATATGTGACATAAAGACAAGGCTTCTGGTTACCTCTGACCCAGCCCATTTGTGCTCTCTGCATGACTGACAGATTCATTGCCAAGTATCTGCAGCCCCTCGCAGACATGTCAGGAGAGGTGGCTGTGATCACCTAATTAGAGTAGGATCAAGGAGGGGAAGCCCATGCTGGTCACCCAGGAGTCCTGTGATCAGCTATTATCAAAGTCCCCAGGCTTTCTCTTCTGATGAAAATGTCAACCTCAGGAAGAAGTGTCTGCTATAGCTTCTCAAAACACAGAGGACAGAGAAATTTACAGGAAGGCTTTTAAAAAATTTAAACAAGGATGATCCATTGTGAGCATCACTAAGGATCTTGCATGGGTCTGTGAACTTTTATATCTGTTCCTCTTCACTTCTCTCACCTCTGTACTCCCAGAGGTCATCCCAATCGGTTCTACTACCACTCCCACCACCTCTCCCCTATCAAAAGTGTGAACAGACTTCAGAAAACAGTTGCATCGATTTCAGAGTATGCCTACCTTTTCTTTTCCTACTAGCCTTCCTCAATAGATACTATTAAACTCATTTCTATTCTTCCTTATCTAAACCATTCTCCATTGGTACATGCAGTCAGATAAACCTCATATTGGCAAATAAATGGCTCACATTATGTTGGAGGATGCATCACCAAACAGCAGCATCCTATTTTCCTGGGAAGGAAAGTGTTCCGGACATACCACAGCAGGTGAGAAGAGGCAGGAAGTCTGACTACTTGACAAACAATTTGATGAGAAAATTTGTCTTGAAGTGTCTCTTTGGAACTAAGTAAGAAAAGAGGTATCCAAGATTTGAAAGAAATTTATTAAATTTTATTGTATCTGATCATATATGTTCAATATTTTCCCAAGCAGAGCTCATCTGAGGCTTTATAGTTTACAGTATGAAAAGTAGACATCATACGTGTTGGATGGCCATTTCATTTTATTGTTTATTGCGTTCATGTCATTCACCTATTCATTCATTCAAAGAATGTTCTAGCCATGGATCAGGTTTGTTATAGCAACAATACAGAGCAAAAGCAGCAGGAGAAAGGTTTGCATCGTTGGTGTCTGGAAAGCTCAGGTACAAGCTTTTGTGTCATTTCCCTTCTGGGGCTACATTGGCATACTCCCTCATACATTGGCAGTGAAACACAGCGACACATGTGTGGTAGCCCAAGGTCAAGGTCAAGGCACTGGTCAATTAGGTGTCTGGTGAGAATTTCCTGGTTTCAGAAACAACCATCTTCTTTCTGTGTCCTCACATGGCAGAGGGGCAAGAGAGCTCTCTTGGGTCTCCTTTTTAAGGACACTAATCCAGATCATTAGGGCTCAACCACATGACCTAATCACCTCCCAAAGGCTCTACTCTTTATTACCATTCCATTAGTGGTTGGGATTTCAGCATATGGATTTGTGGTAGGTGACACAAACATTCAGCCCATAGCCCTGATTCAAGTGTCTGACCATTAGTATTAAAAAATTCTCTCCAAGTGACTATAACATGCAGTTAGAGCTAAGAACCATTGTACAGGGACGGAGGGGCCATTGGCAGTTTTTTTGCAGTGGAGAAACAGGTTAGAACTGATGCTCCAGGGAGCTGATGCCCAGGAGCCTGGGTGGCCTGGAAGGAGGAGTCTGTTGGGAGTCTCTCTCAATAGTACAGTCATGAGGATGTGATGAAGGTCTACACTGACATCTGTGTTCAATTTGACCCTAAACTGTGGTGAAGAACACAACTCTCTGCGTTTAGGGTATGTCCTGCACCCTGCTTCCTGAACAGTGACCTGCTCCCTAACCTAAATAGCACAGAAAACCAGGAGTGGGGAAACAACAAGCCTTGAAAATGATCCTTTCTCTACTTAGCAATGCTGATACTATTTTTAGCAACTACTAGTGCTCATTTGGGAAGAATAACTCCACCAATGCCCTGAACTTTTCCAGTACAGATCCAACCTAATCATTAGTTTCCTCCCTCGAAATTTACTCTCAGCCCGAGTGCACAAAAGAAAAATTCCAAGCATACAAGGTCCTTAAAAAAAACTGGCCCTCCAACTCCTGCATTCTCTCTGGCCTCATCTTGGCACACTGCCCTCACCTCCAATCCACACTCCCCTGAAATCCACACTCCAAGTGAAATAACTAATATTCTCCTTTGGGTTTATTTTTTGCCTGCCTGATTTCTATTCATTGTTTATGTCTCTGTTTAGCTATCATTTCTTTCGGGCAGTCTTCTCTGATTCCTTAAAATTTGATCAAGTAACCCTCCAATATTATCTTGTGCTTTTGTAACACTTGGCACATGAACTTTTCTGGGTTGACATGAGCTCGTGTCTCCTATGAGGGCAGGGTGTCTTTTCCATATTGTATCTTTGGTCCCTAGCCTAGTGCCTGGCTAATGGTGTGCTGTGCTTAGTTGCTCAGTCATGTCTGACTCTTTGCAACTCCATAGACTGTAGCCCACCAGGCTCTGTCCTTGGGGATTTTCCAGGCAAGAATACTGGTTGCCATGCCCTCCTCCAGGGGATCTTCCCAACCCAGGGATCAAAGCCAGGTCTCTCACATTGCAGGCAGATTCTTTACCATCTGAGCCACCAGAGAAGCCTGGCTACTGGTAGAAAATGATAAATATTTGTAGAATAAATCAATACAATATACTCTTACTAGTTTTGTTACAACATTCCTATGTACTCTGTAGGGATCACTATCTGAATTTAGGAAAATGATACCTAAGTGGCACTATACAAATTCATCTCAAAAGTGTTCTTCATTCCAGTGGAAATGGATTGTAGAAATGGTGAAATTGTTGCTTACCAGTGAAATTACTGTTCTCCAAAATAAATGGGTTGGCTCAATATTGGGGAGACGTTTTTCTCTTTCATGATTAAGGCCTGTGGTGGTCATCATGAGAGATGTAAGCACTATAGAGTTCCTCATTTAAAAATTCAAGAGCAAAAGAACATTAAGCAAAATTTCATTATTTTTGCGATAGCAATAGCCTAGAAATCTTGAGGGGGCAAAAAGTCACACACAGTAACATGAAAAGGCAATCTGCTGGGTTTTTTAAAGAAATGACAGAAAAATAATAGTGATGAAAAATGACCACACTATTTCAAATCCTTGGAGAATGACTTTTATCATTCATTATAACTGCTATGCGGCTTGTGCTCATACTTTTTAAACCTAACTAAAATATTTAGCTTTCCAAGGAGAAAGATTCTCTCATTTTCTTCCCTGTACTATACGTTTTCTTCCCTTACTATACCAGAAGGGTATGTGTCAACTGAAAACTGGATTAAAATGAAACATCAAACAGTGAGTTATACTTGCATATAACACTGTGGTCATTTACTAAACCATGGACATTATTTTGGAATTTAAAAATTCCTGTTATGAAATGTCATTCTTCCCATGCAGAGGGAGTACATTTTGATATGGAAAAATAAAATAATACCTTTTTTATTTATAGGAAAATGCAAAGATTTCTAATAAAATGAACTAAAAACTGATATGCAGTATTTAAGATGATTTATATAGACTTTCAGAGAAGGCAATGACACCCCACTCCAATACTCTTGCCTGGAAAATCCCATGGACGGAGGAGCCTGGTGGGCTGCAGTCCATGCAGTCGTAAAGAGTCAGACACGACTTCACTTTCACTTTTCACTTTCATGCATTGGAGAAGGAAATGGCAACCCACTCCAGTGTTCTTGCCAGGAGAATCCCAGGGACAGGGGAGCCTGGTGGGCTGCCGTCTATGGGGTCGCAGAGATTCGGACACGACTGAAGCGACTTAGCAGCAGCAGCCAGCAGCATATAGACTTTTATTATAGCGCACACATTTTCAGATAAAGTTATTGCTAATACTACATTTTCTTGACTCTTTCAGAATGTAAATAATATTAGACCATATACTTAATAATCACTAAATTATGCATTCAACTAATAGAAATGGGAATCAATTTCTAAAATGTTTCAACAATGTGACTTGATTGTGAGTCCTTTCCTTAAATAAAATATTTTTTTTTTTTGTAACTTCATGAGCTAATAGTTTTAAAGGACACCTAGTCAAGATCAAGATATCTGACCCATTAGACCAGAATACTTGCATCCCATGCAGGATTCATATGTCACGTGAGGACCCGCACATGAACCATCTCTGTGGTTGCATGGTTTCAGTTACACCGGACAGAACTTCTGCACCTCTCTTTGGTGGGTGGTGTAAACATTCCCATCTGATCATACTGTCCTCCAAGTCATCTATGTTTTCACACATGGCTGGATTTCCTTCTGTTCTTAAGGCTGAGCAGTATTCCATTGTATGTACATACCACATTTTCTTTATCCAGTCATAAAACTAGAATTTATTAATACATTTACCTATTCTTTTAAAGCTTTATATAAATGGAAACCTTCATTGTGCTTTATTTTGTGTCTGGCTTTTGGATTGTTTTGTTTCTTAATTTTATATTTGTTAATTATATATTTGTTTCTTAATAATATATTTTGGATGAGTTAGTTGTCAGTCATATGTATTTCAAATACTTTTCTCACTCTATAGCTTGGTTTTCACTCTGTTAATAGTCACTTTAGGAAAGCACACATTCTAATTTTAAAGTATTAAAATTTACTTGTATTGTTTTATGTCTCATTTTAAAAATTGGAGGAATGTTGATTTGACTTTGTAATACACAATTTAAAAAGAATTCCATGGACAGAGGAGCATGGCGGGCTACAGTCCATGGGGTCGCAAAGAGTCGGACACAACTGAGTGACTAACACACATGTACACACACGATATATATTTACAATAATTGTCTTTCAATCCTTCAACAAAATACACCCCTCTGCTTATCTATATCTTTAATATCTCCCAATAACATTTTATAGTTTTTGAGTAGAAGTCTTGCACATCTTTTGAGTCTAAGGCATCAGAATATGAGAGCATTTGACACCTGGATAGGCATCTATAACACTTTGGAAGCAGTTAACATAATTATCAGTAAAGATAATTTTCCTAATTTATTCTTAGTTTTAAAATAAACTAACAATTAAAAATAGTAAACTTAAATCTTAAAAATATTATTCAAACTCTATGAAATATTTCACGCATGAGGTAAAACTTTTCATCGCCAAACAAAATTACACATTGCAGTCTGCACTGTTTCATTGTTTTTTTAATTTTGAACACAGTTTAAAAACTCTGAAAGGTTACACGAAATAGCAGATTCAAAGCAACTCAAGTTCTATTTCTTTGTCTTTACTATCACGGGGCTCTCATATTCTTTATTTGGAATCTACTGTTTAAATCAAGAAGTGGGTGGTTTCCTAAGGGTAGGAAACACTATGCCCAAAGAGAGCTCAAAAGATTCTGAGAAGGAACGGACTTATTCCCAAAATGAAATACGTCTAGCTGAATATTCATGTAGAGTTCTTATCTTTTTCTCATTCAGTTGTAGAAATTCTGTTTATATGCTGAATATATCACAGATCTTCTACTTTTTCAGTTGCCTTTAACTCTTTTAATTGTATCTTTCAAAGGACATATGCTCCTATTTTTGATGAAGCCCAACTTAGTCCCCTTTTTACAGTTATACTATTGGCATTTAGTTTAAGAAATCTCTGTATCTAGCATCTTCTAAAATTTTTATTGTACTTTTACCTTCAGTTTCGTTCAGTTGCTCAGTCATGTCTGACTCTTTGTGACCCCATGGACTGCAGCATGCCAGGCCTCCCTGTCCATCACCAACTCCTGGAGCTTGCCCAAATCCATGTTCATCGAGTCAGTGATGCCATCCAACCATCATCCTCTGTCGTCCCCTTCTCCTCCTGCTTTCAATCTTTCCTAGCTTCAGGGTCTTTTCTAATGAGTCAGTTCTTTGCATCAGGTGGCCAAAGTGTTGGAGTTTCAGCTTCAGCTGAAAAAACAAAAAAACAAAACCACCTTTTACTTTAGTTAACAATCTATTTGGAATGGGTTTTTGTTTGCAACATGAGATAGAGGTCACATTTTTTTTCTGTGTGGACCTCAACTGACCCAGCATTATTTATTGAAAAGATCATCGTTTTTCCTCTCTTTTGTGGGGTCAGCATGGTAAAAAATCAAGTGACCATATACACATGAACTGTTCCAGGACTCTCTTCTGTTCCATTGGGTTGTCTACCATTGTAACAACTCCACACCGTCTCTCATCATTTTACATTAATTTTTTATGTCTGGTAGAGCCAGTTCTTCCACTTTGTACGTCTTTAGGCTTTCCTTGACTGTGGCCCTCAGCATTCATGAATGATAGTTGCTCTGTCATGCCTGACTCTTTGCAACCCCATAGACTGTAGCCTGCCAGGCTCCTCTGTCCATGGAATTTTCCAGGCAAGATTACTGGAGTGGGTTGCCATTTCCTTCTCCATCAACATTCATAAATAAACTTTAGAATCAGTGGGTTAGTTTTTTCTTTTTTAATAAAAACAAAAGGAAATGAAACAAGCCTTATAAGGCTTTTGATTGGAATTGTTTTGAATCTTTTTTCTTTTCATGAATTTTCTTTTATGAAGAGAACAAGTGAATTTTACCCCTGGGTTTGGGAAGAAAGACATTTATTTTATTTTTCTAAAATCCTGAGAGCTGTACAGCAATGATAAATAGTAATCCAGTGATCTCTTATTTTAAATATTTATTTTTTAAGCAAAACAGTTTATTCACACAGATAATATCTCAGGTTTAAAAGGTTTCTGGTAAACTTCTTAAGTGAATTGTTTTCCTAAAACAAATAAGAGGCTTTATTATCTAAGCAGCTGGGTATTTCCTATTGCTTTGAATGTGAAGGGAAACCAACCACTCAGGATCTGTTAGAACAAGTCTGATTCCTGGGCAGAGGAAAGAAGATTTGTGTAATAATATGTTTTTAAGTGTATATCCTTGATGAAGATTATAAGACAAATCATATAATTTTATAAGTATTAATTATATTTATTTAAATGTTTTAAAAATAATCTTTATATAATCAATTAAGTGATATAATGACAGTGCATAAGA
The DNA here is from genome assembly GCF_032405125.1 of Capricornis sumatraensis. Classification (NCBI taxonomy): domain Eukaryota; kingdom Metazoa; phylum Chordata; class Mammalia; order Artiodactyla; family Bovidae; genus Capricornis; species Capricornis sumatraensis. The sequence continues at coordinate 44,462,924 of NC_091090.1, forward strand.
ATTACTAAATTGTCAAGAGAACTGGATGTGATTTTGAGGAGTCATGAAGCTCTACAGGCTTCGGTTTCTGACCTGTAAAATAGGACAGTTGAGATGATCTCTGAGGTTCCTTCTAGAACCAACACCCTATTTTTCTACCTATCTTAAATCTCCCTTCATAGTGCTAAAAACCACAGCCTCATTATTATATTATGGGTATAGTTTATAATTTGACTTCCAGGCTTTTATTATTTCAAGAAAATTTTAATGTTTTATATTTTAAAATGTCTTTAAGGGAATCATCAAAAAGATCTTCACCAGTATTGAAAAATTCATATGCTATTAAAAAATCACAAAAAATGTAGTATAGTACAAAAGTCCAGTTACAAGAATTCATAAGATCTCATGATCTAAAAGTACAGCACGATGACAATAATTAACAGTACTGTATTGTATATTTGAAATTTACTAAAAGAATGGGTCTTAAAACTTTTCGTCACACAAAAAGTTAACTTTCTGAGGTGATGAATGTGTTAACTAACCTAATTGTGCATATCACTGAAATTATATCTATATCTGTATCAAATCAAGTCATCACATTGTACACCTTAAACTTACACAATGGTATATGTTAATTATATCTCAATAAAGCTGGCAGAGGAATAAGGTAACATCCTGAACAGATAACCTTTCTGTAAGAAGACATACATATACATAGTCTTGGGGATCACTAGAGTAGAAGCAATGATGTGTGAAAATAAGAGGCATCCATGCTTAGACACTCATGGAATTAAGTACACATCAGTGAGATGGAAGTATCCCTAAAACCTTGACCTTCAACTCACTTTCCCAGCAGCTATTTTCTTCCGACTGGGAAACATCACATATATTTAATATGACCCAGTCCATCTCCCCAAATTATTTTTATTTCTATCCTTCTCTAGGTACCTGGACATGGATCCTGTATTCTTTTAGCTTCTCATGTCAAAGTCTGCTAATATATTAGTTATAAATATGACAAAAGGCTATATACACTCTCAACTAAATTAACCACCCCCCATTGTTTAGGTTTCTGAGTACAAGGTCAAGAGCAAGATCTAATTCAACTGACATGAAAATATTAGCTGAGTTACAGTTCTGCACTTGGCATAGAAAGATAGAATAAGGCCAATCAACCACCCCTAAATGTAGCGAAAACCAGGTTTTTATTACAACCAAAACATTCTGACTTCATGGAAATGTCAGCTTACTGATTAAAAGACCCACCCACCACCGACATTCCTCATGGTAGTGAGGCTCATCTCTTAACTGGCCAGGGACCTGGTGGGGGTTTGCTCTTAGGAAAACCATGAGGACTCCAACCAAAGAGGGAGCCACAAAGCATAGTTTTCTTCCCCCAAATTTTAAAACCAAATCAGCAATTCTCAGTTGAGATGTTTCCTCCAGAAGTCTAATTAAATATTTATAATTGACTTCTGGCTATAGGAGTTCAATATTTTTGGAACTGAGAAAAGAAATGTATGCCTTGTTTATCAGATTATAACGTAAAACCAGAGATGGCAGAAAGGGTGAACTTTATATCACTTTGATTTCACTTCCATGGGATACTCAAGAAGAAAAAATAAAAACAAAAGAAAATAGATGTTTGTGCTCACACTTAAACTTGGGAGAAAAAAACTACTTATGATTAAATAAAATTCAACTAATAATCTGATTATCAAAACCAAGACAAGAGGTGTGTTGACCTTTTTACACATTTATTCAGATTTCCTCTATTTTAATATAATCTGGTATTTGACATGATTAGAAAAGCTTTTAGAAGCAGGAATTACTTTTAATTGTACATTTTTTCTAGTTGCATTACTTAATTTTTTTTTTCTTTAAAGAAGGGTCTTATTACATATAAGAATTGAATGGGCCTAGCAGCATATCCCCAAATCTCTCATTTCAAGGCCATTTAGTTTTCAGTTTTGAACAGCAAAATTTTAGTTGAAACAAAATGCTGTGTTATTTATTTTTTGCCTTACAATGTGAACAATTATGAGACTGTGGATTTAGAGCCTTAAAAAAATCAGAGTGTGTAAAAAAGTGAGTCATATATTATATAAAACTCATTTCATATGTATTATAGTTATAATATTAAAACTAATTTATACAACTAATATGTATAAAAGTGAAAGTGTTAGTTGTTCAGTCCTTTCTGGCTCTTCGTGACTCCATGGACTGTAGCCCACGAGGCTCCTCTATCCATGGAATTCTCCAGGCAAGAGTACTGGAGTGGTAGCCATTCTCTTCTCCAGAGGCTCTTCCCCCATCAAGGGACTGAACCTGCATTGAAGGTGGATTCTTTACTGTCCGAGCCACCAGGGAAGCCCAATATTTATAAAACTAATTTAAAAAACTATATAGTGGCTTAGAGATGGCAAAAGACTTTCACATACATAATATACTATCTGTGTCAGGCAACATTCAAGAACTTCAAGGACTTTTATAAGTATTTCATTTTTTTCCTCTACAAAAACCCTGTCAGTAGGCATTTTTATCCTTCTCTGCTGGATGGGTACCTGAGGCTCAGAGAGATGAAGCAAAACCTCCAAGTCTCCCAGCTGGTGCATAGCAGATCTGGATCTCAAACCAAAGGGCATATCTCCAGGGGCATATCTTAAACTCTGCATTTTCTTCCTCATTTTTTTCCGCCTTTCTTTACGGGATATGATGGAAGAACTTGAAACAAATTTTCTACGGACAGATAATTGTTTTCTCTGCCCTAAGACAGAGCAAAATGGAAGGCAGGGTATAAGTGAAGAGAAACTTCTCTGGTGGTTCAGTGGTTAAGACTGTGCTTCCATTGCATGATGCAGGAACTTGATTCCTGATTGGGAATGAAGGTCCTGCATGCCACATGGCATGGCCAAAAAAAAAAAAGAGAGAGAGAGAGAGGAGGTGGAGAGATAGGGAGAGTAGAGCAGGAAACGCAGAAGGAAAGTACTCTGTGGTGTAATATTATTCTGGATGCACTCAGATCTTTTCTAGCTTCGAGCTAGTCTTTTTCAGTAAACACATTTTTTAAAATATTTGATCATGAGATTGGTTTTCTTTAAAGGTCTGATGTGAAATTTGGAAATTAGCATTTGAAACCAGGAGAAAATGACATTAATGTTATTCATGAGCTTTCTGAAACATTACGTTCAAATTTCTACTGATTAGCTGGTAAGAATAAAAGAGAGGTCAACTGCATTGATGGAAGGCAATTCTGCATGCGCACGTGTTCATGTGTGTGTCTTGTGTGTGTGAGTGTGATGCATGCATGTGTGTGATGTATGTGAGAACGTATGTGTAGTATGTACATAAGCATATCTGGTGTGTTGGGGTTACTTGGGTCAGAGGGAAGGAAGTGGTCAGTTAATGCCTGTAGGAAGTGGATAGTGGTGACACCAGATTGCAAAAGCTGGGCCATTCAGTTGAGGAGGACAAAAGACAGGCAGCGGAGAGAACCAGTAAGGTCAGGAGTGGGCAGCCTGGGTGCCTCCTCTTCCCAGGGAGGAATGGTCTCATACAGGCCTGAGAGGGAAGCCAGCTGCAGGAGCCCCACTGATCTGGTGATCACCGGGGGAGACAGAGGTCACAGCTTGTCCTCACAGCTTATGTCCACTAGCCTGTCAGAAGTATGATAGTTAGAGGGCCCTGGGGCTGCGTCTTAGAGTCTAGTCAACTACAAGCTATTTGTAGTAGAAAGCACGGCCACAGGAGCCATTCTGTGCCAGTCCTTCGGTTATCCACTCTGTGTATCCACTCTGCAAGGCAGGTTCACTATTCTTTATGATAAATGAGAAAGCAAGTCTCAAAGAAGCTGAATGACATGGCCACGGCCATGGAGCTGTTCTTAGCAGGGCAGGAGTGAGAGAGCCCCCAACTCATTTTCTTTCTCTCCCTGCTCACTCAGAACTCACTGCAGAAGTTTGCGAATGAGAATCCTATCCAAATCAGGCCTCCCCCAAAACACAGGTTGTGAGAGCACCTGTCAGTGTAAACAGAAGAGAGACTTAAATATCCCATTTCTAGAAAGGCATTTTGCTGGATCAGAGCTGAGTGCTCTACCTGGTTCTTCTATGACCTGGGTGAGACATCAGCAAGCAGGTGGGGAAAGGAATGGGGGAAAGTGGAGAGAGAGATCAAGTGAGGCCTCTTGCAGCCCCTCAAATTAAGTTGTGCTGGTGGTTGGTTCTGAAGGGAAGTACATCAAAAAGGATGCTGGCTCTCAGGAGGGCTCTGGGTACCCACAGGAGGGCAAGGCAGGGCTGCATATGCTGAGGACTCCGGCCTGGGGCAGCCCATCCAAGCTGGACTACAGGAGCCAATTTATAAGAGAAGCCACTGAGCCAGTGGCCCTCTTTAAGGCTCACACTGAAAATGTTGACCACAGCTCTATCTGACCTCCCACGTAAGTTTTTTACGGTATCTCTTCTCAACAATCACTGGGGTATAGTGGAGAATTATCCAGAGGAAAGAATGAGGAGCAGTAGCAGACCTTGAAGGTGCCAAATGCTCCTTTGAGACAAAGAGAACATCTGTAATTCTGACTCAGCTGTATCTCCAGGTGAGGTTCTATAAACCTTTTGCAGGCATGTCTTCCACGACCAGCACTGACCAAACTGTATTCTAGGCCGTCACTATTCAAAGTGTGGTCCTCAGACTAGCAGTTTCACCTTCACCTGGGAGCTTGTTAAAGTGCAGCATCTCAGCCCCATCCCAGAACCTTCATTTTAACTGAACCAGAATCTTCATTTTAACAAACTCCCCGGTCTCATGTCTACACCTTAAAGTTTGAGATGCCCTCTTGGTGTGATGGGTTCAGCTGTGTCCGACTCCGTGCGAGCCCACAGACTGTAGCCCTCCAGATTCCTGTGTCCATGGGATTGTCCCAGCAAGAGTATTAGAGTGGGTTGCCATTCCTGTCTCCAGGGATCTTCCCGACCCAGGGATCAAACCCTGGTCTTCTGCATTGCAGGCAGATTATTTACCATCTGAGCTACCAGGGAAGCCCCTAAAGTTTGAGAAGCATGGGTTTATTTGTCACTGATGTTAGTTAGGATTCAGGAAAGAAAAAAAAAATAGTTTTGGTGAATATATACACATACATATATACCTATGTTGTCTCAGAAAAGTATTCTCTCAAATTTTCTCTGACCCAGTGCTTTCCAAATGTATTTAACACAGAACTCTTGTTTTTAAATGAAAGAGGTATCAGCATCTCATAAGACACTACTGTTGGTTCTTTACAGAGATACCCAACTAGCTGCTGATGGGGTGGGAGCAGCTGGTGAAGAACCTGATTGAATACAACTCTGTTAAACAGAAGCAAGGGAAGTTTATTGGAGCTTCTAGATGCCATTTCAGAAATGAACTAAAAGATAGAATATAGAAAAGGATTATACGATGAAGGTGAAGAACATGACTGTGAATCTGCCCCTGAACAGCTGCGTGATGTTACCTAAGGGCTTTAATTTCTGTGAATGATAGTTTATCCTTTGTGAAATAGGGATAATCATAGAGCCTACTTCAACTGTGATGTTTGGAAAATGCTTATGAGAGATTAGCACACAGTAATTGCCCAATAAATTTCAGTTCTTTTTGATGTTAACTATTCTTAATATCCAGAGAGTAAAATGGAAAGAACATTGTAAGATTATATAGTTTAGAATTTCCCTATGTTTTTAGTTTCTGTTTTCCCAGGTCTGCTTCCTAAAGGGATTAGCAACAAAACAAAATGTACATGGTTTGTGTATTAGTCTTCAGGTACAGCAAGAACGTGGGCTATTTGTGGAAGCTGCTACCCTGTAGGCAGGCGGTCTTGGGAGAAACAGAACACAAAGGGACAGATAGGTTGCTTGTCACACCAGGAGGTGAGGAAAGCAGGCCAAGGCCCCGAATCCACTGCAGGGAGGAGAGAGGGGCCCTAAAGGGAAGGCTTGAATGTGAGAGGTCGTCCTGGTACAGTAGCACTGGAAAACTCTTTGAAATACCCTGATGCCTTAAAAAGAAAAAATACTGCATCTTAAAAATACTTCAGTAAAGAGAACTGAAGCATAATGAGGCATGAATTCTTCTCTAATATAGTTTATAGGTAGTGAGAGTCCCAGCTTCAACTTCAACTTTTTAGAATCTCTTAGATTAAGAAGTAGCTGAGTATTTAGGATGGATTGGTGGGGAGGCCCCATCAGAAGTCTATTAGCATGTAGGGATAAGGAAAGAACTCAATCCAGCTCAATAAATTTGATAGGGGAGGGCAAATTAAGGGTAGGGGGTTAACAGATACAAACCACTATACATAAAATAAATAAGCAACAAATACTTACTGTATACCCAATATCTTGTAATAAACTAATGGAATATAATCTGCAAAAACACAAAAAGCCACCCTGAGTCACTAGGCTGTACATATGAAACTAACAAAATATTGTAAATCAACTACACCTCAATAGAAAAAAAATCCCAGTATAAGAGGGATCTCCACAGGCCAGGTCCAATGGAGGTTTCAGAGAGATTTGGGGTAAAAACTGAAAATTCTGTCGTGTATCAGGGTGAGAGTTTTTGGTACCTCTCCAAGTGTGTACCCTCTTCACCTTGCTGCCCTCCCTTGAGGGCTTCAGCTCTCTAGCAATGGTGGTGGAAGGGTCCAGTCAGCATGGGCCACGGCCCTCCAAACCCAGCAGAACCCAACAGAAGTGGTACCCATGTTCAGCATCAGCAACTCTCCCTAGTAAATGTGGATCCACCCAGAAAAGGCCAGGGAGTCCTACAGATGCCACATGGCAACAGCTTGGGAGTGTTAGTTGCTCAGTTGTGTCCAACTCTTTGTGACCTCTTGGACCATAGCCGGCCAGGCTCCTCTGTCCATAGGATTCTCCAAGCAAGAACACTGGAGTGGGTTGCCATCTCCTCCTCCAGGGGATCTTCCTGACCCAGGGATCAAACCCGGGTCTTCTACATTGCAGGCAGATTTTTTTACCATCTGAGCCACCAGTCCAGTCCAACAGCTTGAGAGCATGTGTGCAATTCCTTAGGGAACGTCTCCCAAGTAGTTATGGGGAAAACGTCGTGGAGAGCTTTGGTTTCCCTGGTGGCTCAGACGGTAAAGAATCTGCCTGCAATGCAGGAGATATGAGTTTGATCCCTGGGTTGGGAAGATCCCCGGGAGAAGGGAATGGCAACCCACTCCAGTATTCTTGCCTGGAGAATTCCATGGACGGAAGAGCCTAGCGGACTACAGTCCAAGAGATCATAAAGAGTCGGACACGGCTGAGTGGCTAACACTACTACTATTATTACTTGGGGCAGCAGGGAGCAGTGAAAGCCAGCAACGTATGTGTTCTAACTAATATTTTTAAACAAAGTTACCCTTAGAAAAGGGCTTTCCTGGTAGCTCAGTGATAAAGAATCTGCCTGCCAATGCAGGAGACGCAGTTCAATCCCTGGGTCAGGAAGATCCCCTGGAGAAGGAAATGACAACCCACTCCAGTATTCTTGCCTGGGAAATCCCATGGACAGAGAAGCCTGGTGGGCTACAGTCCATGGGGTTGCAAAAGAATCGGATACAACTTAGCAACTAAACAATAACAACAACACACCCTTAGAAAACTTGAAAGATGTCTTCATGCCTTATAATAACATAAAATAGCACACACATAGGCAACACATTTCTACAAGAGGCTGATTACAAATAAAAAAGAGCCTAGAGGAATAGAACAAAACATCACTTACCCTGCTGAGTCACCTCCCAGTTCATTCGGAGTCCGCCTCAGTGTGCTCCTAGGAGGCCCTAACATCCTTCTCCCTTCATTTTCCCCTTTCTACGCCACTTTTCCCAGTGTCCTGGATCCATCCAACAGGGGACCCTTGTCATGAACATTGAGAAGACTGCATTCCTGGCTCTGTTCTGCTGGATGATGGTGGCTTCTTAGAGTCCCATAAGGTGCTTCAGATTCTTTAGGGTGGCTCATCCACAGCATTGAAACCACCTGGCTTCTTGTTAAAATACAGATTCTGATTCGGTAGGTCTGGGGTATAGGGCCCAAGATTCTGCATTTCTAACTAGTACTAGTAGTGTTGGTCTGTACTTCATACTTTGAGCAAAAATGATCAAAAAGAGAAGAAAATTTGTTTCTTGCTGACACTGATTATCATTCACAGCATAGCTTCAGATCATCATAGCTTCCTCATGAGTAGGTCAGTGATGGAACCTGTAACTAAAAGTGGTGGGAGAAAGGCTACCCTGGCTTTGGCCTGGGCCCCGGCTTCTGCTGTTCTTCTGGGGCTAGTTCATCTGAAGCTTGTCTCATTGTAGCTTCCATCAGCCTAATCAAGTTCGTTCTAGTCAATATGCAAGTTACAAAGATTTATCTTTCTGTGCTTGCAGTTTTTGAGATGGCAATCTTTGAAGTAAAGCCTTTGCCAACTGTATTTCCATTGATTTATTGTTTTTGTTCATAATTGTTAAGAGCTGCACAATTTATTCCATTGCTAAAGGTACAACTCCCCTTAGTGTAAAAACACTCACAAAAAGAGAAGAGAAAGCCTGATATAAAAGGACAGCAAACAAAACCCTTTGAATAACCAGATAAGCCCTCCTGTTTTCACGAATCCGGATAGTTTCTGGCCTTTCCTTAGAAGCCTTTTACTCTGTGGGTCTTTTCATGTCTCACCATAAAAATGTAGAGGTTTTCCTCGTGGCTCAGACAGTAAAGAATCTGCCTGCAGTACAGGAGACAGGGGTTCAATCCCTGGGTCAAGAAGATCCCTTGGAGGGGGGCATGGCAATCCACTGCAGTATTCTTGTCTGGAGAATTCCATGAACAGAGAAGCCTGACGGGTTACAGTCCATGGGTCCCAAAGAGTCGGGCATGACTGAGTAACAAAGCACGCGCGCTTGCAAAAAATGCTCCTCCCCAAAGTAACTAGTGTTTCAAACTCTACTTGCTGCCTTATTAGGCTACTGTCGTTTAACTACGCAATAATACACTTGTTTGATTTATTCACACATAAATTATTTCAACATGGAGCATGTGAAGTGATAGGAAGAACCTCAGATCCTAGGAAATAATATATAGGATTTTTGTCTTTTAACTTGTATATAATCTGTCAGTGAGCTGTGAGCTGAGGAACAGTTAATGGCATTTCACTGATAATAGGTGTTTAGAAGCTAACAGAGTGAAAAAAGAAAAGTGGCTTAACTCTGTTAAAGCGCTATTGATTATAGTTATTTAAGCTCAGTTTCTGTGCAGCTCAGTAGTCAATAGGCCTACACTTATATACATGTGAACATCTCATTAAACGTTAGTTTTTAGTGTGTATTTTATTTGATTCACACAATCAGCCATGTAATACAAGTGCAAGTTAAGAGTCTAAAATAGTGGGTTTCATGCCACAGACCTCATGAGACATATTTCATGTGTCTAATGTCCTAGTTCTTTTGGCATCTTTTCAATTATTGATGCCACTTGGATTAATGGTTATTGTCCTGTTGCCCTTAGGAATATGGCCTGAGTGCCCACATCAACATCTTATTTCACCATGTGATTCCACTACTGTTTTCTTTCTTCCTGTCTACAGCCAGTATTTCGGGGCCTTTGTTTGATGGTGGTTCTTTCCCTCTCCCTGGAATGTTCCTGTCCCTGATTCTGGTTCCCTGCTAAGTTATTCTTCAGGACTTTGCTTTAGAGGCCCTCCTCATCTCTCCCTTTCCTCCCTAAGACTAGATTTGATGCTCCCCTTTAGGTTCCTTACACTTGATCATTCCCCCATTAAGATTTTTTCACACTCTATAAACATTAATTGTTTATGTATTTGTGTTCCTTTCTAGACATGAGCTCCTTGGGAGGAAGGAATTAGTTTTAATCATTATTGTATCCTCTGTGCTTAGCACAGCTCAGGGCAGTTAATAAAAGTCAACAAAAATTTGTTGAATAAATAATTGAATGAACAAGCCCTTCTCTCCTGTTCAGCCCCCAGAACACTGTTTTCTTCCTGTTTCAGAGGAAAATGGCAGGCTGGTTGGAATAGATTATTTTCAAGACTATTTGTGATTAATGTCCAAAGCCATGTTAAAATTTGGCCCATCATTTTTTTTTTTCTTTATAAATCAACATCAGTCTGGCTGTATCCACAGCCTACATTTCATTGACATAATGCATCCTTCATTATTGTTTCATCGTGAGTTTTCTAGTATAAGAGCAAACTAAAATGCTTTGCTTTATTTTAAAATGCCCAGATATATTGGAATACTATGAAGACACATTAGAAATTAATTTTATAATTAAGGAACAGAGTTAGTTCAAAACTAACAGGTCCAGAGTTTCATTTTATTCCCCCAATGCCCTGGTAAGTCATCATCATAATATTCAGTCTATAGTAGGTTCCCTATAAATGTGAGATATTTTCTTTATAACCTCTTCGTTTATCTTCTTCTGCTATACACTCAGCTTCTCCTTTAAGCATTGACCTTCGGGAAAATAGACTTCAAACTCTAAAGAGGATAATAGAACACTGAAATTTAATTCATTTCTGAAAAAGGGTTAGATGCTCCTCCCCTCTTACATGCGCTAAGCCTCAGTCCTTCTTAAGCTTCAGCTCAATTCAACAAGTGGTTACTGTACATCTTCTATGTGCCCAGAACTATATTAGGCTAATCCAGTGCAGCTACTAGGGTGATTATACAAATCTATGATGCTGCCAGTTTTTAAGCAGCTTCAAAGTCCATCTGTAATTACTCCCTTAGGAACTGGTACAAGTATTTCCATAAGCTCATTCATACTACTGGTCTCTGTGCCTTTAAATCTGCTCTAACACCCCATCCCTGATCAGCTCATTCTTTGCATCCCGGACAGAAAGCACGTTCCATTGGGAATAGACATTCACACAGCCTATACAGTAATTTCTATAATGGAGTAAAAAAGATCCTACAAGGTATGTGTAATATATATGTGTGTGTGTGTGTGTGTTTATATATATGTATATATATATATATATAATACATATGTATAAACACTATTAATGACAATTTGCAAAGTGTAACCCAATCTTCCCTCGTGGCTCAGACAGTAAAGAATCTACCTGAAATGCAGAAGACCTGGGTTCTGTCCCTAGGTCAGGAAGATCCCCTGGAGAAGAGAATGGCAACCCACTCCAGTGTTCTTGCCTGGAGAATCCCATGGACAGAGGATCCTGGTGGGCTGCATGGGGTTGCAAATAGTTGGACACGACTGAGAGACTAACACTTTTACTATGAATCAATAAAAACCAGAGCAGACTCCAAGAAGCCTGAGATGGTGTGTCACACTTCAGTGGAACAGTTACACTCACTTTTATTCTTCTGAAGCCTATTTTGAAAATCAAATATATATTGAAAGTTAAGGCTTTCGCTTAAACTCACACAGCAAATAAATCATCAGGCAAGCCTGCAATTCATTTCTCTGAGTTCTCCTGCTGTGGTTAGCTATTGTGGAGGTGGCCAGATGGGAATTAACTTCACCAAATATTTTGCAATACTTTTGCACAGTGAGGTGAACTAAGGATACAGTTTTAATATGGATAAGAGATTCCTTTGTGGACTTTATAAGCCCTTTAAAGTTATGTAAATACCAGCATCCATTTCCATGGATACAAAATGGGATCAGCTGTAGAAGGGAAAAGAACTTTAGGTTTCTACTTGGAAGACTTGTCCAAGCATTTGCTGAATTTACACGTTTCAGTTCCTAGTTTAATATGTACTGAAGGAGGTGATGGGGAGTCGGGGGGGATGGTGTACATACAAATTGGCCATTTGTATGAGATGCTTGTACATCTGGAACTGCCTCTTTTGTGTTTGTAGACACATAGGTTATCTTTTGTATGTTGATGGAAATGTGAGCTTGATGGATGTTCCTTTCAAATAGATAGATGATGACTGGCGAAAACTGAGCAGCGGGGATTATGGGTCTCAGGACAGGAGTTGACTAATGGGGGAAGCAGGGAATGCAAACCTAAGAAAAGAAGGTGTAAGAGGAAATGATAAATTTAACTGAAAGCAAAACCATAGCGGTAAAACAATAAGAGATATTAAACTCATCTCTAGACCTGGATGGCATCACAGACTCGATGGACGTGAGTCTGAGTGAACTCTGGAAGATGGTGATGAACAGGGAGGCCTGGCGTGCTGCAGTTCATGGGGTTGCAAAGAGTCGGACACGACTGAGCAACTGAACTGAACTGAACTGAGACTGTTATTTGGTTAAAGATAAAGGAGAGAAGTGTCTTCTGGAACTTGACACTGGTAAGGAGAATGGAGATCAGTTCAGTTCAGTTCAGTTGCTCAGTTGCGTCCGACTCTTTGTGACCCCATGGACTGCAGCATGTCAGGCCTCTCTGCCCATCGCCGACTCCCGGAGTTTACTCAAACTCATGTCAGTGATGCCATCCAACCATCTCATCCTCTGTCATCCCCTTCTCCTCCTGCCTTCAATCTTTCCCAGCATCAGAGTCTTTTCAAATGAGGCATTTCTTCCCATCAGGTGGCCAGAGTATTGGAGTTTCAGCTTCTGCATCAGTCCTTCCAATGAATATTCAGGACTGATTTCCTTTAGGATGGACTGGTTGGATCTCCTTGCAGTCCAAGGGACTCTCAAGAGTCTTCTCCAACACCACGGTTCAGAAGCATCAATTCTTCAGTGCTCAGCTTTCTTTATAATCCAACTCTCACATCCATACATGACCACTGGAAAAACCATAGCTTTGACTAGACAGACCTTTGTTGGCAAAGTAATGTCTCTGCTTTTTAACATGCTGTCTAATGGAGATGCTATAACTAAAAATGCAGGAGAAAAGCAATAGCTCAGGTTTAAGGGGCAGGTGTGTGTGTGCTTATTAGATTTGGATAAATTCACTCAAAAAAGATGCTGTCAACAACTGGAACCAAGACTAGGTACCCAAGCAGCCTGGGGGTGGGATCATTTAGACCAGAATCAGCCAGACTTCTTTGGGATGCCTGACTGGACTGAGTGTGTCTCATCATGGTTCCCCACAAGATGGGCACATGGGAAGCTTGGGAAGACAGGAAATAAGTGTCTGTGCACCTTGCTACAGACACAATGAATTGTAGTTTCTTCACCATAATGGGCACAGAGAATGGAAGCCCATCACTCCAAAATCACTGCAGATGGTGACTGCAGCCATGAAATTAAAGGATACTTGCTCCTTGAAAGAAAATCTGTGACATACCTACACAGTGTATTAAAAAGCAGAGACATCGCTATGCTGACAAAGGTCCATAATAGTCAAAGCTATGTTTTTTCCAAGTCATTTGTGGATGTGAGAGTTAGACCATAAAGAAAGTTGAGCGCCAAAGAAATAATGCTTTTGAACTGTGGTTTTAGAGAAGAATCTTAAGAATCCCTTGGAGTGCAAGGAGATCAAACCAGTCAATCCTAAAGGATTGACTTCAGGATTCATTGGAAGGACTGATGCTGAAGCTGAATCTTCAGTACTTTGGCCACCTGATGTGAAGAACTGAGTCATTTGAAAAGACCCTGATGTTGGGAAAGATTGAAGGCAGAAGAAGGGGATGACAGAGGATGAGATGGCTGGATGGCATCACTGACTCAAAGGACGTGAGTTCAAGCAAGCTCTGGGAGATGATGAAGGACAGGGAAGCCTGGCGTGCTGCAGTCCACGGGGTCACAAAGAGCCGGAAACGACTAAGCAACTGAACAACAACATCCAACTCCTATATTTTCCAGTCACGTTCATATTTTGTGCTTTTCATTTGAATTTGTGGATTAAAAGCCTTGGGACATATGAAAAGGTTTTAACCACCTTCAGATAAGTAGGAAAGGCTGCAGGAAGTAAAAGAGAATCAGGTGAATGCTCCGTTGTGTCTGACAATTTTGCAACCCTGTGGACTGTAGCCCGCCAGACTTCTCTGTCTGTGGGATTTCCCAGGCAAGAATACTGGAGTGGGTTCCTTTTCCTACTCCAGGGGATCTTCCAGACCCAAGGATCGAACCCGTGTCTCTTGCATTGGCAGGAAGGTTCTTCACCACTGGTTCTACCTAGTATCAGTTAGGCCTTCATGATATCTCTAGACTCCTAATGTCAGTTGTCAGGTAACATTCCATCCACCTGCTTCCTTTTTGGCAGAGCTCAAAATTTGGTTTAGAATCTTTTTTTACCTCAAGTGATGCAGGGGAGGTTGATCCCAGCCCTAGCCCAGCTCCAGGGGCAAATCCTGACTCATTTAAGCTAACTTCAGTGCTCCTGCTTCTCTTGCCCATGGATCATTTAGGACTGAGCTGTGGTCCATTGTGACCAATAAGTTGAGAGAGAAGATGTTCTGGGGGGCTTCTGGGAAAGGTTTCCTCACTCTGAAAAGAGATATTTGGGAATATGCAGTCTCTTCTTCCTTTTGACCTGGTTGTGTCTGCCCAGAGAGGCAGCAGCCAGCTTAATCCATGGGGAGAGTGAGCCCAACTCACTGATGATACACCCATGACGATGATACACCCAGGGTGGCAGAATCGAATCAGCATCTTTGATGACCTTTTTTCAAACCGATGAATTTAGTGATCTTGGACATTTTCTTTCGTGGAACACTAAATTTCCTGGTAGTTTAAACCACTTCCAGTTGGTTTTGTTTCTCTTTCTTGCAAGCAAAAGCATTTTGATGGAGACACACACTACTGTCTAGAAATGCCTGCGAAGATTGTATTAGTAACATGGGCACCTGGCAAGGTTAAGTAGGAGGCATGGCTGTTTCCTCCTCTTTCCATTCTAGGTCATTCCGCCAGCCTCTGGAAGTAGTCAGAGGCTTATTTGTACAGCTCCTGACCCATGCCAGAGATTGTTGCCCAGGTTTTTGCTGATGAATCCTGGAAACAAGAATCAGCTTGTATGAGCTCTGTCTTTCCATTTGCCTATTTCTTGTGAAGACCAACCCTTCACCGTCCAACCATCTGGACTCTTAGATGCTAAAGCTCCAGGATCTCCTCAGTCAGTGATCCCTAATCGAGGATTAGTCCCAACATGATAACAAGGTAACATGGTGACAAGGTAACATGGTAACAAGGCAACATGGTAACAAGGTTGTGGTCCCCTCCCCAGTCAGAGGCCACCAGCAGCCAGAACACTCAGGAAAAGGAGATAAGCTTTAACATGCCATGGGAATGTGAGCTCCATGGAAAAGTGAACTCCATGGATGGGAGCATCTGGGAGAGACCTTGCAGGGTGAAAATGAGTGGAATTCAAAGTCAGGATGCAGGGATATATCCCACACTACATGGGATACAATTCAGGGCCCTCATCCTTGAACACAGTTGGTTGTGATGATTCAACCATATTAGGGTAAACAGCCAATATCTTCCTAGTTTTGGATCTTGCAGGACTAACAGTGTGAGGAGAGCAATACTATTATTTGGGTGTATTATGTAAAAGTAGTACAAATTATAGTAGTTCATATAATGAGCATATTATTTGTGCCTAATTACCATGCCCCCATAAAAACTCTGCACACACTAAGTACAGTGTAAGCTTTACCTGATAGCCTGTGTTCTCAGCTTTCCTAGAGTTACTCTACATCACTGCCATCAGCTAATGTAGTACTTAGTGCTAACTCACAACCTTATCAAGTGGGAGCGGCCACTGCCTATAATTTGCCTACATGCTTCCTAACATTCCTGTTCATCATGGGTTTTATTTTTGCATCAATTATTTATTTTTTGATCACATCTATGGCATGTGAGATCCTAGTTCCCCGACCAGGGACTGAATCCATGCCCCTTGTAGTGGAAGCACTGGACTCCCTGGGAAGTCCCCCAGGCACTTTTCTAAAGTGCTTTACAAATATTATTTCACGGTAATGTTTCATAAATATCATCTTTATCATAACCCCATGACATAGTGTAGAGAAGGGAATGGCTACCCACTCCAATATTCTTGCCTGGAGAATTCCATGGACAGAGGAGCCTGACAGGCTACAGTCCATGGGGGTCGCAAAGAGGCGGACACACCTGAAGCAGCTAACACTTTCACAACATAGTGTGGCAGAGACTCTTGCCCTGCTTCTAGGCCCCCATTCCAGTCTGCTTACTCCTGCAGTACCAGCAGACAGTCCGTGAGGATGGGCAGTGAGGACTACGTGTCAGATGTAAACATCCTGGTCGCCCCACCCTACCCAGAGCCTCCGAAGGTCCCAGCATGGCTATGCCCCACTGCCCTCAGGAATGACCCCCTCTTTGATGGCTCTTCATGACCTTCTCTCCGTTTCACTTGCCTTCCCCCTTCACTTGTGCCTCCTGGGATCTCATCTGAAATTATCACCTGCACCCTAGTTCTTTCCCCAGGGTCTGCTATAGGACCACCCAAGCTACAACACTGAGTTCTAGTATTGGGTTTACTAAATTGTGTCCGACTCTTTTGTGACCCCATGGACTGTAGCCTGCCAGGCTCCTCTGTCCGTGGAATTGTCCAGGCCAGAATAACTGGAGTGGGTTGCCATTTCCTTCTCCAGGGGCTCTTCCCAACCCAGGGCTCAAATCTGTGTCTTTTGCATCTCCTGCATTGCAGGCTGATTCTCTACCATTGTACCACCTGGGAAGCCCCGAGTTCTGTTATTATCCTTTTTATAGACAGATAAACTGAGGCACAGAGTAGTTTAGTAATTTGCTCAATCAAGGTCATCCAGCAAGGAAGTGCTGGAGCTGGCATCTAAATTCAGGCTTTAGAGTCCGTGTTCCTAATCACCATGCTAGTCTGCCTCTATAAATCATACTTTATAACTGGTGAACACGTCCACCTTTCACTCATCCATACTAAAATGTCTACTATCTGGTGGTTTATCCAAAAGATTGCCAACTCATATTATTTCTCCTTAAGCCATGATCTTGCCCAGCTGGAATCTATTTTGCAGCTATCACTGGGAGTCCCAAAACATGGCTTGACTTTGGGTTGGATAGTTTCGGGAAGTCCGAACGTCTGGTCAATAAGCATGTTTCTTGCCAGGATCTTCTGAATGAGCCCAGAGGTCAGTGACAGACTCAACTGCTGAGCCTGTGGCTTACTTTTCTCCCAGCTGCCAATCGAATGACTTGTGACTGTTTCTCCTTTTCCCAACCTTGTGTTTTTTAAGAGGTACATGATATTACTTTCCCATTAACCAGTACACAACATTGCCCATGCTTAAAGAAGTGGGTTAGGCCCAAAGAAACTTCTGCCAGAGATGTAACCATGCAGAAGGGAAGCATGACTAGTTCTGTGCAGACAAAAGAGATCTCCTCCTGTTTCAGATGAGTCAATGGGAACAGCGTGATTAGTTTGGTAGAGTTGTTACGCTAAATGTTTGTTTGGGAATATTTTGTGCGTATGGTAATTTCTGCTGAGCCTAGCATCACAATATTTGCTTTATGCGTTTGCACACAGGTGTCAAAAGCACGTTTACCCACATTCACATCAAAGGCACCCATTTGTTAAGCTAGGCAATCAAAAGGATATCTCATTATGCATCATTTATGCCACTCTGCCAATTTGGAACTTTTTCCCCCTTTCTTTAGGAAACCATAGTAACTCTGAATCACTGAAAGTGTTGATATCTGTTTAACCACACTTTGATAATAGTATCTGCCTTTCCAGTCAATGCTTTTAGAACTGTCTAGAATATACCTGTCTTTGTTCAGGCTGCTATAACAAAGTCAATAGACTGGTTGGTTTATAAACAACAAATAAATTTCTCACAGACCTGGAGCCTTGTAGTCTGTGATTAGGGTGCCAGACTGCTTGGTCTCTTCTGGAGTGCTGACTTGTTTCATCCTCACATGGCAGAGAGCAGAGAGAGGAAGCCAGTTCTCTCATGACCCTTCTAAGGATGCTAATCCCATTCATGACAGTTAACCTCAGGACTGACTCTAATCCTAATTGCCTCCCAAAGGCCCCACCTGCTAATTCCATCCCATTTGGGGGCAGGGTTTCAACATATGCATCTGTGAGGGATGTGAACATTTAAGTCCATAACAATACCACATTACAAAGCAGAGAAAGATGCCACTTGACACTGAATGAAAATACACCAAGAAAGTAGAAAAATCTTCCATGTAGACTTTTCCTTTTCAGCCAGATTCATGTAGGAACTGTTTACATATTCTAGACTTAGAGATAAGGGATAACTCTTTATATATTCTAGACTTGGGGACAAGGTCTTCTGCTAGCATAATGAGTGCTTCTTAATCTAAACTCTATCTTCTCAAGAAGGTTTTCTGCAGGTCACAGAGGTTGAAGTAGAGAACCACACACAACGCACATTAACTCTTGCAATGCCTGAGAACAAAGCTGATCCAAATACGCAGCTAATTGTCCTGCCCTAGCTTAACAATTTCATCAAGGTCATTTACAAAACTCAGTGACTTTCAGTTGTCCCGAAATACCTGGCAATTGCATGCATCGTCTCAGCTTTCAACCATAATTAATTGCTGATGAATCACCAATCCAGACAATGAATCTTACACTGGGAAACCCTCTCTTCATTGCACTTTGGCTAAGAGAGAAAGGATTATTCTGAAACCATAAAGCAAATAAATGACTACCATTTCATAAAAATACCTGGAATTTACGAAACTCTACAGCCTGAGCTTGCTGGGAATCCGTCAGAAGCAAATCTGCTCAGAGAATTTATTGTTTGTTGATCAAAGAAGAGTGACTAATGTTCCTCCCCTCGGGAGGTTTTGTTGGAACCATGACGGAGACTAAAAGTCGTTTCCCGAGTGACAATGACTTGAAGTCATTACCTGCCACCCTTACCAGCTTGGTCACGCAGGGAGCCACCTGGAAAGTGCAAACAAGGTGCGAATCACAAAGCTCCTGAATGTTTGGGGGCTTCCTTTTGGGGACAGTGATCCTCAGTGAAGGGACAGAGAAGAGAAGAGCAGGAGCACGAGGAGTATGTCAAATCACTCAGCTCTTCAAGCTGTCAAGGCCCCTGGCCTCTCTTCCTCCCCCAAGGATCCTGACACACTTCACCCGGCCTGCGCCTCCGAGCTGAGCAAAGGCTGAAGCTAGCGTCAGTGTGTTTCCACTGCTCTTTACAGCTCCCCTGCTTGTCAATCATCTGTAAGGGCTGAGCTCCCTCAGGTATCGAAGGTGCTTATGGCTCCGGAGTTTCAAAAGGCAGGACCCGCTCACTAGCTTTCCTCCTTCCATTGGTATTCAGACCCACGGAGCTTCCCCGAGCGACCTCTCCCTATTATCTCTTCTTGGCTTTGCTTCCTGCCCCAGTTCTTCCAGCTCTTCTCCTTGCTACGTTACTCATGGCTTTTATTTCTCACTTAGTAATTTATTCCAGATTTCATTCCTGCTTTTACACCCACTTAACCCAGGTTTTTATCTTGAAAAATGACTGCTCCGAATTGACCAGAAAACGAAAAAAGAGCAAATTATCAGTTTGTTGTTTTTTTAAGAGAGTTCCGAAATTATTGCATTTTTAATCTTAACAGCTGTCTCTGAATTTGCCATTAGATGGTGCTTCTCAACTTTGGCGACACATGGGCGCCATCTGGGATGCTTTAAAAAATACTGATGGCTGGACTCAGCCCCTGAGGTTCTGTTTTAAGTGGCCTGGGAGTAAGACTTGGGCACAGGGAGTTTTAAAAGCTCCCCTGGTGATCCTTCTGGGCAGTCAGTGTGAGTCTCCACCACGGGCAGCCCTGTCTTTGGATGTTTAAGATCCTTCTATCTCTTCTTTCAGTTTAATTCTCTTCCCTTAAGATTCCCTTGTATATCAGGAAAGCTCTACTCTAGGTTTTGTGCAACTACTGCGTAACTGGGCAAGTCCCTCCCTCAGCCTGAGCCTCAGTTCTTGTCAGTGAAAGCTCCAGGCTCCACCCCATGAGGCTGTGACATGGCACCGCCCGCACTGCAGACCAGGCTCCCGGGTTAGAACTCCTGGTCTGCACCGCAGTGCGCAGTCAGGGTTCAGGGGGAACCCAATGAAACCGAACCAACTAATGGTGCCTGTAGTCTTGAAGGGATTCCCTTGCCTGTCACCAATATGCCCCTGCTGTATGCACTGATAAGTCACCTCTTGGGACCCCAGATTGACTATTTCCAGCTCCTAGCTCTCAGAATTTCTGTGCCTCTCTCTGGGTACCAGTCAAGTGTCCAGGACTACCATGTACATTAGCCAAGTTTTGGACTCTATGGCACAGGCCTTGAGGCAGTCCAACAGAATTCTCCCCTCCCCGATCAATGCATGTAGCCGTGGAACTGGAGAGGATCCAGAAGGTGTGGAGGAAGCCAGCCAGGCAGGGGCAGAAATTTCCCTTCCTTCCCTCTTAAGAACATTCATTGGTGCCTCTTTTATTAGAAAGGGTGGAAGCATGTGAACACGTGACTGGAACACATGGATTCCAACCCTGATTGTGCCGATGAGAAAACAAAGGCAGGAAAAACACATGCAAAGGCAGGTTTACTAGCTAAACCCCAGTGGTTTTTTCCCAGATGTCACTGTCTCCTCACTGGTAGTAAGAGGATGCCCTGATTTATGCAGGTCTTTACTGAGAAGTGGGGCTTCCCTGGTGGCTCAGATGGTAAAGAATCTGCCTACAGTGCAGCAGACCCAGGTTTGATCCCTGGGTCAGGAAGATTCCCTGGAAAAGGGAATGGCTACCCACTCCAGTCTTCTTGCCTGGAGAATTCCATAGACAGAGGGGTTACTGTCTATGGGGGTCTCAAAGAGTCAGACATGACAGGTGACTAACACTTATGGAGAAGTAGAGTGTGTTTAAAAGAGAAGGAAAAGAAACCAAGGGGAGATGAGAGCAAAAATGTCACAACCCATGAACTTACATTCCATGACACTCAAAACTCAGTCTGTCCTGAGCCTTTGCCCTTGCTTTCCTCTCCTCTGGAATATTTTTCACCCATCAGTGCATGGTTCATCCTTTCTCCGTGAGTCATCTCCTCACTACCCCCATCACTTTTTACCCCATTGCTCTGCTATTTTTCCCATCACACTGATTGATTGACACAATTATATTATTTTTTTATCGGCTGCATGTTTACTAGACCATGAGCTCCTGAAGGGATGGATTTCGCTTGTCTTTTGTATAGCTCTGCTTCCGTGCCTAGAACAATATCTGGCAAAAAAAAAAAAAAAAGAAGCGTAGAGAATGAATAAAGGATGAATGAATGAATGAGTAAGTAAATCTTTGGAAAGGAGACATGTCTGTTGTTCCAGGGGCATGAGATACAGTGGTCCGCATGCCACTGGCTTTACTCGCTGCCTCAGGCCCTGGCCTTGCTCTGTTCTGCTCTGTAGTTCTTACCACCTTCTGACTTACTCTGTCATTTGTTTACTATCTATGTTTCCCACTAGAATGCAAACGTTATGGAGAAAGGGACTTTTGTTATTGTCTCTAACATCCCTTGCTTTCTCCCCAAAGCTAGGACAGTACCTGGCAACAGGTACCGTTGCCATACTGAATTCCATAGTAGGAATTCAGTAAGTATCAGTTGGTAAATACATGATCACCTCTCTCAGAAGATGTAAAATCCACAAATCTTTGGCAAAGGCAATATTTTTCAAGCGTGTCTCCTTTTTTCACTCAGCCTCTATTTTTTCACTCTTTTCCTTTCTGAAATCGCTCCCTCCCTCCACGGTGGGCAGTGGCCTGTAGACTTCTTCTTTTCCTTCCATCCAAACACAGCAGATCTCCACATCAACCTCTAGCCCTTAGGCTGATCAGCCCTTAGGCTGATTTCTTTCACTTCTTCCTCTGTATCTCTGCTCTTGCTGTTTTCGCCCGCCTTCCCCAATGCCTTTCTATCTACCAAAGGTCTGTGTGTGCCTCAGAGCCAGCTCTTTCCTGAAGCCTTTCTGGCCCACAAGCAGAAGTGCACTTTTCCTTCTCTGGAGTGCTGTGGTACTTGCTGCCCCTTTAGTGGTACTTAGGGCACATCAGAAGAGATGGCGACTCTTTAAAGATTATGTTGGTAAGATTTTAATCCAAAAATGTGTTCCCAAGACTTGGGGATGGGTCTCAGTGGCAGGGAGTCAGTTTCCCGCTTACTCTTAGGTTGACACAAGAACCTTTAAGCATCACCAACATCTTTCTTTCTACACAACTGAGGCCACTTTCAGCTCTGGGCCACAGAGCTCCTCCTATTCTTATACCCTGGAGAATTTCAATAGCTTTGCCGCAAATGAGGTTAGAAGCACAGATTCCAGAACGTTCCCATCTGCAGCTTTTATCTGTTCCCTCTAACCCCCTACCTGCACTCCAGCCTCTGAGTCTCTGCGGAGGGAGGGTCTCAGGACCAGAGGACTTTGTTTTTCCCTTTCAAACTCCTCCAGCCTTTTCTTCTTCCTCCAAAAGCTCATATTATCTCACAGCCTGTAGGCAACTCTGGTCTGCTCATAATAAATACCCTCCTTCCTCCCTCCAGCCATCAAATTAGCATTTTATGTGTTTACTTCATTTCCTAGTAGACAATGTTAACTATGTCAGCTAGTTAACTATGTCAGCTGTAGGTTTCTACAGATTCAAAAGCCTAAGGCAGGAATTTCTACCTTAAACAGACCATGGAATTAGGGGGTCTTAAAGGAGGCTTTTTAAGACCTCCCCAATGCACTTTCTCTCCTGCTTGTCCACCCCCAGTTTTCATGGGAAGCACGAAGCAATCAGGAATGTGGGTGGACTTTTCTATTTTCTCAGGAGAAGTTGTATCAGGAGTGGGAAACAGTGATGAATGACGAGATTTTGATAGATGGAATATTTTCAGATCTGCTTAGAGATTATTCAAGGCAAACAGACATTCCTTGTACTTCTTCAGAGGCAAATTTAATATCTCCATAGTGTTACTTTTTATGTCCTAAAAAGTACATTTTCATCCTTATACGTAATCTATCGATTAGTTACAAGCTGCATGCTCGGTGCAAGCATCTTTCGGAGAAAAAACAATATAAACGTAGGATGGCTTATGTGATGTCTCATAATTCCCCACCTTGTTAAAAATAGCTAAATTCAATGTTATTCATTTACTTACTGATTAATTTACTCATTCATTCATTCTTTCACTCACTCAATATACACTGGAGTCATGACTCTGTGGGCTTCCTGGTGGATCAGTGGTAGAGAATCTGCCAGCCAATGCAGGAGACGCGAGTTTGATGCCTGTGTCAGGAAGATCCTCTGGAGAAGGAAATGGCAACCCACTCCAGTGTTCTTGCCTGGAGAATCCTATGGACGGAGGAGCCTGGTGGGCTCCAGTCCATGGGGTCGCACAGAGTCGGACACGACTGAGTGACTAAAGAGAAACAAACAATGACTGTGCTGAGCACTGACGGGCGGTGAGGATACAGTCGTGACCGTGACCCAGGCCCTGTCGTCCTGGGTCTTATGTGGAGATGAAAGGAGTCAGATGGTAAACGAGTAAACATACAAGATAATTAAAGACTAGAATAAATGCCTTCACTTGGCCTTAGGTAAGTGAGTCAAGGAAAGCATCTTGATTTTTGAGCTGAGACCTAAAGAATGATAACAATCAGGCTTTAAAAGAGCTGGGGTACCTTCTTCTAGGTGGAAAGGGCAGCAGGTACAAAGGCCCTGGAGCATGAGAAGGCTCAGTGTATGATCCGAAGGAGGCTGGTAGGACTGGAGCCCAGTGAGCTGGCTGCCCCGGGAGGAGGAAAGGCAGAGCCAAGCAATTGCTTTCTGGTCTCTAGGCCTCTGAGAAGACTTCCTGTTTTCAACAAAACCCTTGAATTTGGAATATTCATTAACCTAGGAGCGCCTGTACTTCAGATGTTCCAGACATCTGAAACTTTCCTGGCAAACAGGAACCTTTACTGGAAAAAAAAAAAAAATCACAAAATTCTGCTTGGGATGTCTACAAATCTTTGCCTCAAGAAACCTCCTTGCAGCCAAAGTAACATTTTTCTCAATATGGGAGACCTGGACTCATTGCTGGTACATTATGGAATTCTGTAAAGTACAAAGAAGGAATTCAAATTTATAACAAACACAGCTTCTGTCCTTGGATCACATGAACTCTTTAAAATATACCTGGTCTTGAAGAAGTGACGATCATGTTCGCACAAGTAATCTTGAGCTTAAGATAATCACCAAGACGACAGAGCTGCCAAACATGTATTAAGAGATAGCCCAGTTTTCCTTCTCTTGTATCCCTTGAATTTTTTATCACGCAATAAAATGTTTGCAAGAAACACTAAAGCAATATAAAATGTAACTCACTGAAAAATGTCCTATATTTCAGATTAACAAGAGATAATTCTTATAAACTATTGGCATACTGCTACTGCTAAGTCACTTCAGTCGTGTCCGACTCTGTGCGACCCCATAGACGGTAGCCCACCAGGCTCCCCTGTCCCTGGGATTCTCCAGGCAAGAACACTGGAGTGGGTTGCCATTTCCTTCTCCAATGCATGAAAGTGAAGTTGCTCAGTCCTATCCGACTCTTAGCGACCCCGTGGACTGCAGCCTACCAGGCTCCTCCTCCATCTATGGGATTTTCCAGGCAAGATTACTGGAGTGGGGTGCCGTTGCCTTTTCTGAAACTATTGGCATAGTCCCCAACAAATTCTTAATTACCATTCAGTTCGGTTCAGTTCAGTTGCTCAGTCGTGTCCGACTCTTTGTGACCCCATGAATCGCAGCACACCAGGCCTCCCTGTCCATCACCAACTTCCAGAGTTCACTCAGACTCACATCCATTGAGTCAGTGATGCCATCCAGCCATCTCATCCTCTGTCGTTCCCTTCTCCTCCTGCCCCCAATCCCTCCCAGCATCAAGTCTTTTCCATTGAGTCAACACTGCATGAGGTGGCCAGAGTACTGTAGTTTCAGCTTCGGCATCATTCCTTCCAAAGAAATCCCAGGGCTGATCTCCTTCAGAATGGACTGGTTGGATCTCCTTGAAGTCCAAGGGACTCTCAAGAGTCTTCTCCAGCACCACATTTCAAAAGCATCAATTCTTCAGCACTCAGCCTTCTTCACAGTCCAACTCTCACATCCATACATGACCACTGGAAAAACCATAGCCTTGACTAGACGGACCTTTGTTGGCAAAGTAATGTCTCTGCTTTTCAATATGCTATCTAGGTTGGTCATAACTTTTCTTCCAAGGAGTAAGCGTCTTTTAATTTCATGGCTGCAATCACCGTCTGCAGTGATTTTGGAGCCCAGAAAAATAAAGTCTGACACTGTTTCCACTGTTTCCCCATCTATTAGTTGTCCTTATTATTGAACAGAAAGGATAAACCCCAGCCTCAATGAAAAGAGTTTAGGTATTCACAGGAACAAAGCCCTCAGGTTTTAACAGGACAAAATCTCAAATCATTTTGTTTAAGAAGGAAACTACAACCTTCAAACTGTACGTAAGCATACTTTTATTTTTGAACCTGAAAATATTCCTGGATTTGTAAAAGAAGGCACTGAGAATGCCATAATTGGAATGACTTTGTTTACTTATTTGGTTTCCTCCTATTCTTCTAGGTCAAAATTTATTATCCTCATGGTTGACTAAGATTATTTTTTTAAGTTCAGTTGGATCAAACTGTCTCACTCCAAATTGTTCTCAACAACAAAAAAATCTCAGCTTAATTCAGAATGCAATTTTCAGGCTTAACAAACTTTGTGATGGTGTTTGGCTGAGAGGAAAACTGTGGTACTGTGCCCTGCTTCCTCCCTGACTTCACGACTGCCACTGCGGTGTGGCAGGAACCAACCTTAAACCTGCTCTCATGCTCTGTGGTCTGACACATTGGATGCCCTGGGGGCCATCAGAGACTGGAAGTAGAGGCCTGCAGGTAGGATGGCTGGATTAGCAACTTCACGAACCCGTAATTCTTCAGTGGTGTAATAAGCAACTACGTGCTTGTCACGTGTTTAGTTGCTCAGTCGTGTCCAACTCTTTGCGACCCCATGGACTATAGCTGGCCAGGCTCCTCTGTCCATGGGCTTCTCCAGGCAAGAATACTGGAGTGGGTAGCCATTCCCTTCTCCAGGGAATCTTCCTGACCCAGGGATTGAAGCTGGGTCTCCTGCATTGCAGACAGACTCTAACCACCTGAACCACCAGGAAAGTCCCAATAAGCAGTTATACAACCCAGGAATTCAAACCTGCCATGGGGTGTTGTTGCTGTTACGTTCGTCTCCTGTTTGGGTTGGGAGATAAAGGAAGGACAGGTGACCCCTTATGAAGGCCAGAACTGTGGTAGGCTTTCCTCCATCATGTCGCCACACACCTGTCTCCCTCTCAGGTTCATCGGGGTAGGGGCCCTATGCCCCCACCTTTGTGTCTCCAGAGCTTATCACAGTGTCTGTAGTCAATAAATACACATTGAATGAATGAGCTTCATTTTAAACAATTCCCACATTTTCAGACTAGCTTGGTTGTCTCACAGAGGGCTGGGTCAGTGACTTAGTGACAGTGTCCTCTTGGATCCCCCAATTACATCGATGTCCCCATCACTGTGACAAGAACAAGCCATTGCCAGGAGGTAGCAGGTCGGGGAAAGCATGAGCCATCCATACCCGTGAACTCAGCCCCATGCAATCTAGCATAGCTACCTAACATCAGCCCTGCTTGAAACTTTTTTTTTTTCCCACACCAGGACACACAGAGAAAGGGATGATATTCGTATAGCGAACTGAGATAAACCCTGAGTCTGCTCGAGGCAAAAGAGGCTGGCCTGCAGGTCCCAGTGCCCCCGTTCCCACAGCCTGCAGAGGCCACAGAGCTCTGCCTGGCAGCACATCTCACCCATCCGGCAGGACCCGTAACCTTGACCGGGACAGCCTGGTGGCCGAGGTGCCCTGATGTACTTGTTGCACAAATAGTCATCAGCCAACTAGGGGCCCTAAGTATAAGATCCACTCCCGGCGCCATCTCTCTGTATTTGCTCAGTCACATCATAATAAGTTGACCACCGGTATACAGACAAGTATGATCAGTTCAGGGTCTTAAAGGACTGGGCATGGCTATGGGCCAGGTTGTACAAAAGACTCTAAAGATATCCACACTACCTTCTGTTTGTACAGAACTTTATAGTTTATAAAAAGTTTTAGTGTATCACACATCAACTAATAACCAGATATAGTTGAGGACCAGCAAACTATAAATGGACTTCCCTGATAGCTCAATTGGTAAAGAATCCGCCCTCAATGATAGCTCAATTGGTAAAGAATCTGCCCTCAATGCGGGAGACCTGGGTTCAATCCCTGGGTTGGGAAGAGTCCCCTGGAGAAGGGAAAGGCTACTCACTACAGTATTCTGGCCTGGAGAATTCCATGGACTGTATAGTCCATGGGGTCGCAAAGAGTCGGACATGACTGAGCGACTTTCACTTTCATAAAGTATAAATAAATAAATCTCTGAATAAAATCTATCCGTGTTTTTTTGTTTTGTTTTACTGGGTCTTTTTGCTGTGCAGGCTTTTTAGTTGCAGGGAGTGGGGACTACTGTCTAGCTGTGCTCAGGCTTCTCATTGCCGGGCTTCTCCTATTGCAGAATACAGGCTCTAGGTGCTGGGGCTCAGTAGGCATGGCACACGGGCTTCGTTCCTGCACAGCATGTGAAATCTTCCCAGACCAGGGACTGAACCCATGTCCCCTGCATTGGCAGGCAGATTCTTATCCACTGTACCACCAGGGAAGTCCCTACAATGTATCCATAAAGTTCAATCACTAAGGCTCATATCTTTTCCTCTCAAACCCTCAAAGGTTCATTCAGTATCAATTTACTCCTAGTTTACAAATAGCTTTAACAAACTTGAATTGGATTTACCAATCACTGAAAGCAATTATGAGGGAGGAAGTGTCATGTCCACTTAAGCTGGACATAGGACAGCAGTGAGAAGTGACAGCAGGTAGTGAGATAAAATATTGACAAACACAGAAATCTGGGAATAATACAGATATAAAGAGTCCCATGTGTCTAAGCCGATTTTGAGGGCATCATAGACTTCCCAGGTGGAGCTAGTGGTGAAGAACCTGCCTGCCAATGCAGGAGAGGTAAGAGACGTGGGTTTGATCCCAGGATCGGGAAGATCCCTTGGAGGAGGGCATGGCAACCCACTCCAGTATTCTTTCCTGGAGAATCCCATGGACAGAGGAGCCTGGTGGGCTACAGTCTATAGGGCCCCAGAGTTGGACACTACTGAAGCATTGTCTTAACACAGGACCAAATAATAGTTGATATTAAAAACACTTAGTTGAAATCCCAAGTCAGGAAGAACAATACATTCTTCACACTGCTTAAGAATGCATAAAACAGTGTGATCTATTTTAGAGAGATTTCCATTTAAAAGTCTTAAAAATTCATTGCTTGAAAATATAGATCCCAAGCTATATAGAAAAGTCAGCCATCAGCTGCTTTCTAAAGGGCTCCAGATAATCAAAATCTTACAGTATATGGTTTTATATTTTGCTCTATTTCTTGACTAGAGTTTTATGTGCAGTGTCTTTCATTTTAATAGCCAATATAGAAAGTGATTTCTGTTTTTTCTTTCTTTGTATAAGCCCACTACATTTAGTTGCTATTTATTGAAATAGACCTTGATTGATTTTGAGTGGCCTTCAGCTCAATTATTTTTTCAGTCTCCTCACCCCTGCTCCACATACTGAAGCTGCAGTATCCCAGCTATTTTTAGCATCCATTGGGAAGTTATAAGCAGCATTCTGATCTTTGTCTGACATAATTCAGTACTTATCACTGAAACAGTGGACTCTTGTATGTCAATTAACTTGGACACAGTTATCTGACAGACAAATCACTTTCCCCTTTGAGAAACATTAAGTCTTCCCAGTATTCCTACTAAAGAGAAGTCAAATATTCAGGTCACTTAAAAACAAAAATTGATGCTTGAATACACAGTTTTATGGATGGCTTCAAAATGGTTATAGCAGAACTTCAGCAAATTCTATCCAAAAATTCCAATAAGATTTGGGGGCAGAAGAAACTCTCAGTCATTCTTCTTCACTCTAGAAGAGATGTCAAGAATGGGAGGAAACTTAATGAACACCTACTATGTGCTGGGTATTGAGGTATATTCATTCCCATATTTCCATGTAGAATGTGTGTATATCCCAAGGAAAATCAAAGTTAAGAGAGGTGAGTAACAAGTCTGAATGTCGTAGTCCGTGGATAGAATTATCCCAGAGTAGGAGCCCACAGGCCCAGGAAGACCCTCCACTATGACATTTATGGGTAGTTTATTTTTCCCATGACAAGAAAGTGAAATGCAATGAGAGCGTGAGGTGCCGTAACACAAGTAAGCGAACCTCCAAGACTCCCCGTTGGGTACCATGCCCATGGTTATCCAGAGCCCTGGTGTCAGCTTTTCCTGAGGATACTGTGAAGAGGAGGCAGGATGAGACTGTGTGAGGCTGCAGGAGCCACTGAACAGCGTCACAGCCTGTCTTGGAGATTAACCAGTAAGATTTGGGGGATAATTGGAAGATTGTGAACATCCAGAGCAGGGTCTCCTTGATAAGCTGATTACAGAAGTTTTTGTTTTTGTTTTTTTTTAGGTTTCTATCCAATTGCTTATCCACAAATAGGAATAATGCCTGAATGGAGGGGGTCAGATGACCCCTCGGCTGACCTGGGTACCCACGGCATGTATCCTCCCAGTGCGCTACCCCCAAGGCCTCTGTCACGCATGTCTTTGCTCGAGGACCCTTGAGAAAACATGGCCGCTCCTGTGTGCCACAGGTCTCTGCGGCTTATCTGAAAGGACCTTAGGCCTGACTCCCCAGGTGTCCCACGCTGTCATCTCTCCTCTCCTCCGTCACAGTGAAACAGGAAACCACATGGATGCCTACCACCACTCAGAACCTCAAGGGCAATTCAGGTCACCAAATGCCCAAATTGATGCAGGGATCCAAGGCACCCTGCCTTCCAAACTGGGCCAAAGGCAGGAGGGAGCAGACCCAGCACCCACCCTTGCTTCTCTATTATTCTCCTCCCTGACGTTCTTTGTCTCCTTGTCCCCCAGACAGAATCAAAGCTAAAGAGCTGAGCACACTGATTCTTATGTCATAGGATCAAGCACTTTTTCCAAATCTGTTGCTTACGACAGAAACATTTCAATACCCAGGAGCCAAACACTGAGACACAGAAGTGCTTTTTGACAATGTATTACATCTGCTGGGAGTTTGAAACTCTATTTTGTATCTCAGAGGCTGAAAAGTCTTATTCTAAGTTGTTCTGTTGTAGCATTTCCTCCGTGAAGCTATCAACCCTGAAAACATAACCCTCTCTAATTCTGGAGAGAGGCGTGCGGGATTATCCCATAATCACCCAGCAAAAGATTCTATATCTGAGCCTCCAGCCTGAGCATGCTGCTGAGGCAAGAGGGGAACACAAACCACCTGGGGACACATCTACCCACAAATTCTAGTCCGGCTCCCAAACCCCCTTGCCTGGTAACTTCATTACATCTCTGCTTCTACACTAAGAGGTAAACCCTCCAACCAACATCATCACCTGAGGATCACTAGCCCATAATTATGTAAAGACCATTTTAGCTTTGGGCTTGTGGACCGGAGCTAGGAGCCAGTTTGCACTTTGTACATTGCCTAAAGGCCTTAGGCAATGCTTCAAAGGACCTAATTACGTGTTATGCCTCCCTTCTGTCCTTTTAAAAGAGCCTTTGCCTTTTAGATATCAGGAATCAAGTCTCTACCTCCAGTGCACCCAGCTCTAACCATATAATTAAGTGCTTTTCAACAAGACGTTAGGGCTTCTGTGGTGGCTCAACAGGTAAAGAATCTGCCTGCCGACTCCAGAGACACAGGTTCGATCCCTGGTTCGGGAAGATTCCCTGGAGAAGGAAATGGTAACCCATTCCAGTATTCTTGCCTGGGAAATCCCATGGACAGAGGAGCCAGGCAGTCTATTAATACAAAAGCTTTTCAGCAACTGCAGTAGAACCTTCTAGAAAGATAGCTGGCTCACATACATTGCATCATTCCTTCCTTCATCTGCCGACACAATGAAGTTTGACAGATTTTGCACCACGAGGAAGAGAGGCGCACCATCCTAGGAGTGGATGGTGGAGTGGTTTACTGGAGGGAGCCTTGTTACCATAAAGGCTTTGCTGAGTACCTGTGGATGCGTCAGGTTCCTTATCTCCAGACTTTTAAAGTGAAAGAGTGAAACATTGTGTGTTTAAGCCACTGCTCATTTGGATGGTCTGTCTTATGCAGCTAAACCAATTTCTGATAGATCTAAATTATAACTAGGTTGAATTCTGTTTGCGCTTGGGGTCAGGGTGGTGGAGGAGAGTGTCAGAGAGCCATCTGAAATTGTCAACTTACAAGGAGTAACAGTCATGAATGACTCTTGAACTCGGCAACAGCTTCAAGAATCAGGCTAGTGCAGAGAGGTTTTTATTCTGTAGCTGTGGAATGTGTGTTTGATGGTGTCTCCTTCCCTTCTAGCAATGAGAGGGATGGCTATAATATAAAGTGTCTGTCTATTGTGCTTCAAGATGTCAAGTGCCCTTTTCTGGTGACTTGTGGGAATTCACTGTGGTTGCCATAGAGACCAAGTGAATCCAAGTTCAACCAGGATAACTAGGCCTTTCAAAGAGACATATTCTGAAGAGGAAGCCAATATGTAAGATAGTAAGGTGACTCATCTTTCATTAGTGCAGCAAATCACGCTGAAGCCTTCCTTCAGGATCTTAATGGATGTTATCCCAAGAAGCCCGTATTTGTGAGTGAATCCTGAAATGATTAATTAAGTACATTTTCCCTACCCACCCAGCACCTGTCTTCAAGGAATTCTCTTCCTCTAGAATTTTAAGGAGGAAAATTAAGCCATCAACTTCTTCACCATATCAAATAAATACATATTTTCTAGCCTTCTTTTTTCTTTTTTCCTCTCTCTCTCTCTCCAGCATACCTGAGAATTATCCTCTGGACCAGCAAGTGGTGATGGAAATCATACTGGACTTGAGTTAAGAAACCCAAGCCTGTTCTTGGCTCTGCCCTTAATCAGCTCTATGGCTTTGGGTAGGACTACTCTGAGCCTCAGTTGCTAGACCTGATCTTGAGGAGTGAAGTGAGATGACGTTTAAGATTCCTTTCAAACCTAAGAACCAGAAATCCCTCCTGAACTTAATTCTCCTCTCATGGCAAATACCTTAATCAGATTTCTCTGCTTCTGCCTTCCCCAACCTGCATGCAAGCTGGTGTAATAAGTACTCAATACATATTTATTTGATGAGTAAAATGAGTGGATGAATTAATGATCAGTCTGCCTTCAAGACTGGTTTACCTAAGCATTATAGTTTTTGGTTTCTTTTTTTCTTCTCCTTAAATCAGCCAGACTCAGAAATTGATTGCCATTGCTGGAATCAGTATATACTGAAAGTGACTAGGCTTTGGAGCCAAGACCAGGGGCTCTTTGATTTCTGTTGGCCTCCCCAGCCATTCTTGGTCCTTCAGTGGCACAAGCCTTGACAGTCCCAGGAAGTGGAAGGTGCCTCTGTGTCTCTGCCTTTTCCTGAGGCCAAATTATATGAGTAAAAATATAATCCAAGGTCTAGTCCTTAGTAACATCCAAACTGAGTTCAAAGATTTTGAAATCTCCTTCAGGCACTTTTCAAAGTTCATTTCTTGCTCTGTAGCAGACTTTGAATCACTTTTCTTAGTCAAAGGTCAAAAGAGTACAGAGGACTCTAAATTCCTTCACAGCCATTTCTGGAGAATTCCAAAGAGGAAGGGAAACCACGCTGCAGCGGGAGAAGGAAGCAGACGTGATTGGGTTTAAATTCTAGGTCCCTGGACAAGTATCCTCAGTGCCCTGCCCTCCAGGAGATCTGTTTCCTGTGTTTGCAGAGTCTGGGAGACCAGCACCTAGTTGCTAGGTGTGCATAAAGCAAAGTTCACGTCTTCCTGATTTCCTCTCCTCCCTAGGCTACAGGCCTCCCGACCTCATGGTTATTGCTGAAATTCAGCCTCTGTTCACTGGTGCCTGGTTAAATTTCAGAGACAGAGTTTTGGGTGAAATATTGATAGAAATATTAATAACTTTATTGCTTTCCCAGGCAAAGGGGGCCCCAGTAGGCTAATGCCCTCAAAACTGTGCATCCCTTCCTGGAGAGGAGTAGTCAGGAGTCTTATAGTGTCCAAAGAGCAGGCTGTGATCAGCTCATGGACATTCTTTTAAGTGGTTGGTGGTGAGCTAAGTGGGAGTCAGCATCATCCACCTTCTGGTTACAACGGGTCTGGGTCTGCGTGCTTGTGGGCGGCATATAGTTCACTTCTTCCATCCCAGTGGGGGCTTCAGTATCTGCAAAACAGCTCAAAGGATTTGGTTCAGGTTATCTCTGGTCCTTGAGGGAGGTCTAAAGGTCCTTGACTTTGTTTACTGGCTGAAGTCTTATTTTGTCTTGTTTGACTGTTTTCCTTTCTTTCTGCTTTTCTTCACTTTTCTGATTAAATTTATTCTGTGGCTAAAGTTTTTCTACAGACAAAAGGCAGGCAAAGGACATGGGTGGGGGTGGTCCTGCTCAGTTACATGGTCACCTCTTGTCCCTGGCATTTGTAAACCTTCCACAATGAGTGGGGATGGGCTAGTTTTGTGTGAGCCAGGAGCAGTGTTGTGTAATATTTCTCTTAATCCGTATGGTGCCCGTGTGAAAGCTATTAATGAGCTCCTTTACAGGAGAAGAAACAGGCTCAGAGATTAAGATTCAAGGTACACTGTGCCGATTTGATAAATTTACATATTGCAACATATAGCAGTAGCACCCCCTTGCCCTTCTTTCATATCACATAATTATCATTTCTTCTCTGTGGTGGAACAATTAAGATCTTAGCAACCTAGCTGTTTGGAAGTTTAAATCATAGCATGTGCTAAGTCACTTCAGTTGTGTCCAGCTCTTTGCAACCCCATGGACTGTAGCCCTCCAGGCTCATCTGTCCATGGGATTTTCCAGGCAAGAATACTGGAGTGGGTTGCCATGCCCTTGGTGAGCTGTTGCTAAACTCCTTTCCATAGAGGTTGTACCATTTTGCACTCCCACCTACAATATGTGAAATGCCAGATGCTCTAAGCCCAGCTGACAAAATGTATTATTCAGCTCTTGGAGGTTTCATCAGTCTGATAGGTGAGAAATATCTCAGTATAATTTTAATATAAATTTCTCTTATTATAAGTCTATTTGAATGTCTTGTTTCATATTTTTAAAGATCATGTCCTGTTCTCATTGGATTATAGGTGCATTTTGCCCATTTTTCTATTAATTTTTCTTTTGTTGTTGATATTTTATTTAGAGAGTAACTTTAACTAATGAGATTTTAGTCCCTTAATGATGTAAGTTGCAAATATTTCTCCCAGTTTGTCATCTGTCTTTTGACTTTTGCCACACAAAAGATTGTATTAATGCTTGGACAAGTTTATTAACCTACTCCTTTATCTCTTCTGAATAGTGAGTCACAGTAGGCCTTTCCAATTGCAAGGTTGGAAATTTACCCGTGTTTCCTTAGGAAAATGAATGGGTTCACTTTTTCCGTTAAGATCTCTAATCCTTTTGGAGTTTTCCCTGATATTCTGTGTAGCGTATGGATGCAAATTCATATTTTTCCAAATGGCTTTTCAGTTTTTCAAAAAAATCCAACTTTCCCCATTTATTTGAGATACCACTGTTTTCATACCATAAATGTGTTCTCTTTCTGAAATTTTAATTTTGTTCTATTTGTCTTTGTATTCATTTTTATTACATGCTTAATGAGAGGACAATAGTTATCTACATTTTTGGGTAAAATGCTGCCCTTTGCTGATTTGTTTCTTTGTTGTTGCCTTTGTGTGCACAACCTGTTTTATTTTTATTGAAGTCAGGTTTTGAGTATTTGACAAGCAATGAGGACCTACCCCACCTCAAATATCAGTGGTTGGGGAGCAGGGGATGATGGGAGCAAAGACTCCTTGTCCAAGGTGGGGAAACTTACGTCTGTCTCAGGCTTGTTTCTGCATATTGATTGCAGGATCTTCTCCAAAGGCTGTGATTGTTCTGAAAGCTCTTATGATGTGTCTTCAGGGAGCTAAGGTCCTTTGTTCATCAGAGATTTTTAACCAGGACAGGACACATGTGCCACAGTTATTCAGGATAATTCTGCTAAGTCCTCTTTATGGACACCTTGACAATAAGGCATCTTTCCATTAGGACTAGTTTTTTAACTTGGCCTCTGGGTTCAGGTTGAGCTAATATCTAGTTATGTCATCAGATATGATAGCAGATATGGTGTGTTACTCCAAGTGACAGCTAACTTCTTTCAATTATTCTCTTGCTACACATTGAGTTGTATAGCCTTTCAGATTCTTCCTGTTTGGCTGGGCCATATCTCACGAGGATTGACGTGATGTTGGATTACAGTCTGCATGTTGCCTCCATCATGCTTTGTGGTCACAAAGACACACTAATGACACTCGTGAGTATTGCCAAACAAGTTCTCTCAGCCACAAGTACTCTTAGCCTCCTCCTCTCTTCCCTCCCCTCTCTCCTCCCAGCCTCTGTGCTTCACTTTCTGCTTCCAGCTCCAGAGATTTCTGAGGGAAGCTCTCTTAGTTTCACCTGAAATCATTTTCTTCAAGGAGCAAAACAGAGGTCCATGAGGGATGGTGGCTTCCAGAAGCCCAGTCTCTGAGGCAGATATTAACAGATCCTCAAAAATTGCCCCCTCCTCTTCGGCCAAATCCCTCCTCTCAAAGGTCCACAACTGTCTTGCTCATCTCTGTCACGTGTTGACTTGTGTCCCCCCAAAAGACATGTAGGAACCCTAATCCCATGGGCCCAAGAATGTGACCTTATTTGGAAACAGAGTCACTGCAGAGGTGGTTAGTTACAAGATGAGGTCATACTAGGGTCAAGGGTGGGGGGTTTTATTCCACTATGACTGTTGTCCTTCAAAGAAGGGAACAGAAACACCCAGGGGGAGGACAGTCATGTGAGAACAGAGGCAGAGATTACAGTGCTGCAGCTGGAAACCCCAGGAATGCCAAGGAAGGCTTGCAAACACCTCCAGACACTTGAAGAGGGAGGAAGCATTCTCCCCTACAGGTTTCCTTGGGAGCACGGCCCTGCCAGTACTCTGATTTCAGACTTCTGGCCTCCAGAACAGTGAGAGGACAAATTTCTGTTGTTTTAAGCCATCCCGTTATGGTACTTTGGGGTTTTTTTTGGCAGCTTTAGGAAATGAATACAATGCTCAAATTTTGTTGAGCCTGCCCTGAAAGGCAGACACAAAGAAAAAACGTTGTATGTGCAAGTACCCTTTACTCTATTTTTGTGAAACACAAGTGTTTATTTCTCCAGAGACTCAAGATCAGCTCACAGGAATGAGGTGCTGTTTCTGGGCCTCCATCCCCATAGTGAAATAGGGTCAGCAGAAAGCACCTTCACTCTTGCCAATAGGCAGTGGAACTGGCAGACACACACCCTCTTCTCCAGCTGGTTGGGCCTATTGGTTGTCTATTTCCCACCTGGGATTTTCCTCCCCTCCCCTCTCCTCTTGCTAAAGGCCCCACAGATCCTGGAGCCTCAGTTCAAGCTCATTTTTCTCCAGGAAACCTGTCTTGACTGGACCAGGCACTCCTCCTCTGCGTTCCTATCTCCTATCATAATCTCTGTCTCTGTGCCTAATGTGTGTGTTCCTGGTATCTCACATAGGTACGGCTCCCTCATTCCAACCTGACAGTGAGTGCCTCAAGGCCAGGGATTATGCTTATGGGCACTTGGTGCACTGCCCTGCCCATTAAGAGAGCCCAGAAAATTCAGTAAATTCAGTAAAGAATAGAATAGGTCTGAAAGTAGATCATTCACATACATAATCATCAACCCAGTGGCAATGAGCCTAAAAGTAAGTAGTGAGGGTTCCAATTGAAAAAGAAGCAATCAAGCAAACATACTTGGGAGGGACACATCAAAAATTTCTTCTCTCACTATAAGAAGTTTAGGAAGAGCAATGACTAGAGAAAGCTGGCCAACCAGTTAAAATTGATTTCTCTGTCTCCACTCAAATGTTCTATTTCATTTGTACTTACAGCTCCTTCTCTGACCGGGTTTTGGTTCAGAGTTTATTGTTTTGATCAATGTTTTGTATTCTGCTCTTTAAAGGTATCTTGAAATTATGAAATTTTATTGCTAGCAAAGAATTTTAGATTTCTTTGCTTATTTGGAGGTAGAAGAAAGAATTTGGAGCCGGTCATGAGTAAAAAGTCAAATCCTCTGCTTATTAGCTGTGGGATGTTGTGAAAGTTGCTCACCTCTCTGGACTTTGATTTTCTTAGTATAATAATGGGAGAGTAAATGTCTTCCAGGACTGGTTATTGGGAGGATTAACACTATTGTGGATACTGGGGTTCTCAAGGCAAGAATACTGAAGTGGCTTGCCATTCCCTTCTCCAGTGGACCACACTCTGTCAGACCTCTCCACCATGACCCACCTGTCTTGGATTGCCCTGAAGGCATGGCTGGGTTTCATTGAGTTAGACAAGGCTGTGGTCCTAGTGTGATTAGATTGACTAGTTTTCTGTGAGTATGGTTTCAGTGTGTCTGCCCACTGATGCCCTCTTACAACACCTACCATCTTACTTGGGTTTCTCTTACCTTGGGCGTGGGGTATCTCTTCACGGCTGCTCCAGCAAAGCACAGCCGCTGCTTCTTACCTTGGATGAGGGGTATCTCCTTGAGAACCCCATGAACAGTATGAACAGTATAGGATACCAAAAGAGGAACTCCCCAGGTCATTAGGTGCCCAATATGCTACTGGACATCAGTGGAGAAATAACTCCAGAAAGAATGAAGGGATGGGGCCAAAGCAAAAACAATACTCAGTTGTGGATGTGACTGGTGATAGAAGCAAGATCCGATGCTGTAAAGAACAATATTGCATAGGAACCTGGAATGTCAGGTCCATGAATCAAGGCAAATTGGAAGTGGTCAAACAAGAGATGGCAAGGGTGAACATCGACATTCTAGGAATCAGCGAACTAAAATGGACTGGAATGGGTGAATTTAACTCAGATGACCATTATATGTACTACTGCAGGCAAGAATCCCTCAGAAGAAATGGAGTAGCCATCATGGTCAACAAAAGAGTCCGAAATGCAGTACTTGGATGCAATCTCAAAAATGACAGAATGATCTCTGTTCATTTCCAAGGCAAACCATTCAATATCACAGTAATCCAAGCCTATGTCCCAACCAGTAATGCTGAAGAAGCTGAAGTTGAATGGTTTTATGAAGACCTACAAGACCTTTTAGAACTAACACCCCAAAAAGATGTCCTTTTCATTATAGGCGACTGGAATGCAAAAGGAAGTAAAGAAACACCTGGAGTAACAGGCAAATTTGGCCTTGGAATGCAGAATGAAGCAGGGCAAAGACTAATAGAGTTTTGCCAAGAAAATGCACTGGTCATAGCAAACACCCTCTTCCCACAACACAAGAGAAGACTCTACACATGGACATCACCAGATGGTCAATACCGAAATCAGATTGATTATATTCTCTGCAGCCAAAGATGGAGAAGCTCTATACAGTCAACAAAAACAAGACCAGGAGCTGACTGTGGCTCAGATCATGAACTCCTTATTGCCAAATTCAGA
Organism: Capricornis sumatraensis; assembly: GCF_032405125.1. Taxonomy (NCBI): domain Eukaryota; kingdom Metazoa; phylum Chordata; class Mammalia; order Artiodactyla; family Bovidae; genus Capricornis; species Capricornis sumatraensis. Next base: position 44,501,555 of record NC_091090.1, read on the forward strand.
CTGAAATTGAGGAAAGTAGGGAAAACCACTAGACCATTCAGGTATGGCCTAAATCAAATCCCTTATGATTATGCAGTAGAAGTGAGAAATAGATTTAAAGGACTAGATCTGATGATAGAGTGCCTGATGAACTATGGACGGAGGTTCGTGACATTGTACAGGAGACAGGGATCAAGACCATCCCATGGAAAAGAAATGCAAAAAAGCAAAATGGCTGTCTGGGGAGGCCTTACAAATAGCTGTGAAAAGAAGAGAGGTGAAAAGCAAAGGAGAAAAGGAAAGATAGAAGCATCTGAATGCAGAGTTCCAAAGAATAGCAAGAAGAGATAAGAAAGCCTTCTTCAGCGATCAATGCAAAGAAATAGAGGAAAAGAACAGAATGGGAAAGACTAGAGATCTCTTCAAGAAAATTAGAGATACCAAGGGAACATTTCATGCAAAGATGGGCTCGATAAAGGACAGAAATGGTATGGACCTAACAGAAGCAGAAGATATTAAGAAGAGGTGGCAAGAATACATGGAAGAACTGTACAAAAAAGATCTTCATGACCCAGATAATCATGATGATGTGATCACTAAGCTAGAGCCAGACATCCTGGAAAGTGAAGTCAAGTGGGCCTCAGAAAGCATCACTACGAACAAAGCTAGTGGAGGTGATGGAATTCCAGTTGAGCTGTTTCAAATTCTGAAAGATGATGCTGTGAAAGTGCTGCACTCAATATGCCAGCAAATTTGGAAAACTCAGCAGTGGCCACAGGACTGGAAAAGGTCAGTTTTCATTCCAATCTCAAAGAAAGGCAATGCCAAAGAATGCTCAAACTACCACACAATTGTTCTCATCTCACACGCCAGTAAAGTAATGCTCAAAATTCTCCAAGCCAGGCTTCAGCAATATGTGAACCATGAACTCCCTGATGTTCAAGCTGGTTTTAGAAAAGGCAGAGGAACCAGAGATCAAATTGCCAACATCCACTGGATCATGGAAAAAGCAAGAGAGTTCCAGAAAAACATCTATTTCTGCTTTATTGACTATGCCAAAGCCTTTGACTGTGTGGATCACAATAAACTGTGGGAAATTCTGAAAGATATGGGAATACCAGACCACCAGACCTGCCTCTTGAGAAATCTGTATGCAGGTCAGGAAACAACAGTTAGAAGTGGACATGGAATAACAGACTGGTTCCAAATAGGAAAAGGAGTACAACAAGGCTGTATATTGTCACCCTGCTTATTTAACTTCTATGCAGAGTACATCATGAGAAACGCTGGACTGGAAGAAACACAAGCTGGAATCAAGATTGCCAGGAGAAATCTCAATAACCTCAGATATGCAGATGACACCACCCTTATGGCAGAAAGTGAAGAGGAGCTAAAAAGCCTCTTGATAAAAATGAAAGAGGAGAGCGAAAAAGTTGGCTTAAAGCTCAACATTCAAAAAACAAAGATCATGGCATCCAGTCCCATCACTTCATGGGAAATAGATGGGGAAACAGTGGAAACAGTGTCAGACTTTATTTTGGGGGGCTCCAAAATCACTGCAGATGGTGATTGCAGCCATGAAATTAAAAGACGCTTACTCCTTGGAAGAAAAGTTATGACCAGCCTAGATAGCATATTCAAAAGCAGAGACATTACTTTGCCAACTAAGGTCCATCTAGTCAAGGCTATGGTTTTTCCTGTGGTCATGTATGGATGTGAGAGCTGGACTGTGAAGAAGGCTGAGCACCAAAGAATTGATGCTTTTGAACTGTGGTGTTGGAGAAGACTCTTGAGAGTCCCTTGGACTGCAAGGAGATCCAACCAGTCCATTCTGAAGGAGATCAACCCTGGGATTTCTTTGGAAGGAATGATGTTAAAGCTGAAACTGCAGTACTCTGGCCACCTCATGCGAAGAGTTGACTCATTGGAAAAGACTCTGATGCTGGGAGGGATTGGGGGCAGGAGGAGAAGGGAATGACAGAGGATGAGATGGCTGGATGGCATCACGGACTTGATGGACGTGAGTCTGAGTGAACTCCTGGAGATGGTGATGGACAGGGAGGCCTGGTGTGCTGCGATTCATGGGGTCACAAAGAGTCGGACATGACTGAGCGACTGAACTGAACTGAACTGTGGATACTGGGTGGGCATGACAAGGCTGCACTGAAAAACAGTTTTTTCATAGAAACTGGAAAGCTTGTCCTTGGAATAAGTGAGATCAGTGGTTTCCAAACTCTGTTTCTTAGAATTCTTAAAGTATGAAGATGAGATACTGCAGCCTCCATGCTGGCAGCAGCTAAAGATGAAGGGACTGCCCAGTGAATAGAACTCTAGCCCCCAAGCCCTCCTCAACCAGCAGAGCTCTACTCGGCTCTATTTTATTTGTTAGAGCTCTGTGTAGGACTAACTCATTAAAGAAAAAAAGAGTTCAAAAGTTTAAACTCTTAGAGTAGCACAATGCTTTTATTCTGTTTACCAAGTCATGCCTGTCTTAATTCTTAAAACTAAATATTACTATAATTTAGAACAAAGGCCCCAGTATCAAGAGAAATGTCAATGAGTCTTTTCAAAATCCCCTGTTATAGGAAAATTCTCTGCTACAACAGGCACCCAGAAAGTTAACTTGCTAAATATATATATATATATATATATATATGTATTTATAGGATAAATATCCAGTAAATACCTAAACTGCTGCTGCTGCTGCTAAGTCGCTTCAGTTGTGTCCAACTCTGTGCAGCCCCATAGACGGTAGCCCACCAGGCTCCCCTGTCCCTGGGATTCTCCAGGCAAGAACACTGGAGTGGGTTGCCATTTCCTTCTCCAATACATGAAAGTGAGAAGTGAAAGTGAAGTCACTCAGTCGTGTCCAACTCTTAGCGACCCCATGGACTGCAGCCCACCAGGTTCCTCCGTCCATTTTGAAAGAATAAATAAGATAAATGGTAGAAATTTTTGCTATAAAAACATGCTGTTCCATCATCTGTATTTAATTTTTATTCCCTTATCTTAGTCATGCTCCCTGCTATTGGGAGATTAAACCAGAGGTAGTGATTGAAGGTTAGCCAAACAAAACTCAAACTCACAAAGGTCTCACAACTCTGATTAATTAGAACAACAATGTCTAGGAGAAGATAGAATAACAGGGAGGATGACTCATGACTGGGATGATGGTGATATTACAGCAACTGCTGCTGCTGGTTACCACTAATAGATTACCACACTCCAGGCACTTTGCTGAATACTTAGATTGTCACAATGCCCACGAAAAGGTACGATTATTTCCATTTTACAGATAGGAAAACTGAGGTCCAGAGAGTTCAAGTAATTGCACATTGTTACCTAGCTAGTAAGTAGACTCTGCCCCAGGTTGTCTGATTCAAAGATCAGACTTTTAATAACTATGCTACTGTAATTGTTAGGAAGGTGATAATGGACAAGATAATTCTTCTGACTTTTTAAAAACATTGTCATTTTTAACATTTTTTTAATTTAATTAATTTTTTTTTTTTTTTTTTTGCTGTGTGGCTCTTAGTTTCCTGACCAGAGATTGAACTCATAGCCTGGGCAGTGAAAGCTTGAAATCATAACCTTTGGACTGCCAGGGAATTCCCTCTTCTGACTTTTTGGACCTGCAGTTTTTCCATTAGAAAATTTAATTATACCCTATCTTTTAGTTTTAGGGAAATGTATAAATGCTTTATTAACTGAATAAACTATTTTAGGTCCAGTCCAAAATGACAGATAGCGCATGTGTATTTTCCTACCCTTTCTCCCAATATCCTATTGAATAGTCAATAAAGACATAAAGAATAAATCAGTTAGAATGCTGAAAACAAATAGAACGCCATCAGCAGAAATTTCAATGACTTGGATAAATTTCTGGGAGTCAGAGTGCAGATGGGACCATATTGGTGTACAAAAGCAGAGTAATGCGCAAGCTGAAACACGTGAGTGCAGAGTCTTCAGCCAGGATCCTCATCCTAAGAGGCTGTGAGCTTGGAGCCCCTGGGTAGAGAGAAAAAGCAAGGGCCTGGGCAGTGATCAGGGGAGTTAACCACAGAACAGAGAACAAACAGACAAAACAGCTGGGCCACTCGGGCCCACCGGCCACACTCCACGTACAGAGAAGCTCTTTATCCTCAGCTAGACCACCAAAGACTGCATTCTGAAGAGAGTAAGACCTTCCCGAAGGGGCTGGGGGCTGGGATGGAGAGAGAAAGAAGTACTGTCTAGCCTCAGGGCACTAAAGCCTCCACAGTGGACATGAATCCAGCTCCACTCTGAAGTGGAATTCTACCCCTGGATAAAGCCATTCCCTGTTGTTCAGTTGTGATGGTCCTAAACTTGCTAATGAATTGCAAGCTTGACTGGCAAATCTATCCACTTAGACAGGCTGTAACCAGCTTTCCCTTTCAAAAAATGACCTTCTAAGTAAACACACCTATTAGTGAAATGCACTCAATCAACCTATATTTATCAATATAGTTCTTAGTATATATGAATCGTCAACAAAGTATCACCAGACATTTGAGGGAAATCAACAAGAGGCAAGATAAAGACTGAGGTGAAGATAGACTGGCTTCTGAGGAAACAGAGAAAAAATAATGGGAGATAACTTATAAAACATCTAATTATCTTAACAGAGATTCAAGAGGCATCCTTAAAAAAAAAAAAAGTACTGGCTACCATGGGGACAAAGTGGATCAGTTAGAGAACAAGAGAGTTATTGGAAATTTGAAATGATTATCAGAAGTTTTGAGAACTTAGTGAAAGAGCTAAATAGTGAAATGGAAATGGTTGAAGACCCAATTAGGGACATGAATTTTAAAGTGAAGGCATCTCCCAGAAAGCTAGATAAAATAAAAAATGACATGGATAATATGAGAAAAATTGTTAGTAAAAATAGATTTTTTTAAAGACTCAGTGTTCATTTAAAAGCAGGTCTAAAAACAATGAAAGGAAGGATGTAATCAAAGACATAATACAGAAAAGTGCTTTGATCTAGAAAGACTTGGGTCTGGAAAAAAAAAAAAAACTAGCTCAAGACTTTGAATAAAATAAGCCTCAGTTGTACATAGGCACATCTGAAGAAACTGTGGAACAGGTGGGCTAAAGAGAGAATCTGAAAGTTTTCTAGAGAAAAGTGGATACCTACCATATAGAACAAGTATGAGATGGACAGAACATCTCTAGCAACACAGAAAGCTAGAAAGCAATGCTGTAATGCCTGAAACACAGCAAAAGCAATTTGGAGCCTAGACAATCAAGTGTGAGGGCAAAATTGAGAAGACTACAGATAGACAGTGATGCAGAAGTTGTATGTTTCATGCATTCTTAAGGAACCCAAGAGAAAGGACAGCATGAGATTCAAAGCATAAGACAGAAATCCAGAGATTACTGAAATGAAATCCCAGTTCAATGATTGTGCAGCAAATCTAGGAAGCAGTGAGCCCCAAAACTCAGAGGACTCTGTGAAGAATGTCTTCAAGAAGAAAGTCAACTTCAATATGAAATATAAAGCAATCATCTTTTCTGCTAATAAGAAAAAAAAAATGCCCGATAAGGACTCTGAAAAAAATATTACATCTGTACAGAAAACCTTTTCTCAGATGTGAAGCAAACTAAAATATGCATCATTTCAAGTAGCTATAGAGAATAAGAAGAGAGCATTGATTTGATTTTAGTGTTTGGAATATTTTTTCTTTGAGTAAGACAATTTAATGAATTACAACTATCTTCATTTTTCCTATGGGTCCAGTCACCCTCACTGGTTTTACAATAAGTGATTATTCTGGTTCTTATTGCTGCATAACAATTCACCCCAGAATTTATGGCTTAAAACAGCAGCAGTCATGATCACTCATCATTTCTAGGGGAAAGGAATTTGAGGGTGGCTCAGCTAAGAGATTTGGCTCAAGGCATCTTGTGTGATTGCCGTCAGATGGTGGCCAGGCCCAAGGTCATCCTGAAGGCTCCATCACTCATAAGTCTGGTCCCTGAGCTGGAAAGACTAGAGGGCCGGACAGATGAGGACTGGGAAATCTTTGGCATCTCAATGTCCAGGTAGGCTGCCCGGGTGCTTTCTCCAGCATGGCAGCTTCATAGTGGCCAGACTCCTTTCAAGCTGGTTCAGGGTTCCAAAGGCATGTGTTCCAAGAAAGAACCAGGCAATCACTCTGTTGCCATTATGACCTGGACTAAGATTTGAGAAATGGTTGTATCCTTTAAAAAAGAACTGGCTGCTACAGAGCATCGCTTCCCCTGGACTTTATTAGGCAATGGAGTCAACAGAAGCCACTGAGGTTCCAGGGAACTGGAGATAGATATAAGAGCCCTGTATATGCGTCTGTATATATTTACACACACATATAAATGTGTATATATATATGGAGAGTGAGGGAGAAGTCAGTCAGCTATATATATAAAAAGAGATTTTACTATGAAGAATTGGCTCATGCCAAATTGGGGTTTGGTAAGTCCCAGGATCTGCAGGGTGAGTTAGCAGCCTGGAAACCTAGGAGAATTGATGCTATAATTCTAGTCCAAAGGCTGACAGGCTTGAGATACAGGAAGAGCTGGCATTTCAGTTTGAGTCTAAAGGCAGGAAACAGTTGATGTCCCAGTTTCAAGGGAGTCAAGCAGGAGGAATTCTCCCCTACTTAGGGAAGGGTCAGCCTTTTTGTTCTATTCAGGCCTTCAGCTGTTCGGATGGGGCCCACACACAATACGAAGGCAATCTACTTTACGCAATCTACAGATTTAAATGTTAATCTCATCCAAAAACACCCTTGCAGAAACACGCAGAATGTCTGATCGACTATCCGGGCATCCCCTGGTCTACTTAGTCTCTCAGTCCTGCCCGACTCTTTGCGACCCCACGGACTACAGCCCGCCAGGCTCATCTATCCATGGGATTCACCAGGCACGAATTTTGGAGTGGGTTGCCATTCCCTTCTCCAGTAAAATGACCTAATAAAATGACAAATAAAATTAACCATCCCAGCACCAAGCTAAAAGCCACCAAGCTCTGTAGGTAGTAGGAGAGTTTACTTGTGGTAGGATCACTCAAGGAAATGAAAGCAGTGATAGTGGATGTCGTCAGTTGCACACGATGGTACAAGTGCATCTTACAAACAGTATGCTGAGTGAAGAAGTCAGAAAGGAATTCATATAGTGTGATTCCATTTATATCAAGTACAACACAGAAAAAAATCATCTCTAGTGTTAGAAGTCAAGATACGGCTGTGTTTGAGCAGCAAAAGGGGTAGTGATTGGGAGAGGGCTCTTCTGAGGTCCTTGTAATGATTTTACCTTGATTTTCATGGTTGTTCATAGGGGTGTTTGTTATAAATCAATGAATTGTACATTTATGATTTGTAAATTTTTCTGTATGGTTTATACTTCAAAAAAAATTTTAACTTTAATAAAAGAGAGTGATTGGGGAGCTGTTTAAACCTTCTAAAAAACATGAGCAAATATTACTTTCCTAATTTAAAAAATAATTAGAAAAGCAAAATTTTCATCAAGTCAGTATCATGGCAATTTTGTAACATGCAGCTCAAAATAAGCAAAGCTATTCTTCAGTTGAATTTGTTTTCAGTAAAGTACTTATTTAAATAATTCATTATGATAAACAAAAGGCAACAAAAATTTTCAAGTGAATAATGAATCATTTACAAAAGTATTACTGCTTTGCATAAACTCATTAACAAGTGATAGTAAAAAGATTATAAGTATCTGTGAATTGTTGAAATATTTATTATAAAATAAAGTAGTATATATACAGGCTTCACTAAAATACTAGTTTTTCATTGTCGTTCTAGCTACAGCAAATGTTCTTTCTCCAAATTAAACCAAATTAGAAACAAAAGAAAAATTTTGGGAAAACAACATTTAACAGAATTAACTTTAGTCAGCAGATATATTGAGACTGCAAAAATATTGGAAAATGCATTCGAAATACTTAGGCAGATCACAACGAAAACCACAAAGTATGATGTGTTTATTTGAAATAAACATTGCATTATTGTGCTATCATATTTTGTTTTGGCCTTTAAACTTTTAAAGGTATTTAGTGCTGGAAACATGTTTTTAGTTTATCAAAACAGTTTATTTTTTTATTTTTTTTAATATCAAAACAGTTTTTAAAGACTGAAAGAAAAAAGAAAATGAGCCAAACAAGCCTGGCATGTATGTGGTTCTATTTTTTTTTAAGATTTTTTTTTGATGTGGACCATTTTTAAAGTCTTTATTGAATTTGTTCCAACATTGCTTCTGTTTTGTGTTTTTTATTTTGGCCGAGAGGCATGTGGGATATTAGCTTCCTGATGAGGGATAGAACCCCTGCATTGGAAGGCAAACTCCTAACCACTGGATCACCAAGTAATCCCTGTGATTCATTTTTTTAAAATTATTTAAAATCATGAGAGGAAAGGCACTATGTCTACAAAATTATTTATTGTAAATATTTTATAGCAAAATTAATGGACATTCTTAAGCATGTAGCAGAAAACTGAAAAAGAGGAATAGGGAATAGGGTTTTAGAAACTTCTTTCTAAAACAAAGACTATATTTTCTCCACTCATAACTTGTAAAAGTGGTAACATGGAATGAGTCTTGTGCCATTTCCTATAAATACTCTGAACAACAGACAGCAACAACTTAGTTTCTGATGGAATGGGTTTCACAATAGTGTCAGGAGACCCAAAAGGTTAAATCAACATTTGTTCCACAGGGCAAACCGAGAGCTGCCCCATGGACTCGTGGCCAGATGCAAGGTCAAAGATCAAAACAATTGACCAGCAATGGAGGACGATAAACCAACCTGGGCAGGTTTGTTCTTTGGCTCTCAGGATCCAGGTTAAAAAAAATGGAAAGACCTGGACTCTGGACCCCCTTTATTCTCATGTCATGCTGGAGACAGGAACAGACTAAATCTGTGGATTCAGCCTCGATTCTGTTACAGAGTAAAGGGGAGCCTGGACATGTTTCCCAGAAGCAACAACTTCCTGAAAGCATCAGAGGGGCACAGATTATAATCTAAGCGGATAAAACTTGGAGCAAATTAATTCAAGATGGAGTAACTCCCATCTCACTTTCTTCTCAAAGTTCTGGGGTCACACCTGTTCTTCCCCTCTGCTGAGGGGGCCAAACAGCTGCTAGAACCTCAGGTTTTGTCTCCCGGGGTCCTCAGTCATCCCATTACTCAAAACAAGCCAAGAATACGTAAGAATCACATCTGTTTCTTTTCTCTCCATAAGTGAGTTCGCTCAGTCGTGTCCGACTCTTTGAGACCCCATGGACTGTAGACCACCAGGCTCCGCTGTCTATGGGATTCTCCAGGCAAGAGTACTGGAGTGGGTTGCCATTTCCTTCTCCAGGGGATCTTCCCAACCCAGGGATCGAACCCAGGTCTCCTGCATTGCAGGCAGATGCTTTAACCACTGAGCCACCAGGGAAGCCCATAGCCTTTCCTTTAACTCTCTGGTTAAGTAGAGATGAGGGTGGAATAAAGAGAGATAATATTTGACCAATGAGTCCCTGATTGATTATTCGCCTCTACCAATGGTCTGATTGGTCAGTGCCCCTGCTTGCTTTTAAATATTTCTCCTGAGAATTGAAAACCTTTTACCTGCTTTCTGTTTTTGAGTAACTGTGAGACAAAACAGTTTACTAGGAAAAAAGAAGAAAAAGTTTATTAAAGTTTTTGAAATGCAAATTATCTAGTTTTTAAGGTAGGTGTTTAGTTGCTAAGTTGTGTCCGACTCCTTTGTGACCGTATAGACTGGGGTCTTCCAGGCTACTCTGTCCATGGGATTTCCCAGGCAAGAATACTGGAGTGAGTTCCCATGGCCTCCTCCAGGGGATCTTCCTGACCCAGGAATGAACCTGAGTGTCCTACATTGGCAGGTGGGTTCTTTACCACTGAGCCTCCAGGGAAGCGCTCCATCATCTCTTACAGATACAATAAAAAAGAAAAAGATAATTTTTTTCCCTGTGATGAAAACTCAGGATTTACTTTTTAAACAATTTTCACATAGAAAGGACAGCAGTAATTAACTGTAGCCATTATGTTGCAACTATATTCCTAGAACTTATTTATCTTCTAACTAGAAGTTTAGTATGGCACTTTTTAAATTTAGTTTCAAGAAAGGTTTTATTTTAGAAGATTAAAAAGTTTTATTTAGAAGTTTCACAGAAAAATTGTGAAAATAGAGTTTGCACATATCCTTTATTCAGTTTTGCATGAACCTCTTACATTAATATGATACATTTGTTGTCACTAATGAATCAATAGTGATACATTAATAGTAACTAAAGTCCATAATTCACTCACATTTCCTTAGTTTTTTACCTAATCCCTTTTATTCTGTTCCACGATCCCATTCAGGACACCACATTACACTTAATCATCTTCTTGCCTTCGGCTTCTCTTGGCTGTGAGTTTCTCAAGCTTTTCCTATTTTATATTGACTTTTGAGGAGTACTGGTCATGTATCCTGTGGCTTGTCCCCCAGTTGGGGTACTCTGATGCCTTTCTCGTTATTAGACTGTGGCTACATGTTTGGGGGAGAAAGATCACAGGGGTGAAGTTCCGTTTTCATCATGTCATGTCCTGGTGCTTAGGAGCGACATCCCTTAGCACTGTTGATATTGACGTGGATCACCTTGCTGGGGTGGTGCTTGTCAGGTTTCTCTGCTGAAAAGTTACTCTTTTTCTTCATTCCACACACCGCATGTTAGAAGAAAATCAGTATGTGCAGCTGACCCTTAAGAAACAAGAAGTTATACTCCTTTCCTTGAGGGTGAAGTAACTGCATCAGTTAAAAGATGGGGTATCTTTTTTAAAAAAAAAAAAAAAACATTTTAAGTTTTAATTTTGTATTGGGGTATAGCTGATTAAAAATGTGATCATTTCAGGTGAACAGTCAGTATATATATATATATATGTGTGTGTGCATGTATGTGTGTGTACACACACATGTATCCATTCTCCCCCCAAACCCCTCCCACCCAGGCTGCCACATAACGTTGAACAGAGTTCCCTGCGCTATCCAGTATGTCCTTGTTGGCTATTCATTTAAAACATAGCAGAGTGTACAGGCAACCATAAGCTTGTTCTTTAAGTCTCGTTTGTAAGTAAGTTCATTTGCATCATTTTCTTTTAGAGTCTACATACATATAAGGGGTGCCATATGATATTTTTCCTTATCTGTCTGACTTATTTCACTCAGAACAACAATATCTAGGTTGGATGGCGCATATTTTACATTGTTTGCGTCCCCCAATCAAATGCACGAAATCTGTTCCGAACCCAGCCAGACCTCAGGCCTCAGGGGCTTTTCAATATCCCACTCCTCTGCTAACTAGAACCTGACTTCCCCTGGCTCAGACCCCACAGCTACAGGTCACACTTTCTTTCCTGTGGCCCCTCTGCAGCCCCAGTGTTTCTAACACAGGGCATGTTGAAAATTCTGGAATCCCAGAATCAAAATAGAACCTCCAAGAAAATGATTGAGTTATCTCCCTTCCCAAATTCATATGCTGAAGTCCTAAGGCCCAGGACCTCAGAATTTGACCTTATTTGAAAATAAGGCCATTGAAGATATAATCAGTTAAGGTGAAGTTGTACTGGGGTAAGGGTAAGATAGAGCCTTATTTCAATGTCTGGTGTCCTTATAAATGGGAGATTTGGACATATCGGAGGAATACTACAGGCAGAGATTAGGATTATGTGTCTATAGGTCAAGGAATGCCAATGATTACCAGCAAAACAACCAGAACCTAGAGGAGAGGCATGGAACGTACCCTTTTGCAAGTCCTTCAAGAGGAATCAGGGCTCTGCTAACATCCGGATTTCAAACTTCTGCCCTGCAGAACTTTAAGACAATACATTTTCATTGTTTAAGCCACCCAGACTGTGTTCCTGTTACAACAGCCCTAGGGAGCTAATACACCCTCCAAAGATGACTCTTCTCATCACAAAGAGAGAAAAACTCTGTACAAGACCTATTTAGCTCATCCCAGGACCAAGCTGAATTCCATAAACACTCATCCGTTGCCTATTCCGTGAACAGTTACTAAGCGGTCGCACTGTGCTCAGAACTCATAAGCCCCTGGGGAGCAGTGGAACCTTCATGACCCAGCCTTTAGGCTGAGGACAGAGACAATGCCAAGACACGGTAGTGTTCTATTTTCCTGCTGATGGCTATACGCATTCCAGATTCCAAATCTATACCTGTGAGCGTGGTCAATATATTTCTCTTCTGTTTAAGCTAAAATATCTCAGAGCAGGTTCCCTGGAAAGCACACTGAGCTTTGTGTACCAGGCCTATTGGGTGGAGAGTGCTCTCAGGAACAAGACGTGTATGGGATGAGGGCAGCAGATTTGAACAGAAGGAGAAGGCAAACAGTGAGGCAGCTGTGCTGAAAGCCTCCACCAATGCTATGGGGAGCCCTGGAGCTGGGATGACCTACCTTCAGAGATGTGCTGACTGGAGGCGAGCCTTTGTACTCCTGCACAGACCACTCAGTAAATAACTGAGCAAGGCAGCCTGCTTCAGGCAGAGGCAGTCCCTGGAGAGGCGTTCTTCCAGCTGGAAGAAGACCTGCCTGAGTCCTGATGGGGACTGTGGAGAAGGCAGCCCTTCTCCAGAAGCATTCACTTCAAAGGATATCTGTTTCCAGATGAAAAAGAAAAACCTCTTAACCAACATTTATTGGGCACCTAGGAAAATTAGTAGACAAACGTTATCTAAGTTGGCTTCCTGAATCATGTTTCTGATAGGTCACAAACACAAAGATAGGTAGCGCTGGAGATGGAAAATCAGAATGGAGAACATAAGTTCTCCCTAAGATCAAATAGGCAAGGCTCAGGCACTGGGATGATTAACTCCGTGATTTTGCAAAAAGAAGAGCCGGCCTGCTCTGTCTCCTGTTAGGGAAATGGCCCTGGGCTCAGTTGTGCAATAGATGAAGTTGGGCCATCTCATCTTTCTTCAGGCACCTGTCCAAGCACCTGATCCTTTGTAAACTGCGTGGCTTTACTCAGGAATCTCAGGCTTCTCCTGAGCGTGATGTCCAGAGGCTTAGCAGAACTCTGTTGGCTTGCAGGAATGTCTCCCTGGAGGAATGAACCCCAGGACTGAAAATTTACGCACATAGAGCTGTTGGTGGTTCCTGCCTCTGATCCATAGGCATTAAGGAAGAGGGTGCCCTGTTTTCTGGTTCCATGGAAACTCACTTCCCGTACATCAAGGCAGGCCTCTCCTTCCTACCTGTACTTGTTTCCTAGGATTACCTTAAATAACTACAACCTGGTGGGTTCACACAACAGAAATTGATTCTTTCACAGTTCTGGAAGCCAGAAGTCCGAAAATAAAGTATTGGCAAGGCCATACACTCTCTGAAGGTCCTAGGGGAGGATCTGGTCCATGCCTGTCCCTCAGTTTCTGGTGCGGCTGGCAGCCCTTGACATGCCTTGGCTTACAGACACATCACTGTGGTCTCTGCCTCTGTCTTCACATGGTGCTGCTTCCTGGGTGTCTGTGTCTCCTCTCCTCTTCTTGCAAGGACACCAGTCATATTAGATTGGACTTCTGGTGGCTCAGTGGTAAAGAATCCATCTGCCAAGTAGGAGACTCAGATTTGATCCCTGGGTGGGGAAGATCCCCTGGAGAAGGAAATGGCAACCCACTCCAGTATTCTTGCCTGGGAAATCCCACGGACAGAGGAGCCTGCTGGGCTTTAGTCCATGGGGTCCCAAAAGAGTCGGACACAACTTAGTGACTAAACAAAAACAACATATTAGATTAGGACCCAAATACTCCCGTGTGACCTCATCTTATCTTAATTACATCCACAGTAACCCTATTCCCAAATAAGGTCATAGTCACAGGTACCAGGGATTACGACTTCAGCCTATTTTCCAGGAAGGAGGTGGGGGAGGGAAACACAGTTCAAATCATAACACTGTCTAAGGTTATGATGCCTGTTAGTACTTCTTCTAAATACTAATAGAAGAAACCTTGACAGTTTCTGCAAGACCTCTCAACATAACATGTGCATCTTTATATTTGGGAGAAAAAAGTGAAATCGTATGGCTGAAACTCTGAGATCTATCATAAAAAATAGGTAATTGGAATAACTTCAGCCCAGAGATGATGGGCAAGATGAGCCAAAGTGATATAAAAGGAAAGGTATTTTGAGGCCTCTGGGGCCTTAGTGGGGTCTGTTAAACAGTACGTACCAACTTCACCTACTCTTAACTAATTACCTCCACTGATGGAACAGATAGTATCACCGATGAGGCCAAAATTTGATCTTAATTCTGAACAACTTGATCCAACCTACAAGCCTAACCCTCAGCGACATTTTCACAGAGATAACAAGAACAATGGTCCAGGGAAGACCTGTCAGAGACGCCGGTGTGAAACCCATCCCACCCGCTGGATAAACCCAACCAAGAATCTTCCGGTGAATTGGGTCACAGAGGCCTCCATAGTGATAAAGGATCCCATCCTATTCTAATCTGTGTAACTTTAAGACAGCTGCACTTTCATTATGTGCTTAAATAGAAATAATGATGAGATACTATAGAACAGGGATCCCCAGTCTCTGGGATCTAATGCCCAGTGATCTGTGTCGGAGTTGATATAGTAATGAGAGAAATAAGGGGCTTCCCTCGGTGGCTCAGAGGGTAAAGAGTCTGCCTGCAAAGCAGGATACCAGAGTTCGATCCCTGGATCAGGAAGATCCCCTGGAGAAGGAAATGGCAACCCACTCCAGTATTCTTACCTGGAGAATCTCCATGGACAGAGGAGCCTGGCGGGCTACAGTCCATGGGGTCACAAAGAGTTGGACACGACTGAACAATTTCACTTTCTGAGTTGGAGTTGATATAATAATAATAGAAATAAAGTGCACAATAAATGTAATGCACTTGAATCATCCCCAAACCATCTCCACCCTCTACCCCGTTCCTTGGAAAATTTGTCTTCCATGAATCTGGTCCCTGGTGCCAGAAACGTTGGGGACTGCTTCTGTAGAATTCTAACCATCCACTTGTTAAGATGAATCACTGTGAAGTTGGCACCAAAGGTTAATGAGAAGGTGTGGTAAACTGCAAGAAAGGGAAAAGGACTGGCATTTATATTTTGCTGCTAAAAGAGAGAGGTGGAGGCAATTCCCTGGCTGTCCAGTGGTTAGGTCTCTGCCCTTCCACTATAGGGGGCCTGGGTTTGACTCCTAGTCAGGGGAATAAGATACTGCAAGTTGTGCCTTGCACTGCTAAGAAAATGTAAAAATAAAGAGAAAAATAAAAAATACAGCTTTAAAAAAAATTTAAGTCATCTGATTTCACATTAATTTCAGGCTCACTTAACTGCTTCCTAAAAAGATCTTTGAAGGAATAAAAGAAAAGTCTCTATCCTAGAGCCCAATAATGACTAGAAATTCCAGTAACCCACCCATCAGCCCTATCAGATCCCATAAACGGTGAGATACTTTTCAGCAATGATGAGGCTCATGACTGTCTTTGAGGGGAAAAAAAAAAAAGAGACAGTGGAAAGATGTATGGCAGCTGAGCAAGCTATAAGCTTCCTGTTTGGAAACCTCCCGCAGCTTAACTAGACTCAGAGTGTAATTCCTTCCCCCATAAAATGGAGATGACCAGACTTTTCCTGGGAGCAGTGGAATGTAATTCCCAGACCATAAATCCCAGTTCGAATACTGCAAAGATCTTGGGCAAAGAAACTACTGAATGTCTTAGAACCTCAGTTCCCTCATCTATAAAATGAAATTATAATAATGTCTATTCTCATAGGGTTGCTGTAAGATTCAAAAGAGATAGAATTTGTTTAATGTTTTCTCTTCATCTAGCACAGTAAACACAGGGGTGATGCCTCTGAGACTGTCAAGTAGGATCAGTTAAATCCACAAGTTGATGGGGCCTGAATCACCAGATTCACCATCCATAACCTGAATCATCCATCCTCAGGTTATGGATGAAAATGCAACCCAGCCACAGAGCAGTTCATTCCAGAAATCAGTGAAGTGCAGTGTGACAGGGCAGAAGCAATATAACTCAACACTGGTAAATGTAAACACAAACTCAATGAACAAACGAAGGAAGACGAGGTCATATCATTTGTTCCTGACTTCCCTCCAGTGCCTCAGTTCAAAATTGCTCTTGGAGGGCCGCCTGACTGCGGTGACTCAGGATAGGAGAGGGAACTCAGAGAGCTCCAAGGAGAAGTAGAATAGAAGTCTTATCCCTTGTGAGGCCCTGTCTACTGAAATAGTGTAAGTGCAGCTTGGCGCTTTTAGGGGATGTTGGAGCTTATGCCAGAAGAAAGCAGAAGAGGAGATTTTTGTGGATCAGGAGGCTGACACTGACATCTGGGGAGCCTTCTTGAAGGAACAGGGTTTGAAATTACCCAGCAGGGCTTCACTTCTCACTGAACTGAAAGGACACGTTCCACAGACTGGTTCTGAAGGTTCTTTAACCTTTCATCATAGAGGGGGGTGGGACCTCTGCAGCAGATCAAAACTTTTGAAGGAAATTAACTTGACCATTTCCTGTTCCTTTTGCCACTCCAGAGTGACAGCTTCTGTTCCTCTGCCCTTTCCTGCTGTTGCCAATCCCTTCACATACCCACACCCACATAGAGAGTGTTTTACTCTTTTCCCCTAGAGCAGAGGCTGATATTAACCCCTTTCTTGGACCTAAAATATTTACTTGAAACAGTGGTTCTTGATCTCAGAATGAATCTGTTGAGGAGCTTTAAAAAGTCCTGATGCCCAGGCCACACACCAGACCAATTAAATTGGCATCCTGGGTGGGTGAGGCTCAGACATGGCTAGTGTTTTAAAGCTCTCAGATTATACCCATGTGCAGCTAAGGTCGATATACACCAACTAATGAAACTGTGAATTGAAGTGTAGAAAAGTATAGCAGAGGGGGCAGCCAGCTTGTCTGGGTTTAGAGATTGTCCCTTGTGAGTTCCTAGAGCTTTCCTGGTGGCTCAGATGGTAAAAAATCCACCTGCAACTCAGGAATCCTGGGTTTGATCCCTGGGTTGGGAAGATCCCCTGGAGGAGGGCATGGCAACCAATTCCAGGATTCTTGCCTGGAGATTCCCCATGGACAGAGGAGCCTGGCGGGCTACAGTCCATGGGGTCGCAAAGAGTCAGACACGACTGAGCAACTAAGCACAGCAAGTCCTAGGGCAAAAGAGTATCTGGGTCTCCCGAACTCCTGAATGTCTGGAGCAGACACCATAGCAGCTGTATTCATCCACTCCAATCACTGTGACAACATGCCGCAGACTGAGGCGCTGAGACAACACACATTTATTTCCTCACAGCTCTAGAGGCAGAGAGTTCAAGGTCAGGGTGCTGACATGGTCAGTTTCTGGTGAGAGTGCTCTTACTCATTTGTGGATGGCTGCCTTCCTGTCGTGTTCTCATATGGCCTTTCCTGTGGGATTGAGTTAGTGGGTGCGGGGCAGGGGGGGACGTGGGAGGGAGAGAGAAGAGAAGAGAGAGAAAGAGAGAGGGCGAACACTAATCTCTTCCTATTGGATCAGGGCCCCTTATGATTCATTTCATCTTTTTTTAAATTTTCATTTTATATTGGAGTAGAGTTGATGTACAAGGTTGTGTTCATTTCAGGTATACAACAAAACGATCCAGTTATTCATTTCATCTTAGTTACTTTCCTAGTGGCCCCATCTGCAGCCACACCTGCAGTTAGACGTATTAATTTGGGGGGGGCACAAACATTTAGTCCATAATAGTGGCCATGGCTGAAAAAGGCAACGGCACTCCACTCCAGTGCTCTTGCCTGGAAAATCCATGGATGGAGGAGCCTGGTGGGCTGCAGTCCATGGGGTCACTAAGAGTCGGACACGACTGAGCGACTTCACTTTCACTTTTTACTTTCATGCATTGGAGAAGGAAATGGCAACCCACTCCAGTGTTCTTGCCTGGAGAATCCCAGGGACGGGGGAGCCTGGTGGGCTGCGGTCTATGGGGTCGCACATAGTCGGACACGCCTAAAGCGAGTTAGCAGCAGCAGCAGCAGCAGCAGCAGCCATGGCCCGACAGTGGCTCCAGCAGTTGTAGCTCACTCAGATATGATACACCCTTGCTATTCACCATGCGGTTCATGGACCAGCAGTGCCACATCCCCTGGGAGCTTGCTGGAAATGCAAAATGTTGGGTCTCAACCCAGCCAGAGGGACTGAACCAGAGTCTGCATTTTAACAAGATCCCAAGTGGTTAGTATACATGTGTATTAGTGCATGTGAAGTGCTGTAATAGACTTTCCTCAATTCTAACAACTCTTCTATTAGAAATTTTAGCAGATTAGTTTGCAAACAGCTAGCCACACCCACACACACACACCCCCACCCCCCCCACACACACACCCACCCCTGCCACACACACCCCATTCCTGATCTTAGAAGGGCCCAGACTTTCTCACCCTGTGGATGATGGGGAGGGAACCTCCTGGATGTTGAGTTGGAGGAGTGAAGATGAAAAAGTCCAGGGTAACTGTATCCCCACCGCCTCATCCCTCTTCTTCCTTTAGCGTGCTCACCCTCCTCCCCTTTGACTTTGCCTTTGCCTCCAAGGATTTTTCCTAAGAAAAACAATCAAGATCCATTTTGAGCCAGCAGCAATGAGCACACGTGGGAAATCTTACTTAACCATCCAGTCCAGTCCCACTGGTTGAACAAGAGTCTGGTGCTCATGGGTTCCCTCAGGGCCCAAGAGGATCTGAAAAGGATGGAGCTGAGAGGAGGGTGAAGCTGGTGCAATCACAGCTCTGCCAGCTCCAGGGACTGAACTCTGCTCCTGAGAGAGAGGGAGGCTTGTAAGGTCAGGGTGTGTGTGAGAAATAGAACCAGGCTAAAGAGATCTTTGCTAAGCCAGCATCCTTCTGGGATAGAAAAGGTCACAAGATGTATAGAAACACCATACAGTGTTGCCCTCAATAATGTTCACCTGTAAGAGTGAAGCTCTGGGCTATCTTTTTGTTTGTAGTTGAATGTAGACCTGTCAGCTGGGGGCACAGCTCTAGGCTCCAATTAATATCCTTCTGGACCAAGGAAGCAAACAAAGGACTTAGGGTTGGACAGACCTGGATTAGAATCTTGGCTCTATCATTTAATGACTAGGTTACTTGCTTAGGGTCTCTCTCAGTTTTCTAATTTGGAAAAATGGGCCAACGATATTCACCTAAGTGTTGTTTTGAGGTTAAAATACTTAATAGATGGCCTTCCCAGGTGGCGCTAGTGGTAAAGAACCTGCCTACCAACGCAGGAGAAATAAGAGACATAGGTTTGATCCCTGGGTCGGGAAGATCCCCTGGAGGAGGGTACAGCAACCCACTCCAGTATCCTTGCCTGGAGAATCCCATGGACAGAGGAGCCTGGCGGGCTATAGTCCATGGGCTCACAAAGAGTCGGACACCACTGAGTGACTAACACTTTCACTTTTTCCATACCTAATAGATAAAATTGTTGGGATAAGTGTCAATTCACCACCTAGTATTCTTCGATTTTTACTGCAAAGAGAAACATAACATTCTGGATATCCAAACTGTAGGAATTAATTAATGCTGTTTCTGTGATTTAGTTCTATAAATAAGAGGGGACGAAGTCAGGAGTAGGAGAAGGTCTTTGAACTTCCCCAATTCAAAATCACTCATTTGTGCCCCTCAGTAACTCTTGAGGCAGAAGGTCTCGGATTCTGAAATTTCAGTAATTATCAACATTGGAGAACAAGTCATCTTTGCTTTCATAACTCAACTCAAATCACTACTGATCGCCCCCTGCTCTCCTCCTTCCCTCGTCTCCCTCCTCTGGTGGCTGCCTCAACTGGACTCTCTCAGAGTGAATTAAGCTCTCTGCGCTGCACCACAAACACATCTTCCTACAATATCATAGATTTCCCTAGGGAACTCCAACCACATTTCTCTCTAATTAAACCTGTTTGGGGCATAATTTTTTTCTGGCTGCACCAAGCTTGATAGATAAACAATAAGTAAAGACTAGAAACCTGCTCCTTATAAACCAATACTAAAACAGATGCCTTAATTATAGGAGACCAAAGAATTTGTCTCCATGTGTAAGATTATTTTGCTTTGTTGGTTCCCAATTCAGAAATAACAGTCGGGCCTCAGGTGTATCTTTTGTGTTTTTTCATCTCAGATGAGCCAAGATGAGAATCATCAGAAAGAGGGAACTGGGTTTTGCTGCAGACGAGGAAATTAGAGGTAACAGTTAACAGCTTAAGTATCCCAGAGGATTTTGCAAAAATACTACCTTGCCATCTAAACTGGTTCTCAAACTGTACCATGCAGAGAATCACCTAGTTCAGTTCAGTTCAATCGTGTCTGATTCTTTGCAACCCCTTGGACTGCAGCACACCAGGACTCCCTGTCCATCACCAACTCCCAGAGTTTACTCAAACTCATATCCATCGAGTTGGTGATGCCATCCAACCATCTCAACCTCTGTCATCCCCTTCTCCTCCTGCCTTCAATCTTTCCCAGCATCAGGGTCTCTTCAAATGAGTCAGCTCTTCACATCAGGTGGCCAAAGTATTGGAGTTTCAGCTTTAGCACCAGTCCTTCCAATGAATATTCAGGACTGATTTCCTTGAGGAAGGACACCTAGAAGGCTCATTCAAACTGATTGCTGGGGCCCATCTCCACAGTTTCTGATTCAGTAGGTTCACGGTGGGGCCTGGGAATCTGCATTTCTAATTAAGTTCCCCAGTGATGCTGATGCAGATAGTTTGGGGCCCACATTTTGAGAATCAAAGCAGTGATTCTTACCTCTGGCTTCACATTACAATCACTTGAGGGGGCTTTCAGAAAGTACTGACTGCTTCCCAAGTCCCTGAGATTCTGACTTAAGTGGTCTGGGGATGGGCCTGGGCATCTGGATTTAAGGGGGTGACAGAGGATGAGATGGTTAGATGGCATCACTGACTCAATGGACACGAGTTTGGGCAAACTCAGGGAGATAGTGGTGGACAGGGAAGCCTGGCATGCTGCAGTTCATGAGATCGCAAAGAATAGGACACGACTGAAGTGACTTAGCACACGTGTGTACGTGTGTGTGTGTGTGTGTGTGTGTGTGTGTGTACCTACTGGGAGGTTTACAAAGTAGAGGAGAAGTGGACTTCTTCTCAGTACCTGTGATTTCAGGGTCATTTTCTCAGGACTGTTTAAACAATTATGACATTTCGAGTCTCCGATGAAGCTGTGTCTTTAGCAACCATGTCATGTATGATCATCTGAAAATGCTCAGCATTGGTGGATTATGGCACCAGGGGGTTACTGTGGCCTAACTTACTAGGCCCTGAAAAGCACTGAGGAGTGAGTGTGGCCTGCTGTTTCAGTGCTGTTTGCACGGACAGTGAAGGTCACCTTTGGCGATGCTGACAGTCTCTCAAAAGGCAAAGCCCTTTTCCACTTCTAGGCACGTTTTAAAACTGGTGAGAAGCTGCGACTGAAAACATACACACACACACAACAAAGACCAAATAGAGCTACAGAGAGGCAGGCAGGCAAGATGAAAGATGTAGCCCATAAGATGGTGAGTGATGCTCTTTCAGGGGTGATTTCAGGAATGTTCTACTTTTACAAGCCACTAATTCCATGTCCAGGGGTGCAAGCTAGGAGTTCTCAGGCTGAGCAACATTTCCACAGTGTAAGAACTGTGTCATGCTCTGCTGGCAAAGGGAAAACTTTCACCCCGTTGTATGTACTACACGTGTGATAGTGCGTCTCACTCTATTGTTCCAAATAAAAGGGGCCCTGCCCTTCCTGATGAATGATTCGGGTGATAAGGAGGGCACCCAGGTGAAGGCCTAGGAGCAGGTGCCTGACCTCACTTCTGGGTCCACCCACACCTCAAACCAGCTCCCTCAGGAAGCTCAAGCAGGTGGGGCTGTGGGCAGGCAGTGGAGTAGAGTGTGGAAAAGAGGGCTCTGCCCCCAGGAGTCAGGACACTCACATCCAAAGAACAGCTGGCCAACAGGCAGGGCAGGAGGGCCGAGCAAATTGCAGCTTCTTGTGGCTTCTTGCCTTCTAGATCAGAGAAATAAGCATTTCTTTGGAGGAAAGTGGAAAAAATAAAGTTTTAATTGGTGGCCATCCAACTTCTAAAAGCCTAATTTAAAACGAAAACAAAACCTCTTGCCCCCCGCCTCTTGCAGTATATTTTAATGTTCCGGTTTTTCTGAGACTTGTGACAACATGACTGAGCGAAAATAGCAGTGGACTTGGACACTGAAGACCGAGAAGTAGTTTCCTCAGGCAGTCAGTTGGCCTCTGCTAAGAGCAAATAAGTTTCGTCTTGGCTCAGCAAGCCATGTTCCTCCAGCTGAGGCCAAGCTTGACTGCAAGGAACGCACCAACCCATCAACCGTGCGGTCAGTGTGGGGACCAAGAGAGGGCGCTGCAGCCAGAGCACCCGGCATCACCGTCCCCGCCTGCCGCTCTCTGAGGGAACCGGGGCATGCCAGGTAACCTCCCGGTGCCTCAGTTGTCTAATCTGAAAACAAGGCTAGTCATTCTACCCGCCTCATGGGGTTCTTATGAGGATGAGATAAAAGGGTGCCTAGAAACTGCTTGGGAGAAGGCAATGGCACCCCACTCCAGTACTCTTGCCTGGAAAATCCCATGGATGGAGGAGCCTGGTAGGCTGCAGTCCATGGGGTCACTAAGAGTCAGACACAACTGGGCGACTTCACTTTCACTTTTCACTTTCATGCATTGGAGAAGGAAATGGCAACCCACTCCAGTGTTCTTGCCTGGAGAATCCCAGGGATGGGGGGCGGGGCCTGGTGGGCTGCCGCCTATGGGGTCACAGAGTTGGACACAACTGAAGTAACTTAGCAGCAGCAGAAACTGCTTACATCAGAGCCCAGCACAGAGATGTGTCCCATAAGTGTTATCTCTTTTTATTCATTAGAATGAGTTGACTCTTTCAGAATAATATAGAGAAGGACCTACATCATGGACCATCTTGAAAGCCATAGAAAGAATGATGAAGAATATTGAAAAAGGAAGAGGTTTCCAGAAAAACATCTATTTCTGCTTTATTAACTATGACAAAGCCTTGACTGTGTGGATCACAATAAACTGTGGGAAATTCTGAAAGAGATGGGAATACCAGACCACCTGACCTGCCTCTTGAGAAACCTGTATGTAGGTCAGGAAGCAACAGTTAGAACTGGACATGGAACAACAGACTGGTTCCAAATAAAAAAAGGAATACGTCAAGGCTGTATATTGTCATCCTGCTTATTTAACTTATATGCAGAGTACATCATGAGAAACGCTGGGCTGGAGGAAGCACAAGCTGGAATCAAGATCACCTGGAGAAATATCAATAACCTCAGATATGCAGATAACACCACCCTTATGGCAGAAAGTGAAGAGGAACTAAACAGCCTCTTGATGAAAGTGAAAGAGGAGAGTGAAAAAGTTGGCTTAAAGGTCAACATTCAGAAAATGAAGATCATGACATCTGGTCCCATCACTTCATGGGAAATAGATGGGGAAACAGTGGAAACAGTGTCAGACTTTATTTTTGGGGTTCCAAAATCACTGCAGATGGTGATTGCAGCCATGAAATTAAAAGACGCTTACTCCTTGGAAGGAAAGTTATGACCAACCTAGATAGTATATTGAAAAGCAGAGACATTACTTTGCCAACAAAGGTCCGTTTAGTCAAGGCTATGGTTTTTCCAGTGGTCATGTATGTATATGAAAGTTGGACTGTGAAGAAAGCTGAGCACCAAAGAATTGATGCTTTTGAACTGATGCTTTGAATTGATGCTTTTGAACTGATGCTTTGAATTGATGCTTTTTGAATTGATGTTTTTTGAACTGATGCTTTGAATTGATGCTTTTTGAATTGATGTTGGAGAAGACTCTTGAGAGTCCCTTGGACTGCATGGAGATCCAACCAGTCCATTCTGAAGATCAGCCCTGGGATTTCTTTGGAAGGAATGAGGCTAAAGCTGAAACTCCAGTACTTTAGCCACCTCATGCAAAGAGTTGACTCATTGGAAAAGACTCTGATGCTGGGAGGGATTGGGGGCAGGAGGAGAAGGGGACGACAGAGAATGAGATGGCTGGATGGCATCACCAACTCGATGGACATCAATTTGAGTGAACTCCGGGAGTTGGTGATGGACAGGGAGGCCTGGCGTGCTGCGATTCATGGGGTTGCAAAGAGTCTGACTCTACTGAGCGACTGAACTGAACTGAATTGATTGCCACTGACCATGCAGCTTGTAATGCATGTAGAACAGTGCCTGGTGCTTAGAAAGCTGTCCAGAAAAGTTAGCAGCTATTGTGGTGCTGGTGGTGGATAATATTAATACTATCCTTACTCTAGATAAGAAATAACACTCGACAGCAAAGAGGGGATTAGATGATAGGAGTGAAAAGTGCTTCACAAACTAGAAAGTATTTTACAGAACCAAGGTATTATTATCCCTGTGCCCCAGTGAAAGTATTTAATTACACAAACATTTGTGAAGTGCGAACCACAGGCTCTGTTTTGTGCAGAAGCAACTGATGGTGTTACCTTATCTGAACTTTGATGCTAACAAGACTCTCCTGCCGGCTAGTGAAGAATGGCTGGCAGCAGCCTTCCTCACAGCTGAGAGAGTGTAACCTGCATGGGGTTCCCAACAACAATTGAAGTCTCAACAATTAGCCATTGTAATGTTCACTGAATCAGGCAGCTGACACGGCCCCGTGCTTTACAGCCTGTTTCAATATTTGGAAAAGAGAACAAGGAAGCCTGAGCAGCGTAAGGATCTGCTTGCTCCCCATCAGTGCAGCCTGGTGCAGGGATGCCCTAGCAGGCAGGTCTCTGCAAGTTCCCAGCCCATGCCCTACCCCCAGGGCTGGGCCCCTTCCAGCTCAGCTCTGTGCCGAGCCGACACTTGACACCATGTCAGATGCTCTCTAGGCAGCTCCTTAAGCTGAGTAATGAGACTTGGTTTATTAGAAGCCTTTAATTACCAGCCTAATGTACAAACACATTTCTCTCCAGAGATGTTCATGCAAGCTCAGCTTTTGTTCACTAGGAAAAGCAAGCAGCTTTCTCCTCCTGGCAGACAAGATGTGACTCCAGGGTGAGATTTCACTCCGGTGAAATCCATCCTGCTCCAGCCATGATCCACCCACATTCCTGCTCCCCTACCCAACAACCCATTTAGCAGAGTGTCTGACCCTGTCTGCTGGGTGACTCTCCCCTTGCTTCCTCCTGATTCTGTCTGTATCATGGACAGAAGGGCTGTATTTAGAACCATCTCGCTTGGATGGATTGATTCATCAGTTCCTTGTTATTAAATCCAAGCAGGCTCCTGACAGTGACAGAAAGCTAGTGAGCTTGCTCTTTCATTCTACAGATGACCGTTAAGGCCTTATTCACTCTCTAGAAATCTCCAGTCCTTAGCACCCCATAAATCCCCCCAAAGAGAACGTTGTCTATTATTGCACAAAGAGTAAATACCATCAACGCGAGTCCTGTGCTTCCTGCTCACAACAGCTAATTCCTGATGCACCTCCTCCCTCTGTCCCTTCTTTCCTCTGTCTGAAGCCCTCCCCCCATCTGCACCCCTTTCTCCGCTTAAAACCATCCCAGAACGCATGCATGTGTGCTAAATCACTATGTTATGTCCAACTCTGTGCAACCCTTTGGGATTGTCCCCCTCTGTCCATGGGATTCTCCAGGCAAGATGAAGATGCCCTCCTCTAGGGGATCTTCCTGACCCAGGGATTGAACCCGCACCCCCTATGTCTCCTGCATTGGCAGTCAGGTTCTTTGCCACTAGTGCCTCCTGGGAAGCCCACCCACTCCTATATCTGCACAGCTATTAAAGTACATATGTATTTTCTCTTCTTTGTGTGTGGTCATGCGTGCCAAGTTGCATTCAGTTGTGTCCGACTCTTGGCAGCTCTATGGACTGTAGCCTGCCAGGCTCTTCTGTCCACAGGGATTATCCAGGCAAGAATACTGGAGTGAGTTGCCAAGCCCTTCTCCAGCCCAGGGATCGAACCTGAGCCTCTTACGTCTCCTGCGTTGGCAGGCGGGTTCTTTATCACTAGGGCCACCTGGGAAGCCTCTCCTCTGCTTTTGCTGTTGTTGGTCAGTCACCCAGTCATGTCTGACTCTGCAACCCCATGGACTACAGCACGCCAGGCCTCCCTGTCCCTCACCATCTCCTGGAGTTTGCCCAAGTTCATGTCCATTGCACTGGTGATGTCATCCAGCTATCTCATCCTCTGATGCCCTCTTCTCCTTCTGCCCTCAATCTTTCGTGGCTTCAGGGACTTTTCCAGTGAGTCATCTGTTCACATCAGATGACCAAAATACTGGAGCTTCAATTTCAGCATCGGTCCTTCCAATGAGTATTCAGGGTTGATCTCCCTTAAGATTGACTGGTTTGGTTTCCTTGCTGCCCAAGGGACTTTCAGGAGTCTTCTCCAGCACCACAGTTTGAAGGCATTCTCTTCTTTATCCCTCACTAATTCTCTCCTAACTTCATCTCATTACCATCAAACATGTGCTTCTTTCTTCAACATAAAAGACCCATTGTTTAGATGAAATATGTATCTCAATTTCACATACCTCACTGATGCTTCATCATGGAAAGGTGACTTAGTTTGACTAAGGATATTAAAACAAAAAACACAAACTCCCTCCCTTGATTCCATATCACCCCCTAGGGAAAGTCAGCCCTCTTTTAAAAGACTGCCTATTCCCACAGTATCAATTTCCTCTCTCCCACATCCCCAAGTCCTTTTAATTTGAACCCTATTCCCAACACTGTAATCAAAATCTTGCCAAGATTACCGAAGACCAGATTCAATAGACATCCCAGCCCTCACCTTGCCTGACCTCCTCCAGCATCTGTCACTCTGTAGACACACTTTCCACCCCTGGCTTCTGTGATACTAACACCTCCTGATCTTCCTACCTTTTGGACATCTCCCTCTGATGACCAACTTACATTTCTAACCTTCTTTTTAAAACTGGTATTTCCAAAGTTTCTGTCCTAGGCCCTCCTTTCTTCTCATCTTTCAAATCCTTTCTTGGCAATACTTCTCCAGGTGGTCTCACCCATTACAATCTGTAGGCCAACAAGACACAATTACGAGACCGATTTTCTCCTGAACTCCAGGCCCATGTGCACACGTGCACGCTTAGTTGCTCAGTGATGTCCAGCTTTTTGTGACCCCATGGACTGTAGGCCTCCAGGCTTCTCTGTCCATGGAATTCTCCAGGCAAGAATACTGGAGTGGGTAGTCATTCTCTACTCCAGGGAATCTTCCCAGCCCAGGGACTGAACCCATGTCTCCTGCATTGCAGGCAGGTTCTTTACCGTCTGAGCCACCAGACCCATATACCTGCGTGCTATCCATGCATTTACACCTACGTAACTTGCAGGTTCTGCATGCTCACTGCATCTGTATCTGTGAAATTTTAGTTGCTGCTAGCAGAAGCATTCCACACATTTTAAGCAGAAAGGGGTTTCTACAGGAAATTGCATGCTTTAAAACTTTTGGAAAGACTAGCAAAGTTCTCCAGGAGAGCCTCCAGGAGAGGTGTCCAGGAATGACACCAGAATAATACTACAGATTTAACCCTCTAGGAGAAGTGCTATCTTTGCTGCAGCAAGAAGCTGAGGAGTTAGAAGCCTGCTGTTCCAAATATGAGCTTATTTCTGCTGCATCTGTCAGGCAGCTGTGGCCGAAATCACGTCATTCAGAGGCTCTTACAGCTGCTGGGTTTGCATTAGCCAGACAGACGCTTTGGGCTCTGCAGCCTCTGCTCTGAATTCAAGACTCACGAGTGGATCTAACGAACTGATGGACCTGAACCATGGAGCTTTTGGCTGTCTAAACTGTGGAGTACAGGCTGGGCCACTACAAGCAGTATAGAATAGAGGTCAAGTGATTCAGTCTACTGTGTCCCTCACAAGAGTTCATTGTTTCCCAACAGACTGCTGCTCTCCTGAGGTCCCATATTTCTGTAAATTTACTCCCTCTACCCAGTAGGTCAAGTCTGAAACTGGCAGTAATACCCCTGCCCCACTGTCCTCTGATCCATACCCAATTTATGCCATTCTACCCCAAATATCTTTTAGCTCCACTTACTACTCTCTCTCCCAGGCCTCCATCATCTATCACCTGACCTACTGTAACAGCCTCCTAACCCCCTAACCAGTCTCTCTGCATCCAGCTCTGCCTTTTTCTAATGCATTCTCCACAACATAGCCAGAGAAATCTTAGTAAAATATATGTATGAACAAGATACCTTGCTCTTTAAAAACCTCAGCGGCTCATTTAACATGTGTCATCTGCTCCAGCTGGTAATCACCATGAAGGCAAGTGCTGAGTCTCACCCATGGCCCTCTGCACCCCCAGAACTTTGCACAGTGCCCAGAACACAGGGCATATTATTTTCTCTATGGCAAAAGTTGTTGCCCTTCATCCAGGCACACAACCTCATCCTCATGGAGTAATTAGCAAGGTTTCTTTCTTCCTGATCATAAGCAATAACTGAACAAGAGAAAGCACAGTGTTGAACGATACAGTTAGCGTTAGTCAGTTAGCTGTGTCAGCAACCTGAGTCTCCTGGCTGTGTGAACTCAGTCTCTCAAGAAACAGTTGCCTCTTAAAGATGCATATACTGTGATTAAAAAAAAAAAGTTTGAGGAAGGTGGAGGGTCAAATATTCCTTCTCGCCACTCTATTTTCTCATGCCCTAGCACTCACTCTCTTCTATCCTTCTCTTCTTACTCTTTTTGTTTGGATGTTGTCACTCCACTTGGCCTCTCTTCTCTCTCCCATCCCTCTCTTCTCATTTAACATCCACTTTCTTGCAGCCTACATTTAATGGAAACCTACAGGGCCTTCCTATGGGCCCTGATCCCCTATAAACACAGACTTCCAGGTCAAAACTTGCACTGTATGTCCTGGAATCTTTGTCTCGCGACCCAAGATTTCACTTCGAGCCAGGATTCTACCGGTCCCATACGGCTGTGTGCTATTGTGGCAGTTCCTCTCTGCCAGTATTTTTTGGGAAGTCTTTTATTAACTTTCCGAAGTTATTCTTGGAATTAGGCTCAGAATGTCCCTGGAGGAATGAACAGGCTGCAAACAGACTTCAGAAGAAAACAGCAACTTTATTCAAGGTGGCCTTACTTTTACGTACATCAAAACAATACCAACACAGCGCCAAGACAGGAAGCACACACACATGCAGACCCCACAGGACGCTGGAGGGGCAGCAGCATGAGGGGGGCGCTTCAGTCTCCTGGTGGGATCACTGCCCGTGATTCTCAATGTTGCATCTCGGGCTTTGGGTTGGATGTTACTCCAGGAAGAGGTGAGAGCAGAAACAGAAGCTGAGGAATGCCTCATGCGGGAGCTGAGCTGTTTCCCTGAACGGCTGGAACAAGATCTCCAGCCTTATCTTTCAGGCTCCCTCCTGCAGGTCCCTGTCCTTCCCTTTGTCTTCACCCTCCTCAGGCCTTGAGTCATCAATGGGCGTCTAAGCAGTGTCAGGCCAGACTCTTAAATGCTGCTGAGTTTTACCCACATTCATCCGGAGGAAGAGAATTTACATCTGTGTCTGATAGCGACCTTGTTTTCTCCATTTCTCTGGACTGTTTTGCTAGAGAATGATAGCCCACATCTACTGGGGCTTCCTAGGAGTCTCAGTGTCTAATCTGCCCACAGTGCTTTCTAGTGCCTTATATGAATTAATTTGTGTAAGCCTCCCACCTGTGAGGGAGGGGGCTCTGGTCTGTCCTGTTTTACAGATGAGAGAACTGAGTAGGAAGAAAAACTCAGCTGCTCACAGCTGCACAGCCGGAAAGGTCAGAGCTCAGATCCGAACGTGGGTGGTCTTGTGCCAGAGCCCCACCAGCATTCCCTACCCCCAACACCCTCCACCCTGCTTCTTCCCCTGCTTATCAATTCACTCCTCCCTTTTCCTCTGGCAGGGGCCCTGGGAAACCACCTCTTGTCTAAAAAGAGGCTTTCTCTCTCCAACCAGACTACAGACCCATTTCCCATGCGTTCTGTTGGGGCTTTTAAGTGGATTAGTCACTGACACCCCTCTCTTCGGTACCCCAATTCAGAATCAGTTGAGAACTACATAGCATCAGATGCATGGAGACCAAAATGTGAGCTTGCTCCTGCTGAATTCCCAGCTGGAGTTTGTGGCTATGTCCAGTGACCGACGGCTCACTGAACGCTCTCAGTCATGCCAGCACCTATCCTACACCCCCGTCTAGACCATGGGACAGCCCACATGAAAGAAAAGGTTGGTCTGCAGAGCAGACACAATTACCCAGAATTGCTGCCTCACTCCGGACAGGGGCAGAGAGAGAAGAAATCAAGACAATAAATAACCAGGACTAGCCTCTAACTCCAGCAGGATCCAAGCTGCTGAATCAGCCAGGAACCATTTCAAGCCTGCTACTTGGCATTGCACCATTGATAGTTAGTAAATAGACAAGGTCTCCAGTCTGTGGACAGCCAGCAGGCAAAGACAGACAGTATTGACCTGCACATGCGAAGTGAGGACAGGGCACCAGCTGTCATGCGTGAACAAAGGCAGTGACATCCATGCACAGGTTCAGTGAAACCAGCATGAAGCAGGTTGCTGGAAGGCTCATATGGAGCGAGCTTCTTTCTGGAGTTGAGACTGAAGGCAGGGGTGGAATCGATTGTGACTTCTGCCCCAACACTCAGTATCCTTTCTTTCACACCTTCTTTTAAAACAGCCTCTACAAGACAGTTGGGAACTCTCCAGTTCTTGAAGAGTGGAGTAAACTATTTTTGAGCATCTGTCTTGAGCAAAGCTCTGTGCAAGCTAGAAGGTTCCTGGGTCCATGTCCTTGGGGCCGGGGGCTCATCCACTTACCGTGCAGCTGACACCAGAGACAAGCCAGGCACCCCAGCCTCAGGCACACAGCTTAGTATTTTATCTCTGTTGTCTCCAATGAATTAGGTGGCATCACCCCCAACTTAAAAGATGAGACTGAAATTCAGAATGATCAGCATGAACCACAAACACTTCTCGAGCATTTACATGCTAAGCAGCTTAGGCTCATCAGGACAGGGAGCTGTGTGGTAATGAAGCAGTTGTGGGAACAGGCCCAGGGAGCCCGACTGCCCGGTTCAAATCCCAGCTGTGCCCCTTGGCAAGGTGTGATGGTGGGCGAATTACCTACTCTCTGTGCTTCAGTTGCACCACTGATAAATGGGTAAATCAGCACCTGGTCCTTTGGGCTGTTCTAGGAGGAAAGGAGGGGAATACGTGTGACACACTCGGCACGGTGCTTATCTCGTGGCGGCCACTCCATGAAGGCTGGTGAGCTCAGGAAGCAGTTGTTTTACAGACAAGGCAACGGAGGCTTCACCAAGGTCACGATTGCCCAAAGTCAAAGGCAACGGAGGAGGAGCCAGGACACAAACCCAGGTAGTCTGGCTTTAGGAACTGGACAAGGGCCCAGTACACCAGCTGCCTCTCCCACAGCCGACACACAGAGAGGCGAGGGTCACCCTGCAGTTCCACCACGCCGCCTAGAAATGCCTCTCCAGGGCCCCTCGGATTGTCAGTCCCAGAACCAGGATTAGGACCAAGACCGGCTCCACGTTTCACTCCCCACAGCCCCCTCTTCCATCTCGCCTCCCTTTTGCAGCTGGCGTCCTTCCGCAAATGAGACTTTGCTAAGCACAGGGAGCCCATGAGGCCCTGCCTTCCAGAGTCCTTGGGGGCCTGGTCTAACTTTCCACGGCTCAGCTTTGATGTTTTTAAACTGCCAACCATTTTGAGTATTATCATATGCAAAACATGG
This sequence comes from Capricornis sumatraensis, assembly GCF_032405125.1. Lineage (NCBI taxonomy): Eukaryota > Metazoa > Chordata > Mammalia > Artiodactyla > Bovidae > Capricornis > Capricornis sumatraensis. Next base: position 44,533,457 of record NC_091090.1, read on the forward strand.
TCTTAAATATTTTCTAATAGAAAGAGAAATGAGAAGTATGAGTTCCCAGAGGAGTTTGTTAGCTAGTGGAGGAGACAGGCAGGTACGCAAAGAGCACAGAGGCATGATCGAGGTTAGGACGACAGGAAGGGCCAGTGCTGTGGCAGGAGCCCACCCCTCCACTGGGTCTCTTGTGCTGCAGAGCCTCCCAGGTGGGGGATGGGGGTGGCGCCCACGGGCAGCTCTTCAGTCCATCCCCGTGTACTGAGGAGCCCCAGCATTCTGGGATCAAAGGGGCCCTCCCTCTAAGGCCGCTGAGCCACTTCAAGGACACCAGGGTCACAGAACAATGCCATTTGGCAGATGGCAGAAGCTGCCTGGGGGAAGGAGAAAGTCTGGCTCTGCTGCCAAGCCAGAGACGGAAAACGTTTCCTCTGAGTTAGAGAAAGGGAGGAGTGTCCTTTTCTGTTTAGAAGCAGCAGATGGACCCAATATTCCAGTACTTCCTGATCATTTTGTAGGTCATACACCCTCTCGAGCACAGCGTGAGCTCTGTGGACCCATGCCTCAGAAAAAATGAAACTGAGCTCATGCAATACGTTGCATAGCTTCTGTGGTTTCTCGGACTCTTTGGAATTCCCACTGGGTCCCTGAATCCTAGATTAAAAATCGTTCCCAGTAGGTTTTAAAAATGGCTTCAAGTTCCTTGCAGCTCCTCTCATCTGGAGGTGACCTCTCAGTCCTCTTAAATCTGGGAAAGCTTTAACTGCATCTTCCAATAAAGTATGGCTTCCAAAGTCAGTTCATGAAAGGCTATGCACCTTCTACCTCGCTCACCTAGAATGCTCCGTTTGGGGCTGCTCCTTCTCAGAACACAGCTCCAGGCCATGTGGTCAGGCCAGGTGTAGGTGCTGTGAACAGTTCCAGCTAAGCTCAGCTATAATGGGTTGAACTGCATACTTCAAAGGCTGTTTCAATCCTAACAATACTAGTAAGTGTGACCTTGCTTGGAAATAGTCTTTGTGGATGATTCAGTTAAGATGAGATCAGTAGGGTGGAGCCTAATCCAGTTCGCCCCACGTTCATATTAACAGTGGGAATTTGGATGCAAAGACGGGTGTGTGAGAGAATGCTGTGTAAATGTGAAAGCAGAGATCACTGTGATGCACCCAGGGGTGCCACAGGTGCCCAGGGAACTACCAGAAATGAGGAGAGAGGCAGGAAACAGATTCTGCCTTATGACTTCGGAAGGAACCAGCCCTGCTGACACCCTGACCTTGGACTTCCAGCCTCCAGGACTGTGAGACAATACGTTTCTATTGTCAAACCATTCTATTTGTGGAACTTTAAACAGCAGTCTCAGAAAACTAACACAGCATCCTTGGAGTCATTCCTCCCTCTGGTCCAGGTGGGAAGTAAAGGGGCCACCTCAGATGTGGGATCCTCCAGCCCCCAGACATTCAAGTCACCTGCAGCCACTCTGGTCTTTCCAGCTGAGGCCACAGACTGCAGACATCAGATGGAAGAGACATGCCGCTGCTACTGTGTCCTGATTGAGTTTCTGACCCACAGGATACGTGAGCGTAATAAGCAGCCATTGTTTTAGGCCACTAAGTGTGGGGCTGTTTGTAATGAAGCAGTGATTAACTGGAACACTGTTGAAACCTCTCCTGACCTCGAACCACTCTAAATTATGTCCTCTTCCTTCTTTGTCTGCAAAGAGAACTTGCTTGATGAACTAATTTGAGCTAAATGTCCATGGTAATGGTATCACAGAACCTGAGAATTGGAAGAAAGCTTGAATCTCACATGTAGGGAAAAACAAATTACTCATAGTCCCAACTTCATACAAATCAAACATCCGTCATTTTCCCTTTCAATCCTTGTGCATACATAATTTGCAGATAGCTTATTCAAGATTCATTCAACACAGTTATAATCAGACATAATTTTCCAGTCTGCCTTATTCAACTTGCGATTTATCATAGCATTTTCCATGTTGCTACATAGTCTTTATTCGTTTAATTGGCTGCAAAGAATTTCATAAGTGATTGTACTATAATTTACTCAGTCATTGTCCTTTTGACCAACATAAAAACCTTGATGTGAATCTTCTTTAATTGCAATGTTTTAATTGTTCTAAATCAAGGTCAACAAACTGTGGCCTAAGAGCCAGATCCACCCACCCCGCTTTTGTACTGCCTGAAGGCTAATGATAGCCTTTAGGGTTTAAATGGCTGGAAAATTTTTTTAAAAAGGATAGTATTTTATGACACTTCAAAATTACATCAAGTTCAAAATTCAGTGTCCATAAATAAAGTTCATTAGAACAAACAACACCCATTCATTGACACATTGCCTGTGGCTGCTTTTATATTAAATACAATGGCAGTGCTGAATAATTGAGACAGCCTGTATGACCCACAAAGGCTGAAATATTTATTATTTGAGCCTTTACAGGAATCATCTGGGGAAATCTGTTTCAAATATACATCATCATCTCTCTCACCTCCCTCAGCAGTCATACCTATGGTCATTTTTTTTACTGTCAAGAATCTCTTTTGCTATCTTTCTAGCTATCATTATTCATTTATTCAACAATAATTTGTTAAAAATCTTCTGTTTGCTAAGTACCTATTCTTGCCAGATGTTGTGGCAAAATATAAATGAGGCAAAATCCTTGCTTTCAAGGAGTTTATAGTCTAAGGAGACATTTAAGACAGAGACACACATCAGAGTATTTCAGATTTGAAAAGTCCTGTGAGGCACAAAGAAATGCTATAGGGTCCAGATGTGGGATAATTCCTAACAGCTGGGAATGTGACATTTGAGCTTCAGGGAAGCAAAGGGAATGGCAACCTGGGTAGAAAAACAACTACAGCCTGGGAGACTATTAGCACACGTGTGTGTGTGTGTGTGTGTGTGTGTGTGTGTGTGTGTGTGTGTGTGTGTAAAACAATGTGACTGCAGTAGAGATGCTTTAAAAAGCCACAGTGGAGAATCAGATGGAAGGAGGGAGATTTTAGAGGAGGGGGAGAGGAGGAGGGGAGATGAGGGAAGAAGCCAGAGTCAAGCTAAGACAGGATACAATCTAAGAAAGAAGAAAACCTATCTAAACCTTCAAGTTTGGAATCACTAATGCTTTTATTTCCCTTTGGCCAAAGGCAGATAAAACAGATAAAAATTTTAAGTTCTCCCAGGCTCTATAAAACTTTGGGAGTTAGAGATGCCAATTAGTTACCCAGGAGAGGCGCCTCTTATGCAGGTCTTTGAGATGAACTGTTACATCCCAGAAGAAAGAAAACTAAATGTGAGAAGTCTGGATGTTTCCAAGAGGGCTTACTGTACACATCGAAGCAAGAATACTTTGGAGGTTACCAAATGCAGAGCAGGATGGTTACAAATATACATTTTTTCACAAGGGTCTACATTCAGAAGAGCAAGTAGGGTTTCATTTGTGTACTTTAAACCTTCACATGTAGCTAATTACTTATTCCAAATGACCTTACTCTTTGGAATTCCATCTTCCTTCTGTGTGAATATCCCCTCCCGCCTTCATCCCAACTTCCTTTTACTAATCAGAAGGGCTTTTGATATCAAGGCTACAGAGAAGATTCCTTATATGAAGCCCAAAGAAATCAAACAGCAATAAATTTAGTGAACTTCTATGAATCTTATCCACTCTTTAAGGCTCGGCTCATGAATCAACTCTTCCAGAACCATGCTTCTGAAACTTTAAGGTAGACTGAAGATCTTGTTAACATGTCCCCCACATCTGGTGGATTAGGTTTGGAATAGTGCCCGAGACTCTGCATTTTTAACAATTTCTGGTCATACTGATAATGTTGGTTCATGGATACTAGCAAGGGTCTGGATTATTCCAGCCCTCAGTCCATCACCATCTTCTGAATTCCAGTGGAACTTACACTCTGTTCTCTAGCATTTCAGTCTTGTCTTGTTTCCATTTCATGAAGGTTAGTTTTAACTTCCCAGATTGTGAACTCCTAGAGGAAAAGAATCGTATCTGACGTACATCTGTCCCCTCAACATGCTGCACCTGTTGCTTCTCAGAACAGGCGCTCTGGAGCATTTTGAGAGTTGGTGAACAAGTCATTTGAGACAGCTCAGAGCAATCTCCCGTAAGAGAACCAGAGCCTCGCGCAAAAGTGCCAATTCAAGGCGTCATCCTTATCCCCACCCCGTTTGTGGTACCTGTGAGAAGCAGTCATTGTTTCAGTACACAGAACAGGTACAAATTGTCGAGCCTTATACTTGGGTGAGCAAGAAATGGAGCCTGGTTTTCATTCCCATAACTGAATTTAATCACGTGCAAGCATGCGCGTGTGCTTAGTCACTTCAGGAGTGTCCGACTCTTTGCAACCCTGTGGACTGTAGCCCACCAGGTTCCTCTGTCCATGAGATTTTCCAGGCAGGAATACTGGAGTGGGTTGCCATGCCCTTTTCCAGGGGATCTTCCCGACCCAAGCATTGAACCTGCGTCTCTTACATCTCCTGCATTGGCAGGCAGTTTCTTTACTGTTAGCGCCACCTGAATTTAATTATAATGTCAATCTTTGCCTTCTGCCTGATTGCATAAAATATTATCTTGACCAAATTTAGGTAAACCCAATTACTTCCGGGTTTCTTTGACACTGTAGGATTTTCCCTCTGCCTCTGTCTCCCCTTGTCAACCTTCCTCATTGGTGTTCATCGCCTCTGTCACCACTGCCATTCGTCGCCTTCATCCCTCCTTTGGACCCCCACTATGCCCAGGGGTCCTTTTGTGATTTCATAGCCTCCTTGTAAGGCTCAAGTACTTTCAAGGTCTGAAAGCCTGCACCAAGGTCCGGTTTCAAGCACGGAAGTCTGGGGGTGATTAGAACAAAATATTAGCCATGAATCTGGAACATAGCACAGGAGGCGGTCTTCTCCTTGCTTTACAGGAGCTTCTTGTTAAAAGAAAAACAGATCATGTGAGCCTAGGTGAGTGAACATGTTTAGCAGTTGACATGGTATTTAAAGGCAGACTGAACAGAATAAATAAGAAACGCAAGCTTTAGAGCTTCTCCATTGCACCAGCTCCCTTTCAATCGGGGGTCCCACTGTTCACCCCTGGCAAATTCAATACACACAAATGTTGGTAGCAAAAGAAAGGTGCCTTTAATCAAAATGCTGGCAATCTGGGGAGATGGTGGACTCGGTGTCTCACAAAAACCACCTCTGAAGATTCTGCTCGGCCATGGAAGCTTTAAAGGGAGACAGGGAAGTCATCTCAGTTAATCAGTAAGATGGAGGGGGGTCAGAGTCGTCGCCACCCCCAGCTGTGTGAAGGCTTGTCGACTCCTCATGATCATCCTCCAGCTGTTACCTTGTCCACAGTTTGGTCACACAGTTTGTTCAGGAGATTATGAAGGGGAACCTAGGGCAGATATCTGGTTATCTATTAATTACTTATTCTTCATTTATTTGATCTGCGGGAGGAACTGACAAGTTAGGCAAGGTACTGTGTGATTAAAAGATTTGAAAGGTGTGCTTGGGCCAGAGATGAGTAAAGTGTAGGGATGCCTGGTTAAACAGTCAGTTACAACATAGCTTTGCTAAAGTGACAAGAAATGGGGTTTCCTGCTGAGGGGGGTTTCCTGCAAGGAACTGCAGACAGGTTCTTTGTCTCAAAAAGGGCCCCTCAGGTTATATAAGCTTTAATTTGCACAGATATGCCCCTGGTGTGTTATGGAAGAACTGAGTGTGGTGGTTGCTAGTGATGATATTGGTGAAGAAAGAGGCTCAGTGTGACATGCCAGGTGGACATGGGTCAGAATGCACTGCGCTCCCCTCTGAACCGGATATTTCTCTTCTCCATCATGCAGGTCTGTGACCAGCCCCATTATTCACTCAGTATTGGCCTCAGTCCCCACTCCCCGGCCCCCAGTCACACTGGCTCCTCCCTTAGTCTCCACCAGTGGAATACATGCCATCTCAGGCGTGTGTTCAGCTCAAGTCCTCTTTCCAGTCCCACCTCCATCCTCAGAGCTCAGGCTGTGTCACGCCTAATTCCAAACCAGAGACTGCCAACGGGCTCCCTCCAGCCCCGCCCCTGATCTCCTCCTGGTTGTTTCTCTGAAGAACCCTGACCAAAGCAGCATCTAATACACGTCTGTAAGATGAATAAAGCTGCAGTGAAAAAGAGCGATCCTGTACATTCAGGAATGTTGCTGGGCCTCTGACATGCCACACCTACAGCAAAGTGCATGGCCTTGGAGACTGATTCGGTGAGCAATTCTCAGTTTATAAGATAGGCAAATCCACTCAATCCAGGCAGAATGAAGGGGACTTGTGGGAAGGATACAGAGGCCCTCCCTGAATCCAAGGGCAGGAAGCAGATCAGAGCCTCCAGAAAACAGACATCCCAGGGCAGTGTTTATCTTTCATCTCCCTGGTGCGGAGAGACCAGGCACCCACTCTTCCTGCCTGTCTTTTCTGCTCTCCCGTGGACGGCCGACTTGCTCTGCAAACTGCATCTCCAAATACAGGCATGCTTGAAGGCACTGGGGGTTAAAGCTTCAACATATGACTTGGGGGGAACACAGGTCAGTGCATAACATACCCCTTCCGACAGGGAATCCAAGTGATCTGCTTAATCTGATGTTCCTCTTCAAGAAAATGGGACAATATTGCCTCATAGGATTCATGTGGAGACTGAACGAGAGGATGGACATGGACCACGAATGACAGCTGTTCTCCCTCCTGTCTTCCCTTAAATGGGCAGGCAGGGCACCCACGTTCAGAGCTGTCCTTGTTTCCCACCAGATGGCTTTGCTCCTGCCCTCCTCTTCTATCTTGGGTTAATCACGGTCACTGCATATTCTCACCTTACATGGAATAAGTAGGGTTATTTTAAACATCAATTTTATTATCCAGTTATGTTAATGGTGCGTGAAATAACATGTGAAGAGCCCATTAAACATTGTGAAAGAGTTTCCATTTCTTAAAAATGAGGGGATAATAAGAGAGGCCCACATAATTCACTGCTGAGGGGGAGAGAGAGGTTGACTTTAATCTTCAAATGTCCTTCTGGGAGGCACAACTTTCAGAACTCGAAACTCAGCATTTCAAAAGAATTTGGGGAACAGCTGGCCCTCTTAGGTACAATCCCAGAAGCATGTTTCAACCAAGAAATAATTAACAGTGTGGATAAAAGAGCACAGGAATAAAAATTAGTACCTTGTATCAGAGATGAATTTTGATCCAAAATGAAAATTTTTTTTCTTTCATCAAATTCTGTTCTGCTGCCTGACTCATACATACCTCACTGTAAGAGCACAGTCTGTCAGCCCCAGGTATCAATATAACCTGTTTAGAAAAGGCCGAAGGATAAACCCATCAACAACTTCTACCCAGATCCTCGTCCGCACCCACTGCAGACCAATACCGGTACAGCCCTGGGCTCTCAGGAACTCCAGGGAATAATGGATTCTAATTGCCTGTGCATGAACCTATGGTGGCCATTTACTCATTTCTTCAGAAAGTTTTATGTCCTAAAATTATAGATTCCTACTTTGTGCTCCTGGCTGCTAAGAGGACTCCACACTCCCCTGAATTTTCTTCTATCACATGGGTCACCACTGCTCTGGACCTTTGCTGGCTTCTCATCTTCCTGACCCTTTATCATCAGATACCCTAGGACCTGGAATTCAGCTTCTTTCCTTCTCTGTTCACAGTCATTCCCTTGGTGCTTCCATCCAGTCTCACGGTCATAAATATCAGCTATAAACTGACAACTTCAAGATTTAGTGCTGTCTCTCCAGGACTCCAGACTCATATGTCAAGCTGCTTACTGGGATGCCCAACAGGCATCTGAAATGTAACTTTCCCAAAATCAGACTACTGCTGATCTTCTCCCACAAACTTGCCCCATCCACAGTATTCCCCAACGCACTCAATGTCAGCTAAATCCTTCCTGTTGCTCAGGCCAAGGCCAAGAACTTGTGATCCATTCTATTTTTTAAAATCTTTTATTTATTTTTGGCTGCTCTGGGTCTTTGTTGCTGCGTGTAGGCTTTCTCTAGTTGAGGCTAGTGGGAGCCACTCTTCATTGTGGTGCGTGAGCGTCTCCCTGCTGTGGCTTCTCTTGTTGCGGAGCTCAGGATCCAGAGTTCAGGCTTCAGTAGCTGCAGCACGTGGGCTCAGTAGTTGTAGCTCAAGGTGGGTGGGCTTCTAAGCACATGGGCTTAGTTGCTCCGTGGCACGTGGAATCTTCCCAGACCAGGGATCAAACCGGTGTCCCCTGCATTGGCAGGCAGATTCCTATCCTCTGTACCAGCAGGGAAATCTTTAATCCATTGTTGACTCATTTCTTTGTTTTACACTCAACTCCCAATCCAACAGCAAATCCCGTCAACTCCACCTTTAGAATATAACCCTGGGACTTATCCCTTCTCACCACAGCCCCGTCCCTGACCCAAGCCACCATGCCTCATCTTGACTTTTGCTCTGTCTTTGCTCCCCTATAGACTGCTCTCCACACAGTGGCCAGAGAGATTCTTTTAGAACATCAGCCAGACCACAGCACTCCTCTGCTCTGCCCATCAGTGGCTGCCATTTCCCTGAGAACAAAGGCTGGCATCTGTAGAATGACCTCAAGGCACTAGGTCTGGGCCCCCCACCATCACTTACTTCCCCAACTTCCTCTGCCCCTCTCCCCTTCCGTCACTGTGCTCCAGTGACACTAACCTTCTCTCTCTCCTTTAGCCCCTGCCAGGGGTGCTCCTTACACAACATCTTCCCGTTCTTTACCTGCAGGAGGGCTAGAATCTGCCTGGAACATGAATACATGGCTGGATTCCCGTCAGTCTCTTATGGACTTGATGCAGTGTCCTCTTCTCTGTGAGGTCTTCACTATTCAATATAATGGTCACTTCCCAACCTGTACTAGACTTTCCCCCATTCCAGCTGTGTTTTCTCCTCTGCCTTTGTCACCATTGGACATACTAGATGTTTCCTTACATGTTGTATTTACCTGCTGTCTGTTACACCGAAATGTAACCTCCATGGGGTCAGGGCTTTGTTTCTTTTGTTCACTTTTGTCCACCCAGATAAACCTATTGTTTGGATCTATGAATAATTGTTGCTGCTGGAAAATTCTCTAGAGAATATCTAATCCAGCTACCTCTATGATAGCTGAGAAAGCTGAAACAAATCCAATATCAACTTGCTCAATATTACATAATTTGTTAATGGTAGAGCTGAGATTACAACAGGTTTCCTGACTCCGAGTCCAGCCCTTCATCAAGTATCATCTATTTTCTGTCCAAATGGACTATAATGTTTGGGGACAGATTATGGCCTCAAATTTCTCTCTAGTCATGGAAACCAACACAGTTGAAAATAATGATAGACTTCAGAAGTAAACTCAAATCAGTAAGAGTATTAGAAGAGACATTCTCCCATGAGCTTTAGAGTACACATGGCTGATTTATTAGTCAGTTTCTAACAGAGAGATGATAATAATACCAATAAGAGTCACCACTACCCAGTGCCCAACAAATAGCAGGTCTATATACATTGCCTCATTTAATTTTTGCAACAACATCTAAGGAAAATATTATTTCATTTCCATTTTACAGATGAGTAAATTGAGGCACAAGGAGGTTAAGCAATTTGTCCAACTCCATACAATTAATAAGCAGAGTTGGGGTTCAAGGTCAAATCTGGCCCTCCATCGGTTTTTAAATAAAGTTTTATTGAAACGTAGCCCTGTCCCTTTGTTTACATATCCTCTGTGGCTGCTTTTGCACAATACAAACAGAGCTGAGTAGTTGCAATAAAGACCCTGTGACCCAAAAAGCTTAAAACATTTATTATGTGCTCCTTTACAGAAAAGGTTTGCCAACATCCAGGCTAGCACAATGTGGTGCTCAGAAAAACAGCTGTAAAAGTGAAAGGAAAATTCTGAGGAAGTAACACAGCATAGAAATTATCCAAGGCCTGGAGACCAGTGTAAAAGGTTATGAGAAGTTCACCAGGTTTGGGCTATCTCCTCAAGCAGGCTGAACAAACTCCTAAAAGGCCAGACATGGGGAACAAGTATCCCAAGATAGCAAAACCCTGTGTTCTCTCTGTCTCTCCAGAGACAGGTCAACAGTCTACCTTCCCCCAAGACAAGATCAGCAACAAAACCTTTTCACTCATGGGATTTAGTGTCTAATAAAACAAATCACCTCATGGGGAAAGAGTAACCTGGCCCTTTTGTCTTGGTTTCTTCCTTGAAATTTTAACTCCCAAGTGCTCTAGGGGAGTAGTTCCCAATCACTGGCGCTTGTCTCTGAAGAGCTTTCTCCAGTCTCTCATGAAACAAGGAAAATAAAGCAGGTATTTCACAGCATTCACAATGCATCCTTTATCCTAGACTCCGTGCTCCCACTTTGGGGTTTGAAGATGTCCCCATCCTGTATGAACTGATAGAGAAAGTGGTTGGTAGCTGGCTTATTTACTTATTCTCTCATGCCCTCATTTGACCAAAGAAAAAGTTGGCAGCCCAACTTGCTTTTTAAAAATTTTCCTGAAAATTTACAAGCCCTTAAGAGTAACCATCCGCGCTGCGTTACTCTGAGAAGCGCTTGTGATAGCTCAGCTTTCCTGCACGAGGCACCTGCCATCAAGAGTCACTGCTCCCAGGTGATTTACCTCCAGCTAATGCTGGACGGCATCCCTGGCACTGCGCTCCAGGATGGCCACTTGGCTCCCTTCCCTGTGGTCACACTGTCTGCTCATAGCCACAGAAACCAGACTGGAGTTAGCCTAAGCCAAAGAAGGAAAGCATTGGCTCAAAAATTCTAGCTTTTGAAGGGACAGGAAGGGGTTGGCCCCAGGGCTCATATGAGCAAGGGTCTCCAGCCCTGTGGGATTACCTTCTCCATTTCTTGTCTCGTTTTCTCTGTACTTGATCATTATTTCCTCATGAATTTGAGGGATTTTAGCAACTCCAGGCTTCCCTCTCTACAGCTTTGGAAGTACAGCAAAAATGCTAGGTTTTGGTCAGTTCTGGTTGAAGAGCCCCAGAGGGACACTGTGCTCAGCTGTGGAGTACATGCCCGCCCCAATAAAAGGATGCTTGAGTGAGTGCCAGATAGCCTCAGGGCTCCCTCTATGCCTCCCTAAGGTCTCTAAGGTCTTAACTCAAAAGCTCCTTTGTTAGTGAGGCCATCCCTGGCTACTCCACCTAAAATTGTGCTCCTCATCACCTGGTTCAGTTCTGTTCAGTTGCTCCGTCATGTCCGACTTTTTGCAATCCTGTGGATGGCAGAATGCCAGGCTTCCCTGTCCATCACGAACTCCCAAAGCTTGCTCAAACTCATGTCTGTCGAGTCGGTAATGCCATCCAACCATCTCATCCTCTGTCATCCCCTTCTCCTCCCACCTTCAATCTTTCCCAGCATCAGGGTCTTTTCCAATGAGCCAGTTCTTCACCTCAGGTGGCCAAAGTATTGGAGCTTCAGCTTCAGCATCACCCCTTCCAATGAATATTCAGGACTGATTTCCTTTAGGATTGACTGGTTGGATATCCTTGCTGTCCAAGCGACTCTCAAGAGTCTTCTCCAACACCACAGTTCAAAAGCATCAATTCTGTGGTGCTCAGCCTTCTTTCTGGTCCAACTCTCACAACCACACATGACTACTGGAAAGACCATACCTTTGACTACACAGAGCTTTGCTGGCAAAGTAATGTCTCTGTTATTTAATATGCTATCTAGGTTGGTTATAGCTTTTCTTCCAAGGAGCAAGCATCTTTTAATTTCATGGCTGCAGTCACCATCTGCAGTGGTTTTGGAGCCCAAGAAAATTTCCCCATCTATTTACCATAAAGTGTTGGGACCAGACACCATTATCTTAGTTTTCTGAATGTTGACTTTTAAGCCAGCTTTTTCACTCTCTTCTTTCTCTATCTACTTGCAATGAAGTGATGGGACTCGATGCCATGATCTTCGTTCCTTGAATGCTGAGTTTTAAGCCGGCTCTTTCATTCTCCTTTTTCAGTTTCATCAAGAAGCTCTCTAGTTCCTCTTTGCTTTCTGCCATAAGGTGGTGTCATCTGCATATCTGAGGTTATTGATATTTCTGCCTGCAATCTTGATTCCAGTTTGTGCTTCATCTAGTCTGGCATTTTGCATGATATACTCTTCATATGAGTTAAATAAGCAGGGTGACGATATACATCCTTGACGTACTCCTTTCCCAATTTGGAACCAATCCGTTGTTCCATGCCCAGTTCTAACTGTTGCTTCCTGACTGGCATACAGATTTCTCAGGAGGCAGGTAAAGTGGTCTGGTATTCGCATCTCTTTAAGAATTTTCCAGTTTGTAGTGATCCACACAGTCAAAGGCTTTAGCGTAGTCAATGAAACAGAAGTAAATGTTTTTCTGGAATTCTCTTGCTTTTTCTATGATCCAACAGATATTGGCGATTTGATCTCTGGTTCCTCTGCCTTTTCTAAACCCAGCTTGAACATCTGGTCACCCACACTTCCCGAAATTTCTCTTTTTCCCTTATCCTGCTCTATAATTTTCATTAGTGTGTATCATCTCCTAATATATAATTTACTAATTATTTTATTGTCTGGCTCCTCCCACTATAATGCAAGTTCCATGAAACAAGGATCATTGTCTGTTTTGTTTATTACTATGTCCCATTGTCTACAATAGTGCCTGGCACACAAGGACTCAATGAATGTTTGCTTTTGTTTGCTGATTGTTAATCTTCCTTTTATTGTTGTTATTTAATTGCTAAGTCATGTCCAACTCTTTTGCCACCCTATGGACTGTAGCCCGCCAGGCTCCTCTGTGTGTGGGATTTCCCAGGCAAGAATACTGGAGTGGGTTGCTGTGCCCTCCTCCAGGGGATCTTACTGACCCAGGGGTTGAACCTGTGTCTCCTACATTGAAGTTAGATTTGTTTACCTCTGTGCCACATGGGAAGCCCAATCTCCCCTTACTAGACTATAATCTTCTCATAGGGTGGGAATCTTGAAATCTGTTTTGTTTTAATCGACAAGTCCCAGTGCCTAGAATAGTGCCTGATACCTAGAGGACCCTCCCTGAATATTTGTTGACTTGAATCAGAGAATCATTGTGTCTGTGCAGATAGCCAATCATAACTTTCTGTCTCCACTGGCTACCCAGCTTCACTGATTCACTTCTGAGAAGTGGAGTTCCATTGTGCTCAATAAATATCCACTGTGCTTTCCTAACTTGGAGTGAGGTGAACTTGAATTGACACTCTAATGCTGCAGAAGGTTATAGCTGTGTACAAAGCAATAAAATATGGCTGTCCATATGAATCATAGTACAATGAGGATGGATACAATTGAGCCAGAGTTGACAAGTGAACTTGACATAAAACACCAGGCTTTAAAGCAGTTCTTCGATCTTTTAGGCACTTCCTATAACTTCCTGCTTCCTGGCATTTCCTGCCAGGATTCTTCTGCACTTGTCTCAACCTTGTATTTCAAGCAAAGTGCAGGTTTCAATTGATAAGCACTATTAGAGCCATGCTAATACTACTCTGGATATGTGTTAGCTGTCATCCTTTATGTTTTAGAAATTACAATTTTGTTCAATTCTTTAATATCTCCATATGCAAACCTTCTATTAAACCAAACCTTTGATCTCCCCCTACTCTGAATGTCTTCCTATGACCTGTTACCATGGAGATGATCACATATGCCTTATATAATTATAATTCATTTTTCCCTTTTCTGCTGGTAAGTTTTCATCTTAGCTTAGGTGAATTTAGAACACTGTGCTTAAGGACTCAGGTGTTTTAAGTCAACAACAAAATTAAATTTCTCTTGATGAATTAGCTAGACTCCTCCTAATTCAATATTCAGTTAATTTGAAAGTAGAAGAGACCATCTTTAACAAGCTGGAACCCAAAGTCACAAAGAGATCAGAGTTTCTATTTCAGTTCAATTATCTGAAACTTAAAACTGCCTTATTAGAGTTAAGATGACAAAAAATACATATTTTAAAAATAACAGTTATTCCCTGGAAATAGAATCTGGTGAACATTAGATGGCTGCTATAATAGCTCTTATGTATGTATATATGTATGTTAGTCACTCAGTCATGTCCGACTCTTTGTGACCCCATGGACTATAGCTCACAGGGTTCCCTGTCCACAGAATTCTCCAGGAAAGAATACTGGGGCAGGTTGCCATTCCCTTCTCCAGGGGATCTTCCCGGCCCAGGGATCCAACTTGGATCTCCTGCCTTGCATGCAGATTCTTCACCATTTGAGCCACCAGGAAAGCCTCTTAAACATAGCCAAACAACTCAAAATATCTATCTTTCTTACTCTTTATGAGCAGAGTTTCCAGATAAAATACAATCTTTAGAACATACTCTTACTTAAAAATTAATTGTAGTTTATCTGAAATTCAAATTTAACTGAGCATTCTGTATCTTTATTTGCTAAATATGGCAACTCTGTTTATGAGACACAGTTGGCCATCAAATACTCCAGACGCCATCCAAATTTTTCCTAGTTACCAAGAAAAACTAAAGAATCCCTGTTTTCTATTAGTAAAAGAGGGAGAGATGTCACTCAGGAATCTATGGGTCTGTGGGGGCATCAAATACCCTGCTCAGATCATGGGTGTTTGTTCAACACAAGACAGAACTGCTAACGCTTGGTGTAGCAACTAAAGACACTCTATCCAGTTTCATGCAGAATGGGAGTGAGGAAAATAGTTATAATTAAGGTCTAATGGACAAGTGGTCCTTTCATGATATGGGGGTATTTTCTAATGCACATTGTAACTCTTTCAATGTTGGTAAAGGAAATGCTACAACATTCTCTTGGGTTTGTGCTTCTGGAGTAGAGTCCAGAGAACAGAGTTCTAGCCCCTACACTCTAACTCGCTGGGTAGACTTGGAAACATTACTGGCATTTTGTGGCTCTCTTTGAGCCTCTTTTACAGTTTTTCCTACGAAATGGGAAAGATACTGGCCCAGTCAAGCTTGTGTTGCTGTTGTTCTCAAATAAGATTATCAGATGATAGTATAATTTATATGACAATTACAAACAGAGTACAAGCATCACACAAGGTCTTACCATTATTATTGCCCCTTTATGAGGCTTCTCCGGTGGCTCAGCAGTAAAGAATCCACCTGCAATGCTGGAAACCTGGGTTCAATCCCCGGGTCAGGAAGATCCCCTGGAGGAGAGCATGGCAACTCACTCCAGCAATTTTGTCTGGAAAATCCCATAGACTGAGGAGCCTGGTGGGCTACAGTCCACCAGGGGTCGCAAAGAGCTGGACGTGACTGAGTGACTGGGCATGCACTTATGCCCCTTTGTGATTCCCAAGGCTGTTGAGTCCTGCGTGTAACAGGAAAGACCAGTTAGGATGGGAGTGGGGGTGGGCCACCTGTTGGAACTGAAAGGCCCCATTGATTTAACATTCAACTCTTCCCAGTGGGAGCTGGGACACACTGGTCTTGAGCAAGACATACATATTATATTTGTAGCAAAACAATTATAATGTCACAAGAACAACAGCCCAGCCTGCTCTGGGACAGCACTCCAGGGTGGCCATGGGACTGACAGGTGCCATCCTCCCCAGAAAAGCCCATTTGGGAAGTCACCGAATTGCACCTCGGCAGGGCCTGTGGAGGTAATTACAGTCCGTGCTGTGAAACCAGATCCCTTTTCACGGATGAAGTCGCTGATTCTCTTCTGAAGCCAGGAAACAATAGGTTATTGCCCTTCATATAACCAACAGCCTAACCAGTACCCTGGCTCAGAGGTCCCCAACCTCCAGGATTTAATGCCTGATGATCTGAGGTGGAGTTGATGTAATAATAATAGAAATAAAGTGCACAATAGATGTACTGTGCTTGAATCACCCCAAAACCATCACCCCCTCAGTCTATGGAAAAGTCGTCTTCCACGAAACCAGTCCCTGGTGCCAAAAACATTGGAGACCACTGCCCTGGCTGATAGCTCCTGAAACAGGGGGTGGGGCAGGGGAGAGAAATGGTCTGTTTCAAGGTTTTATAAGGTAATTGCTCTGTGTGCACAAAGGACCTGAAAGGAGGCCAAGAAAGGGAAGGCGTCCCAGCTGAAACTTGGGAGTCTTTGGGGCCTTTGTCATCTGGGGCCGGGGTACTGGCTAGGATCCTCGTAAAACTCTGAATGTTGGTAGGAGACAAGAAAAACAGCTCAGCCAGCCCCTCAGAACCCACTGCTTCCATGCCATCTGCCTGCAATAGTGTTCCTGCTTTCCTTCCTAATTTCTCTTTCTTTATCCACCTTTAGTCACAATGGGGAGCTAGAAAAATATATAATCACATGTTATCACACTTTGTGTGAAATCTTGTTCCTTCACTTATAAGATACAACATTTACTAGCTCTCCTTTGAAAAAAAAAAAAAAACCTCTACCTAAGAGAATTAGCTTGTTTTTATTTCTGCATGGTCTTTATCTATTTTAATTTTCCCCTATGGGTCTGTAGCTCTCAAGAAAATGATTCCCTACCTTCGCCCTAAATAGTGTATTTTATAATTCAAATTCAAAATAAGTACATTTCCCTCTCAATTATAATTATTTTTAAAATTCCACTTTGATAGTTACTAGCAATCTATAAAATAGCCTTTTCTATAAAATGCTGCTATAAATATGGGTGTACAAATATCTGATTGACACTATATTTTCAGTTCTTTTGGGTATATATTCAAAAGTAGAATTGCTGAATTATATGGCAATTCTACTCTTAAAATTTTGAGAAAATGCCATACTGTTTTCCACAGGAGCTGCATCATTTTATAGCCCCACTAACAGAGCACAAGGGGGCCAATTTCTCCACATCCTCACCAACACCTGCTATTTCTTGTGATTTGTGGCCATCCTAATGGATATGAGCTGGTATCTTATTTTGGCTTTGATTTGAATCTCCTTTATGATCACAGATACTGAGCATCTTTTTAGGAATTTGTTAGCTATTTGTATATCTTCTTTGAAGAAATGTCAGTCAAGTCCTTGGAGAAGGCAACGGCAGCCCACTCCAGTACTCTTGCCTGGAAAATCCCATGGATGGAGGAGCCTGGTGGGCTGCTGTCTATGGGGTCGCACAGAGTCGGACACGACTGAAGCGACTTAGCAGCAGCAGCAGCAGCAATCAAGTCCTTTGCCATTTGTTATGTCCGGTGTTTTGTTGTTGCTGTTGAAATATAGTTCTTTTTATATTCTGGCTATTAGCTCCTTATCAGAAACATAATTTACATTTACTCCCATTTTAAAGATTGCCTTTTCGCTCTGTTGATTGTGTCTTTCATGTACAGAAGTTATCAATTTTGATGTATGTGCATCTGACATAAGAAACTTCAGGTTTAGTCCTTCTAAGATATTTCTGAAATATCTTTTAACCATAAATGATCAATTCCTAGGACTATATTCCCCATAGGATGTATAATCAATATATATGCTTTCAAAGAGGAAATTCTTGGAAACTGGGAAAAGCCCAACTATTTTTCCAAAGTTCTTTCCATATACACAGTTGGCAGCTACACCCTTAAGCTCAAGACATTATTCCCAGTTAATATGAAAACTAACCCCAAAGGTATAATACTTTAACGTTGTTATCAGTCAGCATAAATAAGGCACTGTAGTGTGTGTTTTATTCACAAGGAAGAAGGAAGGAAGCATTGCATGAACAACCAAGAAGCTGAGGAAGAAATAAAATATAAGACCATCAGGATGGAAACTGATAGTAAGAGCTCCCACTTACACAGTGCTTACAACATGCCAGGCACTGTTCTAGGTGCTTTGCAAGCTTTAACTTGAGATGTGTGCACGTGTTTCTCTTTTATAAATGGGAAAAAGGAGACATGAGTTTCGGGAGCTTGCCTAATGTAATATGTGACTGAGCCAGGGAACACGACCCTCTGGATGCAGCCCTTGGGCCCACCTCTGCTGCTGCTCACTGGAGACCACTCTGGTGTCTCTAAGGCTGAGATTACTTCTCTCTTGGAAATGATCTTCTACACGCAAATGGAAGACATCCAAACCAAGAGAGGCAGGCC
Organism: Capricornis sumatraensis; assembly: GCF_032405125.1. Taxonomy (NCBI): domain Eukaryota; kingdom Metazoa; phylum Chordata; class Mammalia; order Artiodactyla; family Bovidae; genus Capricornis; species Capricornis sumatraensis. The sequence continues at coordinate 44,551,514 of NC_091090.1, forward strand.
CTCGTGTAAGTAACAGTTAATTCACGTCCTGTCTTCTCTTCCTAGGGCCAGGTTTCCTCTGTCTCACTCTGCTTCTATCTGATTCTCTCAGAGAGGTCAGCACACCATGGCTCTGATGGAAGTGCTTAGAGAAAGCTGACTATACTGAGAGCCCACCAGGCAACAAGCACGTGCATTCTTACTCATGTCATTCTCCCCACCTCCCTGCAAGGCCTGCCTTCACCTTCACAGCAGAGAGAAGTGAGGCTCAGAAATGTGCGACGACTTGCCCCAAATCTCACAGTCAGTGGATGGAGGGAGCAGGATTTGAACTCAGAACTTTGATCACCTGCCTCCTGCCTCCTCCTGGGGGCTTTGAGGCTCTCTGTCTTCCTGAGGGTCCCTGTCTGCTGAAGGGCAGCCCAGCGTGCTCTTCCAAAGGCCAGACACCTCTGTCTTACCCCCTCTCACTCAGCTCTTTATTCATCTTCAGAGCTCACATTACGGACTTCTTCCCTGCAGGTGCTCAGGGCTCTCGCTGTCAGAGATGAAAAGTAATCTTCTCTACCATGGATGTGTGTCTCACATGAAAGCTGGCATCACAGCACAGTTTGCTGCCCTGTGGTCCAGCCCTGCTGGCAACCTCCACCCTTGCTTCTCCTCACTCCCTAACTCCACAGGCGAGTCTGCTGGTAGACGTCCCCCACTGCTGTGCACACACCCACACATACATGCACACACACACACACACACACACCACATGCACATGCAAACACACACTTCTCACACGGTACACATACACACACAACGCATTTACAGCTTTACACCTCAGAAATACACAGACCTCATATACTACACACATATCCCTCATCACACACACACATCTGATACCACACATACTTCATAACTGCACACAAACCACAAACACACATCCAAGTATACTTAATACACACAACCCACATACAGACCTTAAAACACACATATAAGCAGATACATATATACCTCACTTACTGTATACACACACACACACACTCACACCCCCCGCATACAGCCACCCCGCATAAATGTAGGAAAGGAAAATTTTTTTTCTATATACTCATAGGTTCTGGGGCTGACATCTATGAATTAAACTGACAAAAGACAAGTTAGCAAGAAAAAATGGTTTATTACATATGTATACAGAGGCCTTCATAGAAAAATAGTGAAGCAGTGAGACCCAAGGGCTTTATATATCACTTTAACAAAGAGCAATAAATTTGTGTAGAGGTGACAAGACAAAGAGAGAGGGGTTTAGACTTTAGGGGCAGTAAATTGCAGCAAGGTAAATACTAAGGGAAAATTAATGGAAGATGAGGGTTAGTCAGCAAGGTTCTCTTTATGAGACTCATCTCAACGCTGCCTCCTAATAAGATTCACTCTCGCCTTCCTGGGGTGGGAGAGGGGCGGGGAGCCACCTTCATAAAGGGAATTTTATGCTCTGCTTTCTGGCAGAGAGGTTTTCTTGTGGCTCCTGGTCTTGATTGCCTTTAGCTCAAAATAATCCTTATGCCACAATGGCATATTTTGGGGGTAATATAGGCTGCTCCCCTTTATACATCTCAAAGACATACACATAAACACACACACCTCACATATTGCAACACATACAGTAGTTCTCCATATCTCTAGGTTCCACGTGCATGGATTCAACCAGCCACAGATCAAAAATATTTGAGGAAAAAAAAAAAAAGAATTCTAGAAAGTTCCAAAATGGAAAACTTAAATTTGTTGCACACTAGCAATTATTTACATGGTATTTACATTGTATTTACAACTATTTAAATACCATCTACTTTGTGTTAGGTATTATAAGTAATCTGGAGATGATTTAAGGTATATGGGAGGATGTATATAGGTTATATGCAAATACTATGACATCTTATATAAGAGAAATGAACTTCATCAGATTTGGGTACCCATGGTGAAAGTGTCCTAGAATGAATCCCCTGATGATACCAAGGAATAACTGTACATACCTACCTCATACACTGACATGCTACACACCTCACACCACACTCAAGCACACCCCCCCACACACATGTTATACACATATCCACATACATACCTCAGTGAAAAAGTGAATGTGTTAGTCACTCAGTCGTGTTTGACTCTTTGCAACCTATGGACTGTAGTCTACCAGGCTCCTCTGTCCATGGAATTCTCCAGGAAAGAACACTGGAGTGGGTTACCATTCCTTTCTCCAGGGGAATCTTCCTGACCCAGGGATCAAACCTGGGTCTCTTACATTGCTGGCGGGTTCTTTACTGTCTGAGCCACCAGGGAAAACTCTCACACCTCAGAGACACACACATAAAACCATATGCCGCACATAATAAACACACGCACACATACCTCACACAGCTCATACACACGTATACCGCCCTTGCTGCACACACACACCACACACACCATGTGCGTGCTCTGCCCACAGACTCCCCCTTCATCCTTTGAGATCCACTTCCCTTGGAAGCCTGTCCAGTTCCACCAGCACGAGGCTGGATCCAGAGACCCTCTGGGGGTCCCCTGCCTGACCCGTCATCTCTCCATTGTCTCTGTCTGTCTTCTCCAGCAGAAGATGGATTTCTGAAGGCTCGACAAGTGTTAATTCACATTTCTACCCTCTTCCCCCACCCAGGCACCAGCACAGCTCTCAGAATCTTGGCAGATACTTCTGGAACGAAAATTTGCTCTTCCTCTGATAAGAGGCCAGTGGATTAGTAAGCCAGCATTGCCTACTAATTCCAGACTGTCTGTCTGGGTCCAAATATTAATCACTATAAGCTGATGCTTAACCTCGGGACAGTTTGCTAACCAGTGACGTGGAGATGTCAACAGCAGCTAGCTCCCACTTACCGGGAAGACTCAGGGAGGTTTTAGAATGAGGAGACGTAGATAGTACGGCATATATTAGCTCTAAACAAATAACATTATCAATCAATACACCGGGGATGGAAAGCCACACAGCTCTGCTAGAAAGAGCCAACCCCGATATCTGGTCTGACCAGGCAAGATGCTGATTCTGCCACCTTCCTGGGCCCCTTCTCTTATCTCAAGCAGACAGGTGTTCCCAGGCACAGTGGATTCAAGAAAAGCGGCTCTCAATCCAGTCTAACCAGGCTGGGCATCTCTGCTCCCAGGTGCGTTAATAAACAGACCTGCTATCTAGCTCAGATCCCCCAGAACACGTGTGCTCCTGTTTGTAACTATAGTCTTTGTTCTAAACCCACGCCATTGCCTGCTTAATGTTTCTGACAGGTTGGTTCTTTCTATTAGGTGACTTTCTGAATAAATGAAAAACATTTCCCTGTGGCCTGCCTGTCACAGTTTTCTTTTTTTTCTGTCCTTTAATTGGGAACACTTTCCGACCTCACCAAGGCCTGTCTGCCTCCTAGTGAGGTAAAGATTTGATTTCTTCCCTATTAAAATTTCCTTCTGAGTCAACATGGGTATATTGGGGTAAAAAAAAAAAATCTAGCTAAGGGGAGGGGTGAGAGCAGAAAAACATACAATTCTGTGAGTTAAAAGAAGGCAAGTGGTTCAGGGCCATTAGGATGCTGGCAGGCGCCGGGCTGGGTAGGAGATGCTGACGGGCTTCCCGATGGGTCTGCACGGGCTCCTCAGAGCCCAGTGTTCAAGATCCCCGCGTGGCAATTTCATCCCCTGCAAATGCTGCACGTTACAGTGCATTAGAGAAACGAACTGTCATAATTTTCTTGCTGAAAGACTTAGGTGGGAAAGGGGGTGGGGTGGCCTGCATGAGTGCAGTTCCACTTGAACTTGCTAGAAATAGATTTCACACCTGCTTCCTGCTCCTGAACGTGCTGCTTTCTGCATTTCAGGCCACCATGGGCACAACCCATCATCCCCGATTCAATGACATTGCTCGCTAGTTCATAGAACCTGAAAGATTGGGGTTGGGCAGGATCATTTCTGGGGGCCACTCACATTCCATCGAGGGTTACAAAGCTACCAGGGGAAGGTGCCTGGGGCTCAGGGCCCCCTGGTTAATGCTTCCAGAGGTGCTCTGTGCACATCAAACACTTGGATTGCTGTGCTTTGTGAAATGCACACAAGCAACAAGGTATGCTGGGCACCACGGCTGACACAAGTGTCACTCTACTGGCTTCTCATATCAGCTGACATCGTCCAGATCTTTCTGATGGGGGAGCTGAGTTGTGGGCTGGTTCAGGTCACTGCTCTCAGGTCAGTTAGTTAACCATGGATTTATAAGACTCCTGTGTGACCTAGGCAGTCTGCAAGGGCCGCTGTAACAAGCTGCCACAAACTAGGTGGCTTGAAACAACAGACATTTATTCTCTTGGAGTCCCAGGAACCAGAGGTCTGAAATCAAGCCGTGAGCTGGGTCGATTCCTACCAAGGGCTCTGAGCAAAGATCTGGCCAGCTCTCTGTCTTCTGTGAAATGAAAAATGTTGCTGCTGTATCAAAACACAAAGGCTGTGGTGGCCATCAGTCACTACCATCACCCTGGATGGTGAGCCCTGAGGGGAAGCAGGATGGAGAAAAGCAGGATACTGACCCTAGATAGTTACAATGCACTTGCAAGGAATGATTTTGAAGAGCCCAAAATCCTGCATCTTCCCATTCATATTAAAGTGCTTAAATTCATTAACTTGAGATATCTGGTTTTCTTCAATTAACCGTAATATTTTGAAGTTTCACTACCTGGTCTTTGTTGCAAAAACTATGCTGGCCCCTCCCTTACCTCTTCAGAGCAGTCTCTTACAGCTATCTGAGAGGCTGTGTTCTGCATTTCTGTCCTCAGTTTTGTCCAACAAATAAAAAATAATTCTCAGCTTTTAGGTTGTGCATTTTTTTCCGTTCGGCACTTCCTGTGGTTGTCAGTAGTCCCTGGCATTGCTCAGCTTTGGCAGCAGAGTTCCAGTCTCTTTCCATTTTCACATGGCGTGTCTTCCCTGAGTGTATCCCCTGGGCGTGTGCAAATTTCCCTCCTTTTGTGAAGACAACAACCACTGCATTTAAGGCTCACCTTAAAATTTTTCTTGGTTACCCTCCTATAACCAGCCTCCTCCACAACTATCCTTGGTCAAAGGTGGTGCTGCCTGCATGCTAAGTTGCTTCAGTCATGTACGACTCTGTGCAGCCCCATGGGTCAGGTTCCTTTGTCCGTGGGATCCTCCAGGCAAGAATACTGGTGTGAGTTGCCATGCCCTCCTCCAGAGGATCTTCCTGACCCTATTTATTTAACGCCAAATTCTAAGCCACCTCTGAGAGTTAATCTCTTTTCTGTGGGTGTCTCCCATGTATACAGCAGGTATGCGTGATAATAAGCTTCTGTTGATTGATTCTTTTGTGAGTCTGTCTTTGATTACAGGAGCCCTAGCTGAGAACTTAGGAGGGTCAACGGAAAGCCATGTTTTCCTCCCCTACAATCTCATTGCAACTGAATTAATGGATTCTTCAAAGACCTTATTTCCAAATAAGGTCTTATTCACAGATTCCAGATGGGCATGAATTTTGGAGGACATTATGCAACCCAGTACAGTAACCTTAACCCCGTTTATCCTTTTCCAGCCTCAGTTTCTTCATCTGTACCTCAATGGGTTCCTGGAAGAATGAAATGAGGAGACCCATGTAAAGGGCTTTGCCCTGGCTTCGGCAGTCCATGGATGTTGGTTACCCTTGCTGCTAGCACGTCTTCATCAACACTATTGTTACTGAACCAGGATTACTTGTGGCCTGGTGTGCAGCAAGCAAAAACCCTGAGACACTGAGGTTTGAGCCAAAGAGAAAGTCTGTGCAAAGCATTCAGCAAAGAGAGGTGAGAACAAACCTCAAATCCACCTCCCCAAAGGCACGGGGCGAGGGGCCTTTATGGGATAAAGAATGAAAAAGCATGACGGTCCCAACAGAGGCCTGGGGACAGGAGGAGCGTGGGGAAGGGGATTGAAGAAAGGTACAGCGATTGTTCTGCACAGGTTTAATAAGCTACAGGGCTCCCCATGTTCAAAAGATCTCTGAGTGGACACTCGCACATGCCCAGTTGAAGGGGCACGGTCCTCTCCAGTCTTAACCAGCTTGGCTCAAACTAGACACAACTGACTCTCAAGTTCCTGGCAAACACCTTGGAAGCCCACCTCACTGTTAAAGCTACATGCTGCTCGGAGGACATGCAAGCCTTCAGTGGCAATAATTAAAGCAATCTTCATTAGTGAAGGCAAGTTACAGGTGAAATGGATTTAACTAATGATTACCCACGGTTTCACCATCCTCAGCATCATCACCTTCATCTTGTTCAGCCACTGGGGTTACAGGAGCTGTGAGAGACACAAAGAGGAACAGCACACAGCCTCTGCTCTCAAGGGGTCTAGGGTTCTAGCTACAGGTGTTGCCCTGATGTAACTTACCTACTAAAGTGCTAACATGATGGTGTCTAACACGACGGCCAAGGAAGGAGACCAGAGTGGAAGGGGTCTGAATAGACACGTGCCCAGTTGACACCCATGAGAGTGAGCTTTTCAAAGAGTCTTGGGGCAGCTGGGCCACACCCTCTCCTCACCCCGAGCCTCAGTCCACTGCCCAGAGGGGCACCTCTTCATTCCTGCACCATGGAAACAGGTCAAGGGCACACAGTCACATGGTGGTCACCCACATGCTTTATTACTGATGGAGTATGGACTGACTCAGGAGAAGGCAATGGCACCCCACTCCAGTACTCTTGCCTGGAAAATCCCATGGATGGAGGAGCCTGGTAGGCTGCAGTCCACGGGGTCGCTAAGAGTCGGACACGACTGAGCGACTTCACTTTCACCTTTCACTTTCATGCATTGGAGAAGGAAATGGCAACCCACTCCAGTGTTCTTGCCTGGAGAATCCCAGGGACGGGGGAGCCTGGCGGGCTGCCGTCTATGGGGTCGCACAGAGTCAGACACGACTGAAGTGACTTAGCAGCAGCAGCAGCATGGACTGACCCTGAGAGGCACTAACTTCTCCCTTGGAAAAGTGCATCTCTGACTGCATTTTGGTGAGAAGTCTGAGATCTGGGACTCAAGGGGGCTCTCAAGGCACCTCCTTTACTTACCTTACAGGTTCAAAGAACATCAGTCCCACCGTGAGTGGGCCCCATCTCTCTGTTGACTGAAAAGTACGCACAACCTAAAAATTGAGAATTACCTTTTATTCAGTGGCCTTTCTGAGGACTTGAGCCCAGGTGGTAGCCTCTCAGATAGCTCCAAGGGACTGCTTCAAAGAGGTAAGGGAGAAGTCAGGATACTTGGAGTTTTGCAGCAAAAACCAGGTAGTCAGAACAGCAGAAGATTACTGTTAAAGAAATCAGATATCTCAAGAGGATATGGAGGAAGATAGCCTGGGCACATGGAAGTGATTCCTTCGTTAGGCACCTTCACTGTTTAGGGCCAGTTTCCTGGTTTTTTTCCATTCTGAATCCTCAGGGTACATAGTTGGGGGCTGCAGTGGCTGGTGGCTTGATGGCCACAGGTTCCTTTGATAATTGGTACGGCAGGAGGCATATTTGGTCCAGACCTTCTGAATTCACAGTACCTGTGCTACACTGGCTGTGATGGGAAGCCTGTAAAGCTTGTTATCAGAATGCTTCTCCCACCCCTGGAAACACGAGCTGTTGATGCAGATCTCAGCAATGCAAAAGTCCAAGGGTCGAGAATGTGTATGGCTAAAACCACACTGTGGAGCACTCAGCGGTTCTTGAATTAACAGTGCAATTGACCCTCCTCTGCTCCAGCACTTCCATCCGGAGAGACCTTGGAAAACCAGCCCCATTGTCAGCTCATGAGAGTGTGCTTCTGAAGTGTTCTGCTGAGGCAACTGGCTTTCTTTCATCTGCTGGGGGCCTTGCCTTTCATGTGAGTATTATAAATAAGATGAATCTTGCTCATCAATGAGCAAGGGCAAGAAGGCAAAATTATTCCTCTAATAATAGATTCCCTGGGCTGAAATAATCTGATTGGCTTTCTTTGATAGGAAAGATAAAATTGATTCATGTAAATGTATTTCCCTTTGAAGAGTACTCCAATGCGCTGACTTGGGGCAAAACATGATATATTTGGTGGTTGGGTAGCAGCTGTTATATCCTTAAATCTCAAATGTGATTTGGGTGCTGGGACTTTATAGTACAAAAGAGAGCCACATTCATAGAGCAGGCCACCAAAGCTTTCATACGTCCAATATATCTTTACTGAACCTAATAATCTTAGCTCCAATTCTTGGCCCTCTAAGAAGAGGTCAAATGTATAATAGTAATAATATAGCCAGAATTTTCTAGAAGGGTTTGGGTATTAACTCCTTGCCACTGAATGGAAGATCATAGATCCTGATGTTTATGTTAAAAACATGACGATAATCTTCTGTGTTGATGAGTTGGTTGGAGATGCAGAAGAGGGAGAGTGTGTCTTTAAAATTCCAAGGTACAGAGGAAGCCCGTGACAATTCTTTAGAAAGATAAAGGACTTCTTCCTACCTTACCTTATCTTCTGCGCCTTTTGCCTACTTCCTGGTGAAACTAATCATTGCAACAATCATTGTGGTGATAGCATCGGGGATAATAACATCGAGGGTGACAGTTAACATTTACAGAGAGTTCTGTATATGTTAGAAACAGTGCTAACGGCTTTACAGATATCTTGTCATTGAACCCTGCCAACGATGTGATGATGTCATACAGCTCTGCTAGTGACCCCATTTTACAGATGAAGAACTGAGGCCCAAGGTCACACAACTGGAATTCAACCTCAGCAGTCAGTTCAGGGGCTCACCACCTCCCCCCACCTCTGCTTCAGAAGTATCCCTGCCTTTTGCATTCTTCTTATGCTGGTGAATCTCTTAAAACATCTGGACAGAAGAGGGTTAAATGCAGTCTATGGGAGAAACTGGACGAGGCTGGGAGAGTGAGGACTCGCAGGAGAGGGGTTGCTCCTGCAGGTAGAGGTGGACGTTATGCTACAGAAGCTGGTGACAGGCAAGAGGTCACCTTCTGGGCGGGCAGGTGATGTCAGAGTACAGAGTCAGAAAAGTGGACTAACCAGAACAAGCTCTTTAAGACATTCAGAAAGGCAGGGAGCCACAGAGACCTCTGCTGACGGGAAAGGTCAGCCTCTGGACAAAGGATTCAGACAGTCCCTGATCTTTGTGAGTGCAAAGTCTTCTGGAAACCTAGATGCTCGCAGTGGGCTACAGTCTAAGTCAGACCACAGAATTTAGGCATCTCTGCTGAGTCTCCTGGTTATTGGACCAGAAGTTCTTGAATCGTCCCTGAATTTGGGCTACCCAGGGCTTTTCTGCCAAACTTCTCCCCTGCGTTCTTGGTGAATTCACGGATTCCCAAGGCCTACCTCAAGCAAGTGCAGCTTGGGAATCTGTGTTTTTATAAGCATCCTGGTGATCCTTGTGACCAAGAAAATCTAGAGAACAATGAAGGAGGCTATTTAGAGCCTGGGGGCCACACCTGCAAGTCGAGGTGAGGAAGGCTTAGCTGTGGGGAGGGGAGAGCGTGGGATCACACGGCTAGGCAGGAAATCATCTTTTAGGGTCACCAGTGTGTCCCAGTTTGCCCAGGACTGAGAGGGTTGCTGCGACACGGGACTTTCAGTTTTAAAACTGGGACAGTACCAGGAAAACCCTGTTTTTATCGTAAAGCCACACTCCCTGCTTGGCATAAGCCTCACATGACCCCAGAATTCCAAAACTGTCTATTCTCCTTTCCCAGTAGAATCTGGCTTCCCTGGGCTTTAGAAGGAAAGCCTTGCTGAATCAAGTATTGCACACTGAATTATGTATGACTGATAGCTCCACTGGCCTCCCAGAGGTATTTGCATTTTTTAAAAAGGGGGACTATATTTTATTTTGCCTTCTGCATTTCTGTTGCAGTTGAAATTACCGAGCATTTTCAAAAATCAACAGTAAAACTTGTAGTTGCATTTCAGAAAAATGATACAATTTCTTTTAAGTTTCCTAGAGAACAGATAAATTTACACCTCTCTCTCAAAAGCAGTGTGCATTCCACTCATCAAAGTTAGATATGAATTCTTACTGTCTTGTCAAAGCAATTTTTCATCTCTTTCCTTTCCCTAAATTCAGTATTATGACTTTAAGGAAAAAAATCTTTCCGTACATGTCTGAAGTCATTTGCTTGGAGCTGACTAAGAGCAATTAGAAAAGCAAGGTGAATAACTAAACCAAATATTGTACGGCGAATTAATGCAAATACCAGAGCAGAAAAAGATTTACTTTACAGAAAAATAATTATAATATTAATAAAATACAAACGGGACCCAAACCTCTGAGTTGACACTTGCTGGGTGCGTGCCTCTGAGGCCACCAAGGAAGGCGTCTCAGACATGACATTTCCCCAGAGCCACAAGTCTCCAGAACAGGAAGCATAAGTTGACTTGGAAGGGAAGACCTTGAACCCTGAGTCCAGATAGAAGAGAGAGAATAAGAGTCTTTCTCTTTCTATCACTGTTGCTGAAGCTTAGTTCCAGGTGAAAAGAGAACAGTAGCCCCAGAAGGAAGGCAGGGATAGCACAGTAGTCTCATGCATAGATGCCACGCCACATTCACGCTGCCACATTCAAATTCCAGCCGTGCCACATGTCAGCTGTGTGACCTTGGGCAAGCTACTTACCCTCTCGTAGTCTGAGGTGCATAGGTGATTGTGAGAATTCGTAAACTAATATACATAAAGAACTGCCACTGATCAGTGCTCTGTTAAGAGTCTTCTTATATTAGGAAGGATAATGATAACAAGTACTAAATAAGCCATAGAGATCTAACTCATAGGGTAATGAATAGAGACAACAGTAGCGTACTATCATTATGTAATGTGACAAATATCAAGATGCTGGCAATCATATTACAACATATAAGTGTATTAAAGTAACAGCCTGTATACCTTACTCTTATACTATGTTACATGTCAAACTTATTCGATTAAAACAGACAAAAAGGATAACGGTAGAAAAATCCACATCTGTTATCTTGAACACATTGGTTAATTTTAAAAATTGCTCTGAGCACAAGCTGTGTGACATTGCCAGATGCAGTCTGCCAAGTGGTTCCACTGGGTACCCAGGGTGGTGGTTGTCTGAATGAACTGCCACATTTTAAAAAATCGGAAACTCTCACCTAAAAATACACGTTTTCAGCTGTTTTGAAAAAGCAGAAGGATCTGGCCATGCTGCGCGCACATCTGTGTGACCACCCTCAGCCACGGCTGAGTGGAAAATGTGCCTACTAACTTGTCGGGGACCCCACAACCGGATTTAGTGTAGGCAATGGAATTTGCAAGGCTTATTCTAAGACGGGGATCAGCAAACCATCGGCCAAGCCCAGCCCACCAACTGGTTATGCAAATAAAGTTTTACTAGGGGACTTCCCTGGTGGTCCAGGTTCAATCCCTGATCAGGAAACTAGATCCTACATGCCGCAACTAACATCCTGCAGAGCCAAATAAATAATAAGGAAATAAATATCTTTAAAATAAAGTTTTATTGAAATATAGCTACAATCATTCATTTACATATTGCCTATTGCTGCTTTCACATTATAATGGCAGAGTTGAGTCGTTGGAACAGAAAGTATATGTCTCACGAAGTCTAAAAATATTACTCTCTAGCCCCTTATGGAAAAATGTTTGCTAAACCCCATTTCTCAGGTATTGTCTTTCTGTAGAGAGTTTGCTTAAAGATGGCTTATTTTTACATTTTTGAAAATAGTGTATTCAGAATTTTTAAACATATTATTGTTGTTTAGCTGCTGCTGCTGCTAAGTTGCTTCAGTCGTGTCCGATTCTGTGCGACCCCATAGACGGCAGCCCATCAGGCTCTGCCGTCCCTGGGATTCTCCAGGCAAGAACACTGGAGTGGGTTGCCATTTCCTTCTCGAATGCATGAAAGTGAAAAGTGAAAGTGAAGTCACTCAGTTGTGTTCAACTCTTCGTAACCCCATGGACTGCAGCCTACCAGGCTCCTCCGTCCTTGGGATTTTCCAGGCAAGAGTACTGGAGTGGGTTGCCATTGCCTTCTCCGTTGTTGTTTAGAGGGAAAGTGAGTTCATCAAAGCCGTTACCTTGAATCACAGACAAGCTGAAACACCTGGAAGTTTGATCCAAGTGACTGTAGTTCCCTTGCTTCCCCTGTGCCGCTTCCCCCACTGTGCCTAAACTGCAGGAACAGTTCTTAAACTACATGATAAAGATGAGGCAATATAGCTTATATGACACCATGTTTAAAAGCAGCACTTAGATTTTGTTATCAGTTATAGAAATCTTTTCCTAGGTCAAGTGAAATGTCCATTTCCTCTGGCTTCACCTGAATCACTGGAATCAAAAGCAGGCCCCAAATACTGAACTCCCCTCCTGTTACAGTTCTATTTGTGTAGTTTCTTTTTAAGAAACAAAATGAGTCCCACTAATGGTCTCTAAAACCTCTTCCAACTCTTAACATTCTATGATTCGACCATCTGAAAATCAGGAGCTACCCCCACTAGGTGTTTGCCGTGTGCCAGCTCTGGTGCCGAGCAGCTGGGAAGCATCAACTCTTTCAGTCTCCCCAGGTCCCTCATCAGGAAAAGGGCATAGTCACAGTACCTCCCTAGTAAGCGAGGATTAAATGGAGAGACACCTTATGCATGTACAGTACAAACTGACCTGTAGGAAAGTCTGTCTACTATTATTTTAATTTTGTTCCTGACCACTCAAAACGCACTATATGACCTCACTAAAGTCTACCGTTTCTTGAGAGTTCTATGCTCTAAAACTTTCTTGACCCTTCATCCCTTCCTAAGTGTTTCCTCTTTCCTCACTGGAATGATCAAAAAACCCCTGAATTTTAGCTCTCAACCACTATTAGAGTGCATTCATGATCTATGTATTTAGGCAAGTAGTTTTTGAAGGGAGGTATTTCCCACAGAGCATTCAGTATTCTGAATTCAATAGTGGGTTCAGAAGCCAATTGTGTTGCACAACCCCCAAATCTCATTTTCCAAGCCTACTCTTCAGTGTCTTTCCTTACAACCTGTATTTGAACTATCCATCTTGAACTAAATTGCCATATGATGTGATAATTAAAACTTCACATCTGCAGCTTTCTGCAATATAAAATAAACCACACATATTTGTGTATAATTAAACCAATCAGGCATATTAGGAACACATGTTTACTGATTCAAACTGCAGCATGATAAACCAAGACTGTAGCACTTGTCTTATTCTTTCCGGGAGGGGAGACATTTCATAAACTCACGGACAGTTTTCAAGTGGCCCGTGTAAGTGCCCAGGAGCTCTTGTCAGCCCCATATCTAACAAGATATTTAGGATAATCATTTCTTCCTCTGGTTCTCAACTTTGTACACTGAAATCACCCGGAACACTTTGTAGATACTAATGCCTTGGTTACACCCCTACAGCTTTTGACTTAATGGGTCTGGGTAGAGCCTCACCAGCTTCTCTGGTGGCTCAGCAGTAAAGAATCCGCCTGCCAATGCAGGAGGCGCAGTTTGATCCCTGTGTTGGGAAGATCCCCTGGAGAAGGAAATGGCAACCCACTCCAGTATTTTTGCCTGGGAAATCCCATGGACAGATGAGCCTGGTGGGCTACAGTCCATGGGGTTGCAAAGAGTCAGACACGACTGAGCTACTAAACAACAACAGCCTGGTCATCAGAACTTTTAAGGTTCCTCTGGTGATTCTAATTGCAACAAAATGTGAGAACCATTGATCTATAACATTATCAAATGAACAGGTTGTTTAATTGATCATAGTTTCATTCTTTTATATGCATAGTACACCTTGCCCTCTACAGATGTAAAAAATGCCTCGAAATGTTCAACAATTGTAAGCTGCATACTGAGTTGTATACAGGGAGCTCTGCATTTCCAGAACATTCTGTGCTCTGGTATGTATTGGAGTGTTGCATAATTACACAACTCAGTAATGGGTAAAGAAATACTCCACTAGACATTAGTAGGGGTTAGAAGAAAGAAGAGGTTCAGAAACACAGAAATAAATAAACATTAAGTAGTTCTTTACTGTGGGATTTCCCAGAAACTTTAATATAACTAACGTGCATGTAAATGTTCAGGAGCATTTCCCAAGCTCATCTGATCACAGAATGCTTCCATCACCCCGTCCGCATCTCAGATGTGCCTCATAACATCTTCCAGAACATCCTGATGGATACTTTGACAAGCTTAGGTTCAAAGGGTTTTGTGTTCTGGCAACAGGCAAGGAGGGGGTTGCTGAAGGAAGCACAGGACACAGAGCTGACACGTAACTCTGCACTGGGAACAAGGGCCCAGCTCCTGGGAAGCTGACCTTTGCAGTCCAAGGGTCCTTTTTCACTCTGGCTTATTGAGGCTGGTGACGAGGCCCTTGGTTGCTCAACTCTCCCTATACCTGGGTGAGCCATGTCTTTGTCTTCCAGTCCCCGTGGGTCACAAGGAAGTTCTGACACGTGGGAACTATAAGTTAGTGGCACTCTGTAGGGAGAGAGAATGAGGGTCAATGCCAGGCGGTGGCTCAGAGGTTAAAGCGTCTGCCTGCAATGCGGGAGACCCGGGGTTCGATCTCTGGATCAGGAAGATCCCCTGGAGAAGGAAATGGCAACCCACTCCAGTACTCTTGCCTGGAGAATCCCATGGAGGGAGGAGCCTGGTAGGCTACAGTCCATGGGGTCGCAAAGAGTCGGACACGACTGAGCGACAAACTGCTAGTAACTACTAGTGTTCTTTCCCCCAGGGCAGAGGAAAGCAGAGGAGGATGAAAGACACAGTCTAGCACATACCTAACAGTTCTGTTCTTCTGACCTCTACCATCTGGCAGCGTGAACCTGGGCCAACCTTCTCATCTATAAGACAGGGATACATAATAGCTGAGTGTCCTCATGGAGACTAAATATGACCATGTAAGTGAAAGCGGTGTATGAACCATAATGGCCTTGGCAGATGATGAAAATTACTTTTATTATCACGGTCATTATCATCAGTAGGATTCTCTCCCTGAGTCTATCTGAATAATAACCCAGGGGGAATTTGATTGGAAAATCTATAGCCATGCAAAATTGTCTCACTAGTTTTTTTTTTTTTTTTAATTTTTTATTTCATATTGGAGTAAAGCCGATTAACAATGTTGTGATGGTTTCCGGTGTAGAGCAAAGGGATTCAGCATAAATACACATGTCTCCATTCTCCCCCAAACTCACCTCCATCCAGGCTGCCACAAAACACTGAGCAGAGTTCTCTGTGCTATACAGTAGGTCCTTGTTGGTTATCCACTTAAAATATAGCATGTTTCACTAGATTTTAATAAATATCGCAAAGCAGGAGAGACAGGTACTGCTAACATCTTTAGAGGAATTCTGTTTTGCTTATTCTCCTGAAACCTTGAAAATGAGCTTAAAGTTCACTTCATTCCACTATTTAATAGTCGGTTGTCTCCTACCACCGCTTCAAATGCATCTTGTTCGCAGACGGTTCCTTGGTGAGAGCACTTTAATGACTGATTGAGTGAAAAACACCTGCATCTTTCTCCAAGGTGGTGGCTTTCCACAGGGTGGAGCTGAACTGAAGCAGCAATGATGAGTGGGCAGAATATGAGCAGCAGTTTAGGTTTTTCAGGTTTTTCCCATCGCCCCAATTCTATTTTTGCAGACATAACTGTGAGCACAGCTGGGAGGTCGTTTTCATCCACCTTAACCAACCCTGGAGTATCCTAGAACCCCTGAAGCTGGAGCCTAGCTACACTTGCGGTTCTTTTCACTAACAGTCCTTCCCGGTGGACAGTTTCTCGCCCGATTCATGCCATGTGCCGGTTTGCCAGGGCGCACACTTTGTCCTCTGACTGGCCCAGTAGATCCTCTGTGCTCCCTTTTATTGTGCTAATTGCACTGAATCTGTTTGTTTTGTTCCCCACCAAGCGGCGCCCCTCCCTTCCCCTCCACCCATCCTGTGTGGAAATCCTCCCTTTCTTTCTCAGGTGCCTCCTTCGGGCCACTTGATGCCAAGCCCTGGACAACCGATGTCCTTAAGGAGCGCCCCCACCCCCCACCCCACCACCACGGAGACAACTCCTTTGAGCTGTTCTTTCTGCGTAGACCACCCCACATAGTGTTTGGTCTAACATGTCCCTGCTTGCTTGGAGGGATAGAAATATGCATATGCCCTGAATGGCTTGACTCCTAATACACAAGAGAATTACATCTTTTTACTTTATAAAACCTGAGTACCCCTGACTTCTTCCAAGCTCATCACAATAATCAAAGCAGCAGGAAACTTCTATGCAAGTATATGTACTGGGCTTTCATAGGCGCAATCTCATTAGACCTCCCTCCCCCTCGTCTCTGTGGAGCCTCACTAAGGGGGAAGTAGGTGGCTGAGCAATCTTCTTATTTGAAGTCAACAGGAAGCAGGCAAGGGTGAAGCTACATTCTTAGTGAAGGGGCTAGGAACCTTTTTTTTTTTTTTTTTTTGCTCCTTGTGTTTTATTAATCATTTTTGTTGGTCTCCATCACAGATGAAATTTTCACTGCTAATTCCTTAGAACTGAATCCATTCCTATGGGATTCAGCGCAGTGAAAATAAATTTCAAGCCATAGAGCTAGGAAATGATAACAACAACAAGAAAAAGGGGACAGGAGGGACCTGGGGACAGCCCACAGGATCAGTTCAGTTCTCAGCTGCTGTTGGGCTTTACAAAGCTTGGCTCATTATAACCTGTTCAACATAGTCCTTCAGGACCTTCAGTTCTTCCGAATTCATTTTGTCAGTGAGAGGTATGCCAGAAAAGAACCACTGCTGACTACCTGGTTCCACTCCTGCTGAATGTAGCTGCCTCTTCACACGGTGCTTTCTCTTGGAGTAAAGAGAAACTTGTTTTAGGGGCTTATTACAAGCTCTATTCTCTATCAAATGTAAGAGAATCTATTATAAAATGTAAACAGGAGCATTATAGCTTGGAATATTCTAGAAAGTAGGCATGAATGTGCCCACACAGCCAAGTATGACCTGCCCAGGGAAACCTCTCTGCTCAGCCTCCACCCCCAATATCACCATAGAGTCTCTCTTCCCTTCATGGATATCTCTAACGGGAGACCCCATCAGAACTCCTCTTTTAAAGAAACATCCAGACTTGTCCCTTCTCATCCCCTTTTCCTACTTTACTTTCCCTTTTATCACTACCTATCTTTGCCAGTGTCCTCTTATTAGAATGTAAGTTCCTCAAGAGCAGTGATTTTTTTTTTTCTGCTTTATTCACATACATCTGTGCATGGCATCCGTAGGCACTCAAATCTCTTGTCAAATTAACAAATCAATGAATGACCACATAGAACTGACAATTACTAAGAACAGTGATTTTTCTCTTTTTTCTACTTCTTTTAGTAAACCTCCAATACCTGTAAAGGGTAGGAAAGATTGTAATTCAAAAACATTAACAAAGATTCTTTAAATCATAGATCAGGGCAAGTTTAAAGAATAAGGGCAATAAAGTCATTTACTTTGCAATGACAACATTAAGGTGAACTGCTGGTAAGTCAAGAGCTATTCAACCTTGATGATTAACAATTTGAAAATGTAAATGAACAACAGCAAAGCGAAAAGAAAGAAAAAATATGTCCCAGCAGCCTAGCCTCACTGAAGGAGCCCGAGAAGGAAGCTTAAGCTGTACAAACTGGTACCCAGAGTGTATAGAATGAACTGACGGTAGGTTCTTAATAACTAACCTGCTCTCTGGGAGACTTGTTACTTTTTTTTCTTTTAAAGTAGTCCTCTTTCTGGATATTGTTGTTGTTGTTCAATTGCTAAGTCATGTCTGACTCTTTACGACCCCATGGACTGCAGCACACCAGGCTTCCCTGTCCTTCACCATTTCCCGGGGTTTGCTCAAACCCATGTCCATTGAGTGGGTGATACCATCCAACTATCTCATCCTCTGAATATTATTGAATTCAATTTTTAAATATTATTAAGGCTTGCAATAAAACTTATCAGGCTCTGTGCTTGGCCCTAGGATATCACTATGTCCAAGTCAGACCCAGACCCGTGGGCCCTAGAACTGAGACTCTGGTGCAAAATAGAGATAAATATAGAGACCATTACCACCCAGTGTGGTAAGGAAAGCAGCATATGTTACAGTGTTGGCAGCTATCTGGTTCTTAAGGTGGTTGGTAGGTGCGTAGGTATTCATTTTTATGACTATGTTTCATAACTTACATATATGTACACATATGTATTTGTTATTTTGCATGTACCAAATTTTACATAATTTAAAAGGTGACATTTAGAGGATGTGGAAGCAGCCAGGGTGTACCTCATCATAACCTAGTGGGTGCTATATGAAAGGTGTAACCAGAATAATGAGTAAGAATGAGCCAGAGAAGGGGAGACAGGCAAAGGAGAGAGGTCTCAGACAGGAGGAGCACGGAGGAGAGGCCTGGATGAGGTGAGGAAGGGCAGGACCTGTCTGAGGAAGGCAGAGTAGTCTAGTGTGGCTGAGTGATGGTGGCCCCGAGCACCGGCCCAGATGCTAAGGATTTTGTGAGCCAGTCCAAGAAACAGAACTTTATCCCAAAGACAGTGAGGAGTCATGGAAGGGTTTTGTCCTGAGCTGAGTTATAGGATTAGATCCACGTTTGAGAAACATCATGCAAGCTGCAGGGTGTTTAGTGAACTGAAGGGAACAAGACTGGAAACAGGAAAATCGTTTGAGACACATTTGTTTACTTACACATTTTACAAAGACCAGAAAGTTTGAAAATGTACAACACTGGTAAGAGTGCAGAGAGGCAGAGAATGTAAATCAACATGGCGTCCTTAGAGGGCAGTTTGTCAATATTTATGATAATAAATAATTCGTATACCTTTGACCTAACAGTTCTATTGCTACAAATAAATCTGGCAGATAAATTTGCACACCTGATAAGAGATGTGTATGTGAGATGTTCACTGAAGTACCCATAGTATAGAGGACAGCTCCTTTTAAAAATGAGTTAGATGGTTCTGTGTAGGCATGAAAAGATCTCTTACATATGTAAATGAGTAAAGCAAGATCTCAAATATTGGGTATGATAGTCTTCCATGCACATAAAATAACATATGTATACACTGATGCATCTGTGATTTTGTTGATGCATAAGAAAATATTTGGCAGGATAAATTGGTTGCCTCTGAAGAGATAGCCTGAAGATCTGGTAGAGGAGAAAATTTACTTTTTATTAATTTTAATTTTGTTTTTGTATGGTAAGGACAGTTAACATGATATCTACTCTCTCAATAAATATTTAAGTGTACAAAACATTATTATTGACTACAGGTACTTTCTTTCTTTTTAATTGCTGAGTATAAATATATATATATTTATAAGTATAAATATATATATCCACACACACATATATAAATCTTACATCTTCTTAATCTGTTCATCTGTTAATGGACACTTAGTCTGCTTTCATATCTTGGCAGTTATCAATGATGCTGCTGTGAACATATATTTTTTCAAATTATGTAGTGTTTTTTTTGCTTTTTTGAATATATACCCAGTAGTGAAATTGCTTGGTCATGTGGTAGTTCTATTTTTAGTTTCCTGAGAAACCTTCATACTGGTTTCCATAGTGGCTGCACCAACTTATATTCCCACCCACAGTGTCCAAGGCTTCCCTTTTCTCTACATTCTCACCAGCGTTTGTTGTGTTCTTTTTGATGACAGTCATTCTGTACAGCAGATCTTTAGAACTTACCTTCCTTAACTGAAACTTTGTGTCCACTAATTAATGTTTAATTAAAACATAACACACATGATGGAAAGATCATGCCATGTAAAGCTGTATAGGCATATGTATACATATTATATTTTAATTGAACATTATGGGGTTTTGTGCAATTGTGTTTAAGATGAATTTTCTAGTACCTGGTAAAAGATTATGTAACCTGTCATTCCTCAGCCAAGACCTGGTCAATCCTTGCTACTCCCAGAGGTCCAGTAAGAAGATGTTTTCAAGGTGGCTTCTACACCTAAGTATTTTCTAAAGAGAGAACAAAAATGGCCCATGGGCCCTAGAAGGCCCTTTCGGAGGCCTGATCCATAGGAGGTGCCTCCTGCTTTGAAAACAGAGTAATGAGGAATCTAACCATAATCTAGTATATCTTTCCATTCCAAACAAAGTCTTGGGTCAAGCTTTCATCCTGTCAGACCATCTCCTGCTCTCCTGCTTGTCTAAACCTTCCTCCAGGCAGCTGCTAAGGCCCTCTGCCCCAGACGGGCCATGGGAGGGCTAGAAATCAGGCCTTGGGAAGGCAGCCTGGAGGGGGCCACCTGTTAGACAGAGGCCACCCAGCCCACCTTTCCCTCCTCCTCTGGCCCGCCCTCCCCTCTGTGCAACCTCGGCAGAGGAGCATGTCTTCTTTCCTGGCCGATGATACTCAGAGGGAGGAACCAGGCCTGGAGAAGCGGATTCTTTCCCAACACTCACATGCAGCATGCATCAGAGACCCTTTTCACTTGACTCAGAGGCAGGGGCACCACCCTCAAGGATTCCCAAGCACTTTCCCAGCAGGTTTGCTCAGGTTCATGCTGGTGAAAAAAGTTTTCCTGGAGGTTAGGCGGGGGTTGGAATCTAGCCTGTCCACTTATATTTCTATTCCCCATCCCTTCGGCCTATTTATAAAGAGCTCTTCATTTATAATGTGATGTTTACTTCGGAATACTCCAGGGAACTTCTGCTCCATCTTCCAGCCTCCAAGACCCTGAATAATTGATTTTCAAAGTAGCTCACGGCATATTTGCTCCATGAGGGGGAAAGAGAGTGTAATGTAGAAAGGCAGTTTAAATGGGCAGAGAGACAGGCGAACAATCTTTTTTGTGTTCTAAAAACCTCAAACAAATGTATATGTACATGTAATGGCTAACCATGAGCTAGCAAATTGACTCTGCATCACATGAGATCCAGCGCATATCAGAACAGGCACGTGGTAAGGTGGAAGAGTGCCGTTACTGCCCTCAGCCAGCTTCCTCTCTGACCACTCCTTTTATTTGTTAATGTTGAGAAATAAATAGGCTATTCTTAAAGGAAAACAAAAAGTGCCTTGCAAACTTCAGCTTGAAAAATTCATTTAAACATAATGTCCTCTCACCAAAGATAAAGGTAACTATATAACATAAATTAACTATATAGCATGTATTAACTATATAGCGTATATTAATTTTATAACATACATTAATTAGCTTGGTTTTGGCAATCATTTCACAATGTATCAAATTTCAAAACATCACAAAGTATATCTCAAATATATGCAATTATTTATCAATTAGACCTCAGTAAAGTTGGAAAAATAAATTTTAAAAAATGTCTTCTGTAGTGATTGCATTCAATTATAACAACCATAGCAAAACAGAAGTTTTGATCTTAAACATGGAAAACTGATACTTTTTTTGGATTGTCTTATAAATCCAAGCACAGGATATGAAATGCTCAGAGAGAACTCACGCTTCAGTTTGAGACATGTCAGTGTAAAGTTGTCTTCCTAAGAAACCCCTGGGAAATGTTACATACAGCCTGTCCCATTAAAGCACCTCCCTGCTTTACTGCACATTGGTTCCTAGGTAATCACTTCATTTGTACTTAAATCATCGCAGAGGCCAAGGCCACGGAGAAGTGGGACATAAGATGGACACGTTTTGGTAGTTGGAGGGCACAGGCAGGAAGCCTTTCCAGCTGGGATGCTGCCGGAGTGGTATATGATGATAGAGAACCCTGGCCTCTAAGGCAGTTGTTTCAAATGCTGGGAAGGGAGGAGTTTTCGTTTCCTAAGGCTGCTCTAACAAGGAACCAAAAACTGGTTGGCTTAACCAAACGGAAATGTGTCATCTCAGTTCTGGAGGCTTAAAGTCCAAAAGCAAGGTTGTGCTTTCTCTGATGTCTCTGGAGGAGACTCCATCCAAGCCTCTTCTGGCTTCCAGTGTTTCGGGCGATTCTCGGTTTTTCTTCGCTTGTAGCGGCATCACCCCAGTCATATGGCCTTCTTTCCCCTGAACATCTCTGTCTCTGTGTCCAACTTTCACCTTTTTATAAGGACACCAGTCATCTTGGATTACAGCCCACCCCAGTGACCTCATTTTAAGTTGATTACCTCCATAAACACCCTGTCCCCAAACAAGGTCAGATTCTGAGATATGGGAGATTAGGACATCAGCACATCTTCTTCCGAGGAACACAGTTCAATTTATAGCAAGAGGGGCTTGGAAGACCCCTGGGTGGATGGGGAAAAGGGGTGGTACAAGACAGAAGTGGGGCTGGGAGGCTGTCAGCTCTACCCTGAATCCACTACCCTGAATACACAGAGTTGCCTGGATCCCTTCTATCAGGGAAGAAAAACAAAACAAAAACGTGGCCTTCTGAGCCACACAGACCACCACAGAGCCCCATTCTCTGCCTCCAGACTGTTGTACAGAGGTGTCTCCAGCACACGGGGCAGACAGTTTAAAGCACAAAGCAAAACAGATTTCTTTCTGTCATTAAGAGAGCTCTCCGGAAATAGATACCTTTCCTGTGATAAACACAGAGGTGAACACATGCTCTCAGGAGCAATGGCTCAGTGGCTGGCTGGCGGTCGGCCAGAATAAGCACACATCTGCTCACACTCAGCGGGGCACCCTGGGTGGGCAATATTTAAAGTAAAATACAGCAGCTCTAGTGAAGTTTCCACAGTGGTCACTGGATAAATTGGTGATTTGATAAACTGGTGATTTTGTTGAGGTGGAGAGAAAGACAAGGGTGAGAGAAGGGTGAAATTGAGAAAAAGAACATTTTAATTGATGTAAAAAGTGGAAGCTGTGAGCTTGCCGGTCAGAGCAGTCGTGATTTGAGTCTGGAAAACCATTTTAAGTTGGACTCCAATTTTTAGGGCATGGGAAGACCTGACCTTATAATCCCATAAATTTGAAAGTGGTTATAGACATTCACTTCTCAGATAGCTTAAAAGCATAGCCTCTTCTTTTAAGGGGCATGTGATGTTTTTAAGGAAGTTACATGGGTCTAAAACTGACAAGGGACTTTAAGGACACATTCATTTTTTATTGACAGTCCACCTAAATATGTAGTTGTGACAGGATGTTAAAAACCATCAGCTGACCACGTGTCCCTTCCCTTATAAGTGGATTTTCCCATTCGTGGGTAAAACCACGAAGATGCCACACCCAAGTTTCCATTGCTAAAGGGTTGATGGTTTCCAGTTTGTTCGTACAAGTAGCAGTAAACCAGCTGACTCTTTAGAGTTCAGAAGAGTCATCTTACCGTCTGTAGGATATTTGAGGGGAAAAGCCTGATTCTAATGTTCAATTACTCTAAGGGACACACTTCTCCTCTGTAAGTAGGATCTCATTGGCAGGAATCTGTCACAGGGCCTCACACACATGCTGCAGGATGGAAATCAGTCTAATTGTGTGCCCCAGAGGGAAAAACTCAGATATTGGTAGTCTGCCATGGTAGGCAAGGTTGGACAAAAATAAAAAGAAGGCAAGGGCTTTGATAGAAACACAACCTCAAGCCCTAGGTTTCATCTCTCCTTTCCTTCCAACAGAAGGACATCAATGTCATAGGTCCTTATTTGTAGAGAGAACCCTGCCCCCATGAGGTGTATGGTGTAGACACATGGAAGAGAGGAAATATCCCTTTTTCCTTCAGGATAGTCTTTACCCTGTGACTGATTAGATATACTGTGTGTGTATGTGTTAGTCACTCAGTCATGTCTGGTTGTGACCCCATCGACTATAGCCCACCAGGGCTCCTCAGTCTATGGAAGTCTCCAGGCAAGAATACTGGAGTGGGTAGTCATGCCCTTCTCCAGGAGATCTTCCCTACCTACGGATTGAACTCAGGTCTCCTGCATTGAAGGCAGACTCCTTACCATGTGAGCCACCAGGGAACATAAGACACAAGGGGAAATGAAACCAGGGAAGAAGAGACGTAAGGGGAAATGAAACAATCAGTGGAGAAAGTTATCTGAACCATGTAAATATCTCTATGTATATCTCATCTGAACTGCTACGTAAAAATAACTATGCATTTTTCCTTCCGTGTCCTCAAAGACTTGGTTGGTGATGTGGGCTTCCCTAGAAGTATGAAGACAGCTCATGCAAGCCCTGAGGAGAAAAATCTGTTTAACTATCTCTTTTAGGGTTTTTTGACTGTTCTGCAAATATTCTGATCATGAGCTGACAAGCTATAAGGCCAGGAGCATCTGAGGCCACCTGGGGAGAGCAGAGACAGGAATACCCTGCTCAGCTGAGAATGACAATCACCCAGAGGTCAAGCAAATTCAGTTTTAAAGAGCACTTGAGAGGGGCAGAAAAGAGGTGACGGGGGCGGAAGCAGAATATGATGAGGCAATAATTGGAGAGAATAACGGAGGACTCTCAGCTGTTTTACATAACCCTCTCTAAACCTGTACGTTATCAAAGGTTCTCGTATAAGCCCCAGAACCTCGGTCTGCCTAAAAGATGCCAGTAAAGGAGGAGAAGTTTGCAGACACACCCGACTTCCCTTTTTTACATCTTTTTGTCTCCCAGGCTTCCTCCTCTGACTCCCAGATGCCTGGGATCCTCCTGCTGTCTACTGATTCCTCCAGCAGTTGCCCCATTTCCCTCTGCGCTTACATAGCAAACTGGAATTTTGCTCCTTGATTTAACTTGTGAATGATTGAGAGTTCTAGTAACTTAATTTATTAACCTTCCCACTATGTTTTGCACTTTATAAAGACACATGAATCAGTTCTTAGTAATACGCTTCAAGGGTCAGTGAAAGTGTTAGTTGCTCCGCTGTGTCCAACTTTTTTGAGACCTGGTGGACTATAGTCAATGGAATTCTCCAGGCAAGAATACTGGAATGGTTTGCCAATCCTTTCTCCAAGGGATCTTCCTGACTCAGGAACTGAACCCAGGTCTCCTGCATTGCAGGCATATTCTTTACCATCTGAGCCCCTCAAGGGTCAGAAGTGGGAAGATATTCTTGTTCTGCCTATTATATTATGGGGTGGTCCTATATCAGGTCTATAACATTCCTCTGAAATAACTGATCTGGTAACTATTTGATCTAGTTAAAGGCCTAGACTTTTCTTAATACCATAAATCTGGGTTTAAAGCAATCACGGGATTGTGTGTTGAATTTTTCCAGTGCAGGGTGTCACATTTTAATTTCCTCACAATTTGATCCTAGAATAATAGAGCCATAGGGTTTTGTTTTAGTTTTGTTTTGTTTTTCTCATTTGTTACAGTTTTGCACCATGACCTATGATGTGAACAGTTTCTTTCCAAAGCACCGCATGACTCAAGGGCTGAGAGCAGGCCAAATATGTAGGACTAGTGGGTATGTTTGGGGAAAAGTTAAGTATAAATGAAAAGCTCTTTGATGGGCTGTATTTGTGGCTGTTTGTCACTGTGCTGATTATGACATTATTGCTACTCTCTGCTGCTTATGACATAAAACAACAATTTCAACTTGCTCACAGTGTTTTCAAGTCAGGAATTTGGGAAAGCCCTGCTGAGACAGAGCATTTCTGCTCCACATGCATCAGCTGGGATGGCTCGGCGGGCTGAAGGGTCCACTCCAGGGCGACTTCTTCACCTGACTGGCAGGTCGGTGCTGGCTGTAGCCTGGGACCTCAACGGCGGCTCCCAGCCTTGGCTCCCTGGCACGTTGGCCTCTCCACGGAGCTGCTTAGGCTTCCTGACAGCATGGTGGCTGGGTTCCAAGAGTGAGCGTTCCCAGAGGCCAAGGAGAAAGCCAATGGGCTCCTGCTGACCGAGACATGGAAACCACGTGGCACAACTTCCAGTGCATTCAACTGGTCAAATCACTGCCAATCACTGAGTCCAACCCAGATTCAAGAGGAGGGAAATGGGATTCCAGTGCTGAATGATACAGGAGCAAAGAACATGTGGCCATCTTTAAATACCCACAGACCTTCTCAGAAAAGAACTATCCTAAAAGGCCATAAAATATTATTAACTGTGTTATTAAACCTAACATCATATTTCCTCCTCCTCCCTAAATACAATCTCTTATCCACTGGCCACTCTACCATCGGAAACATTAATATTACTTAGTCTTCAGGTTCAAGGTCTCTTTGGGTGCTCACCCAGGCCTGTGTTCCTACAGCTGGACCAGACTGTCTATTCACTTTTCCCGTAATCCAGCTCAGAACTGCCAGATGGGTTCTAGTGCTTTTAACTCTTATTAGGAGTTTAACCTTAAAGAAGAGAACAGGAAAACTTCTCTAAACTTCTCTATTTCTTTAACAAATCCTTACAAAATGCCTGTTAGGTCCAGAGCACTGTACCATGTTCTCGAATGTGGAAGAGAAAAAGGAAAGATTTGCTGTTCTCACAGTTGCTTCCAGTCTCACTGGGGAGATGTGCGTGTTCAGAATTAACAGAGAGGAGGAGAAGAAAGCAAGTCTTGAAAATGCTGAATATGGGTTGAGAATGGAAACAGACAACTTTGTGTTTTTGACTCAAAACCAGTATTTGCGTATAGAGGAGTGGCAATCCAGGGTAATGGAGGTGGTCCCCATCAGCAGAAAGTAGACATAGGAACATAAAACCTGGACTCAAGTGGTATACCAAGAGAGCAACACTAGGGTGAAGTGTTAAAGCTCAGGCTCTCCACCAGACTTCCTGACTCTGCTAGCTGTGTGACTTTGGGCAAGTTACTCAACCTCTCTGTGCCTCAGAATCCTTACTTGTTCAGTTCAGTTGCTCAGTCATGTCCAACTCTTTGTGACCCCATGGACTGCAGCACCCCAGGCCTCCCTGTCTTGTCCATCACCAACTCCTGGAGTTTACTCAAACTCATGTCCATTGAGTCGGTGATACCATCCAACCATCTCATCCTCTGTCATCCCCTTCTCCTCCTGCCTTCAATCTTTCCCAGCATCAGGGTCTTTCCCAAGGAGTCAGTTCTTTGCATCAGGTGGCCAAAGTATTATAGTTTCAGCTTCAGCATCAGTCCTACCAATGAATATTCAGGACTGATTTCCTTTAGGATGGACTGGTTGGATCTCCTTGCAGTCCAAGGGACTCTCAAGAGTCTTCTCCAACACCACAGTTTTAAAGCATCAATTCTTCAGTGCTCAGCTTTCTTTATAGTCCAACTCTCAAATCCATACATGACTACTGGAAAAACCATAGCTTTGACTAGATGGACTTTTGTTGGCAAAGTAATGTCTCTTCTTTTTAATATGCTTTCTAGGTTGGTCATAGCTTTTCTTCCAAGGAGCAAGCGTCTTTTAATTTCATGGCTACAGTCAGTCACCATCTGCAGTGATTTTGGAGCCCAAGAAAATAAAGTCTGTCATTATTTCCATTGTTTCCCCATCTATTTGCCATGAAGTGATGGGACCAGATGCCATGATCTCTGTTTTCTGAATGTTGAGTTTTAAGCCAGCTTTTTCACTCTCCTCTTTCACTTTCATCAAGAGGCTCTTTAGTTCTTCTTCGATTTCCGCCATTAGTGTGGTGTCATCTGCATATCTGAGATTATTGATATTTCTCCCAGCAATCTTGATTCCAGCTTGTGCTTCATCCAGCCCAGCGTTTCTCATGATGTACTCTGCATATAAGTCAAATAAGCAAGGTGACAATATACAGCCTTGACGTACTTGTTTCTCGATTTGGAACCAGTAGTTCCATGTCTAGTTCTAACTGTTGCTTCCTGACCTGCCTCTCAGGAGGCAGTAAGGTGGTCTGGTATTCCCAACTCTTTAAGAATTTTCCAGTTTGTTGTGATTCACACAGTTAAAGGCTTTGGCATAGTCAATAAAACAGAAAGAGATGTTTTTCTGGAACTCTCTTGCTTTTTTGATGATCCAACAGATATTGGCAATTTGATCTCTGGTTCCTCTGCCTTTTCTAAATCCAGCTTGAACATCTGGAAGTTCACATACTGTTGAGGCCTGGCTTGGAGAATTTTGAGCATTACTTTACTAGCATGTGACAGGAATAATGACTGTACCTAATGCATAGGATGCTTAAGAGAATTTAGTAAGTTAAGATTTATAAAGCCCTGAGAATGGTGCCCAGCATGCAATAAGTACTACATGAGTATTTGTTATACAAGTATTATAAGCCCCCAATAGGTTTTCCTGGTGGCTCAGTGGTAGTGAATCCACCTGCCAATACAGGAGACATGGGTTCGATCCCCGGATGGGGAAGATACCCTGGAGACAGGAATGGCGACCCACTCCAGTGTTCTTGCTTGGGAAATCCCATGGACAGAGGAGCCTGGAGGGCTACAGTCCACGGGGCCGCAAAGAGTCGGAAACGACTTGATGTGTTACTGAGACCCAATAGTTTTTACTCATCAACAGTTGCAGAAAGCTCATTCTTAATGCAAAGGACACTTATAATTTGGGAGAGAGAGCAACTGAATATACCTGTAAATGCAAATATAGAAGCACAATATTGGCTATGTTGTAAATACCCATGGGTATCTACATGTAATTGAGTTGAATGGAAGGTTATGGTGTTCTTTCCCTGGAGAAGGGCTTTGAGGTTTGGGTAGAATTTGATTATTAATTTTTAAATATCACTTAACCAATACATGTGCAGTTCTGGGCTTATGGTCTGAGTGACATGGCTGAGACATACACAGTGACACCGCTGTGAGTGAAAAGGACAAGGTCCATGCTTGTAAACTCCTGGCGTTTACTTCCTGGTGGTGAAATAAAGGCGCAGGGTGTGACACCGCACGCACAAAGCATACACAGAGGAACAAGCAAGATGCGAGTGTCGGGGAACAGGAGACGAAACAGACTAGAGCAGGTGGCCTGTTCAGTGTAGCACAGGACAGACAAGTAGAAAGCCATCTGGGCTCCGGAGAAGAGTCAGATGGAAATGGCCTGAGCCAGAGTGTGCAGCCCCTAGAGCTCCCTGCAAATAGTTTCTATCTAATACATGGTGCTACCTGACATCTCAGATCCCAGCTAAGACAAGAGGAGTTAGGTCAGGCAGAGACTATAGCAAGAGTCTTGGTTTCACATAACTTTCTGATTTCAACAGCTGTCAAGCATTAAAACAAGGCCAGTTTCAGAATGTAAAATAAAAAAAACAATTGTATTTCTATACACTAACAAAGAATAATATGATAATTGTGTTAAGACAATGGTTCTATTTGCAATAAAATCAAAAGGAATAATACATTTGGGAATAAATTTAACAACAGAAGTACAAAGCTTCTACTTTGAAAACTACAAAACGTTGAAAGGAATTCAAAAAGACTAAATTAAATAGAAAGATACCCCCATGTTCATGGGTTAGAAGAATTAATGTTGTTAAAAATGATAGTATTAATATAGTTAAAAATGATAGCTCCATCCCCAAATGGATCTACGTATTAACACAGTTTCTGTCAAAATCCCCACTGTCTTCTTTGCAGAAATTGATGAGCTGACCTTAAAATTCATATAAAAATTTGATGGACCTCAAACAGCCAAAACAACTTTGAAATCAACTTTGAAAGCACAAAGTTGGAGAACTCACTTCCTCCTTTCAAACCTATTGTAGTGCTATAGTAATCAAAACTGTGATAGCATTAAAAGGATAGACAGATAGATCAATAGAATACAATTGAAAATCCAGAAGTAAATTCTCATCTTGTCAGTTGGCTTTCTTCAAGAGTGCCAAGGCAATTCAAAGGGGACAGAATAGGTTTTCAACAAATGGTGCTCAGATGACTGGATATCCATTTGCAAAAGAGTGAAGTTGAACTGATTCCTCACAGTTGACAATCAGTAACTCAAAATGGATTATAGACCTAATATAAGAGCTAAAATCAAAAAACTCTTAGAAGAAAATAGAAAAAATTTAATGACCTTCTGTGAGGCAAAGCATGAACAAAAGAAAAATGATTAGACTATCAAAATTAAATACCTTCATACTTCATGAACTAATGCAACGTTTCAGCCAGACAAAAGGAGGGGAAGAGGCTGACAGACAACTTCAAAAAGTCTCATGAGGTGACTTACTGTGTTTTCTTAGGGAAGCGTGAAAAGGAATTCGAGGAAGACTTGTTTTATTTGTGTCAGAACTGAACGCAGTTACTGTACAAAGCTTGTAAAGCTTCAGCTGCTTTGTCTAGAAGTGCTTTTTAGCTTTTAGGTGTTTCTAGTATTTCCCCAAGCTGCTCATCTGAGCTTGCAGAAGACTTACGAGTTGCATTGCAAAAATGGAAACCATAGCAGTCTCACACAGCTTTTCATTAGGGCATCTACATCTGAGCCGTAAAACGGTGACAGCAAAAGTTGAAGGGACTTTTTTGTGAGGCTATAATCCAATTTATCTCCTAGGCTTCTGCTTTTATATTTCCACATATCATTTTTATAGTTCTTCAGGTTTATGGCATTTTTATATAACTTATTTCACCTAATTACGGTAATAACTATAGAAGATAGATATTATTAACCCTCACTTTATAGCTATGAAGAAACTGAAGCTCAGAGAGTTTATAAGTTATGCAGAGAGAAAAAGCAATCTCTGGCCAGTCTTTCTAAATACAGTAAAAAAAAAAAAGAAATTGTGATAATAGTGATGGCGTGATGGTTGTTGTTCGGTTAGTCCATCATTTCCAACTCTGTGACCCCATGGGCTGCAGAGTGCCAGCCTTCCCTGTCTTTCACCATCTCCTGGAACTTGCTCAAACTCATGTCTCTTGAGTCAATGATGCCATCCAGATTTTCAAATGTTGCCTGCGTAACAATAGCATGTGATTAAACCATTGGCTAACATTAATAATGCTTTATAACCATATCATTGTATTGGTTACAATATGGGAAAGAAGGCAGAAATTCAAAATGGAACAAAAAATCACTTCTTGAAATTAGTGCCAATACTAGTGATGTGACTGAGACAACAAGATATTAGAGAGTGTAAATTCAAAAGCAAACCACTATTTTCAAGTTAAATCAAGTA
The DNA here is from genome assembly GCF_032405125.1 of Capricornis sumatraensis. NCBI lineage: Eukaryota > Metazoa > Chordata > Mammalia > Artiodactyla > Bovidae > Capricornis > Capricornis sumatraensis. The sequence continues at coordinate 44,582,494 of NC_091090.1, forward strand.
AAAGAGAGTTTTCCTAAATGTTCTCTAAACACCCACAATTTGACTATGATACAAGGAAGTACATTAACATTTGTATTTATGGTCAGTCTGTGGATTAATGCGTTCTGGAACATTTTGATTGTTTGGTGGATTGGTTACTAACTTTGTATGTTGACACATCCTCTCTATAAGCATACAGATTATGTGAAAAGTACTAATTACACATTCTGAGGTTGTATACCAAGTTCAAATCTAGCTCAAGAGTTTCCTTGATATTCAAGGCTAAGTTCAAGGATAGCCATTTCTAAAATATTCTTCGTCTTCTTCTTCATACATAATATTATGTATTATTGTGTCAATGTTTTTTGAATCCCTCCTTTTTTAAATTACACTCAGCTAATGTTACATGTGATCAGATTGGCTAGTTTTCTGTGATTATGGTTTCAGTGTGTCTGCCTTCTGATGCCCTCTTGCAACACCTACCAAAAACCATACTCATTTGTAGATGTGACAGGTGATAGAAGCAAGGTCCAATGCTGTAAAGAGCAATATTGCATAGGAACCTGGAATGTCAGGTCCATGAATCAAGGCAAATTGCAAGTGGTCAAACAGGAGATGGCAAGAGTGAACGTCAACATTCTAGGAATCAGCGAACCTAAAATGGACTAGAATGGGTGAATTTAACTCAGATGACCCTTCTATCTACTACTGTGGGCAGGAATCCCTTAGAAGAAATGGAATAGCCATCATGGTCAACAGAAGAGTCCAAAATGCAGCACTTGGATGCAATCTCAAAAACGACAGAATGATCTCTGTTCGTTTCCAAGGCAAACCATTCAGTATCACAGTAATCCAAGTCTATGCCCCAACCAGTAATGCTGAAGAAGCTGAAATTGAATGGGTCTATGAAGACCTATCTACAAGACCTTTTAGAACCAACACCCAAAACAGATGTCCTTTTCATTATAGGGGACTGGAATGCAAAAGTAGGAAGTCAAGAAACACCTGGAGTAACAAGCAAATTTGGCCTTGGAGTATGGAATGAAGCAGGGCAAAAGCTAATAGAGTTTTGGCAAGAGAACGCACTGGTCATAGCAAACACCCTCTTCCAACAACACAAGAGAAGAGTCTATACATGAACATCAGCAGACGGTCAACACTGAAATCAGATTGATTATATTCTTTGCAACCAAAGATGGAGAAGCTCTATACAGTCAGCAAGAATAAGACCAGGAGCTGACTGTGGCTCAGATCATGAACTCCTTATTGCCAAATTCAGACTGGAATTGAAGAAAGTAGGGAAAACCGCTAGACCATTCAGGTATGACCTAAATCAAATCCCTTATGATTATGCAGTGGAAGTGAGAAATAGATTTAAGGGACTAGATCTGATAGACAGAGTGCCTGATGAACTATGGACTGAGGTTCCTGACATTGTACAGGAGACAGGGATCAAGACCATCCCCATGGAAAAGAAATGCAAAAAAGCAAAATGGCTGTCTGGGGAGGCCTTACAAATAGCTGTGAAAAGAAGAGAGGCAAAAAGCAAAGGAGAAAAGGAAAGATAGAAGCATCTGAATGCAGAGTTCCAAAGAATAGCAAGAAGAGATAAGAAAGCCTTCTTCAGCGATCAATGCAAAGAAATAGAGGAAAAAAACAGAATGGGAAAGATGAGAGATCTCTTCAAGAAAATCAGAGATACCAAGGGAACATTTCATGCAAAGATGGGCTCGATAAAGGACAGAAATGGTATGGACCTAACAGAAGCAGAAGATATTAAGAAGAGGTGGCAAGAATACACAGAAGAACTGTACAAAAAAGATCTTCATGACCCAGATAATCACGATGGTGTGATCACTCACCTAGAGCCAGACATCCTGGAATGTGAAGTCAAGTGGACCTTAGAAAGCATCACTACGAACAAAGCTAGTGGAGGTGATGGAATTCCAGTTTAGCTATTTCAAATCCTGAAAGATGATGCTGTGAAAGTGCTGCACTCAATATGCCAGCAAATTTGGAATACTCAGCAGTGGCCATAGGACTGGAAAAGGTCAGTTTTCATTCCAATCCCAAAGAAAGGCAATGCCAAAGAATGCTCAAACTACCGCACAATTGCACTCATCTCACATGCTAGTAAAGTAATGCTCAAAATTCTCCAAGCCAGGCTTCAGCAATACATGAACCATGAACTTCCAGATGTTCAAGCTGGTTTAGAAAAGGCAGAGGAACCAATCAAATTGCCAACATCCGCTGGATCATGGAAAAAGCAAGAGAGTTCCAGAAAAACATCTATTTCTGCTTTATTGACTGTGTCAAAGTTTTTGACTGTGTGGATCACAATAAACTGTGGAAAATTCTTAAAGAGATGGGAATACCAGACCACCTGACCTGCCTCTTGAGAAATCTGTATGCAGGTCAGGAAGCAACAGTTAGAACTGGACATGGAACAACAGACTGGTTCCAAATAGGAAAAGGAGTACATATATTGTCACCCTGCTTATTTAACTTCTATGCAGAGTACATCATGAGAAACGCTGGGCTGAGATCATGAGATATGCAGATGACACTACCCTTATGGCAGAAAGTGAAGAGGAGCTAAAAAGCCTCTTGATGAAAGTGAAAGATGAAAAGGTTGGCTTAAAGCTCAACATTCAGAAAACAAAGATCATGGCATCTGGTCCCATCACTTCATGGTAAATAGATGGGGAAACAGTGGAAACAGTGTCAGACTTTCTTTTTTTGAGCCCCAGAATCACTGCAGTTGGTGATTGCAGCCATGAAATTAAAAGATGCTTACTCCTTGGAAGGAAAGCTGTGACCAACCTAGATAGCATGTTAAAAAGCAGAGACATTACTTTGCCAACAAAGGTCTGTCTAGTCAAGGCTGTGGTTTTTCCAGTGGTCACCTATGGATGTGAGAGTTGAACTGTGAAGAAAGCTGAGCACTGAAGAATTGATGCTTTTGAACTGTGGTGTTGGAGAAGACTCTTGAGAGTCCCTTGGACTGCAAGAAGATCCAATCAGTCCATTCTAAAGGAGATCAGTCCTGGGTGTTCATTGGAAGGAGTGATGCTAAAGCCTAAGCTCCAATACTTTGGCCACCTCATGTGAAGAGTTGACTCTTTTTAAAAGACTCTGATGCTGGGAGGGATTGGGGGCAGGAGAAGGGGACGGCAGAGGATGAGATGGCTGGATGGCATCACCAACTTGATGGATATGAGTTTGAGTGAACTCCGGTAGTTGGTGATGGACAGGGAGGCCTGGCGTGCTGCGATTCATGGGGTCTCAAAGAGTTGGACACAACTGAGTGACTGAACTGAACTGAACTGACTGAATGTTACATATGTGAACTTACAATAAATTCACTGGCACCAGAAATCCTTCCTTCTCACTGTCCTCCAGCCTCAACCAGACACTTCTGGAATGTCCTTTTGATCAGCTGTTCTCAGGAGGGGCTGAAGGGTTTGAGATTCCAGAAGAGAGACTAAGCATCATCCCTAATCTAGTCATTAATCATTAATTGCTTTAATAGTTTAAAATTTATGCAAAGACAGTTCATCCATAATTATGCATGTATTATACCTTTGGGCATATGAAATGTAAGACAATTTTCTATAATTTTTAAGGGCAAGGTAACAGATGACTTTTCAGACTCTTTTCCAGAGGCTATCAACAAATAGGTTTTTTCTTTTTCCTTCAAGAAAATAATTTTCAAACTTATTTTCCTTAGGAGGTACCCCAGGGACCTCAGAGGGTGTTAGAGATGGTGAAAGAAGGTATTATGTTTAATCTTTCAACTCACTTCACACAGAGTATTATACTGTTTCTAATAGTGATATTCTTCACAAAGTTTGGGGTTTACCATGACCAGAACACAGATAGAAAACCATTGCTTTAAGACAACTTATAAGGTGTCTGTCTCAAGATATATAGGAAGGTATGTTGAAATTCTCAGAAGGCATGTCAAAACAAGTTTAAGTCATTTCAACTTTTAAAAAAATTATGCAACTATTCTATTTTAGGATGAATATGGTGATTCCCAAAATGAAAAGCAGTAATAGTTCACGTAAGTTGAGCATGGTTATTACAAGGAACTCACTCGAGACACCTTTGTTTCTGTGTGTTTGTGTCTATATATGTTGGGCCACCTGAGTCCCCATAACTAATCCTTCCTTGTCCTCAAGTGAAGTTACAGGAATGCTGATAGTATTTCATACCGTCCCTTATGTTACTTCAAAGAATTTCCACCCTACTTCTTTGTCAGTTTGAACCAGTTGACTTGGTTTGCCTGACTTCATGGCAGTTCACTGGCTTGTGGGAGCATTCCAACCTCTCTGCCTGTCTGCTCTGACCTTGCTATTTCAGACTGTGATTATTAGATTCCCAGGTTGCCCTCACTCAAGACTGCATCCAGATCTCTTTTACCAAACTCTTCTCCCAACCAGCTTCAATTCTCAAACCCTTATCCTGCGTGAGGTTATCAAGGAAAGAGCTCAGAGTAGACTTACTCCACCAAAATGGAAGCACCTTTCACTCTAGATTTTAATCCTGAGCAAAACATTATGAATCAAAGAACAGCATGTCTTTAAAGGAACGTAGACGAGATGGTGATTCAGTCCCGTGATTTTTCCTACCCTCTCTCCAAATCTTGGCTTTTTTAAAGAAATGACCTCAAGAAAAGAATTTACCACCTTCCTAAGATTCAATAATCATTCTTCTACTCCCTGGTAGGAAATTCATCAAATTCATTTATATTTTAAAATTAGCTTTTAAAGTAGAAAACACATCTTTTTGCCACATCCTTGGAGACTAGTTGTTAAGACTATGAAATTTTAAAAATTGAATCAACTATAAAGTCACAGGTCAGTTTATATCAGAAAATGAAATCATAGGCCAGTTCTAAGATTCAACCTGTATAGAATGGGGAAAATACTATTAACTCCCCTCTGGGGTTGGTCTGGAGTCTTAAATGGGTTCCTCTGCGTAAAGTGATTGGAACAGTCTGATACATAGGAAACACTAAGTAAAGTACTTTGTTCTGTGTGGTTATTGGTTGGCGGTGTTATTAGGAGCAGGGCTTTGAGTGTTCTGCTCACCCAGTATGACCATACACTTTCAACTAGGTTGCTGAAAAATCACTAGCTAGGAAAGTGATGAATCATTTCCAGTTACAATCCAAATCAGCAGTTTCCTTTGTTCCCAGGACTTTGTTCCCTGGCACCACTCTTAAAGCTGCCAGCTTTTGTTTCTTTGCAAGAAAGAAACTAAAAAGAATTTTTAAATGCTTTTCTATTTCACCATTCCTGCTCCATCCCATGAGAGCCCAAACAAAGTACATCACATGTACATGACATGGAAATTTTATTTTCCAGGAACAATTTTGGTTACATTTTGACATAGCACTTAGACTTACTAGACAAAGTCTCTCTTATTTACTTAACAAGTCCTTAAAATACTTCCAGACCTTATTTAGCTATGAGGCCTGATCAAATGCCCTCCTTTTTAAGATTTAATCTATTTCATTTAGCTCCAATTTATAAAGAACTCTTCAGGCATTTTTATTAAACATTTTCATGGTAATATTTAGAGTGTATTACTATTATTTAGCAACAAAGGAAGACATTTATCCTTAGAAAATGAAGTACACCACCCATCCACTGTTAACTCCCTTGCATTTATCTCATGGATTTTTTTTTTAATTAGAACTTGAGAGAGAACTCGGTGGATATGAGTCAGTGTAATGAAGTAGAAAGAATACAACATTTGTAGTTAGAAGACTGGGTTTTCAATCCCAGCTCTGTTACACATCAGTTGTGTGGCCCTGGGCATATAAATCCTTTGACCTTTCTGAGTTTTTCCTTATCGATTAAATGGAAATGACAATTCCTGCTTTTCACTTCCTCCCACAGGTATTTTCAGTCACGAAGGTGGCCTGCTATGTAGAACTGTGACAATTCAAACTTGCCCCACAAACCTTGCTCTCAAGTCTCCTGACTTCTCCAACTGGGTCTCCACTGGGCCCCCCGCACGCTCAGAGGTTTCATAGCACACTTACCTACATGTCGCCCTCTTGATTCAGGAGGGAAATATGCAGAATAAATTACCATTTATTCTTATTCACTGATGATTCCAGAGAAGTAATTCTGGGAGACCCCACCGGGCTTAATAAAATTTGAAAACAGAAAAGTCTTCCAAACATGATTATCTTCTAACCGTAATTCACTTAGGAAAAACTCCGATGTCCCCACTGAGTCCTGTTATCAGTCAGGTCACTCGGTCATTCAACAGAATGTCACTGCAAAAGTCATTTTTAAAGATCTCTCTCTCACGCACACACACACACTATCTACATCCTGTTGGTAACTGTTAATGGTTGGATAGTGAAGTTCTTCTAAAATTCTCAACCATTCCTTGTAAATAAGCTCTGGTAAAGCCAAATTTTATATTAAAAAAAAGCCAACATTTTCTTATGATGAGAACTCTTAGGTTTACTCTCTTAACAACTTTCATATATAACATACATCAGTGTTAACTATATTTATCATATTATATATTATATCCCCTGGAGTAGGAAATGGCAACCTTCTCCAGAATTCCGACCCAAGAAAATCCCATGGTCAGAGGAGCCTGGCAGGCCACAGTCAGTGGGGGTCACAGAGAGTCAGATACGAATGACTAAGCGCACACATATATACACATTTTTTTTATCTTATAACTGGAATTTTGTACTTTTCGCTGCCTTCATCCTATTTCCCCCACACCCTAATTATGATCTCTTTTTCTGTGAGTTTGTTTTTTATTCATTTTTAATTGAAGGATAATTGCTTTACAATATTGTGTTGGTTTCTGCCATGCATCAACATCAATCAGCCATAGGTATACATATGTCCCCTCTCTCTTGGCCCTCCCCACCACCTCCCACCCCATCCCAGCCCTCTAAGTTGTCACAGAGTCCTGGTTTGAGTTCCCCGAGTCATACAGCAAATTCCCACTGGCTATCCATTTTACACGTGATACTGTATATGTTTCCACACTACTCTCTCCATTCACCCCCTCCTCTCCCTCCCCTGCCCATGTCTACAAGTCTGTTCTCTATGTCTGCATCTCCACTGCGTCCCTGCAGTGGTTCATCAGTACCATCTTTCTAGATTAAATATATATGCATTATACACGATACTTGTTTTTCTCTTTCTGATTTACTTCACTCTGCATAATAGGCTCTAGGTTCATCCACCTCATTAGAACTTACTCAAATGAGCTTCTTTCTATGGCTGAGTAATATTCCATTGTATATATGTACCACAGCTTCTTTATCCATTCATTTGTTGATGGGCATCTAGGTTGCTTCCATGTCCTAGCTACTGTAAATAGTGCTGCAATGAACATTGGGGTACATGTGTCCTTTTCAATTACAGCTTTCTCAGGGTATATGCCCAGTAGTGGGACTGTTGGGGAATATGGTAATTTTATTCCTAGTTTTAAGGAATCTCCATATTGTCTTCCATAGAGGCTGTATCAATTTACATTCCCACCAACAGTGCAAGAGAATTCCTTTTTCTCCACACCCTCTCCAGCATTTATTGTTTGTAGATTTTTTGATGATGGTCATTCTGACCAGTGTGAAGTAACACTTCGTTCTAGTTTTGATTTGCATTGCTCTAATAATGAGCGAAAAAACTCTAATGCTGGGAGGGATAGAGGGCAGGAGGAGAAGGGGACGACAGAGGATGCGATGGCTGGATGGCATCACTGACTCGATGGACGTGAGTCTGAGTGAACTCCGGGAGTTGGTGATGGACAGGGAGGCCTGGCGTGCTGCGATTCATGGGGTCGCAAAGAGTCAGACACAACTGAGCGACTGAACTGAACTGAACTGAGCTGAATAATGAGCCATGTTGAGCATCTTTTCATGTGTTTCTTAGCCGTCTGTGTATCTTCTCTGAAGAAATGTCTGTTTAGATCTCCTGCCCACTTTTGTTTTTTTTTTCTGGTATCGAGTTATATGCACTTTACTCTTTGTGTTCCCACTGCCTGGTCTGGACATGTGTGCAGGGACGACTGGTGGTGTCTGCCACAGCTACGTGTCTGCAGACCCTTAGGGACTTTGCAGCCCTTCCTGGGCCTGGTGACCACCTTCCCATGGCCTTCCCAGTGCGGACACCCAGCAATCCAGGCCTTACACACAGTGGTACCTCAACTCTCTCTGCATCTGCCCACCTTGCTGTACACCTGCCCAAATTACCTGCACCCCAGAAGGATGTTTCCTACTTGTCTGGCGCTTAAGGATGAGCTCTAGAACTGGCAACCCAGCAAAATCCTCCTCTGGGTGTCAACTTTACCTTCTGAGCCTCAGGCTCAGGGAGGGTACCCTCCCAAGTGTGTGCTTCCCTGGATACTCTCTCTAAGTGGACAAAAACAAATTGGTTAAAAACAACACTCCTCCTTGAAAGAGATGCTGTTTCAGCCCCCAAGAAACTCTTCTTTAATCAACTATACTTTCATTTAAAAGAAAGAAAGGAAGGAAGGAACTTTTTTTTCCTAGAAGGATGTGTGTGTGTGGCGCATGTGTGCATGTGCATGCTAAGTTGTGTCTGATTCTCTGTAACCCCATGGACTGTAGCCCGCCAGGCTCCTGTATCCATGGAATTTTCCAAGCAAGAATACTGGAGTGGGTTGCCGTTTCTTCCTCCAGGGGATCTTCCCGACCCAGGGATCCAACTTGAGTCTCTTGAGCCTCCTGCTTTGGCAGATGGATTCTTTACCTCTAGGTCACCTGGGAAGCCCAGAATAATATATAGAGCCAATTTATAGTAACTTTTTTGCCACCGTTCATGTTGAGGAACTCCAGCTAAATACATAGACTCTATTAGTCTAAACTAACTAAATAATCGTGGGCTTTTTTTTTCATGAGAAGGGTTTGTTGAGTGCCAGGTGAGTAATTGTGTCTTCCATTACCTGAAGACCTTGTGAGTTGTGAGTGTAAAGGCTAAAAGAAGTCATCTTGCTTATGGTGGCCCTTTCCACACATAGCCTCCACTTTTGACTGATTATTATACATTCATGAATTGATACACAGAAAGTATTGATCAACTTTCCAGGTAGCAAGCTCTTTCCAAAGCAACTCCCAATTTGCTGAATTCATTTTCTTTTGTGACCCTGAAAGCTATTTGATTTTCAGAGCATTTTCCTACCTAATGGCATAAAGATTGAAACTGAATTTTTTAGTAATGAGATTTAATTAGAAGAAACTTTTAAATAAAATGGATGATAAGAGCTTTTTACAGAAAGAAAAATCATTTTGAAAATAAATTGTTCCCACCAGATCTTGCTGTGAATGGCATGTTGCTGGGAACAGAGTAAGATGATTCAGAGCAAAATCACCCTGGAATCATTAAGGACAGGTTAGGAACAAGCTTCGTAATGGAAGCAACAATTGTCTTGGAAGATGCAGTCAATGAAAGTTTTTGCCTTGTAAAATGGATAGCTTTTAAAAAAAATTGGAAGAAAAAAATGTTCATTAGATTTAGGCTTTGAATCTCTGCTTAGGGAAGTTGTTTATATAATGGAGTCATGATCACTTATATAGATAACAAAATATCAGGAAAAAAATACCCCCTCATACCCCTCCTTTCATTGTGAACAAAGCACTCCCATTAAAGACCCATTCCTTTGGAGCTTTAGGGGTTTAGGATGTCAGAATTGCTTATTAAAATGCAGCTGTTTCTAACAGGAGTGACCCTTAAAGTTTCTATGAGCCAGCTTTATCAGAGAGAAGTCTATGGAGTTGCTTTGTAATCATGATGGGCCCACAAGTATGGACACAAGCTAGATTTCTGGGGAGGGTTAGAGGCACCCAGCTATACATTGTTCTACAGTACTTTGCTGTTTGTATGCTCACTGACATACATTGTCTTGTTCAGGAAGAACTGCTCAAAACATACACAGTCTATCCATTCTCCCAGGCAGGCAAGCCAGGTCATCAAAGTGGAAGATACCTACCGACACATTCTGTGCAATCTCAACACGTTGTGTTTTTCTGATTGTGTTGTGTATTTAGTCACTCAGTCGTGTCCGATTCTTTTAGGCCCTTTCGACTGTAGCCCGCCAGGCTCCTCTGTCCGTGGGATTTTTCAGGCAGGAGTACTGGAGTGGGTTGCCATTACCTTTTTCAGGGTATCTTCCTGACCCAGGGATCGAACCTGAGTTTCCTGCATCTCTGCATTGCAGGTGAATTCTTTACCTGTTGAGCCATCGGGGAGGCCTTCTGATAGTGTTTACTTAAGTGCAATGCCATCAAAAACCAATACAATAAACAGTCCTATGAAGCTCATCACTGGATTTACTGTAAGATCATTGTCAAAGATTTTGGCATTATCACATCCACTGTCTTTATTCCATGAAAAAATTTCCTGACTGGTCTGGGAACAAATGCTATTTGGCAGTTCTTTGGACAACTGCTTCCTTTTTCATATTATGGACACTGTGAAGCATTTCATAGACAAGATTTCCTTTTTTAAAAAATTCCACTCAATTTATTTTTCATTTGTCTTCAATGTGTTTCCACCTTTGTTTTCCTTTCATTCTTTATCTGTGTTTTTAATTTATGCTACAGTGGTGAATAGTATATGAGTAAGTATGTACCTCTGTGTGTGACATATACGGGTACGTGCATGTGCGTGTTAAATAGAGCCTTATTATAAGCTACTTTAAATAATTTCCAGAGCAGTTCAGTTCAGTTTAGTCGCTCAGTCGTGTTCAATTCTTTGTGATTCCATGAACCACAATACACCAGGCCTCCCTGTCCATCACCAACTGCCAGAGTCTATCCAAACCCATGTCCATTGAGTCGGTGATGCCATCCAACCATCTCATCCTCTGTCAACCCCTTCTCCTCCTGCCCTCAATCTTTCCCAGCATCAGGGTATTTTCAAATGAGTCAGCTCTTTGCTTCAAGGTATATTCAAAACGCATACATAACTGGTTTCATTTAACTGTCATGCAACCCTATAAGATGAATTATGCTTCTCATTTTTAAAATGAATAAACCTCAAAGCTGTAAAATATCAATACCTTATCAATGTCGTGGGTCTTCCCTGGTGGCTTAGATGGTAAAGAATCTGCCTGCAATGTAGGAGCCCTAGATTCTACCCCTGGGTCAGGAAGATCCCCTGGAGTAGGAATGGCAACCCACTCCAGTATTCTTGCCTGGAGAATTCCATGGACAGAGGAGCCTGGTGGGTTGCAGTCCATGGGGCTGCAAAGAGGCAGACACAACTGAGCAACTAACATCATATCAATGTCATGAAACAGAGCTAGTCTGAAACACATTTTCTTTTTTGTTTTTAATTCAAAATCCCATGCTTCCTTCCCATACTTAGTATGTTGAAGGAGAAAAAGATACTAAAAAAGATAGTAGAAATTCATAGTTTTCCCTAGAGTCACTTCCCATATCCACTGTACATAGAGAACACTTAAATGAATGCAGCTAAACTATTCTGACCCTTAGAGTAAAATATTCCAAAATCAATCATTCTATTGGACCCATCCTAAATGGGCCAGTAAGCCCGCATAGTGGGGCTACTTGGGTGGTCAGCCTGTATTCAGCAGAACCCACCTTTACCCAGACATTCAAGGAATCTCCCTCAGTACTTGTTAATAAGTTGGTTTTGTAATCTCTCCTTTAAACCCTGCACACAGAGGTTTGGGAATTGCATTTATGTATGTTGAAGTTGATTAGTTGACATGACCTCTTTCTTTTCAACAAATAAAACATGAAACTTCAATCTCCAAAGCTCTTTGCACATTTATTTTTAATGAGTAATGTGCCCTGATCAGACAAGCAAATCACAAGTTCATCCAGAGAAGCCTGGAATCCAAACAAGATGCTAGATAAAGCCTATGTGCAAAAAATTATCTGAGTGAATATTTCTCTAGCTATTAAGATCAGTTAAAGGTACTTGTTGTCTTAAGAAATATATGGAAACATGAAGGATACCAACCATATTTTAATTTCATCTTTATCTCTGTGGATATGGGATTTGGTTACAGGGAAGGGGGAAAGCTTAATAAAAATGTTTCTGGCCTTGTGATTATTTAATTCTTATTTTCAAGGCTCAAATTCCCATATGCTAGATATCTAATTAGTGTTATATATTTCTAAGTTAACAGGACAGGCTATTAACTTATGACAAAATTGCTCCTAGCGGGTAGGGGGATGGGTAGAGTCTAAAATGCAGTTCAGTTAAATAAAGGGCGCTCTGCCCGCATTGCCCCTGGAAGAGGGTTGAACTTGGATGCATAGCCTGAGGTAGAAAGTATCTTAAAGGTCATCTAGCTCAAGTCTTCTCAGTAACTTTCCCCAAATGCCCTCTTAATTCTGTTCAAATACCTCTGGTATTGGACAACTCCCCATTTCTTCCACGTTTAAGCCCTTCCTACCGTCCAAGACTTCCGGTCACAACACAGGCAGAGCCGTTGCCTAGGATTAAACACTTGGCAGCAGGGCACCTTCCCGCAAAAGTCTCTGCAGGATTGTTCCGTCATTGTTGTGAACCAACCGGGAAGAATCCAATCGATCAAATATCTCCATCAGAAAGATGGCTAACATGTCACTCAGGCAGGTCATTTACTGTAGGACAACAGACTAATCTGAAGAATGGATGGACACGGACTCTAAGTTGTCTTTGGGGTCCTGGGGTCTCCACACGGGGAAGGGAATGACTATACAGTTCAGCAAGCAGTCCCATATGTTTCTGTATGTTTTTATAGGAAATTACGAGCACCACACCCCCAGCAAACAGTCCCTGTGGCCTCTCTGTGAGCCTCTCTAACAATGGCAGCTGTCTCTCCCTCCTGTTTCTTCTGCTCCACTTCCTTTTTTGGAACCTCAGATGCACAATTAGAATTAATTGTAATCCCCGGTTCCTGATATACTCTCATCACGAGTTCAAACATGGCTTCCTCTGAAATTTTAAATTTATTTATTCAACTTATTAATAATATAGTGAACATTCATAAACCTACAATCAACACAAAAACTACAGTATTGACATTAATTGGTATCATAATATATGTTACCTATATGTTCCTCTTTCTTCCCATCCCCTAGCCTTCCTTCACCCAAGAATAACCACTAGATTGTTGATCATCCTTTTGTTTTTACATATCTATAGTCCATCACATGCCTATGTGTTCCCAACATCTATTGCTTAGTTTTACCTTTTAACTCTATAAAGAGGATACCATACTGTAGTTAATATTCTAGCCTTACTTTTTTCAGTGAGTATTGAATTTCTCAGGCTTATCCATACAGCTGCTCATAGTTCAGTTGGCTTTGCTGCTATGTAATATTCCACTGTGTACATACACCTTACTTTTTATTCTCCTGTCAGTGGGCATTTAGGTTGTTTCTAGGATTTTGCTCTCACAAACAGTGCTTCTCTGTCTATAATTATACGTGTGCAGAATCCAGCAGCATTACTGGATTATATGTTATTTTTCAAATTTCTGAGGCAATACCAACCTGTTTTCCAAAGCAGTCATAACAATTTACACCCCTGCCAACAATGTATAAGAAATTTTGTTGGTCTATGCCCTCCAATATTTGTATCATCAGAATTCTTAATTTTTACCAATCAAATGTGTATAAAATTATATCTCATTGTAGATTTGATTTGCATTTCTCTAATCATTAGTAAAATTAAATATCTATATGTCTTTATTGGCAACACATGTTTCTTCTTACATAAAATGCCTGTTTACTGCTTTTGTCTATTTTCTTACAGGATTGTTTATTTAATGCTATGTAGATATTCTTTCTGAGAAGGCACTGGTGAACCACTCCAGTACTCTTGCCTGGAAACTCCCATGGATGGAGGAGCCTGGTGGGGTGTAGTCCATGGGGTCGCTAAGAGTCACACACGACTGAGCGACTTCACTTTCACTTTTCATTTTCATGCATTGGAGAAGGAAATGGCAACCCACTCCAGTGTTTTTGCCTGGAGAATCCCAGGGACAGGGGAGCCTGGTGGGCTGCCGTATATGGGTCGCACAGAGTCAGACACGACTGAAGCGACTTAGCAGCAGCAGCAGCAGACATTCTTTACATAGTCTTGACATTAATACTTTCTCAATTGTATGTGTTAAAATCTTCTCACAGATTTTAAGTATTTTCTTTATGAAATATTTTGACAAATAGATATTCTGATTTTTAATATAGTCAAATCAATCTTTTCTTTTCTATTCATAGCCTTTTTTGTCTTGTTTAAAACTTCTACCCTCTCCCAAGTCATAAGGAGACTGCTGTAGAGAGCCACCCAGATCCCTGTTCAAACATGAAAGACTTTACTGAAGGGACTTCTCTCTCAAACCCATGTCACCTTCCTGGGGCAACCTGGGTCCCCTAACTGAAGCAGAGGTCTTATACAGGCTGAGCCCTTTCACTCAAACACAGAATGGCTCTCATAGACCATCCTATGTCTGAGTCTCTCTGTAGGATTAGTTAAGGGGTCTGGTGAGACTGCATGCCTGCTCTCCTCCCTTTGCACAATCCTGTTTCCTTCCCTTCCACAATACTGATCCCCAGAACACTCCCTAGTAACCTCCTGCAGCTAATCTCTGAGTCTGTCTCCCAGGAAGCCCACCTGCAACAAGGGATCAAAAGATAAACACCTGGTTTTCACTCTTCCTCACAAATCCTCAGGTTAGCTGTTGTACCTATTAGAATTGTCTTATTTGGAAGCATAACCAACCCCTGAGTAATCTTGGGTCCTCACTTCTACTCTTTGAAGCCAAACAGAACAAATCTGTTCCCTCTTCCTCGCATCTTAAATTAGAAGAGGATGACCTTCTGTGCCCACTAAAACTTTTTTCCTCTGGGCAAAAAAGCCCGGTTTCCTTCCATTGGTCCTCAAAGGACAGGGTCTCCAGCCTTGCCTCCCTCCCTGTTCACCCCTCCAGTTCATTCGTATCTCTTTGCTTACTTCTGGATATATTGAAAGAGCTCTTTGATGTACACCATAGGCAGTATCAGAAACCCAGGATCAGTCAAACCCCAGTACTGACTTTGTACATGACCTTCGTATAGAAGGGATTTGGAGCACTGAGAAGTTGAAGCCCAAGAATAAGAATCACCCCACGGCTGAAAAGGATCCTGTCAGGTCAGCTCATTCACTCCACTTGCTGGCACCTCAATCTTCTCTATCTGGGGCAAGGAATCACCTTTTCTATTGGTTCCATTTTGTACCCAACCAAAGACTTCCCTGGTGGCTCAGACAGTAAAGTGTCTTGCTTTCAAGGCGGGAGACCTGGGTTCGATCCCTGGGTTGGGAAGATCCTCTGGAGAAGGAAATGGAAACCCACTCCAGGACTCTTGCCTGGAACACCCCATGGACAGAGGAGCATGGTGGGCTACAGTCCACCGGGTCCCAAAGAGTCAGACACAACTGAGCGACTTCACTTCACTTTCACAAAATGGTTTACTGTCCCTCCTCCTTGTTATCCCCAATTCTTAATAAATCTTCTCCAAAAATTAAGGGAAAGAAAAAGGCACATTTCCTCTTCAGTAGTAGCCCAAGGTAAAGCCTCTTCTTTATGGATACCTTTGTAAGGAGAGCTAAAACATGACCTGTCTCCCCAGTGGGCATTGGGCAGACAGCTGAGGTTTTGAATGGTGGACTTAGAGGGGAAAGCATTGGTGCTCACTGCAGATGATGCTGTCTTTGCCCTTTTCCAAGGTCTTGCCTATATCTCTCTCCTGCCTGGGGGTCTTTCTCCCTCTTGTCACCTTATAGCCAAGGTCTGCAGGAGCTTCTGCTCTGCTTCTTCCCGAATGTTCCAGCTTGCAAGATAGCTTATTTTCTTCTCTCTTTCTCTAAAGTTTCAAGCAATTCCCACTGAGGGCTCACCAACATGCTAGCCAGGCAAGCAAGTACATGTGGCCGTGAAAGTCATTTTCCACCTGAACGTTTGTGAAGTTTTCATGTTTAAAAAAAAAGGGGCTTTTTCTCTGATTATTAAAGAAATGCATGTCCATGGGAAATTTCCTGGGGGTCCAGCGGTTAGAGCTCTGTGCTTCCTCTGCAGGGGACATGGGCTCCACTCTTAGTCAGGGAAATAAGATCCTGCAAACCATGCGGGGCAGCCAAAAAAATTAATTTACTAAAATTTTTTGAGAAGGAAATACAGAAAATCGTAATACATACAGAAAAAATCCCATCCCACTAAAAACTACTAACACTCTGGTGTGCACCCTTTCTTTCTGGTTTCTCTGTAAATATATTTTTTTCTTTTAAATTTTCTAAATTGGGATAACATTATTTTGCAACTCACTATTTTCACTTAATATGACCAGAATATTTTTTCATATCATTAAGTGCTCTAGTGGAGAAGGCAATGGCAACCCACTTCAGTACTCTTGCCTGGAAAATCCCATGGATGGAGGAGCCTGGTGGGCTATAGTCCATGGGGTCACGAAGAGTCAGACACGACCGAGTGACTTCACTTTCACTTTTCACTTTTCACTTTCATGCTTTGGAGAAGGAAATGGCAACTCACTCCAATGTTCTTGCCTGGAGAATCTCAGGGACGGGGGAGCCTGGTGGGCTGCCGTCTATGGGGTCGCACAGAGTCGGGCACGACTGAAGTGACTTAGCAGTAGCAGCAATTGCTCTAGACTGTCAGTTTTAACAGCTACGTTGCATTCTATCACATGGATGCTATGGACTTTATTTTGCCAGTCCCCATTGTTAGATTTTTGGTTATCTTTCAATATGATTATTTTAAGTAATTCTGCAATAAATTAACCCTTTAAATAAATCCTGACATACACTCATATTTATTTCCTTAGAATGAATTCTTAAAAGTGAAATTTAAGACCTCAGATAAACATTTCCAAATTGTCCTTCAATTTACTCTATTCTATGACCAGCAGTATTTTTAAAATGCCTACTTCCCCACACCCTCAATATCACTAGGTGTTACTATAAAGAATAAAATACTTTCCAATTTGGTTGAAGGCAAGGGGCTATTTCTCTTCATGGTGTTTATATTATATCTCATTTATTTTCTTTACTTACTGGTAAAGTTAACCTGTTTAATAAAAGATAGTCATTGACCATTGGTATTTCGTATTTTCATGTCCTTTTTTCCAGTCAGTCCATTTTTCTCTCTCCTTGATCTGAATATTCTCTGTGTGCATTACGCATGGACCCTTTGTCTACCACCTGTGTCGCAGTTTTTCCTATTTCTGAGGAGGAGATTACCTGGTCTTCTTCATCTAAATGTCTCTCTAATGGATAAAATTGGAAGCAGTGTGAAACAGTGATATGAAATTTTTCATCAAGTATAAAGGAGAGGGGTGTTTCCCAGAACTCCTGAAGGTCCCCGTGCAGGTAATAAGGGCAAGTAAAAGAAGACAGCTCTTTGCTTGAGCACGTAAATGACCAGAGCCTTGTGGAGCCACGTACCCCAGGGATGCTGGGAAATGAGGGTAGCCTCTTTTCAGCCCCGCTGTGACAGGTCCTGTAGTGGTTCTCACCACAACTGTCAATGTGACAAAGGCCTGGGGGCTTTCCTGTCTCCTAAAAATCAGTTTCATATCAATTAGTATGTTTAGTGTGTCACCAGGGACAAGATGAAGAAACAGTACTTCCCCCTGAGATAAACACTTCCATTTAGAGCTCATTAACAAACCGGAGTTCAGAAAGCTGTAATCATAATTTAAGCAACAAAGACACACTTCCAGGTCAATGCCTGGGGGAGCGGGTCCATTTCTGTTGCTTGTTAAGGACCTTATTAGGGCTTTAAGACACATTTAAAATCTTTGCCTCAGCGAGACTTCCGAGCTCATTTAAACTCCCAGCATGCCATCAAGGCTGGTATGAACTTTTCCATGTTTAGGATTTATTTCCGACAAGAGAGAAATAAATGCATCATACTTTGTGAATGGGTTCTCTGAGAATCAACAAAGAACAGTAACAGGAATGGGGAGGAAGATCCCCAGGGGGCTGGCTGTGAATGGCTGTCCGGAAGCCTGGAAGAAGGCAAGAAACTATGTTGTTGGTGTCATATTTTTCGATTCTTAGATGTAAATATTTTTATACTCTGACCTCTGCTGCTCAGTTGTGGTACATCCTTTGAACAAGGACATTCAGTGACACACAGTGCATCCTAGTATGCCCTCCCCCCACTGCTGTGCTGGGCTTAGTCGCTTAGCCATGTCCGACTCTTGTGACCCCGACTCTTGCTGTAGCCCGCCAGGCTCCTCTGTTCATGAGATTTCCCAGGCGAGAATACTGCAGTGGGTAGCCTCTCCCTTCAGTGGGTCTTCCCGACCCAGAAATCAAAGCAGGGTCTCAGGCATTGCAGGCGGATTCTTTACCATCTGAGCCACCAGGGAAGCCCCTCTCTCGACTACCCAACTTCAACCAGAATCTCTGAGGCCAATCAATGACACGTGTGACATTTCCTGACGCCAGTGAAGTGATGTCATATTAAACTTAGCTGTTGAATCTGAAGTAAGAGAAAAATGGTGTGGTAAAGACTCTGTTTTCATTTCTTTGGCCTTTTATAGTAGTCAGAGCAATCAATGCTAGTAGGTGTAACAAGAAGAAGAGAAGTCGCTCAGTCATGTCCGACTCTTTGTGACCCCATGGACTGTAGCCCACCTGGCTCCTCGGTCGATGGAATTTTCCAGGCATGAATAAAACAATCCCCAAATCTCTCCTGCATCACAGTCCAAAGGAGGCCAGGCAGCACTCCTGGAAGGCTGTCCTGCAAGCGGTTAACATAAGAAACCCAAGTCCCTTCCATCCTGTGGTGCTGCCATTAAAACATAGTGGGTACCAGTCATGGAAGGTAGTCCTGGAGCAGGGAGAGAGAATATGGAAGAAGTAGAAGGAGGCACAGGGGGTCCTATGTATACTGTCCAAAACCAAGTCACATGGCCCTTACCTAACTATAAAAGAGGCTGGGAAGATACACTCCTATGTGCTCAGAGAGAAGGAAATGAAATGAGCTGTGGTAACCATGACATTGTGGCTCCCACATCTCTGTTGGTTTTTCCTGTATGAGTGATACAAACAGCTAAAAGACCCCTCTAGCCTAAAACGTTCTACACCTTCAGTTTTGTTGGATATATGGAATCTCCACATCAATATACCTTTCTTTAAGACTTCAAAGAGTAGGTACGAGTCTAAGTACACACCACTGACAAAGTCACCTTGTATTTATTTCTGGCTGGGCTGCGTCTTGGTTGCTGCTCAGGCTTTTCTCTAATTGCGGCGAGTGGGGGCTACTCACGGTTCCAGCCCACGGTCTCCTCACTATGGTGGCTTTTTGTTGTGGGGTGTGGGCTGCAGTTCATGCAGGTTTCAATTGTTGTAGAGTATGGGCTCACTAGTTGCAATTCCCAGGCTCTAGAGCACAGACCCAATAGTTGTGGCACACCCACTTAGTTGCTCCATGGCACTTGCGATCTTCCCCAACCAGGGATAGAACCCATGTCTCCTACATTAGCAGGTGGATTCTTTACCACTGAGCCACCAGGAAAGCCCCGGAGTCACCTTTTAAGGCAGGAATCCCCAATCTCCGGATCTAATGCCTGATGATCTGGGGTGGGGCTGATGTAATAAGAATAGAAACAAAGTGCACAATAAATGTAATGGCTTGAATCATCCCCAAACCACCGCCCTGCTCCTTGCCGCACACCCTGCCCCCCAGATTTGTGAAAAAATTGTCCTCCACAGAACCCGTCCCTGGTACCAAAAAGGTTGGCTGTTTGAAGGAGTATAACTCAACATTCCTTCCTGTGGGCAGGATGTTCTCAGTATCTTAGGGAAGCACAGTCAGCTACTTCTCACCTACCCGTGGAGATTAGACCAGCGGGCTCTGCGTAGGTGATCCATACAGACTGGCATGAGCAACTCAGACACCTCAGAGCGGGCTGGTGCAAACAATTCAAAGCGAGATGATTCACACCAAACTGCTCGAAAACAGCCTAATCTAACATTCTCTTTTGTGAATCATAGATCTGAGGCGAACAAAGAGGAATCAGGCCTTCAACTCCGGGTTGCTGCCTTGAAATGCAACTGACAATTTTCCCTATTGCTAGACAAGGAGAATGTGGACCCTTGGAAACCATATGTCACTGAAATAAACCTCATTTCATAGTCTGAGTCTATCATTTGGCTCGTAAGAGGTCGCTGGGGAAAACCCAAATGGGGCCTGAACATTTCTGGCACAAAATGGGAAACAACTGAAACCACAACTCTTAAACAAGGCGAGTTAAGGAAGGATGGCAGCGGTCAAGGGCATCTGAAATTCTACAGTTCCGAAATCCTGTCAGGTCTCCTGACCCTAAGGGGTAGGAAGTGGTCCTTAATTAAGTCTTGGTTCTGCTCCCTGGGAACGGGTGCCAAGCCCACTGTTCTCCATGACTCTTGACTCTACTGTCTGGAGTTCCTTCATTTTCACTATGTTTCTCAGCTACATAAAAGACAGCATTATGGAATATGCCCTCCTTGAAAGGTG
The DNA here is from genome assembly GCF_032405125.1 of Capricornis sumatraensis. Lineage (NCBI taxonomy): Eukaryota > Metazoa > Chordata > Mammalia > Artiodactyla > Bovidae > Capricornis > Capricornis sumatraensis. Next base: position 44,603,002 of record NC_091090.1, read on the forward strand.
ACCAACCATCCCAGTTTGACCAGGACTGAGGATTTCTTTGGAAGGAATGATGCTAAAGCTGAAACTCCAGTACTTTGGCCACCTCATGTGACAAGTTGACTCATTGGAAAAGACTCTGATGCTGGGAGGGATTGGAGGCAGGAGGAGAAGGGGACGACCGAGGATGAGATGGCTGCATAGCATCACTGACTCGATGGACTTGAGTCTGAGTGAACTCCAGGAGTTGGTGATGGACAGGGAGGCCTGGCGTGCTGCGATTCATGGGGTCGCAAAGAGTGGGACACGACTGAGCGACTGAACTGAACTGAACTGAAGGTTTTTCTGGACTGCAGGAATTTCAATAGCAAAACCAAGGAAGTCTCAGGCAAATGAGGATGAGTTAGTAACTCCACCTTCTTAGCAGCTGGGCAGCTTTCTCAAGCCTGCTTCCTGCCTGTACAAAGTTGGAGGCCCAAAGATCTTTTTACATCTTGAAAAATCAGCCTATTTTAAACCAGTCTATGGTGCTTTGGACAAGATATTCACTCAAAGCTTTGTTGGCTTTTTGTATTTGATTTTAGACAACTCTTTGTGACAAAAGTCATATTCACAATTTTTTTGAGTTATCCAATTTACTTATTAATAGTTACTTTGATATATCAGGCTTCTGTGGGTCCATTGCATTCTACTGCAGGAGGAAAAAAAAAAAATCTATTGGGCACCTCTTTAATCTTTTCAATGACTTTTAAAAGCTTGATTTGCCCTTTCCCTGGAGGCTGAATCTTAGTAGGTTTTGCATACTCAAAGAACTTCTCAATGTTCTCTTTTACTGATTGGAGATGAAATAGTTTTGCTCGTCAGCCCTGAAATTCCCAAAATTCTTGAGCTCTGTATATTTCCTTTCTGTTCTGCTTGCAGATCAGTTCTTTTCAGATCTCATCTCTTCTTGTATTATTTTATGGCATATAAGTTGTGTAATTACAAACAGCTCACACCATCAATATTCTGTCTCAGAACCTCTTTACCCCTCTTCACAAGCTCTTTTGGGACATTTTTTGTCTTTCAGATTTTTATAGGTGAGAGTTTTGCCAAATATTTTGCCACTGCATAACATGGGTCATCATTTTTCCAGTTTCTGTTATTGTTTCCTTGTGTGTGCTTAGTCACCCAGTCGTGTCCAACTCTTTGTGACCCCATGGACTGTAGCCCAGCAGGCTTTGCTGTCCATGGAATTTTCCAGGCAAGAATACTGGAGGGGGTTTGCTATTTCCTACCTGTTTCCTTGCCATGTGCTAATGCAGCTCAAAGCCACTGCCACATATATTTTAGGCAATACTTCTGGTACTGATTTCTATCCTAGAGTGGTTTCACTATAATATTTCTTCATATCCAAAGATGCCAAGATCTCAGTAGCTAAAGTAATAAAAATTTAATTCCACACTCACATATTTGTAGGTAACCTACAGTTGAACAGATGTAATCTGGACTAAACTAAGCAAGGCTGGACTACAGCTGTAGAGTCAGCTTTCCAACATGTCTGGGTTCATCTTTGATCTGAACATCCTGAATATCAAATCTTGCCACCATTCCTGCTGTGCTTCAAGGTAATAGATCACGTTTGGATGTGGGCCTTGACTTACAGCTCCCTCAGCTTGGAGAGTCATCTTATTTTTATTATTATAAAAATTATTATTATTCTACAAATTTGTTTTAAATGTCTGTAAGGTGTTTGTCGGAGAAGGCAATGGCACCCCACTTCAGTACTCTTGCCTGGAAAATCTCATGGACGGAGGAGCCTGGTAGGTAGGCTGCAGTCCATGGGGTCGCTATGAGTCAGACACAACTGAGTGACTTCACTTTCACTTTTCACTTTCATGCATTGGAGAAGGAAATGGCAACCCACTCCAGTGTTCTTGCCTGGAGAATCCCAGGGACGGGGGAGTCTGGTGGGCTCCCGTCTCTGGGGTTGCACAGAGTCGGACACGACTGAAGCGACTTAGCAGCAAGGTGCTTGTGGTGCAGTACTATTTAGGACAAATACTACTTTAACCCGTTGAGACTTGTAACGAGAAAATTGATAAGACTGGCTCCAACACACATTTACCGATTATTATGTTTGTGAGAGCTATGTTGAGTAGAAAACTTGTCACTGTTTCAACAATAGCTATACTAATGTAGCACCTACCACATAGTGTTCTGAGTACTTTCTCAGTATAATAGGAATACAGTCTACATGAGAGCCCTCTCACACAGGAGCTGTGTTAGTCCCATTTTACAGAAAAGAAATGGTTGCCCAGAAAAATGAAGTACTTTGCAAAAGCTTGCACTTCTAGTAAGGGGCAGAGCAAGTATTGGAACCAAGGCAGCTTGCCATCAAAACCCATACCCTTAATACTGCACCAGACTAGCTTCCTGTTGCCTGTAACCCAGTCAGGGAGACTGAAAAATCATGCAAAAACTAACAGAAGTGATGAAGGAGAAAGTGATTCTCCTGTAAAGCCTAGAGACAACCATCATCAGAACTAGTGACTCATGTAGTGAAGCCGCAAGGTAATGGGACACAGGAAAAGTAAATTTTAAAGGCAAGGATGCACCTGGAAATGGTTAGAGCATAGGCTAACTAGGAGAGGGCTTCAAAGAAAACAGGGGCAACTGCAGTGTAATGATTGGGAATGCTCTGTGAAACCAAGGAGGGAAGGTACAAAGATGCGAGGTGATTTTTAAATCCCAATATTTAATAAATATGGCCTTCCAGCTTAGCATGATCTGTGATGACCTAGAGGGGTAGGATGACCTAGAGGGAGGGGGACTCAAGAGGGAGGTGATATACATATGATTATGCCTCACTTGCTTTGTTGTATGGCAGAAACCAACACAACATTGTAAATCAATTTTCCTCCAATTAATAAATAAAGGTAATCAATAAAAACTGAATAAATAAATAAATATGGCTCTACCCAGCCCTGCCATATTTAGACGATCTCAGTGAGGTCTAACTCTGCCAACTCAAAATTAGTCTTACTAATTCAGATAAATCTTCCCTGGGGACGTTACTGACACAGGAAAATTCATAGCACGTGGTTTCTCTGGTCTGATTTTAAGTGAAAGTGAAGTCGCTCAGTCGTGTTCGCCTCTTTGCGACACCGTGGACTGTAGCCTGGCTCCGTCCAGGCTCGTCCGTCCATGAGATTCTCCAGGCAAGAATATTGGAGTGGGTTGCCATTTCCTTCTCCAGGGGATCTTCCCGATCCAGGGATCAAACCCAGGTCTCCCACATTGCAGGCAGACGCTTTAACCTCTCAGCCACCAGGGAAGCCCTAACTGCAGGTGAAAAGCTATTACAGTAACCCTATGAGCTAATGTGAATGACTGCTTCAGTCTCACCTTATCTCCTGGAGGGGTTTGGAATGGTGGGGTTTTGTTTTTGTTTTTTTGACCACTGCTAATGAGACAATGTGCATGAAAAGCACTATAGAAATGATGTCTCATTGAGTAAATGTTAGTTGTCATTGTTAGATTTCAGGCAGATGACAGCTTTAGTTTCAAACATTACTATGGCTGAAGCTGATGTTGAAATAGCTCCGAAAGTGTTAACTACTCCAGTTCCTGAATAATACCAAGGGTCTGAGGATCAGACAGATAAAGTGGGCTTACACAGGACAAGGTCAGGGACATCCAGTGTCAAGGTCTCCACAGAAACCATGAAATCACTCAATCATTTGACAAATATTTACTGAGGGCCTGCCTGAGCCAGGCACCAATCTATGTGATGGGCATTCAGGGTTACACACAATGGACAAGACCCTCACCCAGGAGCAAGGACCCTAAAACCAAACTGCTTACATTCACGTTTTGATTTTGCCACTTACAAGCTGGATGACCTTGAGGAAGTTTCTGTGCCTCCATTTTCTCATCTAAGAAAAGTGAATAAAGGTCATCATGAGGGTTAAATGGGTTAATATTGCTAAAACACTTACCACAGAAGCAGGCTTGTAGTAATTAATATAATGCTTGTTACATAGGTGGGACTGTTCATATTTAGTGACTCAGGATAGAAAATAAGTCAATAAGGTAGGTGGCATGATGATGTAGTGGGTGGCAGGGTCTGGGGCCAGAATGCTTCAGGTTGGGAAGCAGGAGTGAGCTTGGGGTGTTCTACCAACAGAGGAAGCAAGGCTGGGTCACATGAAGCAGATGGGAGCTGGGGAAAATAGAAGGAGATAGAAGAAAAGATGAGAGATGGGGTGGGGGAAGTCAGAGACAGGCAGAGATCAGGTCATGTGGGGCTGTGTGTGAGGAGCCAGGGTGAAGACTTTAAAGTTTATTCAAAGAGAAATTAAAAGTTTTTGAGCAGGGAAGGAATAGAATGTGATGTGTGTGTCTAGGAAAGCCCCCTGGCTGCTGTGTGGAGGGCAGACCATGGGATGTACAAGTGGGAGCAGAGGCCAGGTAGACAGCTGTTGCCCTTGTCCAGGTGAGATATGATGCTGACTTGGACAGGGGTGCACATGGTGGAGATGGAGAGAACAGAACAGATCTGGGATATGTTTTGGAAGTAGAATGGGCAGGCTGTGCTGTGCTTAGCTGCTCAGTCGTGTCTGACTCTTTGTGAACCCATGGACTGTAGCCCTCCAGGCTCCTGTGTCCATGGAATTCTCCAGGCAAGAAGACTGGAGTGGGTTGCCATGCCCTCCTCCAGGGGATCTTTCTGAACCAGGGATCGAACCTAGGTCTCCTACATTGCAGGCAGATTCTTCACCATCTGAGCCACCAGGGAACCCAGAATGGGCAGGACATGATGGTAAACAGGATGTAAAAGGTGATTTTTAAAAAAAGAAGAAGAAGAAAATAGTCTGTTGAACAACTGGGTGGACAGAAGTACCAGGTGGAAAGTTGAGAGGATGCAGTCTGTGGGGCGGGAGCGCTCAGTGCCCAGGAACGTGGGGCAGATGCTGAGAAATCCATTGTCCCAGCTCTAGGTCTTCCAATCACTGTGACTTTGAGCACAAGTTCAACTCCCATTCTCACTCCCTTGAACAATGACATGAGGATGTTAATATCTTTCATGATCACCTCTCAGGGAATTTGTAAGGATCAGATTAGATAATAGAAGTAAAAGGCTTTGAGAGAAAGTCACTCCGTCATGTCTGACTCTTTGTGACCCCATGGACTATACAGTCCATGCTAAAAGGCTCTGAAACCCATAGCTAATAAAGTGAAAGCTGCTCAGTTGTGTGCAAGTGTTTGCGATTCCATAGGCTATACAGTCCATGGAATTCTGCAGGCCAGAATACTGGAGTGGGTAGCCTTTCCCTTCTCCAGGGGATCTTCCCAACCCAGGGATCGAACCCAGGTCTCACGCATTGCGAGCAGATTCTTTACCAGCTGACCTACAAGGGAAGCCCAAGAATACTGGAGTGGGTAGCCAATCCCTTCTCCAGGGGATCTTCCTGACCCAGGAATTGAACCGGGGTCTTCTGCATTGCAGGCAGATTCTTTACCAACTGAGCTATCAGGGAAGCCCTCAAAACCCATAAGTTACCATATAAATGTTGGGTATTATTATTATCACTGTCAAAACCTCTGGGGCTGAGCGTCTGAGTCACTGAATATACTAAGTGTTTGACAGAATTCTACTAAAACATTAAAGGATAACTTTTGAAAGGCCTGGCCAATCTGCTTGCTTCCCCTTAACCCAGTCATAGAAAGAAGCTGAATATCCAGCCATGTCCCACCTGTATCATTGTTTCTGTCTCCTCATTCTAACCCAGTGGCACTGGCAACACTCCGATCATGAACTCAATGGCTGTATTCTGGATCTAACGCACTCTGACACTGTTGGAAGGAATTTCATTTTAGATTTTTAAGAGGGAGAAAATTCACAACGTCTAGATGTCACTTCCAAGGTTAGTGAGGCTAGTCCGAAAGAGCTCTGAAGTAGGGGAAAATCAATCCTTTCTGGTGTTCATGGATGGAGTAATAATCCGTAATTGACATTAAGCTCAGAGCCTCCTTACAGTTTACCAAATTTGCAGAGAAACCAGACCCTTGAATTTCATTATGTGCAACAATGGTATCTTTGTCCAAATCTATTTTTTCATTGTAGAAAAATTTATTATACTGAAAGAATATAAGTGATCTTAAAATACAAGAAGAGAATCTTGGTTGGTTAAATTATGATATCTACCGACAATGAACTGCATATGCTTTGAAAACGATTATACATATTGCACATATTAATATAGTTATGTTAATAACAAACTATTAAGTGAAAAGTTGGGTTATAGGTTTTGTATATGATATATAACCTCATTATGTTTCTAGAACATGTATTTATACATGTATATACATGATTCTTTTTAAGTTTTGGAATAATTTCAAATGTACAGAAAAATTACTGATATAATACAAAAACTTTTTCCTGAGCCATTTCAGAGTACATTGCTGGTATGAGAGGCCTTCAAGTGAACCACTCTGAAAGCTTGTTTCAGTCCCTGGAATTGAAGAAAAGTGTTGTGGGGGTGTCTAGCGCTTGATGCCTGATTGGGAAGGGAGGTGGCTGGTGTGTAAATAGCTTGCATTTCCAAACTGGAGAGCTCAGGACAGCTGAGATCCTATGGGGCAGAGATGGCCGCTGCAGAAGGAAGCCAGACTGGATCACTTGGAGAGGAGCCCTCTCCCAGGAGGGTGCCTGGGGAGGCCAGGTGACCACTAGAGACAGTAGGCCTGCAGAAAGTGGGGACAAGGGCAGCTCATCCGCTGCCAGCAGAGGAAGTAAGAGGAGGTAAGAGATTCCTGGAGATAGGAGAACCCCCCGAAAGAACAGCCCAGGTACCCACAGGAGGGAAATCAGCATTCGGATTCTAAGCCACCCAGGGACCCAACATCACACTACCATCGTATGAGGCAAATATGAGCCCTCGTGCTGCTTACCTCTTCCTTCCCCAGCCTGCAGCCCAGGAACCAGATCCTGCAGGGGAGACAGGGGATGAGGAGGAGGGTGGAGCAGCTGGTCACGCCTCTGCCCCCATCCGCATTGTCTTCTAACCCTGAGCAGGTCCTGGATGGAAGAGGAGCTTAATTCTACCGGACTTTGCAGAAACTGGACTTCTTTCCTGTATGTGACCAGTGTACTTCGTATGGTTATGAGAAATGGTTGGGAAAGTTCTAGGACCCACCCAAGATTGTATTCAGGAGCAGGGAAGAGTCAGCTGAGGAAACCCACTGAAAGAGGCACCAGTGGAAAACAATATGGCAGTTTCTTACGTGTACTCTGTTGAGCTTGTCCGATAAATTGGATACTTAATAGAAAACATTTAGTTTGAGCATGAAATATACCTCTAAATATTATATGGCATCCTCATTTTAATAAGTACTTTTTCCAGCTTTAAGATAAGGTAAGGTAAGGTGAAGTCACTCAGTCGTGTCCGACTCTTTATGACCCCGTGGACTGTAACCTACTAGGTTTCTCCATCCATGGGATTCTCCAGGCAAGAATACTGGAGTGGATTGCCATTTCCTTCTCCAGGGGATCTTCCCAACCCAGGGATCGAACCCAGGTCTCCCTCATTGGAGGCAGACGCTTTAACCTCTGAGCCACCAGGGAATTAGGTGTAACATTGTGTAAGTTAAAAGTGTACAGTGTGGTGACTGGACACTACCTTTTTTTCCTGTTAAAAATCTATTGATAACTTAGTAGTTTTCAAAACTTAGCCCTATAACCCTCTACTATATATCCCATTTAATTATTGTGTTTGTGTGTTTTAAGAATCCTGGTTGCAAAATAATTTCTCTAAGAAGTAAAAATGAATACTGCTCTCATAAAATGTCCCAGCAAAGACATTGTAAGTGTTATTCCCATGGTAATTAACATGCATGCATACTCAGTTGGTTCACTCGTGTCCGACTCTTTGTGACCCTGTGGCCTCTAGCCCACCAGGCTGTCTTGGGATTCTCCAGGCAAGAATACTGGAGTGGGTTGCTGTGCCCTCCTCCAGGGATCTTCCCGACCCAGGGATCAAACACACGTCTCCTATATTGCAGGCTAATTCTCTACTACTGAGACACTGGGGAAGCCCAGTTCTCTAGCATACTTCCAGAAAAAGAGTAGATTATACATAAATTCTGACACAACCCATTATCTCACTGAATTAAGCTTGAAAAAAGAGGATATGACATTCTGTTCCTGTAGCATTCCATTTTATGCTTTCAGGACACCTTATCAATGTTGAATTGGAAACAAATAAGTGCCCGAGGCATTTATTTGAGTGTTACCTGAATTGTTGAGGTCTCAAGTGCCAAAGTTCAATTTCTTAACTTATAATCTTTAAAATTACTTGCTGTTTCTAGAATTACAGAAATTCCATTTTCCTAGCTGCTGCTTTATCATTTTATTTTATCCTTCTGGTTGTCCTAGAAACAGTACTAGAATTATTCATTTTCAGAAAACATTTTTTTTTGTTGTTTGCATGGCAAGTTCCTCCCATTATTTTGGAAAGTAAATAAATTGAATGTTCTTTGAAAATAAATACTTTGAAGAACTTGGGGAAAATTAAAAGAAAATTATGAAACCTAAGTTCAAAAAGGAAACCAGGGGTTTATGAGAGTTGGCTAAATTCTATGCTGACCTGGGTTTCTGACATTGTCCTCTGTTGGACTGTGTGACTTGCAGAGCTGGTTTGCTTTTTGTAGTCAGTACTTAGCTATGGAGGTCACAAAAGTCCCCCCGCTGGCATGTGTGCCTGTGAGCCATCCAGGAGGGCCGCTGCGTACCTGGAGGGAGGTGGCAGTGGCTGGACAGGCAGAGGCGACTGCAGGGAGGTGATAGCTCTCCTGAGGTCCCCAGATAAGAGAGGAAGAGACACACTTATGTGTAGAGACCAGGAGGAGAGGCCGTTTCGAGCTTCTGCTGTGTTCCACAGCTGTCCCTCCTACAAAATACAAAGCCCACTCCCCTCTTGACATCTCCTATCCAAGGAAGAGCAAGGAATGAAATCATCAATTTGATAACATTATCTTAATGCCATCAAAATGCCTTCAGGATGGGAGCCAATTGGCAGGTCTTAGTTTTATTCAATCTCTTCTACTTCAGGTTTCAGTGCAATTTCAGGGAGTTTCATTAGCTGCAGGAGTGCTTCTTGTCTTGTCTGCAAACACTCCTTTATTTCTTTTTTTCTTTTGGCCATGCTGCATGTTATGCATGATCTTAGTTCCCCAACTAGGGATCTAATCGACGCCCCCTTCAGTGGAAGCTAAGATTCTTAACCACTGCACTGACAGGGAAGTTTCTCCTTTAATTTAAAGATAATAATAACTTAGCTATTTATCTCATTTTATATAGCCCTTAGATTTCAGAAGGCCATGATTTGGTCTTCAATATACCCAATTAGGTCCTATGTTCCTTTAAGGCAGGAAGCTCTATTTTACTTGCAGTGCTCTGTATCGGGGGGAACAATCCAGTGGCAACATCAGCAAGAACGCCTGGGGCTCTCTGCAAGAAATGTTCCAAGATTTCAGATTTCTGAGATTGAAGAGTGTGAAATGTATCTTGGAAACAAGGCAATAAATGATGTGTTTGGACAGAAATCTCTAGGATAAAAAATAAGAGGAAACTGCTGGCTTGATTTTGCAATAAAATTACCAGCAGACTGGAGAGCAAAAGGGCATATGTTCCCAGAAAATATCATGATTGTCGCAAAACTGACCAAGGTGTACTGTGGATATTAGGCGACCCAATGTTCTAAGTCATCGGCTGCTGCTGCTAAGTTGCTTCAGTCATGTCCGACTCTCAGCAACTCCATGGACTGCAGCCTACCAGGCTCCTCCGCCCATGGGATTTTCCAGGCAAGAGTACTGGAGTCGGGTGCCATTGCCTTCTCCTTATTCTAAGTCATCTAGGCAAAACAAACACCAGTCAGACAGAAGCAAGGGAATGAGAAATGTTAGGTAAAGAAGGGTGGAGGGAGAAACTCCAATAAAACCTAGGGCTCCAGATGCTGTCTTCAGGACCCACAGGAGAGATCCTTGCTGTGACGGTTAATTTTATGTGTCAAATTGTCTGGACCACAGGTGCCCAAATATTTGGTCAAATATTATTGAGTATTTTTGTGAGGGTGTTTCTGGATGAGATTAACATTTGAACAGGCAGACTGGGTAGAGTTGATTGCCACCACCCCCCACCGCATGTAGGTGGGCCTCATCTAATCAGTTGAAGGTGGTGTTGTTGTTGTTGTTGTTCAGTCGATCAGTCGTGTCTGACTCTCTGCTACCCCATGGGCTGCAGCGTGCCAGGCTTCCCTGTCCTTCACTGTCTCCTGGAGCTTGCTCAAACTCATGTCCATTGAATCAGTGATACTATCCAACCATCTCAGCCTCTGTCGTCCCCTTCTCCTCCTGCCTTCAATCTTTCCCAGCACCAGGGTCTTTTTTAATGAGTTGGCTCATCACATCAGGTGGCCACTGTTGGAGCTTCAGCTTCAGCATCAGTCCTTCCAGTGAACATTCAGGACTGATTTCCTTTAGGACTGACTGGTTGGATCTCTAGTTAAGACTTAAATAAGATCAAAAGATTAGGAAAGAACTCCTCCTGCCTTAAGCCGGAACCTGTTTTTCCTGCCCTCAGACTTGAACTGTCTTCCTGAATCTTGAATCTACCAGCCTTCCGATCAAAAATACACCATAGATACTCCTAGTTCTCAAGCCTTCAGACTCAGACTGTAACTTACATCATCAGTTCTCCTGGGTCTCCTGCTTGCCAGCTACAGATCTTGGGTCTTAGCAGCCCCCATAATCACATAAGCCGGTTCTTTACAATAAACATGTGTGTGTGTGTGTGTGTGTACACTATTGGTTCTATTTTCCTGGAGATATATTCTAGTGAATATAGTATTTTGAAGTTTTAAAAATTTTCTGTGCAAAGGGCTTATGTTTCTCAAGAATTTCATTTCAGAACAGTAAAGAGAGTCAATATAAAGCTTTGTTCTAGGAAGGCAGTCTGATAAGGTAGGGAACAATTTGGCTGCCGGATGGCCATGGTACACATCCTTCAGGGCAAAGCACACAGGCATGATTTTTCTCAGCTTAAGCTTTTGACAGAAGTTGAGCAGCAGCCCCATAGAAAGGACACTCACCAGGGACCTGCCTGACAGTCAGCCAAGGAGCTAGACCCCGACAGTGAACCTGGCCTTGGCATAAACTAGAAGCCTCGCTCCCTATATTTGTGCTTGCAAATAGAAAAATTGCAAAGAGACAGAAATGCGAGATTCCAGAAAGTTTCATTTGAGGGTTTGTTTCTAGTCTTTGTGAGAAGAAATTTCACTGATGTGCCTTCCTTCTTTTTTATAGCATTGCAAGAAGTGTCTGATAGCTCTGATAATAAGTACAGGAATTACCTTTTTCTGAACCAGCTTGACAAAGAAACATCTATGGTTTCAGAAGCTATTATAAAGTTTTACAGTGGTACAAAATGAATCATATTCAGTTAGACAATTAATGAATCTTCTTTACTGAAAAGAAGAAATTTTCACTATTAATTGGTCCAGAAAATATAGGACTTATGTTACCTTAAAATGCTGAACAAAAGATACAAATGGAACCAACTTTCATTCATTCACTCAGCTACCATTTATTGAATGCATTATATCTGTGAGGATAAAAATAGTAAAAGGCAATATTCACCCTCAAGGAGGCTATAGTTTAATGGGAAAGCAATTAACATGCAGTTTACCATTAAAATAGTCAACATGCATGCTGTGTAGTACGCATGCTGGGGTCAGGGAAGGAATGGGCCAGGGGACAGATGTACTTGTTAGGAGCCGGGTGTGAGGGGAGCCATTACAGGAAAAACTGCTATTGTGCAGGCATATACAATCAAAAGCCTCCATGGAGCAAGGTCATTATAAAAGAAGGTGAAAGATATAATCTTACCTGGTAATACAATAGCAGAGCTAGAGAACAGCTCATGAATAGGCAGAAAGTGCTGCCTACGTACATTCTGCTTGAGAGAAGCTATCTTTTCTGTAGAATAACAGTATCAAGTCAGAGCACAGGTTGTAGGGACCTTGGGATTCTAAGCAGGGCAGAGGACACTGCAGAAATGGAAACTTCTTCCGTTGGAGGGGACCCTCCTTTGTATGACGTGGGAGGGCAGCCACGTCTCCCGCCCTTCTTCCCACCGTGGCAGTGAGTGTGGACACCTGACCTGGGGCAGCTCATCCGATGCGCTAGCCCCAGATCTGATCCTCAGCACAGCAAGCACAGCGCCAGCGTGCATTCTGCCTTCAGGGACAGCGTTCCCTGGGGACTTTCGCTGCTGCTCCCTCCAATGGCAGCATCCTAACTAACCTGTTTCTATGGCCTGAATTTCAAGCTGTTCAGCTTCTATTGGTTCCTAACTGCAGTCTGACCTTGTTCTTTGCTTTCTAACCTTGTTCTTCAGTTTTCCCATCGATTTGAGCGTGTCTCCATGTTCTTGGAAAGTGTGTGTGGAGATGACTAATTTTTTGGACAGGAGGAGAACAGGTGAAGGGAAGCCAAGTAATTAATGAACAGAAAGTCCTTCTCAGCCTTCACGATGGGCACGACTGATGGGCAATTGTACGAAAAGAGACATGAAGGAGGGAGTGAGAAGTAGAATCAATGGGAGCCAATTTAAAAGACAAAACCGGGATGAAGAACCAATTAGAAGCCCACAGAAAATATTGACAGAGGAATGTCGGGGAGGGGAAAGTATGGTGACAACATGAGGCCATTGTGCATAAAGAAAGCTAGCAAGGGGGGAATGGCAGAAGAAAACCCTTAGAAAAATACAAAACCCCATCAACTAATAACAAAGCTCAATCTTGGGTAAATCTAGACCAGACCATCAAGAAAAATGTAGAAGACTATGTTCGTAGGACTCAGATATATTCATAGAACTCAGATATGTTCATAGAAAGAATAAGGAAGAAGGAAATATTAGAGAGTTATCCAACTAAACTTTATAGGTTTATCTTGAACAACATTATTCCACTGTAAATGTAATATCAGAATACAGAGAAATGAGCAAAAATTATTTTAAAAAATAATCCCCCCCAAAATTATCCATCATCCTACTAAGCATAATACAACCCTATCAGTATGTTGGCATGTGGTTTATTTCCAGTTACATAGAATTTTTTTTTTAATTGGTAGCCATTCTGTATCCTGATTTTATATTTTCTCTTATTATATAAGCAAATTTCTCTGCTGGCTCAAAGGCTTAGAAAATATAAATTTTAATAGCTTCCTAAGTCTATAAAGGAGATAACCTTGATTTCCTTGGTTTTAGATGGGGTGTGTGGGTATGTGTATACCACTTATTCTGTGGCTCCTATGAAATAGGACTGCTGCTGCTAAGTCACTTCAGTCGTGTCCGACTCTGTGCAACTCCATAGATGGCAGCCCATCAGGCTCCTCCATCCCTGGGATTCTCCAGGCAAGGAAATAGGACTATATATGCATTTTCTTTAATGCCCAAACAATCCCATATATCAAATATATGATCACCGTTACAAGTTTGATGAAGTTCAATGCCGTTCAGTGACCTGCCAACAAGTAACGATAAAGTAAGGCCTATACTCAATTTTGCCCAGTTCCAAGTCAGTGCTTTTCCACTATAGCGTGGCTCCTCCCAGTCAGTTGTTGACAATTTTTTAAAACTCTGAGTAATGTTGTAATTAATATATTTGTGTTGATAGTTTCCCCCTTAGTTTGGATTGATTTGTTATAGAAGAGCTACCCAAAATCAGAATTACGAGGTCACAAGGATATTTTTACATCTCCATGCATATTGCCAAATGGATTTCCAAAAGGTTGAATGTCCTTTATGGTGTTGTCAATAAGGAGTAAGAGTATTTTCATAGACTTTTGCAAGCACTGATCCTTTTCTTTAACTTAATAATATAAATTTCTTTATTGTCTGGCAGAGGCTTTTAAATAAAACTGGGTAAAGAAAAATGACAAATTATTGATGCAAGGATATGTGACTTTTTAGTTTAAAAATTATTTCAGTATGATAGATAACATGTCAAGAGGCCAGGTCAGTAACCTTTCCCCATTCTTTCCTGCCACCAGAACTCCAGTGTTCATTACGAATTCACATTCCTCTATAAGACCTCTGGGAAGTCAATGTACGGCAAAACCAATACAGTATTGTAAAGTAAAATAAAGTAAAAATAAAAATTAAAAAATAAAATAAAATTACTAGCTAAAAAAAAAAACCTCTGGGAAGGCTGGCACCATCTCATCTCTATAGGGATAAAGCTTAATTAGTTTAAGCCAATCATGATAATTTTATTCCCTTATTGGGGATAGTCTTAGGAAGTGACATATGACCCTATTCTGGCCAGTAAGCAAGAATTCATTCCTGGGGACAGTTTCTTTACCATTGTCCCCATTTCTGCCTCTGATGTAGGCCAAAGTGAGGATAGGATGCATGGAACTACTATAGTTATTTGAAACCATGAAGGGACCTAGGTGACTTACTGAAATTGGCAAGTGGAAAGAACATGGGTCCTGTCCTGGTGCCCCTTAACTCACCATCATCATGATACCCCTCCATAAAGACCACTTGATTTTTTTAATATTAGATCCTATTTAAGCCCGCTGGGTATGAGTTTTCTGACTCTTTGCTGTTCCTTGAAGCAGACAATATCCCATTTGATACAAGGATCAGATACTAGGAGTTGAAGACCTTGATGTATATCTCCAGTGTCAGTTTGGTCCCATCCACGAAGACTGTAGTGGAAACCAACAGTGATCCAAGAGGTCCAATAGGGCAATGTAAGGAGACAGTGTGCAATGAATTTATTCTCTTTAGGAAACTTTAACTTGTAAAAGTGAAGTGGAAGTCACCCTAGCTGGTGAACCTGGGTCAAAAAAAGGTAAGGCCAGGCATGATTTCCTTCTTCAAAACCACGTGAGTCCCTGGTCTCCTTCCAAGGTTTGAAATCCATGATGCCCAAAAGAGTAATTTACACGATAAATGACAAGAGGCCAGAAATGGGGCTCACATACAGTCAAGGTCCTGTGAAGTTCAGGTTGCCAGCTCTGGAATTGACTGTCAGCTTAGGAAAGGCACTTCCTTTCTTGGTGCTTCAGTTTCTAAGTAACAATTTATATTCATTTTAGCTCCAAAGTTAAATGACCAGTTCTACAAGTTTTGAGAGGGACAAAGTAGATGATCATGCAGAATTTGCATATACTTATTACTCTCTCAAAATTTATTTATTTCTAATTGAAGGATAATTGCTTTATGATATTGTGTTGGTTTCTGCCCTGTATCAACATGAATCAGTCATAGGTGTACATATGTCCCCTCCCTCTTGAAACCCTTATTCTTACTATAATTATCACTAATACTAGAAAAAATGTGAGTTACGATGGTACAGAGTGGATGTTCTGTGATCACAGAGATCTGGGTTTAAATATCGTTTAGTGGTGTGATGTTGGGTATCACTTAACCTTTCTAAACCTTGGTTTCCTCTCCTGTTATATGAGAATAATAATGACTCCCTTAAAGGGCTGTTGTGATGATTAAATGAGCTAATGCATGTGAGAAAAGCTTAACCTATGGTAGACACTCAGTAAACTGCTACCTATTGTCATTAGTAGTGACTATAATAACTAACATTTATGTGGTAGACTACAATTCATGAGCCAGGATTAGTAGTTGGGTCTCCTACTTTGATTTTTGTCTTCTCTCTAACACAGCTCACAGCCTTCCTGGATAAAACTGACTCTCAGATTCCTAAAACACAGAGAAAATGAGAAGAAAATATGTACAAAGAGAGTTATGTTGTCTAACTATGCATAAAACTGTAAGAATAGATACACTATTATGGCACCAAACCATACCCTCTTCCATAAAGCTGCCTATATTTGCTACTCTGCTATCTCAGACGATCCTCAGCCCTGTAGAACGAGTGTGCGTGTGTGTTAGTTGTTCAGTGATGTCTGACTCTTTGTGACCCCACAGACTGTAGCCCACCAGGCTTCTGATTCTCCAGGCAAGATTACTGGAGTGGATTGCTGTTCCCTTCCCCAGAGGATCTTCCTGACCGAGGGATCAAACTCTGGTCTCCTGCATTGCAGACAGATTCTTTACCGTTTGAGCTACAGGGAACTAGTAGGAAGTTAATAGCTTCCTATTCTCTGCCCAAGCCAAAATATTAATATTTTCCTCCTTCTGTGAAATGTTGACAATGAGCTTTGAGAGGACCAAGGACAATTCACAGGCTAGGTGTTAGGTGATGGAGTCAGCTCACTTCTCTCTAGGAAGGGAAACAAAGGGGGAAATCTATACCCAAGCAGAGCCCTCTCCTGAATTCAAAGTCAGTTTTCAAGTGTGCAACATAACTCTCTCAGGGTAAAGAAGAGTACACAAAAGTTACCTGAATATAGAAAAGGAAGCCATTAAAAATCCAGCAGCATATTTAGTGTTGAAGGATAACCAAACAAGAAAGACAGACTTAAAGCGCCGGGAGCAGAGTAGTGCTGGTCTCTATGGAACAGACTAACTGACTCTACCTCACCATAAAATTTCTACTGCCTTAGGAAAGAAATACCTGTTATATCTGTGGCTCCGATGGTAAAGAATCCACCTGCAGTGTGGGAGACCTGGGTTCAATCCCTGGGTTGGAAAGATCTCCTGGAGAAGGGAACAGCTACACACTCCAGTATTCTGGTCTGGAGAATTCCATGGACTGTATAGTTCATGGGGTCACGAAGAGTCGGACACGACTGAGTGACTTTCTCTTTCAGACAAGTACAGTCAGACCATCTCTATTGTTGTTCAGTTGCTAAGTCATGTCCGACTCCTTGTGACCCCATGGACTGCAGCTCTCTAGGCTTTCCTGTCCTTCACTGCCTCCTGGAGTTTGCTGAAATGTATGTCCATTGAGTCAGTGAAGCTATCCAGCCATTTCTATTGAGTCTGAATTTTTTGTTGTTGTTGTTTATTGTTATAGAACAGTGATCAGCATAGCATATCAATATATTCCGGCTACTGTTCAGATAAGGAAATATTGAGAACAGTAGTGACGGTATATTTGATTCCACTTGAAGTTGTTATAAAGGTCATATAACTTGAAGTTGTTATAAAGGTCGTAATAACCTTTAAGATGGGTAAGAATAGAAAGCTTAAGAGACAAAGACATAATCAAAAGGAACATAGTGAAAGTGGACTCTTTCCTCTGCTTCTTTTCAGAAACCTTGAGCTCTTCACACGTAAAGGGGCACGTGCAAAGTCACCCAGGAGAGGCTTTAAGATGAAAACCAGGGCTCGGAGAAACAAAGTTCCCAAATCAGAAACTAACACAATTAAAGGGAAATCTGAAATAACCATCTCTGTTCTCAAAACCCATAAATGTAAGAGACAAAATTCCTAGACACTCCTACCCCCACTTGAGATCAGAAAGTGAAGTCACTCAGTCATGTCTGACTCTTTGCAACCCCATGGACTGTAGCCTACCAGGCTCCTCTGTCCTTGGGATTTTCTAGGTAAGAATTCTGGAGCAGGTTGCCATTTCCTTCTGCAGGAGATCTTCCCAACCCAGGGACTGAACACAGGTCTCCTGCATTGTAGGCAGACATTTTACCGTCTGAGCCACCAGGGAAGTCAGAAGTTGAGATCAGAAGGGGATGCTTAATAAGCAGAGTCTCAAAAATCCCCTGATAAGATCTAGAAATTCCAGCATCCCAGAGGGATATACAGATCATGTCAAAGAGAACGGGCAGAGGGAGTCAGGGTCATGAGATATTAACAGTAATAATGAAGACCTCTTAGAATTTATGTTTGAAAATTTAAAGACAAACAACTTTCAGCTAACAGGAAATTTAGATATATAGCATTAAGGAAAAAGAGATCATTTTTACCAAGAAGAGGAGGAAATGAGATATCATTTAGGTGAACAGAAGAAGGAAACAAAGAGCTCTCTTAAAAAAAAAAAAGTCAACATGTATTTTCAATTTTAGAAATCTTTTTGAATTAAGTTTGATTAAGACCCTAATGCTGGGAAAGACTGAAAGCAGGAGGAGAAGTGGGTGACAGAGGTTGAGATGGTTGGATAGCATCACTGACTCAATGGACATGAGTTTAAACGAGCTCCGGGAGTTGGTGAAGGACAGGGAAGCCTGGCATGCTGCAGTCCATGGGGTTGCAAAGAGTCAGTCATGACCGAGAAAATGAACAACAAAGTGAGCAGTGGATGACTGGCCAGAATGGAAATATGTTGTAACTGGAAAATATGGGCAGTAAGCAACAGTTGATGGAAAAGTTATTAGAAAGTTCTGGATTTCCAAAGAGACCGTGTTCCAAATCCACTTCCTAGACTACAAGATCTGGGGTGTGTCAACAGCTTGGTTCTTCTTCCCACACAGCACTAAGAGTGTAAAAACACACCTCACTGGTTGAGATTTTGAAATGATGAAAAAACAGGAATGGGGGTGGGATGGAGATTTAGGCCAGAATGGAAATGAACGCCTGTGCCAATCAATGGCAACCCACTCCAGTGTTCTTGCCTGGAGAATCCTGTGGACAGAGGAGCCTGGTGGGCTGCTATCCATGGGGTCACACAGAGTCGGACACGACTGAAGCGACTTAGCAGCAGCAGCAGCAGCTAATCCAGAATGCAAGAGCAGGGGTGTTGCTGGAATCAGTGGATGGTTTAAGCATCCCACATCAAAACAGAAACTGCCAAGCAAGCGTGGTCAGAAGCTATGAATGGAGATTTGGGGGATTTTCTGAATTCTGGAAAAAGAAAGGTTTGAAGCCAAAGAACATAAGCATCTCTCTAAAAAAATGTTATTGTCAGAACTTCAAGAAGTTTTTGTACATCCTAATCACTACTAAAAAAAAACATTTTTTTTTCTTTTTTAAATTAATTTATTTTTATTGAAGGATAATTGATTTACAGAATTTTCTTGTTTTCTGTCAAACTTCAATATGAATCAGCCATAGGTATACATATACCACCCACCCACCCAGTTTTTGAACCTCCCTCCCATCTCCTCACCTATCACACCCCTCCAGGTTGATAGAGAGCCCCTGCTTGAGTTTCCTTTTATAGGAAGAAATGCATTCTAAGCTCCAGTTGGATGGAGGGTGGTGGTAACCAAGTCAGGAACTGTGGAAAACCATAATGAAACATAAAGTGGCCTTGGAAATACTCGGTCCAACTCCAGTGTGTTAAAGGAGAGAAAGTTAGTAGAGCTATGCAATTACCCTGGTGGCTCAGATGCTAAAGAATCTGCCTGTGATACAGGAAACGTGGGTTCAGTCCCTGGGTGGGGAAGATCCCCTAGAGAAGGGAATGGCAACCCACTCTAGTGTTCCTGCTTGGGAAATCCCACGGACAAAGGAGCCTGGGGGCTACAGTCCATGGGGTTGCAAAAAGTACGACGGGACTGAGCAACTAACACGCGTGCATGTACACACACACACACGCCCACCCAGGTGGCGCAGTTGGTAAAGAATCCACCTGTCAGTGCAGGAGACACAAGAGATACGGGTTTGAACGCTGGGTCAGGGACGTCCCCTGGGGTAGGACATGGCAACCCACTTCAGTATTCTTGCCCGGGAAATCCCATGGACAGAGGTGCCTGGTGGGCTACAGTCCCTGGGTCACAAAGTGAAGTGAAGTGAAGTCGCTCTTTGTGACCCCGTGGACTGTAGCCCACCAAGCTCCTCTGTCCATGGGATTCTCCAGGCAAGAGTACTGGAGTGGGTTGCCATTTCCTTCTCCAGGGGATCTTCCCGACCCAGGGATCGAACCCAGGTCTCCCGCATTGCAGGCAGACGCTTTAACCTCTGAGCCGCCAGTCAGACACAACTGAGCGTGTGCATGCACACAGCTAGTGACTAGAATGCAGGGCTCGATGAGAGACCAGATAAGCAAATTCATCAGAGGAAGTCCTCTCCAGCCTCCCCTGTCCCCTACCCAGGGAGAATTTCCTGCTTGTCCCCTCCACCCTCTTGTCCACTACAGCATTTACCAAGCTGCGGCCAAATAAACCACCATGACACCTCCCTTTCTCTCTCACCCACACTCCCCACTGGCCTTCAGGATGAAGCCTACATTTCATTTGTCCCTTTTACCCTTAACATAAAAGACAGTATTGACCCTCATAGTTAAGATTCAGTAAGTATTTATGGAATGAGCTAATGAGCTCCAAAAATGTAGATGGCAGGGTGGATATACACATCAGAGGAGGTATCTCGGGTGTCTTCAGGATTCCAGATCAGAAAAAGTGGTAGTCTGGGGATGTCTGTCCTGGTTAGACCATTCAGAGTCTCTGAGCACACTGACCACAGTTTACCTGGGGAAAGGTAGCTGGGTTAATGAAGGTTCTGGAAGCTTGTAAATATAATGAGAAGTCATGGAGGGGATTAGAGGTATTTAGCCTAAAGAAAGAGATGTTTCAGCAAGTGGTTTTCAAGCTATGTTGGTATTTTTGCAGAGACGCCCAAGGAGCTGCCAAGAATAGGGAGCGGAGAGGGGGTGGGTAGAACAACAGGCTTGAGCCCAGCTTCAGAAGGAGGAGTCTTGCTTTCATCTGCTTTACATACGGGACGGTAGCATGAGATTCACAGCGAGGGGTTATGCACAGTGGGGAGGCTCACTGCCCAGGGTACCGTGATGGGGCAGGGCGAGGTAGGGGGCTTTAAACATAAGGAAGAAGATGTAGACATGCTCTCTGTATCCCTAGCGCTGGGAACTAGGAACCCAACGATCGCAGGTCACACAATGAAAGTAACACCCAGGGATCAGACCTGATTGTAAGCACCTGCCTGTTTTGTGGCCCTATGTTGTCCTTTGGCCCAGGTGAGTCTTCAGGCCTGGCGGGCATATGTCCCAGTCCCACCTGCTCCAGGCTCTGGAGAAGGGATTAAGAGAGCCTGCGGTCAGCAGCCCAGAGTTTGGCTGCTGAGCAGATCTTGCTGCCAGTTCCACTTTGACCCTTAAGTTGGACTCTTCTTGATAGGTCTGATTCTTCACAAGCCAAGCCCCCAAATCATAGGCTAGCTTCTGCATTGTTCCCACATACGCAAGCTTTATGAATTTTCCAGAGCTACAACCACTTCTCAGAAAACAAAGATTTTGTTCCTGAATATTAAAAAAAATTTTTTTTAATTTATTTGGCTACCCCGGGTCTTAGCTGCAGCACTCAGGATGTTCAGTCTTCGTTGCGGCAGGCAGGATCTAGTTCCCTGATCAGGAGGGATGGAACCCAGGCCTCCTGCAGTGGGAGCGAGGGGTCTTAGTCCCTGGACCGTGAGGGAAGCCCCTTGTTTCTGGACCTTAGTCCTCACCACCAGGTCTCTTTCACCATAGCCCTCCAGCCAGCTCTGTCCGCTCCTTACTGCCTGTGATGTGATGCCCTCTGGATAGTGCTCCACCACCCCCGGCACTTCCGCACGCAGCCCCTAGCGCCAGGTCTCCTTGACACCCCTGACTTCCTTGCCCGACCTGGAGCCCCGCCCACCAGCTGCTGCTTGGCAACTCTGACCCTCCATGTTCGCATCTGGATTTCCTCCCAGTGCCCAGAACTGGATGCCGAGCACACAGCTATCTTCTCCCAGGAGACTGTGGTTACCATATGGCTTCTTCTCCGTAGAATGACAGCTCCATGAGGGAGCTGCTTTGTTCCCGAGTGTAACCCAAGTGCCTAAAACAGTGCCTGGCATGTGACAAGTTCTTAACAGATAACAGATGTTGGGTTTGTTTTATCCCTTGGGCCCTAATCCTTCCACATTTTATGCCATTGACCAAACTCTACCACTAGCCTTATCTGCCTTGGAAAACCCCAACTCCCTGGGGATAGAAAATTGATATTCATTCTTGCTTGGAATGTTTCAACAGGGAGTGGGGGAAGGTGGCTGACCTCGATAGTTTCCAAGCTTCCTTAGAGTTTATCAGGAAGAGATTCCATATGATGGTGTCACTCTACTCTTGATTCAGAAAGAAAATCAGCTCCCAGGTCATTATTTGTGCCCTAAATTGGCTGCAATAGCCATCAGCCCTCCTCATCCCACCGCTGCCTGCTGTCCCTTCTAGGCAGTCATGCCCCAGTGGATATCACTCTCAGGCAGCCATGTGTCTCACCCCACACTCTGAACCCTGGCCACAGAAGACGGGACTGGGGGTGGCATGTGGCCCAGAGACAGGGCATTTGTAGGCCGACCAGCAACCCAGGACGTGGTCCAGTATGCTAACTCAGTGGACATGAGTTTGAGCAAACTCCAGGAGACAGGGAAGGACAGGGAAGCCTGACGCGCTGCGGTCCACAGGGTCGCAGAGCTGGACACGACTTAGTGACTAAACGACAATGATGGTAACTGGGCCAGGTTAGTCAGGGTCTTCCTGGGCAACGTGAGCTGAAAGAACAGGGCAGATGACAGAATCTGAGGCTGAGGGAATATTCTGGGGTAGGGTAGCGGTCATAATGCATCATTCTCAGGGCTAAGTTTTAAGGAAGCAAGAACTGAAAAGGGTCAAGAATAAAACACAGAAAGCAGAGAATGGGGCAGGGGGGTGGGGTGGGGACAAACAGACTCTCCAAGGGGCCGAGTCAGGCCCAGAGCCACCAGGTGCCCCGCTGGCTTCCTGAACCCCCCCGCCTTGGGCCCTGCACATCCTGATGGGTGGGCTTCTGAGCACAGGTCTCCCTGGGATAAATATCCTCTTGTCTGAGATGCACGGAAATCTTACCACTAAAAGACCCTAATGAAAGCACGCTCTGGTTGGGGGATGCTTTTGTTTCCTCTTGCTGTTGTTACAAATTACCCTCAACTAAGTGACCTAAAGTAAAACACACAAACTCATGACCCCGAATCGGCTTTTGCTGGGCTAAAATCAAGATGTTGGAAGGGCTGCGGTCCCTCGGGGCCTGTAGGGGAGGCTTTGCTTTCTGGCCTCCAATTCCTAGGGGCCATCTGCATCCCTTGCTTGTGACCCCAACCAGCAGCTGCATCACCCAACCTCTCCTTCCATCCTCACTTCTTTCTCTGACTCTCCTACCTCCTTCTTCCCCTATGAGAACCCTGACCATTTCCTTAGACCTTGCCTGGGTGGTCCAAGATAATCTCCCCACCTCAAGGTCCTCAACCTGAATTATATTTGCAAAATTCCCTTTGCCATATAAGGTAATGGAGTCACAGGTCGTGGGGAGTAGGACATGGACCCCGATAGGGGGAGCCATGATTCTGCCCACTGCAGGGAACAGGAGGTAATCTCCTTAGGACTGCAAAGTAAACCAAGCCCTCAAAATACCCACAATGTCATAAGTCAGCTCCAGAGGGCTGCTTACATTCTAAACGCATGAAAACAGGAAGGAATGGACCTGGCAAACAGGCAAAGTTCCCTCGCAGAAGCATCTGATGGGGAGGAAAGCACCCTCCATATTCTCAATGCTGGTTTCCATGATCTTACACAAACACAGGGGTTCCAGGGAGCATGGATTTAATCTGAGAAGGAGGTGCGAGTCTCAGCCTCATTGGAAGCATGTCTGATTAGCATTGCAGTCAATGACGAGCAGTCCGGGGTGAGGCCGGCCAGGACGGTAGAAGATACCGGTATAGACCCACCTTGGATGATGGCCCTTCCTCATTACAGACATTTATTTAGCTACATTTCACTCACAAGAGCCTGTTGACAGCCCAGATGCACATGGCTGGGTAATTATAGGGCTCTAAGAAATGACGTGATGGGAAGAGAGGAGAATAAATGATAAGAAAATAATGCCTGGTAGCAGCTTTGACTGACAGCACAGAGCTGTCCTGTCACGCCTGAGTGTGACAAGGGGAGAAAGCGTAAAGAAAGAGGCTAAGCCTGCCCTGTTCTAGCTGTTTCTTTTCAGTCCCTTGTTCCTTCTTCTTGTCTGTTGTGAAAAAGAACCTCAGGTGCCTTCTTTAGTGTTTAGCTGGAAAGGAGCCTTTGAGACCTGAGGTTTCATGGAAACTAGGTGTTTAGTTTAAAATGCAGAGATGGAAAAAAAAAACAACCTTCACTGAATTCAGTTTTTCAAAAAATACACAGGCCCTCAGCAGCCAAGCATAGTATCTTCAGATTCCAGCATACCAGATGTGGTCCGTACCCATCCCCATTCCTGGGTGGTAGACCCAAATAGATAATGATATAAGGATTCCACCCCAGTTTGTAAAGAAAATTGAATCAGCACCATTCAAAGATGTTTATTCTAACCAATTTGATACAAAATCAAGTTTCAGACGTGGCCTGAGGATTATGGGGCTTCCTCTAAGGCTTCCAGCCTCAAATATCTACAGTTGGGGAAATACAGATCTCTTGCTGCTGTTTAATCTCTAAGTCATGGCTGACTCTTTGCAACCCCATGGATTGTAGCCTGCTAAGCTCCTCTGTCCATGGAATTCTCCAGGCAAGAATACTGGAGTGGGTTGCCATTTCCTCCTTCAGGGGATCTTCCTGACTCAGGGATCAAACCCACGTCTCCTGCACTGGCAGGTACATTCTTTACCACTGAGCCCCCTGGAAAGTCCATAGATCTCTAACGGATACACAATTTTTAGTCTGAGTTCTGAGGTCAGAGTTCAGTAAGCTTTCTATTTGGACATTTTTATGTTACTGGGATCCAAATGCTAACAGAGAACTAGTCAAAAATAGGAAAATAATTCGTATCTTTAGTATTTCCCAGATCACCAATAATCTGCAGAGGCTAAGGGCAAAGTGCTAAGTGCCAGGCAGACTATATACATATTCCTTTGTTTTCCTTTTGTATGAGCTCTCTGCTGCTCCAAGGCCCCATCTGTAAGTGCTCTTTTCCCCAATTAATTTGGATTACGAAATGATGAGAAAATATGATGTGTAACAAATGAGATTAGGAAGAAGAGGGAAGAAAGAGGGAAAGGATATTACCTCTTATCTGTTGAAATAACCCAAGGCAGTTTCTCAAGTAAAGAACAGCTTGCTTGACCCATTGGAGCCTAGAGCTGGGTTTCTCCTTGGTAGTATGTGCTTTCCACAGACTCATGTAGGAGGAAGCCAGAAGGGAGTAAGCATACCCTCTGCTCTGAAATGAATTTATTCCCACAAGGAGGCCATACGAGCGAGAGGAATGACTGACTGCACAGAGCACAGCCCTAAATAAGAGTGCGGTGGGATGGAGATTCTATAAATGCAACTGGATGGAAATAGCAATTCCTAGGAACAGGGAGGCTCGGAAAGCCTGGAAGAGGAGATATTTCTGCTCTTCAATATGATTTCAAATTTTGTGTCTTCAGCAAAACACCAGAGGTACAGCCCTTATGGGCCCAGAGGGAGATAAATGAAATGTCCTCTAGAAAACCAAAGCTGGACTATTTTGAGGCCAGAAGTATCTTAACTACCATGCTCTGAGAACTACAAAACCATGACAGCAATAAAAATTATAGAGGAGGAAGGAAAGGAAGGCAGAGCAATGATTCCCCCCAAAGATTTCCGTATCCTACTCCCCATAATCTAAGAATGCACTCAGCTACATAGCAAAGCGGAATTAGGGTTGCAGGTGGAATTAAGACTGCTAATCAGGGGACCTTGAGATGGGAAGATTGCCTTAGATTTTCTGGGTCGGCCCAATGTAATTGCAGAGGTCTTCAAGTGGAAGAGAAAGACAGAAAAGAAGGTGAGACTGATACCACGTGAGAAGGACTTGACCTGCCAGTGCTGGTTTGTAGGGTGATGAAGGGGCCATGAGCCGAGGAGCACAGGCACACTCTAGAAGTCGGAGAAGGCAAGGAAGCAATTCTTCCTGGAGCCTCCAGACAAGATGCAGTCATGCGGACACCTTGATCTTAACCCAGTGAAACCAATCTCAGGCGGACTTCTGACCTCCAGAACTGTAAAATGATAAATCTGTGTTGTCTTAAGCCCATAAGTTTATGTCCATCGGAGACCTATATGCCATCCAAGTGAGTAGGGGAACATTATGGATGTCTGTACTGGTCCTGATGAGGACTAGATATACAGTATATACCTCATGCTCCCCTTAGGGAAATGAAGTCCCTGGGAACCCCAAGCAGTTGTTAGCAGTTGTTAGAGGGACTTCTGTATAGAAGTCTTCCGACCTTCAGTGAGATACAGGCGCCTCCAAGGACTGCATGCTAGCGTCAGAAAAACTTTCCTGGCATCGTGGCCTCTGCTCTGGGAAAGATCTCAGGTGTGCTCCTAGTTTTGTTTCAAAGTTAGAATCTTCATTTGAAAGTCATGTTGTGGCAGATACTAGTTAAAGCAAATCCAAAGGTCTTTCTCCTATTCTTCCTTGCAGAAAGACCCCTGTTTTGTTTAGGTATCCATCTACTCCTCCCTCAGGAGATTCAGAGTCCAGTGGTGACTGGGCTAAGCCTATCACCATGCTCTCCTTTGCCGGTGACCTTGTTACCATGGACATGAGATACAGTTCCAGCTAATGGGCTGTGAAGACAGGTCTGTTTGAAGGCTTCTGGGAACAGTTTTCCTCAAACTTGAAAAGAGACGTCACAAAAGGGAAGAGCTTTTTTTGTCTCTGGATCTTGTTGTGATGAGGAGGTGATTTTTGGATTACAAGCCACCGTCTCCAGACCGTGAAGATGTGAGGCTGAGAGCAAAGCCATATGTCAAAGTTAGCAGGGTGGAAGGACAGAGAGAACCAGGGTCCCTGATAATGCCAAGGAGCACCTGAATTAACCAGTCTCAGAGCTGCTATAAATCCCTTCGCGTTTCTGTTGGCTGCAACGGAAAGTATCCCACCTGATGAACAGATGGCTAATTAACATCCTTAAACATGAAAGTTAATGAAAAAAAGATGTCGACTTCAGGATTTTTTTAAAAGTAAGCAAAAGAAAAGAACAGATAATTGCCAAATGAAGAAAAACAAATAGGCAGTAAACACTTGAAGACGCATTCCGATTTACTAATAACTAACTAACTGGCAGTAAAAAGAACCAGATACTGTGTTTTTGCCTCTAAATTGGCAAAATCCTTTTTTCAATGATTGCATATAATATTGTTGACGGCTTAGGGATGTACACACTTCCCTTGGAACTTTTGGTCACTTGGCACACAGGATCTTAGTTCCCTAACCAGGGATCAGCAGCTTGCCAAGGTCCCTTTAGCCTGACAGACTATGAGTAAGTTGTTCAGACACAAAGCACCTCCACTCCCTTTTCTTTCCTGGATGTCAACACCTCACGTGGATTCCGGATGGTCCCTAATGAGCTGGGCCTCTTGGAATCAGAAGCCTGTTGAGAAACAAGAGAACCTTGGGGGCCAACCAACAAGTCCTTGGACTTCACTCTGATCTTGCTCTGTTTCGTCTCTTGTCTCAGCCCATATTCACCGTCTCTCCATCTGGCTCTCTCCCTACGGTGTTACCAACGTTCTCCTCCTGCTTGGCCTTCCATGTAGTCCCATGGCCAAGACCTACTTCATTTCCCCCTTTCTCTCACCTGCCCTCCCTCCCTCTCTCCCTTTACACACAAGGACACACAAGCACACATGAACACACCACACATACACATGTGTACCTATGCATATGTACATGTGTACCTATGCATATGTACACGTGTATACACATGCACACACACACACACGTGTTTTTGGTGCTCATTCTCAATTAATGAAAATGGCTTGCCTTTTGAACTATTTGTTTGTCTCAGTTGTTGCCTTCCCATTCTACCTTCTGGTTCTCCTCTTTTTCAAAATTCTTTTTTTTCAGATATCAGTAAAATGTCCACAGGGTACCAGCTGTATGTTGCAGAGCCACTGACTGAGAACACACATATACACAGAAGGATTCCCAGAATCTTTGCAAAACTCCCATCACCAGGGCACAGGGTCAGGACCTCTGCTGTCAGTCAGAATAGTATCATTCTGTCTCTACTCTGCACAGAGCCATGCAGGGCACAAGAACTATTTTGTGAGGGTGATTTGATCAGCTGCCAAGGGTGTCCAAGGCTGTAATTGTGGTATTACATTACCAGCTCAGTCCACAAGGGACTCTGGAGCTGGTGTTCATCCACACTGCTCTGATCCACACTCTCTTTTTGTTCAATAACAATTCCTTTAAAACAGCCTCTGTAAATTGGGAGAGAGGGTTGGATGATCACAGGGTCATTGTATAATCTCTGCTTAGGGGACACACCCCTCTATGACCATCTCACATTCCAGAATTGCCCTCCTGCAGTCCAGTTCCTTCGCACCCCAGAACTCTGCCCTGAGACCCACTCTTTCCAGCTGTGCTTCTGACCTTCTGCCTCCTTCTGGCTGGCCCCCTCCCTTTTAAAATGGCCACATCCAGCCCCCTAAACCCCAGTCTGTGGGGGTCATTATTGTGCTGCAAAAGGGCTCAGTGCCCAGAAACTTAAGTAATATCCAACTTCGAGTGCCATCGATGGCCTCGGACACTGGCCCCAGGCCGAACCCAGTGAATTCGGACTCTGGGACTGTGATAGCCCCTGGAATCTAGCCCGGCTTTGACAGGGGCTGGAGACACTGCTTCTCAAGAAAGGAAGTCCTGAGCCAGGTTGATCTGTCCAACCTCTTCCCACCCCCACCCCCAGATCTCCGCCCCACCCCCAACCCCGAAAATCTCCAGCTCAATTATAAGAAGTGACTCTGGAGTCAGAAACACCCAGCTTCCATTGCAAGCATTTGCTACTTACCAGCAGTACAAGGTCTGGCAAATACTTAACCTCTATTGCCTCACCTGCCTCATCTAAGAAAGGCAAATAACAAACCAGTTTTGCAAGGTTGTCAGGAGGATTTAAAGAAACAGACACAAATATGGCATTTGATACACAGTAGACCATCAAAAATTTAATACAGTATGTGAAAGTGTTAGTCGCTCAGTCATATCTGACTCTTTGCGACCCCATGGACTGTAGCCCACCAGGATCCTCTGTTCGTGGAATTCTCCAGGCAAGAATACTGGAGTGGGTTGCCATTCCCTTCTCCAAGGGATCTTCCTGACCCAGGAATTGAACCTGGATCTCCTGCATTGAAGGCAGAATCTTTTACCGTCTGAGCCTCCAGGGAAGTCCATATGGTATAAAGGAGATCCCTAGTGGCCTAGAAGTTAGGACTCCATTCTTTCACTGCCATGGCTGGGATTCAATCCCTGACTGCAGAACTGAGGCTCTACAAGCTGCAAGGTGCAGCCAAAAGAATAAAAATAAAAAATAAATAAAATATCACCATTATTTTATCCAGTCCTCTTCTGGTTTTCCCCAGGTCTGTAGACACTAACCATATTTCCACTCACCTACCAGATACAAAAAACTGGCAACCACCACAGCACTTTCCTATAGGTCATCGCAAGACTGGTAAGTTGTGGGTCAGCTGCGGCTTCTCAGGTGGTGTAGTGGTAGAGAATCCTCCTGCCAACGCAGGAGATGCAAGAGACGCGAGTTCAGTCTCAGGGTCAGGAAGATTCCCTGGAGTAGGAAATGGCAACCCGCTCCAGTATTCTTGCCTGGAAAATTCTATGGACAGAGGAGCCCGGCAGGCTACAGTCCATGAGATCGCAAAGAGTTGGACTCAACTGAACAACTGAGCACACACACATATCCACACACACAATTCCCAGACACACGGAGCCTCCCTCCTCCCCTGGAACGAGCTCAGACTTTAGACCTGCCTGTGGTCTATTCCTATAATTTCTCAGTTTGAACTTCTATCAAGTATTCTTTCTGATGTCTGCCTTTGCAAGCCACACCCATCCAGTGGTATGCTGGAGCTGGTTGGTACTGGCTAACAGGAATTAGTTATTTAACTCTTCAAGAATTTTGCTAGTTAATTGAAACCAGCTACGGCAAGAATATTTACACCCTGGAAGTTGGCAACCATTACAAATAAATCCATGTGGTACCTCCCTATCCAGAGCTGGTTTGTGAGCCCACCCTGTACCCACCACTCATCCTGGGCATGATTTGTCTGTGCCAACTCCGCTTAACTATGCCCCTCCCAGCAGCCCATTTCCTGTTACTGAGACCTCACCCAAGGGAGTGTGTCTGGTCTCCAGGTCCTTGTGACCCCAGTAGGGCATGAACTGAACCCCAGATGTGGTACCATCTAGTAGAATCGCACAAACTCTGGGCATCCCAGGGGACTCACTGCTTTGTTTACCATCAAGTTCTCACATATCTGAGACAGCTCCTGTCAAAACAGAGGCAACAGACCATTTCACACATTAATTATCTCAGATGCAAACCTAATGGGAAGATTTCAGAGGTTCTCCTATTGAATAAACAAGCCCTGTCAATGTTCTGTAAAAAAAGATTCTGGAAAGAGTCTAATTGACAGTCCCCTGGTAGCATTTTAATTGAGATGATGCCATGTGACAGAATGAATTCCATCCATGACTTCCCGTTGGCTCTCGTGCGACCTTTTCCCCCATTTCTTGACAGGTTCGTCTTTCTGAGCATCTTGTGGAGAATGTGAAAAACATCCCCTTTCTTCTCTGTCATGCTGAAATCTGAATCTCATGAATTTATTTTCCTTAAAATAACAGGTGCTGCATATTCTGATCCCTTCAATTAGGTTTGGTTTAACACTCCTCTTCGAAATAGCTCTGCACGTTCTTCCTCTCCTCCGACTCTTTCTAGCCTTGATCCTTCCGTGGAAGATTATTACTTTGAACATTAAGTTGACCATAGCCAGGAAAATATCAAAGAGATCACAGGTGTGTCATTTCTGTGGATGTACGTTCAGCCTATAGTTTCTTTCCTTAATTTATGCTTGACACCACCTTTAATGCTTTTAAGCCAATAGTCACAGACTTCAGATGGCTCAGAAGAGTAACAAGTACACACCTATCCATCCACATGTTAGTCTGGTCACCCACATGTGCGTAGCCTATTCTGTTCTCAGTCCTCTTGAGGTTCCTCCCCTCAAGAGGTTTGGCAGTTCATCTAGCAGGAGAGAGAGATAAGTAAGAACACACAATAGGGGGAAAAAAAAGACATAATAGGATCTGACACTATCTGAGCAGTAATATAGTTATGAACAAAGTAGATGAAGTGATGACTAAGTCAGTTGGAGAATATTAGTTTCCTGTGGTTGCTGTGACAAATTATCACAAATTAAGTGGCTTAAAACAAGACAGATTTATTCTCTTATTGTTCCAGAGATCACAAGTCTGAAATGAGGCTTACAGAGCTAAAATCGAAGTGTTGGCAGGGCTGTTTCCTGTTGAGAGTCCAGGGGAAGAAGCCCATCCTTTAACTCTTCCGACTTCTAGAGGCTGTATATATTCTTGCCTCCAGTCTCTGGTTCCATCTCCACTCTGCTTTCTCCTCTTCTGATCTCTGCTTCCTTTTATAAGTGTGATTACATTGCCCCCAACCCCAGATAATTCAAGATAATCTTTTCATCTCAAGATCCTTATTTTAACCACAATTGCAAGTCCCTTTTATATGTAAGATAATGAACTCCTGAGTTCTGGAATTCCAATACCAACGTTCAGCCTACCCCAAGTAGGGTGAGTGCCAAAGAATTGATGCTTTTGAACTGTGGTGTTGGAGAAGACTCTTGAGAGTCCCTTGGACTGCAAGGAGATCCAACCAGTCCATCCTAAAGGAGACCAGTCCTGAATATTCATTGGAAGGAATTATGCTGAAGCTGAAGCTCTAATACTCTGGCCACCTGATGAGAACTGACTCATTGGAAAAGACCCTGATGCTGGGAAAGGTTGAAGGCAGGAGGAGAAGGGGACAACAGAGGCTGAGATGGTTGGATGGCATCACCGACTCGATGGACATGAGTTTGAGCAAGCTCCAGGAGTTGGTGATGGACAGGGAGGCCTGGTGTGCTGCAGTCCCTGGGGTCGCAAAGAGTCGGACATGACTGAGCATCTGAACTGAACTGAGGTAGGATGAGGGGAGTGGAGTCCAGTGAAATGTCTTCCCAGATGTCAAGCAAAAGATGGTGGAGCCATTTGCTGTGTCTTGACCAGGTCATACCTATCTGCCTCCTCCAAATCTGACCCACCCTTCAGCCGCTGCTGCTCCCATTGCTGCCCTCCTTACCTCTGGAGTTGGCTTCAGCCTCTGTTCAGCTCCTCCAAGGTCATAGGGGCCTGTGATGCAGCCAACCCAATGCTCTATAGCTTGGGCAACAATCTTCCTTAGCAGTGGACCACCCACCACCACCATCCTCAGGTTCTAAAAAGAATTACAAAGGATTTCCCAATTTTACTCTAGAAAAAAATAACTTTTAAAAAAGCTATCTGTTATTGTTGAAGTGAAAGTCACTCAGTCATGTCTGACTCTTTGTGACCCCATGGACTATACAGTCCATGGAATATTTCCAGGCCAGAATACTGAAGTGGGTAGCCTTTCCCTTCTCCAGGGGATCTTCCCAATTCAGGGATTGAACCCAGGTCTCCTGCATTGCAGGCAGATTCTTTATCAACTGAGCTATCAGGGAATTGTGTGTAACAAATGATCCTAAGTGATGTACATGAATTGGTGGTTTAGTTGCTAAGTTATGTCCAACTCTTGGTGCCTTATCAACTGTAGCCTGCCAGGAATCCATGGGATTCTCCAGGCAAGAAACTGCAGTGGGTTGCCATTTCCTTCTCCAGCAGATCTTCCCAACCCAGGAATCGAACCTGGGTCTCTGTATTGCAAGGATATTCTTTACTGACTGAGCTACAATGTACACATATTATCTCCTTTAATCCTTAAAACTAACCACTATGGCAAGTACTAGCTTTATCCCCAGGCCCAAGGTGAGGAAACTAAGGCTTAGTGAGAGGCCATTTATCCATGCCACTCTTACCACATAGCTGAAACCATAGTTCAAAAATAAATCCAGCTCCCTCTGGTTCTAAGGCACCTGTTCCAACCACAACTCTCTTCTATGCCGAAGGCTTCCCAGGTGGCGCAGTGGTAAAGAATTCACCTGCCAGTGCAGGAGATGCAAGAGACATGGGTTTGACCCCTGGGTTGGGGAGGTCCCCTGGCAACCCACTCCAGTATGCTTGCTTGGGAAATCCCATGGACAGAGGAGGCTGGCGGGCTACAGTCCGTGGAGTTGCAAAGGGTCAGACACAACTGAGGGCACACACGTACACACACACATCCGTTCTATGCCAAAGGCAGCTGAGTCCCCATTTAGAGACTTCTTCACTAAGGGATTAGATGCAATAAAGTGGAAAAGATATGAGCAGGGGTCCTAGAACTTGGACACATATAAATTTATAAAGTTAGACCAGTTGGTTCATTTCTATATGCCTCAGTTTCTCATCCATAAATTGAAGATTAAAAATAGTACCCGTTTGAGAGTGGATTTTTGTTTTTCTTTTTCCAGTGTGTCTGGTGTGGAGCCTTAGATTCTACCATCTGAACAGGGCTTCCAGATGATTCTTGGGAATCACTCTTTGAACAGCTCTGAGCTACATGTCCTCTCTGAAGAGGTAGGTCTTATAGTTGAATTGGGGTCAACCAATAACCACCAGAATAATAAGTCTTCAAGAACAAAGAAAAGCATTATTAGTTAAACATTGCTCTGGTAGGACTCTGAATGATTGTACAGCTTATTTCCTTTTATTAACATTTTTACTGAGATATAATTGATATATAACAGTATATGTTTCACATGTATAACATAATGAATTGATATTTGTATGTATTGTGAAATACTAACCACAATAAGGCTAGTTAATCACACAATAGTGTATTTTTGAAAGCTGCTAAGAGAGCAGATCTTAAGAGTTCTCACAAGTGAAGGAAATGTAGCTATGTGTGCTGAGATAGTTTAATGATTATGTTAGATAATATTAGTAAAAGTTATATACCTGGAAGACAGTGGATCAACACAGCTGCATTATTTAACTGAGAGTTCTATTGTTGAGAGTAGAGATTAGGTAGATGCTTCTTCATGAGCACTGGAGCAGGGGAAGGTATTCTTCGATGTAGAACCATCACGGGAGGTTGATATAAGCGTCTTGGTGCACAATCTATTGTTCTTTTTCGCTCGGTCATGTCTGACTCTTTTTTGACCCTTTGGACGGTCCCCCAACAGGCTCCTCTGTCCCTGGGATTTCCCAGGCAAGAACACTGGAATGAGTTACCATTTCTTTCTCCAGGGGATCTTCCCCACCCAGGGATCGAACCCACATCTCCACCATTGGCAGGTGGGTTCTTTACCACTAAGCACACAATCTAAGTTCCAATGAAAGTGAAGGAACTTTGTTATTAAGTGTTCTCTCTCAGCTCTTAACTCCCTGCTACAGTTGGCTCAGCCATGCTGGGATGAGACTGCTCGTCGTTTGCCAGTTGCCTCCCCATTAGGTGTCAGCAGTTAGGGGGCTGGATAAAGCCTAGAAGTTGGGGGAGGCAGAGGGGCCTGCTGCGGTTCCCATGTGCACCCCGCCCCCCATCACAGCATGCACAGGTCGGTTCTGGTCACAGGTGATTCCAACTGCCAGCTTCTTTTCACTCTCCCAGAACCTGGCTGGTAGGGCCCACACCCCTTCCAGCTCCCAGCTTCAGGGGCTCCTCCAGCCCCTGGGGTACCGGCAGCAGACAGTGGCCTCCTCAGAGTCTGTCCCCCTTGGGGACCCCTATAGAGCTTCTCAGTTTTGGAGACCCCAGCCTCTCCCTTCTGATCTTGCAGCCCTGGAGTTCCCAGGAAGCCACTGCTTCCTGCAGTGGCCGCCTCTGTGCTAATTCTCACATTGCTGTTCCCTTTCTGGGTTTCCTGGCCTTCAACAGCTGTTTAATCAATTCCCTGGAGGAATCGCTCTCTGGTAGAGTAACTCATGTGGATTCTGTTTCTCGACTAGACCCTGCATGATAGTACATACACACACAAAAACAAAACACACACACACTTGTGCACCAACACTGTTTATGGGGATTTGTGTATACATGTATAGACACATAGAGAAGGGGATGACAGAGAACGAGATGGCTGGATGGCATCACCGACTCAATGGACAAGAGTTTGAGCAGGCTCCAGGAGGCGGCGAAGGACAGGGAAGCCTGGCGTGCTGCAGTCCATGGGGTCGCAGAGAGTGGAACACGACTGAGCAGCTAAACAACAATAACACACACATGTTTGCACGTGCCTTTCGTGTGCAAATGTGTGCACTTTCCTCAATTTGTCCCAGCTGCAGCTGCTCCTGGGCCCTCATTAATGCTCTGTCCTTTCTAGATTCTAAAATGTATTGGAAAGAACCAAGTGATAGAGTTCTAGATGATGGAACATCTTTTCCTTCTTATAAACACAAGCTTCTGTAGTCAAAAACGTACAGGCCAAGTCTTTTTAACAGCAGACATTCACGCTAGCAGGCTTCCCTGGTGGCTCAGACAGTAAAGAATCTGCCTGCAATGCAGGAGACGGGGGTTCGATCCTTGGGTTGGGAAGATCCCCTGGAGGAGGGCAGGGCAACCCCCTCCAGTATTCCTGCCTGCAGAATCCCATGGACAGAGGAGCCTGGAGGGCTGCAGTCCATGGGGTCGCAAGGAGTCAGACACGACTGAGCGACTAAGCACAGCACATTCATGGTGGCAACATGTGTTAAAGACTTACTGGCTCCAACAGGAAATTTTAAACAACTTGATGACAGGAAAATTCCCTATTGAAATGTTCACTGCTTCCTTCATTTATTCAACCTCTATCACTTTCCACTCAGTATCTAGTTCTCTCTTAGACCCTTCAATTATAGAAAAGGATGAGACAAAGTCAGAGCCGTCGTGGGGGAGGGACAGGGAATGAGGGATGGGACGATTGTGTGTGCTCAGACCAGGGGCAGGGGAGACCAATGACTGCAGTAGATAGAATAGAGGCTGGGCTCCAACTGCTGCTGCTGCTGCTAAACCGCTTCAGTTGTGTCCAACTCTGTGCGACCCCATAGACAGCAGCCCACCAGGCTCCTCCGTCCCTGGGATTCTCCAGGCAAGAACACTGGAGTGGGTTGCCATTGCCTTCTCCAACTGCCTGGTTTCAAATCCTGCCTCCACCACTTTACTGGCCAGATGACCTTGGATAACCTTTCCTTCTTTCACAAAATGGGGATAATAAAAAATACTTCTTAAAAGGGTTACTAGGAAGATTAGACAGGAAAACAACTGGCGCTTGTTCACCTGAAACTATCACAACATTGTTTGTTAACTGGCAATACCCCAATACAAAATAAAAAATTAAAAAGAAAAGAATGCTTCAACCTAAATATGTATTATTAATATTCTATCCTTATTTTAACTAGATGGACCTTTGTTGGCAAAGTAATGTCTCTGCTTTTGAATATGCTATCTAGGCTGGTCAGAACTTTCCTTCCAAGGAGTAAGCGTCTTTTAATTTCATGGCTACAATCACCATCTGCAGTGATTTTGGAGCCCAAAAAAATAAAGTCTGACACTGTTTCCACTGTTTCCCCATCTATTTCCCGTGAAGTGATGGGACTGGATGCCATGATCTTCGTTTTCTGAATGTTGAGCCTTAAGCCAACTTTTTCACTCTCCTCTTTCACGTTCATCAAGAGGCTTTTTAGTTTCTCTTCACTTTCTGCCATAAAGGTGATGTCATCTGCATATCTGAGGTTGTTGATATTTCTCCTGGCAATCTTGATTCCAGCTTGTGTTTCTTCCAGTCCAGCATTTCTCATGATGTACTCTGCATAGCAGTTAAATAAGCAGGGTGACAATATACAGCCTTGACATACTCCTTTTCCTATTTGGAACCAGTCTATTGTTCCATGTCCAGTTCTAACTGTTGCTTCCTGACCTGCATAGAGGTTTCTCAAGAGGCAGGTCAGGTGGTCTGGTATTCCCATCTCTTTCAGAATTTTCCACAGTTTATTGTGATCCACACAGTCAAAGGCTTTGGCATAGTCAATAAAGCAGAAATAGATGTTTTTCTGGAACTCTCTTGCTTTTTTGATGATCCAGTGGATGTTGGCAATTTGATCTCTGGTTCCTCTGCCTTTTCTAAAACCAGCTTCAGCATCAGGAAGTTCACTGTTCATGTATTGCTGAACCCTGGCTTAGAGAATGTTGAGCATTACTTTACTAGCATGTGAGATGAGTGCAATTGTGTGGTAATCTAAGCACTCTTTGGCATTGCCTTTCTTCGGGATTGGAATGAAAACTGATCTTTTCCAGTCCTGTGGCCACTGCTGAGTTTTCCAAATTTGCTGGCATATTGAGTGCAGCACTTTCATAGCATCATCTTTCAGGATTTGAAATAGCTCAACTGGAATTCCATCACCTCTGCTAGCTTTGTTCACAGTGATGCTTTCTAAAGCCCACTTGACTTCACATTTCAGGATGTCTGACTCATCACACCATCATGATTATCTTGGTCATGAAGATCTTTTTTGTACAGTTCTTCTGTGTATCCTAGTCACGGCTATGGTTTTTCCAGTGGTCATGTATGGATGTGAGAGTTGGACTGTGAAGAAAGCTGAGTGCCGAAGAATTGATGCTTTTGAACTGTGGTGTTGGAGAAGACTCTTGAGAGTCCCTTGGACTGCAAGGAGATCCAACCAGTCCATCCTAAAGGAAATCAGTCCTGGGTGTTCATTGGAAGGACTGATGCTAAAGCTGAAACTCTGATACTTTGGCCACCTCATGCGAAGAGCTGACTCATTGGAAAAGACCCTGATGCTGGGAGGGATTGGGGGCAGGAGGAGAAGGGGATGACAGAGGATGAGATGGCTGGATGGCATCACTGACTCGATGGACATGAGTTTGGGTAAACTCTGGGAGTTGTGACGGACAGGGAGACTTTGTGTGCTGTGATTCATGGGGTCACAAAGAGTTGGACACGACTAAGCGACTGAACTGAAGTGATCCTTTTTTTGAATATCTTATAAGAAAAAGTGCTTGAAACAATTGATGAGAACATGTTCCAGTAATAACCTTCATAAGACTGAAATATAATTGCTAACACAATGAAAGTCTTATCTATGTGGAATAAAGTCCACTTGAAGTTAAAAAAATAAATAAATAAACAGCATTTGACACAGGGCAGGCATGTGGTTAAGTGCTAGTTGGTATTTCTATCAACACCACCATTAGAGATTTGCTTGGAGGGGTCCTTTGCCCTGAAAATCTGACTTGTTAATCTGCCAGGGGACCCTAGTGGGGCTGAAAGGTACGTCCCAGTTGGCCATTCCCCAGTGACATCGTCCTGGGAAAATCACATAGCTTGTCTGATCTTCCGTTTCTTCACGTGCAAAATGGTGCCAACAGTGCCTGCGTTGCAGGGTGTGGCTCACAGCGATGAAGCAAGGCAAACGCACCCACAGGTCCTGGTGCCAGGTGCCTCATAAACATCACTCACTCCTCTGACAAAGACTATGGGGACCTACTATGTGCCAGACCTATGATTGCTATGGGCCAGGAACAAAACATAGTTGCTGTCCTCAAAGAGCTTACCTTCTAAGGAGACAGATGAGAAATACACCGGCAAGTCCCTGTACATAATTCCATGAAGAAAAATAAAGGAGGGAAAGGGCAGAGAGTTCAGGGCTGGTGGTAAGCGGGGTGGTCTCTGTAGAGGTGATGTCTGGCAGAGGCAGGAAGGAAATGCGGGAGAAGGCTGTACAGAGATTTGGGGAGGAAGAATCCCGTTTAGGGGCAAAAACAGGACGAAGTCTCTGGGTGGAAATAGGGGTGTTCGAGGAGCAGGGAGAGATGGTATCACCAGAGCATGGTGAGTGTGGGAAGAGAGAGAAGAACCAGGCAGGGCCATCTCAGGCAGGGCCTCGGAGGTATAAGAATGCTGGATTTCAGGCTAGTTTTTAGGGGAAGGCATTGGAGAGTTGGGACTTCCCTGGTGGCTCAGATGGTAAAGAAACTGCCTGCAATGCAGGAGACCTGGGTTTGATCCCTGGGTCAGGAAGATCCCCTGGAGAAGGAAATGGCAACTCATTCCAGTATTCTTGCCTGGAAAATCCCATGGACAGATAGCCTGGCGGGCTACAGTCCATGGGGGTCTCGAAGAGTTGGACATGCCTGAATGACTAACACACACGTAGTAGAGGGTTGAAGTCAGAGGAAGCGCCATGATCTGAGTTTTCTTTTTCTCGACCATTGCTTCAGCTGCCCTGTGCACAGCTGCAGGTGGGGAGAGAGAGCAGACGCAGGGAGTCCAGTGGGGAAGCCGTGGTGTTTGGAACAAGGGATGCTGGTGGCCTGGGCTAGGGTGGGAGCACAGAGGTGAGAGGGGATTGAATTAAGGATGTGTCGGAATCCTTAAAAGGATTTGCCAATAGATCGCAATGGAGAAGAGTAGGAGCAGAGCATGTCGAGGTGAGGGATTGGACAAAATTAGCTCCGATTTAGCCATATAAGCAGGGTGCCTATTATGCGTTCATGCTGAAGGATTGTATGGGCAGTTGGATATACACGGCTGGCCCTACCTTCTGCCCCTCTCTGCTTCCCTTCCACCATTATGGGATTATTTATTAGAGTTAAGCCCATGACCTAAGTAGATGCATTAAATCACCATTTTGTCACTTGATATGAATCTAGTTAATTTATTGTTCAGCAGTTTGCTGAAGGAATGAGAATTTTTCTGGTGCATACGAGCCTCTACCTGGCCCTCAAGAGAGGTCGGGGTGTCCCAGAAAAACAGAAGGAGTGCAGAAGGGGGAGGCAAAGCAGTGCTGGAAAGGATTTTCTCCTGCACGGCAGGGCTGGCCCTGTGTATATAACCTGTGCTGCCTTGGAATTTCACGCAAGAATTATGAACATGCTGAGTACCTCTTTCGGGTCATTTACTTCCCTCTATCAATTATGAGCCAAGGCAGACACAGTCTGAATTTCAACCAAATCACCATCACTTTTTCCACCCCACACCCACTGAAATTCTCATCATCATTGTTATCGGTGACTGCTGGAGCTTCCATCTTTCCAGGGAGGGAGACAAAGAAGCAGCCATGTCTTGAAAATAACCTTTCCAATTACCTTTCTCCTCTCTCCCGATGAGCCTGGCAGACTCATGGACCCCATCGCTGTCTCTCAGAAGCAATCTCTGCAGAGCAAGAGACAGAGAGTAACTCTCCTCCCCATCACCCTAGCGTCCCTGGCTTGCTGCTCAGCACGGGTTTTTGGGGTTCTTTATCATCTTAATTGCATCTTGCATGCCCACCTTTCCGTTCGAGGAGCTGTGGGTATTAATCACTTCCGAGTCACTGTGGGTAATGCTGAGCACTTTATCTTTTGCTCTGTCACCAGCAGAGGGACACGGGAGGTCACAGGCAGGCAAATGGCTTCCTTCTTGATCACAACCTTCCTAAAATCCTCACTACTCACCATGTTGGCAGAAAAAAAACTTCAAGCCTTTTCCTCTGGCTAGGCATTCTTCACTCTAGCGAGTTGCCTCCAACCTCAAATTCATCAATGTCCATTGCAAAATTACCAACCATGTGTTGTGTTATTAACCCTTTGCAAGCACCATCCACTGAGGTGAATGAGAACACGCTGCAGAGTGGTGGTTTCAAAATTCCTAGCAGTGTTAGGATCCCCCGGACCTCATTATAAATGCACATTCTCAGACCCCACCCAGACCATCGAAACAGTTAGGACTAATAGGGATGGGACCCAGCAAGGTGCTTTATCCAGTGTTCCACACGGTGGGGCTAGTGGTAAAGAACCCAGT
Source organism: Capricornis sumatraensis (assembly GCF_032405125.1). Taxonomy (NCBI): domain Eukaryota; kingdom Metazoa; phylum Chordata; class Mammalia; order Artiodactyla; family Bovidae; genus Capricornis; species Capricornis sumatraensis. Next base: position 44,643,600 of record NC_091090.1, read on the forward strand.
TGCCAGTGCGGAGGACGCAGTTTCGATCCCTGGATGGGGAAGATCCGCTGGAACAGGAAATGGCAGCCCACTCCAGTATTCTTGCCTAGAAAATCCCATGGACAGAGGAGCCTGGCGGGCTGCTGCTCATGAGGTCGCAAAGAGACCAACATGACTTAGCGACCCAGTTTCTAAGTGACACATGTAATGAGACCATTGTCACTGAAACAAGCAAAGGAGAAAAGGAAAGATATAAGCATCTGAATGCAGAGTTCCAAAGAATAGCAAGAAGAGATAAGAAAGCCTTCTTCAGCGATCAATGCAAAGAAATAGAGGAAAAGAACAGAATGGGAAAGACGAGAGATCTCTTTAAGAAAATTAGAGATACCAAGGGAACATTTCATGCAAAGATGGGCTCGATAAAGGACAGAAATGGTATGGACCTAACAGAAGCAGAAGATATTAAGAAGAGGTGGCAAGAATACATAGAAGAACTGTACAAAAAAGATCTTCACGACCTGGATAATCATGATGGTGTGATCACTAATCTAGAGCCAGACATCTTGGAATGTGAAGTCAAGTGGGCCTTAGAAAGCATCACTATGAACAAAGCTAGTGGAGGTGATGGAATTCCAGTTGAGGTGTTTCAAATCCTGAAAGATGATGCTGTGAAGGTGCTGCACTCAATATGCCAGCAAATTTGGAAAACTCAGCAGTGGCTACAGGACAGGAAAAAATCAGTTTTCATTCCAATCCCAAAGAAAGGCAATGCCAAAGAATGCTCAAACTACCGCACACTTGCACTCATCTCACATGCTAGTAAAGTAATGCTCAGCATTCTCCAAGCCAGGCTTCAGCAATATGTGAGCCGTGAACTTCCAGACGTTCAAGCTGGTTTTAGAAAAGGCAGAGAAACCAGAGATCAAATTGCCAACATCCACTGGATCATCGAAAAAGCAAGAGAGTTCCAGAAAAACATCTATTTCTGTTTTATTGACTATGCCAAAGCCTTTGACTGTGTGGATCACAATAAACTGTGGAAAATTCTGAAAGATATGGGAATACCAGACCACCTAACCTGCCTCTTGAGAAATCTGTATGCAGGTCAGGAAGCAACAGTTAGAACTGGACATGGAACGACAGACTGGTTCCAAATAGGAAAATGAGTATGTCAAGGCTGTATATTATCACCCTGCTTATTTAACTTCTATGCAGAGTACATCATGAGAAATGCTGGACTGGAAGAAGCACAAGCTGGAATCAAGATTGCCAGGAGAAATATCAATCACCTCAGATATGCAGATGACACCACCCTTATGGCAGAAAGTGAAGAGGAGCTAAAAAGCCTCTTGATGAAAGTGAAAGAGGAGAGTGAAAAAGTTGGCTTAAAGCTCAACATTCAGAAAACGAAGATCATGGCATCCGGTCCCATCACTTCATGGGAAATAGATGGGGAAACAGTGGAAACAGGGTCAGACTTTATTTTTTGGGGCTCCAAAATCACTGCAGATGGTGACTGCAGCCATGAAATTAAAAGACGCTTACTCCTTGGAAGAAAAATTATGACCAACCTAGACAGTATGTTCAAAAGCAGAGACATTACTTTGCCGACTAAGGTCCGTCTAGTCAAGGCTATGGTTTTTCTGTGGTCATGTATGGATGTGAGAGTTGGACTGTGAAGAATGCTGAACACCAAAGAATTGATGCTTTTGAGCTGTGGTGTTGGAGAAGACTCTTGAGAGTCCCTTGGACTGCAAAGGAGATCCAACCAGCCCATTCTGAAGGAGATCAACCCTGGGATTTCTTTGGAAGGAATGATGCTAAAGCTGAAATTCCAGTACTTTGGCCACCTCATGCGAAGAGTTGACTCATTGGAAAAGACTCTGATGCTGGGAGGGATTGGGGGCAGGAGGAGAAGGGGACGACAGAGGATGAGATGGCTGGATGGCATCACAGACTCGATGGATGTGAGTCTGAGTGAACTCTGGGAGTTGGTGATGAACAGGGAGGCCTGGTGTACTGCGATTCATGGGGTCGCAAAGAGTCGGACATGACTGAGTGACTGAATTGAACTGAACTGAACAGCAACAGCTCTTCTCCCTCACTAACTGTCCCACAGAAAACGGCCTGGAAAGGTCAGCCTTAGGTTTCCTTAATGCGTTAATGTTAACTTTTCCATAGTCATGCGCAAAACAAGTACACACTGTACAAAGATTTTTGCCAATTCTGACAGAGGATGAGATGGTTGGATGGCATCACCGAGTTGATGGACATGAATCTGTGTAGGCTCTGGGAGTTGGTGATGGACAGGGAGGCCTGGCATGCTGCAGTCCATGGGATTGCAAAGAGTTGAACACAACTGAGCGACTGAACTGAACTGAACTGAAGACCATCTCCAGAGACCAAGCATTGTGGTGTCCAAGGGTCACGGAGAAGGAAGCCTCAGGGGTGCAGATGTGCTCAGAAATGGCCTAGCTGCTGGGTCCGCACACTGCTCATGCTCACTAGTATGCTTTCAGAACTTGACCTAGGATTCTGTCAGCAGCACTTGAAGACTGCTTAGGGCTTCCCTCATAGCTCAGTCGGCAAAGAATCTGCCTGCAGTGCAGGAGACCCAGGTTCTATCCCTGGGTAGTCGGAAAGATCTCCTGGAGAAGGAAATGGCAATCCCCTCCAGTATTCTTGCCTGGGAAATCCCATGGACATAGGAGTCTGGTGGGCTGCAGTCCATGGGGTCACAAAGAATCAGGCATGATTGAGCAACTGACACTTCATTAAGACAGCTTACTGTGGCCTAGTGTACACACCCCTTCTCCCAGTTATTTGATCAACCACTGATCTAAGTGCTGCTGTGAAGGGATTTTTTTTTTAATATTTATTTATTAATTTGGCTCTGCTGGGTCTTAGTTGCAGCATGTGGGATCTAACTCCCTGACCAGGGATCAAACCTGTCCCCCTCTCCCTGCATTGGGAGTTTCATGTCTTAGCCGCTGGACCACCAGGAAAGTCCCCTGTGAAGGAATTTTGCAGATGTAATTAGATCCCAAGTCAGTTGACCCTAGGAAAAGGAGATTACCTTCAGTGGGCCTGACCTTATCACGTGATCCCTTCAGTGTGATGGAACTATTCTTGGCAAAAGAAGTTTCCATCGTGAAGGATGTTCTCCATGCCTAGCTTTGGAAATGGAGGAGACTACAGGACAAGGACTTCTCAGGTGGCTCAGTGGTGAAGAATTTGCCTGCCAATTAAGGAGATGTGGATTTGATCCCCGGGTCAGGAAGACCGCCTGGAGGAGGAAGTGGAAACCCACTATAGTATTCTTGCATGGACAGAGGAGCCCGGCAGACTGCAGTCCATGGGGTTTCAGAGTCAGGCACAACTAAGCGGGCATGTGCACAAGACAAGGAAGGCACTTGGCCCCTGGCTGAGCGCTAGCAAGGAAGCAGAGTTTCAGTCCTACAGCTACAAGGAGCTGAATCCTGCAAAAACCTGAATGAGCTTTGAAAGCGGATTCTTCCTTAGACAATCCTCCTAATGAGATCACAGCCTAGCCAACAGCGTGATTTCAGTCTTGTGAAACCCTGAACAGAGAACCCAGGCCTTCCTTGCCCAAACTCCTGACCAGCGAAGCTGTGAGTTAATGAAGGGGTGTTGCTTTAAATTGCTAAATGTGCGGCAATTTCTTACACAGCACTAGGAAACAAACACAGATGCTAATAAGTAATAGCCCCATCCTTTACCCTAAAAGATTGTTATTGTTGTTGTTTAGTCACTAAGTCGTGTCCGACTCTTTGTGAGTCCTACCCTAAAAGGTATTTCTGCCGTCCCCATATACCCCATGCTTTATTTTCTTGGGCTCCAAAATCACAGCAGATGGTGACTACAGCAGTGAAATTAAAAGACACTTGCTCCTTGGAAGAAAAGTTATGACCAATCTAGACAGCATATTAAAAAGCAGAGACATTACTTCCCCAACAAAGGTCCATCTAGTCAAAGCGATGTTTTTTCTAGAAGTCATGTATGGATGTGAGAGTTGGACTATAAAGAAAGCTGAGCGCTAAAGAATTGACGCTTTTGAACTGTAGTGTTAGAGAAGACTCTTGAGAGTCCCTTGGACTGCAAGGAGATCCAATCAGTCCGTCCTAAAGGAAATCAGTTCTGAAAGTTCATTGGAAGGACTGATGCTGAAGTTGAAGCTCCAGCTCTTTGGCCACCTGATGGGAAGAGCTGACACACTGGAAAAGACCCTGAGGCTGGGAAAGATTGAGGGCAGGAGGAGAAGGGGATGACAGAGGATGAGATGGTTGGATGGCGTCACTGACTCAGTGGAGATGAGTTTGGGTAGACTCTGGGAGTTGGTGATGGACAGGGAGGCCTGGCGTGCTGCAGTCCATTGGGTTGCAAAGAGCTAGACACGACTGAGCGACTGAACTGATACCCCAAGGCTGCTCCTCACTCCCATTTCCATTCTTAACCCTGCCAGAGAAGGTTCTGGAAATATGAAGTATAACAGCTCTCTTTAGAGTAGAAGGCAAGTACACATGAGGCTAGGAAGAGGCTAGCCAGTCCGCTCTGTGACAGACAGGATCACCCTGCAGTCCCTGCCTTCCCCCTGAGTGTGGCTATCGTATGCTTTCTGCAAACAATCCATTATTTTTATGCTCTCGATCATCTAGCGCATAGCCTCTTACCCTCACTCCAAAACTGGCTGGTACTCGGTGCCCTGAAATATCACAGATGGTGCCGACTGCCTCGTGGCTCTTTTCGTTGGTTGTAATAGACAGCCTGGCCTTGCTGCACTGCAACATCCAGACAGGCCCTATCCTTCAAATTCCTCCCTGTTGGAATTTCCACACTGTCAGAAAGGGAGAGTCATTTATGGTCTCTCTTGCCAGACTCTCTGTAGGACAAGACTGCATCAATAGGCTAAATGTGCAGCAGGAGTATCCGGCTCAAGGCTGAGGAATTTCCCTGCGGGGGAGATTACAGGGAAAGTGTGGGTGTCTTTTTTTTTTTTTTAACTTTCTGATCTTGGCAATTAACATTTAATGTAATTCATCACCATGAATCACTGGGGGAGGCTCTCCTACAGCACTCATTAGCTTATTAAAATGAGCACAACTGTCCTGGCTGATCTTAATTATAGAATGATGACCAAACTAGCAATAATAATACATCTGATATCCATTTCATCCTGTCTCCTGTAATATTTCAGCTTGCCCTCCTCTGAGTCTGTGTGGTTGGGATGAGAACTTAAAACTAAAAGGGAAACCTGCCATGCCAGCCTCAGGAACACCTTCCTCTCAGTTCAGGATACCTCCCACGTGGGATGTTCTGCTCTGTGCTGGAGGGAGCAGGAAGGGGTGAGCATTCTTCCCTATAAACCCTGGCCCAGCACTTGGCCGCTTCAACCTACTAATACTTCTGAGAGTCAATGTAGCCTAGTAAGTCATTCCCAAATTTTGTCGCATACCAGAAAGAGTTGAGGATCTTTAAACACCACTGATGTCTGGCTCTCATCCTAGACACTCTAATTTCCTCAGTCTGGGGTGTCACTTGGGAGTCTGGAGTGTTTTCAAAGCTCCCCAGGTGATCCCAATGTGCAGCCAAATATGGGAACCACTGGCCTCAGTCAAGGCACACTTCTTGTCAAGACTTTACCACCAACAGCAGGACAACTTTGAGCAGTCACGTCTTCTTTCTATACCTCAGTTTTCTAATTTGTAAAATGGACATAAACACGGCACCTACCTCCAGGTATTATGAAAGTATGCATACTGATGGTTTACTCCAGCTCCTGGGACTTAATAAGAAGGCAGGGTATGTTAACTATTGACATTCTAATTGTTGAACTCATTATTATTTCTCTTGGCCTCTCTGGAGATCATGGAACCAAAGATTCTTATGTTGGCAAGGACTTGAGGGTCAACTATGTTCAGGAACTGCTCTTCAAAAGTCCTGAGCAGGTGACCATCCAGTTTGGCTTGCTAGCACTTTCTCCACCCAATGGGACTCATCCTGATTGTTCAATTTCCACAATTTGAGGGCATGGTGGGGGGAGACTGGGAGTCCAAGTTGGAAAAAGAGGTCATAGCATAAAGTTTCATTCCTTCAGCAAGCATTTGTTGAACATCTACACCAAGTACTGTGCTGGGACCGCTGAAGGAAAGACATAAACTCATGGTCCCCTCAGCACGAATTGCCAGCTCTTGGTCACCCCGGAGCCAGTTAAAGCTGAGAAACCCAGATGACCCACTGGGGAATTAACTCTTTCGCCGTTGCTTTTCTGTTTGCTTGGAATCCCTCAGAGCCATGGTGGGCATTCAGCTCTTCACCATCCTGCCTTTCTCCTCGCATTCCCTCACCCCTGGCTTTGATCACTTGCTTCCAGCTCCTACCCTGTGGCTCTGCTTTGTGTTCTCAGATGAGCTGTGCGATTCAAATACCTCAACTGTTGTGTCTCCTCCTGCACCGTTTCTCTGCTTCCTCCTATCTTTCGGTATGACGTGTTCATCATCAGCACGCAATACACATCAGTCCTTTCAAAACAACCCTATGGATGCTTGTCTAGGATTTTATCCCCTTAGAAGCCAATAATCAATATTTAAGAGGAGTTTATTTGTTGCTTAGTCTCTCAGTCGTGCCCGACTGACTCTTTTGCAACCCCGTGGACTGTAGCCCACCAGGCTCCTCTGTCCATGGGATTTTCCAGGCAAGATTACTGGAGAGGGTTGCCATTTCCTTCTCCAGGGGATCTTCCTGACCCAGGGATCAAACCCACATCTCCTGCATTGCAGGCAGATTCTTTACCATTGAGCCACCAGGAAATAGTTCTATCATTCCATTTTTCTGTTCCCCTTCCCAACAAAATGCCCCTAAAGTTGTCTATACTTCTGTCTTCACTTATTTCTTGATATTTTCTTCTAAATCCTCCATTCTCAGGCTTCCACCCCTAGCACCCTGTTGAATTCCCACTCATCCACGCTGCTGGTGGGAGCCTGCCATTCTGCTGGGCAGTTCTGACTCTAACCACCTGGAGTTAGTGCAGACCCTACAGGTTAAGGGCTCAGTACTTCAAAAGACTGCTGTGGGTCCAGGGCTTCCCAGGCCTCCTCCACCGCTGACCGATTAGCCACACATTCGAGGGTTCCTACAACCTGCACGTTTGATAATTCACTAGAAGGACTCATAAAACTCTGGAAAGTACTACACTTATGATTGTAGTTTTATATAAAGGATACAAATCAGAACAAGCCAAATGAAGGAATACACAGAGTGAGGTCTGGGAGTGTCCTGAACACAGAGATTGTGTGCCCCTCTCTGTGGAATTACAGCATGTCACCTTCCCAGTACATTGGTGTGTCCACCAACCAGAAAGTTCCAGCCAGCTTCAGCAATAGGCATGACTGACTGGATCATTGGCCTCATGTTTAAACGCAACCTCCAGCCTCTCTCTACTCACCCAAGGTTGGAAAATTAGGCTGATATCACAGGGCTCAAAGCCCCAACTCTCTAATCACAGGGCCCATCTTTCTGGCCTGGGTGACCCCCATCCTGAGTCATCTCATTAGCATAAGCTTTCTAGGAGTCACCTCTTCAGCATAAATTATCTAGGTGCACCGTGAATAATCAGATGACATCACTGACTCAACGGACATGAGTTTGAGCCAACTCTGAGAGACGGTGAAGGACAGGGAACCCTGGTGTGCTTCAGTCCATGGGGTCGCAGAGTCAGACACAACTGAGCAACTGAACAACAACCGTGAATAGCCGAGACATTCCTCTCAGTTGGATAAGGAGCCCAGGACAAAGGCAAGCCAACTTTCATTATATGGAGACCTCCATGTTGCAGATCCAAGAGCAGAGGTGTGCTTCTTAGCAGTGTTGGATGGTTGATCACTTCTTTCTTGAGAGTGTTCTCAATGAGCTCCTCCCACCTCCCAGGTAGGTTGTCCTCCTACCTGGCTGGCCACACCTCCTCTTTCGCTGGAGGCTACTTCCCTTCTTGGCCTGTAAGTCTAGAGCACCCACACCCAGACATCTTCCCTAGCTGTCCCTTCTCTCACACACCCCCAGGCCCGTAATGAGTAAAGCTACACTGAGCCACAGCTGCACCTTGCCTCCCGGGGCCTGTGTCACTGTGGTGAGCCCCAGAAACCCCGAGGTCTGTTCCACCGGAGATCTGCACAGACCAGCATCTCACACACAGGCGCCACTCCCGGAGCAAGTGGACCTGGGCCCCGAGCCCCAGGTTCTGTGCCAGTTCTGTGGGCACATCTATCTCCGCACGCTGACTCCACTGCTGCTCGGAGTACCAGTATGTCTGACCTGGGACAAAGAATGCCTTTGGCTAGGCCTCATTCCCATAGACAAAAAGGAGAGAACAGGCAGATCCCAGTGTCTTTGTCTCCAAGATCCCTAGTAACCCTAGCGATCACTGTCACCTGCAGGACCTTCACAGACTTGGCTGCAGAAGATGGGGCACACCTGGTTGATGTTGATTGCGGTGGGCACAGCCACATGGAGCCTATACCACTGCGCCCTCCCAGGAATCCCTGACACTGTCCCCACAGAGCTTGTCCCCTCATAGCCACTGTCAAGGGAAATTCTTTCTGAGAAGAAAAGAAGTCCGGGAAGACTGGGAGGTGACAGCTCCTTTACCTTACTACTCTGGTTAGTAGTAAACCTCCAAGGCAACAGGCCATGCTCAGTAAGTCAGCCCCTATTTGCCCTAAATAACGGAAGCAGAACCAGACACAGAACTGTATCAGCAGCCCCTCGACAGGCCCTCTCACTGCATCTGCTGTTGCTGTTGGTTTAGTCACTAAATTGCATCCAACTCTTTGCAACTCTATGGACCATAGCCCCGTCATGCTCCTCTGTTCTTGGGATTCTCCAGGCAAGAATCCTGGAGTGGGGTGCCTTGCATCTGTACCTCTTTTCAACTCCCTTTCAGATACATGTACAACTGCAGATTACTAGCAGGCCCAGGGAAAACTGAGAGGCCACCCAGAGCCCAGATCGAAAGAGAATCCAACGTGACTTGTTTAAAACCAGTGCAACAGCAAACAACTTGTGGCTTTCATTCCTGTGGCATCTCCAAATTGTGTTGGAATTGATCAAAAACACTTGGAAGATGTAAACAGTGGGAAAGTAAAAGCTATGGATTTGCCCAACTGGCCAGTCTCCTGTAGACCCAACTAAGCTATTTAAATGCTTGTGCTGGCTGCAGTTTGGGGCTTCTGTTCCTCCGGCTGGGGGGCTGAATCAGAACTGAAAGTATGCCTTGACCTTGACTCAAAGGTGTGCATTCCTAGTTCATTGCCTTGGTCCTTGAGCTTATCCAGAGGGTGAGATTTTTCAGATCTGGGAGCTTGTCCTCACCATCTTTGACTCTCTTGCAATTCTTACTGCTCGGCCTCATTTATAATTGGAGCCCCATAAACATGGGCTGGTTCACTGCCACGCTTACTGAAATGTGATTGGGCTTCTGGGAGCGTGACACATCATCATATGGAAGTAGAATTTTTAATGAAAAGTGTATAGGTTAGGCAAAGGGAGTCCAGAGAAAGCAAATAGAATGTTCTGGAAGAAATCTTACTTCATCGCACCAAGGAAGATTTCAAATAATAAGAAAAGCCAGGTGTCTTGCTATTGTTAGTAGAGTTGTTCTGACTGATACCAACATTGGTCTCTTTCACTTGGTTCAGGAGAGAGTCCAGCCATGGAAGAAGCATGCACAAATCCCTGGGGGCTCAGCAGGCATGACAGTGACCCAGAAGACTGCCCAGGCTGCAGGAGATGCCGGCAGATACTCTGCATGCTGGAAATGAAGCACGTGTGCATGCTAAGTCACTTCAGTCGTGTCCAACTCTTTGCAATCCTATACACTGTAGCCCACCAGGCTTCTCTGTCCGTGGGATTTCCCAGGCAAGAATACTGGAGTGGGATGCCATTTCCTCCTCCAGGGGATCTTCCTGACCCCGGGATCAAACCTGTGCCTCCTGCAGCTCCTACACTGCAGGCAGGTTCTTTACCACTGAGCCACCAGGGAAGCCCGCTGGAAATGATGTTGCTATAAACTGTGCTGTGAGCCACACACAGAAGCAATTTGTAAATGGTTGCTTACAAAGTTTGAGGACATTGAGGACAAGCCTGAACCACCAGAAAGGATGGAAATGCACATCATCCTCTCAGTGCCTCCAACTGATGATGGGGTGTCCTGCGGGACAGAAGCTAGACCCTTTGTCACAGAGCTAAACCGCCACCTGACCCAGGGCTTGTTGTTGATGTTGTTGTTGTTGTTGTTGTTGTTTTGAGAAGCTGAGGGAAGGTGGGGAAGCTGCAGGTCAGTCTCTGTCCCACACCAACACGTGCGGGCAGATGAGTGATCATGTGCTCAAGCTGCTAAGTGCAAAGGCAGAGTGGATGCCTCTGGTCTTGTGTATAATGTCTCTGTGGGCCACCTAACCTGGAACTAGGCAGGGAGGGGGAGTGTGGGAGGCACAGAGCAGACGGGCCATGGTGACACACAACAAAACCTCACACTTTCTGAGAGCAGCTCCTCCCTGCAGGGCTACGAGGGTCTTTGGCAGAAGCAGCCTGCCCCTGCCCATCCCCTTCTTCCACAGTCCCCTCCCCATCCAGTTCCCTCTGTGCTGCTTTCTGAAGCCCATAAAGCTCGAAGTGCTCAATGATTGGATGTTTCAGAAACTGTTAGGATCAAGAAAGGTCCAGCAACTCCCTAACCAGGCTGTGGGGACCACTGCTCTTCAGTGGGCTGGAAACCTGGGGTGCAGACCCCTGACTCAGTGCTCCTGACACCCTCTACATAGACTGAAATAAGTCTGGACTGGTTTCTGGTTCTACCCTTCGGCCCCAAAATGAGAGCCAGGCAGATGGTAACGATCATTTTACCTTCTCGTGTTTGGAGCCACGTCTACCCAACATTGAAGAATCTTCTGGAAATGTGGAGATTTTTTTTTACTCTTCTTCCCAGAAGAGGGTAAGTGTCTTATTAACACAAATGAAACCTTACCAGATTCAGAGAAAGGGCTGAACCACACCTTAGAATCTAAATCCAGATTCTTTACACATTTTCCATGGATACAAATCTTGGTTGTTCACCACCACTCATTGATGATAATCAAAAGATAGACGAGACAAATTTCCAAGGGGAGGATTGGTCCTTAAGTAGAAATACCTGTTTCCATGGTGACATCCGATTAAGTTACAGTTTGGAACAGGGAACTGAAAAAAGAAGTTGACTAGAGATTCTGCATTTTAAATCCATATCATCAGTGAGAGTGTTGAGGGATTTGAACGCCTCCAGAATAACTTCACATGTTGGGAAGGATGAGTCACATGTCATTTCACCAGGACCATTCCCCGCTCAGGCAGGCAGCTTTATATCCAGCCTACCAGGGAGAGCCAAGGAGAGAGACGTGAGTTTAGTTACTGCCCCTGAACTGGGAAAGAAGACCTGTCTTTGTCCATAAAACTTGAGCTTCTCTGAAGCATGCCTTAAGAATTAGTTATTCAACATGTGGATTTTCCTCTCCTGGGGTCAATTAAACACTCATTAGAAAAATGGTTCACAGCTTGGCTGTAAGTTAGAATAACCTGGATAGCTTCTTAAATAATACTGATGCCAGAGTCCAGCCCCTGGAGATTCTGATTCAGTCCAGTTGGACGTGGGCCCAGGTGAGGGTATGTTTTCAAAGATCTGCAATGAGTCTAATGGGCATCGAAGGTCTGGCGTCTCCCTCCTGGTTAAATAGTTTCCACAGTGGCTGGAGAGGAGGCAGGTCTCCACTGCTCAGACTTCCATTTAATGAGTGTTTGTTATGGAGCAGACTGAGAAATGAATTAAATTACCTGATTTAACCTGTCAGCAACCCGTGGGGCAGATGTTATTATGATCTCCGTTTTGCAAATGAGAAAACTGAAGCGTAGAAAGGTTAAATTATTGCCAGAATCCGCAAAGCTACAAAGCATAGAGCTGGCTTCAAACTCCAGCCTGGTGTCCACCAAGCCCATGCTGTTAGTCACCATCATAATACCCTCCCCATCACTGGGTAGCCCACCGGTCACTAAGAAAATGCCCAGTTGTCCAATTGTCACCACTTTACAGAAGGGGCAGAAGCAAGGAGTGGAAATAAAGAGCATCTCGTAGGCTGTGTGTTTAGAGGTCTGATAATCTGCCAAGAGAGTCTCAGTCCTGGTAGAGAAAGTCAAGGAGAGCAGGCGCAACAACTTTCTTTTCTAGATAAGGAAACATGAGTTCAGAAAGAGTGATTTCCAAAGTTCATAAGCAGGTTGACTTCAGAGTCCCATTTCCTCATCCTAAGCGAAGTCGCTTTCTCCGGCACCCCCTAGTTTCCTATCTACCAGGTAGTAGAGAAGAAGGCAAACTTCCCAGATGGCACACTGGTAAAGAACCCGCCTGTCAATGCAGGAGACACGAGAGAAGCAAGTTCGATCCCTGGGTCAGGAAGATGCCCTGGAGAAGGGAATGACCACCCACTCCAGTATTCTTGCCTGGAGAATCCCACAGACAGAGGAGCCTGGAGGGTGGCAGGGGGTCCATGGGGTGGCAAGAGTCAGACACGACTGAGTGACTCAGCACACAGAGGATAGAGCAAGGGGACCGGCAGACTCAACTCACAGACTGAAACGAGCTAATGTGTTCACAGAGGCTAATGTGAGTGTCATAGGCGGGGAGCAAGAGGAGGAGGAGCTTGCTTGTGTCTGGTGAGATTGGGGGAAACCTCACAGAGGAAGTGGCTTTTAACTTGAAGCAAAATCAGCTAGGCTTCCATCTTGCTGAGCTGAAAGAAAGAACATTCCTTAGGGTGGAAGAGCATATGCAAAGGCAGGAAGAGGGGAGATTTGTTGACCATCAGGTGTCCTGAATTGTCTTAAGCAGAGGAGGCCTGTGAGAAGAAGAAGCAAGAGACAAGGAAGTGGGAGCCAGGGCCCCGTCCGAGGGGGCTGGACCCTAACCCAGAGACAGAGGGACCATGGCTACTGTGTCCAGTGGAGGGGCTGTGCTTCCAAAGGACACAGCCCAGACTGAAGGGGACAGTCAGAAACAGGTCATAGAATCCATCCTCTCACAAGGCAGCAGAGGCCTGACCCACTGCCAAGGTCGTGGGAAAGGAGAGCGACTGGAGATCGGGTGGGGGGCACAGAGAGCTCCAGCAGAGAGGCGAACCAGAGCAAGGGCAGTGAGGGCTGTGGGAGACAGAAATCCACCTTCTCCATGAGGGGGTCGGGTGGTGCTTACACAGGACTCCACCCCGTGAAACAAAAACTGGAGAAAAAGAAAAGGTGGGATGATAAAGTCCTTCTGGTCATTTTACAAAAAACTCCTGCAGGAGAGGAAAACCTGTAGGAAAGAAGACTGGGGGTTGGGGGCTGGGGTTTGAGGTGGGCTGCAGAGCAGGAGGAAAGGAGGGGTTGGAGGTCGAGGGGAGGGGCATGGGTGAGGGGGAGCAGGCGGGCCTTGGAGGAAAGACTCCAGAGTCTGCCCCTTGGCCTGGTGGGACTGGTGACCAAAGTGGTCTCAGTGGGACAGCACGTGGTGAGGAACAAAGTCTAGGGGGATGTTAGGAGCTTAACTGCACTCAATCAGATCCTCTTGAATGTAGCACAGTAGGCGGCATCAGATGAGATCGTGAAAAGAGGATTCCATTCAGGTGGTTCACCTGCAGAGACTTGAAAAGAGGGTGTGAGCAGAACTAAAGAGACCAACCCCAAGAGACCAGCCACAGCCGAAGCTGCCCACCCCTGGGCCTGAGCAGAGGGCAGTGAAGGCGGGACTGCGGCCCCAGAGAGGGCGGTCACACGGTCATCAATGCGGGGCCAGCACGGGGATGCACAGAGAAGAAACACTGCAACTTCTCTCCCACTGCGGGCTCCTGGGTAGTTCTCACTGACTGATCACAACAGAGAATGGAGCACGAGGCAGCCCAGGTGATGTGATTGTTTGGGACCACAGCCCTCCCAGGTGCAGAGCAAGGCAGGGAAGGGATTTGAGGGCAGAGCAAATGGAGATGAACTAACTAACACACACAGCTTGCAAACAGCTTTGCCCCCGAATCCATCAGAACACGCTGGTGTCGCTGGTGTGAGATAGATACTGCTCTTCTCTCCGTGCGGGTGAGTGACGGGTGAGCTTTGGGGAGGCTGGGGGGTTAGGGGGGGCTCTGGACTCTGCACAGCTTTGCTACTGCACCTCACCAGCTTCTTTTCCCCAAATGTCTGAAAACCAGCATCTTTGGAGTCCCGTCTGAGTGCTGTGCACTGTAAACCCACAAGAGGTGAGCACGAACTTTCCTTGGTGGCAGACTTTGCCCTCATATGCCCATATTTTCCATAAACTAAAATCTGCTCTAGTATTTTTGTCATAAGTGTGAGAGGAAGTTTGGGAGATGGGGTTTGGCAGGTGAATTGTGGAAATTCCCAGATATTTGGTATCTGAAGATAAGAGTGAAATTATTGGATCACTCATAAAGCCTTTTGTCACACCCAGTGCCAGAAAATTTTACATGTACAGCTTTGGGAGCAGGAGAAAGGAATTGCAGAGAAGGACTAGTGATAAATGTAAAGCCATGTAGGATTAGGAAAGGTACTGGCAGATGAGATGACTTGTTGCAAACCTGGGGACCTGGGGAAAGTGTGAATTTTTATTACTTTTTTATTTTTAGTTGCGCTTCCTTGCTGTGAGTGGGTTTTCTCTGGTTATGGCGAGTGGGGGCTACTCTTTAGGTGCAGGGCACAGGCTTCTCATTGAAGTGACTTCTCTTGTTGCAGAGCGTGGGCTCTCGGGTGCTCGGGCTTCACTAACTGTAGCAAAGTAGGCTCAGTAGTTGAGGTTCCCGGGCTCTAGAGCCCAGGCTCAGTAGTTGTGGCTCACGGGTTTAGTTGCTCCTTGGCATGTGGGATCTTCCCAGACCAGGGACCAAACCAGTGTCTCCTGCATTGATTGACAGGTGGATTTTTTATCACTGAGCCACCGAGGCCCAGTGTAAGTTATTTGCATAATGACAGAAGGCATCGCCATGCACTGTCCCAGGTGCCCAGCCCCAGGAGATCAGTGCCCTCGTGACAGCCTCGAGCCTCTGCAGGCCTGACACAACACTCACAGGCCTGCAGCCCTTCATCCTAGCTTGATAGACTGCTAAGCGAACATCGCTCAATTCTGTCTGACTCCTTGTGACACTATGGACTATACAGTCCATGGAATTCTCCAGGACTGGAGTGGGCTGCCTTTCCTTTCTCCAGGGGATCTTCCCAACCCAGGGATCAAATCCAGGTCTCCCACATTGCAGGCGGATTCTTTACCAGCTGAGCCACAATCCTAGTTTGACAGGGTGCTAAGATTCCATCAAATCAAAATTGCATCATCAATTTAAAGGCAGCTTATTTTGAGGAGAAAAAGATATTACCGAAGCATATGTTCACATCAATTTTCAGAAACACAAAATTGGAAAAATTTTCCATCAGACTTCAAATCCTCCAGCTTCCAGGGTGTCAGCTAGAAGTCATTTTCT
This sequence comes from Capricornis sumatraensis, assembly GCF_032405125.1. Lineage (NCBI taxonomy): Eukaryota > Metazoa > Chordata > Mammalia > Artiodactyla > Bovidae > Capricornis > Capricornis sumatraensis. The sequence goes on from NC_091090.1 coordinate 44,659,136, forward strand.
TGATGACAGTAATTCTCATGAAAGTACCAATGAGTCTGAATTCACTTGAGAATTTTTCTCTTCCGAAGAGTATCCTGCTAACCTAAATGACTCTCTCATTTGTGCAACAGGGAAAAGGAGATAGTTTTGACCCAGAAAAAAATATCTTCAGATGTTTGGTAGCTTATTTCCAAAGACTACCACTGGACTTTTCAGCTCAAGAACTCAAAGGAGTGTCTCTGAGTCATCAGTTGTTTTTCAAGAGTGTCAGCTAAGGAAACAGTAGAAAGAAATAGGGATCAATCCCTATTTCCAACCCAAGATCAGCAAGGCCTCTCAAAGTCACCTCCTTACAGGAAACACCTGTGGTTTTTGGCCAAGTGACCCTGATGACAGGAGGTATAAGTTCTCTTCAACATAAAATATTCCACCACCTGTAAACCAAGATGAAGGCTCACATGTGACCAGTGCTAAGGAGAGGGGTGTACAATGCAGGACAGATGATTAGGAGATTTGCCTTGCCAAGAAGGCCAGGGAAGTCTTTTTTTTTTTTCTTTTTAACTGAAGTATAGTTGATTTACAACGTCATATTAATTTGTGCTGGACAGCAAAGTGAGTAATTTATATACGTATATACAAGGGAAGACCTGGGGGTTCCATCACTGTCTGTGGGATGGGTGGGGGCTCTTGTTGGCTATTTCCTCACTGAGTTGGGGAAAACCCTGCAATGGCTTCAGATAGTTTTCACATGAAAAAAAGATTCTTTATGGGCTTCATGACTCAAGAACTGTATCTCCTTTCCAAGCTGATCAAGAACAAAAAGTGGCCCTTCGTTAAACTGCTACAGTGAATGGTGTCTTAATAAAAATAGGTGGAGTTCCTCTCCTCCCAAGAGTCCCTGTACTCTGTTATGCATTTAACTTATCTTCACAAGAGTTCAGAAATGCACTTTCAGATACGACTTCATGGTGCATTTGGGGAAACTGAGGCATGGGGTTGCTAAATGACTGCTGAACTATGTTTTGGCCAGCCGGGAGGCAATTGATCCCTTCTCACCGTCACAAAAGACTCTCCACTGACAGCGTCAGTCCAGGTTCGATGCATGATACAGGATTCTTGGGGCTAGTGCACTGGGATGACCCAGAGCGATGGGATGGGATGGGTAGGGAGGTGGGGGGGGGGGGTTCAGGATGGGGAACACATGTACACCCGTGGTGGATTCATGTCAATGTATGGCAAAACCAATACAATATTGTAAAGTAATTAGCCTCCAATTAAAATAAATAAATTTTTAAAAATAAATTTAAAAATTAAAAAAATAAATTTTAAAAAGGAGTCTGTAGCTGAGAAAGAAAGAGGATGCAGGCCTCATTTTCCTGGTTTTGTGTTTCTTACCTTGTAAATCAGTGGTTCCCAAATCAGGTAGTGGTTAAATCCGCTGAGTTCCCCTTTCTGTCCTGCCTCAGACCCGCTGCATCCGAATCACCAGAGGGTGAGAACAGGATGTCGTTAGCTGCATCACTCCCCTTTTTCTGATGTTCAGTCACAATTGGGACCCCCGGCTCAGGGTGTCCTGGGGGAGCTTCACTTGGATATCTCTAGGCACTCTGCTTCCTGGTACCAGGTGCTGTCTGGACACATTTGGTCTTCGGTTGGGCTCTCCTGGTGGTTCAGTGGTAAAGAATCTGCCCGCAGTGCAGGAGACGTGAGTTTAATCCCTGGGTCAGGAAGAAACCCTGGAGAAGGAAATGGCAACCCATTCCAACATTCTTGCCTGGGAAATCCCATGGACAGAGGAGCCTGGCGGGCTACCATCCATAGGGTCACAAAAGAGTCAGGCACAACTGAGCAACTAAACAACAGTCACATCCAGGCCCAAGCTGTCTCCTGGAGGATGAAGCTGTGCCCTCCTGTGAGTTTCCCTGCTCACAAAGATTAGCGGTCATTTCTTACACTGGGACGTGTTCCCTGTGTCCTAGCCTCTGATCAGCATAGAGAATGAAGCATGGAGTCAGACGGTTGTGTGAACTGGGGCAAGCCTTTGATTTCTCCCAGGGCTTGAGCCTCAGCTTTTTCACCTGTATAAAGGATGGGGGTGGGGGTGGGCAGTGGAATGGCAATGTAAAAGGAGAATTACTGAAGGAGTCAAATGGTATCTTATAAATACCTGACGTGGTTTTCAACAGATGGCAGTCCTCTTTCCCCCCATTTCTGTCATGTGGATTCTGGGAATCTCTGCTCCTCCTCTTTGTTAGAACAAAGATGTGGCAAATTAGTCTGTGTGCATTTAAGTTTTTTTACCTTTTTTACAATTTTCAGCTTTTTAAGTTAAAAGTTCAGTTTTTAATTTTTGCATTTTACCATTTAACTATCTGGGACTTCCCCAGAGACCCAGTAGTTAAGACTCCACACTTCTAATCCACAGGAATGGGTTTGATCTCTGGTCAGGGACTAAGATCCCACATGCCATGAAGCATGGCCAAAAAAAAAATTCTTTTAATTAAAAATTTTGGGTTTTTTTACTATCTGACTCTCCCATGTTGGCTGAGGAGAATCTTTAACTGTAGTTCCTTGTTAAATAAACAGCTTTCTACAGCTACTCACATGATTCTTACCCAACAGTTACCCAGGTGGAAAGTAGTTTGATTGTAAATCTACTACATTTTTGAGTATCAGTTTGGAGATTGTCTGAGACCATTGTCCACTGCTTTTGTTCATGAGGCTGTATCTGCGTCATTGCTTTATTAGCTACTAATAGTCACAAAGTTTCTGGCCGTATCTAGGTCTGGGCTCTTTTTTTTTTTTTTTTTTAACTTTCTTCCTGCAGGACTCCACAGACATCTCTGCTTTGCAGCCAACTATCTCAAACACAACCTCCAAATTTGATGAGGTAACATCTCAACAGGCAGAGTTGTGATTTTATACTGTATATGATACAGAAGGCTTGTCTTCCCAGATACCAGATATAGAAATTCAGAGCTCGGGAGGCTGTAGTGTGACCAGCCATCCCTGTTTGCCTGGGATTGCAGTGTTCACTGGACCTGGGCATTTCAGTTTTAAAACCAAGAATGTCCCGGGCAAATTGGGACAACTTGGCCTCCCTGGCAGGGAAGGGATGGGCACAAGAGAGGTCCTTCCCATCCTCTCTCAACAACTGGAAGGAGGCGCAGTTCCCTTCAACTGGTCATCCACCCCCACCGATGGGTAAAGCAGCCCAGGTCAGACGTGCTCCTCGGCAGTCTTGGGTACACCTGCACACCTCATGCTAGACTCTAGCCTCTAGAGAAATCCTGGCTCTTTGAAATCTAAAACTTGTTGAGGGAATAGCAAACAGAGCAGCTGGGACTTCCCACTTCTGGAATCCTGAGAATTTGCTCAGAATTATCTTTCCCTCAGATATTATTGGAGAATCCCAGAGACAGAGGAGCCTGGTAGGAGGCCGTCTATGGGGCCGCACAGAGTCGGACACAACTGAAGCGACTTAGGAGCAGCAGCAACAGCAGATATTATACTCGGGGCCAGTCTGGTGGCAGGCAGAGAGTGGGAAAGTCGATAGACTCTGCCACCTGCTAGCAGTGTAGCCTGGACAAGTCCTCTCTGAATGTCTGTTTCCTCACCTACACTTTGGTGATGACAACATCTTCAGAGAGCCATGGAGAGTGTCCTGCAGGTAACACACGGGCACTAACAATGACACTGAATTTATGCCCATTTCTCTCCCCATCTCTGTGCTCTTCATGAGACACGTACTTAGGGATGCTGTGATAACACCCTCCGAACATTCCTCCGTGAGTTTAAGATTCTAATGCTCACTGTTAGAATTGCAGAACATCGAGCTGGGAAAACATTTTTCAATTCTGTTCTTCTTTTCTCCAAAATGAGTGTTATTAATGACCCATGAGCCTATGAGTTATAAAAATCCAATCTAGCCATTTGATGGATAAAGAAACCAAGGCCCAGAGTGCCTGGGTGGGTGATAGACCTGCTACACAGCAGATCTAGAAGCCGGCCCTCTAACTTTCAATCTCCTGATCCAGCGGCTTCTCCATCGCACTCTCTCTATTCTTTTTCTCAAGGATTTGGTCTCTGGCAATGGAAAGAGTTGGGAGAACACGAATAAGAGCTTTGGGAAGTTATTGCCAAGATATTAACATTGTGCTTAGTCACTCATTTGTGTCTGACTCTTTGTGACCCCATGGACTGTAGCCCGCCAGGCTCTTCTGATCATGGGATTCTCCAGGCAAGAATACAGTAGTGGGTTGCCATTCCCTTCTCCAGGGGATCTTCCCAACCTAGGGATGGAACCTGTATCTCCTGCATTGGCAGGCAGATTCTTTACCACTAGTGCTACCTGGAAAGCCCATTACTGAAATTTGATTAAAGGGAGCAAGAGCTGGTTTTACTGGAAGGAAGTGGGAAGGCCAGTGGGGGATAGACAAGAAGACAGGGTTTAGAAACACTATCTCAAAAAACAACAACAACAACAGTAAACTTTACCCAACTGGTCAGCATCAGGGTGACCCCAATCAAGAGACTATGCTTGACTGCTTGATGATAGTGACCCAAACTTGGTTATTTTTTTAAGGGGTCCAATTCTAGCTACTGTGACAGTTACTAAGACATAGAGTTCCCTGATGTGGAATTGTGGAAACAGCAGCCCCATCATAAAACGGGGGCTGGCACCAGCTTTCCCAAGCTGTCAGATGAGTCTCTTTAGTATCTGGGGCACAGGAAATAGCAGCTTCACCCCGTTTCATTATACCTGTGATTCTGCAGAACTTTTGCTAGACCTTGGGGCTGCTCTGTAATTCAGGCTTGTGTCTTAGGACAGCTCTCCCCTTGATAAATCGTGCTGGTGATGTGGAATCACTTTGTAAAGTGGGAAGGAATGAAATGAGTAATCAAAAACCTGTACCCAATTTGCTCAGCCTAAGAATCTGACAGTGCAAAAGGTAGAAAGTGCTTCTGGCCAAGCATGGATTGTGAAATGAATTAGAAAATAGAGGAACTGTCTTATAGTCACTCTTTCGCAGCTCACGAGTAACCCTGAGGGCTGCTGAGTAACCCCATCATTTTGCCCAAGAGGGAACTATTAACTACAATTTCAAGTTACTTTAACTGTAGATTTTGTGTGTGTGTCCTAAACTATAGATAAGAATTGGGATTCAGACTTAATTCCCTGCTCCTTACAAACCTGTGAAGAAAAATGAGCCTGTTTATCAGGTCCTCAGAAAGTTGAAGATTTAGCTAGATTTAGTAATACCCCATGACAAAAACAAAATCTTTCCCAGAATAACAGAAGCAATGTAGAGAGTGTATTCTAAAAAGTGTGTTCAATTATATGTTAGATTAAAATGGAAAGTAAATTATAGATGAAATTGCACATAACAAAGATTTCTGAGCTCTGTCCCTGACCCACTTATTAAGAACCATATTTGGAAGGTCAGAATTTCATTAAGCTAAAAGAAGTTAATGATCTCTTAAAATTTGTCAAAACGGGTTTGACACTTGGTAAAATAATAATAATAGTAAAAGCTTGGAGTGGAGTGTTAGTTCAGTCGTGTCCAACTCTTTGCGACCCCATGGACTATAGCCTGCCAGGTTCCTCTGTCTATGGAATTCTCCAGGCAAGAATACTGGAGTGGGTAGCCATTCCCTTCTCAAGGGGAATCTTCCTGACTCTGGGATCGAAACTTGGTCTCCTGCACTGCAGGCAGATTCTTTACTGGTGAGCCACCAGGGAAGCTGTAAATATTTATCTTGTGTCAAGGGAGAAACCAATCACTTCCCATGTATTTTATAGCTGACACAAAAATTAGCATTCAACAAATGTTTGGTATTGTCATAGTTATCACATTTAACCATTACAATCTTATGAGTTATGTACCCTTATTGTTCCCATTTTGTATATAAGCAAACTGAGATCCCAAGACATAAGTAATTTATCCAAGCTCCTATAGCTGTTAGACATGAGTAGTAGTTCATTTCCATCTAACTGGAAGGCCATGCTTTGACTGCTATGCTCTAATATCCCATTGCTGTCCACACTGCCCTTATTTAAGGTCTTTGTCCATGCAGCAAAATCAATTATGCAACTAAAAATAAGAATCACATAGATGACATATGTGAATTCTTAGCATATATATGGGTAAGAGTGTGCACTTTGGACCCAGTCCAGCTACTTACCAGCTATGTGGTCTTCCACAAGTTACTAAGCTTTCTGTGTCTTGGGTTCCTGTCTATAAAGTAGGGATAATAATACTTCCCACATAGGTTTGTTGGAGAGAAAGATTAACACCAGATAATACCTCTGTAAATGCTGTACATGCAAGCCCAGTTGCATCCAACTCTTTGCAACCTCATGGACTGTGTAGCTCACCAGGTTCTTCTGTCCACAGAATTTTCCAGATAAGAATACTGGAGTGGTTTGTCATTTTCTACCCCAAGAAACCGTCCCAACCCAGGGATTGAACTTTTGTCTCTTACGTCTCCTGCATTTCTTTACCACTGTGCTATCTTGGAAACCCTTCTGTAAGTGTTGCCTATTATTATTACTAAATGAACCTACTATCTTAAATGTAAGTAGGCTCTCAATGACAGTACTTGCCCACACAATTCCTTTTACACAATTTTAACTCAGTATTTTGTAAAAAGTGTAATAAAGTCTTGAGATGTTTTCCCACCTTAGGGAGACACCATCAGTCTAACAGCTGTAAAATCTAGGAGACGGAGCTTGCCCCAGCCATGTGAGTGATGGTTCTAGAGTGCCTTAGAACAGGGGTCCCCATCTCCAGGTCCCCATTCTGTCAGATCAGGGGCAGCAATGGATTAGAAATAAAGTGCACAATAAATATAACGTGAATCATCTTGAAATCACAGCCCACCTGGTCTGTGGAAAAACTGTCTTCCACGAAAGCAGTCCCTGGGGCCAAAAATGTTGCGGACTGCTGTATAAGGAATGGAGGGTCGATTATATCAAGTACTTTTTTCCCTTTGGGATTTGCAGACACTGGTGATTGTGTGGAGATGACTATAATGATCAGAGTTGTCCTCACATGGAGCCCGTGTGAACCTGTCAATTCAGGCACGGCCACATGCCTGCTGTTCCCAGGTCAATCAGCTTCCTGCCTTCATTGGTGAAACCCGAGACTCCCCAGGCAGGCTTTCCTGCCAGGAAGTATGAACTCCACATCTGTCATTCCACCATTATAGCTTCATCTCTAGCTCTCAAAGGCCTTTCTTCTGAAGAATCCACTAATAGAATTTAAATATGCCTGGAAGGTCCCAAGCTTTAGTGGAACCTGCTCAGAGTGCCAAATCAGTTGACACCTTCTGCAAGTGTCCATATGAAAAGTAAAACACTTCTAAGAATTGGACCCGGGAAGGCGAGGGAACAGGCAGTGAAGCCCCACCAAGAGTCTCTGCTCTGGTGTGTGTCCCCAGGCCCCTCAAGGCGTGAACCGTATCTCTTGCCTATAAGGAGACAGCCAACCTTTGAATTAGCTGTTTGTGACTTTGTCTGCAAGATTATATGGAAAAGCTTCTGAGATCAGTAAATTCCAAGTTTTTAAGTATTTGTTTTCATTGAGGATCCCAGGAATTGTCTAAGGCTTTCCAGAACAAATGAAGGGCTTGATTATTAACATTCAAAAGACAAAGATCATGGCATCCGGTCTCATCACTTCATGGCAGATAGATGGGGAAAAAAATGGAAACAGTGACAGACTGTTTCTTGGGCTCCAAAATTATTGCAGATGGTTACTGCAGCTGTGAAAAGACACTTGCTACTTGGAAGAAAAGCTATGACCAATCTACACAGCATATTAAAAAGCAGAGACATTACTTTGCCAACAAAGATCCATCTAGTCAGAGCTATGATTTTTCCAGTAGTCATGTATGGATGTGAGAGCTGAACCATTAAGAAACCTGAGTGCTGGAGAATTGATGCTTTTGAATTGTGGTGTTGGAGAAGACTCCTGAGAGTCCCTTGAACTGCAAGGAGATCAAACCAGTCCATCCTAAAGGAAATCAGTCATGAATATTCACTGGAAGGACTGAAGCTGAAATTCCATTACTTTGGCCACCTGATACGAAGAACTGATTCACTGGAAAAGACCCTGATGCTGGGAAAGATTGAAGGCAGGAGGAGAAGGGGATGACAGAGGATGAGATGGTTGGATGGCATCACCAACTCAATAGATGTGAGTCTGAGCAAGCTTTGGGAGTTGGTGATGGACAGGGAAGCCTGGCATGCTGCAGCCCATGGAGTTGCAAAGAGTCATACAGGACTGAGCAACTGAACTGAAATTGATTATTAAATTCTTTATCATTAAACAATTAGTGATTCATATACATAAGTCTAATTAAAAATGAACTACTCTGTTTAATGATTGCTGCAAAGGAGATAAAACTGCTCTAGTTGTTCTAAACATTTAACCTCCATCTAGGGGGAAGTGCAGCTTTTACCAGGGATTGGACCATCAGGATCTTTCTCAGTGAATGCAGGTCCCTCTCAGGCAGATTAAGGACAGTGCCTTCAGATGCTCTTCAATTATCTTTAAAATGAAGAAGAGAGGAAATGAAGTTAGTACCTAGGAACACAAAGGACATGCTCTCTCCATTTCTTTGTTATTCAAATGAAAAACTTTCTTTATTCAAAAGAAGCATTTAAGATTCATATTTAAATGTTAATTTTGAAAATCGGAATTGTTTTATCATCTCCTGTATTGTATTTGCTTACCCTTCCCCCAAAAGTATATTCAGTTCAGTTCAGTCACTCAGTCATGTCCAACTCTTTGCGACCCCATGAATCACAGCACGCCAGGCCTCCCTGTCCATCACCAACTCCCAGAGTTCACTCAAACTCATGTCCATCGAGTCAGTGATGTCACCCAACCATTTCATCCTCTGCCGTCCCCTATTCCTCCTGCCCCCAATCCCTCCCAGCATCAGAGTCTTTTCCAGTGAGTCAACTCTTCTCATCAGGTGGCCAAACTGGAGTTTCAGCTTTAGCATCATTCCTTCCAAAGAAATCCCAGGGTTGATCTCCTTCAGAATGGACTAGTTGGATCTCCTTGCAGTCCAAGGGACTCTCAAGAGTCTTCTCCAACACCACAGTTCAAAAGCATCAATTCTTCGGCACTCAGCCTTCTTCACAGTCCAACTCTCACATCCATACATGACCACAGGAAAAACCATAGCCTTGACTAGACGGACCTTTGTTGGCAAAGTAATCTCTCTGCTTTTCAATATGCTATCTAGGTTGGTCATAACTTTTCCTCCAAGGAGTAAGCGTCTTTTAATTTCATGGCTGCAATCACCATCTGCAGTGATTTTAGAGCCCCCCAAAATAAAGTCTGACACTGTTTCCAGTGTTTCCCCATCTATTTCCCATGAAGTGATGGGACTGGATGCCATGATCTTCATTTTCTGAATGTTGAGCTTTAAGCCAACTTTTTCACTCTCCTCTTTCACATTCATCAAGAGGCTTTTTAGTTTCTCTTCACTTTCTGCCATAAGGGTGGTGTCATCTGCATATCTGAGGTTATTGATATTTCTCCCAGCAAACTTGATTCCAGCTTGTGCTTCTTCCAGCCAGCGTTTCTCATGATGTATTCTGCATAGAAGTTAAATAAGCAGGGTGACAATATACAGCCTTGATGGACTCTTTTTCCTATTTGGAACCAGTCTGTTGTTCCATGTTCAGTTCTAACTGTTGCTTCCTGACCTGCATAGAGGTTTCTCAAGAGGCAGGTTAGGTGGTCTGGTATTCCCATCTCTTTCAGAATCTTCCACAGTTTATTGTGATCCACACAGTCAAAGGCTTTGGCCTAGTCAATAAAGCAGAAATAGATGTTTTTCTGGAACTCTCTTGCTTTTTCGATGATCCAGTGGATGTTGGCAATTTGATCTCTGGTTCCTCTGCCTTTTCCAAAACCAGCTTCAACATCTGGAATTTCACTGTTCACGTATTGCTAAAGCCTGGCTTGGAGAATGTTGAGCGTTACTTTCCTAGCGTGTGAGATGAATGCAATTGTGCGGTAGTTTGAGCATTCTTTGGCATTGCCTTTCTTTGGGATTGGAATGAAAACTGACTTTTTCCAGTCCTGTGGCCACTGCTGAGTTTTCCAAATTTGCTGGCATATTGAGTGCAGCACTTTCACAGCATCATCTTTCAGGATTTGAAATAGCTCAACTGGAATTCCATCATCTCCACTAGCTTTGTTCATAGTGATGCTTTCTAAAGCCCACTTGACTTCACATTCCAGGATGTCTGGCTCTAGGTGAGCGATCACACCATCATGATTATCTGGGTCATGAAGATCTTTTTTGTACAGTTCTTCTATGTATTCTTGCCACCTCTTCTTAGTATCTTCTGCTTCTGTTAGGTCCATATCATTTCTGTCCTTTATCAAGCCCATCTTTACATGAAATGTTCCCTTGATATCTCTGATTTTCTTGAAGAGATCTCTAGTCTTTCCCATTCTGTTTTTTTCCTCTATTTATTTGCATTGATCTCTGAGGAAGGCTTTCTTATCTCTTCTTGCTATTCTTTGGAACTCTGCATTCAGATGCTTCTATCTTTCCTTTTCTCCTTTGCTTTTTGCTTTTCTTCTTTTCACAGCTATTTGTAAGGCCTCCCCAGACAGCCATTTTGCTTTTTTGCATTTCTTTTTCATGGGGATGGTCTTGATCCCTGTCTCCTGTACAATGTCATGAACCTCCATCCATAGTTCATCAGGCACTCTATCTATCAGATCTAGTCCTTTAAATCTATTTCTCACTTCCACTGTATAATCATAAGGGATTTGATTTAGGTCATACCTGAATGGTCTAGTGGTTTTCCCTACTTTCTTCAATTTAAGTCTGAATTTGGTAATAAGGAATTCATGATCTGAGCCACAGTCAGCTCCTGGTCTTGTATTTGCTGACTGTATAGAGCTTCTCCATTTTTGGCTGCAAAGAATATAATCAATCTGATTTCGGTGTTGACCATCTGGTGATGTCCATGTGTAGAGTCTTCTCTTGTCTTGTTGGAAGAGGGTATTTGCTATGACCAGTGTGTTCTCTTGGCATAACTCTTATTAGCCTTTGCCCTGCTTCATTCTGTATTCCAAGGCCAAATTTGCCTGTTACTCCAGGTGTTTCTTGACTTCCTACTTTTGCATTCCAGTCCCCTATAATGAAAAAGACATCTTTTTGGGGTGTTAGTTCTGAAAAGTCTTGTAGGTCTTCATAGAACCATTCAACTTCAGCTTCTTCAGTGTTACTGGTTGGGGCATAGACTTGGATTACTGTGATATTGAATGGTTTGCCTTGGAAACGAACAAAGATCATTCTGTCATTTTTAAGATTGCGTCCAAGGACTGCATTTCGGACTGTTTTGTTGACCATGATGGCTACTCCATTTCTTCTAAGGGATTCCTGCCCACAGTAGTAAATATAACAGTCATCTGAGTTAAATTCACCCATTCCAGTCCATTTTAGTTCGCTGATTCCTAGAATGTCGATGTTCACTCTTGCCATCTCCTGTTTGACCACTTGCAATTTGCCTTGATTCATGGACCTAACATTCCAGTTTCCTATGCAATATTGCTCTTTACAGCATTGGATCTTGCTTCTATCACCAGTCACATCCACAACTGGGTGTTGTTTTTGCTTTGGCTCCATCCCTTCATTCTTTCTGGAGTTATTTCTCCACTGATCTCCAGTAGCATATTGGGCACCTACCTCTTTCAATATCCTATCATTTTACCTTTCATACTGTTCATGGGATTCTCAAGGTATATTTACTCATTTTTAAATCCCAAGTGCCATACTTAGCTTTCACAAAAGACTTAGTCTTTGGGGCTTTGGGGGTTTTGTTTTGTTTTAAACTGAAGAAAAAACTGATTACAGAATCATTATGCTGATACCTTCAAACACCCCTGCCCCGTGTCTGGACCCGAAAGCCACATTTTGACTTTTCAGGTCTGTCCTGCCTGTTCAGTTCTCTGGTTGTGAAGAGATGATGGTAGTGATAATGCATAAAGGGTGGGGGCAGAGAGGACCTCTTTCCGACGTCTTTCTTTCCTCTTTTGTCCAAATATAGAATCTAGAAATTATTAGCTAAGACCAAGGACTCAGTTTTTGCCAAATTCCTGAGTTCTGGGCCCTCTTCTCCACGCTGGGGACCCCAGCAGAGGCAGGACGTGAGCGTGTGCTGACTCCAAGGCCCCCAAATGCACCTGGAGGTCCCCTCTCCTGCTAGAGAAGCAGCAGTCCTGGTGAGACGAGAGCCAGAGATTGGCCTCAAATCTCATCTAAGCCCTTAGTTTTTTTACGGGACTTGGGAATGTTATTTCTTCTTGAACCTCTGTTTCCCCACTTACAAAAGCATGGTTTAAAATAGATTTGGAATGAGTATTGAAAGAGACCACATTTCAAAGCAAATGGTGGAAGATATTTAGCCAATGTTAATTTCCTTTCTCTGATCTAACTATTGATTATGAGTTTCTAACTCCCTCTATAAACCATCCTCCTCTTCAGAATTTTAATCTAGTCTTGTCTTCGGCAGCTGTCCCCAAAGAAGTTACGCTTTGTGAAATCTCAGGACAGAATGCTAATTTAAAAATCTTTGTAGCTGCTAGCAAGTCAAGGCACACACAGAAAACAACAAATATTTGAGTAGTGGCCCTCCACGAAGATAGGTGTTTGCCTTTATCCCAAAACCTGTGAATGAGACTTTATGCAGGGAGCAGGGGGATGCAATAAAGTTAAGGATCTTGAGATGAGATCTTCCTCTCTTATCCAGAGAAGTGTTCTTATAAAAGTGAGACTTAGGAGGAGAACATGGATGAAAAAGGAGGAGGCGATGTGACCACAGAGGCAGAGAGTGGAGTGTTGTGGCCACAAATCAAGGGATGCTGACAGTCCCCGGAAACCGGAAGAGGCAGAGAGTGGATTCTCCTCTAGAGTTCCCAGAGGGAGCAGAGCTCTGCTGTGTTTAGAACTTCTAGCCTTCAAAGTAGAAGTAAGAGAATAAATTTCTGTTGTTTTTAGTCGCCAAATTTGTGGTGCCTTGATACAGTAGCCACAGGAACCTAATACAAGGCACTGCTATTATTAATAAATTCAGATTTCCTTCCTCTCAGTTTTGTTGTAAACCTAAAATTGCTCTAAAAAGTAAAGCCTGAAATATATGTGTATATATATATGTATATATGTGTTGTGCATATATATATATTTTTTATTTTGTTTTAAACCATTGCCTTTTTTACTTTGATACAGAGAAGTTAGAAATGTCCCTTCTCTTGACATTTTTCTAACAGCAACCTTTATTAAAACAGTGGCAATCAAGAGTAGAAGGAAGAGTTTCTCAGGACATTGAAGTCATTCTGCTTGTAATCACCAAAAATGTGCCATGAGTACTATGGAAAAATAAGAGGAACCACTTTTTAAAAAAGCATTTGCCTTTATACTTGTGCCTGTCAACACTGATGGTACTGGGGAGCCAAGAACACCAATACGCTTGGCATTATTTCCACTGGGAGACTTCCAGTCCCTGCAACCTGCAGCCACCCCAAATCCAGTAAACAAGGATAACAAAGATGCTTGGTGACTCTATCACTCTTCCTGAAGCACTTGCAATGCTGATGATCTTCAACACTTTATTGACAAAAGGGAAATATTGGCTCGGTTCTCTGTTCCTTAAAAAGTCCATGTATCACCATTTGGCATCTCCAGGTTTGACTCATGCAGGATATTATGTTCTTTTCATGAGTACACAATAAGCCAAGGTCCTCTCAGGAGTATAGGTGTGTGTTCAGGAAGAAAAGTTTACAAGATTTCTCTTCTTAACTCTAATCATTGAAAATTAGCTTTCTCATAAAAAAAAAAATTTCCCTTTTTCCTAGGGGTGTAGTACAACTGGAAGATCAGAGCACATTATGAACAAAATATCAAATTGAATGTAAAAGTGGATTAAAGGTGATTTAGAACTTTGAGGAGCAGCAGGGAAGCTACAATACCTGCGATATTATTAAGATTGGAGTTTGGGTGATTATGTTTACGTCTCAGTTCAAATGAGGTTAATGGGCTTTCAGATTATCACTGGGGGAGGGCAGACAGAACCAGCATCTTTCATGTGATGAGGCTGAGTTCCTTGGATTGTTCTGCAAATCCTTTAAGTATGTGACCTTTTACTTAAACCAGTACTCCCTTTTTCTCCACATTTATTTCACTTGTTTGGTACATTCTATTGCTCTCTTCCGCAAGAGTAAAGAAAGCATTGAATAGAATCAAATTTTGAGTGCTCATTTGACTTTGTTCAGAAAGATATTATATAGGCATTTCCAGCTTTAAATACAAGCCTAATAGGATTTGCTGATTTTTTTTGCACCTGAAGTATTAGAGATGCCTCTGAGATTTGGGGACAAAGAAACTGGAAAGTGAACTTGCGGTTTACTAAGATGGGGAGATGCAAAATAGGCTTGAAGAGGCAGGTGTCAAGGGTTGGCTTCTGAACATGTTTAGGTTTGAGATGTCTATTATATACTCAAGAGGAGCTATTGATTACACTATGGCATAGATAGACTAGACCAGGCCAGAGATGAGAGCTGGTATCACAGGTGAGAGAGCTCCTTGGTGAAGGCCTTAGGGATGCTGGGCTAGGGGTAATGGGTTGCTTTATCCTAGAACCCTTTAGTTTTTAACCCAAAAATACTTTGTGAACATCCAAGAGTAGGATTTAAAGTTTACCAAACTTATTTAGGTTATTTACCAAATTTACCACACATTTTAGGGAGCTTCCAGTCACACTATTATTCTGTAGAATGCCCTTTGCAGAATACTTTTGAAGACAGCAAATGTTAGTTTTATCATAGAAGTCTCTCTACCTTGCAGCAAGATGGCATGCAAAAGCAGTAAGAGTTTGGAATGGATATCCTTTAATGCAAGATGGTTTCAGGACAACTCAGGTGTACTACATTTATTGTGCACTTAATTTTTATTATTATTATTACATCAGCTCCACCTCGGAGCATCAGGCATTAGATCCTGGAGGCTGGGGACCCCTACTATAATCAGTACCTGATTACTTTTGTGCTTTTTTGCCTTCTCCCTTGTGAATTACTAGAAGCCCATTCTTACTTGGAAAGCAGATTCTTTGGGGCTTGTTTATATGAATTGAACCCTAGATCTTGATCACCTTACCCCTTGGGTGAACTAATAAAGTTAGGTTTCTAAACCTGCAGGGCAAAGGGCTCAACCTCACAGAGTCCAGGCTGAAATAGTTCAGCATGCCTTTATCCCTTGCTTTTCCTCAATTCTGTGGGTCCTACAGATTCAGACTGCCACCTCTTATACTCTTCTTGATCGGTGTTAGCCTAGAACCTCTTGTGCTATGCCCACCACAGTTCTCTTCTCTGACGATCCTGTGCTTTCCTATAATGTAAACCACATACAGGCCAATAACCGAATCTACGTCTCCTGCTGCCAGCTTTCTCTTGACTCCTAGGATGGCACTTTTGCATTGGCAGGCAAGTTTTTTACCACTAACACCACCTGGAAGTGCCTAGGATGGTATTTCTGACTGCTGTTAGCATCTCTATTGTGGTATCCTAGAAGCATCTCCAACTCAGTGTTTCTCCAACTGAGATCAACCTTCCCTCATCTAAAACCTGGTAGAGCACAAAAGGGAGTTTCTAGCGGCACTTCTTATGATTTGAGTGTTTTCCTCTAATGTGCTTGTTTGCTTCCTTAGAGCTCATCCATTCCCAAGGCACCGGAAAAATTCAGGTGAGACCAGAAGACCGTTTGATTACTTCCCTCTAGAGGATTCTTCTGGGACTTCTTGTGGTCCAGTGGTTAAGACTCCATGGTTTCAATGCAGAGAGTACTGGTTCAGTCCTTGGTTAGGGAACTAAGATCCTACAAGCTGTGTGGTATGATCAGAAAAAAAAAAAAAATGCATTCTTCCTCGCCAGTCCCTTGCCAGTATCTCAAACCAGATCGCACATGTTGACTCCCTCCTCAGGGTGAGTTCCTTCTTTTAAAAGGGCAACACCCAGCAAGTAAATCGCTTATAAATCTTAGCATGAAGCCAAAGAATCATCCAATTTCTTCATGTAGTCATTGTCTGTCTGAAGAGGCTCATCAAACTCCCATAATCCATGACATTAGCACCCTATGGCCCAGGAAGCTCATAAAACTCCCACAGCCCATGACATCAGTGCCCTATGTCTCACCTACCCCACCGCCACCTTCAGTGTGCCCCTGAGTAGGTGGGAGCTCAGAGCCCAAGTCCCCTCTTTTGCTCCTGCTTCTGCTGCTAAGTCGCGTCAGTCATGTCCAACCCTGTGCGACCCCATAGACGGCAGCCCACCAGGCTCCTCTGTCCCTGGGATTCTCCAGGCAAGAACACTGGAGTGGGTTGCCATTTCCTGCTCCAGTGCATGAAAGTGAAAAGTGAAAGTGAAGTCGCTCAGTCATGTCCGACTCTTAGCAACCCCATGGACTGCAGCCTACCAGGTTCCTCCACCCAGGATTCTCCAGGCAAGAGTACTGGAGTGGGGTGCCATTGCCTTCTCCTCTTTTGCTCCAGGAATATACAATTCTGATTATCCTAACACTTGTCATGTTATATTGTAATTATCAGAAGCAGAAACAAACCAATATTTACTGATAACTAGTATGACCCAAATTTTGTAGCAGATGATTTACATTCAAGATACTATTTAATCTTTCACGTCTACCCTTTGAGAATGGAATAATTATCTGTATCTTACACATAAGGAAATAGAGAAGTGACGTGTCTATCACAAGATCTCATGGCTAACAAGGGCCTCCCCCTCGCCTGCCCCCATCTCCTATGAGCTCCTCCTTGGCACTGACCATCTGTAATTCATCTCAGTGACTCCACAGCATCTGTCACACTCTAGTAGGGGCTCAAAGAATATTTTTCCAAATGAAGGAGGGAAGGAGAAAGAAAAAGGAAAGGCCCTAGATTTCACCTTACACTTTGTAAGCATTTAATAAACGTTTATGAATGAATACCAAGGTTTGAGAGAAGCCCTCCAAGCTTTCTCCTGAGGCAGTCGAGTGATCTGATTGGCAGGACTCAATTTATCAGCCTCCCCCAGGCAAGCTTGTGAAACAGAGCAAGAATGATGAGGCTGGAGCTAATGTAATTTCAGATGAATCCATTAGAGTCCCTGTACTGCTAGAAACTGGGACGTAGAATTAAAGAGCCCTTTATAATTTATACTCAAACACAAATGGGATGTGGAAAGTGGAATCTTTGCTTTATATTCTGATTCCTTTTTCTATGGCCTTGGAAGCAGTTATCAAATGAAGAGAGTTTCAATAAGGGTAGAACGCTGAGGTGATTTAGGAATGATCCTACCCCAGCCTGAGAGCTACATGAGCTGATTTACTGAGCTGTCTTCCAGTCTTTCAATTTTATGATTCTATTATTTGGGTAACAGGAGGCAGGAGAGAGGAGAAAGCCAGACTTGGGGAGTGCCTGTCTGATGAGACTGTCAGGTCCGAGGGAGCGGAGAGAGAGGCTGAAATAGCAGAGTCTGTTTCATCATGGCCCTGCACCTTGTCCCTGAGACAGCATAATCAACAAACTGCTGGTTATGAATGTGTCAATGTTTCCATAGCCTCTGTACCCAAGAGGGGTCAGCTGGAAAAGTATGAACTCTGTGTCCATAGCATTCTGCTTATTTATCATTTACAAAAAGATAAAGAGGATAGTTCAGGGATTTCTTCTTGGAGAAAAAATGGAGAGAGAGTAGAGGGCATTTATCTCATCTCTAGGAAGAAATCAGGGAGAACAGAAAGTTAAAGACTGCCAGGCAATTCTCCATCTCTCCAAACCTCAGGGGTTTTAGGACCATAGGATTTTAGAGCCAGAAGAGATCTTCCAGGCAGCTGATTATTCTGTGGAGGAGGGAGCTGGGGGCGACCAGGTGGCAGCCGGCATCAGTGAGAGGTCACAGGTCACACTCAGGCCACCTGCAGCTGGCCTGGCCCTGCGCTGCCCCTCAGGCAGGAGAGCCTGTCCTTCGGGCAGTTCTCAGTTCATCCTATCCTGTCTCAGCTCTACCCGCATCTCAGATTCAATGCCCTCCACAAAATAAGCATAGTGATGCCTACTCTTTACAGACTTGTTAACTTATCCAATGAGATAACACATGTGGAAGGAAAATGTTTTGTAAACTTTAAGAATCAAATGAGATAGCAGATGTTAGGTGAGAATGTCTTGCAAATGGTAACCTTGGGATGGTACTATTAATCTCAGTGGAAATATAAGCATCATCAATAGTTTTGACATTAAAAAGTATCTACCCCATTATACAGCATCAGTGTAAATAATAGTAACAGATTTCCAGTCTTTGTACATGACTTTTCAATTGACATCCTTTTTAACCTTCTAATAACAATTCCTCTTTTTTAATAAGTTCTTTCATCTCATTAGACAAAGTAATATATGCTCATTATAGACTATTTAAAATACCAAAAGACTTAAAGGAAAAAATGTTACCCATTGTCCTAAAACCCAAAGATAGTCACCATTAATCTTTTGATATATTTTCTTCCAGTTTTTCACCATGCATATTTTAGTTATCATCACATTGGAATATTTTCTTCCCCAATTTTTTCATTTAACATTACAAGTTAGATATTTTTCCATGTTACTAAAAAGCATTTATGTGTTTTAATGGTTGTATAGTATTTTATGCTATGAATATAAAATAGTCTATTTAATCATTCCTTACATGAACTATTAGGTTGCTTCCTTTGAAAAAATATTATACAGAATGCCACAATTAACTATACAAATAAATCTTTTATGGATCTCAATCTATAAAAAGTATCTTAGTATAGTTTAGTAGAAATAGGAATCTTGAGAAGAGGAATCTTTAAATACATTTGTTGAATTGCTTTCAAGATGTTTATCAATTTACCTTTGCCCATCAGGGATTCAGTAATAAATTACCACAAGTTAGGTAGCTTGAGGAGAAGGAAACGCCACCCCACTCCAGAACTCTTTCCTAGAAAATCCCATGGACAGAGGAGCCTGGTAGACTGTAGTCTATGGGGTCAGTGAGCGACTTCACTTTCACTTTTTACTTTCATGCCTTGGAGAAGGAAGGGGCAACCCACTCCAGTGTTCTTGCCTAGAGAATCCCAGGGACAGGGGAGCCTGGTGGGCTGCCGTCTAGGGGGTCGCACAGAGTCAGACACAACTGAAGTGACTTAGCAGCAGCAGCAGGTGGCTTAAAATAACAGAAATTTAGTCTCTCGCAGTTCTGGGAGCCAGAGTCGGAAATCAAGGTTCTGGCAGCACCATCTTTCCTCCGGAGGTTCCAAGGAAGCGCATAGCTTGGCCTCTCCTAGTTTCTGGTGGGTGCCAGCAATTCTTGGTGTTCCTTGGTTTATGGCAGCATAATTCCAATCTCAGCCTCATCACATGGCCTTCTTCCCTGTGTTCTGTGTCTCCAAATCTCTGTTTCCTGGTAAGGACACCAGTCTTTGGATGTAGGACCACTTTAATTCAATGCAACCTCCTCTTAACATGATTGCATCTACAAAGACCCTGATCCCGTTCACAGGTTCTTGGCTATCAGGGCCTCAACATGTCTTTTGATTTTAGGAGGATTTTTGTTTGCTCGTATTTTTTTGACTGCATTGGGTCTTCCTTGGTGTCCTTGGGCAGGGGCTACTCTCTGCTCAGGCTTCTCCTTGTGGCAGCTTCCCTTCTTGGAGCACAGGCTCTAGGGTGCCTGGGCTTCTAAATAGTTGTAGCACACGGGCTCAGTAGTTGTAGAACACAGTTTAGTTGTCCCACAGCATCTGGAATCTTCCTGGACCAGGAACTGAACTCATTTCCTCTATACTGGTAGGCAGATTCCCAATCACTAGACACCAGGGAAGTCCTTAGTATATCATTTGAGAGGACACAATTCAATCTACAGCAAGTGTATATGAGAGTTCCCCATTTCCTTCTGTGGTCCCCAGCAATATCACTTCACATTTTAATTGTATCATGTACAACCTCAAAGAGCCAACTCATTGGAAAAGACCTTGATGCTAAGAAAGATTAAAGGCAGGAGAAGAGGGTGACAGAGGCTGAGATGGTTGGATGGCATCACCGACTCAGTGAACATGAATTTGAGCAAACGTGGGGAGATGGTGAGGGACAGGGAGGCCTGGCATGCTGCAGTCCATGGGGTCACAGAGAGCTGGACATGACTTAGCAACTGAACAATAGTGATAACTGCCTCAAAGCAGAAATAGATTTCCATAACGATCTTCACTAGTGTTGAGCATGGTAGA
Organism: Capricornis sumatraensis; assembly: GCF_032405125.1. Taxonomy (NCBI): domain Eukaryota; kingdom Metazoa; phylum Chordata; class Mammalia; order Artiodactyla; family Bovidae; genus Capricornis; species Capricornis sumatraensis. The sequence continues at coordinate 44,679,440 of NC_091090.1, forward strand.
ATGATTACTTTTCAGCGGTTTTTTAGGCTTTCTTTTTTACATAACCAAGCTTGATATTTATTTATGTAAATTTTGGGAGCAGCATGGATCTGCTTTGGATGTCAAGTGTAGCCATCTTTGCTGTGGGCCCAGGCCTCCCCCCTGCCAGAGTCTCAGGAAGGGAGCTTTGTCAGGAACTCTCCTGAAGAGGGGGAAGCTTATGAGCTTGGGATTAGACAAATCTGGGTTCAAATCCAAGCTCTGACACTTAGCCCTGCATCACCTTGAACACGTACTTTATCTCTCTACTTTCTCTTCTGTTAAATAAAGATAGAAGACATGGAAGGGTCAGGCACTTAGCCCAGCACATGGTAACTACTCAGTACCTGTTATCCATGGTTATTCATGTTGATTATGGGTGTTGTCATTGGTACTATTATCATCACCCTGCTGTTGATCCTTCTTAGTTTTCATGTGATAGTGTTCTGGGTGTCTGTCTGGGCACTATTCCTGGAGCTCAAGTACTTTTGGTCTGACTCTGACTCTCCACTACCCAATCATTTATTGTCTGGATTCCTAAAATGCTCCTTGCTTGCCTGAATCCTACTCTGATGTCCTTAATTCCCTTGTAGGTCCTTGCTTTCCACCACCAGATCATCCTGTTGTGTCAGAGGACAGCTTCTAGTCCAGAAAGTTTGGTTTCCCCCTGGTGCCCCATCATATTTCAGCCCTTTAGACCTGATGACATCTGGAACTTGCTCTGTATATGAGTCCTCTTGCCCAGTCTAACATCAGATATGGCATGGCATCTCCCTTTAGCCAGCCTTCTCTTCCATCCGTATGGTATATTGTGACTTTTCAACATGTGATGACCATAGCTGGACCACTGCTTTCTCAGAGCCCATCCAATCTCTTCTGTTCAAAGTCCTGGTTTCAAGAATTAAACTTATTAGGATTATCCACATTCTCCACTTCAAAAGGATTCTTCATTACCCTATATGGTGATTCTTGGAATAAAAACCATACGACGTTTCTCCCAAATTTATTAGCTTTCTGTTCCTCAAGTATTTTATATTCAACAGGATCAATCGTGGGGAATGGAATGGGAAGAAAGAGGACAGTCGATGCTAAAGTGGTCTGGGGCCACACGATAATGCACACATCTTCTCCCACTTCTAATCGGGTGGCAAATTACTTATCCCACTTAATAAGGTAAGGGAATTATAAAACCCATCTATACCTATTTTATCTTGTCTATTTATGTTACTTTGGGGCACCTGCTTACAGTAACCACAGTCAAATCCGTTAAAGATGACTTTTATCTCTTAATGTCAGAGCCATCTACTTGATCTCCCTTGGTGGATTTTCACGATGTTATTAACAGCGAGGCCATGCCCTTCAAGATAGATCAATGGGTCCTCCATGACCTGGAATTGCATAGTAAAATACCACACTTTAAATGATGTTGCATACAAGCAAGACTTAGTCCCAAAAGTCAGAAATAGCCTCTTTTCCCTGTGGCAATAGGAAAGAAGTTCTCCTAAATATTACAGAATATCTTCAAGCTGGCAGACACAAGTGCTTCTTTGTCTTCTTTGGTGTCTCATAGGAATCAAATCTCTTAATTCAAGAAAATAGAGGGATTTCCCTGGCAGTCAGTAGTTAAGATTTCATGCTTCTAATGCAAGGGGCTCAGGTTCAATCCCTGGTCAGGAACTAAGATCCTGCATGCTGTGCAGTGTGGCCAGAACAAAAAGACAGTGTCAATAAATGGTAAAAATGCCAACACTTTGGTTCTGATCAAGGCAAATCTCTAGAGGCAAGAGAAAAGATCTACACAGGGTCTGATCCAGTTTCTCTAGTTGTACTGCTCATTTCCATGATTTGCAACTCACAGCTGTCTATGGTATATTCAGTTCAGTTCAGTTGCTCAGTCGTGTCCGACTCTTTGCGACCCCATGAATCGCAGCACGCCAGGCCTCTCTGTCCATCACCAACTCCTGGAGTTCACTCAGACTCACATCCATCGAGTCAGTGATGCCATCCAGCCATCTCATCCTCTGTCATCCCCTTCGCCTCCTGCCCCCAGTCCCTCCCAGCATCAGAGTCTTTTCCAGTGAGTCAACTCTTCGCATGAGGTGGCCAAAGTACTGGAGTTTCAGCTTCAGCATCATTCCCTTCAAAGAAATCCCAGGGCTGATCTCCTTCAGAATGGACTGGTTGGATCTCCTTGCAGTCCAAGGGACTCTCAAGAGTCTTCTCCAACACCACAGTTCAAAAGCATATGTGCCTACATATCAACCCACTCCAGTTTTCTTGCCTAGGAAATTCCATGGACAGAGGAGCCTGGTGGACTACAGTCCATGGGATCTCAAGAGTCAGACACAACTTAGTTACAAAGCAGTAACATATTGGCCTACATACTTGTGTATGCCTACTGAAAACCTCTAGTGTGACATCCCCCTACTCAGATTCACAAACTCGCAATGGTGCTTTTCAAGGATTTGACCTTACATTTTATCAGGTAGAGTGGTGACACAACTCTAGGAATGAGAGAACCTTTGCTCTGGGCCCTTGGAGTCACTCAGCCTTTTTAATTATGAGAGAGCCTTGGGAACTTCTTGGGGGTAGCAACCACTATCTAAGGGGCTGCATCCAACATGGTGCTGAGTTCAAGCTCAGGTTAAGAAAAAGACTCCAGGGTGGAATTCTAGAAAACTGGGAGCTTGTCTCTCATCATGATTGTTGCTTAATTCTTAAAGAATAGCACCTCATGGGAAGTCAGATGCCATGGAGTCTCACATGACTGAAAAAACCATAAGCAGATAAAGGAATGTAAGGAGGTAGAGAATGAAGTTAGAATCTCCTTAGATCTGAATGAGGTTAAGTTAGGATTTGATCATTTAAAGAATATTTACTTTTATTGCCCTAAAGAAAATGGATTTGTACAAGCAATCAAGAGAAGTCTTATTCACAGCATCTACCATGCTGCTTGACATAAATGAATTAATTGCTCCAATCAGGGAAGAACAGGAGAGATTGGTAATAAAGTGAAAGATGCTGAGCTCTTTACTCTCTTCAAAGAATGAGGATCTTGGAGCTGAGCTCCATGGCAAAGTCCAGCTATGATTCAATTTTAGAGAAGGCCTGAGGCTAGGAATTAGGTCTCTGATTCAGGGTTGCAGCCGTTATAACAAAGGAAATTTCGTTCCCTCCTTGACAGCTGATGGCCTCACAAGTCAGCCACCCTTCACGCCACTCTCTTGGGGCTGTCTGGACCGGACCCCAGGGATCTCACTGGCCTCTTGGCTCCATCAAATGCTGGAATGTTGCTCTTCTCAATACCAGGAGATAACTTACTGTCATTTTCTAGAAAGTGGAAAAAACTGTTTTTTCATGCTCCTGGGTCTCTCAGCAAGGGTGACAAAATGAAACATGTTTTACTCTGCTTCTGAGTAAGTAAAAGCTTATTGGCCTACAATTCATAACTAAATTTTTTTGGCATCATATCCACCCTTCTGGGAATCAAGGCCTGTTTTATTCTCTCCTTTCCTTGAAACCCATGTCCATTCCTTCATTCTTGAGGATGTTCTTTATGTCAGAGAGCTATTGTCAGGGTTTATCTTTATCTTCATATTGTCCAGTAGGTATTGGGCATTGACTTATCTATCCTGTGTGTGAGACTTTGAAAACTGTGCCACCTGTCCTAACATTTAGGCCCTACTCATTCGTTTGGTCTTTTAACCAACATTTCTTCAGCTCCCCCTCATGGTTCTAAGGATTACAGACTCAGCGGTACAGATACACAGCTGACACCCTCCAAAAGCTCAGATTCATACAGAAAGGGTGAGGATAGGAAAGTTTAAAATAAATCAGAAACATTAACCACCAGATATGCAATATAATTTCAGGAGTCTCAAAAACCATATGAGAGCCTTAATTAAAGCCCCCAAATTCCTATATGTTCTCAAAAATACTTAATATTATGAAAATAAAGAAAATTCCCTAAAATAGGCATTCAGAAGGAAAAAAAAGATTGCCCAAAGAGAAATAACAGACTCCACAGTAACAGAAGATAATGGTGCCTCATTCATAGAGGTTTTTTTTTTTTTGTCTTTCTCAATATAATATTTTATTTAGAATATTCAAAATAAAATTTGTGACAGGAAAAGCCTATAACCCAAGAATTCTATATGGAGTTTAAAAAAAAAAAAAAAGATTGCCAGATTTAGCAGGTAAAAGCACAGGACACTCAGATTTGAATTTCAGATAAACAGTATGTTTTTAGTATAAGTATTTCGGGATACATTCATACTAAAATATGTTAATTGTTTACCTGAAAGTCAAATTTAACTGGGTGTCCTGTATTTTATCTGTCAACCCCAATATAAAAAATCCTTTATGCGTCAGATATTTCAGACATTAATGAGCTAGAAGATTTAGTACACTATATTTTCTAAAACAATTACTTGAGATATTCATAGAATTTTAAAATTTGAATAAGAAAATCATGATTTAAGGAGGCTAAGGACTATACATAAAATAGATAACTGATGAGAACATACTGGATAGCACAGCGTACTTAATGCACTATGACGGTATGAATGGGAAGGAAGTCCAAAGGGGAGGGGATATATGTATATATTTGGCTGATTCATTTTGCTGTACAGTAGAAACAACATTGTAAAGCAACTATATTTCTATAAAAATTAATAAATAAGAGGACTAAGGACTAGCAGTGAGCACCAGTTGTTAAAATTTTAAAAATTGGGTATAAATATGGTTAAAATTCTAGGAGAAGCTACATATTGTTAAAAAGTAATGATTTAAAACTGATACAGTACTAGTCATTTGAAGTCTATAATCTTAGCATTACCAAGAACATGGATTGAGTCAATGGCCAGGAACAAATTCTAAGCATATTAAGAACACAGTTCACACAGGGTAGCAAGGTTAGAAAGACAAATGGCAACATGCCTGTTGATTTTACAGAGTGGGGCTGTTTGCATGATATCATTCAAACATGATCTCATTTGGGTCTCACATGACCCTGGGAGAGTTGGCAGAATTAGTAAGGTCAGCGAGCATATGTTTCTCATCTATACCACAGGGAAAAACAAGGCTGAGGGAGCTTTAACATATCACCCCGTACCTAGCCACTAGCAACTGACAGGATCTTATCTCCAATTTCAGAGGGTGATTCCAGACTAACTCAAATCCAGTTTTTAAGCTACTCCCACTCTATAAATATTTATTGATTAATATTTTTCTGTCAGTTCAGCTGTTTATTGAGTTTTGTGTGCTCAATCGTATTCTTTGAGGTATGTAGGAATGGTCTGAAATATGATCTTTGTTTTCTAGATTTAAAACCTACTTAGGAACCAAACATACATGGGACAGCCTTCAGGAGAGGACTAAGTTTCCAAATCAGAATATTATGAAATAGTGCTAACAGAATGCTTTCAATTTTTAAAATCTGTATATTTTTAGTTATGCTTAGGGAAAAATGTCTGGAATGTTGTAATACTGGGAAGCTTTATTTTCTTCTCTGTAATTTTCTATATTTCCAAGTTTTCTACAATGAATAGAAAATACTGTAGACATCAAGAGAAGGTATCTCATTTTGTTGAGTTCGAATTAGATATTTTACAGAAGAACAGAACTTGGAAATCTAGTCTTCTAAAATAGTTGTAATTCTAGACCTGCATCATCTGATATTGGCTGTTGAATACCTGAAATTCGCTTAGTCCAAGTTTCCATATGGCGTGAATTTAAATTACACGTCATATTTTGAAGACAGTACAAACAACTGAAAATGATGTCTCAATAATTTTTATATTGATTACATGTTGAAATGATAGTATTGAATTTTTTGGATATATTGAGTTAAGCAAAATACAGTGTTGGGTCAAATAAAATTAATTTCACTTGTTTCTTTTACTTTTTAAAATACGGTCACTTTAAACATTTTAAAACGAGTGGCTTGCATTTGCTGCCCAGAGTGTGTTTCCATTAGACAGACAGTACTGCTCTAGATGGATAGAATACCTGCATACAGGCTACATGGGAATCAGATTTTCTAGGTAATGTCATCAGGGTACCTACACAGCCCAGGGAATTTCTAACTGGACACATTACCCAAAAAATATGTGAGTTAATTTTACTTAAAATTAGGGAGAAATCTCAGTAAAAAGAATCAGTGCATCCTCAGGGTCAGGAATCACTGAGTAGGGTACTTTGGGTTTGTGTTTTGTTTTTAAATCTTCCTCTACACAGTATATTATTTGCCAGTAAGTTTTGAATTTTTAAAACTACAAAGCAGACTCTAATTTCTACAGTTTGTGAAACAGATTCTGCCTACAATTTACAGGGAATTCAGAGGCAGGTGACAGATGGATGTTCGGGAGAAGTTCGTGGAGGAAGGGGTACACACATGAAGTCTGGAAGGAGGGTGAGTTTTACACAAGCAGATGGGAGAACAAGGCTCTCAGATCATCCTGCTAGTGTCCCAGCAGGGGGACACACCCTGAGCACTAACGCCTGGGGCTGAGAGCAGAAACATATTGCTCACACAGGCCTCAATTTCCTCATCTGGAAAGTAAGGATAATAATGCCCACCTCAGTGTGGTTGCTCAGGATGAAATGTGAGATTCTCTATAAGGCGCTCAGCACAACAAAGCACTCAGTTGAGTGATCATTGTCACTACTATGATTATTACTAACAAACTATTGCAGTGCTGGTTGGAGGGTGGACCAGGCTATAAAAAGATTTTAAACCCATGCAGAGGAGTTACAGAAAATTAAGTGTGCAGGGTGGACTAGAGAGGCAAGAACTGGACTCCAAGAAGTCAGTTGTGAGGCTGATGTGATGCAGGTGAGAAATGGTATCTTTCATTTCCTGGAGCTGCTGTAACAAGTTACCATAAACTGTGTGGCTAAGAAGGTCAGTAAGGCACTGCCTCATAGTTCTGGAGGCTAAAATCAAGGTATCAGCAGGGCCAGATTCCCTCCAGAGGCTTTAGGGGAGGATGGTTCCTGGCCTCTTTCAGCCACTGGTACCTCCAGCTTTGGCTTGTGGCTACATCATTTCAAACGTCGAGGCCAACACCTTCAACTCCCCCTCTGTTGTCTTCACATTATCTCCTCTTCTCTGTGCATGCGTGTGCTAAGTAGCTTCAGTCATGACCAGCTCTTTGAGAGTCCATGGACTCTAGCCCACCAGGCTCCTCTGTCCATGGGATGCTCCAGGCAAGAATACTGGAGTGGGTTGCCATGCCCTCCTCCAGGGGAGCTTCCCAACCCAAGGATCAAACCCTCATCTCTTATGCTTCCTGCATTGGCAGGCAGGTTCTTTACCACCAGCGCCACCTGGGAAGCCTCTCCATTCTGTGTCATCTCTCAGATCTCCCTCTGCCTCCCTTTCACAGGAATGCATGTCATTGCATTGAGTGCCCACCTAGATAATCCAACACCATCTCCTCATCTCAAGGGCCTTGCCTGGATCACATCTTTGCCATTTAAGGCGGTATTTACAGGTCTGTCTTTTAAAGTCAGCTACCTATCACAGGAAGGGAGTACTCAACTATAGCTATTTGGCAAGGATAATAATGCTCACATCAGTGTGGTTGTTGCTGGATGAAATGCAATACTGTCTATAAAGCGCTCAGCACAACAAAGCACTCAGTTGAGTGGTCGTTATCACTACTATCATTATTACTAACAGAAACTACAGTTGTGCTGGTTGGAGAGAGGACTCGATTATGGAAAGTTTCGAAACCCATGCAAAGGACTTAGGAAAATTAAGTGTGAGGGTGGACTAGAGAGGCAAGAACTGGACTCCAAGAAGTCAGTTTGTGAGGCTGATGTAGCTTTACTGGTACGGATTTGGCTTTAGTGGTACAACCTAGCAGAATGTAAGCCCTGAGAGTGGGACAGAAAAGGAGAGAGACTATGAGAAACTTTTTACAGGCAAAATGGATAGGCCTGTTTATGAAAGTTGAAGTTCAGTGGACACCGTCTAAAAAGAGACATCACCAACAGTAGGAAAGCACGAGGGCTTACTCTCCAGGTGATCCAAGGTTGAGGCTATTTCCCAGTGTGTTCTGCATCCCAGGCCCTGATGCCACTGGACTAGCATGGGTCCCTGCCTGGGAAACATTGACATGAATTCCCTTGTCAGGCTTTAGACCCAGTGAGGGTCCTAGAGGGAGGCAGCCACCAGCTGCAGTGTGTCAGAACAGACTGTTCACCAAACTCCTGCAAACATCACTAAACCAAGGGGAGACTGCTGTAAATTAGGAGAAAATAGGTTCTTTCAAGACAGTTACTGCCCTCGCCAGAATCTAATAGAGGATTGCTCTTCAGTACCTCCATGAGCCCAATCAGGAGGTCGATGGGTCCTGATTATCATGTGAGGCCTATTCAGCTGTAAACATGTAAAAAGAATGCACTCTAGGGAATCTGGACCTGCAAGAATGGTTGTCGTACCCCATTGCCCTGGTTTAACAAGAAACAAAGGCAATATGCGTCTGTGTTTCTCCTTTCAGGCAGGAAGACTGGAAAGGAGATTATTTCTTGATGACCTTTCCCCAATATTTATTAGACATCAGTACAGGGTTCAGTGATCTAGCAAATCAGCTTATGGTATTTTCAATGAGAAAATGATATAAATGCTCATTAAAAGTGCACGATTTGACCCAAAGGCCAGAAAATTGAGAACCAAGGTCAGCAGAGGAATTTAGACTCCCATTCTTTGCACAGGTGAGTAAACATGATGAGGACCCTATGCTTAATCAGAAACGTCTCTGGTGAGCATTATGGAGAAAGAGCAGCGCACGCGCAGTCATCCAGTCCAGTCCAGCCGCTCAGTCGTGACCGACTCTTTGCAACCCCATGAATCGCAGCACGCAAGGCCTCCCTGTCCATCACCAACCCCCACAGTTCACTCAGACTCACATCCATCGAGTCCATGATGCCATCCAGCCATCTCATCCTCTGTCATCCCCTTCTCCTCCTGCCCCAAATCCCTCCCAGCATCAGAGTCTCTTCCAATGAGTCAACTCTTCACATGAGGTGGCCAAAGTACTGGAGTTTCAGCCTCAGCATCATTCCCTCCAAAGAAATCCCAGGGCTGATCTCCTTCAGAATGTACTGGTTGGATCTCCTTGCAGTTCAAGGCACTCTCAAGAGTCTTCTCCAACACCACAGTTCAAAAGCATCAATTCTTCGGCTCTCAGCTTTCTTCACAGTCCAACTCTCACAGTCATACATGACCACAGGAAAAACCATAGCCTTGACTAGACGGACCTTTGTTTGCAAAGTAATGTCTCTGCTTTCGAATATGCTATCTAGGTTGGTCATAACTTTTCTTCCAAGGAGTAAGCATCTTTTAATTTCATGGCTGCAGTCACCATCAGCAGTGATTTTGGAGCCCACAAAAATAAAGTCTGACACTGTTTCCACTATTTCCCCCATCTATTTCCCATGAAGTTATGGGACCAGATGCCATGATCTTCGTTTTCTAAATGTTGAGCTTTAAGCCAACTTTTTCACTCTCCTCTTTCACTTTCATCAAGAGGCTTTTTAGTTTCTCTTCACTTTCTGCCATAAGGGTGGTGTCATCTGCATATCTGAGGTTATTGAGATTTCTCCCAGTAATCTTGATTCCAGCTTGTGCTTCTTTCAGTCCAGCGTTTCTCATGATGTACTCTGCATATAAGTTAAATAAGCAAGGTGACAATATACAGCCTTGAGTCTGTTGTTCCATGTCCAGTTCTAACGGTTGCTTCCTGACCTGCATAGAGGTTTCTCAAGAGGCAGGTCAGGTGGTCTGGTATTCCCATCTCTTTCAGAATTTTCCTCAGTTTATTGTGATCTACACAGTCAAAGGCTTTGGCCTAGTCAATAAAGCAGAAATTGATGTTTTTCTGGAACTCTCTTGCTTTTTCGATGATGCAGCAGATGTTGGCAATTTGATCTCTGGTCCCTCTGCCTTTTCTAAAACCAGCTTCAACATCTGGAAGTTCACGGTTCACATATTGCTGTATACTTATTGCAAAAGTGGACCTTGTCTGTCATAATCGTGAGGTTAGTAATAACAGGTTGTGGTGACGCCATGCCTCATTTCCCTCACCCCTGCCCCCACATGATCAGTGTGAATTTGTTTATTTTTGCTGTTATGTAGAAGAAAGCTCAAAATTCAGTGGACTCACCACCAAAGAGCTACCAAGTCCTGTTCTGTACAACACCCACTAAAATGTCACATGGCTTCAGAAAAACAACTCCTTTCCTTCCAGGAGTTAACAATTTAACAATCCTCAATTTCTCATTGCCTCGGCAAAAATTATTTCCATTTCATTACATTCATTTGTTACAGATGCTTACATTTGATTTCTCCAGAGACTAGGAATGAAAGACTTCAGAAAACGCTTCGACCTATATTTTCTGAATCCCTATCTTTAGCAAATCCCAGACTTCCCCCTTTACAGCCAAACACTTCATTAGTTTTGCTTTTCTCTTCTTAAGAAATGTGTAATAAATCCCAGGAATCAGGACTAATACTTAGCCAAACATTTTCATGAAATGCCCTCAGATTAATCCACTCGCCTGGGCAAACAGCAACTCCACCTACCTGCCTTTAGACACCCTAGAACCAGCCTTCACTCTAAGCATCTCCACCATTTACTCCCAATAAATCTCATCTTGACTAACAGAAACCTGTCAGTGGACAGAAGTTGTTGTTCAGTTGCTCAGCTGCGTCCAACTCTTTGCGACCCCATGGACTGCAGCATGCCAGGCCTCCCTGTCCTTCACCATCTCCTGGAGCTTGCTCAAACTCACATCCATTGAATCAGTGATGCCATCCAACCATCTCATCCTCTGTTGTCCCCTTCGCCTCCTGCCTTCAATGCTTCCCAGCACCAGGGTTTTTCCAGTGAGTCTGCTCTTCACATCAAGTGGCCAAAGAATTGGAGCTTCAGCTCCAGCATCAGTCCTTCCAATGAGTATTCAGGACTAGTTTCCTTTAGGATGGACTGGTTTGATCTCTTTGCAGTCCAAGGGACTCTCAAGAGTCTTCTCCAACACCACAATTCATCAGTTCTTTGGCACTCAGCCTTCTTTATGGTCCAACTCTCACATCCATACATGACTACCTTTGTCAGCAAAGTACCATCTGCTTTTTAATAATTCTAACCTAGATAGAACAGGCTATCTAGGTTTGTCATAGCTTTTCTTCCAAGAAGCAAGCATCTTTTAATTTCATGGCTGCAGTTACCATCCATAGTGATTTTGGAGCCCAAGAAAATTAAGTCTGTCACTGTTTCCATTGCTTCCCCATCTATTTGCCATGAAGTGATGGGACCAGATGCCATGATCTTGGTTTTTTGAATATTGAGTTTTAAGCCCGTTTCCTCAGTCTCCTCTTTGACCCTCATCAAGAGACTCTTTAGTTCCTCTCTGCTTTCTGCAAAGGGTGGTGTCATCTGCATATCTGAGGTTATTGATATTTCTCCCTGCAATCTCGATTCCAGCTTGTCCTTCATCTAGTCCAGCATTTCGCATGATGTACTCTGAATATAAGTTTAATAAGCAGGATGACAACATACAGCCTTGAAGTTATCCTTTCCCAGTTTGGAACCAGTCTGTTGTTCCATGCCTGGCTCTAACTATGCATTAGGTACAATCACTTTTCCTATGTTGCAAGTAAGAATCATGAGGCATGGAGGGATTAAGTAATTTGCCAAAGTCATACAGTTAGCAGAGTCACCCAGTCTGTTTTGAGAGGCTGGAAGCAACTGTGAGGACAGAAAGTTTCATCTCTCCCTACCTCCATGTCCCAAAAGACAGTACAGTGCTCTGGACATAGTAGGAATTTTATAAGTTATTTGTTAAAGAATTATGTTTAGAGATTTTTTTTTGTTCTTTTCTTTGAAGCTAAACTCTTCATAAGAGTTAAAAATGCTAAAACTTGTCTGTCACTTCTGAGCTTGCCTGTCACTTTTCTGAGCTGGGAAAGTAAATAGACAGTCCAGTCTGGCTGGACTGGGCATCTTACAGGCCTGGGTGAGCACCCAGAGAGCCCTGGAATCTGGAGACTAAGCAGTCTTATCGTTTTCCTAATTGTGTGTGCCAACGCCTAGCAATCCTTATGTATCTTTTCAGTCATATACACATGTAAATATTTGCCATGGTTAAACCTTGAGTGACGCACTCGCTACGGGCCCTTTCCCCAGCTTACTCTGCAGCAGTGGTACAGAGTAGGAACTCAGGGAGGTGCTGAGGCTCCAAACACCTCACAGGGCCAACCTGCAGCTTTGGGTCCGAGCTGGACATGTACAACGTGAAGGAAGGTGAAGCTGCATCGTGCGGACAGGTGTGCATTCTCAGCCCACCTGGCAGGGGGGATGATGGCTGACAAGGTTTTGTTTTTTAAAAACTATATCCAGCTTGGTGGCCCCCACCTCCCCACCTGGGAAACCATCCAGAAGCAGTTGCTACTGGGACACCTGCTGTCACGACCACCTCCCATTGTATGAAACAGGAATCCCGAAGCGCTCAGAAATGGGACGAGGTCTGGCCCTTACTCCAGAGTGGTTGCTGCCCCTTCTCTTCACCTGATTTCCTAGTGGCAGTGTTGAACTTGTCTTCTGTGGAGCATAGCTGTCACAGGGAAGCCTCTCTACATTCTGGTTTGCCTGGGTGAAGAGGCTTCAAAGTCAGGAAATCCAGGTGAGTTCCAAGGAGCCGTGTACGGCATCACCAGAGGTCCTGACACCTTGAGGGGAGCAGGGGGCAGGTACCGTCTCCTCCACTCACCTTCCATCCTCTAAGCCTCAGAGCACCCAGTCCTCCCTGGTCCAGCTACTTCTCTACTCACTCTTTACCTCCTGCACGTTTCAAACTAACAGGCTATTTACTCCCTGCTACGTTTAGAGAAACTATTCAAACTAACAGTCTATTTATTCCGCCCCCACCCCCGGGGTTTAGAGAAACCCTCAAGGGCATGTTACCTTATACTTCTCTCATGATAAATCTGTAAATATTTCTTTTTAATTTTTAATCTATGGGATTAAGAATCAGGATAACTTTGGGAAGAAAGATGGAGAAATTGAAGGAGTCACAAGGTGGAGTTTTGGGGTGCAGACAATGTTATTTCTTGCTCCAGGTGATAATTATACAAATAAGTTCATTATTATCATTTATTGAGCTGTACTTTTATGATTTGTGTGCTTATCTCTCTTTCCTATACTTCAGCCTTTAAACATTTAAGACAGTCTGAATACTATCAAAGTGGTGTACAGTAAAAAAAAATCCGTTTCCCACACTTGTCTCCCATCCCCCACTTCCTCTCCTCAGGGGAATAACCCTATTTAGGAAAGGGCTCTGGTGGTCGGCAATGCTGTTCTTCATCTCCCCCTTCAGGGCACCTGGGCCCGTTGCCCTCCTGGCATTTCCCGGCCCTCCTGTGGTTGGACAGGATTGTGTGACTAGTTCTGGCCAGTGAGTTGTAAGCGGAAGTGATGTGTGTCACTTCTGGACCAGGGCATTCAGTCTCCAGTAAAAGGTCGTCTGGACATCTCCTTTCCTCCTACCCCAGGGACGTGCTGTTTTTTGGTTAGTGTTCTCCTTCAGCTTTGTTCTCAGATGGATTATGACAAAAAGCCAATTCCCAATGGACACAGGCAAGAGGCATGAGCAAGGAATGTGTGTGATGTTGAAGCCATTGAGACGGGGGGATAGTTTGGTACTGTGCTGATTCATGGTGAGACCCCCTCTGTGTGTGCGTGTGTGTGTGCACATGCACGTGTGTGCCCTGCATGTGTGTGTCTCTCAAGAGGACACCAAGAAAAAAAAGTTGAAATAAAAATATGTGGGAAAGTATGAGTATAGTTGATGTATCTGTTAAGATATTTTCAGCTCCAGGTAAAGAAATCCAAAGTGAAAGTTGCCTACTCAATAAGACTATTGCTGATAAAATAGAGGTGTGGTGATTCCAGGATTGATTTAGCTCAGCTGCTCAACTATGTCATCAAAATTCTTCCTTTTGATGATTCTTTCCCCTCTGCCTTCCTCAGTGTTTGGGCCACCTCCTCTCTTGGTGCAAGATGGATGACAACAGCAGATTCTGGTCTCTCTTTTTCTCAATCTCTCATAATCTATCTCTCACACACACACACATACGCACAAATATCCAGATGCAAATAAGAGACGACTGAACCAAATGTTCAGATTGAAAAAGGAAACAAGCCTTCAGCATATTATGATCACTTGAGTACTTCTCTGATGGTAATTTCACAGCTCTTTTAGTAGTTTGATGTATTTATTATTGGGCTTCCCTGGTGACTCAGATGGTAAAGAATCTGCCTGCAGTGCAGGAGACCTAGGTTTGATCCCTGGGTTGGGAAGATCCCCTGGAGAAGGAAACGGCTAGAGCTTTTAACACAACACAAAGCGTTCTTTTGTTAGTAGACCACAAAATCAGGGAGGACCTGTGACAGTCAAGAATAAAGTGATAGAATAACATTTGGCTAGTCTCCTTAATTTGGACTGGTCTCCTTAACTTGAAGAAGTTAAGGAGAGTAAAACACACAGTAATCCTTTTAAAATTAATTTATCAGTTTGAAATACCTTTATCATCTTCTTAATTACCATGACCAATAATAAAGGGTCAATGACTAGCTACAGAGTAAGTGATCAATAAGAAAAGAAGTCATCATCCTAAATATTCACTAACAAGTTTCTAAGAGACCTGAATTATGCAAACTGTCTCTGTAAAAACGTCCTGTAAAAGAAAACTACAACTGCTTAGGAAATATTTAACTGATGCTTATTGCCATTAGCACATTTCCTACTGATTAGATATATAACACTGGATTTTAAAAACGTTTTTATACTTATACTTCATTAGGGTACTTTATATAATCTTATTTTTTAAGAAAATAGATCTTGGAACAGTACCATGTAGGCTGAACATCTAGTTTGTAGCCTTGGGGTTGCACAAGCATCGTTCAGTGTGAATCCCCAGTACCTGTTGTTAATGGGTTAAGGAGGCTCTGTGTCCCACAGGAAATGGAAAGAAACAAGGACAGGAGCGTTTATTAAGTGCTGCTGTATGCGCTTGTCTCATAGTTATTTATACATTATTTTATCCAACCCTGCTTTGTTGTGTTGTCATCTCCATCTTTCCAGGTGAGGGAACTGAGACATAGAAGTTATGTGACTTAAAATATGTAGGCACCAGGAGCTGGACGACAGACAGCAGACAAGAGAGTCCAGGTGACTGTGGGATTGATGTTGTACACAACTGCCTTTTAGGGGGTCACAACTCTCTGCTGTGCTTGAAAGCCTTGACATTTAGAAAATAGGTTTTCCATAAATCCACCCTTTATAAGGCAGTGTCTCAAAAAGCACCTACAGGAACAAATGGCATTTCCTGTTTTTGGAGTGGGTATATAATAAATGCTAACTGGAATTACTTACAGGAGTGAAATTAATAATGGCCTTGGATCTGATTAGGAAAATAAAATCAGAGCTTCTGTGTCCTGTGGCTATAGACTGAGCAGCCCAGCCTGGGAGCCCCACACTGACTTAGGCCAGCTTGAGAAAGAATGGTCTGCCCCTCTGTCACCAGAAAAGCATTCATTAACCAAGTAAAGTAACTTCACATAGTGCATTGTCATCTAGTGAATAAATGAGGACAGTAAACCAACAAAAGCATTTCCTGAGTGAGCCAGCCATTGTACTAGGCACCCATACTACTGAGGCTAAGATTTCTTATCTCGTGGAGCAGACATGAGCTGTGGCTATTTGTCGTCCTGCGTCGTCCAGCTCCTGGTGCCTACGCTTTTAAGTCACATAGCTTCTATGTCTCAGGTCCCTCACCTGGAAAATGGAGGTGACAACACTGCAAAGCAGGGTTACATGAAATAATGTATAAATAACCGTTGCACAAGCACATATAGTAATACTCGATGTTACAGACAAAGGTAACAACTATGGAACGGCCTCTTACAGTGGGGAAGGTGGTGACTTTTTTCCTTGCTGTTTTAACTTTTTATTTTGAAATAATTTGAGACAAAAGTCTCGCAAAAATGGTAGAGATAGCCTTGACCTTGCTTGCTCTTGACCCTGCTTCCTTTAATGTTAACGAATTTCAAACTATCATATACTATGAAAACCAGGAAGCTGACATATTCTTTTGGCGGGGCGCTATTTTTTTCTCCTTTGACCGTCCCGCATGCCATGTGGGATCTTAGTTCCCTGATTCACAACCCCCCAACCCCTCCACCCCTTTATCCCCCCCCCCGACCCCTACCTCCCCTTCCCCCCACCCCCCGCATTAAACTATTTCAGAAGATATTAATGCAGCTGTTAAATACCTCATACCCACCTCAACCAGTCCTATGGAGGAAGGGATAGGAAAGGGTAAGATGTGGGTGAATGCGTGGGGGCCAGGGGTTAAGCATGGGGACCTGGGAGTGCAGGGGGAGAAGCAGATGCCCTCAGTATCAAAATCAAAGTAAAGAGACCTCCCGCACCACCCCTACACGCCCCCTACCCCCACCTCCACCCCCCACGTTGGCCTTAAAATGAATGAAATTGTGAGCCCATTTGTATCCCAATAAAACTGGAAATACGCCTATCCAGGCCAATGCCAATTTTCTGTTACTGCCTCTGGGGCTAGCTGTCTTCCTAAGCAGACTACTCGAGATCTATTTCCAGTGAGCTTGCCACGGTGCCTAGTTCCTGTATAACATTTCTGGAATCCAAAGCAGTAATTTAGGAAACACCATAAAAAGCATCCCGAGGCTTTAACCAATGAAAGTCCTGTAATCTGACAGCTCTGCTTTACGTGGGAAATGTGGGCTGCTGCCGTTCTTAAAGCAGCTCCCCAGCAGTGTCCAGCGTCTCTATGCTCTGGCCAGGAAGGGTCTGTGCCCCTCCCCCTCTGCTGGGCCCCTGCCCAGAGGCACACAGCAAATGCAGACATTCACTGGGGGCCCTTGAAGGCCCTTTATTTATCATGTAGAAGTCCACGAGTGCCTGAGGGCTGCCCATCACTGGGCAACCATCCCCCTTCAGGCTGTTTTTCATTTCCAATTAAAAATCTCCTCACTGTGCTGAAGGTTTTCATTTCTCCATGTAAATTCTGTTTTTGCTCCCGCTTCTCTCCAAAGCCCTACCTTTTAAATGATTTGCTCCCACCACGTATGAACATGTGTTGACTTCTAACCCTCAGAATAGTCCTTGAAAATTATTTCTGTCACTTAGAGGATCCCAGAGGCATTGTGGATAGTAGAATCAACCCAGGATCTTGAGACAGAGAACCTGGTTCACGTCCTCACTTTTCCCCTCACTGCCTTCATGACCGTGGACGACTCACTCAAGCTCTTTGGAATTCTCGTCTATCAAAGTGGGTAGTTCCTCCTGTTTAGCTCACAGCTTGATTATATGGAAGAAATGGAAGGAAGTGAGAGTGGTTTATAAGCTATAAATCTGCTGTGCTAATAATAGCAAGCCTTTCTCAATGTTTATTATATGCTCGGCATGGAGTTTTGGGTGCTTATCTCATTGAATTCTCACAATAACTTCACAGGATAAATATTATTGCCATTTTACAGATGGCTATACTGAGGCACAACACTTAAGTATCTTCCAAGGCATCATACTGGTAGTAAATGGTGGCCTTAGGATTTGAACCCAGGCCATCTGGCAACAAAGCCTACCCCTTTACCACAGTGCTGAGTTACTTCCCAGTACAGTTACTATATTAACATCATGGTTAGAATGTGAGGTTAAAGATGCTTCTATCCTCACTGGGGTAAAAGGCAGTGCTATCACCACGGGCTCTCCTGCAATCCTCTCCTTCTGAACCCTTCACTGCAGAACGCTTTGTGAAGTTCACTTGGAGGAGTCAAAACTACTGGCTGCTTCAGAGGTCTTTTCTATGCCTCCCTGTGGTGTTTCAGGGGATATATCTGGCTAACAGTATATCCCGAATTGCATGCTAGTGAGGCAGGCCATAATGGAGTCCTGCTTTTCTAAGACAGATAACAAGGCAGAAACAGCTGATCACATTTATGACTGTGAAACCTCAGACTTTCTGCTGGTAACTGGGTATAGCATGGGATTCCTTGAATGTCAGTTGAGTATAGACACGTTTTTAAGGAAAAGTATTCTTCTGGATCATGAAGACCAGCTCCACAGACCCCTAGTTTGAGAAATGCCAGCGTGTGGGAAATGGCAACCCACTCCAGTATTCTTGCCTGGAGAATCCCTTGGACAGAGCACCCTATCAGGCTACAGTCCATGGGGTCACACAGAGTCCGACACAGCTGAGCAACGAAAGCACCACCACTAGAAAGAGCACCGCCAAACCTGCACCTGGGAAACCCAGGCTCTCCTGCCATCGCCTCTACCAGTCCAGGCTATTGTCAACGAGATCAGCCAGATCTGCGCTTACAGAGCCAAATGGCTGGACAAGTGGCCCGATGGGTGAGTACCCAGAGTGGGTAAGGGGTCACGGTGAGCAGCAGCTTGTCTTCCGTGCACTGTGGCCGTGAAGGACTGCCAGTGCCCTCTCTCCCCAGCTCCTGAGTTTTGAAGCCTGACGTTCATGGTGGTGGTTTAGTCACTAAGTGGTGTCTGACTCTTGTAACCCCATAGACTAGCTAGCCAGGCTTCTCCGTCCATGGGATTCTCCATGTAAGAATACTGGAATGGGTTGCCATTTCCTTCTCCAGGGGATCTTCCCAACCCAGGGATCAAACCCGGGTCTCCTGCACTGCAGGCAGATTCTTTACCAGCTGAGCCACCAAGGAAGCCATGCCTTTATGCAAAAATCTATTGACACCAAGTGTTGAAAGTGAATACAACAATGCTTAAAGCACCAGGATAACCAGACAAAAAAAGAGCTCTGGGGCCAGAGCCATGGCTAGAAAACCACCAGGCTGAGACCCTGGTCAAGGTCAAGAGTTCTCCAGCATTGTCCCACAAAGAGTTCCATCGAGTCTTCATGAGGCTCTGTGGAATTTGGGGGTGCAGGGCAGGGGGAACTCTTCCCCCATTTCAACCAGAACAGCTCTGTCTGCTCTTTCAGTGACATCCCACTGACTTGTTTTAAGAAATGCTCTCAGCGCTAATGACTGGCAGAGTGGATACTTAAGGGCACTTCCTGCTCCAACATCTGCATGTCTGCAACTCTAGTGGTCAGTGTAGATATAAAAAAGTCTTTATGGTGTGCTTTTTAAGGAAGAAATTATTCAGTGGGTCCAGAGAGCTGAAGTGAGGAGGTGTCAGCCCTCTCAAGGCAGCAACTCACTGCTCCTGGACTCGCAGTTTTGATGGTTTCAGTTTTAGCAGGCACCCCACTTGCATCTTTGCATTTCATCAAGACTGGAGCACAAAACAGAGGTTCTGTAGAGAAAGAAAAGCCTCGCTCAAAAAGAAATAGCAAGCTCCACCGGCCAGCCTGTTTCAGTCCCACTTGAGTTCTTTGAGCTTATTTAGCAGCAAATGGTAATGGTGTTACTTTTCCGGAAATGGCTCTCTAAAAGGCAATTCGTCTTGCAGTGCAGTCTCTCCACAGTAAAGCTCATCTTAGGCCTTTCACTGTCTGTGTTTTTCTTGCGGAGAAAGAGGCTGTCGTGTTCAGGAATGCACACAGCAGAGGAGCCAGAAGTGACACAATAACAGAGTTTGGGCGCCTCCCCTGAAAACGTGTGAGCGAGTTTTTGCTGTATTCAACAGTTGAAAGGATGTAGGGTGTTGACAGTCCTGGCAGACCCAACAGATAAAAACTGCTGCTTGGTTGTGGCGGGGAACCAGCGTGTGTGGTAGGAGGGTGGTTACAGACTTGTCTACCTTCATTCTTTCAGGGATAATTTAAGAGGTTCAATATTATTTTATGTTATCAAACCCCTAACCTAAGTGTGGGGGAGGGAATGGCAATGCAGAAGACATAGGTTTGATCCCCGGGTTGGGAAGATCCCCTGGAGAAGGAATGGCAACCCACTCCAGTACTCTTGCCTGGAGAATCCCACGGACAGAGGAGTCTAGCGGGCTCCAGTCCATGGGGTCACACAGAGTCCGACACAACATTTTTTAGTGACTAAACAACAGCAACAAGGAAACCAACAGGAATGTAAGAGAATAAAAATAAAGGAAAGATAAATGAAGGTAAAAGGAGAAAATCTCTTGATCACTGCCACGTGATTTAGCTTAGTAAGTTTCTCAAAGGGAAAGAGCTGGAAGGTTCGTCATAGGGAATGGTGCACCCCTGAGAGCCAGCCATCCCCTGGTGCTTCGTTTGAACAGGACTTTACATGGGAAGAGGGGGAGGAAAAAGGAAAGGGTATGTGATGTTTTCCACACCTGCCTATGCCTCTAATCCTCAGCCCTGCAAACCTGGAAACGTCAGTCAGTGTGGTTTCCAGGGGTCCCTTCACTTCCACAGCAACTTCTCTGAGAGGGAAGGTGAGCTGACTGCCTGCGTCATCTTTCAATTTGATCAGCCAGTCCCGTGTCTGGCACGAGGTGGACCCCACTCCAGCACTGAGCCGATCTTCTCTCACACTTCAGGGTCTGTGGTGGCACAGACATCTCCAGCTGCCCTGGAGGTCAAACTCGATGGTGGTGTTTTTTTCCAGAGGCACGCATACGGATCTGGTAACAGAGACATTTACAGTCACGTGCTTGATAATTTTCTGTACAGAAATACTCTCCGACAATGTGGCATGCTTTTCATCCTCAAAGCCTTTGAGACTCTGTTGTGCTTCTAAATGAGATCAGCGGCTTAACCTTTCTTTGCTTTTGATGCAAACTCATAATTATGGGCAGTCTGCAGAGCGGGAAGTTCGCCTCCCTTTTCTGTCCTCACTGGGATGACATGAAGGCAGGTCTTGTGATGAGTATGCTATTAGGGTGTCAGCACTGAAGCGCACGTGCGAGAAACATTTAGTGGCAGCTCTAACTCAACCCTCATCTCTTCTGAGTTCCTAGATGTATGTATTTTAAATGTAAACCTGAGCACAGAAGGTGCTGAGGAAAGCACCGTTATTTAGATATTCGTTGACAGGCCCCATATATTAGATGTTCTCTTGCCATTTCACACAAATTGATGTTTTGACAGGTGCCTTTTTATTTAGTTGGCAGGACTTACTTTGCTGTTTTTCTCTTCAGCCCTCTTTGAACTTCCTCTAGCAGATACAGATACCAGGCTGGTGTTGGCCAGAAGTGATAATCAACAGACAAAATGAACAAGTTCTAGAAAAGACCCTAGCCGTTCTTGTACATGCTATTTTGCGGTATTTTATTTTGTAACATGGTTTAAATTTACTTTCTTCTTTCCTCTGGGGAATTATTGATTCCTAACCTTGAAATGGAGATTCAAATAAGGACAAAGAGTCGATGAGGTTTCCCAGGTGGCACTAGTGGTCAAGAGCCTGCCCGGCAATGCAGAAGACATAGGAGATGCAGGTTCCATCCTTGGGTCGGGAGATCCCCTGGAGGAAGGCATGGCAGCCCACTCCAGAATTCTTGCCTAGAGCGTCCCAAGGACAGAGGAGCCTGGTGGGCTACAGTCCGTATAGTCGCACAGAGTTGGACATGACTGAAGCGACTTAGCACACATGCAAGGAGTTGATGACTATCCATTTCAGTAGAAGAGGGACATCCATCCTTTCTCTGATAGCTCCGTGGGCTTCAGGATGTGTTATCTAGCAGCCTCTCCAGAGAATCACAACATTCACTCTCTCTAGGATGTAATACCCTGAGGAGCACTCTTTTTTTCTTCTCATTTAAGTAGATAAAAGTCATGGAAGAATAGTTATTTTGTCAATTCTTGGTCTCCTCAATTTGTTTAAGACAAGGAGAATAGGTACATTCCATTAGTAATATCTCTGGGGACTAAAGTTTTCTAAGTTTCCTTTTGAGGGGAGCATTTAAAGAGTCTAGTGCCCCCAACCCCCACTTTTCTAAGCTTTTCTTTTGCAAGAAGAAGTTTTCTTTTGTTGTCATTTGCATTCTGCCGCTCAGGGACTTAATTTCTCTATTTGAAGCTGGACCCTGAATTCCTAAGCTAGAAGGCCCCACCTCTGCCCTCATTTGCTCCCGCCATCTTGAAGATGTTGGGATGTGGTCATGCCTGTGGAACTTGACAGGCTTCAAAGCTCTCAGAGCTTGTGAGTTTCACATGTTTCCCCCTACCAGTCGACCTCAGCCTTTGCTCAGATTCTTTTGACAGGGTGGTAGGCGCTTTGTCTGTGTTTGGTCCTTCTCCCCTGGTTAGTTCACTCAGAAGTGGGAGACGCTCTTCAGTTGAGAACATAGATAACTCCTCCCTTGGAAGCCATTATATACTGTCCTTACAAATGTCTGTCACTCTTCCCTGGGAACTGCTAATAGAAGAGTTAGAAGGAACTTAATAATATGACATTTTCTGTGTCTGGAATGAGGAAGCCACCAGAGACAGAGCTTATCTTCATAGGAATCGGTGCACAGATCATCCTGTGTGGCCCAGACCACTCTCTGTGGAGGAAGGAAGTCAGGGCTTCCTCAGCTGTGGAGACCCCCTTGGCTAAGGTCCCTCCCCTTCCCACATGCCTTGACTGAGGGACCTGGGACTATAAACGCTGGGCCGTCTCAGCCCAACTTGGGATGACTCTGAAGGGCCTTCTAGCTCCTGGACTCTCAGTAGCTGAGCCTGCCTGAGGCCTGCACCACAGTCAGTTTTTCCCTCAGCCCACAGCTGCGTCCTCCCAAGGACAGCTCCTGAGGTACATCCGACTCCCTAAACTCTGGAGAGCCCTGTCTGTGACAGAGAGTGATGTCACTGATTGGACAGAGGAAGGCCCATCGTCGTGGAATTTTGTCTTCTCTGTCATCGTCAGTTGCTAGTCTGTCATAACTAACGATTCTAACAACTCTACTGAGATAACATGGAGATGAAATTGGACTAAGAATAAGCTAATTGAAAGGAAGAAAATCTGTAGTTTTTACTCCATTAACAGTAGAGTCAATGGTATTAAATCACCAGGCATTAAATTTCATTTGCTGTTTAATCCTCACAAAAATTCTGTGAAGTGGAAATTATCCTCATTTCATTTTGTGAATGAGGAAATGTGCTTGGAGATGTGAAATAACCTGAAAATATGCGAAGGCCAAAATAGATCTGGAACTCCAGTCTATCTGACTCCAAAACTTGAATTCTCATCCTTGCCTGGAATGTCCCTCCGTCATCCCTGCTTACTCCTTTGCTGCCCATCCAAAATGCAGCTGTTCTCACCTTATAGTTAACTCAAATAATGCCTTTAAAGTATAAATTTTGAAAACTGCCTAAGAAAGATATTGTTCTCAACGCTATATTCTACTGTACTCGTGTGAGTTTATTTTATAGTTTAGGACAACATCTAATTAAGGTACCAAATGAATCTCTGCATATAACCTGAAGGTCTAATCCAGTTGAATCCTGTAAAATCCATTGAACAGACAGGATGAAACTCCTCCAGCCTTTATTCTGTCTCGGTACCACTACTGTTTCCTAGTATTAACCAGCAAGCTATATATAAGGGTCAAGCAGCATACTTGTTCTCAGAACTGTTTTATAAACACATAGCTCGGTTTTTGGACCCTTCTATCTGGCTCCCTCTTTGTCCCTTCTTTATTGACTTTCCTTCATTATTTAGGTGTTTGCTTCACCTTTTAACACACTGTGTATGTTCCTCTCAGCTGTTTTAAATCCTTTTTAGAAAGTCGGTTCCATCTTCTTTATTATTTCACGTCATCTTTTCCCTGGTCTCTTCTCCTGTGATAATGGTACCAGAGCCATAACTTCTTAATCTTCTAGAAACTGTACAGATACCTAAGTCAACATGGCAGAGGAATAATTATGTGCTTTTACTGCACATTTGCTAATATTAAGGAGGCAGTGTTACACAGAAGAGCAAGTGTAGGGCTTCAAAGATACATATATGTGATAATCCAATATATGATAAAAATGCCATTTCATTTAAGTGGAAATGAGTGTTATTTAATAATCGATGGTGATATAAATAGTTATCCAACAGAAATAAAGTAAAATTGGACTGCTGTCTTATATAAAAATTGTCAGATGACTATAAGGCGTAAATGTAGAATTTTTTTTTAATTCCACAAGAAAATCTGAGAAGCATCATGTAAACAAGGCTGGAGAAATAGACATACAAAATAAAAAATAGATATTTTATTTCATATAGATTTAAAGCTATTTTATAGCTAGAAAACATAAGGTCAGTAACAAATGATAAGCTTAGGAGACTACTTGCAATGCACAAAATGTTGTGGGAGTTAATTATACTCTGCAAAAATCTCTTTAAAATTGGAAGAAAGAGACAACAACAATCAACTAAAAAGGATTCAAACAGATCATTCATAGAGGGCAAGTTCAAATAGTCAACAACGTATGGAAAGGTCAAATTCACTAACCATTGAGAAGAGGCAAATGAAAGTAATAATAAGGTACATTTTACACTCAACAGAATGGCACATATTTTTAAGTATTATAACACCTATTGCTGGCAAAAATTCTGATAGAAGAGTGAATTGTTTCAGCTTTTGGGGAAATCAGTCTGACAGCATCTATTATGTTTCAGTATACACAAGCACCTGTTTTGAATATTTATGGGGAAAAAATAGAAAACCTCATATTTAATGAAAAAACATTGAAAGCACTCCCTTTGAAATTAAAAAAGGACAAACAAGGATTTTTGATAATACTTCTCTAGTTGAACATTATATAATAGGTGCTAGCCAGAATAGTGAGACAGGTAAAATAAGAGAAAGTTTTAAGAACTGTTGGAGAAGACTGTCAATTTGTGGATAAAAAATTGTATGTCTAAAAAATTTGAAAGAATCCTCAGAGAAATTACAAGAATTAGAGTTTAGCAAGTTTTCTTGATACAAAATTAATATATACAATCATATTTCTGAACATTAGCTATCAAATAGTTTAAGAATAAATAATTTTTTAAATTTATAATAATATCAAAGATACTAGATGTCAAGGAAATATCTATCAGAAAATATGCAGGCTATTATGGAGAAAACTAAATTTTTTGAACAAACTTAAAAAACTGCATATGTAGAGGGGCATGCTCTTTTCACGGTATGTAATACTCATGCCATTTCTTCCCAGTTTAATAGTTTTGGTGTGATTTTAGTCAAAATTCCAACAAATTTTTTTTCATAGAACTTGGCAAGTTGATTCTAAAATTTATATAAAAAGTACAAAAGGCCAAGAATAGTTAAAACCCTCTTGAAGAATAACAAGGTGAGTGGCTAGTTTTTCCAGATGTACAAGTTTTTATAAACCTATATTAACCAAGAGAGTATAGATAGTGTTGACATGTTATTGCTGTTCATTTGTTCAGTCGTGTTTTTGTGGACTGTAGCCCACCAGGCTCCTTGTCCATGGAATTTCCTAGGCAAGAACACTGGAGTGGGTTGCCATTCCCTTCTCCAGAGGATCTTCCTGACCCAGGGACTGAATTTGTGTCTCTTGCATCACCTGCGTTGGCAAGCAGATTCTCTACCACTGTGCCACAGGGAAAGCTTCAATATGGGCATGTGTGTGTGTATATGCGCACGCGCGCATGCATGCTCAGTTGCTGAGTTGTGTCCAACTCTTTGCAATCCTGTGGACAGTAGCCTTCTAGGCTCCTCTGTCCATGGGATTTTCCAGGCAAGAATACTGGAATAGGTGTGAAGTTGCTCAGTCGTGTCTGACTCTGCGATCCTATGGACTGTAGCCTACCAGGCTCCTCCATCCACAGAATTTTCCAGGCAAGAGTACTGGAGTGGGTTGCCATTTCCTTCTCCAGGAGCTCTTCCCAACCCAGGGATCGAACCCAGATCTTCCGCATTGCAGGCAGACACTTTACCATCTGAGCTAATAAACAGACTAATGAAATAGAATAGAGTCTAGAAATAGAAGCATGCACTAGAATTCACTATCAAGTTACAGTTTCTCTCAAAAGAAGAATTATTACTTGCCCAGAGAGATGTGGCTTTGTTTAAAACTCAAGGGTCCTCCGCTGAAGTTCTCCTAACAGATATTCTGAAGAATCCATACAATGTATTTTCCGGCACTAGCATTTTGAGCACCTTGGATCTTCTGGAAATAAGGCCCAAAGGGGAAACTATCTGGACCAATTCCTTGATAAGGTGGAAAGATTTGTTCTGGGCCCCAGTTCAAAGCTAGCAGCTTTTCTAGCCACCCAATAAGTGAGCAGCACAACACATTTGCATCAGCTAGGAATTGTATCAGGGACAACTAGTTATGTTCAATCATAACAGTTTAACCATATGGGGGGGGCGGTGTTATTTTTGTCAGAGTAAGAAGTATGGAGGTAGACAGCCCAGGGGTGGTGGTGTTATTTTCGTCAGAGTAAGAAGTATGGAGGTAGACAGCCCAGGGGTGGTGCAGCAACTATCCAGTAACAGCAGTGTTTCAGGATCCTTCTGTCTTTTGGCTCCGCTGTCCTCTACTTGCAACATATGCCTCAGGCTCATGGTCACAGGTTGGCTCCCATCACTCCAGATAGGAAGAGGTAGGGAAACAGAGGTGGTACATTTCCCAGAAATCTACTAGCCGGTTAGCCATACTCTAATACGTGGTGACTCTTAGCTACAAGGGAATCTGAATATTTTTCAGTGGACACATTGCTGCTGCTGCTAAGTTGCTTCAGTCGTGTCCGACTCTGTGCGACCCTATAGACAGCAGCCCACCAGGCTCCACTGTCCCTGGGACTCTCCAGGCAAGAACACTGGAGTGGGTTGCCATTTCGTTCTCCAATGCATGAAAGTGGAAAGTGAAAGTGAAGTCACTCAGTAAGTGTCTGACTCTTCGCAACCCCATGGACTGCAGCCTACCAGGCTCCTCTACTCAAACAGAATTAGAGTGCCCTCAAAAAAAGAGAAATCCATATTTGTAGAGAATTAGTAATATTTGCCTCAGCATCTGGATGTGGTGCATGCGATTTCTAAAATTTTAAGAAGGCCTATAAAGCCTTGGGGCTTTCCGGGTGGCTCAGATGGTAAAGAACCCACCTGCTACAGTGCAGGAGACCTGGGTTCAATCTCTGGGTGGGGAAGATCCTCTGGAGGAGGGCATGGCAACCCACTCCAGGATTCTCGCCTGGAAAATTCCATGGACAGAGGAGCCTGGCGGACTATAGTCTATGGGGTTGCAAAGAGTAGGACACGACGGAGTGACTCAGCACTTAAAGCCTTTCTTATGCTTCTCTTTCTTAGTGGCAAGAAGTGCAATGGACAGTTGCTTGTCTTTTCTTTTGTAGGAAAATTTCCCAGCATTCCCCAGTTCCCCAGTGTGCTCATTCACTCATGTTCGCTCACTCTCTCTCTCTACCCTCCTCTCCCTGCCCTCCAGCACACCTGCAAACTCATGGAACTGTAACAGGATAACAAGCCCCATAACTCCATGTGATTTAGTCTATCCGTTTGACACACAGAACATACCAAGGCACCTAGACTACATGTTACTTCCTGTTTCCAACTTTATCCATATGATGTCATTATTATCATGAGCCAGCTCCACGGTCTGTGGACTGAATCTGATACAAACCCAGAGTACTGGCATAACCTTGAGGCCCCATGGTGAAACACATTGCTGACTCTGACAAATGAAAGCGAATCCCTTACGCTGTCCCTTACTAGAGGGAGAGAGGGAAGAAGCAAAGGGTACTCAATGGGGATTTAAGGGTAATCTGAGCAAGCCAGCTTACACTGCAAAGGTTGGCCTAGGTTAAAAACTAGTGAGAATGACTGTTCGGGTTTGGATGAAATTATCTTAACTTGGCTTTATTATTTTGCAGAAATACAAAAAAGAACAAAATTTAAAAGTTTCCAAAAAGTTTGATAGTCTCAGTAGACTCCATGGATAAGGATTTTGATCTACCATTTGTGCTGTTTTGCTCTTGTAGAGGCATGGAAGAACACATTAGTATTCAAGGGTCGATTTCCACACAATGTAAGGAGATTCTTATGGTTCACAGTTACATACTCCTGCATGCTACTTTTGCATTAGGTAATTGGGTCTTCTCATGAGTTCAGTCCAGCATCCCCTGCATGGCCTACATGAATCTAAGTCTTCCCCCTAAAATTGTCCTTATTTCCCCAATCAGTGCTCTGATTTAAGACTAACTAAGGGTGTGGCTCTAACTCTTTTTCATGCAGAAAGCTTCAGGATCAAACCATACATTTGATATTTGGCTCTCTGCACACTTCAGTAGCTAGTGATAAATTCTTCTGACAAAGCCATGGAAGCCTCTGGTTTTCAGTGTGTGCTTTGAAGTGAGAATTTGTAAATTTGAGCGTGTCTTTCTTTTTATTTAACCTGTCAGTTATCATTAGAAGGTGCCACCACCTCATCCCATAGTCCTTGAGTTCCCTGTAACTTTCATATTCAGTAGCATTGACCTCTCAGTTCCCTTGAAACTTTGCCTTCAGTGGAAATTCAGTGTAGGTGTACCTAGGTGATGATTTGATTAAACACCTCACTAGATCATGACCAGAATCTTTAAGAATATGAGCTGGATTTTTGTTGCCCTCAATTTCAAAGCCAGATAACACTTCCATATTTCTGCATACATCCCATATTTCTCTGGAACATTCATAGCTCTTAGTTGCAAAGACTAGAATCCAGCTCCATCTGACTGAATCATAAAATTAATTTACTGAAGGATAGTGGGTGGCTCACAGAATCTCTAGAAAGGTTAAAGAGTCAGATTTGCAGTGAGGCAGCCAGGAAATGCACTGTTGAGCAGGAACAGGATCACTTGCATAGTCAATAAACTAATTGGGCTGTGGGCTCTACTAACCCTCTAGGACCGCTGCACTAGGACTTGTCTTTCTGTCACCTCTGACCCTGAGAGACAATGCAGAGTTTCTTACAGCTCCCCCAACTTCTGACTTCATCTCAGAAGTGGATGCTATGACTCATACTTAATTCTCACAGGGGAGACTGGGAAAGCAAGTATCTGATATTTCGACTTCTATAGCGAAAGGTGTTGGAGAAGGCGATGGCACCCCGCTCCAGTACTCTTGCCTGGAAAATCCCATGGATGGAGGAGCCTGGTAGGCTGCAGTCCACGGTGTTGCCAAGAGTCAGACACGACTGATTGACTTCCCTTTCAATTTTCACTTTCATGCATTGGAGAAGGAAATGGCAACCCACTCCAGTGTTCTTGCCTGGAGAATCCCAGGGACAGAGGAGACTGGTGGGCTGCCGTCTATGGGGTCACACAGAGTCGGACACGACTGACGCGACTTAGCAGCAGCAGCAGCAGCGAAAGGTGTGTTCTGCCTTTCATTAACACAAGAAAAGACAATCCAAACATGAGACAAGGTTTCAGACATTGAACAGATGAAAAACTGATGTTCCCATTACCTTTTAATAAACCAGAAGAAGGAGAAATAGACCTCTTTCCCTTTGTCTCCAGTAGGGAGACAAGACCACACAGAGCAAGAAGACAAATATGGCACAGATGCTGGAGGTCACTGAGACACTTTCATGATGGCCTGTTTCCTGGGTCTCAGGTTGAATTACAACATTTTGATGTCTCCCCCTATTAGTGTCAACTGCCAAGTCACCCCTTCTCTTCACCAGGGATTTGTCCTAACCCAAGAGCTTACTTGGCCGCTTTCATCCCTTTGGGTTCCATCTATTAACTATTAATGCTTGGTCATCATTTAAAACGAATTTTTTCCAATAGAAAAAAAGTACTTGCCTGCTAAGTAAATCTCACAAAAAGGGCAGGTAAATTGGGAAGGCCCCATTCTGGCCTTTTCTAGGTGGTCAGATATGGCAGCATATGCCCTCTTCTCTGGTTGAGCGGAAGCAACAACAGTGTACTCAGTCTCATTAAATTTCAGGCCTAACAGCAAATAACAGTGCACGCTCCAAATGGGCTGCTTAATCTTGTCAGTGTAGCAAGAGCCTTGGCAACTTTCTTTTTAATCTCAGCACTCTAAAGCTATTTATATACTGGCATTGGAAAACATATTATTTGCAGAAATGCCTCCGGATCCTATGTGATTTATACGGGGACAGAAGATGTTTTCAAAGAACCATATTTCTCTAGTATTTTTTGCGACAAAGACTGTACAGCAATGATCTGCCAGGTTGTGTGGGTGTAAAAACAGCCTCCATTAACTAATCTTTAGTTCTACTTTGCCTGTTTAAATATCTATTCAAGTTTTCCAGTCTGCCCATATTTAGATTTTGGAATTCAGTCATGATTAATTTGCAAGCTTTAAGAATACAATAGAGCGCTGAGGAGTCCCTTTCTCAATCCTCTCCTCCTCTCCATTGGGTTTTACTGGAATCATGCCAGAGTCAGTGCACTTTGGAACGCTTTACTTTAGCTAATCTGGAAATATACCAATTATAGGGATAAGAATGTAAGTCTCTTGCTTCTCTTCCACAGGTTTCTGTGTTAGTTCAGGTCCTTCTAGAAGCAGATGCAAAGACAAGATTAGACATGCAAGAAGCTTGTCAAGGGAAATGCCAGTGAGAGAAAATGTAGGTGGGGGGAAGCTGAAGGAGGTGACAGGAGCTGGGAATGATGCGAGGAAAGTGGGAAGGGGAAGCTGGATAGGCAACTTAGCTAACCCCACAGGTTCAAGAACGTTCCCGCCAGCCTGATGAACAGCCTTTGAGCTGAAGTCCCCATCAGAGGCGTCCGCCCCCCACCCCACCTTACATAAGCAGCCCCTGCACACTCAGACGTTGGCCAGGAGCAGCCTGCCGGGTGCTGGGAGCAGGGGTTTCCCATGTCACACACTCCTGGCAGCAGACCTGGGCGGTGCATCTTCCTGGCTGTGATAGCTGCCGTGGTTTTCTTAACAAGAGTAAAAGGTGGTAGCTTTTAAATTATTCTCTTTAAAGCTCCAGTGTCCTAAAGTGGGCTATCAGTCTACACAGGGAGGGACCAGAAGTCAGGAACCACTTAGAGGCCCCAGGCCTTCTCCACCCAGGAGGCTGTCTACTCTTGTAAGCATTGATTAGAATTCCTTAGGAGGAAAGTGACTCCAGTGCTTCCTGTGCGGTGTGCCTGCTCAGTCGCTCAGTCTTGTCCAACTGTTTGCACCCCATGGACTCCGGCAGTACCCCGCCAGACTCCTTTGTCCATGGAATTTTCCAGGCAAGAGTACTAGAGAGGGTTCCCCTTCCCTACTCCAGGGATCAAACCTGAGTCTCTTGTGTCTCCTGCACTGCAGGCAGACTCTTTACCACTAGCGCCACCTGGAAGCCTCCACTGCTTTTTGTGCGCTGTGCTTAGTCGCTCAGCCGTGTCCGACTCTGCGACCCCATGGACGGTAGCCCACCAGGCTTCTCTGTCCATGGAGATTCTTCAGGCAAGAATACTGGAGTGGGTTGCCATTCCCTCCTCCAGGGGAATCTTCTCAACCCAAGGATCAAACCCAGGTCTCCCACATTGCAAGTGGATTCTTTACCATCAGAGCCACCAGGCAATTCTAAACAGTTTCAAAACAGTTCAGGGAATGCTACTGGTGGGGAGGTTCCCCTTTGAGCCCAAACGCTTGATTTGTGGATCACTGAAGGAAAGGAAAGATCATCTCTCCTTAATACTTAATTCCCCAGACCGTGTTCTTCTGCACATTGACCTTTGTTTGCTGTTCCTTGTACCTGCAATGCCTTTCCCTCTCTTTCTACTTAGAAAATCCTTCATCTGTCATGGCCTGTATCAACTGCCATCTCCTCTCTGAAGTTTTCCCCAACTTCCTGAGGCACAGAAAGCCCTTCCTACCACTGTGTTCCCATGATGCTTTGTGTCTTGATTACAATATTTGTTACATTTTATAATAATTTATTTATATGATTGTGTCCTCCACATGGTAAAGTTTTTATATTTTACTCTTTCACTGAAGAGGGAAACATTGCCTTTTTCCATAAATTTACTGATAAATTTTCTTGTTTTACAACCGTGACTAAAACCTCTAACTGCTTAAGAGAAAGTCATCTACCTTCTTAATACTTTTGAATTTCCACTTTATGTTTTTAGAAGGAATGAAACCCTGACCAAAGCAAAACAAACAAAAAAAGAAACTTGGCATTACGGACTTCCCTGGTGGTCCAGTGGCTAAGATTCCATGCTCCCAGTGCAGGGGGTCTGGGTTCAATTTCTGCTTAGGGAACTAGATACCACGTTCTGCAACAAATATCCCATGTGCCACAATTAAGATCTGGTGCAGCCAAATTTAAAAAAATTTTTAAACCTTGGCAACCAAAAGGTGGCTCTAAACAGATCATCAATATTAGATCATTTGTATTACAACTTCGTGGAACTATAAAAAGCAAACATAAAAAGAAAAACTTATCTATGACTAATTTATCTACTTATTCCACAAACACTGACTGAGAACCTACTGTGTGCCAGGCAGTGCTGCAGGTACTAGCACAGCTAAAGACGATGATGTAAATAAACAGAGTGAAGTGGTGGGAGTGACCGAGAGGCTACACCAGGTAGGTGATCAGGAGAGGGGCTTCCTCTGATCTATTAGGACCTAGAGTGAAAGTGAAGTTGCTCAGTCATGTCCGACTCTTTCGGACCCCATGGACTGTAGCCCACCAAGCTCCTCCATCCATGGAATTTTCCAGGCAAGAGTACTGGAGTGGGTTGCCATTTCCTTCTCCAGGGGATCTTCCTGACCCGGGGATCAAACCCAGGTCTCCTGCATTGCAGGCAGGGGCATTTACTGTCTGAGCCACTAGGGAAGCCAAGGACCTAGAGGGACATGGACAACGGCAGGGGGATGACACGCCCTGCAGAGACAACAGTGGGTGTAAAGGGCCCGAGATGGAAACCCGCCAAAGCCAGGGTGATGAGATCTTGGTGAGCCAGGCAATTCGTGATGGGAGAGAAGGGGTCAGAGAGGCCAGCCAGAGGGAGGTAGGCAGGTAGGCAGGGTCTTGAAGAACAATATGCATATTTTGAATTTTTTCTTATGTGGGACAGGATGTCACTAAAGGATTGTAAGCAGGCAAACAATATAATCTGATTTATATTTTTA
The DNA here is from genome assembly GCF_032405125.1 of Capricornis sumatraensis. Classification (NCBI taxonomy): domain Eukaryota; kingdom Metazoa; phylum Chordata; class Mammalia; order Artiodactyla; family Bovidae; genus Capricornis; species Capricornis sumatraensis. Next base: position 44,712,509 of record NC_091090.1, read on the forward strand.
AAAGATCACTATGGATATAGTGTATAAAATGGATTGTAAGAGGTCAGTCTTAATGGGTTAAGACTAGTGAGCAGTCATTGGAGAAGCCAAGAAGGGCTAACAGAGATTTGGACGAGGGGGCGGCTGAGGAAAGCAGGGTTAAAATGTGCAAATGAACGCTGTATATGGACTTGAGCACATGTGTGTGCCCTTACATAGACACAGAAAAATACACATTGTAATGAAAGCAAGGAAAAAATTAATTCTGTGACCTTGGACCTCTGCAATAGCATCCCAGTTATGCTCATTCAGGAAACAATTAAATGTGGCTTGTAAATCCACTTCTACCCATGCCCTTTACTTTCCCTTCCCCAGTTTACAGGAAGTGATTAAACTAAAGAGACATGGGAATTTCTGGAAGGGCCTGGAAGGACATAGCTCATAGAAACAGCAAGTCTGCTTTGTAAGGCTGCTTTTCTTCTTTATTGTCCAAGTCCGCATCCACGAATTAGAGGGGATATATAGTCGTGTCCCCTGGGCAAATGCACTCATTAGAATGTTCTGACTGAATTAATGAGGAGGCGGGGGGTTGAGTGTTTAATTAGTTGACCATCTGTTCCGCTAAACCATCTCTTACCTTGACGGAGCCCAGTTTCTTAAGCGAGCTCCCTCTCTCCAGCGTAGACCTCCCACATCTTTCACCACAGTGCTGCGGAGCCGGGGAGCTGACAGACGCCCCTAACTGCCTGCACCCTGCTGGAAATCACCAGAAGTGCTCCATCAGCTGAAGGAGGGGGTCAGCTCCTCCCACGCAGGCCGGCCCCTCTGCGTCTCTTGCATCTTAGCTCAGGGCCCTGCCCCTTGCTTGACCAAAACTGAGGGGAGAGGACCTGCTGTTCCCAACTGGTGCCTTTGCTCCTGCTCTCCCCTTGGTCTGTGCAGCAAGCCTCTCCTTACATGTGTATTCATGGAGCCTGAGTGCAGGCCTCACCCTCAACAAAGCCTCCTGGCACATCCTTCCTTGTTGCCCTTTTGTGCCCTCAGTTCAGTTCAGTTGAGTTCAGTCGCTCAGTTGTGTCTGACTCTTTGCGACCCTCGTGGTTCTTAAAGTCTGGTCCAAGGAACCCTGGAAGGGAGAGAGTTGCCTACATTATCATGGGGAGTCCACAAGGTCAAAACTACGTTTTTTTCTTTTTTCTTTAATATAAATTTATTTATTTTAATTGGAGGCTAATTACTTTACAGTATTGTAGTGTAGTGGTTTTGCCATACATTGACATGAATCTGCTGTGGGTGTACATCTTTTTTTTTTTCATAATAATACCAGTATGTTAATTGCCTTTTCCACTGTGTTGATATTGGTGATGATAGTGCAAAAGCAATGGTAAGTAAAACCACCACTGGCATCTTAACATAAAGCAGTGACACCAAGTTACACCGGTCATCATTGTAATTCTCCATCTTCACCACCAAACACTGCCAACAACACAGTAAGTTGTGCTTACTGTCCTTGACGAGTCAGTAAAAAATACTGATTTTATTAAATCTTAGCCATTGCATACACAACTTTTTAACATTCTATATGATGAAATGAGAAGTGCAACTAAAACATTTCAGCTGCAGATTGACTTACAAGGATTGTAACAAGAAAAAGCACCTTTGTTTGAATTGCAAGCTGAGCTAGCCAGCTTTTTAGTTTAGGTTTTTTTTTTTTTCATAGAACACCACTTTTATTTGAAAGAATGACTGACAGACAAACTAGGATTATCAGACTCGGGTATCTGACAGATATTTTCTAATGTCTAACAAGGGAGCCTGTTACTTCAAGGAAAACAACTGAAAGTGCTTTTTGCCAATGATAAAATTCATGCTTTCCAGCAAAATTCTGAAGTTTTGGAAAGCATGTATCTGCCAGTGATAAGAGCTTGACAGCTTCCTGGTACTTATAGACTTTTCTGATGAAATTCGTGGAATTACTAAAGAATTATGTTTTATGAATATATTGTATAATAAAATGTGTTAGCATTTGGAAGATCTGCATGACCAAGTGAACCAATATTTTTCAAATGACCAATGCAAGATGTTACAAAGTCATGTGTGGGTGAAATCTATTCACAGTTCAAGATAACCAAATGCATTTTAATGTAACAAAGTAAGAATGTCTTTTGTTATCACCCAAATGGATCTGTAGAATAAATGCAATATCAGTCAAAATCCCACTAGGCTTTATTTTTGTAAAACTTGACTGACTCTAAAATTTACATGGAAATGCAAGGCAACTAGAGTAGCCAAAGCAATTTTAAAAAGAAAGAGTTGAAGAGCTTTCTACTTGATTTCAAGACTTATGATTAAGCTATAATAATGAAGATAGTGTGGTATAAAGAGAGACAAAAAGATCAATGGAACAGAACAGAAGCTCTAGAAATAATTCTATACATCTGTGGCCAAAAATATTTTTTAACAAAGATTCCAAGGTAATACAATGGGGGTAAAGATAATCTTTTCAGTAAATGATTTTGGAACAATTGGATAGTCATTAAAAAAAAGAAAAGAACCTCAATCTTTATCTCATAATATATACAAAAATTAACTCAAACTTAATTTGAATACATATCCTTGTCTTAAATGTAAGAATCAACATCACAAAACTTCTAAAGGAATACATAGAAGAATTTAGCAACTCTGGGCTTGGCAAAGATTTTTTAAATAAGATGTAGAAAAGCACAAACTGTTAAAGTCAATAATCCAAAGTTAAAGTTTTTGCTTTTCAAAATGCCATGAAAATGAAAGAGCAAGCCATAGATTAGGGGAAAACATTTGCAAAACATATTTGAAAAGACTGATTTCTAGAATTTATAAATATATAAATAGCTATATAAATAGCTCTTACAGCAATAAGAAGACAAGTTACCTAATAAAAAACTGACAAACGGTTTGTACAGACATATTACTGAAAAAGATCTACAAAAGAAAATAAATGAAAAGGTGTTCAACATAATCATTATGAAAATGAAAATTGAAATCACAGTGCTATCATACATCTGGTAGAATGGCTAAAGTTAAAAAGACTGCCAATACCAAGTATTAGAGGGTATATAAAACATTGAAACTTCATAAGTTGTTAATGGGAGTGGTAAATGGTGTAGCAGCTGTGGAAAACAGCTTGACAATTTTATAAAAAGCTGTACATATACTGTACGAACCAGGCATCTTACTCCTAGGTATGTTCACTAAAGAAATGAAAATATAGTTTCACACAAAGAGTTGAACAAGAAGATTCCTAGCAGAGTTATTTATAATAGCCAAAACCTTGGAGGGGGAGAAATAAATCTCCATCAGCAGGGGAAAGGATAAACAATGTGTGTCATTTTCAAACAATGGAATATTACATAGCAACAAAAAGGAACAAACTACTGATTCACACTACAGCATGGATACACTTCAACATAATTATGCCGAACAAAAAAGACTAAACAAAAAAGACTATGTACTTTCTAGTCCCACTCAGATACACATTTAGACCTGTACTGTCAAATGTCATAGCCACAAACCATATATGTCTGCTGAGCACATGAAGTATTAGTAGTTCAAACTGTGAGGCTCTCTATATATGAAATACATACCAGATTTTGAAGACTTCACGTGAAAAAAAACAATATAAAGTATCTTAGTCTGTTTGTGCTATTGTAACAAAAATACAATAGCCTGCTGCTGCTGCTAAGTTGCTTCAGTCGTGTCCAACTCTGTGCGACCCCATAGACGGCAGCCCACCAGGCTCCACTGTCCCTGGGATTCTCCAGGCAAGAAGACTGGAGTGGGTTGCCATTTCCTTCTCCAATGCATGAAAGTGAAAAGCGAAAGTGAAGTTGATCAGTCATGTCAGACTCTTAGCGACCCCATGGACTGCAGCCTACCAGGCTCCTCGGTCCATGGGATTTTCCAGGCAAGAGTACTGGAGTGGGGTGCCATCCTAGGTGGCTTATAAACAACAGAAATTTATTTCTCACAGTTCTGGAGGCTGGGAAGTCCAGGATGAAGGTGCCTGCAGGTTCAATGTCTGGTAAAGCCCTGCTTCACAGATGGCCATCTCCTTCCTGTGCCCTCACATGGTGAAAAGGACAATGAGCTCTCTGGGGTCTCTTAAAGGGCCTTAATCCTGTTCATGAGGGCTCCACTCTCATGATGTAAGACCTCCCAAAGGTGCCAGCTTCAGATACCATCACACTGGGGATTAGGTTTCACCATATGAGTTTTGGAAGGAACACACACACACAGTCTTTGACAAGACCTCAGTGATTTTATGTCGATTACCTGACAAGATGGTAATATTTTGATATACTATGTTAAATATGCTACTAGAAAATATTCAGTTGTATATGTGGCTCACATTTTTCTGTTTGATTTTTAATCGCTAAGTTGTTTCCAACTCTTTGAGACCCCATGAACTATAGCTCATCAGGTTTCTCTGTCCATGGGATTTCCCAGGCAAAACTACTGGAGTAGGTTGCCATTCCCTTCTCCAGATCATCTTCCTGACCCAGGGATTGAATCCCTGTCTCCTTCATTGCAGGTGGATTCTATGAATCTGGACACATCCACCTAGGGATGCTAGTTGGGAAGATCCCCTGAAGAAGGAAATGGCAACCTTCTCAGTATTCTTGCCTGGAACATTCTAAGGACAGAGGAGCCTGGTGGGCTACAGTTCACGGGGTCAGAAAGAATCAGACATGACTGAGCAACTGAACACATACAGCAGATTTTTTAAATCAGTCAGAAAGCAGATTAAATACGTATATTTCTGAATTCGTTTCTATATAGCCCTGTCAGTTGAGCATTAGGAAAAGTCTCTGAGCTAGACACAAAGAAGTAATTTTTTTATCCGCAGGAAGTAATCAGCAACCTGCCTTGGGTGTTTCATGAGGATAACATTGACTCCACTCTTCCTATTTTAAAAGCTGTATTCTTAGGATCCAGAAAGAAGACAGAAATCACACGAGTTATTTTAACAGAGAAAATGCAATGGAAAGCATTACTAGCCAGATACTGGAGAACCAAAAAGCAAAAAGAGTCAGGTATCATCGCAATGGCCCCCACAGGACTCAGCAACTAACCCTGGGACTGACTGAGGAGTTAAAGAAAAAGGTCAGAATGATTTAAACCCAGAAGCTTGCAGAGTGTGTCCCTCAGACTAGAATTCAGATCTTGGAGGAGGGGTAGCTGTTGAGATAACGCAAAACTTTAGGAGAGGGTCCACAGGGAGCTGCAACCCAGACCCGTGAAGGAAGGAGGGGGGATTCCCTGTTGACAGAGGTCATGTCTCCAAAAGTGCATGATGAGGCTGATTCGCCAAGGTTTAGAAAACCAGTAAACTAGAATCATCTGGATTCAATTGCTGCTTCTGGAAGGAGCCGCTGCTGTGGGGGTGAAGTAGGGTTGCAACGGTGACCCTGACAGAAGCAGGAACCAAACAGGACGGGGAGCATCTCCTCTTCCTCCCCAGCCTCATCGTCTCCCTCTATTGCCTACTGGCAGAGTCTAAGGGAGCCAGCCAGTAAAGGACAAAGCGGTTTGTAGATCACAGCATCACAAAGCAGAAACAGTTCACAGAGAGTAAACTGGTGGTTGCCAGAGCAGTGGAGGTGGGCGTGGAAGGCTGGGCAAAAGAGGTGGAGAGGATTAAGAGATGCAAACTCCCAAATATACAGCATAAGGAATATAGTCGATAACACTACAGTGATTTTGTACAGTGACAGATTGCTACTGGACTTGTCACAGTGAGCATTTTATAATGTACTCTTGTGTCACTGTTGTACTTTGTTGCACATAGAAAACTAATACATCAACTACACTTCAATAAAAGAATGGAAGCGTGAGTTTAAAGCTTAGACAGTAGCTTAATAACACAATGCTGCTGCTAAGTCACTTCAGTCGTGTCCAACTCTGTGCGACCCCATAGATGGCAGCCCACCAGGCTCCTCCGTCCCTGGGATTCTCCAGGCAAGAACACTGGAGTGGGTTGCCATTTCCTTCTCCAAAGCATGAAAGTGAAAAGTGAAAGTGAAGTCGCTCATTCATGTCCGACCCTCAGCGACCCCATGGACTGCAGCTTTCCAGGCTCCTCCATCCATGGGATTTTCCAGGCAAGAGTACTGGAGTGGGGTGCCATTGCCTTCTCCGTAATAACACAATAGTAGCAATTAAATTCTGTTTTTCTCAAAATAATTCCTATTAGAGTGGAATTCATAAATATACATATATATGAGATATAGTCACATTTATTTCTTGGCTGTGTCCCTCCCTCCTGTCATGTGTATCCCCATAAAAATGACCCTTTTATGTTTATCCTCAAATCATTTGGAATGTCACTCATGAAACACATTTGTCAAATTAGCTATTAATTAAATGAAAACAGAAGACTTGTATACTATTGGATTCAAAATTTTAAGCTTCTCAGGGTGAAATCTTATCTAGGAAATTGACAAAGGCATGGGTTACTTATTCAGAAGTAACTTTAAGATGTTCAGTCTTTGGGTCCAAATTTAATGGTAGCTAGAAATGATGACTGTTGTGGGCCATGATGTAAGATATAATAGATTAATTCTGAAATGATTTTTTATTAATATATGAGAAGAGATGCCACTATAGATGCCACTAAGAATTCCACTATTCCATGAGTTCTATGGAGGAGGGCATAGCCACCCACTCCAGTATTCTTGCCTGGAGAATGCTATGGACAGAGGAGCATTGTGGGCTACAGTCCACAGGGTCATGAAGAGTCAGACCCGACTGAAGCGACTTTGCACACACGCATACGAGTTCTATGTAAAGGAATAAGGGAAAAGAAACTCATAGGGTCTACACATTGTTGATTTGATTGACTTCAAAATAAAAAGCTCCAAAGGTTTAAAAATACAAGATAGGGCCTTTTCCTTTTCTTAATACTCAATAAGAACATTAGACTGCATTTCAAATCGAAATGCAAAAATAGCAAAACTTTATAAAGTCATCATTTACTTAATGTGAGAGAGTCACACCCAGCAAAAAGCTTCCTAAAAGTCCAACAAAGTCCCGCCAGTAAAGGGTTTCTCTGTGGGGAGACCCGGTTTAGCGGGTCCCCAGATCTCAGCCCTTTAAGCCCAACCTGACATCTTTATTTTAGGATATGGATTCCTGCTTTACCCCATTTCCACCTCAAAATTCTGAACAGTAGGGGATGGCGAGGCAGGAGGGAGAGAGAAAGGAAGCAAGGAGATCCAAATTCAGAAACGTAAAGCTCTTACGCAATATAAGCTCATCAATTAATGTTCTGTAAACATTCCTTTCTCAGTAAAATTACTTTAAACAGTGCTGTAGTCAATGGCTATCACCAGAAAATGTCAGAGGGTTTGAAACACTTGGCTTCTCCTCTCTTTGTAATCAGCCAACTTCATTATGCTTTCTGCTTAGTAATTATAGATCTTATTAACAGAGATGGGTTTAATAACATAAAAATAATAGGCATTACAAATTGCATGTTCTCCCAAGAGACAAGAGATTTATGTCACTTCATGTACCAATATGAAAACATGACTTTTGTTTAACCCATGTACTGACATTCTCTAAATACAGTGAAATGATACAATTTAATAGGAACATAGGCTGCACAAATCCTTTCTGAGAAAATGCTGTTTTATCCCTGCTTTAAGGAACTGAAAATGGTGTATCATACTCATGCATTTAATATTTCTTTCTTCCTATGCAAGAGTCAATTCATGTATAACCAACATAGAAATATGCTACCATCTTGGAATTTCTTGAAATACCTTTTTGGTTTTTGTTATAATGGTAATAGTGCTCATTGTAGAAAAATTGGAACCACAGAGAAAAGCATAAAGAATCCCACAACCTAAAAATTACCACTTGATAGTATTTTGGTTTACTTAATTCCTATAGCTTTATATTTTGCATAGCTGAGATAATTTTGTACCCTTTGTATACTGCTTTTTTCATTTAACATAACCTTGTGAGCGTTTTCTTAGAGATCTTGGTAAGCACACTTTTAGTGAGTCTCTTCCACAATAACTGCTCAGGAAGTTACTTCATCATTTCTCTGTCGAGGAAGGTATGGATGATTTACTTCTTCTCTGTTATCAGAAATACTTGATAAATAATCAGGCACATTTATCCTGTGAACTGGGACCCAGACTTTTGAGGAGGGAAGGGTGTTTCCTGTTGACCGAGGCCATTTCTCCTAAGAGTTTTTAAGGAAATAGTCCTGGCAAAATTATAAGGTCAAAGACTATAAAATTTAGAGGCCTTAGTATATACTAACAAATTGCTTTCCAGAAATATTCCCAAGTTACACTCTACTAGCAAAGTTCAAGAAGGCCCACTTCACTATGTCTTTGGCAACACTGAGTATTAATATTTTTTTAAGGCGAAATGACTTCTCAGCAATCATCTGTATTTGAACGTTTTACTCCCGAATCATTTTAACTCAATGCAAGGTGCACAAACATAAATTTTTTGTAGGAGACCTCCTGCTAAATTGGCAAATCCTCCTATTCTGAATACATAGGAAAAATACATCATTCATCACTTTAAACTTGAAGGTTTTCTTTCTCTGACTGAAAAAAAAAAAAATCACTGTTTGGGAGTTCCCTGGTTAAGATTCCAGGCTTTCACCTGCGTGGCCCAGATTCAGTCCTCAGTCGGAGAATCACGCGAGACACACAGAATGGCCAAAAAAGAAATATTTTTTAAAGGAACTGTTTATTTCACATTAAATCATAACTTAAATCTTTGGATAAGGACAGTTGGTCCTTTTTATAAGTCAAAAAGACTTCAGTATATTAGTGAATATCGAAGCATATACTCAGAGATGCCAAAAAAAATAATGATTCATAGTTTTGCAGAAATGTACCTATCCACTGGGAGGAATAATTTTAATATCAGAGGAAAGACTTCTGTGAATACACAATTAAGGAAAATAATTTGCTTTTTGCATGTCCGTGGCAATGATGGCCTCTTTCAATCAGGCTTTTTCCTCATTGATTTCTCCTACATGTCTCCCGTGCTTTGAAGCTACACCTGAACATTAGCAGAGAATTGACTTTTCTTAACTCTCTAGTTACAAACATCATCTCATTAGCTCACAAGTCTGCTTCTTACCAGGCTGAAGTTCATTTTTAAGAAGTATTTCAACATTAAAATGATGTCAAGTTTCAAGAATTTAAATACACCCTAGTGAAAGAGTTTGGATAAGAAGGCAATGGCCAACAGAAGCGAAGACAATTTCTGGCCAAAGTTTACCCAGTGGGGTGCAGAAGGCCTGGCACAGTGCTCCACTTTACCCCATGTGGACCTGATTAATAATAACATTTCCTAAGGACACGGGGTGTGTATACTCTATGCTGCTCTCTACATTCCCGTTTTATAGATGAAATTAAAGCTCAGAGAGGCTAAGAATCTAAGCCTAAGTTTAGAGCCTAAGTCTGTCTCATTCCAGAGTCTAAACATGCTTTTATTTTCTTTGTAGTTTTAATAAAATATGTGTGTCTGTGTATGCCCAGTCATGTCTGATTCTGCGACCCCATGGACTGTAAGCAGGCTCCTCTGCCCATGGGATTTTCCTGGCAAGAATACCAGAGTAGGTTGCCATTTCCTTCTATAGGGGATCCTCCAGACCCAGGGATGGCGCCAGTTGGTTACCACTGGCACCAACTGGGAAGCCCACAAACGGTGCATAGAAATATGTACCATCAGGAAATAAGCACAACCGCCCTGTCAGTTTATCTGAGAAGCACCCTATGTACTACTCCTTAAGGCATCTCCCCCACTTCCCAGAAAGCCACTCTCCTGAATTTTGTCACTAAATTGCTTTCTTTTCTTCTAATAATTTTATATGTCTATATCCCTAAACACTGTATTTTTGTTTTGTTGGCTTTTATTTTATCTATTTGGAAACCATGAATAATATCAGTCTCAGAAAAATTTCTTTATCATGGATTAATCATAGACCTCTTACTATATCCATAGTTCTAGAGTTTTAAAATCAGAGTAAGTAGAAGGCCTAGATTCATACTTTTAAGGTAGGATCACCAGATTTAGCAAATAAAAGTATAAATAACAATTCAGCATGCATAACACATGCAATGTCTGTGACACACTCGGCTTCCCTATTGACTCAGACAGTAAAGAATCTGTATTATGGGAGACCTGGGTTCAATCCCTTGGTCTGGAAGATCCCCTGGAGAAGGGAATGGCTACCCACTCCAGTATTCTTGCCTGGAGAATTCCATGGACAGAGGAGACTGGTGGGCTACAGTCCATGGGGTTACAAAGAGTTGGACGTGACTGACCGACTAACACTTTCACTTTCATATTTTAAAACTATTTATTTATTATCTGAAACTCATTCAACTGGGGATCTTGTATTTCGTCTTGCAACTCCATTTTAAGAGGACTTATTATATCAGTCTCAGCAGCTGAATAGCAAGTGCTTGCAACCCTGGTTGGTGGGGGAGAGGTTCAGTTCAGTTCAGTCCCTCAGTCGTGTCCGACTCTTTGCAACCCCATGAATCGCAGCACGCCAGGCCTCCCTGTCCATCACCAACCCCCACAGTTCACTCAGACTCACATCCATCGAGTCCGTGATGCCATCCAGCCATCTCATCCACGGTCGTCCCCTTCTTCTCCTGCCCTCAATCCCTCCCAGCATCAGAGTCTTTTCCAATGAGTCAACTCTTCGGATGAGGTGGCCAAAGTACTGGAGCTTCAGCTTTAGCATCATTCCTTCCAAAGAAATCCCAGGGCTGATCTCCTTCAGAATGGACTGGTTGGATCTCCTTGCAGTCCAAGGGACTCTCAAGAGTCTTCTCCAACACCACAGTTCAAAAGCATCAATTCTTCGGCGCTCAGCCCTCTTCACAGTCCAACTCTCACATCCATACATGACCACAGGAAAAACCATAGCCTTGACTAGACGGACCTTAGTTGGCAAAGTAGGGGGTGAGGTAGTCAGCGCTGTTTTAGTGGCTCCCACAACGTGGTGGGAATTACACGGATTCTTAACTTAGAAGACACAGGCCCTAATTTCTACTCTATAGGTTCTAATGGTGTGTGAGTTCTGTTGGCATATGAATTTGAACAAGTCCCTTAAACTTCCTGAGCTTTGATTTTTTCATCTGCATGAAAGGCTTCCTTTAAAAAGTTAAATTCTCATCTATTATGAGAGAAATTCAGACTCTAACACTTAGACTTGATAAACCAACAACCAATAGCATAAGCACATTCCTTAGAGGTATGTGGGGGACCTGGTCATTTAGAATTCCGAATGATCACCTCTGGGTTGCAGAACCAGGGGTGAGTGTTGGGAGGGGTAGAGAGGGAGAGCTGCTGCTTATGATCGGATCAAACATTTCGTGTTTTTAACATCCACCTTCCTTTGGAAATTTTATAATTGTTAAAGTAGAAATCAAACGGGAAAAAAAACTGAGACTGAGTTTTAAGATAATGAAATTGTGATGATCATAAGGCCTCTGTCGTAGAACTGAGGGACACAACGAGAATGTATGCGTAAGAAGTCTAATCCCAAAGCTGATATCATGCCTGTCTCTCTAGAGAAAGGAAAGGAACGCTGACACCGTGCTGTCCCTGAAGAAATTGACTAATAGCAGGAGAATATCCCTGGCATCTTTTGATAGATCACTCAACCTTGACTGGCCAGCGTCTCCTGGTTAATCTTTCTGGTTCAATGCTCAGAAGAATACAGCACCCTTGAAGGACTTTTTAAGGATTTTTTATGCCAATGATGATTTCAAGTTACAGAATTTTATTCCAAAGGAAAAAAAAAAAAAAACTCCTCCTAGCCTTCTGATGCAGGGCAGTGTCTTGAAGAAGATAAGGTGCCCCTCCCAACTTTGTCTCTATAATAATGTAGGCTTTTGCTGCAGCTCAAACGGGAACGAACTGTGGGACTGGTGACAGAAATGACCAGGTGTTAAGCTGCTTAAGAGAGCAGCAGCGCCTCCTAGGGACACTCAGGGGAGATGCCGCGATGTGACTGGTACTGCATCCCAGGAAAGGACTTCCTCAGGCTGAGGTCTGCCCTCTAGTGGCTGCAGATGCTAATTTCTCTCCGCTTGTTTCTCTCCCACAGGAGGGAGAACTTCGAGCGCCAAGTAGCTGAAGAAGTTAACTAGGAAAATGGAAACAAGAAACATGTCAGACAGCACAGGTCGTTGAGACGTGGGTGAGAGACTGGGTTTCCACTTCTGTGGATGCCCCTTCTCTGAGCTAGTGCTTCTCTAGAAATTAGAAACATAAGGCTAATAACAGAAAGCAAACATGCATTTGAGTTAAAGGCTTGACTTTCATTCTAATATTTTCGTTCTGCCGAATTTGGAGCGCTTCAGGAAATGATGATAGTAAATGGTAATTTAGCGTCCCCCGTCATCTCCCAAGTGGTTTAGAAATTTTTCATTTTTTACACCTCTCCTTCCAGGAACCAATGTTCCAACCCACCTTTCAAATTCATAATCACAGAATGATTTTCAGTTGGAATAAATAAACACTATCCTCATCTACCAGGAAAGTTAGGTTTTCTCTCCATGATACTGATTTAAGACCTAAGCAGGATCTGTTCCTGTAATTCAGTGCTTTGCACATAACAGGAATTCAGTAGAGAATGCTGGAAAGAACGAAGGTCTTAGGGGATAAGCAGGGCCTGGAACCCAGCTATTCTGCCACTTAATACGGTGTCCCCTTCACCACACCAGGATAGTACGATTTCTGGTGAGACGTAGGCAATCCACTTGATTGAAACACTGGTAGGTTTTCATAACAGGAAGGGGTTTGTCAGGGCCAGGAATAGCGGGAGAGACAGACCTTAAATAATTACCTAAATAATTATCTTCTTACAGTTAACTGTGTTAGGAGGAAAAAGTACAAGGCATTGTTAGAGTAAATGACTGGTGACTGGACCAATAGGAAAGGCCTCTCTGAAGAGGTGACCCTTGAGCTGAGCCTGAAGGGGGGTGGGGGGATGAGGGGGATAGGGGGGTGGGGGGTGGGGGGTGGGGGGGTCGGGGTGGGGGGGGTGTATGTGTGTGTCATGTCTGACTCTTTGTGACCCCATGGACTGCAGCCCACCAGGCTCCTCTGTCTCTGGGGATCTTCCAGGCAAGAATACTGGAGTGGGTTACCATGCCTTCCTCCAGGGGATCTTCCCAACCCAGGGATAGAACCTAGGTTTCCCACATTGCAGGTGGATTCTTTACCATCTGAGCCACCAGTGAAGCCCGAAGGATAATTAGAACTCAACAGACATAAACGCGTGTGCTATGGATTTAGAGCCAGGAAAGAAGGGGATTGGTTAAAGTTGTGCTCCAGCCAGAGGAACCATCCCAGCGAGATCTGTGCACTTTGCCCCCCACCCTCAGACCCTTTTTTTTTCTGAATGTGGACTTTGTCCTTGCTTGAAATTCCCCACCTGGAGGCCATCTGCTCTTCTCTCAGTATTCAGTTCAAGCCTCTTCCCCTTTGAAGCTTTTGCAGACTCTAGGAAACGTTAGACACTCTGGCCGTATGCCTTGCTCATTCCTGGCACGTCATAGGAATTTGTGAAATCTTCACTGAGTATCTAGTAAATAAGTATAACAGCACAATATTCAGTAACTTTTTGTAAATATTTAGCCCATCTGCAGGCTCTGAGCCCCCTGGAAGCATCCATCCAGTGCTGGATCTGCAGTCCTTTTTAATGTTGGTGAAGTGAATGTATGAGGCTAAGGCACTGGGGCTGGGATAACAGAAACCTTGGAACTGAAGTTTCGGTGTCAAGTGAGGTGAAATCATGGAAGGCCTTAACTGTTGTTTGAAGGAGGCTGGACCTTGTATCGGATGTGGGGAGACACTGAGAGTGTCTGAGCAAGACCCTGGCTGTTTAGGCTTATGCTTTATGAAGGTAACTGTCAGCAGACCGCAGGCGGGCGAATGTGGGGAGAAATTGGAGAGATGGAAGCCAGGAGGTGGGAAGTCCCCTAGATGAGTGGGAGTAGAAAGGGACAGGATGGAGGAGCCCCGGGAAGGGAGAAATGGCCACATCAGGGCCTGAGAACTGATTTCCTGTGGGAGAGCCACTCTGGGGCCTCCACCACGAGAGGCAGTTTATAATGTCTCCCGAGAGTTCTCCAGAGGAACACAAGTTTTCCAGTTAGGTAATTAAGAAATAGTATGTTCTCTAGAGAATAGCTGAGTGCCCTAGGTAATTTCTCCAATTTCGATTTAGCCAAAAGGTGAAGTAGTTATGCCATATATATATTATATATATATTATTATGATATATATTATATATATGTGTACATATATATATATATAGAGAGAGAGAGGTTACTGCCCACTAGATAACCATGTAATAACATCCCAGCAACATCAGTAGCCTAAATGACTTCTGGAAGCTTCATCATAGCATCTCCTAGCTTCTGGCTTCCCTTTGATCACTAGAGTCAATGTTTCATTTTTATTGCTCCATCCCCCTGCAGCTTTAATTACCAGTATGGTTGAAAATGCTGTGGGTTTATTTGTTCATTGAAAGTAAATAAAAGGAAAGGAAAATGGAAGCATACAGAAAGCTTACACAGTTTATTACAAATTTTACACCAGAAGTCAGGAAATAGAAAATTTAAGATTCTCAAGGCATGTGAATATTAATTTATCTGCTCTGCATATGTTTTAAAAGATGTTTCACATCTAATCCTGAATCCAAACTATCATCCACAATGTGGGTAGGTTAACATTAGCATAATTTATCTTTTGATTTTTTTTAACTTCCTGAACAATCTTTATGAGTGACTAGGTGGCTCAGATGGTAAAGAACCTGCCCACAAGGCGGGTGACCCGGGTTCAATCCCTGGGTCAGAAAGATCCCCAGGAGAAGGGAATGGCAACCCACTCCAGTTTTCTTGCCTGGGAAATCACACGGACAGAGGAGCCAGACTACAGTCCATGGGGTCTCAAAGAGGCGGACACAACTGAGCGACTTCACTTTCTGTTCTCTATACCCCTAAACATTTATGAGGACCCACTGTATGTCAGGTGCTGTACTTCTTTATGTCTCTAAAACTTCAATTTTGCAAAACTCCTGCAAGACGCTGTACTATTACCTCCATTTTGCAGTTGATGAAACAGGCTCAGAGTGGCTCAGTGACTTGCCTGAGACCACGCAGTTCTGGACACTGTTGGGAATTCAAATCTGCTTGACTCCAAGCCTCCCCACCCTGCTGCCTCTAAGACTGAACCACAGCAGATTGGCTTTAATATAGCAACACAACTCTAAGAAAATGTTGATATGAGATAACATGTTAGTCACTCAGTCGCATACGACTCTTTTCAACCCCTTGGACTATAGCCCACCAGGCTCCTCTGTCCATGGGATTTCCAAGGCAAGAATACTAGAGTTGGTAAACATTCCATTCTCCAGGGGATCTAGATATTATAATATTATAATCTAATATTATTAGATTCTAGATATATATCTAAGAATATCTAAGATTATCTAAGATACATATCTCAGAATAGATATCAGATATAGATATTAAGACTTCAGGCTAAACTTGCTACCCTATCTTCCTTTCTACCTCTGAAGTTATAAGGAAGGGAACTCGTGGCTTCTTGTCCTCCTATGTATGTCTCTGGGCCAGACACAGACTGTCACCCGTTGTGTCATTCAGACCCTCATGACAGCACCTGTGGCTGGTGTTCTTACCTCCATTTTACAGGCAGGAAAACAGAATCTCAAAGACATTAAGGAAATTTCCCAGCCTTACTCCCCTGAAGAATCTCAGCTCCAGGGTTTAAACCCAGGTCAAGCCAAGCCCGTGCTTATCCCACCCTTTCTGTCCCACCTCTCTTACTCCTTAAAAAAAAAAAAGTTCTGACATCCATCAGGGAATTTTAGAAACAGGCATGAGAAAATACGAATAGTTAAAAATTCACAGATTACTGCCAATTCTTATTGTAGTATTCCTGCCAGATCTTTAATTAGAAAAGCAAGACTGTTACATTGTCAGACTGGCTTGTTTGAGTCCCCATCTCCGCACGCCTCCGCTCTGCTGGAGGTGAACACTGCCGAAAGGTGGATGTCCCGACACACCCAGCAGTGTGTTCATGTGTGATCAGGATTTGCCTTCATATATGTGCTCCTGTGTGAAGAGGATGTTCCAAACATCATAATTTTACATTTTAAATAGGAAATCCATAATATCACTAGGAAGCAACATCATCTTTTCTTTTTTTGGTCATGAAAGTTCAGGATGAATGTTTTGATTCATCTAACAGACTAACATCTCTCATTTCTTTCCCCAGAGCATACCTGCATTATGACAGACACAAATGTGCTGGGAGAATGCTAAATGGCTTTGCTCCTTTTTAAAGGAACATAGATACAAAGCTGATCAGGAAAGGTTAGCAGGCAACTGCTGGCATCAAAAAGAGAGGGAAAGAATCAGAATCCAATCTTCTTCTTTTGTCAAGTATTCTTGACAAGCATTTCTTGTCAAGTATTTTGTATCTGACTTTGTAACACACAGAAGCAGCCTTTATTGTTAAAAAGTATCTTTCAAAGGTAGCCTCAGGATATTATCTTCCGTGTAGATTCTGTCAAATTTGTTGCTTTAAAACTCAGTAGATCCCAACCAAATTGAAATGATAAAGGACAACCAAGTTTTAAGCAATTACATTATCTGACACTCATGTGTGCCATTTTTTTTTTAAACCTGCTATTAGAAACTGTAAATAAACTCAGGCTGTGGTACATTAACAAAATACTGGGAAGTATAGACTATCTCTAATTTTTAAAATAGGTAACTTACATGTAAAACTCACGTAAGTATTTATTGTGTCATCTTCTCCATTTTCATATCCCTCAGGATCCCCAGTGACAATGCTGTGATATACAATAAAGTGGGTTCAGGAGCAGAAGGAAGGAAACAGTATCGTGAAGAGAAGCTATAGTGTTGGGGAGATGACTCCAGGATGGTGAGCTGGAAAATCATGGCCTTGGGAGTCAGAGGGGCTGGATTTAAAAATCAGCCTTACCACTTAACACCATATCACCTTAAACAAGTCATGTAACCTCTCTGAGCCTTAGTTTCTGAATCTATTAAATGAGGACAGTAATACACACCATGTGAGATTCTTGAAAGAATTAAATGAGATGATATGTGCAGCCATAACTGAAGCCATCACCCACGTGATTCAGTTCTGGAAGAAACAAAATTTAAAGGATAAACATCATGGGAAAGTAATTCCAATTTTATTCATTTCTCCAGCATTAAAGACAGTCCGGTCATAACCAGTTGCAGTATTTCTCATACCTGCCTGATTTTTCTACCTGATTCACTTATGCCCTTGGCATCTGGAGTTTCTCATTTCCCACCAAAGAACGTTCTCCACCCTGCCTTGCTTTTTCTGTCACTCCCACTCCACCTCCCATCTCTTTCCCAGACTTTATTATGAAAGTGACTTAACTTCTTTTGAAAAGACCCTTCTCTTTAACTCCAGTCTCTCCAATTTTGTGTTTCTCTGGTCATTCTGCATCACAAATATTGAGAAACCATTCTGAAAAAGAAAGACCAGTGGTTTGGTTTGGGAGATCAGGTTGGCAGATAAGAAGGTTTAAACGAAGCAGGAAATTATGGGCTTTTTCCTCGTCAATATGGGAGAGTGATGTGGTAGAAAATCGGCCAGCATTCCAAGCTGATAATTTTCACCTGTAATTTATGTAAAGAAAGAGGCACAGGGTGTGCTGCTCAATTGTGTCTGATGCTTTGAGACCCTGTGGACTGTAGCCCACCAGGCTCCTCTGTCCGTAGGATTTCCCAGACAAGAATACTGGAGTGGTTGCCATTTCCTTCTCCACGGGATCTTCCCAACCCAGGGATCAAACCCACATCTCCCCCATTGGCAGACAGGTTCTTTACCACTGAGCCACCAGGGAAGCCCAGCACAGGGTCTGGCACAAAGTAAAATCGCAACACAAGTTTGTCCTCTGCTGTTCAACTGGGATGCAAGGAAGAGCTAGAGGCTGGCCAGCTGTCTGTCTGTCTGTCTCCATATGGTCTCTCTATGTGACTGACTTGGCCTTCCTCCCAGCATGACTGTCTCGGGGGGAGGGGGGTCAGACCCAGGTAGAAGCTACAAACCCCTTTATGAAGCAGCCTCAGAATTTACACAGGCACCAAGTTTGCAAGCTAAAAGAAGCAAGTCTTAAGACCAGCCCAGATTCAAGGGGAAGAAACTGCACAAGGGCATGGAAACTCGGATGCGTGGTGGATTGGGGGCCATGTTTGGAGCCCACCTAGAACATAGCCCACTCAACTCCCCAAAACAGTTTTTCCACATTTTGGAAATTTAGAAATATTCTGTTCCACACTACAGTTAACTTTCGCTGAGGAATGGAGAATTTGGATTAGATTGACAGCCTCTTATATTAAGCAAGCAAAGTTCAGTGCGAAAACACCCAGTCCCTTCCTTCTTGGAGAGACAGTGTGGCCCTAAATTCGGGCTGTTGAATTCGACTCTTGACTCCACCCTACACTCTAGTTTGAGCTGGTTTGGCATCCTAGTGTTTCCAGCCTGTAACTATGACAAGACACTCTGATAAGGGAACACCTTAAGCTCACCGAGGAATTGTAGACAGTTGACAGTAGTTTCAAAAAGCATAAGTAGCATAGGTTTTAATGTGGATACAGTGAATAAATGGAAGTTTACTGGCAAGGGAATTTACGGGCAAATGAAACTTGCACTTGTTTGGATTTTTTATTTTATTTTATTTTATTTTTTTGGCTATGCTGGGTCTTAGATGAGGCACGAGGAAACCGTCATTGCTGCATGCAGGATCTAGTTACCTGACCAGGGATCGAACCTAGGCCGCCTGCATTGGGAGCATGGAGTCTTAGCCACCTGACCACCAGGGAAGTCCCACATTTATCTGGACTTGTGGCATCTCCAATCTTTTTGTCTTTGGCTTCACTGGGATATGAATGCAAAATGGCACCCAACTTGCCTTTAAATTTTTCAATTCACTGTATTATATTAGTAGGAATTCAACCAATAACATATTCTTTTGAGTGCACAAATATAACCAAAGCTTTGCAGACAAACGCAATAAAATCTGCTAAGTAATTCTGGGAGGCAGGGCCGGGGGAGTGAATAGAATCTGGGGAGACTGGTTTCTGAAATGCCTGAGAGGCAGTGGAAGACCCTGCTCACCAAATATTGACAGGGAGGAGACAGACAGGTTTCACTAGTCTTTCAGCCGACATTTAGAAATCAAATAACAGAAACATCAAAGGGATCCAGAGACTTCCTAGGTTTGGCCACGGGTGGGGTATTAGGGGAGCTTCCCTGGTGGCTCAGCTGGTAAAGAATCCGCCTGCAATGAGGGAGACCTGGGTTCGATCCCTGGGTTGGGAAGATCTCCTGGAGGATGGCAGGGCAACCCCCTCCAGTATTCCTGCCTGGAGAATCCCCATGGACAGAGGAGGCTGGTGGGCTGCAATCCATGGGGTCACAGAGAGTCGGACATGACTAAGCAAGCACGCCCACTCAGGTTCATGATACAGATAGAGCATGTGAGGGGCAAGAGAGCTGTGTTAGTCAGGGTTCTTTGTGTCAAGTGTCTGAAATCAACTCTGGCCATCTTGAACAGAAGGGATCTTTCAGCGGGATACAGGGCTGATTCCGAACAGATAGGCCCAGTCACCTCCAGAAGGCCTCGCTAGCAGAGATTACTACACGGTCTTGTCTGAACATCCCCATGAGAAAGGATGAACCAGCCCAACCAATTTCAGTCTTTTCACCACTAAGGAGAATGACACCAACAATCCTGGCATGGGTTAGTTTACTCGGCCACTGGCAGGAGAAAAGATGACCACTATTTAAACATATCCCATTATGAATATGCCCAGTGGGAGAAATGTGATTCTTCCAAATGATTGTTTTTGCCCCAGGAAAGTAAAAGGGTGGTAGACTGCCGAAAGTAACACATATCTATTACAAAAGTCAGCATTAACTCGCCAGAAGAATAATACCTGTAGTGAAATGAGGGGTCTGGTCTTAGAATAATCAGGCAGGTGGTTGGAGGGCAGGGTGTGGGCTGGGCAGTAGTGTGCTGCTGTGCTGCCAGAAATGGCTTGTTTTGCCCCAAGAGGCTAAAAGGCAGTTGAGAAAGAGGAATAATTACAGTCTGAGACAACCTTGAGAATAATCTATAATTTTCTTGTACCCTGCTTCATCCTGCAGACTCTCACGGCCAGGTGAAGTCCCAGACACAGTGCAAAAATCCCGGACACGCTTTTCCAAAGACCTAAGCACTCTTAGAAAGGAAAGGGCCCCTAGAAAATCCAATGTTAGTTTGAAGAATTAATTCTGCTTGCTTTCCTGTTCATCTCAGTGAGGGTTTGAGTAAAGAGGTGGAGAAGGAGGTTGGTGATTTGGATGCACTAGCTAAGTCAGGCTGACCTAGGTCAAGTGCAAGGGCTTGGGGCAAATGAAGGTTCAGAGACCTGGGGAAGAGGAGCCCTGAGGTGGAGGAGGGCCATTAGGATCGACCCTCCTCAACACATGTATCACGGTTCCCCACTCCCCAACCAGAATTTGGGCTCCGATTGTCATTCAGTCACCCTAAGGGTTAAACCAGCAACCTGTAGAAGAGGCCTCGAGACTAAATGACCATTTGTAACTTTGCAGTTGGGGGACAATGCATCTTGGGTTTCTGAACACTGACATAAACCTTAGGAGCACGGCTTTTTCAGCCGGGGTGTTGTCTATAACGCATCATTTAGACTCTGTGATTTTTTTGTTGGTGGGATTTATTCTGAGCGACCTGGGGAGTTCCAACATGAAGCAAACATTCATTTCTCATGCATGTAGTTTGGTTAAGCCCTTAATGAGGCACAATGGCCTTTATCATGTCTGCCTCGCCTCTTTATTTAGTCTGGCTGATTAACTAACTGGCTCAAACCCCCTGCCTCTGTGGAGTACAGATAAACAAGGGCTTAACTGACTCAAGGGGTGCCTTACTGTCTCCCGAGGAGCCCTGAGAGATGTGGGGTGTTCCTCTGAGGTGGTCCCGTCAGAGGGCTATCTGCCAGGGAGCTGGAGGCTAAGGGGAAAAGAGGGGAGTCAGACTGCCCAGGTCAGAGCACTGCTGGGGACAGGGGGTGGGCGGGGGGCCTCCGGGTCTCGGCAGAGGACCCTGCCGGTGCCCTGGTAAATACAGCATCCTTCCCTTTTCCCTTAGTTTGTCTGCCAGCTCCCTGCCCCACCCCCCAGGAGAACCTAAAAGCCGAAGAGGGCAGAGGAGCAAAAGTGAAAGCCCAGCCCAGTCCTCATCCACTTGCCCATCTTCCTTTCCTTGGAGGGTCCAGAGAGCCTGGGCCAGGCCTGTGCCTGGAGGGGAGGACTGGAGGGCGGAGATTTAAGCTGGACTGGACTGTGTGTCTGTTTGTGCATGTGTCTGTATCATAAAAGTTTCAAGAAAGCCACACCCATGACACCTTTACAAGGCAAGAAAATGAGACTGTATGCCTCCTTCAGTTAATTTATCTTATTGCTTTATTAATTTTTTAAAAAACTATAAAAGGGGAGAATACAGCCTGATATATTTTGGCCTTAAATCATCCACATGACTAATTATGAGGTTCACTAAGAACAGTCAGAACACTGACATGAAAAAAGAAAAAAAGAACATTGACACAGTACTTGGAAATTCAGCCAAAAATGACTCCAGTTTTGCAGAGTGAGAATTTTTAAAGGTCCAGTTTATGACAGTCTTTGTGTGCCTCAATGTTTTTGTATTGGCAAACATTGTAGATTTTGAAACTAAGCATGAAGAGCTGTTTTTGGAAGCTGGCATCTATGCACCTAGCCATGTCAGCTCATCTGTACACATCATCCTAGCTCAGAACCCCAGAACAGTACTGCTGTGAAGAAGCTTGGAAGCTTCTAGGCCGCCAGCCTCCGGGCCAAGAGAGCAAGGGTGCCATGGGCTCACCATCTGGCATTACAGCGACTTAGGTCAAGAGAACCGTAGATAGCGTCGACTGTTTGCCGTCGACTCTTCACAAATTGGCTGCTAATAGGAGAGTTCTCCAGAGTCATCTGTCTGTCAGATGAACTCTAGGCTAAAGTCACGACCTAGAATTGTGCCTCTAATGTACCATCTAAAAATAAACCAGCTAATTTTACTGCTCAGCAAAACAGAAGACATAGAACTGAAGTATCCGTGGGCAGTAAGTCTAAAATCCAGACATTCCCCCTCGACCCCATAAGACTGCAATATAGTGCAGGGAACTCTACTGCAACCCACTCATTTCTCCGTGTCTTTAAATTGTGTGTGTGTGTGTGTGTGTGTGTAGTTTAAGAATGCTGGAAATTTCAGTTTTGTGAAAAATGAACAAAAAACACTTTGATATGCTATTTTAATAGCTGGAACTTAAGTTTTCAACAGGATTTATATATACATATACATACATATATATATATATAATATATATATATACTTTGGCCACCTGATGCAAAGAACTGACTCACTGGAAAAGACCCTGATGCTGGGAAAGATTGAAGGTGGGAGGAGAAGGGGATGACAGAGGATGAGATGGCTGGATGGCATCACCAACTCAATGGACATGAGTTTGAGTAAACTCTGGGAGTTGGTGATGGACAGGGAAGCCTGGTGTGCTGCGGTTCATGGGGTCGCAAAGAGTCGGACACGACTGAGCGACCAAACTGAACTGATACATACATACATATATATAGATATATAAGTATGTTATAATCTTATTTACTTGTTTTTGGCTGTGCTGGGGGTCCGTTGCTGAGCGGGCTCTTCTCTAGCTGTGGCCACAGGGGGCTCCCCTCTAGTTCTGGTGCACAGGCTTCTCCTGGCGGTGGCTTCTCTTGTTGCAGAGCACGGGCCCTAGGGCACGGGGACTTCAGTAGCTGTGGCTCCTGGGCTTTAGAGCGCAGGCTCAATAGTCATGCTGCACAGGCTTAGTTGCTCCGCGGCATTCGGATCTTCCTAAACCCATGTCTCCTGCTTTGGCAGGTGAATTCTTTACCACTGAGCCACCAGGGAAGCCCTCAAAAGGATATATTTAACATCAACCATTGTCATTTAGCATTTTTACTAAAAGTAGTTGATAAAGCACTTTATGTATAGAGTTTATTGACAAGAAGTCTATCAGAAATATTTGTTTTCTTCTCCCACCAAAAAACAAAAAAAATTACTATAAGGTCAAAATTCCAAAGGAAAATTGGCCAGTTTTCCAAAACGTTTCAGAAAGTGAGTAGCGCCCGCCCCCCAGCCCTCCAGTCCATGCTTTCCGGTGTTCACTGACGTGGGTGAGTTCTGATTGGGAAGAGCAGTGATGTGTCTGAACCCCCAGAGGGTGGAGGTGAAGGCCAAGCGGGGGCAGGACCAGGGGAGTTTATTGACCTTGAACATCCGTGGGTTTCTGAGGACACATAGCTGCCACTGATCCTCACTTCTGCTTCCATTTCAGCCCCAAGCTATTTTTAGGGCAAAGAACTTGAGACTTTATATCGAAGGCTAAATTTAGTGATGGTGAAACAGGGAGTTAATGGAAACTCTCTCCCCACTCAAAACACATCATCAGGTTTGGGTAAAATGCTAATAGCACTTAAGGAAGTGACAGTGAAGAGAAAAAAAAAAGAAAAAGACCGTTTTGAAGATTGGATCCGATCCTTGGCCTATTTCCATTTGGCCTGGGGGAGAAGCTCCCGGATCTGATTCGATTTAGGGCTGCGTGAATGAACATGCAATAAGGTATTGCAAACATTTAGTGGCGATGCCCTGGATTAAAAGATGAAGACAGGATGGTTTATGGTTCCCCAAGGGTAGACAAGGCACTTCAAAAAATCATCCTCGGGACCCACGTCTCCCAGACTGTACCTCACAGGAGTACAAGCAAGGGGTGGGGACCCTAACCCGTTTCTGACTTACTATCTCCTTCAAGATGCCAGAATATTCTGCTTCACCAGCTTGAGATAAAATTATTGTTCGAATTAGCCTCCAACTCGCCTATCACTTGAATGGTTTTTCTTCTCTCTGTAGGGTCCCTCCCCCATAATAAATCCCAAACCCCAGAGATTGTCTTAATTCAAAGAGCCAGATTAGCTTTATCTTGGCTAGAGTCAAAATTCACCTTCAACCCCAGGAGGTTAGAGGATAACTCCTAATTATTAGGTATTGGTTTATTTCCTGCTAAAGGCAGCTGGACTCCCAATGAGATCGGCTTTGTGACTCAGACCTCTGTTCACACACAGATGCACACATACACACATGCATGCATGCAACCTCCACTTCGCCCAAAGTAGCCTTTTTGTGATAGAATTCAAGCTGCACTGGGGGCCCAGGTGACCAGCACAAACCTCTCTGCCCCAACCTCCCCCACTCCCCTTTCCTCCAGGGTAATCTCCCTGAGGTCCCTCTAGCCTGAAGTTTTCCTGTCGTCTGACCTCAGTGAGACAGCTCACCCTCCCTGAGATGTTTTATATGTTGGGTGACTTCAAAGAGGAAGGGGTTAGACACTCGACTGCATCTGCACAGATTTTATGCAAATTTGTGAACCTCTTCCCCACAAGGTTTAAGATCCACCCACCAAAGCGTATTACACCCTTCCTCTGTAAACAAGTGATGCCTGTTTGCATTGACCTACATAAAATAAGGGGTCATGCAAATGATTCTTCCAGAAGACCTGCCCCAAGATGACTTGCTATCTCCACCATTCGGACTTTGCTGTGCGCTCCTCCCAGTAAAATGATACAGACCCTTGTGAAGTGTGACCCGCCCCTCCTGAAAATCCTTTCTCAGAGAGTGCTGCTGCTGCTGCTGCTGCTAAGTCACTTCAGTCGTGTCCGACTCTGTGTGACCCCAAAGACGGTAGCCCACCAGGCTCCCCTATCCCTGGGATTCTCCAGGCAAGAATACTGGAGTGGGTTGCCATTTCCTTCTCCAATGCATGAAAGTGAAAAGTGAAAGGGAAGTCGCTCAGTTGTGTCCGACTTCTCAGAGAGTATGAAGCGGGTAAAAGTCAGATGGGGCTGTGGAAAGGCTGTTTCTGGGGATTTCCCTGGCGGTCCAGTGGTTAAGAATCTGCCTCCCAACACAGGGGTCGCACATTCCATTCCCAGTCGGAGAACTAAGATCCCATGAGCTGCGGGGCAACCAAGCCCGGCCACCAGCAACTGCTGAACCCTCGCCCCACAACAAAAGACCCCGCGTGTCACAGAGACGATCTCACGTGCTGCAGCTAGGACCCCACGAAAGGCTGTTTCTACCGGCGAACCCTGGTGGGCTCTGTGTGCCCTGCTCAGACCCCCATGTCGTGGAGCGGACTCAAGATGCTGTCTGTCCTCCTGCACTTCAGATGGGCAGTGCCTTAGTCCTCTGTGTTTGAGGAAGTGAGGCTGGTAATGACCTGGGGTGACTCACTGTGACTGAACGCAGAAGCAGAGCATGTCGGCTTGGCCAATGGGGAGGACGAGTTCCCCAACCTGAGCCTTCCTCCCCTCCTTCAGGCCCGCCTGGAGTCCTCCCAGGTCTCTGATTCACCTTTACCCTGGGAATCCTCTTATTCCCACAAAAGGGAGTCTCTATCGTGGATCCCAGGCAGGGGCTGTGTAACCCTCTCCCATTCCTCTCCAGAGGGCAGAGGGCAAGGGGGCCTGGCCTGGGCAGGTCCCCCCTCTCCCTTACTCTGCTCCTGACCCAGGCGGGCTCTCTGTCTCCTCTGCCCCCTCCCTCTCGTGTCTTGCCAGTCTGTGAAGCCAGGCCAGCTGGGCTCAGCCCTGTTGGGAGAGCTGTAGGCATCACAGAGCCAGGTGCTGATGTCAGGAGCCTCCTGGGCAGGTTGGGCCAGATGCCAAATTTCACCAACCAGCCAGGTGCACCTTCCAGGAGTTTGCACCAATGTGCCCAGACTGAAATGTCTTGTGGTGGGGGAAGCCTCAACAACAGGCCCCGTCTTGTGACTCTTTCTTCTGAAGCAAAGTCAAGGCGAGTGACCCTTCACCTGTCATCACCGCATGTAAACACTGACCGCCTCCACTCTAGACTAGAAACTCTTCACCTGTTGGGAGGTGCCTTACTGTCCGTCATTTCCTCATCTGTAAAATGGGCAAAATAATGCATGTAGCGTGCTTAGAATCCTGCCTCAGTGAGGCCTCAGTGGGTAACAGCCATCCTTGTTGTCACATTAAGGTGAGCCTGGCATCTCGCAGCGTGCCGGGCACGGGCAGGGCCTCAGCAGTCGCTTGCTGAGTAGACGATGTTATAGAAAACCCCGAAGACTCAGCCTCACAGAACTGAGGGCAGCGTGGTAGGAAGCAGTGGGCAATCAGGAGAAGGAGCCCCCAAACCCATCAGATGCTCAGCCTGAGAGCCCAGTGTTTCCTTCTTCACTGTTGGCCAAGGACCAGTCACAGCCCCATCTACTGTGACCCAACTTGCAGGGTCAGCCAGTATCAAACATGGGCAAGAACTGCTTTTGGTCTTTTTTTTTTTTCCTAGAAGGAGATTATGAGGGGCTGTTTCTTAGACCTATAAAAGGGGGAAATAAGCCTATAATCGCTAAGTTAGAGACAAAGTACCCAGTGTCCCTGATAATGAAGCTTGTGTTGCTTCAATTCAGAGGTTTTGAATGAGGCTCTTGTTAGGAGTACTTTTCCTCCTGTGACATTTCCACTGTTTAAAAGAGTTGAGGCTTCATGAGAGGTTCTCCATCGGTGAGCTCACTGTAGCTTGGTGCCGTGTTCCCTTGCTGGGGACCGCCAGGTGACGAGCAGTGGCTGATTAGGATTGCATAAAGTACAGTGATTAGACTCACTTCAGGAACAGAACTCCAATCACGGAGGAACAAACCATTCAGTGTACACCCTGGGCTTTTCATTGGCACGTACAACGGTTTATTAAGACAACAAATACATCTGTTCACTTACATTTCTGTGTATAAATGGAGATTATACAGTAGTTACAGCAGAGAAGGCCCGTGTTTTTGTCCATGAGAACTCTGGAGAAAAAACCTACTTTCTTTCTCCCCCCTCCCCTCACTGAGATTCTCAGCACATCATAAAGGCAGTGTTTGCAAACTTATCACTTACTATGCATAAACCTCTGAACTGAAGCGATACCAGCTTCACTGGGGCTTCCCAGGTGGCGCTAGTGATAAAGAACCTGCCTGCCAATGCAGGAGATGATGTAAGAGGCTCGGGTTCGATCCCTGGGTCAAGAAGGTCTCCGGGAGGAGAGGATGGCAATCCACTCCAGTATTCTTGTCTGGAGAATCCCATGGACAGAGGAGCCTGGCAGGCTACGGTCCATAGGACCGCAAAGAGTGGGGCAGGACTGAAGCAGCTTAGTATGCAGGCACACACTCAAGTTTCATTACCAGGTACGTTGGATACTTTGTCTCTAATTTAGCTATTATAGGCTTGTTTCCGCCTTTCCTAGGTCTTAGAAACAATCCTCTTTTAGGGGGAAAAAGAGGCTGAAAGCAATCCTTGCCCCTGTTCTATACTGTTGACCCTGCGGCCTGGGTCACAGTAGACTGGGCTATGACTGGTCCTTGGGCTACAGGCAGACAAAGAAGGCATGAGGCGGCCTGGTACAAAGAGCTTTGCTTATCTGAGGCATTTTCTGTTAAAAGCAGAACTGGATAAATGATCTTGAACCTTCCTCTGGTCACCCAGGGAGGGGCCCAGTTGGCAGCTATGCCAGAGAGGGAGAGGCATAAAGAGAGGGCACCAAGGTGAAGTCACCAGGCGGCAGGTGTCCTGTGGTAGAGCAAGGTGGAGAAAGAGAGAAAAACGAGAGCGGAGGGGTCAGAGAAATAAATGGGGCTGGAAGACTCTCCAAGAGAGGGGACAGGGGCCATTTTTTCTCTGAAATGACAGCTACTAAGAGCTGCTCAGGACACTAGAACATTTGTGGTTTCCTCAAAGACAACAGGAACCTTCCAGTTCCAGGAGCCGAGTCTCAGAACACGGGCAATTCCTGAGGTTCTCTTCCTTTACTGTGTAGCATTCTTACCGCAGGGCTGAGGGGCAGCATGCCCCAGGGTAGCTCGAGCAAACCCGTTCTCCATCCACCTGGGCAGAGCCTCAGCCTCCCCCATGAGGCACCTGGATTCACTCTCTCCTTCATACAGAGCTTCAGGGTCAGCCCCCAGCCAGCCCTGTGGCTTGTGCCCCAGATGTTGCAAATGAAGTGATGGGGCAGGTGCCTGTTTGAAGGAGAGGCAGAGTGAGGATGGAATTCAGCCTGGAATCCTGGAGTCAGGGAGGTCAGGGGACTCTGAGGTCACAGCTGCTGTTCCAGCCAGAGCTTCTGCTGCTGTTCCCTACAGGCAGCTCAGGTTTCAGCGCTCAGCTCGATTGTCCTCAAAGATAGAACCCACAGGGAAGTCTGTTAACACTGTGGCTGAGGAGGTGTGGCCTCAGACCAGCTAAACCAGCATCTCCAGAGACTGGGTACAGAAACTGGGCACTGATTTTTTAAATGCTCCCCAAGTGATTCTCAAAAGCAGCCAGGGTTGAGAATCCTCCACTTACCTGCATTTAAAGGGCTCTCTCTAGTTTCCTGTTAGAATCAGTTTCACCGTATCAGTTTCCACTGACATGGGCAACTCCTGTAGACACAGAGGAACTCCTAGGGATTGGGGCCTCCTATTTGCCCTTTTCCTCAGTCCTTTTCAATTATTGAGATTCCCCTCCCCCCACCTATATTAAGCTGATCCTTAACTATAGATAATAACTATCTCAATCATTTTTTTGTAAGTAGTTCTTATTTTAAAGTTTCAGTTTGAATTAAATTCTCCCACTCGATGAGATTTCTGTTCTATAATGGTTCAGAAGATGTAATTTCTGAAATGTAGTTTCTCCAGGGAAAACCACTTATTTGTCGACAGTATAGAATGTGTTCTCCTCTATTCATGTAGACCCCTCCCTACACTTGGATGAATGGAGTTACTTGGTTATTAATGAATATTTCATATCATATAGATTCCTGCTGCTGCTCCGACTCTGTGCAACCCCATAGATGGCAGCTCACCAGGCTCCCCGGTCCCTGGGGTTCTCCAGGCAAGAACACTGGAGTGGGTTGCCATTTCCTTCTTCAATGCATGAAAGTGAAGAGTGAAAGGGAAGTCGCTCAGTCATGTCCGACTGTTCACGACCTCATGGACTACAGCCTACCAGGCTCCTCCATCCATGGGATGTTCCAGGCAAGATTCTTACATAGACAAAAAATAAAAGAAGTTTCCTCCTCTAACGTACTGTGAGCAGTAAAGATGGGCTTAGGCGCCTGATGATGTTTATTTACAGTGAGATTTCAAAACAAATTGATGCAGCTGAGCTGTCCTTCACTTTGCTTTCAATGTGGCTCATGGTGAAAATGCTCATGCCCTACTTTGCTGGGAGTCTTGCTCCACACAGTACTTGCCTTGTTGGTTTGTGATCTTCCTCCTTCAAACTTTGATTCCCTCCCACACAGTCCCTCTTCTTTTACGTTCACCTGGGCTCTAATCTTCGCTCTCCTGTCGGAACTCCCTTCCTCCACCTCTGGTTCCTGTTTTCTTTCTCAACATGCCATGAGAATGTTACCTTCTAGCTTTATTTAGCTTACTTTATTCTTAGAACGACTAATTGTTTCACAAGAAAATTTACTGTTTTTGTTTTCTTTTGGCATCTTTAAATTCTTAAAAATTAAAGATGTCAAAAACCTTGTTTTTTATTATAAATAAGTTGATAACAGCACATTATAGGTATCTTTATAAACCTAAGTTAGATACCTTTGCAAATCTAACTTAGATTCTTATAACTCAAATGGCATTAGTGCCTTTCCCATTACTCTGAAAGATCTCTGCCAATAAAGTGGTATGAAGTCTGCTGGGTAAAGCATCTTTTCTTTAGTTTCGATTCCACCAAATCTTCATTTATCACTTTGTCTATAGTAAGAATCCATTGAGACTAGGAAGCCCCTTTCCTTAGCCGTGTCCTAGAGCTGTGCTTCTCATATTTAAATGAATATGGATCACGTGAGGATCTTGTTAAACCTCACATTCTGATTCAGTAGGTCTGGGTGGGGCCTGCGATTCCGAGTTGGCTATGAGCTCCCAGGGGTTGCTGTTGCTGCTGGTCCAGGAAAGCCTTGCCACAGGGAGTTCCTTAAGCAGCTTTGGTGCTCGCCCCAAACGTTTTACCACCACAACTTTCTCCATGCTTAGGTATCATCTTCTCAAATAAACTCTCAACCAATTGCTGAAATAGGATTAAGCCAATAGCCCTCTGGGCTTCTCTGGTGGCTCAGTGGTAAAGAATCTGCCTACAACGCAGGAGACCCCGGGTTGATCCCTGTGTCAGGAAAACCCCCTGAAGAAGGGAATAGCTACCCACTCCAGTATTCTTGCCTGGAGAATTCCATGGACAGAGGAGCCTGTTGGGCTGCATTCCAGGGGGTCACAAAGAGTCGGACACGACTGAGTGACTAACACACAACAGCCTCCAATATTGATGTTGGTTCTCTGTACTTGAAAATTTTGTTTTTTCATTTTGCCAGTCTTCCTTGTTTCTAACCACTATCTCTTAAATTGACACAGCTTGTCACATGCTTCAACTCAGGTCCTTAATCATCCCTATAAAACAACTCGTGTCATAGTTGTCATTTCCTACTTTCATTATTTTTTTTATTTACTTTTGTTTCCTTATAACTCTTTTTAGCACTTTTAAAACTTCTGTTTTGAGGTTAATCAGATATGATAGGATTAAGAATGTTCATAAAACTTCTCAAAATGAAGGACTAACAATGCAGTGGTCAAGACAAAAATGACTGGGCACGCGTAAAGCTATTTTCTAGTGACAGGCAGACTCTTTTGGATCTGATTTGGTGCCTTATTGAAATCTGTAAAACTTAGTAAATTGAAAGCTTATGAGCAGAGGAGTTTATTTAAATTGAATAAAATGAAAACTATGTTTTGTTCCTCAGTACCAGTGGTTTCCCCATCTACTAGATACTGAGGAATCTGTCTCTATAACCCGGATCATTCAATCGCTTACTCTATACCAGGTATTATTTCTGGGTGGTGGAGACTCAGTAAACAGCATCCCTCTCTATTACTTGTCTCAACTAACTAAGAAAGAAGACAGTCAGCATAAAGCACCCATCCCTTTCATTTCTGGTAAGGCTGATGAAGCACAAGACATATGTTCATGGACAAGCAAAACTCCTATTACAGAACCTCAGGATAAGACCTGTCTCCCCAGTCACAGAAAGGACAGGTCACCACAGTCTCCTCGCCTGGCAGCCTGTCCTTATGGAGAAGAATGGCTGTTCTTTACTGGATGTTTGCACCCAAGAAAAAGAGAGGAAGGTGCCAGGTCCCTAATTCCCTAAACCACTAATCAGAATTGTCACCATGGCTCCGCCAGGAAAAGCCTATCCTCACACAGCCCCTCTCACTTGCCTCATTCAATCTCAGCCCCTAGTAGATCCTGTCTTTAAAATGTTGATATTTTGTTCATCACAATTTTTTTTCGTTATTTAAAACTTTCTGAATGTTGCATTTAAATATTATTTATCTTGATTTATTAAGGTTTTTAGTTCCCCCTTAAGTTTTACACCTGCCTTACCCACCTCACCCTAGTCTCAGACCCCGTTTTAAAATAAATGTGTGAGCAAATAAACAACTTCTTCCTTTTAAAATATCTATTTATTTTTGGCTGTGCTGGGT
The DNA here is from genome assembly GCF_032405125.1 of Capricornis sumatraensis. Classification (NCBI taxonomy): domain Eukaryota; kingdom Metazoa; phylum Chordata; class Mammalia; order Artiodactyla; family Bovidae; genus Capricornis; species Capricornis sumatraensis. Next base: position 44,744,275 of record NC_091090.1, read on the forward strand.
CTTCACTGTTGGGCGAGCCAGAGCTGTCTCTAGTTGTGACGAGCAAGGGCTACTCTCTGGTGGTGGCACATGGACTTCCCATCGCAGTGGCTCCTGCTGTGAAGCGTGGGATCTAGGGCTCGAGGGCTTCGGTAGTTCTGGCATACAGACTCAGTTTCCCGGCAGCATGTGCGATCTTCCGGGATGAGGGATTGAACTAGTGTCCCTTACATTGCAAGGCAGATTCTTAACCACTGGACCACCAGGGAAGCCCCAGATAACTTTTTCTTAATTAAGCAATTACTAAATAAATTGTCAGATAGTGTCATGTACTAAGTTGAGAAACAGGATGTATAGGAAGTGATTGGGCCAGTAACTGGAATGATCAGAAAAGATCTACACTAGAGGATGATATTTAAGCTGAGATCGAAATGCCACAAAGGAGCCAGTGGTGGGATAATTTGGAGAAAACTTGTGAAAAGGCCTAGGAAATGAACCTAGGATTTTCAGGGAACACACAACACACCAAAGATTCAGTTCAGTTCAGTTCAGTCACTCAGTCGTGTCTGACTCTTTGCGACCCCATGAATCGCAGCACGCCAGGCCTCTCTGTCCATCACCAACTACCAGAGTTCACTCAGATTCTCGTCCATCAATCAGTGATGCCATCCAGCCATCTCATCCTCTGTCATCCCCTTCTCCTTCTGCCCCCAATCCCTCCCAACATCAAAGTCTTTTCCAATGAGTCAACTCTTCGCATGAGGTGGCCAAAGTACTGGAGTTTCTTAGTGTGGCTTAAGTGTCAAGGAATGACAGGTGAGTAGTACTTTAGGTAGAAGGTCAGGAAGGGTTCAAATTTTCAGACTTTGTAAGCCCAGTGAGGAGTTCGACATTTTTCCTAAAAGCACAGAAGGATTTAAAGTAGGAAAGCAACATGATCTGATTGCTCTTTTAAAATAATTCTCTTTGGCTGTTGTGTCAAGAATGCGTTATGGGGGTATTCATGGTGAAAGAGGAGAATCAGATCCTTCAGTATTCCTGGTGAAAGATGGTGTCTTGGACCAGGGTGATTTTAGTGAAGACAGAGAAAGAGGAGCAGGTTCTAGCAATACTTTAGAAGTAGAGTTGAATGGACTTGATGAATTAATATTCAGCAGATGGGGAAAAGAACTGAGTAATTTCGGGTGGCTTAACTTGAGCTACCAGGTGGATGGTGGTGCCACTTAATGAAATGGAAGAGGCTAGGGTTAGGTTCGAAAGTGAGCTTGCAATCACATTTTCAGTTTTTGGTGTTTTGGGTTTGGAGATGGTTGTTGGATATACGTGGAGTTAATTGGTGTGAACTGAAGGAGGGGGAGGGAGGACTGGGCTGAAGATGGAGATCTCGGGCGTCACCCAGGCCTTGATAGAATTTACCGCATTGTAATGGATAGAAAAACCCAGGCAGAGAGCATACAAGGAGAAGGGCGGGAGGCTGCAGATGCAACCTCTGGAGAAGCAGTTAAAACAGGAGGAGGAGGAACGGGCTGAGAGCGTGCAAGTATGGAGTCTTAAGACTGGGATAAGGAATGGCATGAGAACCACCAAGAGGGCGAGAAAAAAATCACAGAAGTAACAAGTGGAAGCCACGGGTGACACGACAAAGGCCGCCGCCTTCGGTGCGAAGGCCCGAAAGCCTGCTGGGACAGGCTGACTAGAAGAATGGAAAGTCAGGCGGTCGGAACAGTTGCCACTTTCTCATCGAAAAAACCGAAGCTCTGAGTGGTTAACTTTCATCAGCCAAGGTCAGAGCCAGCGGGCTCAGATCCTGGAACCAGAGCCCAGGAGAGTGTCCGCGACAGGTCCACTCCCTCAAGGAACCGCTGAATGTAAAGCATTCTTTGACGCGGCCGCTTCCATTTTAAAGAGGAAAGGCAGCGGGCCTGGCTCGGGCGAGAACAAGACGTCAGAGCGGCGGGCAGTCTCCGCCGGCGGGGAAGGACCGCCCCTTTTTCCCGCAGCCCGAGCCGGCGCTCCCCACTGCGGCTGCGCGGGCCGCGTGGGGCGGGGCGTGAACGCGGAAGGGGCCGCGCCGCGGGGACGAGCAAGGGCGGGGGGCGGGGCCGGCCGCGGGGGCGAGCAAGAGCGGGGCGGGAACGCGGAAAGGTCGCTCCACACGGGCGAGCAAGGGCGGGATTGGGGGCGGGGCCGGCGCGCGGGGTCGGGGCGGGGACGCGGAAGGGCCGCGCCGCGGGGACGAGCAAGGGCGGGGGGCGGGGCCGGCCGGGCCGCGGGGCGTGAGGTGACAGGTGAGGGGGGCGGCTGTGGCCTGAGCAGCGGAGACGCGGCGGCGATGCTGGAGACCCTGCGCGAGCGGCTGCTGAGCGTGCAGCAGGATTTCACCTCCGGGTGGGTACACGGTGGGGGACGGAAAGGGGCCCGCACGGCCGGGCCGGGGAGCCGGGACGCCGCCTCCGCGCACCCGGGGTCTCATCTCGCGCCCGCCACTCCCCTCACCCAACCGCGGGCCTCCCATCCGCGCCCCCCATCCGCGCCCGGGCGGGGACAGTAGCCAACTTTCCGGCGTCGGCCCGGCCGCACGAAGTAACTTAGGTCCCGCCGGGCAGGCTCAGACCGCGCGCCGGGGCGGGGAGCGGGTCCGGAAGGCTGCGGGCGGCCGAGGGTCGGGCGACCCTTCCCCGGCAGATCCGGCCGGCCCGAGAGGGGTCGGGTGAGAGGCGAGCGCGCCCCCGCCCCCACGAGGGACGGCGACCCTGCGCCCCCTCCCACGCCGCCGAGACCCCTGCCGGCTCGGGCCGCCACCCCCTCCAGATGGCCGGGGCCCGGCGGGCGTTTTGTCCGCCCCCGCGCGCGGAGGCTGAGCGCCTTTTCTTCCCCTTTTGATTTCTCTCTCTACCTCGGGTTCAGCGCCTCAGTGAAGAAACTCTCGGGCCAGAGAAACGCCAGAACTGGCGATCCTGTTCATGCCCTAGTGGTGACACGCACGCGGACCTAGCGGTTCCCGAACTTTGCTTGGAATCTCCTGGCAACCATCCCGGTGCGTGCCCGGGTGGCAAAGGCTTCCAGCTACACCAGGCTGAGGATGGGGGTTCGAAAGACCACCCCCGCCCAGGTGATTCCAGTTTGGCGTAGACTCTAACGCCAGGGGCCCTGGGATCTTCCCTCTATCTACCATTTAAGCCAACGCGTTTCTGCAAGTTTCTCTGCCTCACTCTCTGCGACCAGTAAAACAACGGGGATGATGAAGATGGTTCTCATCTCACAGGGTTATTGTGAGGATGAATGAACTAACGTGTAAAACGCACTCATGTTGTGTCACTGTTGTTATTAGTGCTTAATTCAACTTTTCCATTTCTTCCCAAAGGGTGTCACTTTGATAAAGGATAAGTCTGTCCCCTTTAGATTACGGATCCGTTGAAGAAAGCTCTCCCTATGAGGGCCTCTCCGTCATGGTTTACGTTTCTGATGAGAAAGATGTTAGCTACAGTTGTGTCTTAGTGGACAAAAATGTTTGTATGGTTTACCTCTTAGGTGCTGAGTAGTAACATTGGAGAAGGAAATGGCAACCCACTCCAGTGTTCTTGCCTGGAGAATCCCCAGGGACTGGGGAGCCTGGTGGGCTGCTGTCTATGGGGTCGCACACGACTGAAGTGACTTAGCAGCAGCAGTAACAGACAGGCGAATACTTGAGCACTTACATGTAAAGCATTTTTGGTGGTCTTGGTTTGGGGTCCTTAGGAATGGTAATTGTAGATGTCCTAGGAGTCATTGATTGACCCTGGGCTTGATTGGTTGCATGCTTGATTCCCCGCCCCCCCTTTTAAATTTAAAAACTAACTTATTTTCAGAATGTAAATTATTGAAACGTTGGGGTGTAATGCTTCAGGGGTAGCAGGAGAACAGTACTTCGCAGATAAGCCCATCTGGTACAGCCCTCCTGTCATTACCTCAAGAAATTCCGTGATGAGTAACAGTATCTTCTGAGAGTTACAGCTACTGAAGTTTTACAGGTCAGGTGGTTGCCTCTGAACCCATTCGTTCTTTGAACTTTGCTCGAGAAGGTTCAACTCACCTAGGAATATGGATTCTCCCAGACCATCCTGGGAGATCTGGAAAACCTGAGTTGAGGGTTGAGTTACAGATAAGGGTGGACGGGATCTGGTTAGAACGCCTTCTTGAAAACTGAATTTACCTGAAGCATGACAGAAACTGGGGCCAGTTTGGGATAGGAAATCCTGAGAGGGCTTCCATTCCGTGAAGGCCCTTCATGGGCTTCCTTGTACAGGTCACTCTGAGCCGACAAGCCATTGGACCAGCAGTGTGTGCCATGAGCCTGTCACCTGGCAGAGAAATCACTCCTGCTCAAGGTGAAATTAAACACAGCAGTACATGTATATTGCATGAAGGCACTGAGGGATTCAGAGATGAAAGCAACGTGGCCCTTGCCTCTCAAAACCACCAGACTGGACCTAGCATTCCTTTAGAACACTTGCTATTGGTGCCCATAGATGCCAGAGCAGCTGGCTTACAAAATAACTGGAACGTCTACCATTAGGGTTGCCCTCGGAACTCAGTAGGGGAAAGGTGGGTGCTTCCCTGAGCCCTTTCACTGTGGAGCTTCACGGTAGCCCAGAGCAACAGCCTGTCTTCAGAGACTTTTCGGCTCATTTTTAGTTTCTGGAAATTCATATAACTGGAGCTGAAACATAGGCAGTTTACTGTTTTTCAAGTATAATAGGAATATTCTTTATCAGGCTTACAAGAGAATGCCACTGCTACTGCTGCTAAGTCGCTTCAGTTGTGTCCAAGTCTGTACGACCCCATAGATGGCAGCCCACCAGGCTCCCCCGTCCTTGGGATGCGCCAGGCAAGAACACTGGAGTGGGTTGCCATTTCCTTCTCCTATGCGTGAAAGTGAAGTCTCTCAGTCGTGCCCAACTTCCCGACCCCATGGACTGCAGCCCACCAGGCTCCTCCATCCATGGGATTTTCCAGGCAAGAGTACTGGAGTGGGTTGCCATTGCCTTCTCTGGGAGAATGCCACATTAGTGGTTAAAGCATGTGTGAACACTGAATTTCAACCTTCCATTCAAACTTAGGAAAAAGTCAGCTTCAAGGGACTGTAGGTTGTCCATGGACTCAAGATCTTTTTTCATCAAATTTTATTCATCATAATAGTTACATCAAAGTCAAAATAAGCCTAGAAATTATGTTGCTTTCCTTCTGGGCTAACTGGGCGGTTATCTGGTGCAGGGGCTGAGGGACAGACGGGACTGGCTCCCAGCTTCACTGTCTGCCCCTCGCCTACGTGCATCCTCACCTGGGTTTATGTCCCCCGGAGCTCTGGGAGCCTTTTGGAGAGTTCACAGAGAACCTCTGCTGTTTAAGGACTGGCTTGAACTCTGAGGGAAACTTTTGGACACACTGCAGCACTTTCTTCAAATCTGCTCTGGTCTTTGATTTTTTTAAAAAAACCTTCAGAGCAGTAATGACCCACAGCCTGAGGATTGATGTATTCAGGCGTGCAAACCCCTTCAGGAAAGTGAAAATCAGAGTTACCAAGGGTTTACAGCTGCCTGTCACTGGCTGGCATTTCCTGTCTGTAATGCTCTGGGTGCTTTTGGATAGGGAGGAATAGCAGTTGTTACTTGTTGCAACTAGACAGTGGGTGTTTCCTTCTCTCTGGTCAGAGCCCCCTCTGCCCTGACCTCGGGCCCAGCCTGCTGTGCTCATTTCTCTTCTCCTCTCCGGCAGTATCATAACCTCAAAGGAGAGCATCCAACATTCCAGTTCACAGTGTGGTAAAATGGTGAGGTTTAATGCTGGCTCTTCCTTGACTGAATGAGTGATGTTGCTCAATCGTGTCCAGCCCTTTGCGACCCCATGGACTATAGCCTACCACGCTCCTCTGTCCATGGAATTTTCCAGGCAAGAGTACTGGAGTGGGTTGCCATTTCCTTCTCCAGAGGATCTTCCCGACCCAAGGATTGAACCTGGGTCTTCGCAGTGTAGGCAGACGCTTTACCGTCTGAGCTACCAGGGAAGTCCAATCAACTTGATTACTTACCTTTTAATATAAACAGGGGAAAAAACCTTAATATTCAATTTGACTTATTACTGAGTTCCTGCCAAGTGTCAGACACCAGTCTAGGAAGTCAAAGTCTTATCATAGAAGTTTTTTCCATTTTATTAAAAAAAAAAGATAGGAGGCCACATGCCCAGTTTTGCCTGCTCTTTGCCAGTGTCTGTGTGTTTAGCCAGATCCTGGAGCTACAAGCTTGACAAAAACTGTGTCTGCTCTCCAAATGCCCTAGCCTGGCAGTAACACAAAGCAAAGCAGAAGGAAGTGAACGTGGAAGATACAGGTGATATGGATTGTGAGCTCAGAGGAGTCATTAGTTGAGATGCTTCAAAGAAGAGCTGACTTCTAGACTGGCCTGGAAGAATGAGGAGAGATGAGGCTAGATTTGGCTGAGGGATTTCAGAGATGAAACTCTTGTGGGAGAGGAACCTGGAATGGAAGTTTAGTGTCTGATAATAGAGCGTCATCAGTGCTTTGCAAATTGATTCATTTAGAAAATATTTATTGAGCACTTACCTGTTGATGGGGCTTCCCTAGTAGCTGACATGCTATAGCACTATGCCTGCAATGCAGGAGACCCACGTTCAGTCACTGAGTTGGGAAGACCTGTTGCAGAAGGCAATGGCTACCCCCTCCAGCATTCTTGCCTGGAGAATTCCGTGGACAGAGGGACCTGGTGGGCTGGAGTCCATGGGGTCGCAAAGATTCAGATGCAAGTGAGCAGCTAACACTTAACACCTGTTGATGAGTACTAGAGTTACGGCAGAGAATGCACACCAGACAGCAAGTAATGGCCCTGCCCACACTCGACTGGCTGTTGCTGCTAAGTCACTTCAGTCGTATCCAACTCTGTGTGACCCCATAGGCGGCAGCCCACCAGGCTCCCCTGTCCCTGGAATTCTCCAGGCAAGAACACTGGAGTGGGTTGCCATTTCCTTCTCCAATGCAGGAAAGTGAAAAGTGAAAGTGAAGTCGCTCAGTCGTGTCCGACTCTCAGCGACTCCATGGACTGCAGCCCCCCAGGCTCCTCCATCCATGGGATCTTCAGGCACGAGTACTGGAGTGGGGTGCCATTGCCTTCTCCAACTTGACTGGCAGGAGGCCGAAAATCTAGAAGGTCAGTAGTACTGTTGCTGAAAACAAAGCAGGTTCAGGGGTTGGGTGGGGCTGGGAGGACTGCTGTCTTCTATAGGATGGTCATGGCTTATTTTTAGGTTGACTAATCTTCTGAAGGTTTTTCTGGAGGGGAGCAGCCTGAGCCTACTTGTATTTGTGGAAGAATAATTTGAGAGGCAGGGTGATGGGAGGACTAGAGATGGGAAACAGAGATTATTTAGGAGGCTATAATTATGGAGCAGATGAGAGATGATGAAAAGGCAGTGCTGGTGGAAATTTGACGGAATAATGACAGGCACTGGTCGATTTCATAAAAAAATGAGACTAGCAAGTGAAAAAAGGTGGAGAAACTGAGGATCTCAATTTTGGAGTATCTTAGATAGTGATGTCGTTTACCAACAGAGACGTTGAGGAGCTTTGAGAGAGAAGGAGCAGTTGACAGGGAGTGTGTCTCGAAGTCCAAGAGGCCAGCAGGAAATTCAGGAAACACTGAGGAAAGAGGTCAGGACCGACTGGGTGCATTCTAGGGTGATTAGGATAGAGACAGCGAACAGTCCTCTCCCCTTCCTGACTTTTGCGTGAGTCTCTCAGCCGCCAGAGCTTTGGGGTCCTGTGCACTTTTAGGTGTGATTGATGCTTTTGTGTTTTCTGATTTTGAGTTTAAAAAAAAAGTTAATGGGGAAAATACAATAGATTGGATTTGTATTCATAAATAGAATTTAAATTCAAAATAATAGAGGCGTGAAAATGTTATAGGACAAAATATGCTAATTAATACATGTTGTGTTTTAAAGCAGTCACCCTGGCCTTTCATAATAGCTGATGGGCTTAGATGAGTAGGACATTGAAGTGCAAATAAGTGGTCCCCCATCCCATCGAAGTCAGGCCCAGAAAGCCATTTCCTGCTCAGCAGTCATTGCCGAGGTCCACCTTTCATTCTGTGAAATTACTTTTTAAGCTTTTTGTCTAAGAGGTTTTGCTAGTTATCTCCATTTCTCAAGAAGATGTCTCCATCTTAGTATTTTCCGTAAAGCTTAAAGAAAATAAATGTGCTATGGTCAAACAAAGGTCAGTCTTTGAAACAATCTCAAAATATTGTAGTGTGATGATGAATTTGAAAGCAAGTGTTTCGGACTCTGAAGCGCACGTTGGTTGCTTTGAGTGGGAAACAATTGAGAGGTGGCTCACTTCGAAGTCTGTGTGTGAACACACTCACGCTGTGGCACGCCTGTCTCCCTGAGGCTGTGCTGTGTTGGGAAGAAGGCTAGGAATGGAGGAGAAGGCTTCTATGGGAACTGGATTGGGGGATCTCTGTTCTATTTTACCTTGGCCCTCTGATGTACATAGCTGCTTTCTTGATGGTTACCATTTTTATTATACTTGATGATCATTTTTATTATACTTTTTGTTTGAATTGCCTCTGTAATTTACAGTTACAGCCTGCTGCCAGAGTCATATTCGGAATTTCCTTTAATTCTTGTGGCAAATCATTATGGTCAGTATAATACTTCTATTTTATGGTTTAGGAAACTGGGGAATTGCACTCAGACCAGTATTTCCTTCTCAGCGTGGCAAGACACTGTGGGACTTGATTAATGGGTTGTTTCCAGCGCAGAATCACTGTGAGAAACTTAAGAGTTCTCCCCAGATAAAAATGGTAAGCTCCTGCCAGTTGAATTCTGGGTTTGGAGTATGTACTTCAGAAAGGACCTTTTTTCTTTTGGGAAGATTACTTGTTACATTTTCAACTTAAAAAGTGTTACATTGACTATTTTTATCCTTTCCTTAACTTTTTTCAGTTTCCAACTTTCTTCTTGCTACTTTGTTTTCTCCAGCAGTTTCTATGCTGAATGTGGCATATTGATGATTTACATGGAAGAGGTGTGATAAGAAAAGATGAATGTCTACAAGACTGTTTTTTGTTATGAAAACTTTGAAAAACTTTTATATCTATTATTTGGCTATGCTGGGTGTTGCTATGCGAGCTCTTCTCTAGTTGCGGCAAGCAGAGGCTACTCTCAAGTTGCACGGGCTTCTCATTGAGGTAGCTTCTCTTGTAGCTCCCGGGCTCTTCAGCTCAGGCTTAGTAGTTGCGGTGCGTGGACTGAGTTGTTGCGGCTGCCGGGCTCTAGAGCGCAGGCTCAGTAGTTGCGGTGCGTGGACTGAGTTGTTGCGGCTGCCGGGCTCTAGAGCGCAGGCTCAGTAGTTGCGGTGCGTGGACTGAGTTGTTGCGGCTGCCAGGCTCTAGAGCGCAGGCTCAGTAGTTGCGGTGCGTGGACTGAGTTGTTACGGCTGCCGGGTTCTAGAGCGCAGGCTCAGTAGTTGTGGCGCATGGATGTAGTTATCCCATAGCATGTGGGATCTTTACAGACCAGGAATCAAACCCATGCCTCCAGCATTGGCAGGCGGATTCTTAACCACTGAGTGTCCAGGGGAACCCCCAAACTTTTTTTTAAACGATGTTTTAAACATTTACAAAAATATGTACAGTGAGCCCCATATATATGTTATTCACATACAACAGTTAATTATTATCACATTTACTCAGTCTCTCCCTTATTTATAGAGTATGAGCTTTCCTGGTGGCTCAGATGGTAAAGAATCCACCTGCAGTTCAGAAGACCTGGGTTCAATCCCTGGGTTGAGAAGATCCCCTGGAGGAGGGCATGGCAGCCCACTCCAGTATTCTTGCCTGGAGAATCCTGTGGACAGAGGAGCCTGGTGGGCTACAATCCATGGAATCTCAAAGACTCGGACATGACTGAGTGACTAACACTGTTTATAGAGTTAGTTCTATAGTTAGTTTACAGACTTAGTTCTCACCTCTCTCATAAATCAATTTTCATCTTTAAAAAAATACATTATGTAAATGCAATGCCAATATCATACCTAACAAAATTAATACTAATTCTATGATATTATAAATTATCCAGTCCAAAATCAAATTTCCTAGTTCTTAAAAGTATCTTTTTACAGTTGATTTGTTCAAATCCAGATCAAATAAGTTCCACACATTATAGTTGGTTAAAAACTAATTTTTTAAAGCAGATGGTTGTTAAGGAGCCACCTGGGGAAGCTTACTCACCCTTCCAATAATTTTAGTTTCAGCTCCCTGTAAGCTTCCTCTTTTCTGTTTCATTCCAAACCAATTTTTTCTTTCTTTTGGGGAAGTGTGGAGGAGAACCCCAAATTTGATACATTACAACTGAGAATTTAGTTTTTTTCAGAAATAAATATTTGAAATACTAACCTAGAGATTTTCTCGGTTGTATAATGAATGGTCCAAAGATGGTCTTAGCAATTTGCTTCAATATCCTTGTTACCATATGAATTGTCCCAAATCACTGAAAATAATACTAGAATCATTTTGACTATAATGCACTGCTGTGTCCATTTATTCTAGTACAGTTCTACCTGAGATGTCACAACCAAGTGCCTTTCTCGGATTTTGGAGTGGAAATGGTTGAATGGCTGTCAAAATAACTTTTTTGAGCTGTTGCTTAATCTTAGTCTAAACTGGATTTACTGGTTTCCAAGCTAAGCTTGAAATTTTTTATTGTTTTTCTAGGACAGGTAAGACTTTCTAAATTCAACTCATCTGGAGAGATGCCTACACATAGTTGTGTATTAAAGAGATTGCTGAATCTTTTTTTTTTTTTAACATTGTAGAGGAATTGATCTCATCAATATTTTAGTTTTTGAAAAAGAGCATAGAATAATATTTTTAAAAGTCTTGGTGTGAAATTGATACTAAACTTGTTGAAAAATGGGGGCCACTCTCTTTTTTCTGATGTTTCCAGAATAGTGAGGCTTCTTTAGTCCAGTCATATTTAGGAAATGTTTCTAGAAAAGGGATTTGGGGCAAGAAAAATATAAAATGGCATTTGATATTGGAAGTCCCTTTCTGATTTTGAGCTAGGCACCGTCGACCAAAAAGTTGGACGACTCTGTCAGGCGTACATGTACAGCTGTGCACAGCAGAGGGTTGGGCATTCTAGGAGAGTCAGCCGTGGGCTGGGACAGGGCAACTCAGCTGGTGGGCTGGGACAGGGCAACTCAGCTGGTGGGCTGGGACAGGGCAACTCAGCTGGTGTGCTGGGACAGGGCAACTCAGCTGGTGTGCTGGGACAGGGCAACTCAGCTGGTGTACTGGGACAGGGCAACTCAGCTGGCACGCTAGGACAGCTTCTGGCAGGTTGCAGTAGAGCATCGTAAGGAGGCAGCTCCTGTGTCCGCTTTACGAAGGCTTTGTGGGGCTAGCTGGGGTACTGTGGCCTACGCTTCAGACTGTTTAGACGTGAATATTTGTAGAAGTAATCAGATTACGTAGAACATGTCCAGATGTCTTCATTGTATGCGGGAATATCTCATAATTGAGTTCTCACTTTTTGACTGGTATATGATAGAGTCCAAGTCAAAAGTAGGTAAAAATGGGCTGGTGAAGTTAAAGAAAAAAAAAAAATATATATATATATATACATATATATAATACAAAGTTTATGACCTTCAGGTTTTACATATAGAAAAGCTTATTTAATTTTCTTACATATGCATTTTTAGCCCATTAATTTTTTCCAGCCCAATAATTTAAAAAAGCAAATAGAAGGGGAGTAGAGCGACTTCACTTTCACTTTTCACTTTCATGCGTTGGAGAAGGAAATGGCAATCCGCTCCAGTGTTCTTGCCTGGAGAATCCCAGGGACTGTGGAGCCTGATTGGCTGCCATTTATGGGGTCGCACAGAGTCGGAAACGACTGAAGCGACGCAGCAGCAGCAGCAGCAGCAGCAGCAGCAGCAGCAGCAGCAGCAGGCTTCCCAGGTGGCACTAGTGGTAAAAAAAGAAAAAAAAAGCCCTGCCTGCCAATGCAGGAGACATATAAGATGCGGGTTCGATCACTGGGATGGGAAGATCCCCTGGAGGAGGACACGGCAACCCACTCCAGTATTCTTGTCTGGAGAATCCCATGGACAGAGGAGCCCGGCAGGTTACAGTCCATAGGGTCACAAAGAGTCACTGAAATGACTTAGCACTCACGCAGGCTGCTATAGTTGAATAGCTAGCAGAAGCAGTTAAATAGTAGCTGATACGATGACCAGTGGTAGAGACAAAAAATTTAAATTTTTAAAAAACTGCTATAGGATCCTGAACAGACTCCCCAAACCACTGTAGATTGGTTTCAGGTTGGCAAATGGCGAGGCATTCCTAGCTCAGAAACATCTAAGGAATGTACTGTTTTGTTGTGAAATGCAGTCAGTGGTGTTCATGATAATGACCCTAAATTATCAGAAAATGTACCAACTCCTCTTTAATGAAAGAGGTTTGTAATGTATTTTAGAAGCTTTTTATCAATAGCTAAAATTGCTCAGAATGTTGGCACTTAGAGAGTGCTTAGTATAGTATCACTTTAAAATGTGTTGGTTAGACAAAGAAAACAGACTTATGGACATAGAGGGGGCTGGGTGGAGTTGGGGGGAGAAGAGGGTGGGACAAATGGAGAGAGTAGCGTGGAAACATACTCTGTGATATGTAGAATAGCTAGCCACGGAGAATTTGCTGTATGACTCGGAGAACTCAAACCACGGTCTCTGTAACGACCTAGAGGGCTGGGATGGGGTGGGAGGTTGGAGGGAGGTTCAAAAGGGAGGGGACATGTGTATACTTACGGCTGATTCATGTTGATGTATAGAAGAAACCAGCATGATGCTGTAAAGCAATGATCCTTCAAGTAAAAATAAATTTTGTAAAATGTGCTGCTTAGATAGTATTATTACTGATCAAGTTCACATATGGGGGCCACTGTCTTTTTTCTGATGTTTCCAGAGTAGTGATGCTTCTTTAGTCCAGTCATATTTAGGAAATGTTTCTAGAAAAGGGATTTGGGGCAAGAAAAATATAAAAATATTTGCTGTAAATTTTCCACTTGTGTCTTATGTACAGTATACAAATATTTGTTGTCTTAATTCTTTCTTAAAAAAGTATTGACTTCCAACCAGAAATTTTACCAGCTATGAAATTTGCATTTGAAAATTTCTTAAACTGTAAAAATGTGATATTTTATACTGGTTGAATTATAGGCTGAAGACTTTAAGTGACAAGTCAAGAGAAGCTAAAGTAAAAAACAAACCCAGGTAAGCATGTGCTGTTTTAATTTACTATGACTTAAATTCCATACAATTTTTGGTTATAGTCATGATAGTATAATTAATGTATTTTAGATCTGTTGCGTGCATCTGACTAAACAGTTTATTGATTCTTTCTAAATTTTCTAACCCTGGAAATTTTTCTGATAAAACTGTAAAATGGTTGAAAAAGTGCCAGGTAATTGTTTTACTCTATGACAGTCGGTGATTATTTGATCACAATTAATCATTTTTATTTGTATATTAAGAGCAAAGTAAAAGTTCTCCATTGTTGAGAAGCAAATTATTAATGAAACAGTACTTGGCAAGTGAGCCTCTTCAGCTGTGTTGTCTGTTTTATATGAAAACACTAGTATTGTGCAGTGCTTTGTTCATTTTTTAAAATGAATAATGCACACTACTAAGTTTCACTTTAAGGCTAGCAGTGGGGACTTCCCTGGTGATGCAGTGGTTAAGACTCCACGCTGACAGTGCAGAGAGCACAGGTTGCATCCCTGGTGAGGGAACTAAGATCCTGCGTGCCATTTGGCACAGCCAAAATGTTTTTTAAAAACCTAGAGATAAGGAGCTTTAAAGAAATTTTCTTGTTAGCTAGAATTCTGTTAAAGTGTTTATTGTATTATAGTGTGCTAAAAATCTGCAGGGCAAAGTGATGGCTAATAGTATGTTGCAGTATATTAACTCTGGAATAGGGGCTTTCCCAGTGGCTCACTGGTAAAGAACCCACCTGCCAAAGCAGGAGACACAGGTTTGATCCCTGGCTCAGGAAGATCCCCTGGAGAAGGAAATGGCAACCCACTCCAGTATTCTTGTCTGGGAAATCCCGTGGACAGAGGAGCCTGGTGGGCTACAGTCCATAGCGTTGCCAGGGAGTCGGACACAACTTAGTGACTAAACAACAACTTTGGAATAATAGTACGTTTTTCTAAAAGTTTAGATCAGTTGTCATTAACGATTTAAAAATATTCCACATTATGATCGACAGCATCAAAATTATTGTGTGTAACTTTTTGTAAGTTGGCCTAAAGCAGTATCAGTTTTTAATAAAATAAGTGTTTCTTTTGGCAGGACTGTCCCATGTTTGCCGAAGTACTCTGCTGGACTAGAATTACTTAGCAGGTAAGTGTTTTCATTTAAATAAAAAGGTTATGCTTCTGTTATCTAAAAGTGTTTTATAATTCTAGAGATAGACACCTTAAAACAACTAAATTTTTACCTTAACATAGAAATTGTGTCCCTCAGGGGCTTTTACATTTATTTCACTGATTAATACAAAGGCCATTCAGATTTTGAGCATATTGATCACTATTATATATACTAACCGATAACTTTATCATGTGCTTGTATTATGTTTGTGGTTTCTTTGTTGCAAGAAAATTGACTCTGGATTTGAGTCCTCAATAATTTTCTTACTTTGATTCTTAATTTTATACCATTTCTTCTCCAATCCATTTCTGTTGATGTGCAAGTACATGATTTTCTTAGATGACATCAAAAGCATAAGTGACAAAGGGAAAAAGGATGAATTGGACTTTATCAAAATTAAAACCTTTTGCTCTTTAAAGAATACTATCAAGAAAGTGAAAGAACAATCCATAGAAGGGGAGAAAATATTTGCAAATTACACATCTTTTGAGGTACTTGTATCTAGACTATAAGTAACTTTTATAACTCAACAGTAAAAAGACAAACAACCCAGTGAAGAAATAGGCAAATGATTTGAATAGACATTTCTGTAAAAAAGATGAGCAAATGGTGAATAAGCACATGAAAAAATTCTCAATGTCGTTAGTCACAAGGGGAAGGGCAAACCACAACCGCAGTGAGATACCACTCATACCCACTAGCATGCCTATAATCCAAAAGACAAACAACAAGTGTTGGCAAAGATGTGGAGAAGTTAGAACCCTTATGCTCTTCTGGTGGGAGTGTAAAATGGCACAGCTGCTGTGAAAAACAGTTTGTAGTTTTCTCAAAAAGTTAAGAGTAGAATTACCATGTGATCCAGCAAATTCACACCAAAAGAATTGAAAACTTACATTTATGTCAAAATTTGCACACAAATGTGCATAATAGGAGTATCTTTCATTCAGGCTGCCCTGTCCATGGGGATTCTCCAGGCTAGGATACTGGAATGGGTTCCATGCCCTCCTCCAGGGGATCTTCCCAACCCAGGGATCGAACCCAGGTCTCTCGCATTGAAGGCGGATTCTTTACCACATGAGCCACGGGGGAAGCCCAGTATCATTCATAAAGCAATATCATTCATAATAGCCAAAAAGTAGGAACAGCACAAATACTCATCAAAGGATGAATGAATAATTTGGTGTCTCCACACAATGGAACATTATTCAGCCACAAAATGGAATGAAGTGCTGAGGCACACTACATCTTGCACATCTTGAATAAAACTTAAAAACATTGCGCTAAATGCGAGGATGGAACAAAAAAGGCACATAGTGTATGGTTCTATTGATATGCTATGTCCGGAACAGGCAGAAGGATAGTGTTTGCCAAGATTTGGAGAAGAGAGGGGAATGAGTAATGACTGCTAATGGATATGGGGTTTCTTTACAGGATGATGAAATGTTTTGGAATCAGTGGTGATAGTTGCCCCAACTCTGTGAATATGCTGTGAATTATGCACTTTAAAAGCATGAATGTTATGCTCTAAATTAAAACTCAGCTGTTATGAAAATAAGTGTATGGTTTGCATGTGTTATCATCTGCAGTTCTGTATCTAGTGACGTGGCATCTAATGGCCAAGTGGTAGCCGTGTGTGCAGTAGAAGGTACGCTCCTTCGTCTTATCTGCGTGTGTCATGGCACAATCAGCTATGCCTGCCCGTTGCTTTCCGTTTTCTAGCTTTATATTCAGTTTCTTTTTATGCTTGCTGAATCTGGGCATTTTTTTTTTCCTTCTCTAGGTGCTTAATTTGACATTAATTTCCTGCTTGTTTTTTTGTTGAGTGAGGAAGACAAGTGACTTTGAAAGGAGGTAGAATACAAATCAATCCGTGGTATACTGTTTGCATGTTATCTTTATACTTTTTTAATCTAGTGATTTAGTTGAAACAGCTTCATTGAAAGTTGCTCATTTCAGATGTGTAGACTTCTCTGTGTGGTAGTTTTGGGGTACTTTTGGGGACTTTATCTGAAAAATTTACAGCCATATCTATAATGTGTCTGTTCATTGCACTGAAACAGTATTTTCTCTCTGAAACTAGTGCTGAGTGGAGGAGAGACCATTTTAAATATCTAAATCATAAAATTTTTTTAGATTGTTAAAATACTGTGTAAAATACGATAACATAAAATTTTGCCATCTTAACCATTTTTAAGTGTACAGCCCACTAATGTCAACCGCATTCACATTGTTGTACATCCAGTCTCCAAGAGGCTTTTCATCTTGCAGACCTCTGCCACTGGCAACCATTGTTCTCTTTCTATAAATCTGACTACTTTAGGTACCATTTGTAGGTGGAATCATGCAGTGCTTGTCTTCTTGTGATTGGCTTATTTCACTTAATATATTTTCGAGTTTTATTGAGATTTAATTGGCATACACCTCTATGTAAGCTTAAGTTATTGCCGCATAATGATTTGACTTACTTCATGAGACGATTGCCACGAGTGAATTTAGTGAGCATTCACCGTCTCATATAGATAAAAAAGAAAAAGAAAAAAAAATGTTTTTCTTGTGATAAGAACTCAGAATGTATTCTAGCAACTTTCATATATAATGTTCAGTATTGTTAGTTATATTAATAATGTACACTACATTCCTGGTACTCTTTTATCTTACAAACTAGAAGTTTGTACCTTTCATTGCCTTCATTCAATTCCCTGTCCCTCCACCTGTGGTAACCACAAATCTAATCTCTTTTTCTATTTGTTTGCTTGCTTGTGTTTGAAGTATAATTGACCTACAATACTTTGTTAGTTCCTGGTGCACAACATAGTTATTTGATGTTTCTGTACATTACACAGTGATCACCGCTGTCATCACCACTAATTCAAAGGAAGTTCCTTCCTTTTTCAGGCTGAATAATATCCTATTGTATGAATATGCCATATTTTGCTTATACCTTCATCCATTAATAGGCACAAGTTGCTTTGATTTTTTAGCTATTGTGAATAATGCTGCTATGAACATGGGTGTGCAAGTATCTCTTTATGACCCAGCTTTCAGTTTTTTGGTGGTGTATCCTCAGAAGAGGAAATGCTGAATCAGATGGTAATTGTACACGTTAATTTTTTGAAGAACCAATATACTGTTGAGCAGCTGCACTATTTTACATTTCCTTGTGTGTGTTAGTCACTCAGTCGTGTCTGACTCTTTGCCACGCCATGGACTGCAGCCTGCCAGGCTTCTCTGTCCACGGGATTCTCAAGCAAGAATACTGCGGTGGGTTGCCATTTCCTTCTCCAGGGGATCTTCCCAACCCAGGGATAGAATCCATGTCTCCTGCATTGCAGGCAGATTCTTTACTATCTGAGTCACTAGGGCAGTGCACATTTTTCCAGTTGCCATTTCTCCATATTCTCACCAAATCTTGTTTTGGGGCTTGCTGAGTTTTTTTTGTTTCCATTCTCATTGGTGTGAAGTGGTGTCTCATGGTGGTTTTGATTCAGTCCATCCTAAAGGAGATCAGTCCTGGGTGTTCATTGGAGGGACTGATGTTGAAGCTGAAACACCTGATACTTTGGCCACCTGATGCAGAGAGCTGACTCATTGGAAAAGACCCTGATGCTGGGAAAGATTGAGGGCAGGAGGAGAAGGGGACGACAGAGGATGAAATGGTTGGATGGCATCACCAACACAATGGACATGGGTTTGGGTGAACTCCAGAAGTTGGTGATGGACAAGGAGCCCTGGCATGCTGCGATTAATGGGGTCGCAAAGAGTAGGGCGCGACTGAACTGAACGATGATGATGGTGAGCTTCTCATGTGCTTATTGGCCATTTATATATCTTCTTTAGAGAAATATCTGTTCAAGTCCTTTGCCTGTTTTTGGATAGAGTTGTTTTTGTTACTGTCGAGTGTTGGGCGTTTTCTGTATATTCTGGATATTAATCATTTGTCAAATGTGTGATTTGTATTTATTTTCTTCCATTTTATTGGTTGCCTTTTATTTGTTGATTGTATTCTTTGATGCACAGAAGTGTCTAATTTTGATGAAGTCCAATTTGTTTATTTTCTTTGTTGCCTGTGCCTTTGGTGTTATATCCAAGCAATCATTACCAAATGTAATGGCAAGAAGCTCATGTTTTCTTCTAAAAATTTTATAGTTTTGGATCTTATGTTTGGATTTTTTGATCCATTTTTATTTAATTTTTGTATATGGTGTCAAGAGTCCAGCTTCATTCTTTTGCCTGTGGATATGCAGCTTTCCCAGCACCAGCATATTTGTTGAAAAGACTATCCTTTCCGCATTTAATTATCTTGGCACACTTGTCAAAAGTTATTTGATCATACATGCAAGGGTTTATTTCTGGGCTCTATTTCATTGGCCTATATGTCTCCCATTATGCCAGTACCATACTTTTGATTATTGTAGCTTTCTAGTATGTTTTGAAATTAAGAAGTGTGTGTCTTCCAACTTTGTTCTTCTTTTTAAGATTATTTTGGCTTTTCAGGATCCCTTGATATTCCCTATGAGTTTTATGATGAATTTATGAAAATATCCTGTTTCTCTTCATATTTTCACCCACTAATTTTAGCATCTATTATAGTTCTTGCCTGAAATAATTTATTGTGTTTACCAAATGGTGATTTTCTATTTTTCTCATTTTTTTTCTATCATTATTTATTGGAATTCTACTGTAAGGAAGAGGTTTTCCCCCATCTGCCCCATTTATTTATTTGGTTGTTTATTTAAATCACTATAAGCTCATGGCTGTTGGTTTTCATCTATGAGCTCTAACCCATTTCTACCATTATTTTTTCTACCAAATCTGGTGTCCCAGATTTGGCAATTAGAAGCCCCTTCAAGTTAATGTCTGTGTGTTTGCAGAATGTCTCCATTACTTTTTGAGCGTTTCCTTTCTGAGACCACAGGTTGTATTTTAGATAGGATTTTTTAATGTGTGGCTTTTATTTTGAATTATTATTATTATTATTATTTGCCTTTCTTAGGTATGAAGATACATGGGCTGCACTCCACAGGAGGGCCAAGGAATGTGCAAGTGCTGGAGAGGTAAAGAATCAGCTCGTCTTATACTTACAGGGAAAATATACTTTTGCAGTCTTAAATGCTTATTTTTAAGAAATTAAATTTATAATTGTGTTAAAATGTTTGACAGGATATCTTAAAGTGAATTTTGTAGTTGATTATGAAACACTCTAAATAAAGTACTTTTTTGTAATTTCTCAGTCAAGTAATTTAGTTAGCTTAGAGAGTTTATAACTTTTATTCTAGAGTCGCAAGTGACTCTTCGGTTCATCGAGGTATAATGCTTTGAATTTGAGGTCTGGTACCTTTGCATTTTATGTAAATTATGTCATTTCTTTCTACTCACTATTTAAGAATTCCTTTGGTGGGGACAACAGTTTAACTTTGCTCAGTCTACTTAAAATCATTAGTTTGCTTATTAGCAAATAAATATAAAAATCTCAGGAGTCAACCTTAATTTCTTAGAGAAACAACCTATTTTCTAGCTCTACAGAGTGTGTAATGAATAAAAGTGACTTATAATTAAAATTATTTGGTATATATACTTAAAGCTTTTTTAGCCAAGATCAAATATTCTGCTACTGATGTCAGTCAAACTTTCTTTCTTTCTAAAAACACATCTGTGATTCTGACTTTTAATTAATTTAAACTGACTTTACCATTTACCTGAATTAGTGACGCTGTAATAGTTACATAGAAGATGGTAATACACATGATAAAATTTAGGCATTAGTGTTTCTCTTAGAAATAACTGGAGAAGAAAATGGCAACTCACTCCAGTATTCTTGCCTGGAGAATCCCATGGACAGAGGACCTTGGTGGGCTAGAGTCCACGGGTCGCAAAGAGTCGGACACGACTAAGCAACTTCACTTTCACTTTCACTTTAGAAATTATGGAAAAGGAAGACTATAGGCTTCTGTCAGTAGGCAGACTGAATACTGTGAAAAGTCCTGTAAGTGTAAAACTCTTAAATGCTGGATAGATTTTTTTTTTTAATTTAAATGCAGTAGGCTTACAAAAATTAAGGGAAGTCCTAAAGGGCCAAAACAAGCAAACAAAAACAGCAGGGAACTGAAATGAGAGTGGTTGAAAAAAAAAAACGTGAAGCAGGGTTCAAATAGTAAAACAAATGTCTTAGTAAGAGATTTATTGGGATAGGAGATTTTTGTCTATGGGGAACTGAGTCTGAGACTCCTAGACTCCTAGACTCTAGATACTCTTGGTGAAAGGATAATTTAGGACATTTTTAAAAAGAAAGAAAAGAAAAGCTACCTGTTGGCAAAAGGAGGCAATAAATTCTTTTTTTTTTTTTTTAATTTTTTTTTAAATAAATTCTTTAAAGTACACCTGGAGCACCTAAAAACTGACCGTGTACTAGGCCATAAAGCAGTTCTCACAAGTTTCATGTAAATCAAGTCATACAGAATATTCTGTGATTCTGGTGCAAATGACCTTGAA
This sequence comes from Capricornis sumatraensis, assembly GCF_032405125.1. Classification (NCBI taxonomy): domain Eukaryota; kingdom Metazoa; phylum Chordata; class Mammalia; order Artiodactyla; family Bovidae; genus Capricornis; species Capricornis sumatraensis. Next base: position 44,765,228 of record NC_091090.1, read on the forward strand.
AGTTGGTATAGGAAAAGAATTTTGAAAAATCCGTCTGTTTGCAAATTAAACATGTATATTATGCATCATTTATGGTTCAATAATTACTACATGCATATTGTGTAAGTTGTCAAAAACTACTTAGAGGGAAATTTTATAGATGAAAAATAGACTGAAAGTCAATGAGCTAATGTAACTTAAGAATCAGAGAACAGAATAAATCATAAGGGAAGAATGAAAGAGATGACAAAGATGAGAGAAGTAAATGAAATAGAATGTAAAAATACAATAGACGCTAGACAAAGTCACAAGTTCTTAGAAGACTAATAAAATATGGTAAGTAAGTAAGTAAAGTCGCTCAGTCGTGTCCGACTCTTTGCGACCCCATGGACTGTAGCTTATCATGCTCCTCCGTCCATGGGATTTTCCAGGCAAGAGTACTGGAGTGGGTTGCCATTTCCTTCTCCAGAGGATCTTCCCAACCCAGGGATCGAACCTGGGTCTCCCGCATTGTAGGCAGACGCTTTACCATCTAAGCCAATAAAATATGGTAGCTATCTGATTATATTGATTAAGAAAAAAGGACGAATAGTTTCAAGAATTAAAGAATATAACTGTAGCTATAGCAGAAAGTGAAAAGATAAGAGTTTGTGAACAACTCTAGGACACATTTGAAAACAGAGGCAAAATGGCAAAATACTAGACATTTTTACTAAAGTTTTGGTTGCTCAGTTGTGTCCAACTCTGTGACCCCATGGACTGTAGACTGCCCTCCAGGCTCCTCTGTCCGTGGAATTCGCCAGGCAAGAATACTAGAGTGGGTAGCCATTCTCTTCTTCAGGGGATCCTCCCAACCCAGGAATCGAACCCGGGTCTCCTGCCTAGCAGGCAGATTCTTTATTTTGTGACTCATGGGGAAAGCCCAGAAACTTTTACTAAAACTAATTCTAAAAGTGGTACAAATCCTGAATAATATAGCCACTAAAGAAACTGTTAATAATTAATCTTTTCACTAGGAAAACACCAGGCCCACCAAGTTATATAGGAGAGTTCTATGAGACTTTCAGAGAATCCACCATCTCAATGTTAAACAGACTCCTGCAGCAAGTGAAACAAGAGGAGGCTGCCCTGCCCATTGCATGAGGCTAGAATAACTGATCCTGAACCCCAACAAGCAAAGTATGAGAAAGTGAAATTGGAGTCCAGTCCCATTCATGAGTACAGACAGAAAAACTATAAACAGAATAGAGGTATGAGCTCTCACTTAACTTAAGCAGCCTGTTTCTGGAAATCAGATGTTCTGTGTGCTCTATCCAGGAACCTACTTGACACACTCTAAATTGGAAAAGTCATTATGTGTTACATATCAACCCCAAGCCCTCCACCAGCCTTCTTACATATTTCTGTTTAAAACCAGCAAAACATCTATAGATGGTAGCAGTTTGTTAGGACATCAGGTGCTTCAGACACAACCTTCCGCCTCCAAACTTGTGGTGTGCACTGGTTGACACCGAGCTGCCTCGTGTGCAGTGTTGTGGCCCCTCAATTCCCGCAGTGTGCAGGGCCTGCCTCTCCTTCATGATGGGCTCCTCGTACTGTCTTGTGATTCTCATATTCTGATAGTGTTGTCTGAAATTTAATTTGAGAATCTTCTCACACATTGTTTTAAAATCTATATCAAGCTTAAATGTAAAGCTTTCCTATATAAATATGAGCCAGAACTTTGTGTTTACTTTGTAAATGTTGGATGATAACAAATAGCGTTCTGTCTGGGAAACAACCTGCTATATATGGCTGTGTTGACAAACTAAATCCAGCCTTGCATTAAAAAAAAAAAAAAAAACAGGTTTATTCCAGGATTGAAAGGTTGGCTTAACATTAGAAAATCTTTTATATGCAGTTGACTGTGTTAATAAATTAAGAGAAAAATATATGATCATCAGATGCAGAAAATACATTTGATAAAATTAATTCAGAGTAAAACATTTTAGCAAGTTTTTAATAGATGGTAACTTTTGTCCTGCTGCTGCTGCTGCTAAGTCACTTCAGTCGTGTCTGACTCTCTGCAACCCCATAGACGGCAACCCACCAGGCTCCTCTGTCCCTGGGATTCTCCAGGCAAGAACACTGGAGTGGGTTGCCATTTCCTTCTCCAATGCATGAAAGTGAAAAGTGAAAGGGAAGTCACTCAGTCGTGTCCGACTCATTGCGACTCCATGGACTGCAGCCCGCCAGGCTTCTCCATCCATGGGATTTTCCAGGCAAGAGTACTGGAGTGGGAACTCTTGTCCTTATAGCTACCAAAACCTGCAGTATTTGACTTGTAGTACTTTGATTTCATAGTCAATCATCTTACTAAATCGTCTTATTCTGATAATTTGCATCTGGGATGGGAGTTTTGTGAAGATGGAAGGGAAGAAACAAAAACCTACCAGTCTTTTCAATTCTTCATCTTTTTGTAGTGGGTAGGACTTCCAATATAGTGTAGAATAAAAGCTGAAGATCTTGGTTCAGATTTTGGCTCCATCAGATTTAAATGTGAAAGGGAAAACTACATTTTTTAGAAAATAGCGGAAAAGCTAAGATCTCAGGGCAGAGAAAGGTTTCTTTAACAAGGCATAATAAACACCAACCATAAAGTAAAATATTGATAATTTTTATCAAATCTTCTGTTCATCAAGCAGTACCATGAGAAAGTTATGCAGTTCACAAAACAGAGGGCTAGGGTTCAAAAAATATTAAAAACCTCTGCACACTAATAAAAAAAGGGAACAGTAAGCCATTAAAAAGTGCACGAGAGGTATGACCAGACATTACCCTGAACAAAAAGCATGAGTGGCCAGTAAATGTGAAAACATGTTTAAAATCAATTAGAAGGCAAGGAAATACAAATTAAAACCTCAGATTTACACTCATTAGATTATCAAGCATTTAAGGAGCCTTGAATTTTCTGTGCAGACAGTCATTATTCACTGATGACGGTTTTCCCTTCCCCAGCAGCATGATGGGGAACAGCTAGAACTAGGGGGTGTAAATCGATTGGCACGGTGACATTAGAAAAATGAGCTGGCGTGAAGTAAAAATTGAAATTCCACAAAGCTTTTGAAACCACAGTTCTCCTAGGGAGATTTCTGTAGCATTGTGTCCCCAGCTTTGCCCTGTGATGTTGTATGTCTCATACCTGCTTGGATAACATTGGTATGGTATCATCTGTTCATTAAGTGTGACAAATAGATGAGAGGCCTTGAAGTCAGAGATGGCTAGGCTGGGGGAGGTCCAGCTCAGTTGAGCCACTGGGCGGTGGGGAAGGAGGGTGCAGTGAGGAGCTCAATACCTGGGACGCGTTGGAACCTAATTTGTGAAAATTGCCTGTGTGCACCAGATTTGTTCCAGAATGTTTACAGCAGGTTTTGTTGAAACTTTAGACAGTCCCAAAGTCTCCCTGTAGAGTAATTTTTATTTATGGGATCGGGGACTTCCCTGGTAGTCCAGTGGCTGACCCCACGCTCCCAGTGCAGGGGGCCCAGGTTCCATCCCTGTTCATGGAAATGCTGCAAAAAGATCAAATGCTATGCAGCAGTGAAAATTAGTGAACCATTATACCTCCGTGTATCAATATGGATGAATCCCACAATGTTCAATGAAGACTGTATCCTATAGAGGAGCTTTAACAAAGATTGTTCTTTTGATTGTAAGAAGCATTTCATAATAAAATATGTTGGAGAAAGAATTTCCTGGGGGTTCTGTTGCTGAATGTATTTTATGGGGGGGGAATATATAATATTTTCATAGTTGTGTACTTTTTTATTGTAAGACCCCTATCTTATCAAAAGTGCCACTATTGGCTTCCAGAAATATAGTTCTCAGGTTGAAAAATGAAAATTTATTGTAAATGTCTCTGACGTATTGTTGAGACATCTGTAAATTTCTTAAATGTATATCTTTAAGAAACTGTTTTATTGTGTATTTTGTCAGGCCATGCTCATGTGTCTTTAGTGGCCTTTAGTCAATGTCAATCTGCCAGGGCAAATATACTTAGGGATAATTCAGTCTTCTTTGACAAGTTATTTTATACTTAACTACTATAAAGCTAATTCTTATTTATAGTCTTAAAATTTAGAGCAATGTTGCTTTAGCAAATAGTTTGTTCAATGTAACTTTGTTGTCTAGACTTTTTCTACAAGATTTTTTTTTTTACAAGTTCTTTGATTTGTTTTTCCCTCACTTAGTAGGTAAATAAACACGTAAATTGATAGTGACTTAGGGGTTAGATTCTGAGGGTAACTTTCTAAAGTTAGACTTCCAGTGCATTATTTGCTTATGCTTTTTATTGTTGTGAAACACTTGCTTGCCTTCAGATTGAACTCTTTTAAGACTCATGCTTTAACAACTTGGTGTGTAAGCTGGTTAAATCAGGCATGCTTCATTCTCTTTGGATTCCAGCTTGGATCTCTTCTGCTTGTGGTGGGGAGTGGACTGAACTGGTTGTGGGAATGCCTAGTTTCTGCAGTAATACGTTTTGACCTTGGGCAGATAAACGGAGTCTCTCTGTTTCTAGCTGACTCACATAAAATGGTATAACACCATTTACCCTGCTTAGCAAACAGTTGTTTGAAAATCACATGAACTAAGTGAAAGTGAAAGTCGCTCAGTCGTGTCCGACTCTTTGCCACAGCATGGACTCATCCATGGAATTCTCCAGGCCAGGATACTGGAGTGGGTAGTCTTTCCCTTAGCCAGGGGATCTTCACAGCCCAGGGATCAAACCCAGGTCTCCCTCATTGCAGGCGGGTTCTTTACCAACTGAGCTATCACGAAAGCATTCCCCCAAAATGCTGAACTGTTTTTTTACAAACATAAAAGTTTTTATATTGTTTTATTACCCCAATATTACCCATTTTGAAAATCACTTGGGTCCCAGCCTTTTCTTTGTTCTCCTAACTTCAGTGGCTACCAGAAGGACTTTTGCGATGATTTGTAACTTTGGGAACAAGCCCAAACTGTGGGTTTGTCTTGCTACTTAAACTTGCTTTTCTGGTGTTAAATCTGGATTTATTCAGAACTGTTTACTTGGAGGAGAAAAATTGGCCTTCTGAAGATGGCTCCTTCCTTGTTAAGTAAAGCTAAAGTACAGTTTCTCAGAACCTTTTCTTTCGCTCCTTTTTACTTTTCTTCCTTTTGTGTCCCTGCATACACAGTCCCTAGAAGATTGATTAAGGGCGTGGGCTTAAGTGTCAGATTCCTGGGATTCAATCTAGGTCCTGTGTGGCTCTTGAGAAAGTGACTTGTCTTCATTGCACCTCAGTTTCTTCTTCTGTAAAATGAATGTAATAATATTGCTCTGTTTACAAGGTTGCTCTGTTTTTAATGTAAATTGCTTAACACAGGACCTGGCACATAGAAAATGCTCAAAATGCTTTACTCTTATTACATAATTGTTGATAATGATTTTGAAGAATCCATTCAATATCCCATTCTTTTAAATTAAAGTAATATTTGAATGTATTTTGATAGATTCTTCTTATGTACACTTCTTATATTCTATATACAGAATATGATTTTGAATTTTGTGGAAGGCATGAACTATACTATACTTAAGTTTTAATATTTATGTTTCATTTTACTTTTCAGTAATAAATATTAATATCTAAAAATTGTTTATTCTAGATCTTTGAAATTATTAACACAATTAACCACTGCAATTAAGATTTAACAAACTTTTTAAAAGATATGTCATAAACCAGGAAAAATACCTTTTATCATCATCAGCCCTGTGATACAGGAAATTATTTTTTATTTTATTAGTGTTTAAAAACTGAGGCTTAGAGAATTTGTGAGACCTACTCCAAACTAAAGCACAGTTTGTTTTGTTTTTTTTTTTTTTTCTTTTTTGTTCACCACAGTATCTTCAGTGCCTGAAACAGAGCCAGGCAAAGAGCAGGTGTTCAGTAGGAGCTTGTTGGATATTACAGATGAATCCTATGGGCAGGGGTTCTTATTTCAAGCCCTAATTTTCTTACTATTGCATCACAGAGAAGCTGTATTAGCCACATTAATCTGTTAGCAATGCTCCGTACTTTTTAAACTGCTCTCTGGGATATTTATAAAGCTGGCTGGCACAGGCATTTTTAAGCATGCAGAATTGATGATTGTGCCCCTGGAGGAGCACTTGGTGTCGCCTCTCCAGCTCAGCGGAGGCTTGTGTGTGAGACGGTGTGTGTTACTCCTCCGACGTGGACTGACCGACAATGGGGAGAGGGGTGTGGTGGGGGTAAAGTGAGGAAACAGGGCAGCTTTCTGATCTCTCTGTTGTTTTTATTTCAATGTTATGAAAACCTGGAATATTAAAATGTAGAAGCTAAAACAGTCTGGCACCATATGCAAATGATTTTGTATCTTATTTTGCTGTTTTTATTCCTCTGAAAGGTCTTTCTTTAGTGAGATTCAGTAAAAATCAGTTATTTTTGTGTTTCAACTCTTGAAGAATCTTCATCATGGGTTGTGTAAGTTGTCCCTTTTTTATATAACTTAATTGTGAACTCTTTTATATTAAAACTTTATATTTTACAGATAAAGTTCAGATATACTTCCTTTTGTTATATAATGAATTTTGCAGTCTTTATTGTACAAAATGCGGAATCTTCCACACTTCTTCTTCATCACTAGTGATGTTTTCAAAAAATGACCTCTCTATGCTCCTTCCAAATCTTATCGTAGACCCTTTCCCCTCTCACCATGTTAGAACCAAAACAAAACTGTCTGGGAGAAACTGCTGTCTATCATTTTCTTTAAGTCTTCTGGAAAAGAAGTCAGAATTCTTTTAGGCTAGCCTAGCATCTCACATCCCTGCTATTAGGAACCTTTCACTTCTGAATTTGTTAGTATAAATCCTTTTCTCCTTTTTTTCTGAAGTTGTTCAGTTGCCTCAGGGATTCCTTCATATACAAGTACCATTTATCTTTATTCAGTGAACATTCCTGTTTAAATGGAAATGGAATCATGGTATATTCTAAATGCATTAGGGAACTTTTCTTTCAAAAGAAGTCCTTTTGTAAGGCAAATAATTACCCATTCATTATGTCTGGGGTTTGTTTTTGTTTGTTTTCTTTTCAGTTGTTAGTGGCTGTTTTCGGTTTTATTTTTTCTAGATTTGAATTGTGCAAATACATGGTTTACTTAAAAACAGGGTGTAGTTAGAAGTGACTTCTAAGGTCATGGCTGAACTTTCTCTTTCCCGGGTTAAGATGCACCGATACAACCCGTAATTTGAGGTTTTTCTGCACTGGATATTAAGGTGGTTCTTTTCTAAGAAAGAAAACAACACCAGTCTCCTCAGAGTATTGTGTTGTCTGTACCCCAGTGGAAGGGTTTTTAAAGATAACATGGGCTGGCTCTCATTACGCTGGTCTGACCTCTGTGTCTGCAGTCCCGTGGGCCTGACCCTCCCCTTCCGTGTTGCAGCGGGTGGACAGCGAGGTGGTCATGCTCTCCGCTCACTGGGAGAAGAAGCAGGCGAGCCTCCGGGACCTGCAGCAGCAGCTTCAGCAGCTTCCAGGCCTCATCGCAGACTTAGAATCCCTGACGGCAAGTCTGAGTAAGTTCCCTGTTAGCCTCTAGACGCTGCTTCTAGGAAGGAAAATAATTTGGCGTGAGTCCAAAGCTTTCTAAGAATACATTAATCTTATTGGTTAACAGGATTTGGAGGGAAATAGTTCTAATTAATTTCATATTCTGATTAACTGATGATTTGACAAAAAAACGATGATTTAAAATGTGGAAATGATTTTTAAAATACACCACTACCTTTTTCGGCCTCCGTTCTGCTCAGAAAACATACTTTTGTTGATTCTTAAAGTGACTCGGGGTTGTCTTTCTGACTTTAAGTCTCTGTTTAAAAGTGTAAACGTAGGAAATGAAAGGGGTTATGGTGGCTTTGTTATGACTAAAGGCTGTACTCTGGAAGTTGTTGCTTTTAATACTGGGTTTGCTCAGAGCTTCATGTCTTGAAATATGCTCTTTTTTTCTCCTTAAACTGATAAAATATTAAACAGATACAATTAAATGAGGGTACCTGTTAAGCTAACTTTATACCTTGTGGAAGATTATATATTTATTTTTTGTTTTTATTGAGATGAGTCATGCTGATATTTGTTTCTTGGGCTTATATTCAGAAAATTGACTTTTATGCTAGACAGGGCCACATCATAGTATAACATTGTGGCTTATTATTTTCTAACCAACCTTAAGATCTTAGTGAAGTAAGAGGTAGGGGCTACCTACATAGGAGATGACTTTTTGAGCTAATAACCTGAGTCTTAATAGCTAAGAAGGTATAAAGCTGCTCCATCATCTCTTCTGTTTTTCAGTACTACATTTTTAAAAGCAAAACAAAGCTGATTTACAAAGCAAGTAATTAGCAAAGCATAAAACTTGTGTGTGTGAATAAAATGAACCCCACTGGTATTTGGAATGCCGCTAACGTTTGTGAAGTGAAGTCACTCAGTCGTGTCCGACTCTTTGCGACCCCATGGACTGTAGCCTACCAAGCTCTTCTGTCCATGGGGTTTTCCAGGCAATAGTACTGGAGTGGATTGCCATTTCCTTCTCCAGAGGATCTTCCCAACCCAGGGATCAAACCCGGGTTTCCTGCATTGTAGACAGACGCTTTACCATCTGAGCCACCAGGGAAGCTAACGTTCGTAGTGCCTACTATATGTCGGAGATGGTTAGGTGCTTTACAGACATTATTTACAATCCTCACAAGATCCCTGCAGAAGTAGCTTTTGTTATCCCACTTTACAGCTTAGGCAAATTGGGCTTGGAGGGGTGCAGACTTGCTCAGGGTCACACAGAGTAAGGTGTGCATCCAGGATCCCAGCCACAGTGATGACGTACTCCATGGAGGATGAGGCATTTGGAGTAGCACCTGTCAGCAGACCCCATGACTCACGTTCCTGAAGCCCTGGAATCAGTGTTCTGTTATTTCTGAAAGCAGGGTGGGGGAAAAGAGACTCTGGGTTTAGGAGGAAGGCCCTCTGGCCTTATTTCCCTCTTGTAGGTATAGGAATGTTCCTTCTCAAGCCTTTGGTAACTGATAGAAAAAGCCTCCAAGACACTGGGGGAATATTCCTTTTAGCCACTTTCTGTTCAGCATCTCTTCCCGTATCTCTTTGAGTCTTTGTTTTTCAATGGTTGTGTATTTCTTTGCAGAGACATCCACCTATGATACTATCCTACTTTCCTTTCCAGCTGAGAGTAAATTCTGTTTATAAATGTTATTTGTTTGATGCCACTCTGCTGATTAAATGCATTTGGCCTCAGTTCTAATTATTCTCATAGTTAATTCTACTTAAGATAGAATATAGTGTATTTTCCTTCTCAATTAGGATTCTACTATCCTGAAGAAGTGATGTTTAGTGATGTGATACCATCTTCAGAAACTGCATTTTGACTTTTTAAATGAATGCGATGGGTTTCGAAAATGCTCACTTGAGTTCTGTCTTGAGTAATCTGAGAACATCGACCACCAAAGGCAAATTAAAGCTAAATTAAAGCAAATTAAATTAAAGCAGAAGTATCAGGCTTGCCAGTCACTTCCAAATAATTTAATTCTTATTTTTCATTGAAGTATAGTTGACCTGCAGTATTATATTAGTTTCAGGTGTACAACATAGTGTACACTTATGAACACTGTGTGTACATTGTATCTTATAGTGATTGACCCCGGTTCAATTCCTGGGTCGGGAAGATCCTCTGGAGAAGGGATAGGCTACTCACTCCAGTATTCTTGGGCTTCCCTGGTGGCTCAGCTGGTAAAGAATCCCCCTGCAGTGCTGGAGACCTGGATTCAATCCTTGGGTTGGGAGGATTCCCTGGAGAAGGGAAAGGCTACCCACTCCAGCATTCTGGCCTGGAGAATTCCAAGGACTGTCTATCCCATGGGGTTGCAAAGAGTCTGACACGACTGAGCAACTTTCCCTTTTTTCACCCTTTATATACATCATGAATTGATCACCATTTTAAGTCTAGTAGCCATTTGCCACCACACACAGGTACTCTAATATTAGTGGCATTCCTTTCACTGGGAGTTTGTGCCTTTGAGCCTCCTCAGCCGCTTCACCCAGCTGCCCCACCGCCCTCCCCTCTGGCGACCACCGCTTTGTTCTCTGTGCCTCCAGGCCAACATACAGAGTGGGCAGCCTTTCCCTTCTCCAGGGGATCTTCCCAACCCAGGGATGGAACCCAGGTCTCCCGCGTTGCGGGCGGATTCTTTACCAGCTGAGCCACCAGGGAAGCCCAAGAATACTGGAGTGAGTAGCCTATCCCTTCTCCAGCGATCTTCCTGACTCAGGATTCAACCCGGGGTCTCCTGCACTGCAGGCAGATTCTTTACCAGCTGAACCGCCAGGGGAGCCCTGATAGCTTCCCTTCTGCGGGGTAGCCTCAGAATGCTCTTTGTCATTACCTAATTACTTTAATATAGTACTACAAGGCTTAGTCAAGCAATAATGAAAAATACAAATTACTTAGAAGAAAATAGTAACTAAGCTATATGTAGTCACAGGATTCTCTTAACTTCGCTGAACTTTTTACCCTTTCTCTGTCAAATCTAATACCATATCCATTCAGTCCCTGTATTTCCTAGGCCACTTAACTCTTTTAGTCTTGCCTTGCTCTCTAGAGGGTCTGCCCTTATTAAAGAATAAGGGATTAATATGATGTGAGCAATTTGAACCTTTGATGATGCTTTTAGCTGTGTTATCCTGTGGCTTAATAAATATGGCTCCTGATTACACGCTCCCTCAGGAATTAAGTAAGAACAGATAATCCACTCATGTTGTTTTTTTAATGGGATGTGATCCATCCAACTTACAAAGCCTGTGTAATAGATAATCACTGGTGAGGCTTGTCATTAAAAAAAAAAAAAAGAGAGATAATATATAAAAGTATACCAGGAATTGGGAAAGAAGGGGTGTGAACTGACTTTCAGATCTGGGTTTGGACCGCAGTTCCCCAGCTTCCTAACTGTGAGACTCCATGCAGGTTTCCTGACTTCTCTGAGCTTTAGTTTCTTTGCCTTTAGGATTAAAGATGAGAGAACCTGCTTCACAGGGTAGCTGGAGGGCCCATAGTGAGGGGAGGGTGCCTGGTACGTCTTAGGCGTCTGTGGGTCCCGTGTACCATTTGTGGGCTGAGGGGACACAGCAGTGGACAAGACCAGGCAGCTGCCGCCAGGATGCTCACTTTCTCCTGGGAGTCTCTCTGGCCTTTGCAGATTTACAAAACCATTGACTTTGACAGCAGGATTTGGATGGATGTTACACAATTTAGCTTGTCCTACACTGGAAAAGGTCAGTTTTCATTCCAATCCCAAAGGAAGGCAATGCCAAAGAATGCTCAAACTACCGCACAATTGCACTCATCTCACATGCTAGTAAGGTAATGCTCAAAATTCTCCAAGCCAGGCTTCAGCAATACGTGAACCGTGAACTTCTTATGTTCAAGCTGGTTTTAGAAAAGGCAGAGGAACAAGAGATCAAATTGCCAACATCTGCTGGATCATAGAAAAAGCCAAGAGAGTTCCAGAAAAACATCTATTTCTGCTTTATTGACTATGCCAAAGCCTTTGACTGTGTGGATCACAATAAACTGTGGACAATTCTGAAAGAGATGGGAATACCAGACCACATGACCTGCCCAGATTTGAGAAATCTGTATGCAGGTCAGGAAGCAACAGTTAGAACTGGACATGGAACAACAGACTGGTTCCAGATAGGAAAAGGAGTACGGCAAGGCTGTATATTGTCACCCTGCTTATTTAACTTATATGCAGAGTACATCATGAGAAACACATAATGTACTGGGCTGGAAGAAACCACAAGCTGGAATCAAGATTGCCGGGAGAAATATCAATCACCTCAGATATGCAGATGACACCACCCTTATGGCAGAAAGTGAAGAGGAACTAAAAAGCCTCTTGATGAACGTGAAAGAGGAGAGTGAAAAAGTTGGCTTAAAGCTCAACATTCAGAAAACGAAGATCATGGCATCTGGTCCCATCACTTCATGGGAAATAGATGGGGAAACAGTGGAAACAGTGTCAGACTTTATTTTGGGGGCTCCAAAATCACTGCAGATGGTGATTGCAGCCATGAAATTAAAAGATGCTTACTTCTTGGAAGGAAAGTTATGACCAACCTTGATAGTGTATTCAAAAACAGAGACATTACTTTGCCAACAAAGGTCCGTCTAGTCAAGACTATGGTTTTTTTAGTGGTCATGTATGGATGTGAGAGTTGGACTGTGAAGAAAGCTGAGTGCCAAAGAATTGATGCTTTTGAACTGTGGTGTTGGAGAAGACTCTTGCGAGTCCCTTGGACTGCAAGGAGATCCAACCAGTCCATCCTAAAGGAGACCAGTCCTGGGTGTTCATTGGAAGGACTGACGCTGAGGCTGAAATTCTGATACTTTGGCCACCTGATGCAAAGAGTTGACTCGTTGGAAAAGACCCTGATACTGGGAGAGATTGGGGGCAGGAGGAGAAGGGGACAACAGAGGATGAGATGACTGGATGGCATCACTGACTCGATACACATGAGTTTGAGTGAACTACAGGAGTTGATGCTGGACAGGGAGGCCTGGCGTGCTGTAGTTTATGGGGTCGCAAAGATTCGGACACGACTGAGCAACTGAACTGAACTGAACACAATAGTTAAGAGTACAAAACCCTGGTGTGAAATGTGAGAAGAACAGTGTAGTATTCTATATATTGAAAAATAGTGTATAAGGATAGAATGGAATATTGTCCTCCAGATTCTGTACGCTTTCTTGGTTTAGCACTAAGTCATGTCCGACTCTTGCAACCCCGTCGACTGTAGCCGGCCAGTCTCCTCTGTCCATGGGATTTCCCAGTCAAGAATACTGGAGTGGGTTGCCATTTCCCCCTCCAGTGGATCTTCCAGGTTTGATCCCTGGGTCTTCTGCACTGCAGACGCTCTCCTGTGTTGCCGGTGGATTCTGTACCAACTGACCCACCAACACTTTCTTGTTGTTCAGCTGCACGATGTACTCTGTATGTAAGTTAAACAAGCAGGGTGACAATAGACAGCCTTGACGTACTCCTTTCCCAGTTTTGAACCAGTCCATTGTTCCATATTGGGTTCTAACTGTTGTTTCTTGACCTGAATACAGGTTTCTCAGGAGGCAGGTAAGGTGGTTTGGTATTCTCATCTCTTCAAGCATTTCCCAGTTTGTTGCGATCCACACAGTCAAAGGCTTTAGCATAGTCAATGAAGTAGAGATAGAAGTGTTTCTGGAATTCTCTTACTTTTTCTGTGGTCCAATGGATGTTGGCAATTTGATCTCTGGTTCCTCTGCCTTTTTAAAAATCCAGCTTGTACATCTGGAAGTTTTTGGTTCACATACTGTTGAAGCCTAGGTTGAAGGATTTTGAGCATTACTTTGCTAGCCTGTGAAATGAGTACAACTGTACAGTAGTTAGAACATTCTTTGGCATTGCGCTTCTTTGGGATTAGAATGAAAACTGACCTTTTCTAGTCCTCGGGCCACTGTTGAGTTTTCCAAATTTGCTGGGATCTTGAGTGCAGCACTTTTACAGAATCGCCTTTTAGGATATGAAATAGTTCAGCTGGAATTCCATCACACGCACTAGCTTTGTTCATAGTAATGCTTCCTAATGCCTACTTGACTTCACACTCCAGGATGTCTGGCCCTAGGTGAGTGACAACACCATTGTGGTTATCCGGGTCACTAATTGGACTGACTGTGACTCAGAGCATGAGCTCCTATTGCAAAATTCAGAGTTAAACTGAAGAAAGTATGGCCTAGTGGTTTTCCCTACAACACTTGTTCTGTGCATTTTCCTGTGAAACTGGTAAGATGTTTGGAACATATTTATTGAATTCTCCTGAACTTCCACTAGAGGGTAGTCTAATCCTGTTCCTATTTTAAAAGTCTAAACTGTCAAGAGCTTTTCTGAATTCTGTTGTTTAGTTTATTTTGTATGAGCTACTTAAAAAGACACCTTCATCTAGAACAGAAGATTCTGTTAATTGTTAGATAACACAGTTCTGTAAGAGAATGACAGCCTTGTACTGAGCTTGCTTGCCTCTTCCTTTCAATCTGACCTGACCAGATACATAACCGTTCTGCTTTCTCTGTACAGAATTTGAGAGTGCATCTAGCTAGAAGACTATCACAGTTTTTACGGTTTCATGAAACAGATTATCTTATGGTCCAGGTTACGTTCTGAGATTAGACCCTTCAAGGGGCATATTAGCTCTCTTTCGACACGGTTTAGTATATACTGCACAGATCTCATTTGTTCCATGATGGATTTTGAATGCACACTTCAAAGTTCCTTGTTACCACACCATCATTACCCTATCACATGAAGAGTGACAAAAGCATTAGCAGACTCTTGTGGTCGTTTAGTACCTGGCCTTCTGTGACCTATGGGTTTGCAAAGATTTCTTTGTTCCCTGAGGCTAATTATTTTTGCTAGAAAATACTCATTAAATGTGAAGTTATGAATTTTAATGTGCTGCTCCACTCTTCATATGTCAGTGGTCACGCTACACATAGTATGCATCTGAAAATGGCACAAAGGAAAATTCCAGACAGCACGGCTCTTCCTCTGGGGCGGTCTCCACATGAGGGTCCATGACGCTCTTTCCTGCACAGCTGTCAGGCTCTCCCAGATGGCCCTTCCCAGTAAGATTCCACCCATCCTCCCCACCGATTGCTAACTGAGACATATACTGTTGTTATAGTGAGCAAGATGGTGAGGCCGGAACTTCTTGTGAAGGTACTTTTGTGTCTGTGGAGGCCTGCTAGTGTCTTATGCACACGCATTCTAAGTCTAGTTACCAGATTTACTCAAATCTGTGACTGTTTCCTAGCAGATGAGCCGGGTATGATGGGGAGATTAACTCTCTGCCTGTTTAAATTCAATATAAAATATTCAGAGTACATACCATATATATGCTTATTATTTAAACAGATTTTTGTAAAGTTTTTCATACAAAAAGGGAAGAAAATTCATGTTCATCGGTACCATTCTTATATATTTTATTACTGACCTCAAGCCTGATAAGAGTTAAAATGGAGAAGTTCCATGGCTGCTTCTGCTTTAACTCACTGGGGCCTAACTTAATATACTGATAACAGTGTTTTCAAAGTTCTCTGCCCATGTTTAATTTGCTCATTGACAAAATTTAGCATAACCTCCTCATATGTAAATTAGATGAATATGAATCATAGATTTGCTTTCTTGGTTACTATTTTTTGTTTTAGAGTGATAGAATCATTGTATCTCCAGAAATCCTTCTTAATTGAATTCAGCAGAGCAGGTGTTTTGTTGTTGTTCAGGCGCTAATTTGTGTCCAACTCGTTGTGACCCCATGGACTGCAGCACATCAGGCTTCCCTGTCCTTCACCATCTCCTGAGTTTGCTCAAACTCATGTCCATTGAGTTGATGATGCCATCCTTTCACCTCATCCTCTGTCGCCCCCTTCTCCTGCTGCCCTCAATTTTCCCAGCATCAGAGTCTTTTCCAGTGAGTCAGCTCTTTGCATCAGGTGACCAAAGTGTGGAGCTTCAGCTTCAGCATCAGTCCTTCCAGTGAATACTCAGGATTGATTTCCATTAGGACTGACTGGTTGGATCTCCTTGCAGCCAAGGGACTCTCAAGAGTCTTCTCCAGCACCACAGTTCAAAAGCATCAATTCTGCGGTGCTCAGCCTTCATTCTAGTCCAACTCTCACATCCGTACATGACTACTGAGAAGACCATAACTTTGGCTAGATGGACCTTTTTTTGGCAAAGTAATGTCTCTGCTTTTTAATATACTGTCTAGATTTGTTCTGGCTTTTCTTCCAAGGAGCAAGCATCTTTTAATTTTGTGGCTGCAGTCACCATCTACAGGGACTCCAAGAAGATGAAGTCTGTCACTGCTTCCACTTTGTCCCCATCTATTTGCCATGAAGTGATGGGACTGGATGTTGCAAAGATATAGTCTTTACCCTTAAGGTATTTACAGAATGCTGAGAAATATGAGAGTGCAAAATAGTGATATAATGTCAGAGTATGAGTCCTGGGCAGGGTTCATAGGTCAGTGGAAGCACAGATGAGGGAAAAGAGAGCTCTGACGTGAACCTGCCAGGGAGATGTGGGGTTGGGGAGCGGGGGAAGCCAAGACCCCTCAGGACAGGCAGGCACACGCGGGACCCTCCTTGGAGTGATGAGCGGTCATGAAGGAGGGTGGTGGTGAGGCCAAAAGAGTAGTCTCTGAGCAGGGAGTGAGAGCTCCCTGAACGCTCGGGTAGGGAGTTAAACTGTAAGTCCTCAGGAGCCTTTGAAACTTCTAAAGGGGAGAACTGGGAGTTGGGCAGGAGCCCTAACGTGACCCCAGACTCTCCCAAGCACTTTAAGTCTCAGGTTGCCGTCCTGCTCCAGGACACACTGCTGGCCTATACGTCAAAGCCTCTCTGTTACCCAGCCCCCTGTATGCTGAGGATAACATGCATGATGCTAAAGGAACCAAGTAGCTTAGAGCTAAATGGATTCCGTATTAAATGTAATTATTCTAGTTCTTATCACTAATCAAAGTGAAATAGCCTTTAAATAATCCTGTTAGCTATGATCGTCTTGTAAGACCCTGTCAAACGAGTTCTAACAGAGTGAGCGGAACACTCCTTCTTTAGGGCCAGTAGCACGAGCTCCCAGGCTGAGGCTCCCACTCGTTTTTCCATTTAATAACAAAAAATAATCTGTACAGCAACTGATACATTAACACCATTTTTCCTGTTTTCCTTTCCAAATATATACTCCTCAGGTACCACTGATGACATTTCTGAAAATCTTAGATGTAATTTTTCATTGATTAAAACTTAGATTTTTACTGTTTCAGGTTAGGCTTTCCATAGTCACAGGTAGTAGCTGTTGTATGCGACCCCTGAAGATAGATTCAAAACTGTTATGAACTGCATTATCAGTCTTTTCCAGACTTACACTGATCTACAGTGATGTATCAATTATGATAAAAGTCATTACCTAAAATATTCTTGAAGAGGAGTGCTAAACTACTTACCACGTTTTAACTTTTTAGTAAAATTTAATTTTTCCTCCTAAATCCATATCTTTTTAAGCCCTAAACCCTACCAAGTACAAAAGCACAAATATTTAGTAGAGTTAAAATTTAGGATATTAAAAAATGTGGGGAGTTCCCTGGTAGTCCAGTGATTAAGACTCTGCCTTCCAATGCGGGGGGTGCGGGTTTGATCTTTGTTTGGGGAACCGGGTGGAGGGAACTTCACTTTCCCCCAAGTTTAAGGGCT
Source organism: Capricornis sumatraensis (assembly GCF_032405125.1). Taxonomy (NCBI): domain Eukaryota; kingdom Metazoa; phylum Chordata; class Mammalia; order Artiodactyla; family Bovidae; genus Capricornis; species Capricornis sumatraensis. The sequence goes on from NC_091090.1 coordinate 44,782,565, forward strand.
TTCTTTGTGGCTCAGCTGGTAAGGAATCAACCTGCAATGCAGGAGACCTGGGTTGGGAAGATCCCCTGGAGAAGGGAAAGGCTCCCCACTCCAGTATCCTGGCCTGGAGAATTCCATGGACTGTATAGTCCATGGGATTGTAGAGTCGGACATGACTGAGTGACTCTCACTGGGGAACTAAGGTCCCACATGCCATACCATGTGGCTAAAAAAAAATTTTTTTAATGTGTATGTTTCAGGATTTAATGTCTGTGGGTCAAACAAATTCATTTAAAACAGGCAAAATTTGCATCTTAGTAAACCTAAAACTGCAAGTTGAAATTCTGGAAAAGAAAAAGTGAAAGTGTTGGTCGCTCGGTCATGTCCGACTCTCTGCGATCCCATGGACCGTAGCCCACCAGGCTCCTCTGTCCATGAAATTTGAAACTTGCTCCTTATGTTGGTGCTACAGAAACTAACTTAGAAAGTCACATGGCAGTCTAGCGGCTAAGGGAAGGAATTAGACCCAGCTCCCTTTAATCTTAGCTGTTTGATGAAGCTGAGGCTGCAAAGCAGCACAGCCAGCTTGCTCCCCCCGCCCCGACCCCCATGACACACATTCTTGCCGAGTCTTACACTCACCCGTCTGTGGCAGATGCCTCTCCTTTGGTTTTCACAGCCCCTTACCCTCTGTCAGTCTGTGTTGTCTCTGAAACATGCCTCCCCGCCACTTTGAGCTCTCTGAGCACATGGTTTCTCTTTTTCATCTTTGTGTCCCAGTGTCTGGGACGTGTGGTGAGTGCCTGGTAGATGGCCATGATGCTGTCTGAGGTCTAAAACCTTTGACCCCTAAAACTTTTCTGTTGTCTAAGAAAACAACCGATCCTCACCCCTGCAGCCGTGAAATCTTGGTTTACTTAAGCACCTATGAACTGGAAATCATTGTGTGAACGAGAGACTCAGTTTTGATCCCTGACTGCTCATCACTAGCTAGGTGACCTTGGGCAGGGCACTGAAATAATCTCTGCAGGCTGTGACTTCAGTGTTTTAAATGAAGGATTTGACAGAGAGGATCTCCATCTGCCGAGTTCTGTGGCCTAGAGGCAATGTAGAGTGGTTGAAAGACCAGTGGACAGTGAGCGATGCTTCCTGAGTGTGTGTTCAGTGCCTTGGAGATTTATGTCTATCATGTTCAAGGCAAAACAATGCGGAAGTAACTTAAAATCTCAAATATTAAATTATGTTTGGCATAATTTGTGTTAATTATATTTTGATATATTCCTATTATTTGGAAATTGATTATTCATGTGTGGTATATGCGATCATTAAGATACCAACATCAGATTAATCAAGATACTCTGTTTCCCTGTCCTGGTTAATGATGTGTAAAGTATTTTGGGAAGTTGTGTCTTAAAAATGTTCAAGATATAAAAATATACTCAAAAATAATTTGAAATATATTTTAATGTTGGTACATTTTATTTTGCTTCAAGAAAGTTTAATAAAAATTTTAAATAAATGCAAAATAATCTCAACAGTTCAAACTTTTAACTTTTAGACACTTTTTCTTTTCTCCGTGATCAAGGGTTCTGATTTTTGACGTTTATTTCCTTTTTTGACCTTGTATACTTTCAGCTCATTTAGAGGCTAGTTTTGAGGAGGTAGAAAACCACCTGCTGAATCTGGAGGATTTATGTGGACAGTGTGAATTAGAGAGACACAAACATATGCAGTCCCAACAACTGGAAAATTACAAGAAAAATAAGAGGTGAGTTTGGGGAATTGGCCCCGATATTCATGTGCAATCTCAAAGTTTCCCACAGTACCTTACATGCCACTCTTTATAAGTTTGGAGTGATAAATGACAGGGGTTTCAGGTGAAGCTCTTTAATAAGCTTTCCAAAACATGTTTTGCTTGGTTTTGTTTTGTTTTGTTGGTATCACTACCTGTTGCCGTTTTATGGAGATGAGTTCTGAAAAGCTGAGCATGGGATAAACGGTGGGGGGAGCAGTGCAACAGACAGAATGTCCGAAAGAGGAGAACCCCTGACCTCGTGTCCTCCGAGTGGCAGATCCTGGGTGGCCCTTTCCCTTTGCTTCCTTTTCTTGTCTTTCCTTTAGAGCAGGAGGAAAAGGAACCTGAGTGCTGGCTGTGGAGAGGGGCTCAGCTTTGTCACTTACTGTCTGTGAGACCTTCAGGAAGTTATCAAATCTCTTAGCCTCAACTTGTGTAGCTCACAGTGATGATAACAGTGTCCCTGCCTCCTGGATGATGGTGAGGAGTCTGTGAGGCGGCCCTTACCAGACGCGCTGTGTGCCCTGCCACAGCGGTTATCGTGGCCACTGTTTTCACTGGGCGAACCAGAGCTGGAGATGGGGAATAAGATTTGGAACACTGAAATTTTACTTGTCGTTCTTCACTCTCACCCAGTGACTTAGATATAGTAGATATATTAGTACATTATAGTTTATATGTTGCAAAATGAAAAGTAAGTGTTTGGAGAACAGCCTCATCTGTAATTTAAGTAAAAGCCAGAGTGTACTGGGCAAGTCTAACATGTGTTAGACTAACATATCATTTTAGGTCTGGGGTGGTGTCATAGAAAGAGCACTGTTGATAGTCAGAAGACCCCAGTCCTGGCTCCATCTGCTACTGATTCTGTGCTCTTGGGCAAGCCATTCACTTTCCTCTATCCTGTTGTAAAACTTTTCTTGACTAGCATTTGAAAGACTTCTTAAAAGATTACATCGTTCGTTAGGCTTCTTTCTGATGCCTCCCAGAACCCTGGCAGTCAAACTTGTCTCCCCTGGGCAGAGAATTGGAGAGGTCATCTGAGAAGCTGACCAGCCTGTGAGAAAGGAGCTGCAGGGATGGACACTGGGGAGTCTCTGATGAAACAGTTGGGTCTGCACCCTAGTGCCCCTGATGATGGGCCCCACCTCTCTCTACGTGCTTCTCATCAGCCTGGTGGTGCCTCACTCTTGAGTATGAATGCACAGCTAAGGAGTAATACCAAATTGAAGAAAGGTTCCAAGATGAACAGGGCCAAAATAAATTAAAAATAGTAATTATTTTTAAAGACCCACAGAGGAATGAGACACTATGATGGGAGCAGAAGAAAACTTAAGAACAAAAACTAATTAATAACCTCAGGTGTATCTTACCATTTTGCATTTATGAGGCACAAAGAGGATGCTCTAGAGAAGGGATAATTAGAGAACAAGAAAGCTCTTGGGCATCAAATACATGATTGCAGAAGTAGAAGGCTTTAAGGGAAGCATTAAAAGACGATGTTAGGACTCCCCTGGTGGTACAATGGAAAAGAATCCACCTGTCAATGGAGGGGACACGGGTTCAATCCCTGGTACTGGAAGATTCCACGTGCCATGGAGCAACTAAGCCCGCATCACAACTGCTGAGCCTGCACTCCAGAACTGGGGAGTCCCACTGCTGAAGCCTAGAGCCTGAGCCGCCCCGGTGAGAAGCCCGCATGGTCCCCTTCTCGCGACAACTAGAGAAAACCTGCACCCCACCACGAAGACCCAGTACAGTCAAGAATAATTTAAAAATAAAGTTGTTTTAAAAGAACAAAAGATAATGTTAAACCTTTACATGCGAGAACAAAAAGACAGAAAAGCTGAGAATGCTTAGAAAATTAGAGAGTTAATTTTTAAGTCCTTTATACTAGGAGCTTGAGAAAGAAAGGGAAGAGAAAAAGAGGAGACAAATTCACTAAAGAAGTAATACAAGAAAATTGTTCAGAACTGAAGGATATGACTGAGTTGGAAAGGGTCCACCAAGGACATAATGAGTAGGAAGAGAGCCATCTTCAGTATGTACTTTTGTATATTTCACTACAGTCAGAGTGAAAAATCACCAAAGCCTTCATAAAGGTCCTAAGGAACTGCAACTTTTCAGCAGCAACCCTGTAAGTAGAAAATGATTTTTACTGTATATTTACTTACCCTGGTTCAATTCCTGGATCAGGAAGATATGCTAGAGAAGGGATAGGCTACCCACTCCAGTATTCTTGGGCTTCCCTTGTGGCTCAGCAGGTAAAGAATCCGCTTGCAAGGGGAGAGACCTGGGTTTGATTCCTGGGTTGGGAAGATCCTCTGGAAAAGGGAACGGCTACCCACTCCAGTATTCTGGCCTGGAGAATTCTGCAAGGAGATTGCAAGGAGCTGGATATGACTGAGCAACTTTCCCTTTCACTTTGTTTACTTAGCCAAAGTTTCACCCAGTGTGAAGAAATAGTAACTTCCAGGCATACAAGGGCTCCAGTTTAGCTCATGTGCAGACTTTATCAGGAAGTGGCTGGAAGATATGCTCTACAAATGAGGGAATAAACCAGTAAGAAGGAAGACAGAGTGTGGAAGAGAGACGAGCTGCTCTTAGCACATCTGTCCAGTTCAGGAGAGAAACAGAATTCCTAGGATGATGGTGAAGAAAAGCTTCAGCAGGTCTGGAGAGCAGCCCAGACTGAAGCAGGAAGAGCCCCCAGAGGATTCCAGGAGCAGTGTTTTCCAGGGGAGACTGTCTAGTGTGCTTGAGCATGTTGAGCTGGGTTTATAAGCTCTGATTGGAGAGGTTTATTATGTATTAGTGATAGGAATGTTTTCTAAAAAACTAAGCAAATAAGGTGACTATTAACACTAAGAAAATGCAGTTTTACAAGAAAAGAAATAATACATGGCTCAGTTATAGATTATATATATATATATATTCTGATAATAATTAAATGTGGCATATGGATTCAAGCCAGAATTGTAGGTTATTGGGAAGATGCAGTGGAGGCGTGTTTGTGTGGAGGGATGGAAGGGGTTTAAGGAAGCTAGTCCTCAGCTTCCACAGCAGGAAATCAGTAAGCAGTATTTAAAATGGGAAAAAATGAATAAATATCAGTGTTGACATGTTATTTAGAAAAAATGAAGGTAAATACTGGAAGAACTGACTGTAGCTGCTTTCAAAAAAGCAGGACAGGGACTTCCCTTATAGTCCAGTGGTTAAGAGTCTGCTCTTCCAGTGCAGGGGGCATGAGCTTGATCCCTGGTCTGGGAACTAACAGAGAAGGCAGTGGCACCCCACTCTAGTACTCTTGCCTGGAAAATCCCATGGACAGAGGAGCCTGGTAGGCTGCAGTCCATGGGGTCATTAAGAGTCTGACACGACTGAGCGACTTCACTTTCACTTTTCACTTTCATGCATTGGAGAAGGAAGTGGCAACCCACTCCAGTGTTCTTGCCTAGAGAATCCCAGGGACGGGGGAGCCTGGTGGGCTGCCGTCTCTGGGGTCGCACAGAGTCAGACACGACTGAAGCGACTTAGCAGCAGCAGCAGCTGGGAACTAAGACCTTGCATGCTGCCTGATGTGGTTAAAAAAAAAAAAGGGACAGAAAGATGGGGAGCACTGAGTGAGGCACTAATCTGCTTCATCATGAATCCTTGTGGGTACTATTTGACTTAAGGAATATACATGTACTATTTTGATAAACATAATTTTTTTGTGTTTTGTTAGCTGCAGCACTTCCTGATGTATTTTGCAGAAACAGAGGACTGAAAAGATAATCTCTGATAAAAGTCCATGATCAAATAAGTTCCAGAAACACTTTACCCTGAATTTGCCTCATTTAACTTTGTAGTACATGTACATATAGTAATGTATTACACGTAGTACATGTTAGTGTATTAAGGGTTCTGAGAATTCTTATGATAGAGAAATAGGTTTGACTCACCACTTCACAATTTACTTGCTTACAGAACCAGTCTGTGTGTAATGTATATTAAAATTCTGTGAGTTGGTATCCTATAGTATACCATTGAAAAAATTTTCCAAAACCCCAAATTAAACATCTGTGGTCCACAAGGGAAGAGTCTCTTTGAAATAAACCTCTTTCCTCTTTAACAAGCAGCCCTACAAACTAAACTAGTGATTTTTCTTTTCTGGCTCTGGAGGAGATAACATATAATACAAGGGTTGGCTATATGATGTGAGGGCATTACAGTGTTCGCCCACTACATAGCTTCCCAGAAAATCTGGATCGGACAACTCGATGAGGCTGGAGAGAGCAGGGGACGGAAAGGTAAGGTCCCCTTCACCTCCAGCGCTGGTCATGTCCATAGTGCACTGTTTCATCCCGCTCCCATCAGGGACTGGGACTGGGCGCGCAGCAGCCATGGGAGTTGGGACAGAGGGTGAATTATTAGTACAGGAACTCATGTAACTGCCTAAGGGCCAAGGTTAGGGCCAGGTCTGTTTCTGACTGTTGCATTGGAACAAACAGAATCCATCCCAGGTGTTAGTGCATCTGTAGTTAAGAGTGGATATATGATATTTCATCATGTATTTGATAAGCATTCTCGGCACAGAGGATAAATTCCCACCCCCTGTGAAAGGAGGAACGTGACCCATCCCAACAGTTATGAGGGTTACATGGCAGATTCTCAGTGTGGGCAGAGGGAAAGAGCTTTAGAACCCTCCTGGGGTGCATCCACCCTTGAAAAACATTTTAATAGGTGGTTTACCCTAAGTGGACTTCCCTGGTGGCTCAGTGGTAAAGAATCTGCCCACAGTGCATGAGACACAGCAGAAAGTGTGGGTTCAATCCTGGGTTAGGAAGATCCCCTGGAGAAGGAAATGGCTACCCATTCCGGTGTTCTCACCTGGAGAATCCCATGGACAGAGGAGCCTGGGGGGCTACAGTCCATGGTGTTGGACATGGCTGAGCACTTGCCTGCATTGCCCTAAGTGTTTATGCATGGAAGGAGGATATCCTACTTTAGCTGATTGTCTAATGAACATGACATATAAGTGACTGTATAGTTGTGGGGGGAAAATACCCATAAATAGCTTTTGTAATAACTCTTCTGCATATAAAGTGATATTAGTATGACTGATTGCTTTTATGGGCAGGAATAGACACCGCCTTGATCAGTAGTAAAACATCAGAGAGTGGATAAACCATGGCTGTAGGGAGAGACAAGTACTGGTACCAGTAGTAGTTGGGTCATCAGATGGTTCAAAAGACGAGTTGGCCATTACAAGTGTAACTGCTGGATGCCTTGTGTAGGTTTTCATAACCAATAGGAAATATATTTTTCATCAAGTAAGAAGCATTAATATTGACTATATGAGCCAAAATAAAGAACATAAGACCATTTCCATGGGTTTGTCTAAGCTAGCAGTGACAGAAATGGACTTGAGATGTGGAGGTCAGCTTGCATTTGACTTCCCAGGTGGCTCAGATGGTAAAGAATCTGCCTGTAATGCAGGAGACCTGGGTTCGATCTCCTGGAGAAGAGAATGGCTACCCACTCTAGTATTCTTGCCTAGAGAATTCTGTGGACAGAGGAGCCTAGTGAGCTACAGTCCATGGAGTCGCGAAGAGTTGGACGTGACTGAGCAAGTAACATTTGCATTTGTAGTCACGGATGTAGAGAGAAATAGACGGTAAATGTGCACATGATTTTTTAAAAAGGATAATTTCAGACAATTGTATCGAAGAAAATAAAGCAGGGTTATGTGACAGTGGTAGGGAGGGAGGGCCCTTACTGGAGGACACATGAGGACTGAGGCCTGAGTAAGGAGGCAAGCACACGGGGATGGAGTGGACACCCTCCCCTGCAGAGTGGCAGCAGGTAAGGTTAGGAGAGTGAAGAAGAGGCGCTAAATGGAAAGGTAGAATTCAGACCTCCCTAAGTCTGTGATCTTTTCAGTACCACCATAATATTCCTTAGAATGGTTGTTGAGATTCTTTCATAATAATTACATTAAAATCATACATAAGCTAGTGATCTAATTAAAATACTTTTTACTTCCAGAGTTCTAGATCTTTGTTTCCCCCTTCAGTTTGTAGCATACCGTCAGAATTTCTCTGAAAATAGCTGCATCTTAAAGAACAGTGTGATTTTAGTAAGTTAGCTTAATTATAAATGACTCATAATTTTAACACAGCCTTCCATTGGACTTAAAATCTGCTGTGGGGCATACTGAACTCTAGAAGCATTTTTCACTAATTCATTTAGGCTTTGAAACTTAATTGTCATCCCTTATAAACTGTCTCTTGTGAGTGGGGGGCATGGCTTCAGTTGATATGATTTAGCGTCCAGGCATATTCTGAAAAAGTCATTGTTCCTTTTCCTTTATGTATTACAGCTAAAGCTAAGGAACTGTGCTCTTCTTTGTGTTGATGTGGACTGTAGACTAAGTTTTGTTGCTGTTGTTTTTTAGTCCCTCAGTCCTGTCTGACTCTTTGCAACCCCATGGACTGCAGCACACCAGGCTTCCCTGTCCTTCACCATCATCTGGAGCTTGCTCAAACTCATGTCCATTGAGTTGGTGATGCTATCCAACCTTCTCATCTTCTGTCATTCCCTTCTCCTCTTGCTTTCAATCTTCCCCAGCACCAGGGTTTTTTCCGATGAGTTGGTTCTTGGCATCAAATGGCCAAAGTATGGAAGCTTCAGCATCAGTCCTTTCAATGAATATTCAGGGTTTATTTCCTTTAGGATTGACTGGTTTGATCTCCTCAGTCCAAGGAACTCTCAAGAGTCTTCTCTAACACCACAGTTTAAATGCATCAGTTCTTCAGCGCTCAATATGATCGAGCTCTCACATTCATACATGACTATTGAGAAAACCATAGCTTTGACTAGCTGGACTATTGTCAGCAAAGTAATGTCTCTGCTTTTTAAAACGCTGTATAGGTTAGTCAGCTTGTCTTCCAAGGAACAAGTGTCTTTTAATTTCATGGCTGCAGTCATCATCTGCAGAGATTTTGGAGCCCAAGAAAATAAAGTCTGTCACTGTTTCCATTGTTTCCCCATCTATTTGCCATGAAGTGATGGGACTGGATGCCATGATCTTAGTTTTTTGAATGTTGAGTTTTAAGCCAGCTTTTTCACTTTCCTCTTTCACTTTCCTCAAGAGGCTCTTTATTTATTTTTTTATTTTATTTTTTTCAAGAGGCTCTTTAGTTCCTCTTCACTTTCTGCCATAATGGTGGTGTCATCTGCATATCTGAGGTTATGTAGACTAAGTTTAGAAAAGAGGCTCTTTAGTTCCTCTTTGCTTTCTGCCATATGGGTGGTGTCACCTGCACATCTGAAATTATGCAGACTAAGTTTAGAAAAATCTTTAAGGCAAAGAATGATAGATTTGAGATGTTAATGGCATGTCTTTAGTAGTATTTGACCAGCTTAAATTCTAGAGAATAACCCACCAAACTCCTGAGCGTCAAGAAATGACTGTCCACTGGACAGGTCACGATCATGGGTATGCCTGTTCTTCCATTTCAGAGAGTTGAGAGGATTGTGCTGGGCAGACTTGCCACAGGCCTGGCTTTGCTGAGAATAGGACAAGGAGGAACCAGTGGCATTCTCCAAGGTGCAGGTGACTCTGGAACCAGAAGAGGAGGTCTGGTGGAGACGGGCAGGAAGGCAGTAACTAACTAGCCCCTGAGGTTCTGTGTGGAGGGTGGTTTGGGTGCTGAATGGGAAATAGATGAGCAGAATGTCCCCTCAGGCAGTGCTTTTATGTAAAGGGTCCTCCCCAGGTGGAAGAACATGGAACCAGACTGACTCTCCCCCTGACCCAGCCAAAAATCAGACACAATAAGTGAAATAACACTCATTGGGACACTTTACATTGGGCAGAGAGGAGAAGTGATCCTTGATCAGTAGGAGACAAGCCCTGTGGTGGCTCCAGCATTCTGCCAGAAGTTTCCAGGCTGCGTGCAGGAAGGAAAACCAGGTAGAGTCTGGCAGACCCTCTGAGTTGAAGAGTGGAGCTGAGTGTCTGGAATCCCAAGACTGCTGGAGTTTACAGGGCTCAGAACCAGAGAGCAGGAATACTGAGAATCTGCAGAGGGCTCCCCGGAAAGTTCAGCAGGGGACCAGTCATTCACATGAGCAAACGACCCAGGGAGGAGCAGGAGGAGGGGACCAGCACCCAGTAGGATTAGTTAGCAGTGCCCATCAGCCAGAGACTGAGAATTCCTGGGGAAATTCCTCGGGAAAGTTTCCTTCAACAGTTAGCCCTTGACTGAGCCCTGTTCCAGACCTGCTTAACTAATCATAAAAGCAAGCATCAAAGAGATCAAGCTGTTTCCAAATAAATTAACCATATCCCAGCAAGAATGTTTCTAGAACTACAAAAATACCTAGTAGTCAACAAAGTCGATCATTCTAACAGGTTGTTTGTGAATGGACAAGATGCATGACACACCAAAGTTCAACTGAGGTTGCCAGAGAAAGATGGTCTACAGGTTGTGTCATATTAAGACTTCTATGGAGATCAAATCCATGATGCACTTTAAATATTTAACCTGTATTTCTCTTCTTAACTCTTTAGGTAACTATGCCCATTGACAAATCAGTCCTTATTTTCCTGGCCTCTTGAAGCTGTCTCTAGCACTGGCATCCTAAGTTTTCTTCTCTACTGCCATTGTAGATGCTGTAGTTCGGTTATTCTCTTGGGTTCTGTTATTGGTTATTGCTTCCTCTCATTCTGCGTAATAAAGATGTCTTATTCTGTAACATACCCCCTCCGCAGGATCTGTGTAAGGAGCAAATGACAACAGGGCTTCTAAAAGTTTTGAGAAAATTACCTCAAGCACGTGGGCCAGCTCTTCTTGCTCTTGAGCGTAAAAGTCTCTCAGTCATGTCCAACTCTTTGTGACCCCATGGACTGTACAGTCCATGGAATTCTCCAGGCCAGAATACTTGAGTGGGTAGCCTTTCCCTTCTCCGGCGATCTTCCCAACCCAGGGATCGAACCCAGATCTCCTGCATTGTGGGCGGATTCTTTACCATCTGAGTGACAAGGGAAGCCCAAGAACTTTATCCAACTTCTCAGCCACAAACTCACCAAGCCAGGAAGGGTATACATCTTTAGGACTGCAGAATGCTTAAAAGATTACAAAAGATTAGATAAGAGTGGATAGTAGCTGGTCTTTCAGGAGAGAAATCTTTAAGATCTTTCCTAGCCATCAGTCATAACAAAGGGACACTCTTCTACTGTGTTTAATGCAAAAAGTATTGCTGGTCAATTAAAAAAAAATGCCCCTAAATATTTTCAGATGTGGAAAAAAAGAGTTGATCTTGCACCTTACATTTTGAATGGTATTTTGCCATCTAGAATCATTGTGTTAGGTTTTTAACATGGGTTTGTCCTGGGGAAGCAGTTTAGTGTTTAAAGGAAGTATCTTTCCATCTCTGAGATGATTGTGTTTATGGAGACATTTATCCAGGGCTCCAATCTGTTAAGTGTGCATCTGTGGGTCTGATTTAGTTGACTTCTATACATGCACGGATTTAATATACTTCTTGCAACATTCCATGGATTTATTTGTTAATATGATGCTTTTTTTTGTTTGTTTTTATTCTGCCCTCATAACCCCTGTGGATAAAATGATAAAATAGCAGCTTCACCCTTTGGAAATATTATTAGATTTTTGAGTCTAGTGTTATTTGTTGAATGTTTTAGTTTCAGGGTTTGTCATGCTAAATTTTGTGATAGGATTTGCTGAACTGAGTAAAATTTAAAATATGGTAAAAACCTAAAAGGAGGTATTTCAATTCTTCCTACTTAATTGATCTTCTGAAAATAGTATTAAACTTTGGAAACAAAGAGACTCAGAGTTTTGAAATTGCAAAAGGCAAACAAGTTGTTATCGTATCAGATGAATTACTGCATGGCCAAGCTTTTATTTTTTGATAAAGAGTAAAATCCTCCCTAGTTAGAATAAGGGCTTCTTTTAAGAAGCAGGTTTGTTTAGTCCTTCTGCAGCCAGAGTTCTTGGTAACCTGGCCTGCTGAGTATGTGTCATGTGTGACCCTGTGCACACGTGTGGTCAGGGCAGATGACACATCACCTTTGCACTGCAGGATTTCGGCAGTGTGATTGCAGAGATGGCGTGTGTGCTGAGTCACTTCCGTTGTGTCTGACTCTTGGCGACCCTATGGTCTATAACCTGCCAGGCTCCTCTGTCCATGGGATTCTCCAGGCAAGAATACTGGAGTGGGTTGCCATGCCCTCCTCCAGGGGATCTTCCCGCCCCAGGGATCGAACCTGCATCTCTTAACGTTTCCTGCATTGGCAGTGGGTTCTTTACCACTAGTGCCACCTGGGAAGCCCCATAGGGATGACACCTGTATGGAAATCATGGTGTTACAAGGCAGTGTAGGAGGTGTTATAGCACTGATGGACGTGAGTCCCGTAGGAGGTGAGATAAGAGGAGACGGCCATGTGGGTGTGATGGATGTCTTCATGGAAAAGACTAACTTGGATACTGTTTTATATTGGTTATTACCATTAACCATTTCTGATAGAGTTTGGAGAGTGACCAGAACTTAAAACTCCTGCTCACCTGTGCCTTTTCACTTGGTGAGCCGAGAAGGTGACATTAATGGTCAAGAGGAAAGTATCTGCGGTGTTCTCATCAGTGTTACCTGTCCTCGCTTACACTTTCCCTCAAGACTCAGTTCAGTCCTGGCTTCTCCAGGAAGCCTTTCCTCTTGGTCCTTGATGTGTGAGTCACCCCCTCCTCTGTATTCCTAGAGAATCCTCAGCCTGGCTGGCTTTAGCAGAGTGCTAATCTATGACACCAATTTCTGACTGTTGCTTTACTTCTGTATCCCTCACTAAGTTTCCTTGAGGTTGTGGAGCGTATATAACTCAACCCTAGCATTATTCCTAACATTATTGCTAGTGTCTAAGGCACAATACATTTTTTTGTTGTTGTTGAGTGAGTGATCAAACTCAGAGGTTACATTCAGTATAAGAAAATGAGTATTTATCCAAGGCGTGACATTTATCATCATGACAGCAGTAGTGATGGACGGAAATGGATGGATTCGGGACATGTTTTGAGATAGAGTTAACAGGTTGTAGTGATGGATTGGATGTGGCGAAGGAGGGAGATGGATCAACCAACGCTTAAGGAGTGGTGACGGCCTGAGTGGAGGTGAGGGAGACTGGGAAGAACAGGCTGTTTTGCAAGTGTTGCTGGGACGCCTGCTTCACTTCCGAGCAGTACTCTCAGATGGGCAGTTGCATATGAGTGTAGAGCTCCAAGAAGAAATAAAGACAGGAAGTACAAATCGAGAGCCTGTGGATGGCATTTAAGGGCATGGAGTTGGATGAATTGCCTTGTGAGAGCAAGTAAGTAAAGAAGGGGGCCAGGATTAAACTGGCAGAGCTCTGGCGTCTTGTGGTCTGGAAGGGGCGGGGAAGTAGCAGAAGGAACTGGGAGAGGAGGAGGAAAACTCGAGAAAATGCTCTCAAGAAATCGCCAGTGGAGTCAATTGCTGCTGAGGGATTCGGATGAAAAGTGAGAGTGAACATCGCCTTTGGCAGCAGGGTGGTTGTCGGTGGTCTCGCTTTGCAGAGCTGGGGTCTGGAAGCCAAGCTGGAGTGGGTTCAGGACTGAGTGGAAAGTGGGGGAGCTAAGTCCTTGAGTGGGTTACAGGGGTTGGGAGTCATGGCTCAACATCGCCAGCCTTAGGTTCCAACCTCCCAGATTATTTCGTTATGTTCCAAATGGAACTCACACACTGCCCTCCAAAATCTGTTCCTCTTCCTGTTTTCTGCTGATGAATTCCCTTTGCTTCCAGTGATGCAGACAGGAACCCTCATGGTTATATATACTTCTCCCCATGGGTCAACTGCCATGGTCTGTTGACTCTTCTCCCCAGCGTTTTCAAATTGGACCCCCTCCCTTCATTGCCCTGGAGGAGGAAATGGCGACCCACTCCAGTATTCTTGCGTGGAGAATCCCATGGACCGAGGAGCCTGGTGGGCTGCAGTCCATGGGGTCGCAAAGGAGCTGAATATGACTGAACATGCTTTGTTGCTGGTGCCACTGCACTTGCTCTTTCCAGGCACTAGTTAGATCTTCTTCAAACTCCTCTAGCCATTTCTTGAGTGCTCCCTGCTTCATTCTCCCCGCTGTCAGTACGTCTATCCGTCACAGCTAGAACATTCTTCCTGAAGCATGGCTTTGCTCGTGATATTCTCCTGCTAAAAATAAAAGCAGATCCTTTCAGCCTGGCACTCAGAAGCCTCTGCCTCTTCGACCTCGTCTCCCACTACTTTCTCTTCATTCAGCCTGCAGTCCTGATGGGCTTGCTCTTTCCTGAAGATAACCTGCACCATTCAGCTTCCACACCTTCACTTTGACCCTGACTGCCTTCCCTCCTTTCTCTTATACCTTCTGTATTGCTGGATGCTGTTGCCTCTGGCATTATAGAGTCTGCCCTAAAAATTACAACACTTCTTGCTTTTCTTTATCAGTCTTTAAACTTATAAAATTCTTTCGTCATAGTGATCTTTACCTTAAACCACAGTCACCTGTACGACCCCAACCTCCACTGTCTTCTTGATTAAGGAATTGGGTACAGGACTCTCTTACTTTCTAAAAGAAAGTCACTTGGAAGTTTCTCGAATTGCCATGGGTCAGGATATTCTGTAAATAAGGGCCTAGAAAGAGGCACCCTGCTCACCTTTACTCTTTTCTTGTAGCAACTTCCCATTGTTTTGATGAGGCAGCCAGCAGGTTGGAAGGTGGGCACAGTAACTCCAATGAAAGCTCTTAATCAGGCAGTGACTCATTACTGGGCTTCCCTTGTGGCTCAGCTGGTAAAGAATCTGCCTGCAATGAGGGAGACCTGGGTTCGATCCCTGGGTTGCAAAGATACCCTGGCGAAGGGAAAGGCTACCCACTCCAGTATTCTGGCCTGAAGAAGTCCATGGACTGTGTAGTCCATGGGGTCACAAAGAGTCGGACGCGACTGAGCAACTCACTTCACTGACTCATTACTAACACAGACACTGGATTCTTGGCTCCATGATTGTTATTTGGGGTAGCAGTAGGGAAGAGCAGTGTCTGTGAAATCATTCTTCCCAGTTTCACCTTTTTTTAAAACAGGAGGTGCCTTTTTGAAATTTCACTGCTTCGTGTTCCAAAAGAAGGAAAGCAGAGGCTCTCTGAAGACTGTAATCAGAGAAAAGAGAATTAGTGTTCAGAATACTGAACTGAGGGACTTCCCTGGTGGTCCAGTGGCTAAGCCTCAGCATTCTTAATGCAGGGAGCCCAGGTTCGATCCCTGGTCAGGGAACTAGATTCCACAGGCCACTTCTAAGCGTTCCCATGCTGCAATTAAGATTGGCACAGGCAAATAAATATTTACAAAAAAAGAATACTGAGCCAGGTGTTCTGTCATCCTGTCCACCCCTTGGTGGCCATGGGGAGTGGCTCACACGAGGGCATCTGGAGGGATACGTGAAGGAGCCCCCTCAGGATGCTGTCTTCGGCACGTGCTGCCTTTCTCTTCGGCCTTTTCAGCATTCATCCCATTTGTTGTTGTTCAGTTGCTAAGTCACGTCCGACTCTTTTGCGACCCCATGAACTGTAGCCCACCAAACTCCTCTGTCTATGGGGTTTCCCAGGCAAGAATATTGCAGTGGGTTGCCACTTCCTTCTCCAGGCATCTTCATCTCATTCAGTTCAGTTCAGTCGCTCAGTCGTGTCTGACTCTTGGCAACCCCATGAATCGCAGCACGCCAGGCCTCCCTGTCCATCACCATCTCCCGGAGTTCACTCAGACTCACGTCCATCAAGTTCGTGATGCCATCCAGCCATCTCATCCTTGGTCATCCCCTTCTCCTCCTGCCCCCAATCCCTCCCAGCATCAGAGTCTTTTCCAATGAGTCAACTCTTCTCATGAGGTGGCCAAAGTACTGGAATGTAAAATAGGTTTCAGGCAGGTTTACTTTCTACCTAATCTTTTAAGAATGAAGCTGGGCTATTGGCCAAAGGGAGATGATTGCACCTTTATTAAAGACAGGATTGAAAGTAACTTTTTTTTCCCTTAGTTAATGAACTCTGGCGCTGGAGTAATGTTATCATGAGTTAGTATTTTTAGGGAAAAAAAAAAGTGATACGACCACGTGATTTAAGAACCTCCACTTGGCTGTTTCAAGAACACTGGCTTTTCAGTGGGCAGCTTGCCAGTCCTTCCTGGCCAGCTGTTCATGGTAGTCAACTGTTTTGGAACATGAGTGGTATTGTAATTAGCAATGAGGAATTCTGATTTGAGAATCCAGAATAGCTCTAGATTTTGCAAATAAAAGACAAACATCTCATGTTTTAAGTGGGATAAGCCTTTACAAATAAATTTGCCTCCTCAAAATTACTTTTAATTAGTACTGATAGTGAGAAAAATATAATCATAAAATTATTAAGGAAAACCTGAAAAAAACTTGCTTTTGACTTCTTTGTCAAAAATGTTTTACGACTGTTCATCTATTTTCCTTGGCTGTACGTCTCCCTAGGAGACTTTGTGTTTCAGCATTCCTAAGTGACACGAAATCACACACCAGAGTGTTTCCTGGAGGCTTGGCCCTTTTTTGACAGGATGGTCTGTGGACTTCAACCCTTTGATATATGATTTCCCCTTTCATTTAGAAAAGGAAATAACTGCTCCTCTTTTGAATGATTTTTAATTAAAGATTTTTTAAAAATCTTTTATTTATCCATGAAAGGAAAAGTAAGTTGCTTTTATAAACTGGTAGTTAAATATATTAGATGGTTCATGGCTGGCATTAAAATGCTCTGTTTTTTTTGTTTTGTTTAAGTGTTTCTGTGTTTTAATAGTTTAACTTTTGGTAGAACTTTTTTGAACCATTAGTAGAGTAATAGCAGAAAAACTGAGAATAGTAGCTTTAGGCTAACTGTATTGGTAATTTCAAAGAGTAATGGACTCCATGTGAACATCCAGAAATACCACTCTCAGCAATTAAAGTACTTAATATTTTATTATAATCTAAGAGCAGTTTCCATTGGGAGTAGATTAATAAATGTATGTTTTTTTCGTTTTTCCTACAGGAAGGAACTTGAAACCTTCAAAGGTAATTTTGTGTTTAATTCTTCACTTTAAAGTAGATGAGAGTTAATTGATGTCAGATGTTTTCTCTTGATGATGATAATGAAAGAATGCATTCCGTTTTCTTTAAATCAGTTTACATCAGAAAATGCAAGTTTGCTTAATACTGTTTTTGTCAATTTATTTAATCACGGTGGTTTTGATATCAGCTGTAACACATGTACCAAGTGAGAGTTTCTGCTAATGGCATCATAAATAGTATGTTAGGATGACATAATGCGGACTTAGAGGTTGTTGAGAATCGTAGTTGGAGAAGATTCTGGTTTCTGTTGCATAGAGAGAGTCTGGGCCTCACGGAGAGGTGATGGTGATAGAGGTGGCCTGCAGGCAACCCAGAGTCCCCTGAACCGCCTGCAAGGTTTTCAGTGCTGGTCCTGCTCAGCCACTGTCTTGTAACTTTGGATAAGTCTCTTTTTTTTTTTTTTTTTTATCCATTTGCAACCTACTGTCTTGTCTTTTATTTTTTTTGATGCATTTTTATTTATTTATTTTTTTTTAATTTTAAAATCTTTAATTCTTACATGTGTTCCCAAACATGAACCCCCCTCCCACCTCCCTCCCCATAACATCTCAGTGGGTCATCCCCATGCACCAACCCCAAGCATGCTGTATCCTGCGTCAGACATGGACTGGCGATTCAATTCTTACATGATAGTATACATGATAGAATGCCATTCTCCAAAATCATCCCACCCTCTCCCTCTCCCTCTGAGTCCAAAAGTCCGTTATACACAGCTGTGTCTTTTTTCCTGTCTTGCATACAGGGTCGTCATTGCCATCTTTCTAGATTCCATATATATGTGTTAGTATACTGTATTGGTGTTTTTCTTTCTGGCTTACTTCACTCTGTATAATCGGCTCCTACCTTTTTCAAGCTTATCTGTAAAATCGTAAGCTTTGCTGAGCTATATTCTGAGATACTAAAAGTGCCTAGCATTGCTTTTTAATTTTAGGGGACTTTTGCGAGTGTGAGAAATAATTCTTGGTCTTGCTGACTCTTGGAAACACTCATAAAAAATAGGGAAAACCACAGACTTTCAGAAGCTCAAAGCCCTTCCAGCTTGCCACTTTTCAATTACGCTTTAGAGGTTGAGTAGTGAAATTTCTATTCTCAGAGAATTTCAGTAACTGAGAAGACTCTGAATTGTTGTTTATTATGTTTCATTTATAAACTAGTATTGACTTTTTGAGTTACTGGTTAAAGATTTTCCAGAACATTATTTACAGTTGAATTGTTTATCTCTGTGATCTGTTTGGATGTTTAGAGAAAACAACTAATACTTGAGATAAAAGGTATAAAGGCTTATTCCTGCTACATCTGTTATTAAACCATCTTGACTTGGCTGGGTTTCTGTTTGGCTGCAGTTATAGTGAATTATTTAGTTCACCAGTTTGTTGAGGTCCGTGTTAAATGATTATGATCTCATGTATTATCATGGTTATCATTATTCTTAATCAATTTGTGAACCACACTCATGTACATTATTTTTCATCACTGGTTTAAAATAAGATTTGAAATCCCCATAAAGTGTCATTTTCTCTCTCCTCCTTTCTTTTAGTCTACTAGCATCTTCTTATACTGTATTGGGGGAAGAAAAAAAAATCAAGTTAATATTAAAAGACAGGCAGAGAGCCAGATTATGCAACATGTCAACTTTGCTTGCATCTCAGTACTGAGGCTTTTTTTTTTTCATTTTGTATGACAGTATTCCAGAAAAAGAGGAGACCAGCAGTTTGCAAGAGGATAGACAGTGTTGTGTATACCTGATAGAATAATTCAATTCATGCAGAAATATCTTGTTTTTACATATATCCCTAATTATGTACAGCATTTAACAGCACATCCAACCCACCCACAGGCCAGTTAAAGCTCTCAGTTAGAACAAACCCTAAATGGATTATTGTATCATATCTAGTTTTTTAAAGAACTAATATTCATTAAAAATTATTTCCTCTTGAATGTTTTGCTAATACTTCAAAAGTATGTATAGCTTACAATAAAAAAATATAACTATTCTTCCAAGACATTACTGGAGAAGAGAATTCATTCAAAGATATAATAACTTGTTATTTTTTGAACATTGCTTTTGCCTTTGTTTTTCCTTTTTACATTTCAGGAAAACAGAAAGCATCACTTCCTCCAACTGTTTTATTCAAGTTGTAGTTATATTTAGAAGCTTTTTGCTAAGTTGGGGAAGAACTAACTTTTGGGGGCAAAATTAGTAACCCTCAAGGTTAGTAACATAGATCAGTGTGATCCACCGAGTTCTGGATTCTTCCTTCTGTACTCCATTGAGGTTAATGGGTTCATCTTTATCTTGCACTTGAGATATATCTAGCAAATCTCTACAGTATTATTGAAACAGTTCATTATTTGTTTTGTTTTTTTAATATTGGCAGCAGGAAGGTCTTTTCTTTTCTCCCCAATATTGCCTTTCTTTAAACTCTTTAGTGTTAGTCACTTGAATATTATACAATATGAAAAGGGTAAGATCTTTAAAGTCTTAATTTTTTAACTTTCAGTGAGAAGGAACCCCATTATTATAACTACATGTAGAGTAAATAAATTGGGGTGCATGTATATTTTTACATTAGTTTTCTCCAGATATATGCCCAGGAATGGGATTGCTGGATCATATAGTAGTTTTATTTTATTTTTTTAAGGACCTAGTGGTTATACCAATTTGCATTCCCACCAACAGTGGGGATCTTTTCTCCATACCTTCTCCAGGATTTAATATGCAGTTTAATTAAATATCAGCATTTAATATGCAGTTTAATTAAATACCAGATAAAGTGATGAAACCTCCATTTTAAGGAGGCTGTTTTTAAGTAAATTAAGTTGCCTGCTTTGGAAGACCTAATACAGGTAAATAGCTTTTAAAAAAATTACTGTAAAATGTTAAATTAGAAATTAGAAAAGACTTGGGGGAAAATAATAAAAATTCTTAAAGAGTCCAGACACAAATTGTTTTTCACATCTTAAATTCCTGTTCTGCTTTTAAAAATAGGCTGGAAATTTTATCCAGTGCTGAATAGGTGACTTATACGAGGATTTTTTTCAACCAGTGGACCTATACTCAAAGAACTCAGGAGAAAAGTATGGTTATATTCCAAGTTAAAGTGTCTGTATCTGTGTTTCTAAAAAGCCTCTGCTCTGGCTGCTCTGGGTCATCACTGCCGTGCCCAGGCTATCTCCAGGGGCAGCGAGTGGGGCCACTGTCCAGTCGTCGTGCACGGGCTTCTCACCGCGGCGGTTTCTCTGGGTGCAGAGCTTCGGCTCTAGGATGCTTGGGCTCAGCAGTTGCCCCACAGCCTGTGGGGTTTTCCCAGACCAGGGACCAAACTGACGTCCCCCGGCCCGCCAGGGAAGCCCTTGCATGTGTGTGTGTTTTTAATGATTGCCTATGTTAACTGCTTTATTAAAAATTAAATGAGCAGCATGGGATCTAGTTGTGTTGTATAAGAGGACATCTACTGTAATCTCCTCTTTACTATAGCACTGCCCAGCCATGTCAGAAATGTGACTGACAGTGTGAAAACATGCCAGGATTTAGTGGTTATCACTGTCACAGTGAGTGGGTCACCAGAGAATGTGGGGCGAGGTGGCTAAGACCAGCCTGAGAGAGTGTGATCCCACTTAAGGCTTTGTCCTGGGAAGCAAAGCCAATCAAGGATACAGGGCCAGTGAAAGTGAAGTCACTCAGTCGTGTCCGACTCTTAGTGACCCCATGGACTGCAGCCCACCAGGCTCCTCCGTCCATGGGATTTTCCAGGCAAGAGTACTGGAGTGGGGTGCCATTGCAGTAAAGCCAATGAAGGGTAAAGGGCCAGAGCGCTCATCAAAACTGTCCAAGACAGCTCTGTGACAGGAAGGTCCAGAGAGGAGAAGGCTTAAAGGAGAAGTGGTCATCAGTGCTAGAAGTAACGTAGGGAGGTTGAGCAGAATGGGGAAATCCCACTGGAGTTGACAGTGAATAGATAAGTGGTGAAGGGAGACTCCAGAGTGCAAATCAGAAGCACGTGAGGCATTTAGGAGAGAAATGAAAAGGTCACTTGATATCGAATCAGGTCAAGGTCAGGGAAGAAGGTGAAGTTGAAGATGTTAAGGACTTGATTAAGATCTAGAGAAGATGGAGAAAAAATACCCAGATAGGTTGTCCTTGGAGAGGATCCAAGGATATCTCTTTCTGAGACTTTAGAGAAGGAAAGGATGGCAGGTCATAGGGGAAAAAATCTGTGGAAGGAAAGACTGTCTGAACTTGCAAGGCTAGGCTCAGAAGTAGAAATATAAACCAAAACTAATAATGCTTTGCTTAACACAAAGCTGGGAATTAAAGAGCATATACGATGGGTCGGCAGAGCATGGTAATCTTGGGTGCTAATGAAATCATGACTAAAATGATTGGCCATGGAATTCAGGCCGGAAAGGAGAGGCCGGAAGAGACCAGTCAAATGAGCAAGATATGAGGTACTGGGGATGGTGTTCCCCTTAAAGATGGGAAACACTTGGGTAGTTGAGTATATGGTTCACCACGCTTCTTGTGGTCAAATAAAGAATTTCAGTTTGACATCGTTGAGATAGAGCAGTTCCCAGTGATGATCACGGCTAAATTTGAGTGAAAAAGAAGGCATAAAATGACGATGTCATCTGACTTGGGGAATTCTGAGGCCATTAGGAGTTGTGCTTGTTTGGGTGACTCAGATATCAATTATCCATACCGGTGGCTCAGTAGCCACAGCAGGTCATGAATTTAGATGTGACAGATAGATGGAGAACTTGGGTAGAACATGTTGGGTCAATTGAAGAGTTAGCTTAACACGTAAGGCAAAACTCTTCTGCTGCCATTTGGCAATATTTAGGCAATGGAGACCCAGGTTGGGTAATACTGCTGTCCTCTGTCCTCAAGGGGCTAAAGCACCGTGGCAAAGCTTCTAAGATAGAAAGGTAAATATATGATTTTAGTACAATGGCAAAAATATTAAAATAGAAATAAGCACACTATGGTGGGAGTAATCAATCTTTTAGAGAGAGGCACTTGAATGCTGACCTGGCAGAAACAGATAATAAGGGCATTCCAGGAAGAGGAAAGAACAACTGCAAAGATGCAGGGACGTTTATCTTATTTCAAGAGCACAAGTTAACATTTAACTTCTTGTTCAATGAGGAGACTACAATTAGTTAGTGCTGAAGCATCTGGTGCGTGGGTACAGTAGTGAGGGGTGAAGTTGAGACGTGGGCAGGGTATACATGCCACACAGCTCGTATGTCACGCAGAGGAGCTTTGGCTTTTTCCTTTGGACTAGTGGTCTCCAAAGAGGCCCATGAGTATGCAGAGTAATGTCAGTGGAGAAGAAAACTGGAACTTCTGTTTCTTTTTTTATGTCATCCTTTTATAATTCAATTTTTATGCATATTCTATAATAAACTAGGACAGGTATTGATGTATATGTTATATCAGTTCAGTTCAGTCGCTCAGTCGTGTCCAACTCTTTGCGACCCCATGAATCGCAGCACACCAGGCCTCCCTGTCCATAAATATACATATTTGGGGGTGCATGTTAAATGCTTTTGTTCATGGCAAGACTGCTCAGCAATCACTCTTGTAGCTGAGAGAGACGAGGTAGGGATGGGAGAACCAGAAGTTTCAATTTAGGGTAACAAGAGGCAGTCTGCATTATAGAGCAGGTTTTCTGGGATCATAGGTTTTCTGAAGACAGATTGGAAAAGAGCAGGTCTAGAGCAAGAAGGGTTAGTTGAGAAACTACTACGTATACTTGAATGAAGGCAGTGTTAGAATGGAGAGAAAGGCCCAGATTCAAGAATCAAGAATTTCATCACTCTTGTGAGAAGTCTAGGATGACTGGAATTCTGGCTAGGACATGTGCGTGGATTTTTCTTTTACCAGGAAATGTAATACGGGCAGAAGAGCAGATTTGGGAGGGAATCATAGTGGATTCTGTTGGTTTGGGAGGAGGAGGTACAGCATCAGTTGATTAATAATAATAATTAATCAGTTTATTAATGCAAGCAAGTTCCCAGTAACCCCACAAAAGTGCAGCTTGATATCTGATAGAGAAATGCTTTTTAAAGTGTTTCATTGAGATTTGACTTTCATATCACAAATTTCATTCATTTTTAAGTGTACGATTTAGTGAATCTTAGCAAATTTATAGAATTGTGCAGCCATCATCAGAATGCAGTTTTAGAACATTTTCATCACCCGTAACCGTTCCTTTCTGCCTCTCTGCATTCAGTACCCTTTTGTGTTCCCAGCCCCAGGCAGTCATTAATCAGTTTCTATCTCCATAGACTTTCCTTTTCTGGACCTTTCATACGAATGCAGTCATGCGATGTGTTGTATTTTTGCTTCTGGATTCTTTTAGTCATGTTAAATTTTTGGAGTTCATCCATGTTGTACCATATATCAGTAGACGGTTCTTTTTATTGCTGAGTTAATGTCCCATTGTATGAATTTATTGCAATTCGTTTATCCTTTCGATGGTTTATGGACATTTGGATTGTCTCCAGTTTGGAACTGTTGTGAGTAGTGCTGCTATAGACTTTCATATGCAAGTCTGTGTGTAGACATATCTTTTCATTTTTCTTGGATATATAACCAAGACTGGAGTTTCTGGATCATATGATATGGTTGTGTTGTGTGTGTTAGTTGCTCAGTCATGTCAGATTCTTTGTGACCCCATGGTGTGTAGCCCGCCAGGCTCCTCTGTCCATGGGGATTTTCCAGGCAAGAATACTGGAGTGGGTTGCCATGCCCTCCTCCAGGGGATCTTCCCAATCCAGGGATGGAACCCAAGTCTCTTGCACTGCAAGCAGATTCTTTACTGTCTTATCCACCAGGGAAGCCCTATGATAAGGTTATACTTTTTAAGAAACTGCCAAGCTGTTCTCTGCAGCGGTGGTACCAGTTACATTCCCACCAGCTGTCTAGGGATTGTGGTTTCTCCTCACCCTTGTTAACACTTGATATCCTTGACTCTTATGTCTAGCTATGAGATCCATTTTGAGTCAGTTTTTGTGTCTGTGTGATGTAAAAGTCTAAGTTTTTTTGCTTTTGCTTTTCACATATATCCAATTGTCTCTGGACTATTTTTTGAAAAGATTTTTCCCCCCATTCCATTGAACTGCTTTGGCACTGTCGCAGGAAACCAGTGGCCATAAATGTAAAGAAGAGTATATTTCTGGACTTTCAGTTTTGTTCCTTATTGTCAGTACCACACTGCCTGAATTATTGTAGCTTTTGTAATAAGTTTTGAAATCGGGAAGTATAAACCTTCGAACTTTGTTCTTTTACAAAAGCATTTTGGCTATTTTAGGTCCTTTGCATTTCTGTATAAATTTTAGGATCATTTTGTCTGTTTCTACCAAAGGGAAAAAAAAAAAGAAGCCTGCTGGGATTTTGATAGGGATTGTTTTGAATTTCTAGTTCAGTTAGGGGAGAATTACTATCTTCATAATATTGTATCTTCCAATCCATGAACATGGATGCATCTTCATGTGTTTGTAGCTTTGATTTTCCTGAGCTGTGTTCTGTTATTTTCAATGTGCAAAGTCTGACTTCTTTTGTTAAGTTTACTCATAAATATTTTATTCTTGCTGAGTGAATTCAGTCTTGAGCATATTAAATCTGAGATGTCATTACAGATGGAAGTGTCCAGTGGGTTGCTGGACGTCAGGAGAGAGACATGAGCTGGAATTGGGAGCAGGCTGACCCGGGTGGGGGTGGGGAGCCTTGGGTCTGGGTGCAGTTGCTCGGTGAGACCAGGCAGAGGAAAACAAAGGAGAGGGGGGTAGAAGTCTAGGAAGCGCTAGAATTCACCTGACGGGCTGAAGAAGAGAGCTCGCTCCCCTCGTCGGGGGCGGGGTACAGTCAGCTGCTGAGGTGGGGATGCGAGTCTCGGGGCGTGTCTCAGGGAGCGCCAAGCAGTGCCACGTTGTTACAGAGGGGACAGAAGGGAAGATGGTCTGAGAAGGGGCATGTGGTCTGTCAACTAAAGTTCACTGGTGACGGTCCTGGGAGCGATTTCAGCAGCACGGGGGTTCCCGTGTGGGCTGGGAAGGGGAACCCAGCTGGTGGAGGACAGGGGGCCAGGGGGAGGTTCTGTTGTGTTCCCCATGTGACCCAGGTGCCTGGCACGTTGGTACTGACTAAACATTTGAGTGAATGGGGGAGTAGAGCGGGGCTTTCGAAATCACAGGCTTAGAGGAGAGAAGAGAGGAGAGGCTGGAGGGGAGGAGGGTTTATTGATTTCTGAGAAACTTGAGTGCCTTTGTGTGAAAGGGGGGAGAAAAGAGGCTGCAGACGGGGAGGGGCTGAGGGCACGGAGTGGCTGACAGTGAAGCTGTGATGCAGAGGACCACGGCGAGGGGGCTCAGAGCACACGACTTCGAAACAGGAAGACTGTCGACAAGTATCTGTAACTATTGGAATTGTGAGGATTTGAGATATTTACTAAAAATACATAGCACCTTCCAAGCTACCAGTGAGTGTGGCTGAATTTGAAGGAACCTTTAGGCTAAAACTGTGCTGAAAGTGAATTGGGGGGAGTTGAAAGATACCTTTGTGTTGGGAGGCAAGCTGTATTCTTCGCCTTTATCTTAATGCTTGCGGAGCACTGGGTCTCTTCTCTCGTCTGTATGTTGTCACTAAGGCGTCTTTGTGCCTCTGTGACGGACCCAGACGGGTTTAGTGTGTTTTCAGCCTCTCCCCTACCTTCTGAGCAGCACTTGGTATGGCCCCAGATCCGTGCATACATCTTTGCACACTAGAGCCCTGAGAGCTTGCATTTGGCTTTTATAGTGGCAGTAGATTCTGATACATGTCTGCCGAAGTCATCAGCAGAAAACTAACAGGCTTAATAGAATTTCTTTGGAAAAACCTGCTCCTGGCTCCAGCCTCACTTCCTTTGTTCTACTCCCAGAAGATGCACAGCAGGGGAGCTGCCTGGTAAACTGGAGGTTTCACTTGACCAGCCTGAGCTTCTGCTCAGTTCTACTTGCTCAGTGCCCACATCCATGTCATCTCCAGGATTCACCGAAAATAGTCAGAGGAATCCCTGTAGGTGGAACTTTACTTTATGTTTTTTTTCCTTCACTGCTTTCCTTTAAAATGTTTACCTCCATGCTTGGGTACATTGCAGTGTTTGCGTGGTGTGCAGGTGATCCATCACCAAAAAGCAGAAATAAAATTTCAACTCGATTGGAACCTCTAACCAGTAGCATGTTAATGAAAGCATTATTTGTTTCTTTATATTACGAAGAAGTGATAGTCACTATAAATTAATACTTAAAACAAGTGGAAAATGTTTCCTGGCAATCTGGGACTTTGCTCTTATAATTTTGTGTCTTAGCCCCATCGGGTGAAATTCACCAGTCATCTTTATGAGGCAGCACCTTTATAATTGAAAGATAAATATAAAATGCCAGGCATTAGAGTAATGAGTCCATTTCTGACATACAGCTCCGTAAAACCAACTCAGCTTCTCTCGCTGCTGGTATGTGCATTTCCCAAGAAGTGGCTACTGTAGTTAAACATGTGAGCCATAGCGAACACGATGTGAAGTTAAAGTTCCTTCCATGCCGCTGTGTTGGGCTCAACTAAAATGGCTGATTTTCCAAATGGGTTTTGGAAAGGTAATAATGCTTCATACAGATTAAAACCTCTATGTTATTTTCCTAATTTTACAGAACTTTGGTGTTTCTTGTCATGTGTTGGTAATGGTTTTGTGATATTTTATTTTAATAAATAGCACATGTAAGGATATTAAACTTGTGGAATTTACTGCAAAAATTATACCTTAAAAATTAACTGGTAGCTTTTTTTTTTTTTTCAGTTGAGTAATTTGTTATTCTACCCATGGAGATTACTGAAGAATAATTTTTAATAATTATTGCATTTTTAAAAACTCCATATTATGCCTCTAAGGTGGCACATGTTATGACATGTTATATGTCATTCCCTGTCAGATGGATCCCACTTGTTTCTTAAGGGAAAAAAATGAAAGAAATACATGTCATCTGAGCTTTTCCTTACTTTATTGTGATTTTTCTGTTCCTGAGATTACATGTTAAAATTGAACTTGAATTAAAAGGTAACTTCCTTCTCCCTTTCTTAAGTCTATCTTGTATATAGTGTGGCAGACTCTTTAAGCTCAGGGTAGACACATTAATCAAAGCAAAATCATAGCTCAGGAATTCATTCTAACGCTGGTGCATTCATGAAACTCTACCCCGAGGTGTTCCTGCATTCTTGGTCATTATTTGTTAAGTGTTCAGGGATAAACTGGTAAGAATAGAGTGAGAACCTTAGGGCTTAGTATTTATCAGTAATATATGATAAATGACACTTTCTCCTCTTCCCTCAGTTACACTGTCTTAACATGGTGGTTGGGAGTAAATATTTGAATGTAGATATAATCTGGTATTAAATTTTTTTTTTAATTCTTTAAGAAATTACTCCCTGAAAATCTTGACTTCTTGGTGAATATTGGCTAGATCTTTTTTTTTAAATCTGCTTCCTTTTTTTCCACATGTCAATATGTGTTAGTGTATTAAAAAGATGATTTATATTATGTAGCTTAGTATTTTAGTAAAGTTAGTATCTATATCCTACGGTACAGAAATATTCATATCCTGCCTGTTGATTTTGTCTCTAAGTCAGTTTATTTTTAAGACCTAGTTGATTCTTTATTCTAGTAACTGTCATAAGATGTTACACTGTGGCATGACCTAGAACTCTCAAAGATGACATTTTATATTGAAGAAGATTGTAATTCTAACAGCTTAGGTAGATATTAAACTGCAAAAAAGTAGAGCCTTGATCAGGATTGTGGTGCTTAAATGTTACCTTTCTGCGCTTTCTTATAATGAGTATAAAGCACTCTTCTGTAAACAATAATTATAGCAATAGAGTCTTTTTAGAAATGTATCAGGACAACTTTCCGTTGTATATCATGTGTGTTTGGTATCATGAATAAATACAGCTGTTCTGTTTCATTACCTTTTTGCTGGAACACTGTATAAAGTTGACAGCAAAAATTATACCTTTCAGAAAAACTAGATTCTAGTAAAACTAAACTCCAGCACCACGAAAGAAGAGGTAAGTGAAGATTTTACCTGTCAGGCTCAAAAAGAGAGTTTATCTGTTGAATTCATATGAAGCCTTATGATTTTCTCTTAGTTTTTTGAAGGTTCGTGCTGGAAAATAACCTAAAGGGCCTTGTAGCTCTGCTGTTTGAACTGTTTGGGCAGGTGATGGAGTTAGCACTTTCGCAGAAGACTGGTCCATAGCTAATGATTTTTATGGATTGCCAGGGCCAATCAAGTGGCTGGCTGAGCCCTACAGGAGAGCCATCTAGTCACCGAGGAAAGTCAGCCGTGGCTTTCCTTGGAGAGATGTGCTCATGCCATAAACAGAAATAGATGCTGGTGAATTGTTTTGTTCATGCTTCTGGCCACTTTAAGGTGGGATTTCAGTGCGCTTAATGGTCTTAAGTGAGGATGTTACATACTAAGGATATCAAATTGTTGACATATGTATTACAGATATTTAAAATCTCAGCTTGGTTATTTGCCTTTTAATTTTGTTTGCTTTTTTCTTACACATGGAAGTTTCATATTTTTATGTATTCAGATAGGTATTTTAAAATGACATCCTCCATTGTTTTTATGCCTAAACAGATCTCTCCCAATCCAAAGAAATAAATGTTAACTTGTAATCTCTTCTGGTTTTTATTCTAGCTTAATTATCATTTGCTGATTTTACTCTAACAAATCTGGAACTTATATTGACGTATAGCGTGAAGTAAGCATCAGTTTTTTGCTGTAGAAGTAATTAATTTTTCTAGTACTATGAAATCATCCTTTGCAGTCCTCAGCCTCTTATTGCCAAATTTTGTTGGCTACGCTTTAAAATTTTTATTTGTTGATTTTTGGTTGTGTTGGGTCTTCATTGCTGCACGGATTTCTTTCTCATTGCAGCGCGCAGGGGCTACTCTCTAGTTGCAGTGAGCAGGCGTCTCATCGCGCTGGCTTTTCTTGCTGCTGAGCACAGGCTCCAGGGCACACAGCCTTAAGTAGCTGCGGCTCCCAGCAGTTGCGGTGCATGAGCTTGGTTGCTCTGTGGCATGTGGAATCTTCCCGGACCAGGGAGCGAACCTGTGTCTCCTGCATTGGCAGGCGGACTCTTTACCACTGAGCCAGTGGACCTTTCTCTGGCACCTTCTCCCTCTTTCTTCCTGCGTCATCTGCTGAATCATTCCAGCACTTACTCTGAACTGTAAACTGCTTATTTGGTATTGGAGTATATAGCCAATTAACAATGTCGTGGTAGCTTCAGGTGAACAACAGAGGGACTCAGCCATAAATATACGTGTATTCATTCTCTCCCAAATCCCTCTCCCATGCAGGCTGGCATGTAACATTGAGCAGAGTTCAGTGTGTGCTGTACAAATAAAAAGGTCCTTGTTGGTTATCCATTTTAAAATATAGCAGTACATACATGACGTTCCCAAAGTCCCTAACTGTCCCTTCACCCAGGCAACCACAAGTTTATTTTCTAAGTCTGTGAGTCTCTGTTTCGTAAGTTCATTTGTATAATTTCTTCTTAGATCCCACATATAAGGGATGTCATACAGTGTTTCCTGTTCTCTGTCTGACTTAACTTCACTCAGTATAACACTCTCGAGGTCCATCCACATTGCTGCAAATGGTATTATTTCATTCTTTTTAATGGCTGAGTAATATTCCATTATGTATGTTACCACATCTTCTTTATCTTCCCCGCTGTCAGTGGGCATTTAGGCTGCTTCCGTGTCCTGGCTGCTGTAAACGGTCCCGCGCTTACTCTGATGGTCCCCGGGCTTCACTCTTATTTTTCCGTCTCCTTTGCCTCATTGTCCTGCCTCCCCCACCCACCCCAGGTGGGAAGAACCTCTGGGCTGCATCCTCGGGCTTTTCACTCACCGTTCTGTGGTCTCATCTGTTCCAAGGCTTTAAATACCATCTGATGCTCATGACTCCCTGATGAGATGGCTCCTGACCTGCCTCTTCCCTAAATTCTAGACTGGAATAGCCCACTACCAGCTCAGATCTCTACAGCTGTGCCTACAGGAACCCTCAACCCAGCACGGCAGAGCCTGGTCTCCACACCCATCTTTCCACCTTCCTGGCCGCTCCGTCATCCCAGTGACACCACCGTTCATTCTTCCTGGGGCTCTGACCACGACGAACACACGACCGAAAAATAAGATGCTGCTTATCTCGCGCTTGCTCTCTCACCTCACATCTGATTCTTCAATTAATCCAATCAGCCCATACTGGATCCCAGATCTGACCGGATCTTCCTATCTCTACCAGCAGGTCCAGGCTGCCTCAGTCCTGTGTAGAAGCTCCGGTGGCATCCTCGCCCAGTCCCTGCCACTCCTGTCTCCCTCCCTCCCCACCCAGTATTGCCTTCTTGCCCCAGATGCCCTGCAGCCTCTCATCGCACTGACAACAGTGCCCTTCTCCCTGCCCGCTCAGCCCACTGTTTGCCCCCACCCCTGACCTCACCTCCTCCCGCTCTTTCCCAGCTCCTCTGTCCAGCCCCGCCAGCCACCCACTCTTCCTCCCGGGGGCCCAGCACGCCCCCTGTGCCCGGGGCTTCTCCTGAGCCCTCTGCCTGCTCTGCTTCTCCTCCAGACAGAGTCCTGGCTCCCTCCTTTCCGCTACCTTCTCAAAGGTATCCGTGTTTTCAGTTGTGCATTCTTCTCTTTCTCCCTTTACCTGGCTTTCTTTTATGACATACCTTTCTTTCCTTTCTCTTCCATGGAAACCTGATATACACTTACCTGGCTCTTCTCTGCTGCGCACCGTGCGCGGAGACACAGACTGACCCAGGACTCGGCGAGTGTTCACTGGCTCGATGGAGTCCCAGGGCAGCATCCTGTCCCCTTGCCTTCTGGCTTGGATTCCTTTTAACTCTGTCTTCTAAACACTGCGGATCCATCTAACTAGCTATCTAAAAATTCAGATATTCAGATAGAATTCCCATCAGTCACATCATGAGACCTGGAAGTGGCTCCTGATTCTTCCAGTACCGCTTCCTAGCTTTAGTCACAAGAGCGTCACAGTCACAGACTTTGTCACATCCACATATCGGCTGTACCGCTTTTGACTTTCTTTCTCTAAGTCAATTCATTTTAAAGAGAGATTTTAAAATACACTTCTTAGGGAATTCCCTGGCAGTCCAGGGGTTAGGACTCAGCACTTTCACTGCCAGGGGCCAGGGTTTTCGAGCCCTGATCAAGGAACTAAGATCCCACAAGCCACGTGGCACAGCCAAAAACAAAAACGTTTTTAGTAAAATACTCTTCTTACTATAAATGGAAAACGAGTATCACTTGACACAAACAGAAACTGCACAAGTAAATACATAACTGTTAAAAGACTTCTGCCACCACAGATTATTCTGCATGCACTATTCTGGAAAACTGAGCTTCAGGATTAAGTGCAGGCTCTTTAACGGAGTCAATAAAATTCTTCCCAAAAGCCCATGCTTGCCTCTCCGGCTTCGTCACAGTTTGTTTGTTTTTTTGGTACTGAAAACTTTGAGGATGTATTATTACTTGCTGGTTTATCTTGAGCCAGACAGTTTTTTGAAAAGTGTTTTTCTCACTGAGCTGTTAAGAAAGAAAAAAGAAAACAGCACTTCAAAAAGAAACGCTGTCACACCGAAAGCAGTTTTGCCGAGAGGCAAACCTTGATGGCCAAGCATTCCCCGCCTTCCTGCCCCGGGTCCTCTTGGCAGGAGCATTTCTTCACTGCTACTTTTGCAAGTTCCACCATTTGCACTTTTGTGAGACCAACGTGAAAATGCCAGTCCCAGCCGGAAAACGGCAACGTGGAATCTAGGAGGAGCTCTCCTGTGGTCTCTTGCCCGCACGCGTGACTTTGGAGAGTGGTGGCCGCTTTGTAGGGTGAGCAGACTCCGGGTTTCTCTTTCACTCTTTTGTTCCTCTCATATTCAGTCTTCTCACATTTCCTCTGCAGCGTCAGTAATTACTGTGAGAGGATGCTGTATTCTGTCTAAAGAGCAAGTGCATTTTCTCACAACTAGGGTAAGAAAGCTTATATTACAGTGTCTGCCCCCTTTTCTTTTCTCTCTCTCTCTTTTTTTACAAATTTCACACTGGAAAAGCCCAAAGAAGTGTTAGAGTCCATTAAAGTCAGATGGAGCTATGCCTTTAAATCGCTAATTTGGTTGGTGTAGAGTCAAGGGTGAAGATATTACTGTTTTCTAGAGTAAAATGGTTCTGTTAGGTTGGCAAAATTTTGTGCTTTGTATTAGGGGAGAACACATAGCGGAAAACTGTGTTTGTAGAATAAATCAGTTTTAAATGATGTGTTCAGAAAAATGAGTACTTAGAGCCCCATGGTGGAGAGCCCTCGACTGAGATCAGAACCCCCCCCTCCTCTTTCTGGGCTGCCGCTTGGATTAGGAGAGAAACATTAGAAGGTGTCGCCGCTAACTGGCAAACGGAATTGCGTGTTCTCATGTCCAAGTATCTCCTTAGAGTGGCTGCTCTCCTCCTGCTCCCTGACATGCACCTTTTGAGCATTTGGGTGGAATGCTTGCTGAGGGCCGTGCTCTCTATGCTAGAGGATGCTTATTTCCGTGCTTATTGGAGAGCACGACTGGGCTTCCCCCGTAGCACAGGGGTAAAGAACCTGCCTAGTGCAGGAGACACAGGTTCGATCCCTGGGTCAGGAAGATCCCCTGAAGAAGGCAATGGCAACCCACTCCCAGTATTCTTGCCTGGAGAATCCCATGGACAGAGGAGCCTGGCAGGCTGCAGTCCAGGGGTTTGCAAAGAGTCGGACACAACTGAGCATTGATAGGTTGGAGAGCATGACAGTGGATTCACTTCTAATAATTTTTGGTGAAAGCGCTATGCTCCAAGCAGAATGAGATCCACAGTATGAGACACCCCATGTTGTATGAGTGATGTATCTGCATCTTCCCTTGGGTCTTGGACCTGGACACCTGCCTCCCCTCACCTACTTAACTTGCTCTGTCTCAGGGGCCTTGGGTTCCCCCACACAACCCCTCAGGGCTTGAAGTGATGCTGGTTCCCTTAGTGAACACCCGTGCTTGTTGTTCTTGCCATCTACTCTCTGCATACCTGGGATGTGCCCACCAAGGAAGAGCCCACCAGTGCTGGCATCCCCTGCCGCTGATGCAGCGCCTGGCACCCACCAGGCCCTCGGCCCGTGCTCGCGGGAGGGAGGGAGGGAGACAGCCATCCGTTTATGCACCATCTCTGTCTTCTCTAACTCTGTTTTTGTGATGAGGCGGTCTGCGTGGGTTCTGCCTTGGAGTGTGTGCTCAGATTCTGGAGAACGGTGGGCTTCTCCTGAGACAAGCTTAACCACGTGGGTTTGTCATCTTTCTGTTGTGAAGACATTTTTAGCAATAGCGACAGACTCTCTCTTATGCTTTAGAATAATGCTGAGAACTTGCATTAACTGCGTAGAGGAGAAGAAACTGTTCACAGAGTGACTGTTCTGTTTTTTCACTTTTAAGAATTTTGCAAAGTGGACTTTTTTTGGATGAATGTTTTTGTGACTTCTGTTTTCATTTCTTTTGGGTAAACTGTCTAGGACGGTGATTGCTTTCTCATGGTCAGTATGTGTTTACTTTCTAAAAAACTGCCACACTCTTTCGAAAGTGGCTCTTCTGTTTTTCAATCCCACCATCAAATATATGAGAGTTTCCGTTGCTCCACATCCTTATCAACACTTATTTTTATCCACTTTTTAAATTTTAGCCATTTTAGTGAGTATGTAATATGGCAGGGTTTTGGGGGGCAGTTTTAATTTGCACTTCCTTATTACTAATAATATTCAACATCTTTTAACGTGCTTATTTGCCATTAGGATGTCTTCTTTGATAAAATGACGCTTCAAATCTTTTAATTTCAATATTTATTTATTTGTTTGGGGTTGGATTTTTTATTGAAATATAGTTGACTTACAGTGTTGTGTTAGCTTCAAGTGCACAGCAATGTAATTCAGTTGTGCATGTCTACATATTGTCCCTAAGTCGTGTCCGACTCTTTGCGACCTCATGGATTGTATCCCGGCAGGATCCTCTGTCCTCCACTATCTCCTGGAGCTTGCTCAGATTCATGTCCATTGACTTGGTGTTGCTGTATAACCATCTCATCCTCTGTCGCCCTCTTCTTCTTTTGCCTCCAATCTTTCCCAGCATCAGGGTCTTTTCCAACGGGTAGGCCTCAAGTGACCAAAGTATTAGAGCTTCAGCTTCAGCCTCAGTCCTTGCAATGAATATTCAGGGTTGATTTCCCTTAGGGTTGACTGGTTTGATCTACTTGCAGTCCATGGGACTCTCAAGAGTCTTCTCCAACACCACAATTCTACATAAATATATATTCGTTTTTTACATTCTGTTCCATTATAGGTTATTACAAGATAGTTAACATCATTTCCTCCAAAGTTGACTCTTTATGATGACTTATATTAAAAGCTCATTAGCATTGACTTGCTCAGACATGTTATTGATTTGATAAACCAAAATTCTTGAATTTATAAAAACCTTTGCTTTCATTTTCTCTTATTCTGTACCATGTATCAGACATTTCCCATATGGTAGCAGGATGGAAACTTTGGGTATTGAAACTAGACTATGAAATAAATATACCTGGAAAAAAATAGTCAAAGTTAAAAACAAACAAATAAAAACTGGTAACTTTGCTCCAGAGAGGATATACAAAGCTGAATCCTTAAAGCACACATTCTAGTTTAGCCCAGGTTGCATGTTCCTCTTGGGCACGGGAGTCGGTGATTAAGAGCACGGAATCTGGAGCCGCTCAGAGTGCTCCCCGGGCATGTCACGTAACCTCTCTGAGCCTCCATTTCCTCTTTGAAAGATGAAGATGAGAGCAGGACCTACATCCTTGAATTGCTGTAAGGACTAACTGAGTTGGTACATGTACAGGGCTTTCAGCAGTGCCTGGCGTTTACATAAGAGTTAGCTGCTGTTACTGCAGAGATGAGGCAGATAGAATAAGTGACCTGTTTTCCATTATTTGCTCTCTGTGTGTTGTACTTGAAAGGCTCAG
Source organism: Capricornis sumatraensis (assembly GCF_032405125.1). Classification (NCBI taxonomy): domain Eukaryota; kingdom Metazoa; phylum Chordata; class Mammalia; order Artiodactyla; family Bovidae; genus Capricornis; species Capricornis sumatraensis. Next base: position 44,817,633 of record NC_091090.1, read on the forward strand.
TGATACAGAAGAAGGGAAGAATCAAGTTGAAACCTCTCTGGGTTACAGAGCTGAGTTTCTGTACGTCATAAATACGGGAGGGGTTGTCAGCAGTTCAGCACACGGGCTGGGTTTTTGCATCCTTTTATCACTTACAGCTGCATATCCTTGGCGAAGTGACTTAACCTCTGAGTCTATTTGCTTACCTGTAAAATGGGAATAATAGTGGTACCTATCTCATCGGGCTTTTATGAGAATAAGTGAAATAATAATATTACCAGCCATATAATAAATTTGGAATGATGTTAAGCTCTAATTATGAGTTCATACTAATCATAATTCTTATTGATGGGACTCGTAGCTCTCCATTTTTGATTAGCCATGGGCTGTCTCTCTAAATGAAAACAGTGGCAAAGCTCTGTAGATTAAGGTAATTGTTCACATATAAATATGAGTTGGCTATTTTTATCATATCTTCAGGACTCAAACTTTGGTTTCAGAAACAGTTTAACAAATGTGTGTTAGTAAGATTAAACTAGAGTATTAAAATAGTTTTTAGAAAAATGTCTTGAAATTACAATAGAAAACTAACAGAATATTTTGAGTTCTAAAACGAGCTACTAACTTTTGAGATTTATAGATTTATTCTCTCATCCCTCATTTATTCTGCTCCTGTCGAGTCCAAGTGCAGGATATAAAGATGAATAGGACTTCATGTCTGCTCCCATCAGGAAGTTCACAGCGTAGCTGGGAGACAGTGAGCAGCTGCAGGACCAGGAGTGAACTGTGGGGTCAGCATTGGCTGGTGTGGGGTTCTGGGGGCGCCTGCCAGACATGGAAGGGCGCCCAGAGGAAGGCCGTCAGACTTTCTTGCAATCATGTGGCACTAAGCTTGTGGCATTCTGGGCACCTGTCTTGTGAGTACACACTGATCTGGAAAAAGATCCCACATGGCTACTGAAACCCCGGGAGCAGTACTTGGCAGGGAAACTAGGAGAGAGACAGTGGAGGGAACAAGGGGAGGGATGCTTCTTCACGGGTCAGTGGCTTACAGTCTTTAAAGAGATTACAGTGAGGTTTAATATGACAGGTAATAGACCTTATCAGTCTCTTAATTTAGATTGACAGTTCTTTGAATAAATTTGAACTGGGACTAGCTGAAATCCTTCATTTGATCAAGTAGACACTTAAAAGAATTATTATGCCTCCCCCACCCCCTTTTTGTTACGGAAGTTATCGAACATGTACAGGATAGAGTGTGGTGGAAGTCCACGTCCCCATCACCCTGCGTCAGTACCAGCACACAGCCCGTCCTTTGAAAACAAATTCCCTTATGTGGTATAATTTCTTCCATTAGTATCTCAATGTATACCTCTAAAAAATAAGACTTAACTACAACACGATTATCATACCTAAAGTAGTTATAACTTCTTAGTACCATTAAGATAGAAAGAGGTTGTAATGTTAGTTTTTTAGGTTAATAAGTGAAATAGAAGTTTCACTTATTAATAGAATAGTTTAAGTCATATATCTCTGTATGTACATATATCTCTGTAATACCTAGTTTACTAATTTCTAGGTTACTAAAAGTATGCTTTTGAATTATTCTTTATTTGCATATTGTCTCATTCAGTTCACAAACTGCCTTAGTTCACATTAAAATGTTGTTATTTTATGCAGAAACTTTAACCCTCTTTAAGTGGAAATTTATAAAAGTCTGTGAGCATAGTCGGCTTATGTAAAGTACTCCAAGGAAGAACACAGTGATCACTTTATAGAGTGTTTACTCCACAAACAGAATCAGCATGTCTCAGGGACCTGTTGGAAGGGGAAAGAATTTGTAAACTTTTTTGTCTGCCAGTGAGCCCCCTGGTTTAGAGGGTGGAGTTTTGGTGCTTGCCCAGAGAGGAAGCAGCGGGCAGGTGCAAACATAGGGCTCGGTTATGGCAGGGAGTCCACGGTCCTCACGCAGCTGATGAAATGGCACGTTTGCAGGCTCCTCTGCTTCGTCCTCCTTTTGTTCTCTTGGGCAATGAGATTAGGCTAATGAGCAGATTTCTGCTGTTTTTATAGTAATTTTTCAAAAGTTGGCCATAAATGTCACACAAAAATTCCAGTAGTGTCCCCCATTTGGTATTTCAAGTTGCTGCATGTGCTACCCTGTGAAATACAGCTAAACACCTGCGGGTCCTTGTTTAGCAGCAAGGAGGAACAACTCTTCCCACCTTAAAAATGTTATTAACTCTATTGCTACAAATATGTAGAATTGATTTTTTAATGAAAACAAAAGGATATTTTGGTTATTAATACTCTATTCAGTACATCAAATAAAAATGTGAGACAGCCAAAGATAGCATTCTGTACATCACAATGCATTTTTGAATGGAGCTGGTTTTTGCGGAGAAGTGATTTAAATCCTTGTTTCAGTAAGCCTTTATTTGAAAATAGGAAATCCATTTTCATGGGAGTGTCTCTCGGCAGGCTGTGAGGTGTGTTTTTCTTTTGGCTTCTGCATCAGCTTCAAATTTTAGTTTATTCCCACGAGATTATTGTTAGTAAATCAGGAATTGATTTAGTCAATCTCTAAGTCAGAGTAGGTCACAATACCAAAATATAATTTGATGAAAGTATGCAATGTAGGAGACCTTGGAGAAGGCTTACCCACACCAGAATTCTTGCCTAGAGAATTCCATGGACAGAGGAGCCTGGCCAGCTACAGTCCATGGGGTCACAAAGAGCCACTAACACTTTCACTTTTGGGCTTCCCAGGTGGTGCTAGTGGTAAAGAACCTGCCTGCCAATGCAGATTAGACATAAGAGATGTGAGTACGATCCCTGGGTCAGAAAGATCCCCTGGAGTAGGGCATGGCAATCCACTCCAGTATGCTTGCCTGGAGAATCCCATGGACAGAGGAGCCTGGCAGGCTGCAGTCCATAGGGTCGCACAGAGTTGGACACAACTGAAGCAATTTAGCTGCATGCATGGAAAGAGTATATAGCCCATGTGTTTTACTTTTAGATTTTTTAATTAAAAAATTAATTATTTGAATTTAAATTACCTTTGTGTTCAGATATATCTTATGGAAAGTGAAATCAGGCTCTTTGGAGATGATATAGCTGGTTTGGCTTTCTGTTTCTGATTAACTGTCTGTTTAAAGCTGCAAAGTAAAACCAAATCGATCATTTGCATATCGGTATCTATGAAGGTTATCCAAATAAAAATAAGGTTTTTGAAAGATAAATTTCTGCTATAATCAGTGTTTGCTGATTCAACAAAGACTTGTGCCTGTTTCTTTGCTAAGCTTGGGAAAGCTGAAGTTGAAAAGATTTTTACTTTCAAGGAGCCGATAGTCTAGTAGGAAGAGATAGAAAAATAGTAAGACAGGGTGTAGAAATGTATTTGGAACAGAAGGGAATCCCTAAGTTGTCTCAAGGCTGTTGGGAAACGTACTTGGAAGCCTAGGTTAATGGTCGTTTTATTCTGTAAACCTTAACAAAAAGTAAATACTAGAATTCACTTGTTGATTGCCCGCTATGTGCTTGGCACTCTGCTTGCCAGTAGGTTCACATGTATCAGTATGTACATGTTCATATAATAAGTGTATGCACACATGTGTTCATACACAATATACATACATATGTACAGACAGACACATCAGAGATGGGAGACAGGCCCTTGTGGAGGGGGGTCCAGCAGGAAGAGACAGGCAGTTTACAAGCAATGACCGTCATTATCACAGGGACACAGTTTAGACTGGTGAGCCGGGTGGAAAGGATGACTCTCATCTGAGCCAGAAGAATGAGAAGGAGAAAACCAACATGAATAAAGGAGGGGGAAGAAATTTCTAGCAGCAGGAACCATGTGTTCAACGGTTACGGGGAGGTAAAGAACTTGGCAGGTGTGAAGACTGCCGGAGGCTGGAGCCACCGCAGAAGCCAGACCCCAGAGCATCTTACAGAGAGTTCGAAAGAGCCTGGATGTCATTCGTACTGCAAGGGAAGGCCGACAGAGTAAGTAGTGGGTGTGCGTATCCGGGGAAAGGAGTGACATCGGATTCATAACTTAAAATGATGACTCTTAGTGAGTATGTGGGGAAATGACTGTTGTTTTCTGGTTAGGCGCATGGGAAGGGTTAAGTTAAGAAGCAGAGGCCAGATACAAGGATGAGGGATGGGACTAGGATGAAGACCGTGGGGGTGGAAGAGACAAAAGTGGATTCCCAGGATATTTTGGAAGCAGAATTAACAGAATTTGGAGTAACTAGATATTGAAGAGAGTGGGTAGCTTTGTCATCTTCTCAGAAATAGGAAGACTGAAATAGGTCCTTTGGAACTGGCAACACGCAGACCATTGGTCCCCACGAGGAGAGCCGCTTCAGTGGCGTGAAGGGGACGTGCGCCATGTTGGACACGTCTTGTTAATTCTCAAAGCAGCCTTAGCGGCCTTGTCCCTGTTTTACGAATTTGAAAGGTTTGAAAGTAACTTTCCAGAATTCAGTTCAGTTCAGTCGCTCAGTCTTATCCGACTCTTTGCGACCCCATGAATCGCAGCACGGCAGGCCTCCCTGTCCATCAACCATCTCCTGGAGTTCACTCAGACTCACGTCCATCGAGTCAGTGATGCCATCCAGCCATCTCATCCTCCGTCATCCCCTTCTCCTCCTGCCCCCAATCCCTCCCAGCGTCAGAGTCTTTTCCAATGAGTCAACTCTTCTCATGAGGTGGCCAAAGTACTGGAGTTTCAGCTTCAAAATCATTCCTTCCAAAGAAATCCCAGGGCTGATCTCCTTCAGAATGTACTGGTTGGATCTCCTTGCAGTCCAAGGGACTCTCAAGAGTCTTCTCCAACACCACAGTTCAAAAGCATCAGTTCTTCGGCACTCAGCCTTCTTCACAGTCCAACTCTCACATCCATACATGACCACAGGAAAAACCATAGCCTTGACTAGACGGACCTTAGTTGGCAAAGTAATGTCTCTGCTTTTGAATGTGCTATCTATGTTGGTCATAACTTTTCTTCCAAAAAGTAAGCGTCTTTTAATCATGGCTGCAGTCACCATCTGCAATGATTTTGGAGCCCCCAAAAATAAAGTCTGACACTGTTTCCCCTGTTTCCCCATCTATTTCCCATGAAGTGATGGGACCAGATGCCATGATCTTCGTTTTCTGAATGTTGAGCTTTAAGCCAACTTTTTCACTCTCCTCTTTCACTTTCATCAAGAGGCCTTTTAGCTCCTCTTCACTTTCTGCCATAAGGGTGGTGTCATCTGCATATCTGAGGTGATTGATATTTCTCCCGGCAATCTTGATTCCAGCTTGTGCTTCTTTCAGTCCAGCGTTTCTCATGATGTACTCTGCACATAAGTTAAATAAGCAGGGTGACAATATACAGCCTTGATGTACTCCTTTTCCCATTTGGAACCAGTCTGTTGTTCCATGTCCAGTTCTAACTGTTGCTTCCTGACCTGCATACAGATTTCTCAAGAGGCAGGTCAGGTGGTCTGGTATTCCCATCTCTTTCAGAATTGTCCACAGTTTATTGTGATCCACACAGTCAAAGGCTTTGGCATAGTCAATAAAGCAGAAATAGATGTTTTTCTGGAAGTCTCTTGCTTTTTCCATGATCCAGCGGATGTTGGCAATTTGATCTCTGGTTTCTCTGCCTTTTCTAAAACCAGCTCAAACATCAGGAAGTTAACAGTTCACATATTGCTGAAGCCTGGCTTGGAGAATTTTGAGCATTATTTTACTAGCATGTGAGATGAGTGCAAGTGTGCGGTAGTTTGAGCATTCTTTGGCATTGCCTTTCTTTGGAATTGGAATGAAAACGGACCTTTTCCAGTCCTGTGGCCACTGCTGAGTTTTCCAAATTTGCTGGCATATTGAGTGCAGCACTTTCACAGCATCATCTTTCAGGATTTGAAACAGCTCAACTGGAATTCCATCACCTCCACTGGCTTTGTTCGTAGTGATGCTTTCTAAGGCCCACCTGACTTCACTTTCCAAGATGTCTGGCTCTAGATGAGTGATCACACCATCATGATTATCTGGGTCGTGAAGATCATTTTTGTACAGTTCTTCCGTGTATTCTTGCCACCTCTTCTTAATGTCTTCTGCTTCTGTTAGGTCCAGACCATTTCTGTCCTTTATCGAGCCCATCTTTGCATGAAATGTTCCCTTGGTATCTCTAATTTTCTTGAAGAGATCTCTAGTCTTTCCCATTCTGTTGTTTTCCTCGATTTCTTTGCATTGACTGCTGAAGAAGGCTTTCTTATCTCTTCTTGCTATTCTTTGGAACTCTGCATTCAGATGCTTACATCTTTCCTTTTCTCTTTTGCTTTTCGCCTCTCTTCTTTTCACAGCTATTTGTAAGGCCTCCCCAGACAGCCATTTTGCTTTTTTGCATTTCTTTTCCATGGGGATGGTCTTGATCCCTGTCTCCTGTACAATGTCACGAACCTCAGTCCGTAATTCATCAGGCCCTCTATCTATCAGATCTAGTCCCTTAAATCTATTTCTCACTTCCACTGTAAAATCATAAGGGATTTGATTTAGGTCATACCTGAATGGTCTAGCGGTTTTCCCTACTTTCTTCAATTTAAGTCTGAATTTGGCAATAAGGAGTTCATGATCTGAGCCACAGTCAGCTCCTGGTCTTGTTTTTGCTGACTGTATAGAGCGTCTCCATCTTTGGCTGCAAAGAATATAATCAGTCTGATTTCGGTGTTGACCATCTAGTGATCTCCATGTGTAGAGTCTTCTCTTGTGTTGTTGGAAGAGGGTGTTTGCTATGACCAGTGCATTTTCTTGGCAAAACTCTATTAGTCTTTGCCCTGCTTCATTCTGCATTCCAAGGCCAAATTTGCCTGTTACTCCAGGTGTTTCTTGACTTCCTACTTTTGCATTCCAGTCCCCTATAATGAAAAGGACATCTTTTGAGGGTGTTAGTTCTAAAATTACCCAGCTAGTAAGTGGTGAAGCAGGCGTTTGGACTCTGTCCTCTTGCGCTCGGAGGCTGTGCTCTGTCCACTCTGCTACGCTGCCTCGTGGAGGACTTGTATGTTCCCTGTCAGATCTTTTTGATTTGAACATGTCCACTGACTAACGATGTTGAGCAGCTTCTCATGCGTTTATTAGCTATTCATGTTTCTCTGATTAAATGACTACTGAAATATTTTGCCCATTTCTTAACTAGGTTATCTTATTGAGTTGAAAGAGTTCTGTATTTTGGATACAAGCTCTTTATCAGATATGTGGTTTGCCAGTATTCCAGTTTGTGGTTGTTCATTTCCTTATTTATTTCTTTTGAAGCATTGAAATTTTTAATTTTGGTGAAGTCTCTTTTATTGAAAAAAAAAAAAAACTGTAATGAATTGTGCTTTTGTTGTCATATCTAAGAATTCTTTGCCAGACTTGAGGCCATGAGACTTTATTCTCTTCTAGAAGTTTTATCATAGGGTGGCTTTCATTTGGTTGTGGAGATCATGGAATCCTTCTCTGAGGAAGTGGTACTTAGGCTGAGGTCTGGAAGCTGAGTAGGAACTGAAAGGGGAGGGGAGAGATCCCAGCAGGAGGAAGTAGCATGTGCAGAGCTGAGGTCTGATGAGATGGTGTCAAGTTTGAGGAGGTAGAGGAAGGAGACCATTCGGGCTGGGGGCAGGGAGTGGCGCGTGTGAGACTGGAGAGGTGATGGTCGTTCAGGCCATGTGAAGCAGGTGTGTCCAGAGGCTTTCATTAGGCAGGGAGTGACATGACCATGTTTGCTATGCAGAATAATCACTCTGGCTACTGTGCAGGAAAGGATTGGAAGAGGACTGTTGAAGATCTGACTGACCCACTAGGAGGCTCTTGAACAGCTAGTGAGAAATGGTGGTAGCTTGGACCCAGGGGAAGTGGGAAAATTAGGACTATTAGGGACACTCATGGGCTTACCTGCCTTAAACTCTGCATGGTTGAGCTTCCCAACCAGGAGGTTATAATAAAGCACGAGTAAGCCAGTGTCTGTGGCTTCTACTCTGTTCCCTAGCAGACACCTCTTCTGGGTTCTGTTTGTTGGGTTTTCTTTACCAGAAGGAGATAGTCCTAATAGCCCACACACGGCAATTTAGTTTGAACGTTTTCACTGTTTTCCTTCAACTTCACAAGGGTTTGGAAAAAAATTAAAAGCAGGTTATTCATTCCTATGTCCATTTCATGTAAAAAAAAAAAAAAGTAAGTACTTATTAAACTCTGCACACATGTAAGATCAAGTCCCTGTGTTGTAGAAAAGTGGCTTATGGTCTAGAGTTGAGTAGTCTCAGATGGACCCTCCTGTACTGTTAATTCAGGGAGTCATCAGGGGAGATGTGGCTGAGTCTGATGAATGTGAGAAAACAATCACAGTGCCACAAACTGTGAGCTCTAACCCACAATTCAACAAAAGATGATTGTGAGACATTTTCAGGGACTATAGCATCAACTTGAACTCTGAGCTTTAATTTTAGTTTTAAGATACGAAATGTGGAAGAATCTTTTCTTTGATTTTTCCAGAGTGTCCTTTAATTGACTCAGTGAATTAATAGAAGCAAATTACTATTTCTCAAAGGGATTACAAAAAAATCAAATTCACTTTATCTTTCAAAATACAACAGAAAGCACTGGGATTTCTAGCCTGATGGTAAGAAATATCTTACTCAGAAAACTAAAACATATAGATTTTTTTCTACATGCTTCCATTCTGTCTGTGAAATTGATACCTGTAAACAAATTTCCTCTTCTACAATTTCCTGAAGTGTACAGAAAATCCAAAGCTTCTCTTGACTTCAGTTATAGAGAAAGAGAGGTAATGAAATGCTGCTATAAAGAAGGAAAGACAATGTGATGTTGAAATCCCTTTGCCAGGTCATTTTAGCTTCTTAAGGGACGTGGTAAATGTAGGACCTTTTAGACCCTCAAAATTTAGCAGTTCTAGAAAATCTGAAAATATTTCATCTCATGTGCATACCCCTGACGGTAAATGGGAAAGAATTAGGATTAAGAAGGGGCTTAAAAAAACAAAAAAACAAAAAAACGTCGTAAGAAATGAACTATCAGATTCTGGGACATGTAGGTTTTTATAAGCAAACTTAAGTACTGGCAAAGCTGTCTGAGCAGAAAAGGCAGAGCTACCTGTTGCCAAGAGCATCGTCATTAACTGCCTTGACCATGGAGGATCAGAGTCCCCCTGTGTACAAGGGAAGGCAGGTGTAGGACAGAGAAAGGCCTGGGCAGTGTGAGGCAAAGTGCTGATCGGATCACTTCTGTCCCTCTGGGGTGCTGTGTGGTTCTGTCTCACCCAAACTGAGAACAGAATGTACATGTATCTGTATGGTGCCGTCACACATAACATGAAGTTTGTGTTTTTAAGGGTTTAAAAATCTTATGTCTCTATCCAAGGCCTTAGTTCATATGCTAATGTATTCAAAGAATACGGAAACCCAGGGCTGCTCCACTATTTCATATAGTCAATTCAGTTTGTATTACTATACCTTCAGGCAGACTTTTTCATAAGATAGCAAGCTTTGGAGGCTTTTTTGGTTGGTTGGTTGGTTTTTCTCCTCTGCTTATGAAAAAATAAAGTGATAACCTGAAATTAGTTCTGTTTTTGTTTAAACTTCTTTCTTGAGTGGGTGTTTCCCGAGTGCTGTGCCTTCTTACTCCTATCTTGTAATTAGTCATCCATTTGCTATTTTCACAATCATTCTTAAGCTCCTACTTTGTACCTAGAACAGGGGAAGTTCCCTAAGAAAACAGTATTTCTATGCAGTGGATTGGTGGGCAAGGCTTCATTCTAAGGAATATCGCCATTACCTGGAAAGTTCACGGAAAGGACCCTGTCATGTCATCCCAGCTTCAGAACCCTCCAGGTCTTGTTTTAGGAGTGGTAGCTCAGCTTATGGACTTTTCTTGAAAAAGAATAGGCTTCTAATAGATTGTGCTGCTGTGTTAAGTACTTATCATTGAGTACATATGAGGGAATTCCCATAATCTCATGTATATGTTGAACTTTTCATCAAAAGGATAAATATCCTTACGGTTGTATGCTTCTGAATAAACTCAATTCTCTTTCAGTTTCTCGGCCCACTTTCAGTTGTCAGCCCCAAGGGAAAGTTCACTGCATCATTTTGTAAATGTGAATTTTAAGGAGTGGCTCAGAGGCTGTATTTTATTGATCATTTAGGGGTGGCAGTATTTTTGGAATGCCTGTCTGCACCCAGCCTGTGGAATCTAGTTCCATAACCAGGGATCGAACCCAGGCCCCCTGCGTCGGGAGCGTGAAGCCCTAGCCACTAAACCACCAGGGAAATCTCTGGAATGCCATTTTCAATGGTTTACAGGATTCTCGGCCAACTTTTCCATAGTCCTTGGGTAATGGCATTTCTGTATTAAAGTGAATCTCGTTAAGCTCAGGTGTTTTTGAATGTGTGCTGCACTGGTTTTATGGGCTGATCTGACGTCACTGTCCACTGCCAGCCCCCGAGAGCCAGCTGCAGGCACTCCTGGCTCACACTCTTGGCCTTGCTGGTGATGCATGTCTCTTCTCAGCACACATGATGAGATGCCAGTGCTTCCCTTCAGCCACAGCGCTCTTTCCTGGGCTGCTGTGTCTGTCTCCTGTGTGACTGTGCCTTGAACACCCGGCCTGCTGTGACTGCCTTCCATGCCTCTGCCGGCAAGCAGCCAGTGGGAAGCCTGCTTACCACCCACCTGTGCATGTGCCCCTTTTTCCTGCCAGGGTGGTTCCCAGGTCATTCACCACTCAGCCAGGCACTGAGGGCACCAGGTTGAACATGTAGGGGAAACTCTCTCCTCCATCTCTTAGGTTTAGTACCTACACCATGAGCATCAGCCTGACAAAGGACTGATATTTTTTAAATTTGATGGTAGTATTTTAATTTGTATGTGTGCATGGAGGCCTGCATAGAAAAGAAGTGAAGACCCAGAGCAGCAGTTATACCCAGGGGTTTATATACCATTTTAATAAAGGGTGTGATAAACTCAGTTCAGGAAACATGAGTGTGTGCATACCTCGTGGGAGACAGGGATCGCTGAGTGAGGTTTGCTGCGCAGACTCCAGTGGCTGCCTTCTCTGTTGATGCCTGGTAGGGAAAATGGGGAGCCTGCTTTACAAGTGGAAACTTACACTAAATGCTTCCTTTGCACCCTCCTTTCAGAGAGGGGAAGGCCAAAGAGCTTCTCCCACTTCTGCTGTGTCTGTGTCGCCTTTAGCCATCGCTGGAAATAATCCCCCTGCCAGGGTGGTGTATTTGGGGATGGCATACCCACAGCCCTTTAAAGGACATTGTGTCTGCCCTCGAGGAACCTAGTGTCCAGTGTGGGGGACAGAGGCAAGCGAAACTCATGCCTCAGAGCAGGAGGGAGCAGGAAAAAGTGCCTGAAAGGCCCTGTGTTTGTCAGGGGGGGCTGCAGTTGAGCTGAGACCCAGAGGTTGGCTGTGGGGCACCTCTGAGCCAGGGGCCCTGTGGGTCACAGGCAGGGCAGGGGAGAGCACGTGGTTGGTTGGAGCCCCAGGATGTTGACCACAAGTCTTGTGTAAGTGGGGAGGCAGTTTCTCAGCCATACCTCCTCGGTAGGGGTCTAGTTTCCAGGCTGTTCTGATGGAAGTCCTCACTGTCCATAGCGTAGTTGAAGAGAAAGCAGGAAGAGCAGAGCATAAGCTAACCTCTGAACACAGTTTTGAATCAAGACAGTGTGTCTTTGACACTTCGTACATGTCTCTCTCACTTTCTGGTCCCTCCTTCTGCTGGGCGTTTATTTCCCTTGTGGCCTCCCTCCTGAGGCCACCATCACGGCTGCCCTGCCACCCCTCTTTCTTCATGATCATGTCTTTCTACCCATTCCCCCCCCCCATCTGCATGAGCCGTTAATCTGAGAGAAGCATTAGGAAGAGAGCAAGCATAAGACACTAATTCACATTAAATTTTGAATGTTGAAAATTTCTAAACACTCCTAAACATAATATTCTCAACTTTATAAAAGAGAAATGTTAAATATGTGACTCTCTAATGGTGAAATTTTAGGAAGCAGTTTGAAAGGAAAAGCAGGCTGCCCCGTGTGTTGAGCCCCTTCTTCATGCAGCCTCTCCCTCCCCTTCTGGACTCTGGGATCTCGAGACCCATCCCCCGCCATTGCTCCTGGCTGTGCCACCAGCCTGTCTGGGAAGCAGGGAATCCATGTCTCAGCCCCCAACCCTGTTAGCTGGCTGTGCTGTGCTTAGTCGCTCCGTCGTGTCCGACTCTGTGCGACCCCATGGACTGTAGCCGGCCAGGCTCCTCTATGCATGGGATTCTCCGGGCAAGAATACTGGAGTGGGTTGCCATGCCCTCCTCCAGGGGATCTTCCCGACCCAGGGAGTGAACCCAATCTCCTGCACTGCAGGAGATCCAGCTGAGCTTCCAGTCATTGAGGGGCTTAGAGTGGAGGGAGGGAGGGGACCGAGGTAGCCGTCCCTAGGACTGATCTATTCGTTAAGTCGCTCATTCATAAGCCTCCAACAGCTCATAACTGAAAGTGATAAATCCCCATTTCTAAGTATTTTCTGGAAATAATGAGGTATGATGGGCTTTCAAGCGTGCTGAGATTTGTCACTGACCCTTACAGGGCAGAATGTTTCCACCTTGGGGCAAGGAACCTTTATAAGAGGCTGGTATCCAAAAGCATGTTGAGCTTTGGGTCTCGTGTGGTAACTATTTATAGTTGAAATATATGCACTCTTCTGTTGTAAATATTGTGGGAAATAAAATTCAGAGTCCTTTCAAAAGTATTCCTGAATTCATAATAGATTTCTGTTGTCATGCATTCTCTCAGTAAATTGTCAATAAAAGTGCACCCACTCTTAAACTTGAAAAGGTTCAAAACCATGGTTCTAGATTATAATTTTTCAACTACTTAATTTGAAATGAAGGCAGCGCAAGTGAAAACATGTCTGAAGGTAATTGTTTTGACTATTACTGAGTGTTCTTCAGTGTTATTTAGCCTAAAGAACCTAACATCTGAATTATTCTATCAGCCTAGAGAATCCTTATGCTAATGTGTAACATCACACTGAACCTGATTTGGATCTCCCAGCATTGCACCAGTGGAGTGCAGGGAAATGCCTGTCCATCCAGTGGGTCCCCTCCCCTGCGGACAGGACAGCTCCTAAGGGGGAGGCGGGGTCAGCCCCATGGGAGCTGGATTCCGATGTTCTGACCTGGGCTGTCAGGGGACGGGAGATGAAGAGCAGTTCCTCAACTTTGCTTTTTCCTTGTGTCCTGTTAAAATGCAGATGTCCTGTTAGCTAGCTGTACAACACTGGGAGCTCAACCTGGTGCTCTGTGACACCCAAGGGGTGGGAGGGAGAGCCAAGAGGGAGGGGCCATATGTTTACTTATGGCTGATTCATACTGTTGTATGGCAGAAACCAGCACAATATTGCAAAGCGGTTATCATCCAGTTAAAAGTAAATTTTAAAAAACGCTGGTAGGAAAGGTAACACAAGCTACTGAGGGCGGAAATGAGCTTCGTTATGTAGATAACCCTTTTATTCTTAAAAAAAAAAATGTATTTATTTACTTGACTGCGCTGTGTCTTAGTTGTGGCACCTGGGACCTAGTTCCCTGACCAGGAATCAAACCCAGACCCCCTGCGTTGGGAGTGCAGAGTCTTAGCCACTGGACCACCAAGGAAGGACCTCTCTTATTCTTTTGGGTTATGTCCTTACTGTGCATCTTCAGAAGTGGTACCCTTAGGTGGAAGTATAGATTTTTTAAATCAGATTGCTTTTTACAAGTCTTCTTAACAATTCATTTCATGCAAACACTGGTAATGAAAGCGTCTCACCTCACTCTTGTCAGAATTGTTTTTATATTGGCCAGTATGCAGTTGGATAAAAACAGTATTTCATCTTTGATAAAATACCGTGCTGAGCAGTTTTTTTCTGTGAATTGTCTTTTTTCTACTGAAAAGATTTTATTGAGGTCTGATTTTTTAGTAGGTTGTCGTTGTTTATGGTAAGAATGACGGCCTTTTGCCGTTTGCGGCAGCTTTCTCCTCAGTCTGTTGTTTCCCTTTTCATTGTATTTTTTTAAACATCCAAGAACGTTTACTGTTCATGTGACTCAGGATCTGTGGATTTCTTCAATACTGTGTAAGGTCCCTTACTTGTAACTTTAAAGATTTAATTCGGTTTTCTTTTTACTTTTCCATATGTCGTTTTTGGTATTCAGTTATTTAATTCATCTCATATGCCCTTAAATTGATTTTATAAATAACAAGCTAATTTTCACAATGTCACTTATTGCAAAATGCCTTACTTCCTCATTTGTTCCAAATATATCCTGCATTATATTTGTTTAGCATATGATCAACTCTCTCTTGGGGGTTTTCCATTCCAATAATCAGCCCATCTCTTTTTGTTTTTCATAATGTTTAAATTGTTGTTTTGTGAAGTGTTTTAAAATCTGGTGGGACCTACCTAGGCTTCCCCTTACCCCCTCCTTTTAAAAAATACATGATTAAGTTTCAGTGCCAGAATTACTATGAAAAATCCATCAATTAGCTTTTGATTCTTTTCCATACCCATGGCCTTTGAAAACTTGAAATAATTTGTTTGTCCATTAGATTTTGATATTTAACAGTTTCACTTCTTGTGCTAATGTCTGTAACCTGTATTTTTAAATCAGATTATTCATTTCATTGATGCTTCAAAATGTGTTAGCCTGTATTTGGGCATGATAGATAGTATGGGGAGGAAAAAAGTTTTCCCTTTATCCTCTTAGGGTCCTTGGCTGAGTCTGAAAATTAAAACGGCAACATCAACAGGAGAAAAGTATAGAGATTAATGTTAAATTTGACACGACTTGGGGGCCTTCATAAGGAAATGAAGACCTGAAGAAACAGTTAGACTTGAGTGTTTTGAGCCAGGTTTGATGAAGAGTGGACGTTCGGGGAGAAGTGTTGTTGGGACAGAGGCTCTGAGTGACCTGGAGGAGACTTCGCCTGCGTGTTGGAGTCTTCTCTGTGACTTGGGGGTAAGGATGCTCCTCTCCTGTAGGTACGGGAAGGGAACACCCCCCCATGAGGACCTTATGACCTGCTTCAAGGGCATGAGCAGGGGGCGTCAGAGCGAGCGCCCGCTTCTATTTCCTCAAAGTCCATACACCAAGTCCTGAACCCCAACCTCAGTCACGTATTTTTCATCTCGTCTGCCTCCGTTGCCATACCCTTTGTCATATCTCACTGCGTACATGTTCTTCTTCTTAATTTTTATTTGTCAGAGTTTATCATTTTAAACACAGATGTAATATGACGCTGTGTACGTGAATGTCTAATGGAGATGATGTCTCTGCAAACGGAGAGGACGAGGACCCGCCGCCCCTAGGTCAGACCTGGGTTCAGGACGAAGAGCAGAGGGTCACATTTTTTGTCTCCTGTTGTATGAAGCCCCAGGGCCTGTATGAAGAGCCAGGGCCTGGTAAGGGATTCCACAGAATGAGAGAATAGCATTCTCTGATTCTGAAGGTGCTTGTCTCTCATCAGGGAAGAGGACTGATGAGAAGTCATGGTTGTTTATATGTTTATGCTGCTAGAGACTTTCCTTTTTAGATGACTTTGTAAATATTTAGAGTTTAGGAGAGGACATTTCTGTCATTTCCATGAATTGTGGCAGCTTCCCCATCTTATGTTCACTCTTTTCTGTTGTATAAATAGTTGTACAGAGTACACAGTCTGAATAGCGTGGATGCACAGAAGCAGTTCATCAAGAGCTGTGGTTCTCTGAGTCTGGTCCTTGGACCAGCAGCAGCAGCATCGCCCTGGAATTGGTTAGAAATGTAAATTCTCTGACCCGACCAGGTACTGAGTCAGGAAGTCAGTGCTGGAACGCAGTCATCCAGCGGCCTCTGCCACCAGCCCTTGAGTTGATTTTGATGACACTACAGGCCTACTATCTCCATCACGCCTTTGAATGAACTCTGTAATAGTTGATTTGATACTTAGACACAAGCAGCTGGTTTGTACTTTGTCTAGAGTGTTTAATTGTACTAACAACAACAACAAACTGTGGAGTTTGGAAGGATTCCTATAGCAATATAAACCTTTCCCACCCCCCAATAATTATTAAGTAGGTCACAACTCCTAAGTAAAATGAAGGAATCTGTCAGATAGGACTTTCAAATTCTAGGAAATTGTTAATAGTTGAATCTGATTTTCTTGAAATGTCACTGTCTTAAAAGGTCCTAAATTCCTTACTGCTAATCTGATTTTCAAAAAAAGAAAGATAGGATTTGGGAGACTTCTTCCTGTCCCAATCAAAAGTAAGTAAAAATAGAATTATACTCTTTAAGAGCTGGAAGTGACTTTCTTATGGATATCATCCAACCCTATCCCCTTTCTAACAGATGGGAAATTGGAGGCCTGGAGGGGTGACCAGCGGAGAGCAGTAGCCAGGCTAGGGTCTTCTAAGCTGCCTTGTTCCTGCACTAAAGATAAGGTACAGTTGAGCATTTCTAGCTTCCTGCTTTGAGCAGACCTGGAACACGCTGTCTCTGCAGTGTCCATTTTGCTAATACTCTAGACAGTGGTCATTTCCTTCAGGGTAATTGATAGGATTGTTTTAAGTGTTCCAGAAGTTTAGATACTAGAATAGTGTCTGTTTCCTGTGACATGGGTTTAGGAAACAGCTGCTGCAGTAGCTGCTCTGAAGGACTGAACTTTGTGACGTCTCCTTACAAACTGCCATGACTTGTCTGAGTTACTTACTCTGTCTGAAAAACCAGTCATTATTCTAAACTACTACATTTGAGGTAAGAGTTATCCTTTATTAGTTGCATGTAAAAGAAATGTGCCATTTGGTTCTTGATAAATGTGTGTGCATACATGCATACTTGGGTGTGTTGGAGGGAGGGTGAAGAAAAGTTCTGTAAAGTCATTTCACTTGCTTTTTAAAAATATGTTGACTTTAACATACACAGAATTTTTTTCCCCAAAGACTTATTTTGAGGAATAAGGGAAGAGCTCTTATAATACTTTTGAATGTGCATAGAAATAATATATGGTATAAAATAACTGTAAATCTGTCTTGGAAACTATTGATGAAGGCTAGACAGAAAACTCTTAAAAACTGTAGAAACATAGGGCAGAGAAGTTGGTATTTTAAATGAATATTTAAAATCTACCGTTCTAGGACAGTATTAGTTAAAGCTCTATTTGTCCAATCTGAGACAATTTGCATTCATTTAAGCTGAGGCAGAAGGTTGGGGAGACTTTAAAAATAGTTGAGTGTGCCTTATTGTGAAAACTTATTTGAGATAGAAATAAAAGTTAACTTGTAAATGGTAAAAATACAGAAGAGGTGGGGTTTTAAAACTGGAAGGAAATCATGTATATTTTTGTCTTCATCTAACAAGTCCCCAGTTCCTGTGTAGGATTTTTCTAAAACTAAATGTTTTTCTATTTAAATAATAGCAATTATTGAAAGTAATTAAGAGGAACTTGAGCCTTGTCTCTGACAGACACCTACTCTGGGGAGAAGGAGAAGGGAAGGAAACGATTCCCTGAGCACCAAATGCTGGTGAGGATGTCGAGGCAAGAGGTCACCCGGACACTGGGGATGGGAGCCACTCTGCAAAAGTTTGGCAGTTTCTCTCAAAACCAAAAGGTGCACTCACTCGCCATATGACCCAAGAATTACAGTCCTGGGTGTTTATCTCAAATGACTTATTTTCATCCGGAAGCTAGTACACAAACATTCATCACAACTTCACTCATAATATCCAGGTGTCCTTCGGTGGGTGACTAGTCCAACTTAACTGTGGTTCCCCCCCCCCCAACCATGGACACAGCTCAGCAGCAAAAAGGAACAAGTTATGAACATGAGCAACTGCTGAGACGAATCAGGGAAATTCCAGCTGAAGAACGCCGACCTCAGAAGACTATATATACCACATGATTTCATTTATGTAACCTTATGAGATGATCATAGATTTGGACTTGGAGGGGGGAGGGGAGGGTGTGATTACAGAGGGCAGCAGGAGGAGCCTTGTGGTAATAGTAACATCCTGATTGTGGTTATTCGTGAGCCTGCGTAGAGCTCCCCCGCCCTGTACACTCACACGTGTGCACACATGACTGGTGAGGTCTGAACAAGCTCTGCAGGGCGTACCAGAGCTGCAGTGGCCGCGGGGCTGCCTGCAGCCCTTGGAATTATGGTTTTCTCTGGGTTGTGTGCCCAGGAGGGAGTTGCTGGGTCACCTGGTAGTTCTATTGTTGGTTTTCTTTAAGGGACCTCCGTACAGTTTTCCGTAGCGCCTGCACCAATTCCCATTCCCTTTCTCCGACACCCTCTCCAGTATTTCTTGTTTGTAGATTTCTTGATGAGGGCCGTTTTGACTGGTGTGAGGTAGTTCTGATCTGCATTGCTCATTGTAGTTTTGATTTGCGTTGCTCTAATAATGAGCGATGTTGAACATCTTTTTAATGTGCCTCTTGGCCATCTATAGGTCTTCTTTGGAGAAATGGCTATTCAGGGCTTCTGCTCATTTTTTCATTGGGCTGTTAGTTTGATATTGAGCTGTATGAGCTGTTTGTATATTTTGAAAATTAATCTCTTGTCAGTTGCTTCCAGGGGTTAAAACTGCACTTCTAATGCAGGGGCACTGGTTTGATCTCTGGTAGGGGAAATAAGATCCTGAATGCCTGCTGTGCAATGCAATGGAAAAAAAAAAAAGGATTTTAATTTTATTCTTAGTCTTAATTATTTATATTGAATGAAAAATGTTCTCAATCTTAAAAATAAGTAGCGATTGCCAGAATTTTCCATAACTCATATTAAATTTTATCATTTTCTCTTTTAACATTTCTGTATTAAAGAGACTCTCCCTTTTACCAGAGAGGTTTGTCCTGGTTTTCCTTGTATCATTCATTTCCTTCTTCCCAGCAGCCCTGGGCTTTTTCAGTCATTAACACCTCACTGTCTTTTATTACTTATCAGCTCTGTTAAATGGACTTGGTCATGGAATAAGTTGAAATTGTTCCTGAAATGAACCTGATGGATTTTTTATATTTGATATATTTTGTGCTACCCTTCCCTGGTGGCTCAGAGGTTAAAGCATCTGCCTGCAATGCGGGTTCGATCCCTGGGTTGGGAAGATCCCCTGGAGAAGGAAATGGCAACCCACTCCAATATTCTTGCCTGGAGAATCCCATGGACGGAGGAGCTTGGTGGGCTCCAGTCCATTGGTTCGCAAAGAGTCGGACACGACTGAGCGACTTCACTTTCACTTTATGCCCCATTGAAACATATAATTGAGAATTGATTATATCTTTGCTGGTAATGGAATTTTTTTTTCTTGTTTTGAGAAATTATCCGTTTGAAATTGATAGTGGAGGCTAGAATGGAAGTTGCAGTCAGATAAAGCTTGAGCAATGACCTGGAGGTGAAATCAAAGGAGACCCGGGCCTGGGCTGATAATGGAATTAAACGATTACGCCGGACTCCTGGTAGAAAAACGGCAGCATCTTTTAATGTTTGGGGTTGTTTTTTTTTTTTTTTTTCTTTTTAATCTTTAGGCTAGTTGTTGAAGTTCTTTAAATCTTTGTCAAGTTTTCCCGAGTATAATAAATGACATCTTAGATGTGAACAAGCGGTCATTTTTCCTTGTAGAAAATGTTCTATAATTTATGTCTTCCAATAGTCATTCTCCCAAATTCAGGTGATACTGAACCTCCAGATTTGAAATACTCCCTGGTGTTCGCCCATCATTTCTCCACTCCCAAATGCAGTTGTTTCTTGGCAAAAGCTGAGCTGATACTTCCAGAGCGAACAGCACAGCAGAGCGCGCTTGCTCCGGCACCTAGCTGGGGCGAGTCCTGGGCCGCTCAGCAGGACGGTCGTCTGGAGCGTCTGCTGTGTGCTTTCGTCGTGACTGTCCTGAGTGCAGAGCTGGTGTAGAGTCAATGTACTTAGCTCTCAGTGAATCCAGCTTAGAATTCAGCAAAGTGGGAAATGACAAAGGGAGCTTGGGGATGTTTCAAATAACTAGGAACATGTCTTAAAACTTAAAACAGTGGTTATTGTAAGTCATTTTAAGTTTGCTAATCCAACCATCCCCTACCTTTTGTGAGGGCTGGAACGTGATTAGGTTTCATTCCAACATAGAAGACTTACGATAAAAACTACAGGACTTATCATTCAGAAACACGAGAGAATTGGACTTTTGAGGCAGAAGTCTTGAGAAGAAAGTTTTCAAGTTACGTAATTATACATCTATAGAAAATCTTAAGATAAAAAAGATACTCTTTAATGAAAACCCCTTTGATGATTTCTGCATTGATCTTTGTTTCTGAGCTGCCTGTTTTGGAAATTTGTTTTAAGAGTTATTGAACTTCGTTTGAAGTGTTTGAAGCGTACTTAATCTATTCGAGGGTTGACTTATTCTAATGCACTTGGCAGTCTTCAAGCATTTGAGCAGATAGGGTGATGGCTGAAGTGAAATAAATGAAAAGACATCCTCTTGAATTCCCTTTTCCCTCTTACAAGTACACTCTCAATTCCTTGCACATTTAATTAAGGGCACTGATAGGTGACTTGTTCTGAAGAGTCTGCACGGGGCTGAGAGAGCTGGGGTGACTCCATGAGTATGGGATGCCGTACTCATCCAGGTTCTGGTAATATTTCCTATCATGTCCTTCTCCTAATAGTAATGCTGGTCACAACATTAGCCGTCAGCTCTTGGTCAATACTGTGTGCCTGGTGGTTCTCATGTTACCTCCTATTTAATCCTGCCAACACCCGTATGAAATAAGTTTCTCTCTCCCTGAGGCCCAGCAAGGCCCAGTCAGTTGTAGCTGGTACTAGACATCCTTGCTTGGGTTTCTTGGGAAGCAGAGCCTGAGACGAGGATTTTGCTACAAGTGGTTTGGGAGGTGATCCAGGGATGTAGGGGTGAGAGGGCCAGGAGGAAATGTTGACAGAGGGATGCATTGCTGGCCACCACTGCAGCCCCACCAAGATCCCGGAGACGCGTTCAGAATCCCTCCAGAGTTGCCCACCCAGCGGCTGGGAGGCAGGACGCGCATGCCCTGACTGCTGCCTCCGTTCCCAGAAACTCCTGTGCTAGGCCAGCTTATAGGCCCCGAGCTTGAGAACTTGAAACATGTGAGATGAACCTTGAGTGAAGATCTCATGGGTGTACGGATGAGCTCACAGAGACACCAGAGGTGGGCTAAAGTGGGGTGGTGTGGTGTGCAGAAGCATCTGCTAAAAGGGGAAGGGCCCGAGCCAGCCCCGTGCTCTTTCCAAACCATCTCCCTGTGGGGAGAGAGGTTTGGGGGGAGGAGGCGCACGTCAAGGTGACAGGTAAATTCCGGGAGTGTGCAGTGACTGTCAGTGAGGGACTGCACATCGTCGCCTTTCCCTGTGAGTACAGTCGGGAAGATTTACCTTCCTGTTAGTACTGGTTCGCATTCATTGCATATATGATCAGGATACAAGAATATCCAGAGTATTCTAAATGTTGACGACTGATTAGGGGTTAAAAATATGCAGCATTACCAAGTTTCCACAGTCTCTGCATAGAGGATCATGTTGTACCTGGGGGCTATGGCACACAGTGCTGAGTATTTATGGAGGGGATGATTAAGGCCCATCCTGTGGGGCCTCAGAGACCACTGTTCACTGCTAATTCTGGTCTTGCTTTTTGGTTAAAATCACTTGGTAACACCATGTACTTTCTTGAAGAGTTTTTTTTTTATATATAACTGACATATAACATTGTAGGAGTTGAACGCACATCATGCTGATTTGACACACTGTGTTGCACCATGAGGACCAGCATGGAGTCCGCTCACACCTCCATCCTGCTCAGACGAGTTAGCACAAGGCTCTGCAAGCTTAGCCCCCTCAGCCAAGTGGCTGGTTCATGGCCAGGCGCTCTTCTCGCAGACCCTGGTGCCCACGTGCTTGCTGTGACCCGTGCTTGCTGGGCGTCTCCTGTGTGCCGGGCCAAGCCGGGTGAGGTCAAGGCAGATGCGCAGGTGGCCTCATCAACGAGATTGACCCTCCAAATGGGTATTTACATCTGTTCCTGAACCCTGACCCCAATCTCTCTGCATCCTCAGCTGAACTCGATGCAGAGCACTCCCAGAAGGTCCTGGAGATGGAGCAGACCCAGCAGCTGAAGCTGAAGGAGCGGCAGAAGTTTTTCGAGGAAGCCTTCCAGCAGGACATGGAGCAATACCTCTCCACGGGCTACCTACAGGTCGCGGAGAGGCGAGGCAAGTCGGGGAGCCCCCTAGAGGGGTGCATGTGGGGTGCTGCCCCCGGAGTGGGGCTGGGCTGAGGCCGCAGGGGCTTTTGTTACTACACCAGAACCCAAAACTGGATGCGACCTGCCACTCTTGTCTTGCTGTTGTTTCTGCCTCTCCAGGTAGTTCTAGGCTTTCATTGAAGGTAAAATCTGGGATACGTTTTTGTTTTTTTTTTTAGAAAAAAAAAGCAAAAAGAGACACATAGTAGCCATAAATCTGTAGCACAGACTAATCCCTATTACCATGCGAAAGTAAGTGAAAGTGAAGTCGCTCAGTCGTGTCTTTGCGACCCCATGGACTGTAGCCTATCAGGCGCCTCCATCCATGGGATTTTCCCAGCAAGAGTGCTGGAGTGGTTGCCATTTCCCTCTCCAGGGATTGAACCCGGGTCTCCCGCATCGCAGGCAGACGCTTTACCGTCTGAGCCACCAGAGAAGTCCTTTGAGGGTGGTGTTTTTGTGTGTATCTAATCTTCCTTCATGCTGCATGGGGATCCTTCCCCAACATTATCAAAAAGCGTTTGCAAGAGTTTAAGAGTGGCATCTGCACAGTCGGGATGCAGCCTAGCAGTTTCCTAATTAGATATTTAAGATCCCTGGCCTCTGTAAGGGGCTTCTCCAGTGGCTCAGCTGGTACAGAATCCACCTGCCATGCAGGAGACCCTGGTTCAATCCCTGGGTTGAGAAGATCTGCTGGAGACGATGGGCTACCCACTCCAGTATTCTTGAGCTTCCTGGTGGCTCAGCTGGTAAAGAATCTGCTTGCAATGCAGGAAACTTGGGTTCAGTCCCTGGGTTAGAAAGATCCCCTGGAGAAGAGAACGGCTAAAAAAAAAAAAAATCGGGGCTGTGCTATACATCTAGATGTGCGAATGCTCGTGTCCGTGGAGGGGCCGGCTCCGGAGCAGCGGGCAGTGTGGATAAGTGTCCTGGGCTTCCTGGCCTTCCAACCCCCTTGCAAACCCCTGTGTGCTGAGTTACTTCACTCCTGTCCACTCTTTGTGACCCCATGGACTGTAGCCCGCCAGGCTCCTCTAGGTCTATGGAACTCTCCAGGTAAGAATACTGGAGGGTTGCCATGTCCTCTTCCAGGGGATCTTCCCAACCCAGGGATCAAACCCATGTCTCTTATGTCTCCTGCCCTGGCAGGCGATTCTTTGCCACTGGCGCCACCGGGGAAGCCCCTCGGAAAGCCCTGCTCCCTCCCAGATGCATCTGCGCACAGCCTTCCTCTTCTTGCCTGGCCCTGTTCTCCATACCCTGCCCCCTCATTGAAGCCCCCAATTAATGTTACCCTCACTCCGGCCCCCATCATTCAACTCTGTGCCCCTGCAGGAGAGGTTAATGAGGATTACCTGGCCATATGGCGAGCGTCTATCCAGCCGTAGTGGGTGCCTTCACAGTGCTCCCCAGGATACCCACGTGTTTACGCTTGCCTGCTCCACAGCTCTGTCAACACTTAGTTGTGTCAGATACTTAAACTTTTGCCACTCTATTTTGGTTTTAATTTGCATTTCCTTGACTGTCCATCTTTCTACTGGTTGTCTCCCTAGAGTCTTACCAGACTTTTCTGATTATATCTGTGGATATTCTAATGTGGCCTTTGCAAAACGCGTTTATTCTTAATGTGACCAGCTGAGCCCACTTTTGTTTAGGAAGCCCTTCCCTCCATGTTATAAGAACATTATGCTGTTTTATTCCAGAAGTTCAACTGTTTTCCATTTGGTGCCTCAAGCCACTGCCAGCTGGTCCGTGTCCATCAAGAAGGGAGGCTCTCACTGCAGTTCTTCACGGCAGTGACTGTCTCCGCACCATTCTCTCCACTCACTATGTTTCTGAGGCCTCAGTACATTCCTGTTTCTGAGGCCCTTTTCTGTCCCACTCTTCCACTTATCTGGCCTGTGTTGGGTGTAATTTACTTCTGACACTGTCAGGGACCCATGCTTTCCTGGGGGAAGAGCTCAACTATTTTTCTCTTATGGTTCTAGAGGTTTGCTTTGCTTTTGTGAATTTCCGATGGATTTGTTTAGATTCTAATCTTCAGATCCACATACCTTACAGTCTTTGCAGTCCTTGGGGTCAGGTTTGTATTTTGCATCCCTCAGGTTGTTAACTTGTGCCTTTAATCTTTCTTGGTATATTCTCCAAATAGTTCCTGGGTTTTAAAAATTTTTTTCCATCATGATTTATTTGACTTGTGAAGTTGTTTAGAAGTGTTTTTTAAATACTAAATCTTACTGTGGCTAGAAAAGGAGGTTTCTTCTTTGATTCGACTGACACTATGGCCTTTTAGAGCATTCTCTTACATGTTGTGTGTGTAGTTAAGAACAAGATTCTAGGTGACGGGCATGAGGATCTGTAGGTGTATGTTTCAGACGACTTGTAAATTGGCCTGTTCAGATGTTTCCTATTAATATCTTTTGGATTACTTAATTATCAGAGGTACATTAAACCTTCCTTTCCCCCTCAATTACGGACTCCTTACATTTTCCTTGTCATGCTTCCATATTTTACTTTAAAAATCACAAAATATATAGTCACACAAATTTTGAATTACCTTCCTGGTGAATTGAATTTAAAAAAAATTATTAAATGCTATGCTTTACCCCAATATTGCTTTTCTTTCCCCTTCAAATCTATTTTGTTTGATAGTAATACAGCCATATCAGCTTTCTCCTTTAATTATTTGCTTGCTGACTTCCTATTTTTCCTTACATTGTAAATGTTTCTAATATTTTGAGTGTCTCCTATAAACAGAATGTAACTAGACCTTTATCACCAGTGAAACATTTTCCATCTTTAGGAAACTAGAAAGCACCTAATGAGATGGTGATGAAGTGGCCACAGCAAATGGTAAAGGAACCACGTTTGCCACAGAACAAATTATCAAATTGGCTTCATTACTACCTTTTCTGGTGCTTTCTACTCTCCTGAAAATGTTTCCTATGCTTTTCAGTCCAGTGTTTTTTTTCCTCCCCTTTGTAAGAGGACAGCCAGAGAAAGAAAAAAACTGCTTTCAAAACTGAAGAAAAAAAGCCCAGAGCCACCAAGGCCTCCCCAGCCCCAGAGAAGACCCGTGTGCCCCTTCCCCTTCCAGCAGTGCCCCCACCTTCTCCAGGAGGCAGCCCCAAGGGGAGCAGGCTCGCCTGCCAGGCCAGCCTTGCAGGAGCCCTTGGATGGCACCGCCCGGTGTGCCTGTGACTTCTGGCAGCCAAGGGTGGTGCGGATGGCAGGTGCCACCCACTCCGCCACCTCGGGTGGCTGTCTCCGCTGTCCCAGGGGCCACCCCCACCCCCAGCCTTTTACCTGTGCCAGCAGGGCACTGCGGGCCCAGAGACTAGTAGATTCCTACCTTCCCACGGGACAGAGCTCTCACCTCGTGCCCCGTCGCACCGGCATCATCCGGTCCTGGCTGGAGTAAATGCCCTGAGTTAGGCGTTTCCTATTCAGAGCTTTATGTTTACTCACACTGAAGACGCTGTCTTCACTGAACATACCTCCCTCCTGGGCCCCGCCACTTCCGCTGGTCTGGCCTCTCCGGAGAGCAGGCTCAGGGGGCATTTCACACATCTCTTAATTTAAGAGATGGTCTTTAGTCTGCCTCCTGCTGCTGAGAAGCCGCCAGCATTTCCTCCTCTTTCCTGATCTGCCTTTTCTCTCTGATGTCCATCATTTCACTGCAGTTCAGGTGACGGTTTATCTGCCTTGCTTGGAACGTATTTTGTTCCTTAGTCTGGAATATCAGACCTTGCAGCAAGTCTAGATCAGCCTCTTAGAATACTGCTCAGCCCGTCTCCACTCGCATTTTGAACTGGGAAACTTCTGCACTTTCTCATACTTCCACTTGTTTATTTCTTTGCTATGTAGTGGAGAACTTATCCAGTCTTCTAGTTTACTAGCAAAACTTTTAACTTGTGCCAGTTTTAAATTTCAGTGATTTTTCCTGTTTGGAAGTTATCTGGCTCTTTTCAAACGCCTGTCATGATTTCTGACAGTGTTCCTTATCTGATTCTAATCTTTAAGATATTTAAAGCCATTTAGATTCTTGGGGAAAGATTATAATCATCTTTGTTTCTGCTGACCCTCACTCAGGGATGTGTACTCTTAAGTTCTAGACTGGACTGGCTTTTGTGTGGAGTTTATATTCCTGTTGAGACCCAGGTTAAAGATGGGTCCACATCCAGAAATTTCTATCTGCTTGTGACAGGCACCATCTACTTAAGCTACCTGGCTTGTAGTTTTCTGGATCGCAGAACTCCAGGCCCTGTAGCGTCTTTATGCTGGTGGGCTGAGTTGTTTTCTTAGTTTGTGCTTTCACCGCAGGAAGCTCTTAGTTCCAACTCGCCGGCTTGCAGCAGACCCTACCTTGATCTGTTGTTAAGATGGAAGACCTGAGAAATGTCCTAAGGGCAGGGAAGATGCCCAATGGAACTGTAATAAAGTTAGAGGCGACCACCGTCAGGTGTCTGGCAGGAATGTCAGCCTCTTTTGAGTTGCAGCTGTTTAATGCAGAAAGGGTTGCCTTCAGCACATGCAAGCACACAGCTGGCTGGGCATGAAAAGAGGACCTGCTGTGGAAGGTCTAAGAGGTAACAGTAACCATGGTTAAGCTAGGATGGATTTAAAGAACACCAAACTGGGACGTGTCAATAATACATTACTCCAAAATCAATTCTGAAGGTAGAAGGTATTTTACACCCAGAAAACACAACGTGCTAATACCTAATGCAGTGGAAGTTCACCCAGGGCAAACCTAACCTCCTCTCGTGGCGGTCCCCGCAGAGCCCATGGGCAGCATGTCGTCCATGGAGGTGAACGTGGACATGCTGGAGCAGATGGATCTGATGGATATCTCTGACCAGGAGGCCCTGGACGTCTTCCTGAATTCTGGTGGCGAGGAGAACACCCTGCAGTCCCCTATCTCAGGTAGGAGTGAAAAGCCTGCACAGACATAATCATCATCACTCTAAGCACCGTGATTTCCCTCTGGCTCGGTGAGACACCGTGTGCTAAGCTGTTCCACTCTCCCCCAGAGTCTGGCGTCACAGACGTGGACACACGACACACTGGCAGTCGCAGCCGTGGATTTCTCAAAGGTTCTCAGTGCTTTTCCCAGATACCTTCAGCAAACAGGGCATTTTTCTTAAAATTGCATTTTTATTTTCTCCTCTGTATGCAAAGTCTGACTTGGGTTTCTGTGGTTAAGCACTAGATTTTGGGGAGGTGGAGGTCTGTGTGGCTCCCCACCCTCCCTATTCAGTAGATGGTATTTGATGCTGGGGGCAAGGCCAAGGCGTGTGTTCAGCCGTCAGCTTACGTTTTAAAAACTAGTGGCGATCCTGGGGGCATATTCTCTCCATTTAATAACTCACCATAAGCTCACGTTCATTCAGATCTTTACTGGTGCTCCGGCACTGTACCTGGCCTCTCTGTAAATTTCAGACCATTCCTCCTGGGTGGGTGGGCTTTGAGGCTGTCACCATGGAGAACGTGTTTCTTCCATGCTCCGAAAGATGGGAAGGCCAGCCCCTCACAGCCCCTGCCTCCTACCTGGTGGTCCCACACCACGGGCTCCATGTCCTCAGTCAGGCCTGGGGGCTTCCCCGTGACCTGTGTTTCCAACAGAGCAGCTCCTTCCTCCCCTCCCCAGTGGCAGGAAAAGACTCCTATCACCTGTGTGAGGTTTTGGTTCCTGTAAGAGGCTCCACAAGCGTTTTTCTTGTAAGGTCCATTTCCTTGAAATCAGTTCAAAGGCTATAATAGAAGTAAACCTGGCTTGTCAAGGTCATGAGCAACGCAAGTCACACCTGCAGAACTTGCCACTGGGTCTTGAGTGTGGTGTCACCGGAGGCTGTGGGAAGGGTTAAGGATCTTTCCACCTGTCACAGGTGGCAAGAAGGGTCAGCTGGAGCCCCCGGTGGCCTTGGGGAGCCACTGCGCTCAGCCCCTTCCACAAGAGCTTCCTGCACATCGCAGGAACAGAGAACTTCCGCCCCCTGGATTCGCTGCAAGTTCAAACGCTCGTCGTGGCCAGCAACGCTGAGATGCAGGACTTCCGTGATGGGCTCTCCTCTGCTCTCTCCCCCAGGGCCTGAGGCAAGCCCCGGTCAGGATGCAGTCACTCTCCAGGTGCCCAGTCCCTCCCAGTCCCCAGCCACACCACCTTCCTCATCCTCACCTGGTACCAACCCGGCCTCCCGCGACTCCAGCGAAGGCGGGGAGTCACCCGTGGTCCAGTCTGACGAGGAGGGCGTGGAGGTGGACACCGCCCTTGCCACCTTACACACCGACGACAGCGACTCCTAAGCCTGGGCGCCTGTGCGCCGACCACCTTGAAGGACGATGCAGCGTGCAGAGACCCGTGGTGAAGGTGGGTGGACTGGGGGGGGCTCTTGGTTTTTACACAATTGACAATAACGTGAGGCAAGTGACTGCAACAGCTAACAATAAAGTCTGAGAACTTTAAACGTAGCCAGTTTGTACAGAAAGGCTGCTAAATACACACGCCCTGCAGGTGGGGCCAGGGAGCTTGGCATCCACAGCAGCTTGGCGCTGGCGAGCTAAGCCCCTTGCAGGTAGGAAATCGGGCCTCCTCTCAGCTCTAACAGAGTTCGGGCAGAATGGTCAAGTCCAACAACAGTCCCTAGTTTATTTAATAGCACAGCACACCTGGCACGGAGGGAGAAAGGAAACATGGGCCCAGTCCCCACGCCGTTTCACTCCTCACCAGACCCCGGTCACAGAGCGGTGTGTGTCCCCCACCACCACTCACCACTGTCAGAAAATGAGATTAAAACTCTGTGTTCACACCACTCCCTGGCCAAGGGGATGGACCCTTAGCCCTTTGATCAGAAAAGAGCTGATTTCATTCACTCATCTTCCACAAGACAAACAGGTGTCCAAAAAACTTTGTTTTATTATTAAACCTTGTAGTACAAACCTGAAAAGTAAACAAAAAACTGGCAATAAACAACATGAAAAGTCTTCCCTCCCAAGGGAGGGTGCAGAGCAGCGCTAATAAATTAAAACGTCAGACCGCAAGCCGCAGGCGGAAGTTCACTGTCCAAAGAGGGCCAGCACACAGCAAGGCCATGGAACAGACAAGCACACTGGGGACCACGACTCTGCTCGTGTCACTGTTAAACACGCCAACACAGTTCAGTCTTCGGCAACGACAACCGACAGAGAGTACCACAGGACGCTGCTGACGGCCCCGCCGGCCAGCTCAGTGCAACACGGCAGCTGCGGGATCGCTGAGTCCAATCATGAAACAAAGAACAGCTTGTGAAAACAGTTTCCCTTTTTTATTCCACACATACTGTACACACAACCGGAGAAGGGCAACAGCTACTCCATTATTATTTTTGTTGTTGTTGTTCAGTGATGTAAGCAGCACTTATAAATGTTACAAGAAAAACCCTGTAAGCATCCAGTCCACCCGATGAAGAAACGGAAGTGTAAGGCTTTTCTTCATCTGTCCTCGCGCCCTCCCCTCCCCCACCCAGAAAAAGGCTCAAGTATTTGAAACAATTTACAGGCGTATGTACAAAAGGGACGGGTTTTTTTTTTTTTCCTTTTTTTCTTTCTTTTTGTTACAACATGAAGAGAAAAAATAGACCAGATGAGCGCAGATGCATTTTCACATTCAAAAAGAACCGCAGACCTCCGAGTGGCTCTAGATGTGATCACCGACGAAACGAGTTTAAAAAGAAAAATTAATGCTGACCTGTGAAGGTGTAAAGCAAACAGGCGAGATGAAGATGGAATGTTAGAGAGATTGCACATCCATGACAAAGAAGCACTTCCGGCTTCCATCACTTTTTTTTTCCTTTTTTTTTTTTTTCTTAAGGATGCTATTGAAGGGTTTTTTGATAAAGTAGCCAACAGCACCAAAAAAGAACAGAATGGATTTCCTAATGAAATCAGGCACAGGTTTCCCTCACGTGACCCCTCCAAGGCAGGCAGTCTTTTTCTTCTCTTCCCCTTTCTCCTTAAACAGATGCATAGTGAAGTGCTGGTAAAAGAGAGCCCAGTGGCTCCGACCTCCTCATTTTGCCTATGGTTAGGAAACAACGTCCGCCTTCAGCTGCCATAACCGCCCAAAGAAACAAAATGGGGATTCTCCGGTTTTACACTTACAAACTCATCCTGCACGTGACAGAAGAAAAGACAGCCAAGTAAAGCCATTTCTTTCAAGTTTTGTGTGTGTGTGTGTGTGTGTGTGTGTGTGTGTATGTGTCTATCCCTTTTCCTCTCTAGAAAAAAATCTGCTCACATGACTGATGGTTTTAAAATTTGTTCTCCAAACTTCACCCTCTTCAAAAATGGGTTAAAAAGCCTTTTTTCCCCCAACAATTACAAAAGAAAAAACAAACAAACAAAAAAACAAACACAAACAAAAAAATCAAACAGAAAGGCTTTTGTCAGCCACAAGGGGCGACACAAATTAATACAGCCCCTCGAGGGTTTTAAAACAGTGAGTATACGGCAGTTTCAAAAATCTGACTGCAGTATCTAGGTATTCTAAGTACAAAAAAAAGTTCAACAGTTTAATGCTAAAACAAAATTAGTTCTCTAAAACCAGAAGAAAATCTTCTTTAGAGCTAGTGCAAAGACAGCTTGTATCCTACAGCAAGTACTCCAAACTAGAATATAATAATTACAAAATAACGTCTATCCCTCGCCCACGGCGCTGGCGTCTTCAGGAGGATGCGAGCCTGGAGGGCGGCACGTCCACCGTGGCTCTCTTGCGGGGCCCTCTTTTTGGTGTGGGTTTACTGAGACAGTTCTCAATGCTGCCGTTTTTACCAGATACCTTGCCACAGATCTGATTGACCAGGCTGATAATCTGTTCCTGTTTTGGGTTGAAAAGGGAGACACAGAATTAGCAGGTGGAAGAGCGCCATCCCCAGGCCATCAGCTTCATCAAACGGCAGCGCCGGCGCCCAGGGGTGGCGAGGGCCAGGGTGGCCTGTGGTTGGGACGATACTTCCTGAGACGGAAGCCCCTAACCAGGCACCTAAATTAAACTTTCCTTCTCTGGGGGAAACCTGCCTTTTTCACCCCCCCCCCCCCCCCCCCCCCGTTCAGGGAGCCCAGGAGCACCGCCCCTGCCATGGCAGTCAAGTGGAAACAGTTTCTGCAGCCCCATAACCAACACACCCTGGGACAGGTTGCTGAAGGGGGTGTTCCTATCGAGGTCCCTCACCCCCTAAACAACACAGCAGAGGGCTTCCTGCAGCCGCCCCTGTGCACCTCCCAGGGCCTAGAGGCCTCCGGGACTATCGGGGACGTGGGGTGGGGGGCGGCTGGGAAGTGAGGAAAGCCTCGTGCACCCTGGATGGGGATGGGTCTGGGCTGCTTGTTTCTCTGGCTACACTGAAACCTATTTGACCTACTCGTGCACATAAACACGAACACTTGTCCACAAACGCTTGTTATTCCCTCCGCAACAAAGGGAAGAAAGAGCGAACAGGACAGGAGAACCAGCTATCTGTTGGGCATCAAAAACCCATGTGTAACTGTTAACACAACTCAACTTACAGCCATCCAGATTTACAAGGAACCACAGGGAAGTCTATCCAAATGGCTATGTCCTGACATACATTCTAGAGCACTTGTTTGAGCCAAGGATGGATGGACAGAACAGGAAGCCACGGGGACAGGAGGCCACTCCATCATTCAAGCTTGAGGGTCAGCCTAGTCCTGGCTCAGGCTGGGCGCTGCACACCACTTAAATCACTTATAATACACATGCTAACCAAGAATGAGCAGACGAGCTTTCAAGACCAGCTACCTTGGCTAAAGCCGCCTTGGCAGCAAGGCTGTGTAGCCAGAGGTCATACCTTTGCCTGTGTGACCAGAAGGCTGGGCAGCAGGGACCTGAGTGCTGGGTGCCAGGGCTCAGAACAAGGGCTCTGGTCTCATGAGCCATTTCTGGAATCCAACCCAGAGCTGGAAATCCCCCAATTAAAATATTAATAATATAGTTCAGCTCAATAGGGAACTGATTTGTGATTTTCACTTACTAAAATAAATTTAGGCCACTGGCAAAGTGGGAGGCTTATAGAAACCCTTCTCTTCCCTACTCATGAGAACCAATGATTAAGCTTCAGACCGATAGACCCTACAGATGTGATTCTTTTCCAGGATTCTGGTCACATCAAAACACCAAGCTCCAAAATGGGCCGGAGGTGGAAACTAACCCACGTCTTGTCGAGCTTCAGAATCATCTAAGAAGCCCCAGCGCCGCCGGCTGCACCCTGCATGCTGCCAGAGATGCTCTGACTCAGACATGAGGGTTTATTTTTAACCGTGTTCTGACATTTGCTGTTCAAGTGAAGAAGCAGGGAGGGCAAAGTGGTTACTGCCTTTGCTGAGCATGCTCTTTAAAGACAAAGAAGATACAGAGAGATCTATTTCCAGCTTTCTAATCTTGTAATTTAGCCAAAGGCTTCTTATCAAATCTGACCACAGCCTGAGCCCCTGAGGGCACCCCCAGAACCTCCTGAATCAGGCCTGGCTGGGCATCTGGCCTGGCTCACCTAGGGCTCTGATGTGTTCTATGGGATGCGCCTCCCTGGGGCGGGGGGTAGCTAGCAGGTTCCGCGCTGAAGGCGGGGCTCACAGCTGGACAGGAGGGTGGGCCAGCAGCGGCAAAGGGGGTCCCAGCAGCAGTCTCCCAAGGTGACCCCCAAGAAGGGCTCTGGGTCAGTGCAGAGTAAATACTGCAAGGCCGTGTGCCCCGGAGCTACACATGTACGTCAACCGAAACCACAATCGCAGGGCAGCCTGGAAGCACGTGGATAGCCGACAGGGGGGCCACGTGCAGCCGCTCTGGGGGCAGAGATCCGGGTGCTCCTCGCAGCTGAAGGCAGCACCCGGCCCTTACCCACTGGAGGGTAGAAACCAGCCACACAGACGGCACACTGTACCTGCCTCTGGGGACGACGGGTTTTTAGAAAGGGTGCAACTGGGACTTACTCAGAAGGTCAAAGCTTTAGGAGCAGAAAGACTCCGGCTCTGCCAAGGCCCCCAGGTGACGACAAGGGCCTGGGCACTCCAGGACCACCCCCTCGGGCTTTGCCTGCAGCTCAGTGGGTGGCCGCGGGCCCCACGGTTCACCATACCCCAAACCACAGCAGCACCCCAGCCGCTGCAGGGAGGGACCCCGATGTGGGCAGAAGCACACGGACATCCTCACGGTGTGTCCCAGACACTCCTGGAGCCCCAGCAGGAAGGCGACCCTGGCCAAGTCCTGTGCTCTCCCCCTGGATCTACCCCGGCCAGAGGGGACGGCACAGCCCCCAGCAGACAGTGGGGCGCCCACGTGTCAACGCACACTGCTTGTGAACGGCTGGCTGGGGGCGCTGCGGGTGGGTGTGCCGAGATGTGAGGGGCATGGACGAGGATGCCAGTCCCCCAGCCCCAGCTGCCGGCCTCTCCAGGCCAGGGCAGCCCCGGCTGACCCTGCTCACCCCGTCTTGGCCCACCGAGCCGCTTCCCCACCACATCAAGCCCCATCGGGCCAGAGGTGCCTGGAAGCAGGCTGGATGCGGGGCCACACGGGCGGGCGGTCGCCCTGCGGAGGCACTGACCTCGTCATAGCGGTACATGAGCTTCAGGCCTCGGCAGGACTTCTGCTTCTCCACGTGGCGCAGTGCGCACTCGAGGCAGAAGACCACGTTCTCGTTCTCCTGCACGACCTGTGTGGGGCGAGAGGCAGTGCAGCTGAGGCATGCGAGGCAGGCAAGGGCGCCCCAAGGAGGGCGGCAGGCTCTCAAGAGCAGAGCAGGGGAGCCCACCGCCTGGGCTGGAGGCATCTGTGGCCCAGAAACACAGGATGCTGCTGCGAAAGCAACTGAATGTCACGGCATCACGAGCTGGAGCTGCGGCCTGGCGGCCTCAGGGCCCTCTGGCTTCTCCGCGCTTTCCTGGCCCGAGTCGGAGTGTGGCGGTCGGGGCTACGGGGTTTGAGGGCTCCTGAGACTACTGGTTCAAAACCTCCCACAGGATAAAAGATGCCAGGAGGGTCACCCTGGACATTCGTGACAGTGTCTCCTGCTCCTGAGCGGCTCGGGCAGCCCAGCGAGTCGCGCCTCCCGAGGAGCCGGCCTGTGTTCATGCTCCAGCCTGCACGGCTCCCGATCCCAGGGACCCGGCTGCACCTGGCCTGAGCTGCTCTGTGTGCCGCCCCCACCCTGACCTGGCCTGGTCTCCCTCTGTGTGACCAACGGGGAGACACTGCCTTAACACACCAGAGACAAGAGCATCACAGGCTCTTTCAGAAGGACTCTGGGAAAGACCTGTTTCCTGTCTTTGAGGTTTCTAAGCAGAGACAAGAAACCAAGCTGCAGGTGTAAGGAAATGATGCTTATTGGCAGAAACACATGACTCAAAGCTGAGGGTGGAACCACACAAAAACACAAAACAGTGAAGAGAAATGCACAAATCCCTTAGTAAATAACCTAAGTAATGAAAAGCACGTACAAATAAAACCTGAACTTCAAACCCGTGAATTCAGGGTATGTGCTTTCTAAATAACAGGCTGAGAAATACTGGTGACCACTCTGAAAGTCAGCTTTCTGAGGGACAATGCCATCCTCGGAACCTACGGGAAGGGACAAGGGCCACACAAGGTCATAGTAGTCACCCAGGCTCATGGGAAACCTATAATGATGGTTTCCCACGAGTATAACCCCATTCCAACGCAAGACGAACAAACCCAGAACTATGCAGCTTTCATGAGTGAGGTCCACAAAGCGTTTCTAAAATCTGGTGAAGCTCTTACGACTTGTTTGTTTTAAAGACAGCGTGGTTCTAATTTGTATTTTTTAAAAAGCCTCTGGGAAAACAAAACTAATAGAAGAAATACATAAAACGGGACCCGTGGTTGTCATGGACTGAATTATTATCCCCTCCCCAAATGCAGATGTCCTAACCCTCAGTAACTCAGGAGGTCCTGAGCAGGAGCGTCAGAGACAGAAGCAGGGAAAACGAGGCTGTAGGGTGGAATCTGGTCCCGTATGACTTACATCCTTTCAAAGACAAGAAGAGATTAAGACAGAAGCACTCACAGGAAAGGCCCCGTGAGCACCAAGGGGAAGTGGATGTCTACATGCCAAGGAGACGCCTCAGGGAGAACCAACCTGCTGACACCTTGACCCGGGACTCCCAGCCTCTACAACTACGAGAGAGACGTTTCTGCTGTTCACGGCAGCCCTGGCTAACTACACCACCAGCTACAGAGACCCGTGCGGGGAGCCACTGCCTGAAGGAGGCAGGAGGGGGATGGGCTGGGTGCAGGAGCGTCAGGCGTGTAACTCAGCCCCAGGCTGGGTCAGACAAGCCCGTCGGGGAGGCTGCGGGACAGCCAAGAGAGAAAGCAGAAGGGCTGGACTGCGCTGGTTTCCAGCCACGACCAGGGACGGAAAGCTGGGAATGGGAAGTGCTGCTTTACCAGACAGACTTCAGAGTCCTTGGGGCAATCAGAGCAACCGCGCAGCTGAACAGAAGCTTCAAGAGGCCAGGAAAGCTAAGGAGAGGCCAGGAAAGCCAGGGAGCCGCGTCGCCACAGTCAGCCTGCGGGGAGGCCGGGCAGGGGCAGCCGCATCCCCACAGTCAGCCCGCGGGGAGGCCGGGCAGGGGCAGCTGCGTCCCCACAGAGTCAGCCCGCGGGGAGGCCAGGAAAGCGACTGGGGCAGCCGCGTCCCCGCAGTCAGCCCGCGGGGAGGCCGGGCAGGGGCAGCCGCGTCCCCGCAGAGTCAGCCCGCGGGGAGGCCAGGAAAGCGACTGGGGCAGCCGCATCCCCGCAGTCAGCCCGCGGGGAGGCCGGGCGGGGGCAGCAGTCAGCCCGTGGGGAGGCCGGGCGGGGGCCGCCGCGTCCCCGCAGTCAGCCCGCGGGGAGGCCGGGCGGGGCGCGGCGGGCTCACCATGGACAGGTAGCACAGGTGCTGGCACACCTGGCACCGCCGCTCCGAGGTCTCCAGCTGCAGCCACTTCCGAGGCTTCTTCTTGCCGTCGGGCGCGGCGCTGCTGCCGTCGTGGCTGCCGTAGCGGGCGGAGGAGTGGAGGCCAGCCTCGAAGAGCTGCCGCCGCTGCCGCAGCTCCGTATCCCTGCCAGGACACCGGGGGTCAGCTGGCCCACAGGGGCTGGGGTCCTCAGTTGAGCACCCAAGTCTAAGGCCAGACCTGCCCCAAGGCCTCTTGGATGGCCGCACTCTGCCTGCTGTGACCGCGGGGCACAGGGCCAAGCGCAGAAGAGCCACCACCTGCAGCCTGCAGCCTCCGGTCGAGCCCCAGGAACAGGAGGCCAGCGCTTCCCCACAAAGGACGGATCGCACCCTCACCATGCCTGGCTGAGCCTAGATGGGCCGGCCTACAACTGTCTCGTGTTACCTGAGCTCGTCCAGAAGGGCTGAGATGGTACTGAGAGTGGAACCGTTTTCCTTTTTTGCTTCCGCTTGTGCGATCTGGTAGAGTAACTTCTCCATCGAGAATGGCTTAGCTATATGGCGACGCTTCATCTCCTGAAAGAGGCAGTCACATCCCTTCAGGGCAGATTTTCATTTCTAGGCAGCTATCAAGGGTTTCCTTTACTGGGGAGGCGGTGCTATCTGAATTTTCAAATTCTGAATTCCATTTGGATAAAAAGCAATGCAAAAACCACACGATGATCTTGTCTCCCCCCCGAGGAAGACCACAGACCCCAGGTCCTCCGCCAGCCAAAGGCTGGGTTCGCCTTTCACACCTCTGCAGCGACGGCCCAGGACTGAGCAAGAGAACTCAGCAACTTACAGGAGGCTAACCAGCCTGGAGCCACTCTCCCTCCCCAGACGAGCTTCTCAGCCGCCTTAGGCTGTATCTACAAACAAGACCCCCACTGGGGGACACTGGGCCGCGGGCGGAGTGACCACCCGCCTACCTTGGCCGTCTCGAAGCCCATGCTCGTCCACTGGGTGGTGGCGAAGTGCACGGTCTCGGAGACGCTGTAGCCACAGCACACTTTGGACACGAAGGATCCCGGGAAGCAGACGACGAACTGGCCACTCTGCTGCACCGTCCTGTGCACCTTGATTCCCTCCCTGCACAGCACCTCCGGGGAGATCTGCGGAGACGTGGGGCTGAGCCACCTGCCTCCTGCCCCGCTTTCCGTGAGGACCGCCTGCGGCAGCGGCCCGGCACACCGGCCCTCCAGACGGGAGTCGGGGCTTAAGCCTGCTCCCTACACGGAGTATGTCCTGTATTACAGATTCTCTCTTTCTCTTTTAGAAAATAAGAGACGCGACCCCTAAGTGAAGGAAGAGGAAGTTCTAAACTGATACAGGCCCAGGAGCAATGCCTGAGATAAGGGCACGGCAGCGGTGATCGGGGACCCTCACAAGCAGAGCCCTGGATCCCCGCCGCACAGCGGCTATGGGCTTGGGAGAGAGAAGACCGCGACAAGGGCCGCAGAGGCCAGAGAAGACCTGAGATCAGGCTGTCAGAACATAACAGGACTCAACAGGCTCTGAGAACCAGGCCAGCCGCCTCTGTGCTCAGCCCTCAGTGATCCTGCCCAGCGTGCAGGTGCCTGGCCCGACCCCAGTCGCCATTTACAAACCCACCAGGCCCGAAACGGAGTCAAAGGGCCCCACATCCTGGGCAATGAGAGGAGCGTGCGTTAGTGGTGTTTCCATAAAAGAGCAGGCTTTCTTGCGATGGCTCCCTGGATTGGTTGCTCACGGTCCTCTAGTTCTGCGGGGCAGGTCAGCCGAGGGCGGAGGAAATGAAACCACCGCGCGGCCCCCACCCACGGCCCCCGCCGCCCTAGCCTGTGGCCCCCGCCACCCCAGCCCGCGGCCCCTACCATGACGTTGCTCTCGAGCATCTGCAGGCCGGGGGTGCCGTTGGCTTGCAGCAGAGTGTGCACCACATCCTCCAGCTTGTGTTCCTCCTCAGCAGGAATGCAATACCTGGGCGGTTTGGAATCAGGGTGGAGGCTGCTGACAAGGCCCCTCCCCAGGGAGCCCGCCCTCCATACTCCCCCAGAGAGAGGGGCCCACAGCTGCCTGGAGACTGGCCTCAGCTGCAGGAAGGGAGGTGGGCATGTGCCCAGTGGCCCTGGGTCTCTCTGGGCAGCTCTGCGGCTTATGCCCCGTGACAAGCATGCCCACCTGCATGTGGGTCCAACCTACGCCCAAGCCATGCAGCCTTCAGACCAAAACCAGACATTTAAAGCCCCTATAAGTCAGATCCAGACATGTCCGCAGCTTCAACAGCCTCTTGTGAGCCTCCAGAGCAGGGACTTATTGCTGGGCTGGCACCTGACCCTTCTCTCCAGCAGACGGAGGACGCGGCGGGACCAGGGCTCAGTGTGGAGCCCACCCACACCAAGGGTCGGTGCAAGGTGGAAGGAGCGGCCCCGCAGGGTGGGGCTCAGACAACACGGCCCCCGCTGACTGGGGCCAAAGGGCCCAGCGGGGCCGGTGGGAGAGGACGCGGCCTCAGCTCAGCTCGAAGAACCAGGACACTCAGTGCGGGCCGGGGAGCAGGAGGGAGGGAGTGACCACTCGGGTCCCAGGAGGACCCCAGGGGACACACCTGTCGCCTACAGCGCTCGAGACGCTGGTGGCAGCGGTCTGCACAGAGGCAGGCTCCTCCTGGCCTCCTGCTCTGGGACTCCCAGCCCTGCCGTCCACGGGCTAGAGGGGACAGCTGACCACCCCCTGCCCTCCCCGCAGCTATGTGCGGGGCTTCAGGCTGCCCGTCCCCACCACCCCTAGGCCGGGCGGGGGTCCTCACTACTACTAACCTAGTCAAGGTTCTTTGAGAGGCTTGTTGTCTCAACACCAACATATTCTATTGCTGATCTGACTTAAGTCCAGAGTTTCTAACCTCACTCACACGTTTTAAGAAAAACCACACCGTGAAGTCCTCTGATCCTTTCCGGCAACCTGTCCCTGCAGCACAGAGGTTCCAGAGCCTTACGTCCCCTGCCTCTCACTCAGCCATCACTCAGCATGCAGGCCACAGCCTCTCACCCTGTCTCCCTGCAGGGCCGAGGCCACGTGGCCCCACTTTCTGATGAAGGACCAGGGGCACAGGGTGGGGGGCTCACACCCCCTGAGTCTATGCGGCTCTTCGACCCTCCACGCTGCCTGAGACCCTGGCCCCACCACAGGAAACCCAGCAGAGGGCCTGCCTGCTCCGACACCGACGGCCCGTTGCCCCGAGGCAGCCCAAACGCAGGAGGAGCCGTGATGAGACTGTTGCCGACACCGGCTCCTTGGAGTAAGAACATCGGCTCTAGGACTTTAATAGAGGAGCTAATCACCCTACTAGGACAATAAGCTGAATAAGTGTGGGATGGATGCGATGCCGGTAGCCCGTCAGACAACAAGACATCTGATCATTTGCAGTGATTTCCCATCTGCCGCCATCAACAAAGGCGCTGAAGAGCCAGCTCGGAGCGGGACTGAGGAGCCTGACAGTGAAGGAGCACGCCGGGGAACCAGACCAACTCCTAACCCCCAACGGCAGAGCTCCACCTCCGGGAGACCACTCTCTGTGCAGAGGGTGGGCCGGGAGGCGCTGAGGACGCCCGCTCTCATGAGCCCATGCAGCCGCCACGCCTCGCCCGCTTCCGGCTCTATCGCTCCTCGTTTCTGATGCCAGTAGGACATGAACTCCTGGCCGTCAACAACCCCGAGGGGGACACTTCAGAGAGGGACAGCCCGTGTGAGCCCGCAACTGCAACGGACAACGGCCAGGCAGAGATGCTTGGCCGTGCTCATCACCAGAGCAAACTACAACGTTCTCCACCAGCTCGACTCCCAAGCGCGCTCCTCAGACTCTGACAGGGAGCACAGGACGCGCTCGCACGAGCCCGCCCGCCCCGGTGAGTGAGAGGGGGGCGGGCCGGCACACTCACCAAATGCAGTCAGCACCCGTGTGTAAGTAGTCGATGTAGGGGAGGTGGTTTTGGTCTCGAGACCAGCATGAGGTAGAAAAGACCATGCCGATATTCAGCCAGGGAATTGTCACTCCTGGAACAAAGGCGACAGGGAGGCACGGAGAGCCGTGAGTCAGGGCGACGGCAACAGACATCGCATCGCCTCCCCAGCCAGAAAAGGGAGGAAATGGGATCAGAACCAGGCGAACTCAATGAGAAGGCACGTGCTCCTTCCTGCTTCTGATATAGGAACCAAGATCCCAGACACAGTTACAAAGCAATAGTGAGGAAACACCCTGACTAGTGACTGAGGCAGGAGGGACACGCCTACCACGGGGGCCGGTGGGGCCTCAAGGCCAGGGACCCAGGAAGGGGACCGTGTCTGGAGCAGCCCCTTCGCCAGGGGACGGCCCTCAGTGCGCCAACAGGACGCCTGGTTTCGCTCCTACCGGGTGAGGCAGGAGCCCCAGAGGGTCAGAGGTCAGCTCTGAAAGCTCCCAGGTGGAAAGCGGACCACACGAAGTGTCTCCCCAGCTTTCAGATCAGCGATTTGGTTTACCTTTCCACGTTTTTATCGACTCCAACTACACCCCTGACTCCTCTCCCTTCTCGAACAATCCCCGAGGTCTCTGCACACCCTGCGCACCATGGTCCCCAGCCCTCCAACCCACAGCCGGCTTACCAGGCACAGCACCGAGGTGACGCAGGATGGAGCCTGTGTTATTGGGGAGGACGGTGAGGTTCCATCCGTGTCTGCGGGGGAAAGCACAGGGGCGTCACGAACTGGCACGAACCAGTGCGGACAAACGCCATCCGGCCCACAGGACCCGGGCAGGAGCGTCCAACGTTACCTTGAAAATGGTTCTGACTTTCCCACCGGGAAGCCGCTGCCGTGGGTGTTGGTGTCCACCTTGCCGCAGTGCACGGCCACATGGCAGTCCTTCTCCTCCACGAGCCGCCAGTACTCTTGCTACGGGGAGAGGGGGCCATCAGCACCGTGCTGCCCGGGGCTGCAGAGCCCCCGCCTCAGCCTGCGACCTAGGGGCCGTGGCCTCCCAGGCGGCCGGGGCTGCAGGCAGTAACCGCATGCCCAGGGTCACGGGGTCAGGTCCATGACCGACAGATGGATCAACACGAGGTACGGTGTCGGCCGAATACAACTCGGCCTCAGAGAGGGAAATTCTGACGTGCGACAACACATGAATCCTAAGGACATGACACTAAGTGGAGAAGCCAGTCTCAGAAGGACAAGTACTGGTTCCGTTCCCGTGAGGCACTCAGGACAAAGTCAGACAGAAAAAGAGAATAGGGGGGTGCTGCGTGGACTCAGTGATTCACAGGAGCTGACTTCCAGTCTGGGAGGATGGACAATCTGCAAACGGGTGGTGGAGTGGGTCACACGATGACGTTTAAAGGATTTTGGTGCCACTGAACTGCACCTAAAAACAGCTTGAGCGGTACATGTCACGCGTACGTCACCGCAATCAAGGATAACTTCCCTGAAGGCAAGGGACAAAGTGACTCAGGAAGGAAGGGGAGACGCCCCCCCCCACCACTTCAGGTGTGGTCACAGTGCCCCCAGACAAGCGTCTGGGCAGACACGCTACTCAGCCCCAAACAAGGGAAGTGACCATCCTACCCCCGAGGCTGTGACCCAAGCTGATGAAACAGACGGGGGAAGGGTGGGCACGACCTGAAAAACTGCAGGGCAAACGCCAGGTCGG
This sequence comes from Capricornis sumatraensis, assembly GCF_032405125.1. Taxonomy (NCBI): domain Eukaryota; kingdom Metazoa; phylum Chordata; class Mammalia; order Artiodactyla; family Bovidae; genus Capricornis; species Capricornis sumatraensis. Next base: position 44,859,593 of record NC_091090.1, read on the forward strand.
GACGGGCTTTGCTAACAGGTGAGAGGGTTCTGTCTTCAATCATCAGTGCAGAAGCTCAGCAACGCCCTCCCCGCCTCGGCCAACCCCGCTTCCTGGAGCCTCTCCAGGGAGCACCTGGGGTCAGCCCCCACCATGCTGCGTGTGCGGCTGCTATAGCGAGGGGCCAGGCTTGGGGCAGCCAGAGGCCCCACCTCAAGGACAAACTGGACCATTAAACGCTCCAGGTCCCGAAGGGCCAGAGACAGTCCAGGCCAGTCAGGTCGGCCACCTGCCGGGATTCACAGCAACGTGCGCTGAGCAAAGAAAGACAGCGGGGGCAGAATGATCGTGCACCACAAGGGGGACCCTTCTGCTGGGGAGCACCGGCCAAGCAGAGGCTCCAGCCCCTTCGTAGGATCCAGAAGTTAGCCAGACAGATTAAAGGTTCCAATTTTAGCAAATCTTCCTTTTGTGCTTAAATATTATACAACTGTTAACATTAAAGCAAAACCAAGACACTCAGGGAGGAAGGTCCAAGGGAGAGGGGGCATACGTGTACCTATGGCGATTCACGCTGATGCACGGCAGAAGGCAACGCAACGCTGTAAAGCGAGCGTCCGCCAATTAAAAAACAAAACCACCCAGGACCCTCAGAATTAACTTCGTAGCAGGAGACGACGGGCAGCAACAATCTTCCACCTTTGGGGACTCCGACAAGGACCTATGTTGTAAAGCAAAGGCCTCTTTCTCTAGCTCAGACGACCACCCACCCCCAGGAGTCACGCTCCTCTCCTCTGGCACTTCTTCCGAAACTAGCGCGAGCCAGGGAAAGCCACGGTGACGAGTACACGCGTCCCGGGTCAGAACCCGCTGGCGCTGTGGGGACGGGACGCGGCTCTGGCAGGGGTGAGGGGCCACCGTGTGGTCGGCACACATGCAGCCCAGAGTGCGAACCTGGGACCGAGAGGGACGACAACGGCGCCAACGCCGAACACTGAGCCCCGGGCCCGAGCGCCAGGCCGGGCCTCGTGGGCTCCCGATGGCCACCATCGGAGGCGGGGCAGCCCGCGGCATGGACACGGGGGGGCCCCGAGCCCCACCTCCCAGGACACCGGGTCACATCAGGGCCAGGGGCCGAGGCCGTCAGCGTGGTTATGCTGAGAAAAGGAGCCTATGACCACGGAGAGAGAGAAGCGGTCTGAAACCCACCGTCAGCCAAAAGCCAAGGCAGCCGGCGCCCCCTCCCGCTCGTCCAGCACGCCCTGAGCCCAGAGAGGAGTCGGGGCTCGCCCCCGGACAGGCCCACCTACGTCAGCACCTGGGAGCCCCCAGGGGACAGACCTGGGCTCTGCCCTCCTCCCCGGAGCCCCCTCCACTGACGGGCCAGGGCGCAGCGCCGCTCGCCTGCCCAGCCTCACACCTCGGCACAGGGCTGGCAGAAGCAGAAAAATGGCAGCCTGCCAATCCCGTTAAATGGAAACCAGGAGAGAGGAGAAAGCACAACCGTGGTTTCAAGGGGCTCCAAACATTCTCTTGCCGAACAGGCTCCTGCAGGACGGGGTGAGAAGGGGCGAGAGGTGGCCAGCGCGGCACGGGGCCTGCCTGGGGCAAACAGGGCGGTCAGGGAGGACCCGGGGGACACGCTCGGTCCACTACCTCCCTTCTGACCCGGAGCAAGTTTGGGTCAACCTGAGCTGAAAGTTCTGGCCGCGCCCGGGACCCAGAGGATGGACTTGGGACCCTCCGCCTGCCTCCGGGGGACGGAGGCCCGGGGGCTCCACCCCAGCTCCAGAGAGAGGGCGCCCGGCTCACACACCTCAATTTCAGCTGGTGCGGGCTCCTTGCTGAAGCACATGTTCATGATATTTCTTGCTGTTCGGTAAAAAGTTGTTAAAGAAACAGACCTTCCCTGGAAAGGAAACAAAAGCCAAGAATCAAGCTGGAGAAACAAAGCAGGGCTACCCCGTCAGGGCCCCGTGCGCATGTCCGTGTCCAGGGGCCATGTCCCTAGCTGACAGGAACACAGAAGCGGGGACCACATTCCCCGAGAAGGGCCCTCAGTGTGGACAAAGGAGGTGGCGACCCCCCGACCACCGCAGCCCCGGCCAAACCCCCCGGCACCCGCAGGACGCCCTGCCCCAGGTGCCCCAGGGAAGACCAACGCCACTGGAGCAATGGGGACAGCCTGGAGACGGGAGGAGAAAGGCTGTGGTCGGGGGACAAGCCAACAACATCCAGACAGACACTGGCTGGAACTCGGGACAGGAAACGCTGGGAGAGAAACCTGGGGCAACCCTGGACCCGCCCTGAGGGTCCTCCCCTGAGAACCGGGCAGGCGAGCAGCCTGACCTCGGGGATCTGTAAGGGCCAGAGGGATCCAGTCCTCCTCCCGCTAGGGGAGGCCCCTGCCCTCCACTCCCCTGGGGGGGGCCGCAGGGTCTTCAGATTACCTAACCTGGCCACCTCTGCCACCGTGCACCAGGAACATTCCCAATGACACGCCCACTGGGATGAATGGTCGCATGTCCTACAGGCAAGCCCTCCACTCCTCCCTGACTGGGCGCTCACCCCTTGACTGCGGAGTACTTACTGACCTACTATGTACCAGGCCTAGTTCAAGGGGCTGCAGATGGAGCGGTGCTCAAAACACACAGTGTCTCTGCCCTCGAGGCACCTTCAGGCTGCCTGGGGAATGTGGCCTCGCACAGAATGGAGCTGGGACATGGCACCAAGTGTGATGAGCCAGAGGCAGAGAGCTAGGGCCCCTAACGAGGTGATGCTGGAGCAGCCCCAGGAACAGAGCTGCCTCTGGAGGGACAGCGGGCACAGTCATGTCACAGACCCTGCTCATCTCATCGTCAGCTCTGTAACTGAGGCTCCTAACCAAGAGAAACGTCTGCACAAGTCCAAACTTCTCACCTGCCATTCCTCACAAGATAAAGTTGGAACCACTAGGAAGAGCCTGATTTTCTATCAACTAAAGCAGGGTGCCTGTAATTCAACATGACGACACCCACCACCCAACAGTCAATCGCCAGATGCTGAGCAGGCTCAGAACCTGGAACCATGAGCTCCCGGCCGGCTCTCAGTGCACACAGCCTCCACGGCCACCAGCCTGCAGCCACATGTACACAAATCCAACCTTCCCTGGATCCAGTCACAGGGAAAGCTCCAGGCAAGCAGGCATCTCTTCCCAGAAAGGAGGTGAGACTCCAACCGAGGTGAGGACACAGAGGGAAGCCGGGAGGGACATCCAAGCACAGACTCAGAGGAAAGAGGCCCGAATCAGGGCAGAAGCACAGACACCCATCACGTTTCTACACCGTGGCCAGGCTCACGTGAGTGGGCATGGCCACCAAAACTTCCGCAGGGGCCCTGCCCTCCTGGAGCCTGCAGAACTGATCAAGGTGGGGGGTCCTGTGCCCCCTCCTGGCCTGGGGCCCAATCGGCCTGGAGGGCCAGGGAGGGGGGAGCCCAGCCTCTGTGGACAGAGCCAGGCTGCCAAGCAGGGAGACACCGAGATGCCCCCTCGCTCCCTGGAGGAAGGGGTCTTGGAATACCTGGATGGGTACATGGTATGGGCAGAAGCAGGGAGCCACCCCTGCTCTCTCCCCAGGATATCCGCATGACAGACAGGCAGCAGCAGAGCTGTGCTGAGTGGCGAGGGGTGTGACTGGGAACGGCAGGGGGCCTGGTCCCTGCGGGTACGAGAAGCCCCAGACCCAGCCTCCGGAAAGGAGTTGTGCCTCCCAGGTTGCGTCCCTGGCATGCGGGCACACGTGTACAAAAACACACACTTAATGAAGCCCGATTCCCAGGTGGCACAGTGGTAAAGAACCTGCCTGCCAATGCAGGAAATGTAAGAGACCCAGGTTTGATCCCTGGGTCAGGAAGATCCCCTGGAGGAGAGCAAGGCAATCCACTCCAGTATTCCTGCCTGGAGAAGAATCCCACGGACAGAGGAGCCTAGGAGGCTATAGTCCGTGGGGCTGCACAAAGTCAGGCACAACTGAAGCAACTCAGCACCACACCAAGGCCAGAGCCGGGCGCCCAGGAGCCCGGTCCAGACGCCCATTCGGCCCCAGACTGCAGATGGCTCTCTACAAGGGACGGGACCAGGGCCGGCTGTCAGGGGTCTCGGGGTCCCACGGCCCACAACGCGCACGCGAGGCCCGCAGGCCCTACCTTGTATATACACTTGTGGAAGTCGCTGAGGATGCCCTTGTCCTCCTCGTCCTCCTTCACCACCTCCTTTTCCTGAGCAAAGAGTCGCCGCCGGCCCGTCTTGAGCTGTGCGGGGCCCACCTCCTTCAGCTTGCTGCGGAAGCCGTTCCTGTGGGCCACGCCATTGATGAGCCCGTTCTTGGGCTCGAAGCGGGGCAGTGGGTGGAAGCGATGGTAGTCCTGCTCCGTGTGGCCCTCCAGGGGCCCCTTGCGCCGCTCCAGGCTCTCCTTCTCCATCAGCACCTCCCTCTCCAGGCGCCGGTGCTCCTCGGGCGACAGGGAGTCGTAGGAGAGCAGGTACTGGCAGTAGGCCTCCTGGAGCTTGGCCAGCCGGTCCTGGGCGGTCCTGGGGACGCGCAGCATGTCTGCGAGTTTGTTCCACTTTTTGAGGTCCGTCACTTGCTGCATGCCACCCATCTCGTTAATCAGCCGGAAAAAGCAGGCCAGGTCGAGCTCACAGCCTCCTGGGATGCGAGGGGAGAAAAGACAGCGACAGCGGGTGAAAGGGACTGTGAACGAGACCGCCTTCCGTCACCTGAGAGTCCACAGGCACCCAGTGCCCACCACGTGCCAGGGAGGCCACCAGGCCAGGGGTCAGAGCAGCAAACAGGGCTGCCCAGCCTAGAGAGACGAGGCTGAGACCATCTTAGCACTAAGACAGTAAAGAGACCAGGACAGGCCGAGGAGCAACTGACACAGAAGGGTGGCCTGGGCAGGGAGCCCCGAGGAGGGGGCACTTAGGCAGAGGCCTGAAAGGAAGGAGAGGCGGTCCCTGGGGAGGGAGGACCCAGCATGGCTGGAGCAGGGGCAAGGTGCACGCCCCCTCACGCCCCAGCAGGCAGGGGGACGGCTCAAGGAGCAGGGCTTCCCTGCGGGGCTGGCAGAGCCTAGGTCGTGCCCTCGGCCACCTCTGCAGCCCAGCATCGCCTGGAACAGCTGTGGGATGGGAACCGCACACACCCAGCATGCGCCATCAGTTCCAATTCCCCTCCCAACCCTCCCCCACCACACACACACACACACACAGTAACCTCCCTTCAGCCCCTGAGACGTCCAGGCAGCGGGCAAGGCCCCCGAGGGCAGGCGGGACTCTGTCCGCCCCTCAGCTCCTCCCATCGCTGCTCACACCCCTGCTCATCCCCGAAGGTGTGTGGGCTGCTTCTCACTGTCTCTCAATCAGACTGCACAAACCGTGAGGCAGGAGGCGGCACAAGACCCACAGACGTGCGAGCGCCGCCCAGTGACCGTCTCAATGGGAACTGGAAAAGCAACCACCCTGGGGCCAATAAAAAGGAAACATCTTCCAGAATAATCATCCACCGGCTGTTAGGCGATAAACACCCCACAGAATGCTAGGTGAGCAAAGTGAACATTAAGGCTGTTTCCATCTTTAGAAGTGGGGACACCCTGGTATAAAATAAAGGAAGGGAAGAGCAGCGGGCTCCTGAGAACAGCATCGGACCGCTTCAGCCAGCCGTGCGCCAACGGGCCCAGCCGGCCGGCACGGCCGGGGACGGGCGAGCGGCACCCCAAGCCCACCTGCTGTGCCAGGCGGGACTCTGGCTGGTTGCTTGGTTGAGGCCAGCAGGGGCCACATCGAGGAGGAGACCTAAGGCCCAAGGTTCCAAGACGCGCGGCAGGCCTTGCTCTCGGTCTGGGCACCTCCTGGACCTGCCGAGGTGGACGGGGAGGTCGGTCACACCAGAGACTGACCAGAAAGGAAGTCACCGCTGTAAGCCAGCAGCACAGACACCCTGACACATCCCCGCAAAGGCATCACGTTGCCCTTCTGTTTTCACCGGCCCACTCTCAGGACCACAGGACGCTGCGGGACAAAGCGCCACCTTCCCAGAGAAGGGGCAAACAGTCTGTGGACGCTGGGAAACTTCCTTCAAAACCAAGTCCCTCATGCTGCAAGGAGGCTGAGCGCAGAGCTGAGACCCAAGGCGGGTGGCAGGCCAGCCAGCTCCTCCCCGACGGGGACGGTGCTTCACACCTGGGCCAACAGCAACGGTGTGAACACACCCAGTCACATCATGGCTTCTAGCACCGTGGGAACCGAGGTTTAGGAAACCCACTCTGACGTCACCCAATGCCCTGACTGCTCAGAAGATCCGCTGCCCCACTGCAGCTCCGGGTCTCCCGCGTAGCCCACACCGCACTCCCGAGATGCCGACGCCTCAGCCTGCTCCCAAGCCCGCATCACCTCCAATCACATCCGTGACAGTGGGTCACAAGCCAAGCGTTCTCTGAATTTACGTGAGTCTCATCTGCTGAGAGGAACAGCAACACCTCCGTGGTGCAAGGAAACCTATCTCACTGCCCACCCCGACACCTAAGTGACCGCAGCGGCCCCTCTGCTCCCTGCCTGCCAAAGGCTGCTCCAACCTGGAGGTGGGCCCCGCGCTGCTCCCGTCCAGGGTCCCAAGCCGGAAGAGAGGTGTGTGAGGTCACCACTCCATGGAACCGGCTCACCCCGACAGAGGGCCTTAATCCTGGAGGTGCAAGGACCTGCAGGGGAGGAGGGAGACGGGGATTCCAGGCGGGCCGTGCGTGTGCCCTGCCCGGGCCCTCACCATGCCAGCCGGCCTGTTCACAACAGCAGTCACTGAGGTGAGCACGGCTGCAGTGCAGAGCTGTACCTGGGCTCGGGTCCACAGGGTTCCAGGAGCTACAGGCTCCACCAGGACCTGGTTCTCACCAGGAAAACCGAGAGGCAAGGAAGGAAGAGGGGAGAGAGAGAGAAGCCTGAAGCGCCACCCACCCACAGTCCTGCGTGGAGGCCCTAAGTGTGGCTGTTTAGAGGCAGTGCTGAAAGCGGTGATCACAGCAAAAGGAGGCCATTGGGTGGGCCCTGACCCCATGTGACTGGTGTCCTTCTAACAAGAGAAGGGACGCCAGGAATCTGTGTGTGGGGGAGAACAGGTGGGGACACGGGAGGAGGAGGCTGCCCACCAGCCTCGGTGTGTGTGGGTGAGTGTGGGTGTGGGTGTGGGTGAGTGTGGGTGTGGGTGTGGGTGCCTGTGTGTGTGTGTGCGTGTGTGTGTGTGTGTGTGTGTGTGTGTGTGTGTGTGTGTGTGTGTGTGTGGTGCGGGGGGTCGCGGCGCACAGGACCACACTGACCTGCAGAAAGCGGGGCTCAGACTCCCCCCGGGCCGGACGCGCGCAGAGCTGGCGCGGAGCCGGCCGCGGGCCTTACCTATGAGCGGGAGCTCGTCCATGGCGATGCCCTGAGACCTGAGGTGCTTCTTGATGCAGGCCAGCCGCTGCACGTTGGGGCCCCAGCGGCGGCCCAGCTTGTGGATGTGCTGGATCTGCGTGACGAAGCGCATCTCGTCGTTGAGCTTGCACTCGGGCCGCCAGTCCGGGGGCGGGACCACCCTGCACATGCCGTACTTCTCCACCTGAGGGCGCACCGACTCGATGTAGACGAGCGGGTCGTGGAACTCCTTGGCCGACGGCCGCAGCACGGGGATCTCGTCCATGGCCGCCCACCCGGCCCTGCCGGCCCCCTTCTCGGCCTTGGCCGCCCCCTCGTGCGGCCGAGGCAGGGGCTCCGATTGCGAGGTAGAACGATTTTCACAAGGGGCGCCGCCGTCCGGCTTGCCGTGTGCTTGTCTGCCCGGCGGGCCCTTGCCGGCTGCCGCCCGCTTGGGCCGGTTCCTCTCCAGGCTCCGCTCGGGCGCCTCCTTCTTCCCAGGGCCGCCAAGCGGCGCCTTCTCGGCGGGGCCCGGGGCTGCCTTCCTGCCGGGGCTCTCGGCGGCGCTGCCCGCGGCCGCCTTCATCTTCTTCGGGGGCGACTGCGGCTTGTCGGCCGGGGGCGCCTCCTCCAGCCTCCGCTTGGAGTTCCGGAGCCCCTCCCGCAGCTGCCGCCCCCCCACCTCCTTAGTGCACGGCTTTGGGTTCAACCTGCCGCTGACCTTGAGGCCACTGACGGCGGGCCCAGTGGCCCTGGACGCCCCCCCGAGGGATAGCACCTGTTTGCGGGTTTTTGCATTGCTGCTTTCAGTTTTCCCTGAGATTGTGTGGGTGACAGCGGAACTGGGCTTGTGGTGATGGGGTTTGGTTTCCTTGACCAGTTCTCTCTTGGCTTTGGTGTATGTGACAGTCCCCTTCGTCACCGTTGCAGTGTACTTCACAGTTTTGGACGGTGAAGGTCTGACTTCGCGCATCTTTTTGGCACTGGTTGCGCTTGTACCCAGAGATGACATTCGGGTGACTCCGTTGACCTTAGAGACCTGGGGGCAGCAGGAGGAGCAGAGAGCACAGTCAGTGTCTGCGCGCAGGGAACCCTGCACCCAGGCCCAGCTCAACAGCCGCGCCCACTGGTGAGGAGCGGTCACAGGGGTCCCAGCAAAGGCATGCAAACCACAGCCTCCACGTTATCTGCTAGTCACCCAGCACAATCACAAGGCTGTGCTGATAAGGAGACAGGTGCACGCGTGCACACACACACCCCTGTTCCAAGAAAAGACGCGGTTACACACACACACACCCGTTCCGAGAAAAGATGGCTGTTCTTTCCCTCTGCCCCATATATTCCTGCATGATCTGCCCACAGGACGGTAAAATCCACACTAAATATGTAAAGAGCGAAATAGAAAATGCCACAGGAAGAAAAGAGCAAGCTCTCTCATGGGGCTCAGATGCCCACGCCCAGAGGGGCAGCTGCCAGCAGCGGGCATGTGTCACCTGGCGCCTCACTGGACGCCCTGCACGTCTCTGGCGCCCCAGCCTCTTCTGCCCAGGAGGCACCCATCTCCCGCCTCTGTAAATGTCCACAGTCGACTCTGTGGGAACTGGGTAAATGGTCAGTCGCTCTTCACCACTGTCTTACAGCCTGGACACCACACTAATTTTGTGACACACAGAAGTCACCCTCACTTATAAAGAGAGGCCAGGGGGTGACAAGGGTAGACACCCGAAAAGCATTCATTTCCAAAGAATGACAGGCCCACAGGAGGAGCCGCCGCCGGGCTGGTTTGGGGGGCGGGGAATGATACCGCATCACCCAGCTCTGCAGAAAGTGAGGTGCTGGCCCACCGCTACCCGCCTGGCATCTGCAGCTCAGGTTACCCCAGGGGCACAGACACGCAGCTGTCCTCAGTTCAATCAGAATTCAACTGCCATGCTCCCATCTCCCACGAGAGGGAGCCATTGAGTCGAGTGGCTCTGCCCAGGCTCTGAGAGCAGCAAAGGAGCCCAAGAGAAACACTGCTGGCTGGGGAAGTGCACCTGGACCTCAAAATTCAACTCAAACAGCACATGAGCCTAAATGAACAGAAGCCACTGGGCAGGCAGCAGGGCTACGGGCAGGAGGGCAGGGCTGCTGGCATGGCGGGCCCCTGGGAGTCAGTGAGCAGAGGGGTGAGGCTGGCGCGGCGGGCCCCTGGGAGTCAGCGAGCAGAGGGGTGAGGCTGCCGCGGCCTGGTCAGGGCCCGAGGTCTCCACGGCACCCGCCCCCTCCTGAGGCCCCCAACTGAGTCACACCCCAGGGTCAAAGAGCAACCTGGACTCCCTGTGGGACCTAACGAAGCCCAGACGAAGACCTTAATGTTGGCCAGCCAAGGCGAGCCTCTCACATCTTTCCCGGGATGCTTTTTATTTTCCAGAAGATTGAAGCAGACTCCTCATCCTCTGGTCTGAAAAGCTCAACCTCCTCGTGCCATCAACCGCCGTATGTGTGACCGTGAGCACCTCTCCTAGAGGCCCCGCAGCTCAGCAGACCCTCCGCCCTACCCTCGTGAGCAGGTTCTCTCCTTCCCATGATGGCCCGTCTCAGCGCCCAGACGAGAACAGGGCCAACCTGCTGGGCACAGCCTCACCATCCACAGCAGCCGGATCCTGGCCTCTGGCCCACACCCCTCCGGATGCAAAACCCTCCTCACCGCGTCTAGAAACCATTTCCAACCCCTTGCCAGGTGTAAGAACCATTGTTTCTTCATCTTAAATCCATTACTATCTTGCTGCACACCACGTAAGCACTACGCTGAGGAAACGCTGCTTTGAAGTGCTGCTTTGCTGAACACCTACCATGCGTCCAAATCATCAGCCGGGAGCAGTTCAGGGCTGTTAAACACGCCTGTGTCACCTGACACCTTTGGGAGAATAGGACCTGGAAAGCTGGCAAGGCCCCGCACACCAAGTTCTTGTGCCCCGAGCCCCGGGGGCCAGGGCTCTCAGGAGGGTAGGCACCCACCCAGCACACATGCGCCCCGGGGGGCGTCCTTGACAGCAGAGCGAGCTCTCGGGGCGCCGGGGCCGACAGGCTGCGGCACCCCCACGCAGGAGTCCCTCACCCCATCACCTGCATTTCATACAACCCCTGATCTTTTCTTTCAGGCCGACAGAAAAAAATTAACCATATCTGAGATTACAGATCCGAGTATTCTCCGGGCCTCCGTCTTTTATGCAGTTGAAAAGATGAAAGGTCAGGTTCTAATCACTTGCATCAGGCTGTTACAAAGGAATCTACAATTGGCTTCTAGCGACCCTTTTTTTCCTCCCCCCAGAGTACTTAACTAATGGGATTTGATGGTATCAAAATTACCCTTTCATGTTCCACAATATCCCTGGGAGAGGAGCTGGCATCACTGGCTCGAAATCAACAATAGGGCCCAGGCAGGTTGACTATCACAGCCTAAGTCTCGGTGAAGGTCACGCTCAGAGCCCAGCTAGAACTGGGAGTCCTGGGTCATCCCACTTGGGGAATTTGACAGGGGAGGGAGGGCAGGAGACGCCCCTCTTACAAGACCTGGACCCGCAAACCAGCCAGGCTCCTGCAGTCACACAGATGATGGAGTCTGCCTGCCTAGGTCTCTCACCCACTTCCAGGTGGAGAGCCTGCTGTGGAACAGGGGCTGGGGCCACCCCAAGGCAGGGAGAACCTGCTACTCCCTCAATTCTCACCTCCAACAGCATGACCCCCTCTTGTTCAATGACAAAGGGAAACCCTGAACTCAGAGGCAGGCACTGGGGGCTGAGGATGAGTCTGGACCAACCGAGATAGGGGGTTACCCAACACAGTCTCATGAGTCTGAAAGTGAGAGAGAGATACTGAGAGCGATATTCATTCCACCCTGAGATTCCTGCTCCACAGATGGGTCCCTGTCCACTCTGGACCCCTTCAGAATTGTTTTTTCATAAGCAAAGACCTGGAGGGAAGTTCTGCGCAAGGACCAGTCTGGACAACGGCTTTGGAAATGGAATGAGGACTCCAAATGGACAGTGTGTCCTGCACTTTACATCCTGAAAACTGGGAACCCAGCTCAGGAAGGCCAATTCCACGCTCAAGTGTTATCATGAGGAAAACTGAGGTTTGTGTTGCAGGAACTTCAGTGGGCAGTATGCAAAGCCCACCTGCTTACTCTCAGGGTAACATGTCAAAGCGTGAGGTGGCGATCTCAGGACCATGGAAACTAAACGAGGATGCTCGCCTCATCCACCCAACTGACAACTGAGTGATGCTTGCCAGAGCACAGTTAAGACTGGTAATACTCGCGTACACACACAGTCCTTTGTACGTGCCACATGTGAACAGCCCCATGTTTGGAGACAACGGTTCCTGACATTGTCAAGAATGAGAAAGACCACAGGGAAAGAACAATTCAGCAGAAGGAGGAATTCCAACCCTCACACGACAAGGAGCGTCTTTTAGTCACTATGCACATTGCCTGCCAGGGAGTCTCCGGTCCACCCGTACCACTAAGGGCAACTTAACTGTCTGCGACATGATTCCTGGTGAGGAGAGCTCACCACCTTCCAGGGGCAGTGACAGCAGCAGCAGAGGGGTTAACGAGATGCCGCTAGGTCCAGGCGCCCGACTCGCTGCGCCTCCAGGCCCCTCTCACCCCTACTGTCTCCCTCCTGGGTCCCCCACCGGATCGAGGGTCTGGATCTCACCTTGAAATCTGCTGGGGGGTGGGGGTGAGGGCAGGGAGGGCAGAGTGTGTGGCCTCGGGGCAAGGGATGGGGAGCATGTCCCCTGCGGCCACACCCCATCTCATCACTGCCTGCAGGCCACTCGGAAGTCCTGCCACAGCCGCCAACGTGTCCACCAGGGACAGTTTACATGTAGGCCGGCTGCAGACCTGTTTCAAGGCAACGTGTGGCTCCCGGCCTCCCCAGTGCGGGGCAGGGGACGACCCCTCGCTGCCCTTCCAAGACACCCGTCAGCACCCTCCAGGGAGCGACCGACTCCAGCAACGCGCCCTCCTCTGTCTTCATCTGAGGAGAGGTGCGGGCACCGGCAGCCCTGTCCAGGCCACGGCTCTCTCACCTCTGATCATCCCTTCCTGCTTTCCGAGCCCTGGAAACACGCACTGCTTCGGGCTACTCCTCACGTTCCCCTTCAGTGAATTTGGTGAAGTGGACAGGTGGCCTCGGGCGGGAAGGCTGGCACCTCTGGGCCAGGCCTTGGTCCCTGGTGGGCAGGGCCGGTCCTCACCTGTTTCCGTAAGTCCTGAGCCGACCGATGCAGAGGGGGGTGGTGGTGGTGAGCGGGGAGCCCCTTGGCCGAGGAGCCCGCGGGGGGTGCGGCAGGGGGGTGGCTCGCGGACGCCTGCTCCCTCCGGGTGTCGGCCCGTGCATCGCTGTGCTTCTCCTTCGCCGGAGTGGCCTCTTTGCTTTTGTGTTTCTGAACAGGTTCCTTCTCCCGGGACGACCTGCTGGAACCATTGAAAACTGCAAAGGAGGGAGGGAGGAAGAACAGAGTCGCTGGGGCTGCAGCCTGCTGCTGGGCGCCCCGCACCCCGCAGACAGGAGGAGGAGGAGAAGGGAGACACGCTGGGCAAGCGTCCCATCTCACAGGCTCTCAAGGCCCAGCCTCCAGACAAAACAGCCACAAAGGAGAGGAATAATCCTAAACACAGAGAAACCCAAAGAAAAGTTATCAATGCAGCTTAGGAATTAGGAGCTTTGGTTGAAACAATTAGAAAGTCCATTTTTTAAAAATCACTACAAAAAAGTGAGCATACGCACAAATATATAGTAGCCCTTAGAGTATCAACGTCACACCTTAAACAAAAAGAGAAGAGTTAAAATGAAAAAACCAACGAGTCACATTCCAAGAGCATGACCACCTCACGCGTGAAGACACAGGGGATCCAGAGTTTAAACTAAGGCATGGGAGGCTGCGGATCTGGCTGGTGGACATGGGTCAGGATGCAGCTGCTTCTCCTGACCCCTCGGTGCCCACAGAAGAGGGGGAGCAGGGCTCTGGAGCCCTGAGCCAGGCTCCTTTCTACTCCAGGAGCCACAATACCTGCGAGTATGAAGTGCTTGCTGTCAGCCCAGGGACCGCACTCAAGCTGTCACTCAGCCTCTGAACCCAAAGGGACCAGTCCTGCCCTCGAGCCCATTTCTCAGAGGACACCACTTGAAGGTCCTGCTGCGCCCCAAGCCCACCTCCCTGACCGCCAGATGGCGCTCAGAGCCAGCTCCCCACATGCCCACTGCACCCCCATCCCCAGGGAGCTGAGACCACGGAGAGCACACTCAGGTCTTTACAGGCAATGCCGTGGCGACACTGCCCTGAGTCTTCTCCTCTGCCTACAGCTGGGACTCCACTCCTGGACAGACTTGTGCTTGGCCTGCCAGGCCCCGTGGGCTCCGGGCAGAACAGCTAGGGAAGCCAGTGGGCCCTCCTAGCTGTCATCTTAAAAAGGCTCCTGGAGCACTTCCTGACAGAGCGTCCTGGAAAGGTCCCTGTGCCCACCTGCCCGTCGAGCACCTGCGTGCCAGGCTGCCTCGCCGCATCCCAGCAGAAAGCACTACGGGGCCAGGCAAGTGTAAAGAGAAAACCCCTCCTCCGAGCTGAAACTCTTCTGAAGCTTAAAGACATGGACGTTCAACCTGCAGGGCCACGAGACGATGACGTCTTTCTCTGAGATGCCCTTCCCAGGGCTCTGAATACTTTCTTCGTCGCCCCCATTTGTACAGCATGCCTTGTAGACTGCAGACAGTTTCCTCTCATTTGCTTTTTCCATCTGTTACGTTGTTAAATTGGCTAACCCAATTGTTAAACTTTCCTTGCTTAGATAGTCTTTCCTATATTTTCAGATGGTAAGATAATCCTCGAAGTTTCCTAACTGTTTTCTGATTTGATTTAGATTTGCTTCTTTAGTGCATGTTTTATTACACTGTACATGGCATGATTAAAAGATTCACATTTTCCTTACCTGGACTGGACGTAAACCCTGATCTCCCCCACCCCCCAGCGACCACACACTCTAACTAGGCTTTCAATCCAGAGGTAAAGCCCATGGGACGCATTGAAACACCGGTACATGACCCGTGCTGTGCGAGGCTCTGTCCAATACTCTCAGAAAAATGGAGAGCTCTGAATGGCTGGCATTTATTCTAAGTGAAAGTAACTACATGTTGTCAGAATCCATCCTTCATACCCAAGCTGGCAGTATCTGCACTTGCTTTCCAGACAAATTAGAAGCAACATCCATAAGAAGTCATACTTCAACGTGATTAAAAAGCAAGCCAAGGAACATGAATCCAGGCAATTCTTGACCGTTCACCAATTTTCTAGGCAGTAAGCACATTCTTTATTGAAAAACAGTACAGAAGTTTCATCTTTCTTTTTAATCTTAAATATTTTGTATTTTCCTGAGCTTTGTTACTGCCACAAAGACGGGCAGTCTGCTATTACAGAAGTACCAGTTCTAGAATTGACTCCTCCAGTTATAAAAATTTTGGTTACAAAAATTTATTCTGGGGATTAGTTCCTTTTCACAAGGCTATATGAGCCGTTCAATTCCCAGCCCTACTGTGTGGGCAAACTGTGGATCCTCGGTTTCCTTAGAGGCTGGGGACCACATGCTCCTGAATGGAGACTGTCTGGGAAGACCTACTTGTTGCTTCTGGAAAACGCCTGTCTCGGGTTAGTACACTCAGATTGGGACAAGACCTCTTCCTGCTTCCCTGACAATGCAGAAGAATGGGCTTCAACGCAGCCCAAGAGCAAGCCTGAGCAGGCCTCCCACAACCTCCAACTGGACCCCAGCTGCCTCCCACTGCCCCCCAGTATCTATTTCACGGACAAACAGAGGTGGTGCCAACGTCCTGTCCAAGCAAGGAGAAAGAGGATGCTGAAAGCACAGCCCACATTTTCTACCAGCTTAATGTACGGCTTGACCCTTGAGGGACCCAGAGACCCTTTCATGGGATCTCCTAGGTCAAAAATATTTTCATAATTATACTGAAAGTATTTCCCTTTTTCACTGTGTTGGTTATCCAATGATGGTGATAGTTAATGACAGACCAGCCAGCAGGGAAATGCACATCAAAATGACCACGAACCACCACTTCACATCACCTAGGAGGGCCGTGCTTACAAAGATGCGTAAAGGCAGAGCCGGTGAGCACTAAGAGTGAGCCCTCATTCCCTGCAGGTAGGGATGCAAACTGCTGCAGCCACTCTGGAAAATGGTCTGGAAGTTCCTCAAAACAGAGTTACCATATGACCCAGCAACTCCACTCCCAGATATGAACGTAAGAGGAATGAAAAGTATGTCCACATACAAACGTGCATACAAATGGTCAGAGCAGAAATATGAAAAATAAACACTGGAGAAGAAATCTGAAGGTTCATCAACTGGTATTTAGCTAAACGAAACAAGGTGCTACCCATCTGTAAAAAGGAGCTGGGTACTGACGCTTGCTCCAGCACGGGCGGGTCTTGGAGACATCACGGGAAGAGAAAGAAAGGCCACCTGTTGCAGGATTCCATTCATATGAGATGACCAGACCAACACATAAGAGGCAGAAAGGAGGGGCTTCCCTCGTGGTCCAGTGTAAAGAATCAGCCGGCAGCAAACACGGGCTGGATCCCTGCTCAGGACAATCCCATGTGCCTAGGAACGCCTGGGCTCCACCACGAGAAGCCCCTGAGATGGGAAGTCCACACCCTACAACAGAGTACCTGCCCTGAGTGCAGGAGGAAAGCCTGCACAGCCACGAAGACCCAGCACAGCCAAGTAAGTGAGCGAGAGAGGCAGCGAGCGCCAGCAGCTGCCGGGCGCTGGGGGCTCAGGGAGATGGGGGCAGCTCCTAACGGGTACAGATTTCTCAGGGTGAAAGCGATGAAAATGTTCTTGAGCTGACTGTGGTGATGGCCACACAACTCTGTGAATATGCTAAAAACTACTAAATTGTTCACTGTGATTCAATTTTATGATACGTAAATTACATCTCTATAAAACTTTAAAAAATATAAACAGCAGCACCAAGTGGCAACATTTAACACAAATCAATGCAGCAGCACCAAAGTATATGAATAAATACTGTATTCCTCATTACAGTTACCAGCAGTTTAAAAGAAAAAGTCAGTTCACTTCAGAAAGTGATAATAGAAATTGTTCACAGCATTAAATCTCAACTCTTGAGTATACACACACTCTGAGATACAATGGAAGCGCACACAGAGGCACTTCTCCTTAACATCAGAGTGACGACTATTTCTAGGGAAAAGGACTTCTGAGATTAAGCTGCAAGCTAGCTGTGTTTTTTCATGGAATGCTATTTTTATTTGAAAGGACAACCGATATAGTTATTTGTCAGCTATTTTCTCAAAAACAAATAAAGTGAGCCTGTCAAGGATAAAGTAACTAACAGTTTGTGCTGTCAATGACAGAATTCATGACTTCAGGCAAAAATGACAATTTTGGAAAACCTGTATCTGCCACCATGAGTCTAAAAGCCTCTCAAAACTTAAAGACTTTCCCAATGAGTTTAGTACAGAGGAGACTCTTCGATACAGCGTACCAGAAGGTGCCGACGACTGGAAGGGGGGGTGGCTAACCCAGTGAACCGGCATTCTCAAACGATCGCTATAAGACATTATAAAACTGTGTGTGACTAAGACAGCCATTCACGGCGGAAGGCAAACCAACAGACGCTAACCTAACAGTGCACCAACAGGGGTTCAGATTACAACTGACCTTGAAGAGACTACCACTGGTTGGGTCTGGGTGTGAAATCAAAGGATACAACTGTCACAAAGGCGCCTCCCTCTTCCAACCACCTCTTTGTCTGAAACAGATTTTCTTGTATATGACTGAATGCAGAAGCGGACTTAAGAATATACCTGTCATCTCCTAAGTCAGACATTAAACAGATTTGCAAAAAAGTCAAACAATGCACCTTCCCTCACCTACAACTTTTCGGGTGTGGAAATATAGTCCCTTTCTTTACATGAAAATGTTATTTGTATCAACATGGAACGCATGTGTGTTATTTTTAAATAGGTAAATATTTCTAAATCACCTCAGTTTTAATTTTAACATGGTAAGTAAGTAAAGTCGCTCAGTCGTGTCCAACTCTTTGTGACCCCGTACACGGAATTTCCCAGGCAAAAGTACTGGAGTGGGTTTCCATTTCCTTCTCCAGGGGATCTTCCTGACCCAGGGATCGAACCCAGGTCTCTGGCACTGCAGGCAGACGCTTTACCGTCTGAGCCACCAGGGAAGCCCTTTTAATATGGTAAATATAAATAAATAAAATCCACAACATAAAAGCCTTCTGCAGGCCCCACAATGGTTGTTAAGAGTAGAAACAGATCTTGAGACCAAGAGGCCTGAAACCAGTAAGACTGGATCGTCTTTCCCCTGGTTATTAGCTACACTGTGGCTTCCTGAAGCTCTGATGGCCCCTGAACTTACCTCTATAGCCACGCACCCCGCAAAAAGCTCAGGTTCCAAAATTTTGTTAGTGTTAG
The DNA here is from genome assembly GCF_032405125.1 of Capricornis sumatraensis. Lineage (NCBI taxonomy): Eukaryota > Metazoa > Chordata > Mammalia > Artiodactyla > Bovidae > Capricornis > Capricornis sumatraensis. Next base: position 44,877,522 of record NC_091090.1, read on the forward strand.
TCACACAGTCGTGTTTGACTCTTTGCGACCCCATGGACTGAAGTCCACCAGGCTCCTCTGTCCATGGAATTCTCCGGGCAAAAAAAAACTGGAATGGGTAGCCATTCCCTTCTCCAGAGGATTTTCCCAACCCGGGGATGGAATCTAGGTCTCAACCACTGCAGGCAGATTCTTTACTGTCTGAACGCCCAGAGAAGCCCCCAGGCTCCAAAATGATGCCACCTAAATTTAAATCCAGAGAAACCATCTGCTAACTATCTGATCGTGGACTGGTTTCCTGTCTAAGCCTCAGTTTTCCAATCTACTATTTATCTCATAGGGTTGCTTGGAGGATTCAGTGACAAAACACTAGAGAGGACCTCAGAGGGAGCACTGGGCAGGCGTTAGTTTGCAGGGATGGACCACACCACGATGGAGTCAATGGCCAGGGGGCAGCGGGGGCCCAGTGCACACACACAGCTGATGACTCCACTCCAAGTGAACCACGGGGCGAAGTCAGTTACCAGACAGAGACTTTAAGAACTCAGAGTGGCACTGGTTAGCCAGCACCATCTTTCTGAAATCCAGGGGTGAGGGGCATGGATTGCTCACTGGCCTTATATGTCTCTGAAACAGAAGGCACAGCTCTGCTTCTGTTCTAATGCCCCAGGGAGCTCCGACACCACCAGCACCAAAGCTGCCTCCCCAGGAGTGGGGAGGGGGCCTCTGATCACAGCAGAAGGGAGGGAGGCACGTGCCTTGAATATAGTAACTGAACCGGCGGCAGTGCGCACCGCAGGACGAGCTTCTGCTAAAAACCATTTCAACCAGATAATTGGCAAAGGGGAAGGTTTTCAAAATTTCGAAAATAAAAAACTGAGCAACATTGACTTTGATCTGCAACAAAGGTAGAGTTCTTGAAGGATCCACTCCTGTAACCACCGCGCTATTTCAGAGCAGCTGTCCACCCAAATGGCAGACACAGCCAGAAAGCCAACTCGAGTGTAACTGGAGGGGGGGCGGGGGCGGGGGGGGGGGGATGATGGTGCCTCAGATGAGATGCATTTTGTCATCAGCAGCTCATTAATTTTAAGTGTCGTGGGAACCTGCAGTTTTACTCCTCCAAGTAATTATCTTTTGTCTTAACTTGTAAGATTCTCCAGAAGAGGAAAGGAAAAAATATCCACTCTCACAGGAAAAGCCTAAACCCTGTGAAGATGAGACAGAAAGTTCAATGTACAGAGGACCCACACACATGCTGCCTCCAATTAAAAGGAATAATTGGACTCATTACTTTAAGGAGAGAAAAAAAGTGTTTATCGCCAGGAACAGTATTAGGAAATTATACTGTATACTCAGATACAAACAGCTCTGCATTAATGAACAAATATATTGATTTGTATACACACTCTCTGAAAGTTAAATGGCCTGTAGCAAGGGTTTCCATACCACGGCAAGCAAAACCTTTAAATCCAAAGGTGGGTATTCTGACTGAGGGTCACTTCAGGCCCGAGAAGGTAAAATTTGCTCCCAATGGGGGATGAAAAAGAAATGGGCAAGAGAAGTCACTATAGAAACAGCTTACTAGCAAACTTTGATTGCGTGAAAGGCGGAAAGCCATACTTTCCAAGGAGGACCTCACACCTCCAGAGGGTTTGTACTAAACCACGTCCCCCATCTGACTCTGTCCACATAGTCAGATCCTGACAAAATTCCCAGGGGATCCTCCAGGCCTTTAAAACCCTCACTCCATACACAAGCTGGACCAGACCGGCTGGTTGTGACTCCTAGCTGCCAGATCTGCAACCCATCTGTGCCTCCATTCTCAGAAGAACAAACCAGTACCTCTGCTTATCTGCCCTCCAGGAATCACTAAAGTACTTAAAAAGTCCATGAAACACTATCCATTCTTCAGAGAAAAAAGCTGGACAAACAGAAGAAAGTTGATCTTTTTAGTGACTTCCCTGGTGGCTCAGAAAGTAAAGCATCTGCCTGCAATGCAGGAGACCCAGGTTTGATCCCTGGGTCGGGAAGATCCCCTGGAGAAGGAAATAGCAACACACTCCAGTACTCTTGCCTTGAAAAATCTCATGGATGGAGGAACCCGGTAGGCTACAGTCCACAATCTTTTTAAAAGCTCCTGCTCTAAGAGTAAAGACAAGACTTGAAAAGAGCCCTTCCTCATAAGCAGAGTCCAGCCCCAATCATCCTATTAGCACCAGGAAGGCACTTCATCTGAAAACCAGGAAGTTTTTCCTATCAGGTGAACAGGAAAAAAGACCCTGTGAATGGCATCTGGCCAAAGTTCTATGACTCCCTGTGATGACCCAGTTTCTAACCTTCACCCTGAAAAAGAAGCACAGACAAAAGCCATTATGGAAAGCTGAGCAGGAAGGTCTGCCAGCAGCCACATGACACACAGGAGGAAAGAAACAGCAGGAGGTCGAAGATGGGACTAACCCCCAAATTACATAAAGTCAGGCTTGCTCCCTGTGTCAGCCCCAAAACAGGAAGGGACAAAAGAATGAAGAAAGAAAAAAGAATCGTTATAAATAGAGAAGACTGTGCTATGGAAAGGAAAAGAGGAACACACCAAGTTCCTGATCGGGAGCCAGATATTTAAATGTAAGCTTCATGTCATTACAAGGCGTCCGGACTCGGGGAAGGCAGGCCCCACCAATCGGCTGGCATCAGATCCTTGTTACTGTACAAAAGCCGCACTTGCTCCCTGGAGCCAGTTCAACTTTGAGTCACTATTATCTGAAAACAATGGAATGTGTCTGCCAACCTGTGCCAACAGTTCAAAAGGATTTTAATGCTGGCTGTGTGAATGCTGCAACCCGGTTTGGCCTGGGCCAAAACAGCTCCACTGACTTGGCTGGAGCAGTCACGTGTCAAGCTGGAGAGCGAGAATGTGTAGGTCGGCTCCGGCTCCATCAGGGTCTTGCTCGGGCTGGGAGGCCCCAGCAACAGCCGGAACCTACAGCAGCCCACATGTGCCCCGATCTGGTGTCACAGGCAAGCTCTCCTGGTTTATCCTGGTGTTCTGAAAGCCCTCTGGAATTTCCACCCAGTCAAATTCTACCACTTTGGCTATATTGTATAACAGGAAAAACAAACCTGCTGAAAGAATCTTTAAAGCCAACCTGATTTTCTTCTCTCTATAAGAACTTGAATCTGTAAGTCATGGAATGTTTTTCCAATCAAAACTTGGCTACCAGGGTACCAAGATCTAGAAATGTGAATACCCTGCGGGCAATAATGTAATATACCCAACAGAGTTGGACAGATTTGCCAATTAAACATGTTCCTTACACAGGATCCTAATAACTGCAGATACCGAAGTCTGAAAAGAGCAGATGACCTTTATGATAATATAAAGGTCAGGGTATCAGAAAGACCATCAATCAGGATGAATGGCTTCTGTCATTGAAAAACGGGCTTACTGGCCCACCTGGCCCCCAAAGGAGCAGAACAAAGGACAAGACGGATGGCCGGATGGTGACTGACCCCCGCCTGTCCCCGCACCAGCTGGCTCAAGGCACCTGTGTTCTCCAACATGCCACAGGGGGACCAGAGGACACCCGGGAGGACCCGTCAGGAGTGGGGGGCAGTGGGCCGAGAGGAACCTCATGCTTTGTCACCCTCAAGAACCAAGACACAGCACAGAGCCACGAGATACACTCCAGCAGGGGATAAGCAATAACTCTGAAGAGCAAATGAAAAAAGTGCTTTTTGCAGCCTGGCGTTTCCTAAAGCCCTACATTCAAGGAGATGAATTCTGAAAGGTCAACCACTTCTGAAGTGGCAAGACCTCTGGCCCACCTCTGGACCTGAACAAGGAATCTTAAGGTTTTGCTGTGAATGGAAAGTAAGTGTGCACAGAAGTCAAACTGGAAAGCATTCCATACACATGATCAACTCTACAAGTTATAAAAGAATGGATAAAAATGCAGAATAAAAATATCAGTACAGAAAACCAAATACAGCAGTATCAGTATCGTAGTAAGGATTGTTTTCAAGGTTCTCCAAATAAAGTCTGTGGGTCTGCCATTGTCCACACACACTTCCACTCGCCCCCCAGCCAGGAAAGGAATGGCAGGAAAGGAAAGGGCATCCTACCTGCACACGTTAAAATCTCTGGGAGCAGCACAACTTCCCCCGTGACTGAAGCGTGCCCTCAAGACAGGCTGGATGAGTGTAGCTGGAAACGTTAAATACTGAGCCGCTGGGTGAACAACTCAGCAATTCAATTTACAACGTATGTGATACAAACACACCCCAGCCGAGCATGAACAACAAAACTGATTAAAGAGTCTGAAAATCTAATACGTTATCTTAATTTCTTCAGCACTGCAGAGTATTACAGTTCTTTAGAAGAGTCATCAGACCTGAGGCCAGCAACACAACGGTATCCAGACTCTGTTTCTGAAAACCTACCAAGTGCCAGGTGCCATGCTGAACGCATCCGTCATTCACTGAGTCCTAACAGACACTTGTTCCTCTTTAGTAAACTGCTATCCATATAGCATGTGGTCCATTCAAAGCGCACCATCCTGTGGGTTCCGGCATGTTCACACTTGTGCAACCGTCATCACAGCTAAGTTTAAAGTCCCCATCACCCCAAAATGCAACTCCATCCCTGCCTGTCCTGAACCCAAATGCAAAGAGTCAGGTGCTCTCCGCATTTTACAAACGGGGAAACTGGGACCTAAAGAGATTAAACCACTGGATAATGACACCTGGTCAGGAAGGTGGACTCGAGCCAGAAGCTTCTCTTCCACCACCAGACCCATCTCCCCTGTCACCCGTCTCTGAAATCTGCCTGAGCCTCTCACCACAGAGCAGGGGCCCTGCCACTCTCAGGAAGAGACATCTGCATGCTAAATAAATAGGCGCCAGAGCAGCCCTTGGTGTAGGCATGCCCTCAAGGGCCTGCATGGACCCTCAGAGCAAACGCTGATGGAAAACAAGAAACTAGGGAGAGCTGATCACCCTGGCGGACGGTTCAGTGGGGTCTGTCCATCACACATGGAGCAGCTCCTGGTGCTGAGGGTGGGCATGACTCACACTCAGCGCTCACAGTCCCTCTGGGGCAGCCCTCACCGTGTGCCAGGTATCTGAAACATACTAGCTTCCTGAGATTCTCTTATCAACTACAAGGCTATTTCTAGACTTCCAGATCTTACAGTCACATGAAGCATTAACAGCCAATATGGTGCTCTCTACCAGAGAGAAACACAACCTACACCGACTCATTTACCCTTCACAAAAACCTATGAAAAAGCATGCCTACTACCTCTTTAAAGATAAAAGTAGAACGGCCTCAAGTAGCGACTCCATCTGGGCAAACAAGCATCGGCGTCCTGCTCTCAGCCACTAGGCCAAGTGGCCCCAAATGAGGGGGCAGCGGAGGGCTAACAACACACTTACCACTCTGCATATTCTCCTGCTCTTAAAGAGAACAGGCTTTAAGAGAACCTGTTGGAGAACCCATATTCCAACTCAGGAGATTCAGCTGCCCCAACTGGGAGGGAAAAAAATTATCAAGCTGCAGGAGGTTTAAAAAAAAGGTGAAGAGGATATTCCACAAAAGCATGAGTTAAAGAAAAAAAGCTCTTCACAGCTGGACAGCATCTCCTCGTGGCACACAGAGGAACCCTGGTCCTGCGCACACAACCCACCCCTCCACCACCCAGACAGGGGGCCAAATGCACCTCGAAGATGATCCCAGGGCAGACACGAGTGAAGTCGGCCAAATGACAAATTTTTGGCCCTTACATAACGCACCACACCCCACCCTGCCCCCCGAAACCCACCCAGTGTCAATTCAAAAGCAATGAAATCATTCCAGCTAGGAATCTAATGACATGCTGTTTACAAAGGCTTGTGAGAAAGGTCCCTCTTCAGAAACAGAGGTGCACCAAAAGAGAGGTCTCTGCTATTCCTTCCATTTTCCATTAAGTGCAAAAAAAAAAAAGAAAAAGAAAAGCATGAGAAAAATACACAATATGGGGCTGATCTGAGCAACCCACTCTCGCTGAGTTCTCCTGTGAAAGGATAAGAAAAACCAAAGCCAGACTCTTTCTAGACAAACGTTGTTAATTCCTCTACCCTACCTCACTTATCCTGACGAAGAACAATTACCAATGACAAGAACTTCTCAAACACTGAGTCACTTCAAATATCAACTTGCAACACCAATACTCAGAGGCAAGTTTTGATTGTGTGTTTGGTGGCCAAATACAGAGATTACCCAAGTGCTTTCCTGTGAGGATACAGGACACAACCCTGCACCAAGTTTCCTATGGGTCAAAACAGGAGCAAAAAGACAAAGAATGGATGAGAATGGAAAACCGATGGAAACAGGGTGGGATATAAACATTTTTAATCTGAAAAACATACTACTGTCTCAGAGGAGAAAAACAAAATTTTAGGGATCTTCACCCAGCTAATTTGGTCTTCTTGGAAAAGCCACTTCCCTTGAACAGACAGCAATGCCCGACATCCACTGTAACAAATCTCAAGGGTAATGATGCCTGTACATGAGACACCAGCCACGATTATTTCTTTATTCTAGGATATAAATGAAGGACACGAGTCTGAGCAAGGTCCGGGAGATGGTGAAGGACAGGGAAGCCTGGTGTGCTGCAGTTCATGGGGACACGAAGAATTGGACACGACTGACCAACTGAACAACAAAAGTAAGTGAAGGGAGGAACAAGTGAATGCCCATCCTGGCTACTTTGCTCGTTTCATACAAGAGGAAATTGAGAATCAGAGAAATTAAATGCCTACCACACAGCTAATTAAGCCTTGAAAAGGTCAGGAAATGAAGCTCATGACGACTGTTTGATGCTGATAAAGGCCTTACGGGAAAGGATACAGGTGAGGGTGGGGGAACAAATGCGTGCATCACGCAATCTGGTGTCACAGTGTAATTTCAATGATCAAGAAATGGCTGTGAAAGGAACAGTATCCCAGAGCTGAACGTTTGGTTTTCAAAGATGACTGCATTCTAGTTTCACCACTTTGGGGCCATGGCCCTGTGATATCAGTAACTCCTTTCTCTGGTGGTAAAGACAGTGTTTTAAGGAATCTCCTTACACCCTCCTGCTGGGGACCTACTCCCCAGCGTCACTAAGTCATGCTTTAATAACCTGACATTGGCAGTTCGTGTCCTTGTCCTGGGCCTTCATCATGCCACAGAGGATGTAGAACAGGGTAGGTAAATAAGCTCAGCTAAATAGGTATTGAAAGCTCACCATGTTTCTAAAATACTGCACCTGAGGCTGAAATTGGCTTTCTCCAAAGCGGACTTCTCGTTTAAAAAAAAAAAAAAAAAAAACAACTTCCTCTGAGTCACGTGAAACTGGAGGAGCTTTCCTAACAGCCTGTGTATTTCTGAGCTGGCTTCAGCCCCCTCCTTCCACTGGCCTCACAAAAAGCCAGCACCGTCATCCTCTGGGATTTTTAAGACATAAACCCTCCAGAGCCACGAGCGCCACGCAGAGCCGGGGGCCCTAGGCACTGGCTCTTCACCGCTGTCAGCCGGACAGGAGCGCAGCCCCACCAGTGCCACAGACCGGAGCCGCCGCAGAGCACAACCATCCACACGCGCCCCCTGCACGACGATGGTGGCCTCCAGGGCAGGGGCACCAAAAACCTTGACTCTTAGCAGCAATCGGCCACTTTTAGTGATGGGTACAAGACATCAGGTCTTCCCTTTCTTCAACTATAAAGCAAGAAACGTCTCTTGCCCTGACCACCTCCCAGTGACTCTGCTGGAGAGAAGCAGATGGGATCAAAAGATAACATAGATGAACACACCCTAAAATCTATCATACGGAAAACAGCTCTCTGGTCTCTCACAAAGCAGATTTCTGAGACCACCCACTAGTTAGAGAAGCCACCCCTTAATATGAACATGTCTACACACAGCTAGCTAACAGAGGCTATACAAACACTTCACTGAGTGCCTTCGTTACAGGTAAGGAGGCTGAGAAATACTGAGCAATACACTGAAATTACTAACCTCATCTCCTCAACAAACTCTAAGGTCTTTAAGTCACATCCCTGCCATCTCTCTACGCCACCTAAATAAGAAGCAGGACAAATAAAAAATCATTCAACCGTCAAGGCAGAAATGCCAACAACAGTGCAGCTGGCCAGATTCCCATCACACCCAAGTGATCCTGGTCCTACAGGTCCATCGAGTCCAGAAAGACTAGCAGTAGCCCAGTGCTCAGCCGTGAAGGGAAAGAATGAGACGAACTTTCCTCCGCCTCCATCACTTACTGACAGCATCGATTTTCTGTCGTTTGTAGATGAGGACGCTCTACATTCTAGGGTCTCTGTGAGTCCCAAGGGACGTACGATCTCGAGCGGAGAACCTGGGTAAGAGCTCACCGAAAGCAGCCATCACCTCTGCTGCCATCCTTCTCACTTCCTTTCCCACCCCCGCCGCACCCCACACTAATCCAGCTACTCATCAAGCTCTCTCAGCCCCTCCCCTGCAGCGTTCCTCTGTCTGCCTCCACGGTCCTGTGCTCACATCCTCCCATCTATACTGCCACCTTTTAGTCCCTTGTTACCTTGAGCCAGGTAACTGCCTACAATTATAGCCTTTCAATGGGTTTCCTCTTCTTGAAACCATTTCCCTTTATGAAATCCTCTTAATTGATGCCAGCTTAATCTTTTCAAAATATAACTCTGACTAAGTCAGCTCCCTGTTGAAAAACCACTGGGCACTTTCCACGGTCAACTCATTGATACTTTTCTCTTTCTCACAGTCGATTTTTCACTCTTGTTTTTTGGGGCTACGTGTCCTGCCCCTGGAATGTTAACAGTCAGGGGGAAGAAAACGAGTCTAGTTTCTACTACACATGCATGCCCCTGATTCCACAAGCTGGATAACGGCTGGAACCACAACAGTGAGTGAGTGACCACAGCATCTCTATGAACTCATCTCGACCACGCCTGTTCGGATGCCATATCTTCCGCCTCCAACACCTACATCTGTGGTCTTATGGAACTTACCATCATCTTCACAAACTTAAGAATATGTATCCAACAATCTATTTACCTCGAACACAACTGTGTGGACCACTTTATACCACCAATCTCTCCGTTAAGTGCCTGGTACTTAAAGAAGTATGCAAAGCACCTTCATCATCTTCTCAACATATGACCTACTCCACCTTTCACTCAAAGCTCTGGATTTTATCTTGAATCCAAATTCAACAGTGGACCTACCATGTCCGTTGTGAACATGCTTGTGGGTTTTCCCTTTCCTGGGGGTTGACTGGCATGAAGATGAAGCATTGTTGGTGGCTGCTTTGACGTCTTCTGTCTCATCATCTTCCTCCTCAACGTCCTCCTCGTCCTGAGAGCTTCCGAAATACACCATGCTGTTGGGCAGCGCAGGAGAACCTGGCGGGGTCAAAAGGAGGGGCATAAACACGGGCCTGAGTCTCCACCCCTTCCAGAGCCCACTTCAAGTGGAAAGTGAACGTCACTCAGTGGGGTCTGACTCTTTGTAACCTCATGGACTGTACATTCTGTGGAATTCTCCAGGCCAGAATACTGGATTGGGTAGCCTTTCCCTTCTCCAGAGGATCTTCCCAACTCAGGGCTTGAACCCAGGTCTCCCGCATTGCAGGCGGATTCATTACCAGTTGAGCCACCAGGGAAGCCCAAGAACACTGGAGTGGGTAGCCTATCCCTTCTCCAGTGGATCTCCCCAACCCAGGAATCGAACTGGGGTCTCCTGCACTGCAGGCGGATTCTTTACCAACTGAGCTATGAGGGAAGCCCAAGTGGGCCCATGTACTAAATTACAAACTTAAATCCTCATGACTGAGCAGATAAAACAAAGCAATTCATCTCTACTGCCATTTTTATTTTTCAAACATCCTCCAGGAAACAGAACTCTATCTGTGTCCCTTTAACAGATTTCAAGCAAAATCCCCCAGCAGGGAGGAGGGACAATGCCATTCACCAAACATAACAAATCAAAAATTTTAAAATCTCATTTGACTATTTTTGAGAAGGAAGTGGGGAAAACACCAAAGACTGAATTGAGCAAACAAAAACCCTACCCACAGTGTCAAGGACATGAGCCTATTTTGGGTTACATCGTCTAGACTTAAAAAGTACAAACTTAAGCAAATGAATGTAAAATGAAAAAAAAAAAGAGAGAGAGACAAGTGATAAAAACAAAATATGACATTTCCTTATAAAAGGAATCTGTCTCATATTCATAGGGGGTGAGTGACAGGTATGGATTCCAAACTCACAATATATTTGGAAGCTACTTTGATATTATGATCAGGTTAATAACATGTAAAATTATTAAAATAAATTCCTGAATAATACTAACTAGAAGACTGGCTTAAATAAATTAAAAAAAATCTCTTCACAGAACCCAATCCCCTACTCCTTTTACACCTTAACCTCCTCATCTCCAAATGTTTTTGCTTCTGAACCTAAGACAGAACAAGCTCAATATTACAAAGAAGCACAATACCGTTCTTTATTAAATCATGAATTTTCAGAAGGAGATCTGTCCATTCACTGGTATACTGTTTGGGACCAAAGGCTGTTCATTTTTAAAAAAATAATCAATTAGTCAGTTAATTGGTTAATTAATCGATCAATTTTTGAAACCCTTGAGTTAATTTCTGGGAATAACTTTCATTTTCTTTCCCATTAAGTATCCCGAGGAGAGCTGCTACCAAGTAACAGAAGAATAAATGGTAAGTTCATTTCTTCTCTTGCCAGCATCCTGTGAATGAGCTAACACTTCAGGAGTATCTGTTGAGACTGAAGTAACTGAACGTGCTCTCCTTCCCAAACTGGATCTCAAACTTCAACCACAATCGCTAATTCAACCATTCCAGCCTCAGGGCTACCTGTTCTAACATGGAGATGGACGTGAACGAGCAGCCTCAGAGCACTGAAGTGGCGAACCACGACTGCCCAGCTCCCGGAAACGCAAAGACAGCACCTTCCACTTGTTGTCAGCATGACCTACTGATACTCAAACACCCCAGCCCGCAAGTTATGTGGGCCACAGCACTGAATGGAAACGAAACTCCACAGGGATGTGTGTGACAAACACTGGAGACACTCCGACCAAAGCCATTTCCTTTGTTTTCTCCCCTTTGATCATTTCCAATTAGAAGCAGGTTCTCAACAGAAGGAAGGTCTGTCAGAGGCTTTGGGGAAAACCATCTGATCAAGCAGAAGTTAGAAGATGCAGCTTTAAAAAGAAAGAAAAGAGGAGGAGGAAATGTCTGGCCTTTCTCCCACCAGAACAGTATATTTACCCTTGTACTAAGTGGTTTTACAACTAGTACAAGATTGAACAGAAAAAGAAGTGACACCATCCTTCCCAGCTTCATTCTTCAAAGTTTCCAGTCAGAACATATCATTCACAGAGACACAGAGTAAGTACCTCCAAGGGCAAATGTACCTACACCGATGGGTCATTTCCTGCTGTTGCTGCTGCTGCTAAGTCGCTTCAGTCGTGTCCGACTCTGTGCGACGCCATAGACGGCAGCCCAGCAGGCTCCCCGTCCCTGGGATTCTCCAGGCAAGAACACTGGAGTGGGTTGCCATGTCCTTCTCCAGTGCATCAAAGTGAAAAGTGAAAGGGAAGTCACTCAGTCGTGTCCAACTCTTAGCGACCCCATGGACTACAGCCCACTAGGCTTCTCCGTCCATGGGATTTTCCAGGCAAGAGTACTCGAGTGGGGTGCCATCGCCTTCTCCAGGGTCACTTCCTAAATCTAACCTTAAAAAAAAAAAATCTTTATTGAATTTATTACACAACTGCTTCCGTTTTATGCTTTGTTTTTGGCCATGAGGCATGTGGGATCTTAGCTGCTCAACCAGGGATAAATCCATACCCCTGCACTGGAAGGTGAAGTCTTAAACCTCTGGACCAATAGGGAAGTCCCATAAATCTAAGTATTTAAGAAAAAAACCGAGAAACCTTATTTCAGCACTCAAAAAGAGGTTCTGAGTTAACAAAAAAATTATAAAGAAAGAAAGGAAAGGAAATTTCCCATAAACGCCAACTCATTCTAGCATGTGACATGACATCAAGTAACACGTTACATGCTGTCAGACAGAGCTGGGGACTCAACACTTGGAAGCGACAGGCTCAGCCATTATGTTTTCCTCTTCAGTAAAAGAAAAAAGAGGTTAAACATACTTCTTCAAGTTCCTTCAAGATCAAAATAGCCACACCTAACTTCTCTCAAAGAAAGGCCTCCCTGCACACTGTGTCGGATGCACTGACCAGCGGCTGAAATCAGAAAGCAGATTATACAGTCCCACACAGAGCAGGTGTGTGTGCAGACCCTGCAGTAACTTCCACAGCTCACTCTGCCCTCCATTGGAGGGAAGCAGGATTGCAGGATGGAATTTCAGGAAGTAAGCCAGTACCCCCTCGCCTTGCTCCACCCCACCAGGATCAGGAGAGAAGGCAATAAACTCTGCAACTGAGGCCATTTGGGAGCAAAGCAAGTCTGCCCAGTTCTGGGCAAAATCCACACGAACCACATGAGAAATTAAGAGGTAACCGCCACCCAATACATGAAGCATCACATTCCTTATGTTCAAGACTCTGAGAAAGGGGTGAGCGCTAAATTTATGCCAAAGAACTAAAACGGAGGAAATGTTGAGGAGCTCAGTTCAGAACCCAAGTTTCATTAATATCCTACAGAAAGCAAATAGGGTAATTTTAACAAAAGAAGAAAGCAACCAAACTCATGAATCCATTTCTTTAAACAGCTTCTCATCCAAGTGTACACAGTGATGTAACCTGATGCGTGTTCTACAAGGGAAACGTGCAGTAGGAAGGGAACACCAAGGAAGGGGTGCGGAGCGTGCTCCCTGAGGGAGTCACTCTTAAAGCAAAACTTACAATAATATAAGGTTTTTCTGACGGGACTGGCTTTGCAGTCAAGAGGTGGAAAAGACACAAGTATGGGGGGGGGGGGCGGCGCACAGGGGATAAAAGCGATTGCTTTCACCCTAAAAAGTAATGTGGGTTCTCTCCTAAATGACTTGCTGGTTGGGCCTAAAGACAAAGCATCAGCAAAATAAAAGACAATACAGGTGCTCAAATAAGAAGAGGAATGGAGAGACTCCTGTGATGAAAGGAGAAGGGATTAGTGGAGGAAAAAGACCAGTGCTTGATCATAAGGAGCCTTGGGCAGAAAGGTCAGCGCTAACAGAGTCAGGATGCCCTTGGCTCAAATAATAAGCTTGTGGCAATTCTCCTCTCTGCATCACGGCCTGGGTGGAGCCTTACCACCTTCCACATTTCATTTAAAAAGCCACTGCCAATCTCAGGAGTGGCCTCATCAACTATAGCTTCTCCCCCAGAAGGAACATACCTTCAGAATTTTTGTGGGTATCTGCATACCTGTACCTCTTGTTAACCTTGCTAACAAGTTAAAGCATGCAGAAAAGACTAAATCCAACAACACTGAATATTCTAAACCTCGGTCACTACACAGCTACTGGTAATCCCTCTAAGACCCGCTGACATGTCCACTTAGAAATGATGGAGAGGGTCAAGCCAACATTCCAGATCAAGGGGAACCACAGCACCCAGGAAAAAGCAGCAAAAACAGCTTTTCCTTCTCTCTTGTTGACACAAAACCAGGAAGACCATCTCACATGGCATGACCAAGGTGAGAGAGAAACAAAGACAGCTAAAGACTGCTAGATACCTAGAAAGTAACTGCAGAAGATCCTCAAATAAAAGAGAGCCAAAAGCATCTGAGAAACCAAACTGACCAGACATTCACAGAGAGCATTTCTCTCTTCTTAGCCAAGATACAAGCTCAATTAGCTGATTTACAAATAAGCTTAAAGGAGGAGGAATCTGTTAGACACAGAAACAGATGAAGGAAAGGGTATTTCAAAGCCTTGAAAACAGCCAGTAGTCTGGACTATTTATCACTGGTAAAATCACCCCCTTCCTCCTTATAAAATGGGTGAATGGGTCCATTTGCTAATCCAACTGAAGCTGTGTGCATGGAAAGTTAACATTTAGCATCTGAAAACAGAAGACTCTGCATGTTTTTACAATTTTTGATTAAAAATTGTCTGCAACTCATAGATTCTCACACTTAAGAAGCAAACTTCCTCTCCAGAAAATTTATTAGGGAAACTGTTTGCCTCCAAACATCAGGTGAGGTAAACTTTTGAAAAGCTCATTGTGGGCCTAGCATTCAGGAAAACAGGGCATGGATCTACAGAGATGAAAAGAGGATGGGAGAGACGGGAAATACAACAAGGAAAAGCTTCCAGAAGAGAAATCGTCCCCTCCCACGGCAGACCACTACGGTAAAAACAAGGGGTCTGAGAAAGGGCTGAGTGGCCCCACCTGGTTCCTGGGGTGGGCTCACTCCCCTCCATAGGTACCAGCCCCTCTTGTGAGGCTAATCAGCAAGTCAGAGAGGTCACCTCATCACACAGAGTAACTCCAACTATCTCCGCTATGGGCTTCCCTGGTGGCTCAGAAGAAGGTAAAGAATCTGCCTGCAGTGCAGGAGACCTGGGTTCGATCCCTGGGTTGGGAAGAACCCCTGGAGGAGGGCTTGGCAACCCAGTCCAGTATTCTTGCCTGGAGAATCCCATGGAAAGAGGAGCCTGGCAGGCTACAGTCCTCAGGACTCGCAAAGAGTCGGACATGACTGAGCGACTAAGTACATCTCCTCTACAAACTCTGTAGTTTTAAAGCAGTCATCAATGAAAGGTGAATGCTTTTAATGTTTTAAGAGGGTTATGGATGGCATCGGAGAAGGATATGGGACCCCACTCCAGTACTCTTCCCTGGAAAATCCCATGGACAGAGGAGCCTGGCGGGCTGCAGTCCATGGGGTCGCTAAGAGTCGGACACGACTGAGCGACTTCACTTTCACTTTTCACTTTCATGCAATGGAGAAGGAAATGGCAACCCACTCCAGTGTTCTTGTCTGGAGAATCCCAGGGACGGGGAAGCCTGGTGGGCTGCCGTCTATGGGGTCGCACCAGCAGCATGGATGGCATAGGGAATGAGGGGCAGGGGGTATACACGAATAATTACAGTTTTCTATTAAAATCACAGACAGCTTTTTCTCTCCTGATTATTCAAGCGCATTAGCAAACGTAAAAAAAAAGTCTGAACTTGGATCAGTCGGTGGAATCGGGAGTGCAGAACGCATCTGTGCTTTGCCAAAGCCGTATTTCATTACTTTTCAGAATTAGTTGGCAATGTCTCCACAATATTTACTGAAGTGAAAACCAAATGTTTTCATCTGGACAAAAATCAAACTGTGGTATGTTACAACCACAACAGAAATCATTTTAATCCAAAAGCTTGCTTTCTCTAATTTGGGCTGCGGTTTCTGTAAAATTGGATTCTTCTCTGTGAATCATGTACACACAAGCCCTCTTTCTCATTATCTTCCCTCCCCCGACCAGTTCTTTATCTTAACAAGCTAAACATAGCCCGTTCTGCTAGATTTTGGAAAAGACCCTAAAGGGATTCCCCGCCCGCTGTCATTTAGCTGGAGAGTCAAATTCTGTAGCTTGAGCTCACACACTGTGCCCCGGATTTGGCATGTTTGTGATGGATCTTCAGGATACGCACAGAGAATGGAAGCAATTGGGCCCTATACCACGTGCTCAGACGCTGTGCTCAGACGCTCAGCTCAGACGCTCAGTCGGGTCCAACTTTTTGCAACCCCATGGACTGCAGCCCACCAGGCTCCTGTTTCCATGGAATTCTCCAGGCAAGAACACAGGAGCGGGTTGCATTTCCTATCCCAGGGGGTCTTCCTGACCCAGGGATGTTCCGTTTCCTGCACTGGCAGTTAAGTTCTTTACCACCAGCACCACCTAGGAAGCCCCTTATCATATTAAAAAAATAAAACTTCAAAGGGAACAGGTAGGGTCTGGGCAAGGGGTGGGGAGATAGTTATTCACTGATTTTCTGAGTTCTAGGAGAGGAGAGCTCCATCCTTTGAAACTGAACAGTCATCAGAGAAAGTGGGTGCAACCTTGGCCCATTAATCCCACCGTCTACGTACCCAGCACTGACCCAAGCACCTGCGACCCACCCTCCCCCTGCACACTCAGGCACCCACACACCTAATACAAGTGCCGCGAGAGACCAGGACAACTGTGACACACGGAGAGATGGTCTGTCTCTTTCTTCCACATCAGCCTTTACAATTTACCAGGGAATAAGAATTTTCACCAGGGTTTCCCAAGCCCCGCCCATTTCCATATAATTCTTAAGATCGGGTACTAAATCCATCTGCTATTTTCTTTAGTGATTTACTTTCATGATTTAAATGACTTTTCTCTATTATATCAGTAGAAACTTCGTATCATGTGCCCTAAAAAGAAAAGGTAATTAATATTACGATTAAAGTTTTCAACATTCACCCTACTTCATTTCTGGAACCACCAAGCAGCAGGACTCGGGCAAGAGCCCTCCAGCCAAAGCCCAAACGCAAAGGGAGCCCCTAGTTCCTTATGGTACACGGAGAAGGCTGGATAACGGAGCCTCTACTCAAACTGATCTTCCTTTTAATACACACATAAAAACAAGGGCTCCAATCACTGGACTACATGGAGTCTGAAAGTCCAGGGCGACATGCCAGCTTGGCAGTCATGTACCCACTTGTCGGGAGACTCAAGTTTACTTGCCTGTACAATGGGCTTAGTATCTTCATACGTAACAACTGTGATGACCCCGAAGGCTGTGAGGTAACACAGGAGAAAGTTGTCTCGGCACCCACGTGGCAGTGCCACTTTTAGGGTGACACATGGCTCAGGAACAAAACAACCCTCAACTATGAAAGCAGGCTGCCCCCTTCCACAGGTGAGAGCAAAGGTGATTTACTTCCTACCTGCTTTCCTAAATGGGAGAGTCTGCAGACTGGACACTGGGAGAGGATGGGGTGGGGCCCAGAAAGAGGACGGAAACACAAAATGAACTCAGTAGTTAGTCTGAAATTTGGGAACAGGTGGCAGAGCAACCTGCAAGGGCTGCAAAACTTCAGCCCTTGGGAGCCTTTTTTCAGGAAGAACAGGGAGGAAGTGGTGATGCGACTGTCCTCTCAGAGGCCTCCTCTTCAGTTACGAGCTCCCAGGTGTGGGTGCCTGACCCCACGTTTAGGCAATGCCTTCAAGAAGAGAAGAGCTTGGGAAATCCCACGAACAGAGGAGCCTGGTGAGCTACCGTCCATGGGGTCGCAAGGGTCGGACACGACTGAGCCGCCACCACCACCACCAGAGCAGGGCACGTGTTCTCTTTGCAAGAGCCCTGACATGAGGGACTCGGCGAAGCAAACCACCTTCCCTCCGGACACACAGCTCACAGGGAGACCCAGCCGAGCACAGAGACGGGAGAAAGTGCCTTTCATTAGCAGCTGGAACAATCGACTTACCACTACCTTCCCCCCTTGTCATCTATACCCATGGCTTGAAACACACATGAACAAACACACATCTGGTCCAATGGAACAAGGTCTCTGGATCTCTCTGAAGCAAATGAACGCAACGCACAGGTCACACCACACGGAGAGCGCAGTGGGCTCAACCCACGTAACTTCCACCCATCACATACACGGCGGGAAACAAGTCAGAAATTCACTTCACTGCGGCCACACAGAGTCCATCTCAAGTGTGCTCTCTCTACGGAGAAAGCGCCCACGGACCTTAATAGAGACGTAAATACAGGGCAAGGGGCACCGTGCCCTTAGGACGTGGATACTGGCCCCTTCAGCGCTGTCAGCTGTCGGCCAGGTGCTCCACAAACAAAACAGGACTAACCTTACTTCCACATTTCTGCCCCCATCGACCTTCTCTAAATGGGATTTCAGAAAGGATGAGAAAGACTGAGGGAATCAGCAGAAAGTAGGGAAGAGGCCGGAGACAATCTGAGAAGCACACTGACTCGGTGCCGGCAGCCACAGGCGGGGAGCAAGGACTGGCTTCATCCCCAGGGAGGGCAGAGCCTGGTCAGGGGCCAGCTGGCCTGGAGCACGGCCAACCCTCTGAGCAAAACGTCTTGGAGTCTGAACGACCGATCGAGGTCACAGAGCAATTAGAGGGGCCCCATCCCTCCCCTCCTGGGCGCTTCAGGAGCCGATGGTTTCATATTTCTTCATAATGAGCCTGATAAACTCTTCTGGCAAATAAACTGCTTGCTCAGCACAACTCAGCCAAGTGTACAGACTCTGTTGGAAAACCAAGCGTATGAGGAACATAAGGCTGGTTTAGTGTGAAGAATCGTTGAGGACAGCCACTGGAATCCTCAGGGTAGCGAGAACATCACTTTGTCTGTTACCCCTCCCAAAAAATTAAGATGCAACACCTCCCCAAAAGGATTCATCCAGAAGAGAGTTGTGTACCACTGTGACAGAGGTCCCTGCTCCCCAGAGACTTCCATCAAGCACTCCCATTTCGCTCGAGCAAGTTCATTACCAGAGCCATGGTGCTCCTCGCAATCGGAGGATTACTTAATTGCTTTCTAGCAGGTTAATCCCCTTTCGTTTTGTGACCTCTAAATCACCCCAGGCTTTTGCATTTGCCCTACTTACAATTTATTGACCTCAATACCCAAAGTCAGTATTCTATCGAAATACACATGCCTTTAGAGAAAGTTCCACGGGTGGCCTGTCTCTTCTGGTACCTGCATTCTCCTTGGCTGGTCTTTTAAACTGTCCCTCCTCCGTGTCACTTGGAGGAACCTGTTCCCCTTCCCTGTTCATCTCCTAGATTTACCAGGGAATACCAAGGGGCTGGATGGTACCACAGGCCCCATCTGGCCCGCTTTGCACCCGCAATTTAGTCTAACTCCACAGCAACCACATGCTGACTGCACATCCATTTAACAAAAGAGGACACCGAGGCCGAAAGCTTAGTCACCTGCCCAGGATCCACGAGCATCCATCGGCCTCCTGCCTGTCTTCCTGCAACAGCCCACTGCTTAGGCTTCGGTTACCTCGATCCATTTTTCCGATGCTGCCACAATCAACTTATTCAACAAAGGTCTAGACCCGTGAGGCCTCCCCGTCAGCCAAAGAACCGCGGGCCCACGGCCTGGGCCCACAGCACCTAACATCAGACTCCCTGCTTTAACGAGGGGCCAGCTCTCCAAGCCACGAAGTCACCCGCCCAGCCTTGGGAGGGGCTTCTGCAGACCCTTCTCTGTCTGTAAGGCCAGCTCCCCGCTACAGCCTGCGCAGGGGGCTCTTCCCTCCGCTCCACCTGTGCCCCCTCTGCCCGGCACAGCCACTCTGACACCTGCGTGCCGGGCCAGTCCACTGCCCCCATCACGCTTTCCTGTTGTAATCTCTGTTTTCTAGTTTCTGGCACTGAAAAACAGTTCAATAGAGGCCGAGTTAATTAGCAATTGAATGACAAGTGATCGCTGAAGATTCTCTAGGACTTGGGAAACAAAAGGCAAGTGGTCCCCAAACAGAAAGGATTGCTTCACCAGGGCTGACGGAGGCGGGGTGGGGGTGGGGGGTGGGTGTGGTGTCTTCCCTACTAACTCCTCCTGGAAAATAGCTCTCTTCTTCCCTTTGAGGCTGGCCTGTGATGCCCAGGGTCAGAAGAAGCAAGCATGTAGGTGTGTATTTTCAGGGATCCTCTTTATTTGCACTGCCCCCCAAAAGAGAAAAATATAAATAAGAGACTCGTTTAGCCTACCACTGCTCCACTGTTCGATTTTCAAATCTGCAAATAGTCATAGAACAAAGAGAAGATGACAGAACTCATTAAGAACAACAGTGACAAAAAATGCAGCGATGGTACATCCCCCCTTCTCTGCAGATCTACACCCCAAGAAAAAGACTAATTATGCCTCTGGCAGGACCCAGGCAGACCCTCTCCAAAGCAGCCATTTAAAGATAAAGACACTGCAAGCAAACACACCGGCTGGCTTGCACCATCACGCTTGCTTATTCTTTGGAAGTTTCAGGGGACCAGGGCAGCAGTAAAGAAGAGAGTCCTACCAAACTCAGCTGAAAGGTCCCTACCTGCCTTAAGACAGATTTTTTTTTTTAATCTCTAAAGCTTATCTCTGAACAACTGGCTGGTGTGTTGACATGTACACACTCTTCTCAGTCAGAATTATTAATGGCACAGTTTTGTCCTCACCCCAGTTTTCAATGAAGCTGTGGGGAGAAGGGGGGGTCTTGGGTTTGCTGGGGGTCACTGATGGGTAACAAACACCGAGACTTAAAGAACTCCATGAGCCAGCTTTCTCTCCATCCCAAGATCCATTCTCTTCCATATTTCAAATCAGCACTGAAGCTGTTCTGGATAATTGACGACCAGAGAAAAGGATGATGTGCAATCCCTGGCAACAAACATCGCTTCCAGGTCTCCGGTTCCGGCATGATTTTTGCAGCTGGGCTTTCTCTCCTGTCAATACTGAGCTTATCAGGGCTGCCTCCTTTACTGGATCTGTGCTTGCTTCCACCTAAAGGTGATGGAGCGGCTCGGTTCTTGAGGCTGAACGTGAAGTCTGGGGCTCAGACAAGCTCTGTCTGGCTTGGAACTCCAGCCAGAAAAGCAGTAACAGAATTAGATTGCAGGTATAAAAAAAAGTTTATCAAATTCAAGTGTCACCAGCAGTTGATATCTACAAGTTAGAAATACATCTACATGTAAGTCGAGGATCAGATAAATGATGGGTCACCCACACGATGGAATGGGTATTTATGTGATACTGAAACAGGAAACCAGATTGCCAAAATAAAATGCAATTCCATTTGGGGTGTGGGACTTATATACACACATAGAAGGCTCAGCAGTATTTTCACTGAGGAGGTGGTAAACAGTGCCTGGCTCTAGGAGACTGGAGAGAAGGGTATTTTGATTTTTTGATTTTTGGCCTGTTTCTCCCTCTTTTCCACTGATCTTCCCTAGTGGAACATGAAATAGTTTTATGACTAAAAAAAGTTTAACACTTGATTTTGCATTTGAACCTGAAAGAAAATTACAGACATTGTCTATTTAACCCTTGTATACTTCAAAATGCAAGTTTTAATTGGTTCAAACAATTCCATATTAAAATACGCTGGCTAATACCACCGAACGCACCACATTTCCAGGAACATGAGGTACTCAGTGTGTCACCTATCGTTTGAGGCTTTAAGGAAAGCCGTATCAGATAAACACACTTGACCTCACAAATTCAAGGCTTTTAAAATAAAATATCTTAAATCTAAAAAGTTCAGGAGGAAGAGTAAGTACAACATTCTGTGTCAGAACCTTACTGTGTATCAATTAAAAACGAACAACAAAACCTGTTTTATTGTTTGGCTCATCAATGTAGGAATATTTTTCCAGCCTCAGAGCATTTTTCCAAAATTATTTTTAAAAACATCTTAGGTTTCATTTCCTGAAACGTTTGTTCCATCTGACAAGTGAAAGAAGTAAACTCTATGAAAAGACAGGATTCTCCTAAGTCTAGAGTCTGTCAATGCCAAAGACCCCAGATGTGATGTTTTCCCTAGATGCCAAGTACCTGAATAATAAGCATGCCTCTCCAAGCAAGGTCCTCCCCCAATCGCCAAAAGCACAGAAAATATGATTTTACAAAATTGTGCACAAACAGGTGCACGTTGCACACACAAATTCCTCTCCAAAAACAAGTCACACTCACTCCACAAGTAGAAGTGTTCAGAACTAAAACCCATAATCGGCAAGAGCAGTTTTCTGACATCCTAATAGAACAAGGACTGATGCTGAAGCTGAAACTCCAATACTTTGGCCACATGATACGAAGAACTGACTCACTGGAAAAGACCCTGATGCTGGGAAAGACTAAAGCGGGAGAAGGGGACGACAGAGGATGAGATGGCTGGATGGCATCACCGACTCAATGGACGTGACTTTGAGTAGGCTTCAGGAGCTGGTGATGGACGGGGAGGCCTGGTGTACTGCAGTCCATGGGGTCGCAGAGAGTTGGACAGGACTGAACAGCTGAACTGAACTGAATAGAGCACGATCAGTGAATCTTCCTGTAGGAAAGTAAAGAGTTCAGGCATGGCTCCAGGGCAGATCTGGCTCCAGTGGCATTAGAGACACAGCAGAAGAGTTCTACTGAGTCTAGTGACCTGAGTCATCCAGTTGCTAAAGGCACTGCTGACCCCTCAAAGATCCCCTCAGCTCAAACTCCTCCTTCTAAGCACCTGGTCCCACTCACCCTCCATCACCAATGACACCACCCCACAGCAGCCTCACCACCTGCCCGTCACCCTCGCCTCTTCTCTTCCTTTCACCCTTCACAGCCAATCCTGCATCTCTTTCCTGCTGGGCCTTCACACTGTCCACTCTCACCACTCAGGATCACTAGGCTCCATCTGCAAGCAGCCACATCAAACCCAAGGGAGATGCTGGCAGGAGGCCCCGCCACCCCACCTCCCCTTCGTGAGGGCCAAGTGGTCCACACCGGAATACGATTACCCTCCTCCTGTATGTCCTGAGAGTCTCCAGGACTATCAATAGCCTGTAAAGTCAAACAAAAACCGCAGCCCTTTATCTTCCCTTGGCCAACAATTCAGTCTGAAAGCTAACTGAGTGGGATGGGGTGGGGGTGAAGAACAACCAGAGAAGCTGGTGTGGGTTGTGAGAGCCCCAACAGGGTGAAGACGTGTTCACACATGGGGCAGCACACTCATGGGGTCGGAGCTAAGTGAACTCCGTGGGGAGGGTGGCGGCAGAGATGGGCACGGGACACTCTGGAAAAAAATGGGTCAATAAGTAATTTGTAGATATAACAGGAGCCAGCTTAATCCAAGTTTAATAAGGAAAAAAGAAAACCAGAGTGAACCCTTTGGTTCTAAACTAAAACCAGAGGTACTGGTGCTCACTCGTGGATTTTAACAGATCTAGAGACACAAATATATATACTTAATGAGCACATGTGTACATGTGCACATACACACCCTTGCACACATGCATGAGTACTTAGTCACTCAGTTGTGTCCGACTTTTTGCAACCCCATGGACTGCAGCCCGCCAGGCTCCTCTGTCCATGGGGATTCTCCAGGCCAGAATACTGAATGGGTTGCCAGGCCCTCCTCCAGGGGATCTTCCCAACCCAGGTCTCCCGCATTGCAAGTAGATTCTTTACCAGCTGAGCCACAAGGGAAGCCCAAGAATATTGGAGGGGGTAGGTAGCCTATCCCGTCTCCAGCGGATCTTCCCAACCCAGGAATTGAACCGGGGTCTCCTACATTGCAGGTGGATTCTTTACCAGCTGAGCCACCAGGGAAGCACACACAAACACGCACAATGCATTTCCCTCCAATAGCTGTGAGCACACCTCAGGCCCAGATCCCAACTTCAGGAGAGCAGATGTTCCTTAGAGTAAACAGGGCTCCTTGGAGAAATGGCCCAGGCAGGCCTGAGGGAGGGGATATGCGAGATGAGCCCGGGGACCTCTGCTGTGCCAGGGGGCCAGGATGGGAGGATCTCAGGGAAACATCAAAGGGCAAGGGTGCCCGCATGCAGGGGCTCCACTGACGGGATCTGGGAAACCCAAACATCAAAATAAAGGAGAGGAACAGATTACAACCTTCTAAACAAAACAGGAAACGAGTCCACACAGACACCAAAAAATGAGTATATCAAGTCTGTTGAGAAATGAAATAGAGAGTTTCAAAGAGTCTCCCAATGAAATACATATAAATTGCAAAGGCTGCCAAGGGTCCACTTACAGTGAAAAAGCCTGACAGACTCCCCCGCAATCAGTGACCAACCTGAGCACCAAAGGACAGACTGACAGATTGCCCCCAGCAGGATTAAGAGAAGAATCTCCGCCTATGATACTCTTGCCCGAAATGGAGACTCCACAACCTCGTTTTCCTCCCTGTGTTCTCCTCTCTGCGTTCCCGGAGTAAACACGTTCCCAAAATGAGGCCATGTAAACCCAAACTCATCCTTCATTACAAAACTGCATCGTCACCATGCTCTCCTGTTCATCAGTCCCATTCCTATGTATTTCCACTCTTACCTACGCTTACAAGGTTCTACTGCTGTTTCTCCCCAAGGAGTGAGTGTGTGTGATGGGGCGCGTTGCGGGGGGGGGGGGGGGGGGGGGGGGGCTTATTCCCAGACCTCAGGACACAAAAGGAAAAGGGATTTCACACCCATCCACAATCAGCCCACCAATAATAATAATAATAAAAACTACAAAACAGAAAGCCGAGTTAACAAAAGCATGTGTGTGATGGTGAGGTGACAGAGGTGCTAACCGGATGTCAGGGAGAAGTCAATTATAAAAACGTGAACCTACACACGACGACAGTGTGTGCTAAGAGGCCAAACAAAGGCGATTCAAGCGTCAGAGGAGGGACTTCCCTGGCGGTCCAGTGGCTGAGTCCCCACACTCCCAGGGCGGGGGGCCTGGCTTCAATCCCTGATCAGGAAAGATCTCATATGCTACAGCTAAGCCCCAGTGCAGCCAAATAAATAAATACAGTAACAACAACAACGAAGAACCAGAGGAAAAGAGAAAGAAGACTCAAGTACCTTCTTGGTGGAGCCCCTCCTTTCACAGGTCAACCAGGCTGGGGAGCCGCAGGTGTGCAGCAGAGAGACCAAAGTCAACGCCGACACCCGGGGTGACACCTTGTCCCTTTTATTTCAACCAGGCCGCCCCCCCTCACACTGGTAACAGAGTCTTACCTCGAAGGCAGAGAAAGGTAAGAAAATCTTCTGTCTTAGGCTTCCTTTTAGAGAGGTCAGAAATTTGAGTAGCTGGAGGGGGTAGCAATGGCTCCACTATCTTGACTGGAGTTGTGCTGGGACTGTTCGGCTGGGATTGAGCAAACTTCCTTTGTGCTTGCAGCCTGGGCCTGGAGGAGCAAGAGAAAATTAGAAAGAAATTAAGCAGAGATCAGAAGATATAGATCTACGTGCAGCAATAAAATCATGACACAAAGGGAAGAAAGACTCTTTGTTTCAAGCAAGTTCTTCGTTTCTAATTAAGGTTCTGTATATCTCACACTAATAAACCACAAGCTTGCTTTAAAGGGCAATAAATTTGCTTAAAAGGCTGTGTTTTCTAAACTGACATATAATATACACCATGATCATGTGTGTATGTGTGCACACAAGCTCATGCCTGTGCAAACCATGTGTGTGCCTGGGTATTTCAAAACCAGCACGCCGTATTAGATGATATGGGATTAACAGCTTTCTGTATACCACCTGCCACATTTACTTAACAGTCAACTCACAGGATACTGTCACAAACACATGCATGACCCCCTTCATACTGTGTAAGGACACTCCACCCACCTTGGTCTGCCACGTACCTGGTCTTACACCCCAACCTCTAGGCTTTTGTGACTCCAATCCAGCCACATGAATTCCCTACACTAATTAAAGCATATAATACAGGCAGGGGTGGGGGAGATCTACTTTCCTAGTCTCTTCAAAACCCATCATTCATGGCCAAATCATGGGTTACCTTCTGCCTGCACAGAAAGCCTAAAATCCTGAGGGATTCAAAAAACTGGCTTTAACTAACCTACCTTCAGGCCTCTTCCCTATTACCATCCTACATAGACATCAACTCCCTAATTTATCCACTTGGTGTCTACAAATCACAGCTTCGATCTTGTTCATTTACACAATTTTATGAGTCAGCATGCATGCGTGTTGCTAAGTCACTTCAGTCATGTCTGACTCTTTGCGATCCTGCGGACTGTAGCCCACTAGGCTCCTCAGTCCATGGGCTTCTCCATGGCAGGCAAGATTACTGGAGTGAGTTGTCATGCCCTTTCCAGGGGATCTTCCTAACTCAGGGATCGAACCCACATCTCTTATTCTCCTGCACTGACAGGTGGGTTCTCTGATAATTACCGCCACTGTTAGCCCCTTACATGCCAGACAATCTATTAACTTGAATCCTAGTGAACCTTGCAAAGGTTTCTTTACTTCTTTCCTAAAGTTAATTTTTCTTTCTCCACCTGAGGACTTTTACCCTCTGTATAACTGGTTTGACCTTTATCATAAATTGCCTATTAGCTTTTGCCTACCAAGCCAAGGGACTGACCTTCCAGAAGGATCAGCTAGGGGGAAGGGGTGACTGATTCAGAGACTTAAGAGCTGTTTCTTTTGGGGGTGGAGGTTGCGGGTGGGTTGGATATGTGACAAAATAAAGGAACTGTGTGTGTGGGGGGGTTGTTCCTAGTATAATGTTGTAGTTATGCGGAAATGGGGAAACCCTGTCTTTTAGAAACGCAAAAGGAAATATCAGTATTTATAAATAAATTGATACTGTGTCTAGAGTTCGCTTCAAAATCAGAGAAGAGCTGTGTTTCTCAAACTGAGATCACTTTAGATTTTCTGTCTTTTACAAATGGATATTTTTATAAGATAATTACTCCAGAGGAAAAATGAAAGACATAAACTACAAGCTCAAATTTATTCAACAGACATCACTCTGTTCAACCACTTAAATGTGCTCACCACTCACTCAGTTGCTATATTCAACTCCCTGGCACCAGGCAGCACACAGCCTGTGCCCTCGGCAGCATCACTTTGGAGAAAGGAGAGGATACAGGAAACTAGACAGTGGTCCAACAAGCCACACGCTCTCCAGGTCCTGGCACCCTCGGCAGGACTGAGCCCAAGACGACTAGCTCCTCTTCAGACAAGCTCCTCCTCTCCGCCAACCTTCCCATCATGTGAAAAGAAAACCCCTACCATGCTTTCCTGCTGAAAGGGGTTTTAATTGACCACTTTATGATGTGTACATCTTTATTTAAATGGACACAGCTCACGCTCAGCAGATTAAAGGGGCTTTACAGAAATACCGCCCGCGCATGAACAGGATGTTCAGTGTTTGTTGCTTTTTCAAAAGTCAGCAACGACAAATATCACACATTATCATGAGAAGTTGGCCCAGCCTGAATGAAAAACAAACACGAAACAGAGATGGCAGAGCGGGACACAGCAGAACATGCTTCAGTTTCAGAGCCTCACAGACAAACGCGCCGACCGCTGTTCAAGTAAAGGCACTGCTTGCCTGATGACTTTCTCAGGGAGGCTATGAAAAATAAGAGCATGAGAGATTAAAAAACGGCAGTAAAATAAATTACTCCTCAGAGGAATAAGCCAAGCTCCCAAGTGATTAAGCATCTGTGAGACCCAGATGAAAACAGGAACTGAAGAACCAGACAAACCAATATCTTGTTTAAAGAAACCAGAAGAATCTGTGCTTCCCAGAAAGGGCAGGTCTGTGGTCTGGCTTTGTGTGCAGAGTCCCAGGGGATTAACAGAGGTGTGACTTTGTTTTGTGGGCTCCACGGGACAAGAGAGTTTGAATGACACAACTCAGGGAAACCATGGAGGAGGCGCTCTTAGCCATGTGGCCACGTTTGCCGGACAGGCGATTCATTCCAGAATGTCTGATACAAGGAAATGAGTGGATGTTACTAAATCAGCACAGAAAGCGGGGTGGGGAGGTGCAGATGTGCTGAAGAATGACATTATCTGCCTCCAGAGGTGTTGTGCAAAGGAGGAGGCTGGGCTGCAGGAGAGGGCAGGCAGGATGAGACCCCCACCAAGTGCGGTGGAGCTCCAGGAGGGCCAGCACTCAGCGGCTGGGCATAACCACAAGGTGGCCCCCACTCACCCCTCCACCAGGTGATATTTTGACCAAGAACACCTTCCATTTCATTACTAAGGTGAAAACACATAAAAATGAAAATGTAGGTTAGGCCGTCCCTGCTGGTCCAGTGGTTGAGAGTGCTGCCAGTGCAGGGGACACAGGTCCGATCCCTGGTCTGGGAAGATTCACATGCAGTGGGGCAACCCAGCCCGTGACACGCAACTACCAACCAGAGCCTCCGTGCCTAGGGCCCATGCTCCAGAACAAGAGAAACCACAGTGAGAAGCCTGCGTACCCCAACTAGAGGGTAGCCCCACTTGCTGCAACTAAAGAAAGCCTGCACACAGCAACGAAGACCCAGTGCAGCCCCCCAAAAAATAATTAATGGTTGAACTAAGGGAGTACAGAGCTATCCAGGGGGTGGGGTTGGAGACAGAACAGGGTTCCTGGAGCCCCAGAGAAGAAAACAGCAGAATGTGGGACCGCCAGAGGCTTTCAGGCTGAAGTCTAGCCAGGATGGTCCTTACTGCCCACTGATAACGCACGAAGAGCCAGAACGCAGAAAATACAGAGGGCGTCTGTCCCCCACAGAAACCACAGGCGTGTCAAGTAGAGCAAGACTCACTTCTGTGTTGATATTTTATTAACTCATCAAGGAAGAAATTTTCCTACCAGAAAAGTCCTCTGCGCCAGGAAGGTCAACGAAACCAACTAAACCAAACCTGCCAGCAAGCCAAAGCAACTGAGGAAGAAACGTGCAGATACATGCATATACGGATAAACACATTGAGGGTAACCTCTTATTTACGGTGTGTTAAAATCCAGAGTCAACAGGCAGTGAGGGTGAGGGTACAGACGTGGTTTTGGATCAAATCATGGCTGTTCCTCACCTTCGTGGGATAAATGTGGATAAGTCAAATAAAGGACTAAACAACTCAGACAGCAAGCTCAGAAAACACAGAGCTTGCTATCTGAACCCCTGTCGAGGTTAAGGCCATCTGGGGTGTCCCTTCTCTAGAAGCTCCTGGGTACAGAAGCCCCCATGGCAACCCAGTCATGACAAAGTTCAGCCCTGCTGCTAAGAATCCCATTTAAACAAACATGCCCCAAAAGGCAGGGGGAAAAATGTGATGAAGTGAAAGTCGCTTTACTGATCTGATCCCCCAGAGTGTAGCTCCATGCAGAAATAAACCTCCCAGGTTCCCAGGGGCCCTTGCTCCCTCCAGCTGGAATGTTCTTCCCTTTTATCTCACCAGGGCTGGCTTCTTCCCATAATCCAGTGAGGGGAACATTCCCGTCTGCTGCGTTTTACCAAGTCACGTTTCCCACGTCTCTGTTCAAAAGTCACCTCCTCAGAGAGACTGAGCCACTCTCAAATGCCGTGCCCCTCACAGCCAATCGCTCATCCCTCTGCCCTTCGAGGGCCTACAGAGCGGGCTTGCCTACAGTCGCCCCCTTATGGCCTTTTCTGCACGTATGGGATGCTGTGTGTTGAGGGCAAGCTTTCTGAAGGTGCTGAGAGGGAGAGGAGGAACACCGCTCGGCTCAACTCATCATACATTCTCCAGGAATTACACTCATTTCTGATCAGAGCGTCAGACTGCAGGGCAGTCCAGAGGGGCGGGGAGATAGCCGGATGGATGTGAAACAAACCCAAGAGCTACCGGAGACGCCTGTGGTGCTGCCCCCAGTAAAGTTATTGGCCATCCCAGGATACAGCTACCAAAATGAAAGTCACTCAGTCTTGTCCGACTATTTGCGACCCCATGGACTATACAGTCCATGGAATTCTCCATGTCAGAATACTGGAGTGGGTAGCCTTTCCCTTCTCCAGAGGATCTTCCCAACCCAGGGATCGAACCCAGGTCTCCTGCACGGATTCTCTACCAACTGAGCTATCAGGGAAGCCACCAAAGTCCACTGGAATTCAGTCTCGCTATTCCAGTTTCATAAGGATCTGCTGAAGCAGTCACAGTTTTGATCACAACCACTGCCACTGCTTACTAAGAACTTACGCAGCAACTTGCCCATTAGGAGCATCGTCTACAAAAGCAGATGAAGACCAGGTCCTATCTGTCAACTTGTGCCTGCGTTACAAGGTGCCATCCCGCCCCAAGGCGTGCCGCTGCACTGCACGCATCCACACAGAGCACAGCTGGCCTCAGGCCACAATCTGCTGGCCCAGGCGGAAGGCCCTGCTACATACCCCTGCACACGGGACCACCACTACTCATCACAGGCTGTGTGTACTTTCTGATGAGCTGCGGGAGGGAGTAGAGGGTCCATCTTCTTTCTCTTTTCTCTTCCATGCCCCAAGGGACACAGAAGAATCCTTCTCTGATGTGGGATTAGTTGGCATGGGGGTCAACAGCCCAAAGAATGTTTTGCTTGGTCACTTAAAATAAATTGACCCAAATAAATCAACAAATCGATTTCATACTTAGGTGAAAAAAAGTAAAGCACCTTTATGGGAATAAAGCAGCAGACCAAAATAAACACTATCCTTATTTTCAAAGTTCTCAAATAAATTGCAAGGCGAAGCTTATAAAGAAAACCCACTGATAGCTGCCAAAGTCCTGGGCCAAACATTGTTTTGTTTTGTAACACTCTGCCGGTGTCTCCTTCTGCCCCCTCCCAAATCCTGCACTGAGAAGGTTCCAGGGCAGCCTGCCATCAGTGGCCCCCGGGAAGGGGGTGGGGGAAGGAATGGGGACGCATCGTCTCCAAGTCTCCTCTGGGGTTATCCGCAGCATAGAGTGAACCAGCTTATTGCTATCTGCACTCAATCTCTAGGGCAGCCCTAAATATGGCACAACAGCAATTTCTAGGTTAATTAAATTCCGTTTCTGTCCAGGATTTCTGATGGTTTACAAACCCAAGGAGGATGCGGGCATGCGCACGACTCAGCTGGACAAGGCAGAGGGCAGGGGGCACTAGGCCTAGAGCAATGCCCAGCCCGCCCCCGCAGAGGGCCACGTATGCCAGAGACTGTCGTGTTGCCTTAGTTTTCCAATATTAAGAGTGTAAGCTGGTAGATCCAATTATTTAGATTACATCCCAATTCTAAACAAAGAGCCAGGCCTGGGTGGGAGGGGAGGCTGTGCGTTCATTCAAAAAAGACGCCATGCTATGTCTGGCAAATGCGGAGTGACCAGCATAGCCAGGCTCTTTGTGGCAGTGTGGGAGCTGGTCCTGAAGCCTTGCCAACTTGCTGAAAGGCCTATTCAAAACAAACAAAAAAAAATTCCCGTGTTTCTATCCCCAAAATAAGTACCCACTCTATTCTACCCCCAGACACACACACATGCACACACACACACTACAGACCTGGCAGCCAGTCAAAGAAACAAGGGTGGGTGTGTCTGGCCAAGTGTGTATGTGTGGTGGAGACTGTGGGGGGTCGGGCAGGGGATATCCCCTTGCCCAGGGCAGGCTGCCCACCAAATTCAAATGCGAGTGCAGTTGTGGGCACACCACACAGGATGGTTGTAAACATCCTGTATAGTAAAGAGAAAATAAACACATCCTCAAGTGAACCCAGAGGCTAGCACAGACCAAGTCAGAGAAAACTCAGAGACAAAAAGCCCCGGCTCCATCCCCCTGCGCTCACATACCCCGCCCCACACTTACAATGGGGGCTTGTCTCACCCACAGGGGTGTGCTCTGTCTCAGCTACCAAAAGGGAGAAAGGGAGGTCAAGGGAGGTCGGCGGCTCCCAGAGGTTTGCTACCTGGAATGCCTGCTTTCTGGTACTTCTGGAGATCGTGTTGTACTGGCTTCAGGGGCCCTACTTCACACAGAAACAGATGAAATCGTTTGTTTACACTAAAAACCACAGGATGTTAAATATTTGCAGCACTTGTCTTAATTAAATTACACAAGCAGCTAGTTAGAGTAAAAACTTGCTATGAACCTGATTTACCTAAAGAAACTTGTTTCTGGTTGAATCTCCTTCGAGATGAATTTTTAAAAGGTCTGCTTGGTCAAAGCGGTCCAAGAGAAAGAACCGTGGTATCAGAAAACCTGGGCTGCTTTGGTTCAGGTCAACTTACGACCTTGGGCAAAATAAGCCTCTATTTCCTTGCTGGGGAAAGCGGGGCAGCGGAGAGGGAGGACAGACCTCGTAGGAAAAGAAGCCAATTAAGGGTCTTTCTAGCTCCAGTCTCCTCTGACCTCACCTCTAAAATGTGAATATAGTAATTCCTGTAATAAATCCTCTTGCATCTATGATTTCATAATCCTAGGTGACAAGTTCTGATCTTCTGCCTGTGCCAAGTGGGAAACACAAACCTACATTTCCAAAAATGCCTGTGCTGCTAAAGACTGTTAGCACCTACTTCCTAACTAGGTTGTCAGGCAAAACAGCAAACATGGTAACTTTCAGATCTTGAGATGTATATACTGGCTTGCACTTTAGAAAGGAATATAAAATTTTAAATATAGATGTTCACCCCACTCCCCACCTGGGAAAAAAAGATAGCACAATGCCAAAAGTTGTTCCATAGTTCCCTTGAACTAGTAACAACAATACTATCTACACTCTGCTTTCCTAAGACCCAGTCCTCCCAATTAGGAGTAAATCACTCATTCAGGAAAACACATGAACTTCCTTCAGAACCCTGAGACACCCTCAGGAAGGCTAACCTAACTACTCACGAGTATATTCATCACCTCTACCCAAAGGCGAGACCAAGGAGAAGGCACGCACTGCAAACCCAAACCACTGCCACGTAGGCGGACACTCCAGATGCTCACAAACACTGCACCCTCTCAAAAAGCAGGCATCAGTGAGAAAAGTGAGCCTCCGTTCTCTTTAGTTCAGGCGGAAAGGGTCAGAGAAGGGAAAGGAGAATAAATAATTACAAGATACAGCGTCTTCCTAAGCAAAACATTACTTGGGCACATGAATCTCAGGCTGGGAGCCCACACAGATGGTATGAAAAGTAATATGCAGGCCCACATTTGATCCCATTAATAAAATGCTGCAATTACGGGTTTGGGGTTTTTTTTTAAGTCTGATGCGGCATCCTCAAATGTCAAAGAACCAAGGCTGCCTGGAAATCCTGACTGTCATGATCAAGAAAATATTTGACACTGACTTCTTTTGTGCTCTCGAAAGCAACCATGTCAAATTTGAGAGGGATCAACATTAATCAACAATTAAAGCGGCAACGAAGACCTTTTGTTCTGTCAGTCACAAATGTCACACGTGTTACACTTTACCACCAATGGAAAGCCACGGGTCTCACCACCCTCAGGCAGTGTAACCCTCACCTTCTCGGGGACCTAACTCCTAACCCGGGATGCAGGCGCTGCGAATGCTCTTCTCCACAGTCTGTCGCATTCAGGGCAGTCTTGAGCAAAAACTGTATCTTTACAGCAAAAGTAAGAAAAGGATAAACACCAGTCAGAAGACCAACACAAGGATGTTAAAAGTCTTAATCCAGCCAGGATCTGGCCAAAGAAATTCCTAATACACTACTGTATTACAGTTACAGGGTGCAAACGAATTATCTGAAGACGGTCAGTTGTAAAAGCCTCAACGAGCCAACTGAAACGCAGATCTGCCTTTCTATTCTCTTTTGAGATGGGATTGCCAACTGTTTTTAAAAGTACTATTTCAACAACAACAACAAAAAAAACCCCAACAATTTCTCAATTTTAGGTTACTCAATACCCAGCTGCAAACGACCAGAACACTCCTCGGGTCCCGGCAGAGATGACAGCTGGGGAGGGGAGGAATCGTGTTTTACTTCTTCTGTGAAAGAGAAAGCAAAAATACCCTCAGAAATTCATCCTGCCATGCTACACAGTGCATTCATTAAGCAACAGAGTCCAGCGGACTCCTAGTACTGTAACTGGGAAGTCAATCCCGAGGAAACCTCCCACAAGAAAGATTCTCCATGGCGGTGGGGGGGGGGGGGGGGGGCGCGGGACTAGAAACTCCATCAGCACAGAACAAACCAGAGCACAAAAGCAGTCAGTGCTCAGAGCTCTAACTAGTCCCTGAAAGCACGGAGTAGGCTTCCTTCAGCTTCACACATCCTCTGCCTCTTGGACAGGGATCTGCTTTATTTAAAGGATGGCAAACAGAAACGGATTGTGGACAACTTCCCCGCCCGCTGGAAATCCCATGCAGCAATCACACGCACCAATAGATGGCAGTAGAGAGTCTTCAGACACCAGGTCTGGGCTCAACTCTGAAAAGGGAATTTGGACTTTCGCAGATTTATGACAAGCCTGGCATTAACCAATGTTTAGTACCTGCACTAAAATCTAACAGCAGGCTAAAAAACCAGCCACTGTTTATAGAAAGTAAGAGAAGAACAATGTTAGCAATACCTTTTCACCCAACAACTCAATTACAACTCAAGCTCCCTGCTTGTATATAGAAAATACATAGCAACTCACAATCCAACATTTTATATACTGAATATACACCTAGGGCTAAAGTCCAGGGGACTGTTTTCTGAAATACATTCCCTGCTCTAAAAGTGATTTTTACCACTCAGAAAAGTAAGAAAAGGCAAAACTAAAGTAACGTATCATGGTTCTCACAGTTCTGGGGTTCTGACAGAAATTTATTTAGCAGGCTAAAACACAGTCATGGGTAGTTTTCCAAATACGGGCGTCACTTATGCTTTCGCCACCCAGAGTGTGACGCACTATAACCCACACACTCTCCTTCTGAATGTCTGTGAGAGAAGTCCTGGATTTATGACAGCAGCCTAAACGTAGAAAACATGACCGTAATGAAAGAATCTGGTAGCACTAACCAACGCGGGAGCCATTACCCTCCCCACCCCCACCCCGGCCCGGCGCTGGTGCTTTGTGAGCTGGGAGTGAGAAACGGGAGCTGACAGCATCCCAGACTCGGCCCAGGCTCAGAGTCTGAGGGACACGCAGACACAACAGAGGCCCAGAAGCTTAAACCACCACCCAGGAAACTGTATCAACTCACAGGCGCTGAGACGGAGCCGTGGCACAGAACTCACTTTCCCTTCTAACAAGGCTTAGAATGCCCTGAACACACGCTGAATTTCTACCAACGTTCAGCACCCCACGGCAGCTCAGGAAGCAGCACTTCCCACCGGCACTGCTGTATCAAATCAGAGAAGTGACCTCTCAAGCCAGACAGGCCGGGGGAATGGAGGCCGACTCACACCTTCCAACCCAGATACGAGCCTCTCTCATCCACACTCCTAACAACCCACTGGGGGAGGGTCTAAGACGCCCCTTTCCAGAATAAAAGCCGACCTCCGTTCTTCCTTGCCAGCCACCTGGGAGTCCCAGACTGACTGCAGGACAGAAGCTCACTGGCTCTACACCTGGAATCAGGGGGTGCTAGGGGGTAAGGGTCACGTCTGTGGGTGGTGGCAGATGACAAGCACTCGAACGTCTACGGGACACACAGGCCCACCATAAATGTGTGTGGTTCACACATACCCTCACAGGAGTCTAGCGACAGTGTCTGCTGACTAAACCTCACTTCCATCACAAAATTTCTCCAAGAGGGGAAAAGTCTGTCTGACAAGGAGCCTTGTCATCAACTATGTCATCTTATATCCATTTAACAAACACAACCTGCTGTTAATAAGACGAATGACTAATCATGCCTTTTCAAAGATGTTACATTTGCATTTGCTGAGATGCTAAAAAAGCAGCTCAAAGGGCTTTCTAAGGATTTGAGCAAAGCCAGCAGCAGAAACCCCAAGAGGTGAGATTCGGGGTACACAGAAATCCTAACAAGCCCTTTCCTTCACCGGGTGCAGTCGATGACTAGTTATCCCCTTTCCATCTGGGACATTCAAATACCCTGACAAATTCTGATTCCCACTGAGCTCCAGGAAACAACCAGAGGAAAGTCCAACCCCTTAGGCAGGACTCAAGATAAACCCCCAAGCTGTATGCTTCATCACTTCAGCAACTCCAAAGGACTGAAAGACTTCCAGTTCAATTAAGTCCTTCATTAATTCTTCCTGCTCGAGCCCATTTTCCCGTCTGTAAACAGGAAACAATGAAGCCACAGGGCAGCTGCCTGCAGTGCGGCTCATCTCCTCCAAGGAAGGCCGCATGTACACCTGCTTGCTGTCCCAGGCGCTGTCACAAGGCCTCCACGAGGCCAGGTTCCACTCATTTTCTCCATGTGGTGTTACAAAAGAGAAGGGTAGTGAACAGAAAGGAGAGAGAGAAGGGAAAGAAATGGAGAGAATCCAAAGTTTCTACGTGATCCTAATTAATTGTGAAAATTGAGGGTGGGGGGTATGCTTGAGTAGAGATAATTTAACAGATAGAAACCAGAAACCGCCAATAGTAAATAAAACGAACTGTCAACAACATTT
The DNA here is from genome assembly GCF_032405125.1 of Capricornis sumatraensis. NCBI lineage: Eukaryota > Metazoa > Chordata > Mammalia > Artiodactyla > Bovidae > Capricornis > Capricornis sumatraensis. The sequence goes on from NC_091090.1 coordinate 44,913,501, forward strand.
ATGAGCTACAAGTTGAAAAAGTGACTAACCCTTGAGATTGTCTTCTTTAACCCTCAACTCAAACCTAGCTTCCGCGGGTCCTGCCGCACCAGGAAGATCAGCGTCTGTGATGCTTCCCATCAGTGGGTCTGCTGTCTTCCTGCGCTCTCTCCCACTCCACTGCGCGGCCAGGAGACGAGTAAACCTCTGCGACTGACTGATGAAACACTCGGGCCAAGGGAACTTCCTTTCTGCTGCTTCTCACTGGCTGCACCACCACCACGGGTGAGCCACCGCTGGAGAGGAGGAGAATCCCAAGGCTCAGTTTAAGGCACCCTTGGTGGCTCAGTGGAAGACCCCGCCTGCCGATGCAGGAGACGCAAGTTCGATCCTGGGGTTCGGAAGGTCCACTGGAGAAGAGCACAGCCACCCACCCCAGTATTCTTGCCTGGAGAATCCCATGGACAGAGGAGCCTGGCGGGCTCCATGAGGTTGCAAAGAGTTGAACACAACTGAGCACACACTAGGCGCAGTTTAAGGGAGGGTGCTGTGGGGATGACAGGAAGGAGGGGGTAGAGAAGAGAAAAACTGTCACATTTTCCCAAATGGTCAGAACACGTGATGTGCCGAGGCATCATGGAAACCAACGACATCCTTCCCGTCTCTGCAACCAGATGATTAACTCAAAGAAACAGAAGCTACTAAAGTGCAAGCATCTCCCCCCACCCCACCCCCATAGCTGGCTTTAGCAAAATGCCAAGGATGTGAGCTGGACGGACCTGAATCCTGTTCATAAAGATGCGGGTGGCAGGCCATGGGGGCCAGGAGGTGCAGAGCTAATCACTTCAGGAGTCTCTCCAGTTTCACCAGCCTAAACACGCTCTTTGATCAAAGAGCCATCGGTCTTCCACTGTGTCAATACAATGCCAAACACCACCCTCCCAGCCGTCCATCAGCCCTGGGAAGGGCTGCAAGGCCCCACCTCCACCAATCTGTAAATGAGCCTGTAGAAGAACATTTCCAGCCTTTCCCCTCCGACTCCAAAACACCCTCAGAGACCAGTGATAACAACCTCACAAAGCCAGCCAGCAGCTGACCCTGGGTACCCACGGGGTTGCAGAAAGATGGTCAATTCACTTCCTCAGTTTAGTCCCTGTCTGTGCTCCTCCCCAGGTTCATCTTCGTCTATTTCACACAATTCCAGATATCCCAGATTTAATCCAGTGCTTTCTGAAATGGGTTAGTTCATCTGAGATGCAGAGTACAGCAATCTAATTTCACAGGGGTTGGTGCTGTTCACTCAGTCACGCCTGACCTCTATGACCCCATGGACTGCAGCATGCCAGGCTTCTTCTGGTGAGTGACTGGTTCAGCACGCCCTGTTCTTCACCATCTCCCAGAGTCTGCTCAAACTCACGTCCATTGGAGAAGGAAATGGCAACCCACTCCAGTGTTCTTGCCTGGAGAATCCCAGGGAGGGTGGAGCCTGATGGGCTGCCATCTATGGGGTCGCACAGAGTCGGACACTACTGAAGCGACTTAGCAACAGCAGCAGGAATAATTTAGAAGGCAGTGGCAACCCCATTCCAGTACTCTTGCCTGGAAAATTCCATGGACGGAGGAGCCTGGTGGGCTGCAGTCCATGGCGTTGCTAAGAGTCGGACACAACTGAGCAACTTCACTTTCACTTTTCACTTTCATGCATTGGAGAAGGAAATGGCAACCCATTCCAGTGTTTTTGCCTGGAGAATCCCAGGGACAAGAGAGCCTGGTGGCTACCGTCTCTGGGGTCGCACAGAGTCGGACACGACTGAAGCGACTGAGCAGTAGCAGCACGTCCACTGGGTTGGTGATGCCATCCAACCATCTCATCCTCTGTCACCCCCTTCTCCTACTGCCCTCTATCTTTCCCAGCATCAGGGTCTTTCCACAGGGGTGCCCCTCACAAGTTATTGTTTTCTTTTTTCATGTTACACAAGTTTAAACACAGAAACTGTTACATGAAGTAGTTCTACAGGTAGAAACAGAATGCACTGTTGGCGCTGTTGATGCCACCAGCTAAGTCAGACCTCCGTGTTCTAGATTCCCAGGGAACTGGCAAACGCCTTGCCATCCACGTCTGCCTTTGAAGTGTAGGCCTCTGGACTAGGACAACTGACCACAGGGCCTGGGCCACACCAGGCAGCCGGCCCCACAGTCACTTCCCTCTGGGAAAGAAACAGACTCGGGAACCACTCACTCACCAGAAGACAACTTTCCAGGAAGAAAGGTACAGTTTATTCCTTCCTGACCTCCCTGTTCAAAGCAAACAACTACAAAGACAGCCTCACACCCCTGGGCTTCTGGGCTGATTAGCTCCACAATGAAACAATAAAACCAGCAGGTTAGAGAGCAGAGGTGTGGGGAGCAGCCAGGCTCCCATGGGCCCGAGAGCTGAGTGGGGGCCCTTTAGAGGCTCCCAAAGCCCCAAATAGGTAGGGGAAAGGTGACACTTTATGTTTTGGGGCTCCAAAATCACTGCAGATGGTAACTGCAGCCACGAAATTAAAAGTCACTTGATCCTTGGAAGGAAAGTTATGACCAACCTAGACAGCATATTAAAAAGCAGACATTACTTTGCCAACAAAGGTCCATCTAGTCAACAGCTATGGTTTTTGCAGTAGTCATGTATGGATGTGAGAGTTGGACCATAAAACATGCTGAGTGCCGAAGAATTGATGCTTCTGAAATGTGGAGTTGGAGAAGACTCTTGAGAGTTCTTTGGACCACAAGGAGATCCAACCAGTCCATCATAAAGGAAATCAGTCCCGAATGTTCGTTGGAAGGACTAATGCTGAAGCTGAAACTCCAATACTTTGGCTACCTGATATAAAGAACTGACTCATTGGAAAAGACCCTGATGCTGGGAAAGACTGAGGGCAGGAGAAGGGAACGAGAGAGGATGAGATAGTTGGATAGCATCATCGACTCAATGGACATGAGTTTGAATAGGCTCCGGGAGTTGGTGATGGACAGGGAGGCCTGGCATGCTGTGACTCATGGGGTCGCAAAGAGTCAGACACAACTGAGCGACTGAACTGAACTGAACAGTCCCGAAGCCTGAAGGCAGACCTTTGTGGAACTTAAACAGATACAGCAGGTGAAGACTCTCAGCCCTCCAGGCTCTCATCCTTCCAGGAACCTAACTCATTTTAAGTGGCTGTGAAAACAAAGTACAAATACTCGACAGGGAAAAACGTCCTGAGAAAGACACTTTGTGGCAAGGTTGAGGAGAAAAGAGATCCCTCGCACACTGCCACTGGGAGAGTGGACTGGTGCAGCTAACTTTGCAAAACACCACAGAGGTTCCTCAAGAAAGGAACAGAGCTACTAGGTGATCGAGCTCTTCCACGTGCGGGTGTTTACCCAAAGGAAATGAAGTCGCTATCGCAAAGTGATGCCTGGGAGCCCATGTCCACTGCAGCATTATGTACAGGACAAATGGACAAAGAACACATGTGCAACCCGTGTGCTGGAATATTATTCAGCCATAAAAAAGGAAGCTCTGCCATTTGTGACAACATGGATGGTCGCCCAGGGTATCACACTAAATCAGACAGAGAAAGAGAAACACTGTGTGGTCCTTCCATGTGGAATCTAAAAAACCAAACTCAGAGAAACAAGAGTAGATTGGCGAGTGTGTGTGTGTGTGCGTGTGTGGCCAAGGTAAAAACTTCCAGTTATAAGATGAGTAAGTTCTGGTGATCTAATGTGCACCATGGCGACTATAGTTAATATTATATCATATACTTGAAAGATTAAATTAAAAAATAAAAGTGCATTAAAAAATGAAAATGCATGAGGCAACGAATTCACTAACCAACCTTACTGTGGTAATCGTTCCATAATATATACACACACCAAATCAGGCTGTACACCTTGAACTCTGCACAAGGTTACATGTCAATTACATCTCAATAGAGTTGGGGGGTGGGGGTGGGGAGAGAGAGACAAGACAGGACCCAATGACTAACATTTAAATGTAACCTAACATCCCAGAAATTTAAAATAAACTAGCCAGAATGAAAGATTTAACTTGGTATTAAATCAAGCATTTTTCTATTAAAACAAACCCAAATCTATTCATGGAGCAGAAAGAAAAAATTTAAGACAGACCACAAAACGTCAAAGAAATGTCCCAGATACAGAAAGCCAAGGAGCCCTATTCTATTGTTGACTGTCCATCTTCTCATGGCCCCCAGAGAGATGAGGAAACAGTGGTTCAAGACAAGTATTTGGTGACCTGAGCAGGATTAAGCCCCTACTGAATACTCTTAGAGAATGCACAGTAACATTCTGTCAAATGCTTGAATTAACAGCCCATGGAATGCACATAATGGAATTTTGAGGCACTTGGATAAATGAATGGGTTCATTGCCTGTGGAGGGGCAGGGAGCGGGAAGGAGCCTCTGTTGTCATGGTGACTGTAAACCAATGCATTCCTTTCTACACTTGACAGTGGTTAAAATAAACACAGATGAGAACTGACCCTGTTTGCCCTTGCAAGAATCCTGTGACATTCCCTCTCCCCGGTCCTCTGGGGAACTGCTCCACCCCACTCTCTGTGCACACTTGCTTAGAGGCACCGCCGCTCCCAAAAAGAAACCCGCGAGCCGAAAACACAACAATATCATTTTAAAAGATAAAGCCACTGAGAAAATGGAAATGAGAACATCAGGATATAGCACTGCCTTTCACGGCAAACGTGACTAGAAGCATGGATTCTGTGCTCCAAGGGACAGCGACAGGGTTAGTGTCATCTCTCTTCCTCTGATCTAAAACACAACATGTTTTCTAAAGACACAGAAACTGCTGGGCACACAGTGAACGGCGGAGACAGACTTATGGAGGTGTGTGTGTGTTTTACGGGCAGATTCCCCCGCTGGGTATAAATTAAATTAAATCCTATGCAAGCTGGAACATGTGGAATCAGGGCGAGAACGAGAGGTGCGCTGGCACCTCCGTGTGTACATATTCTCACCCCCACTGCACCGCTGTTGTGCACACACACATTCACACACAGGCCCTGGAAGGGCTGCAGGGAAAAGGCTTGGTAGAATCATGAGAACAGGGATGGGACGGATATCGCACTGTCTGCCTGGCAGCCAGACGCCACGCGTGAATACCAAGTAGGAAACAAAAGAAGAAATCAGTTGCAGGAACACAGGGGTGGTGGCAGTCTTGGGGCTCAGTCGTGTCCAACTCTTTGCGACCCCATGGGCTTCGAAGCCCGTGAGGCTCCTCTGTCTGTGGGATCTTCCAGGCAAGAATACTGGAGTGGGTTGCCATTTCTTCCTCCAGGGGATCTTCCTGGCCCAGGGATGGAACCTGGATCTCCCACAATATGGGCAGATTCTTTACCATCTAAGCCACCAGGGAAGCCCACTGTCCACTTTGGTGAGTGTTTTGGTAGCAGGAAAACACTTCCACTCAGTATGCCCTCAGGTAGGGCACACATACCACAAAGAAACAACTACCTAGAGTCAAATTGCACCAGAAAAAAAAAAAAAAAAAAAGAGGTGGGGGTGGGGAAGAGGTAGCGTGCAGCCAGCGACCTGTCTATAAATAATTTCAAATAAACCGCAAGGGAAGGAACAACATCACGGTTCTGTTTCTGCACTAGGCAGATGAACAAACTGAGAAAAGAACTGTCTGGAGACATATCAAGACAAAGACCTCAAAAGCCATCATCTCAAGCAGGCATGGCAAGAGCGGCTAAGGCCCCAGCTTTTTCTATACAGGGAAAAAGAGGGTAGAAAGACAAATTCGGACCACGCTGCACCCACGGGGCTGAGTAAAGGTTTGTTCAAAGGTGAACCCAAAGCAGAAAGCAACAAGATGATCACAGCTCACCAAAGGAAAGAAAAATCCGATTCACTGAAATTCTTAAAGGAGTCACACAGACTATCAAGTGGTGACCAGGGGAGAATAAGGCTGAGAGATCTCAAGACTTTTGGGAGCAAAGGCTGAATCTACCTAATGACAGCGAGCAGCTCTCAGATTTCTGAATTGTGGGCATCACCTCTGGCCTTTCACACAGTGACCAGTTATTTAGTATTTGGTGAAGGACAGTAATATGCCCAGAGCTTTAAACCATGGAAAGCACTTAAGTCTAGTGGCTATCGGACTGATCCGCCGGCCAGCAGCAGGAGAATCGCCTGCGAACTCATTAGAAATGCAAAACCTCAGACCAATGGAATCAGAAACTGGTGGGGGAGGAGGGAGACACTCCACAAGCTGAGTTTCAACAAGTCCTGCAGGTGGTTCCCTACACACTCAGGTGGGTTAGAGCCGGCCCTGTAAGGTACTGTGGTCACCACTGCTCAGACAATCAAAGGGAGGCGCAGACACTTTAGGTGGCTGTCAACAGCACAGTAGCAAGCATCTCCATTATTCCTACACTTCAGCTCTCTCCACCGCAGCAGGCTACAGGGGAATCCTGTCGGTGGTGCTGGACGCGGAAGCCCGTTTCAATGGTGAGGCAGCTGGCGTCGAAGATCTACTTCCTATTTTAAATGAACAAGACCAGATTGAGTCCAAAGAGATTTTAATTCTGGATTGTCTTCTCACTCTGATAAACTCTCCATTCAAAGGTGGCACCATAAATGGGCGCTGCTCCCAGCGGGGTTGGCCTGCCTGCCTTAGCCAGGCGTGCCTGGGAACAGGCTCCTGACTGCTTTTATTTGCTAAGAGAAGTGTATCCCTTCCCTCTGGCATGTGCGGCTACTGGCTCAAGGGGCTTTCAACAAAAGCAGTTTCTAGGTTCCTAGATTAAGGATCAACAATGGAGACAGAACCTCTCTGGGAAACCCGTGGGTGTCACTCTCCGGACTGACATCTCTAAGTCCCTTCATTTCTCACGTTGCTTCAGTGAAAAAGAAAATTATACTGGCCATTTTCAATACCTCCTTTGTGCACAAATTTCATTGTTTTAAGTATCAATTTCACAGAATCTGTCTGGGCAGACACAGCAGAGTGATGAACATGAGCAAGAGCAAGTTCCTATCCCCAAACTGCCGACATACTCAGCGGGCTTCGCCAGCGGCTCAGCAGGGAAAGAATACGCCGGCAATGCAGGTGGGTTCAATCCCTGGGTCAGGAAGACCCCCTGGAGAAGGAAATGGCAACCCACTCCAGTATTCTTGCCTGAAAAATCCCATGGACAGAGGAGCCTGGCAGGCTATAGTCCCTGGGATTGCAAAGAGTGGGACATGACTGAGCAACTAAGCATGCATGCCCATCTGAGGCTTGAGCAAAGAAATCTGCACAACATGGGAAAGCACTTGTTTGCCCCACAGGTAGTAGGCGTAGAGGCGGTGGCAGTGATGGAAAGGGCCCCAGAGAAGGCAGGTATGAGCATGCCTTTGCCGTGCTCGCTGGCATCACTTGCCACGACCTTCAGAACACAGAGGCCTCCAGCACCGAGAGAAAGCTGCACGGCCTCACCCTCTCGCTTCAACAACAGCCCGAACTCAGGGCAGGAGGGCACCTTTCAGGAGACACACAGAATCCGGCTGTGCGGACAAGATCAATGGACATTTTGAGTCGCTTCTAAATCAATGCAAACATTACTAGACATTCTCACCGTGAGGATTCCCAGTATCTAGTCCTTCCGAAGCCTCAGATTTTTCATCTATGGCCCACGATGATCTGACATTCAGATGATCCAGAAGGGCTTATTTACCCCGGCCTTGTTCCATGAGACTGGAAGGCAGGAGGCCTGAGAAATGAAGAATCAGGGGAGACTTTACAGCCAAAGAGCTCCAACCCCTCCAAAGGGGAATAACTACAAGCTCCAGAAAGGCCAAGTGCCAGTCCGCATTACACAACAGCATTTGCCAGAAGAGCAAGCCGACTACAGTGCAAACGGTCTGCAGCCTGTCACGATGGATGCCAATGTGGTTCTTGGGGGCAGAGGAACAGGCTGAACAAATTTGCAATAATGTTCTAGAGAAAGAAGGACTGAAAACAGCATACATTTTAAAACTGCTAGATTCCCATCGTGCACAGTTCCAAGATAGCGGGGGAAAGCAGAGTGTGAGTTAATGAACACAGCCTAGGGTAATCATAAAGTTCTCCCCTCCCCACAAGACTGGCCAGAACTGTGCCCATGACTACTTGACGCACCCTCTACAGACCACTCCTTTCCCGAGAGGCTACAGCAGCCACAGTGGGCTCTGGCTTGGAAAGAAGGCCCAGGAGTCCTATCACTGCCAGGTAAGCAGGCAACGACAAAAACGGCCTTCCCATGAGATAACCACCAATAAATGGATTTACATCAGAAAACACCAGAGCCAATGCCTGCTTCATGTTATTTTTTAGTTATATTATCAGAGAACAATTTATTTGACTCAGTAAACCAGCTGCCTATTATACTGTTATATACTCCACAAAGAACATGCTATGAAAAAGTACTTCCTATCAAAGAAGCAACATCTCAAAAAGTTCTCCATTCGTCTCCAAATATGTCTGAAACCAAGTATGAACAACAGGACAAAGATTCATTTTTAAGACCTAGCTCTTGTTTTCCTTTTCTGTTTTCAGTCTCTCTACATTTCTTATAAATGGTCAACACCAGGGATTAACATTAATGCCAATTCCATGTAATTGAAGCTTTCTATAAAGTGATTATAGAAAGCTTTACAGAGTAAATTTTCTTCAAAAACTAGAACACAAATAGACAGAAAGTTAAGTCTTCGACCTCTGGGAAAGCGAAGACTGGAGAGGACAACAGAGTGAGGAAAAGCCAGGCATATTAATCACCATCATTGAGAGAATGTTTACTATCATGGAATTCGATGATCCAGTGAAGTACCTTAAAATACTAAAGATCCTAGGAAATAGTAGTCAGCACTAAGCTAGAGCCCCAGGGCCTCCAGACGAGACGGCATTTTTGCCCCTTCACTTGGCATCACCAAGTAACAACTGCTGGCATAAACGCAGTCACCAGAATACTGCAGTAATCCGAGAGCCTGCCATGAAAGCACAAGTTAAGGCACTTGCTTATATCCTCATCAGAGGTCACAAGAGAGGCCCCGAGGAGCCATTTTTACAAGTGACAGGTCAGTTTCTGCATAGACAGGTGTAGAATTTTGGACCCAAGAGATGTTATGGAACCAGAGGAGCCATAAGAAGGGATGAGAAACAAGTTGGGAGGGGACAAAAGCATAGTGCACGACTACCACAAACCAGGGTCGTTCGTGTGCTCTAGTCTTTCCTGACCCTTTAAACCAAACACATATGGGCAGCACTTCAGACACACACAACACAGGAACAGACACACAAGCACACACACCTACCTTCCAATATGCCGAGAGGACGTGAAGGATCTGGATAATCCAAATAGGACAATCTGCTCCCTGAACAGAACGACTCCTTTAGGAAGACTCCCTTTCCGTACACTCTATTTGGCTACTCTTAAGAATGCGTTTACCTTTGCAAAAACAGACAAACATACCAGACACTCCGCCAGCCACTGGGACACGAAGATGAACAAGGACGGGCCCATCTGTGAGGGAGCCGAGGGCCAAACCCTCTGAAAGTCACTTGAACGTCGAGTGCAGGAAGACATCAATGATCGCCCAGTGCCCACCCTGACCCCCACCCAAACACCACCTCGGACAGATGCTGCTGGGCCCACACTCATCCTCTGGGATGGGCTCTGAGCTAGTGGGAGAAGCCCTCAAGTCATTTGAAGAGGCTTACACTCTGGAAAGATTCTGTTTCCAGATCAACGCAACTGAGCCTAATTTCTTGCCCTATATTTACCTAATTCCAGGAAGTAAAGCCCCATCTATTATTATGATCTCTTCTTTAAATTTCTGAATTTCTTATAGCAGAAACAAACCAAAAGCTTGCTGCTGACAAGTCACTGAAACTGCTGCCTTCCCTCCTTGGTCTGTATTTGAGAATCCCTCCAGCCAAGCGTCTCTCTACCCAGTCGATTTCACCCTCCAAATGAAGGAAAGGGAAGGAAGGAGGGGAAGCAAAGGGCCGGGGGGACAAGAGCACGCTATTCTCATCTCAGCCGCAACGATGTGCACTGCTTTTAACTGAGCTGCTAAGCAGCCAAGTAAGGTGCTGACATCAAGGAACGTTCTGCATAAAAAGCCGTGTCTGACAACCCCTGCACAAGCACTCACGTGTGAACCACAAGTGACACTAACGGCTGTCACCCCCTTTGCAAACGAGGTGGCTCCAAACCCAGCACCTAGTGCCTTTCATGTGAGACGTCTGGAACCAGTGTCTCCGTGTTTGCTCTCAATTTCATCAAGGACAACTTATGAACTGGTAAGATGTTTCTGGGAGGGTCAGATACCACTGAAAAGATCAGGGGCGTGTTTATATTTGCCCTTTGGGGGTAATAAAAGGCAAGGAGGAGAAAAGCACGTGACAGAGATATTCCTATTGAAAATAGGTAAGTCCCTAGAAGAGGAAGGAAGGAAACTGGTACCCAGTTTCCATGGCAACCACAAAGCATCCTAAACCATCATTTGCATGGGAGGTGGAAGTGATATCCAAGCAATCAGATCTCCGAGGTAACAGATAAAGGAAATGGCCACAGCCGAAATAAAACTGCCTCAAATGAAGTTCTACCAGTTTTCTTAGAACAAATAAATGCGACAGAAACCTGTGTGCTTACCAGAAACCTCAAGAAAATTCTGGGAGCAGCTGCCCTTCCCACAAGTATCTAATGATCTGTCCTGGGCAACAACTAATGACCAATTAAATCAAAGGGGTCTTGTCCATCTCTAACTCTGCAGAGGACACACATGCTCTGGGGCAGCCTCCGTGTTCCCATTTCTTCCTTGACACTGAAGCCCACGTGAACTGACCTCTTAGGAGAGAGGAACGCGCTCATGCACAAGAACTAAGCATCTACAAACATGCCTCTACACTGAACGCCTGTCTAGCAGGAAAAATAATGAATTAAGGAAAGAGGGGCCCAGTTTTACTAATGAAAAAGCTTAATACACAGTTCCAGGAAGGTAGTTAGCATTTGCACATATGCTACGTCATGTCTGACTCTTTTTGTGACCCCATGGATGGTAGCCCACCAGCTTCCTCTGTTCGTGGGATTTTCTACGCAAGGATACTGGAGTGGGTCGCCACTTGCTTCTCCCCAGGAAGGTAAGAATTAACAGTAAATTTGAAAATAAACTGCACACTGCCGGAAAGATGCACCTCTCCCCGCTTTACACTTCCACACTCTATTACTCCAAATGCAAAATGCTGCCCCAACCCCAAATTACCCAGGCCAGATACATGGTGCTTTAACATACGCTTCAAAGTGGAAATTCCATCATCACTTTAAAAGTTAAGAAAGGATGGAGTCAACATTAATTTATTCTAATAGTCTCCTAATCAAAACCAGAAAAAACAGTAGTATCTTTCAAATACCTCCAACTCCCTTTCCGATCAGCCAAGACCCTCTTAGGTTTACATCAATTCTTCCTTTGGTTCAAAACAAGAACTAGGGCTCCCTTGAAGGCTCAGTGGTAAAGAACCTGCCTGCAACACAGGAGACCTGGGTTCCACCCGAGGGTCAGCAAGATGCCCTGGAGGCGGTGAGGACAGCGAGGCCACAGGCTCCCTCTTCTCATCGAGAGAAGCCAACGCTGTCGGTTCAACCTGCACCCAGCTGACATGTGTTCCCCGACTCTCAGCACATCCTGGCTTATCGAGCTAAAGCTCAGCAGGCGCCCACCTACATTACCGTGATACATCACTGTGTTTAATTTAAAGAACTACCTGAGTTGTTGCAAGGGCAAGGCTGCCTCCCTAGGCTGTTCCAAGGTGAAGCCCACCCACCCTCAGCCCACTGCATCCTCTCTGTGGGCCCAGGAAAGGCAGGGTGGGGTGTGGGGTGCACCCCACTCTCAGTACAGATGACTGCTTAGATCTACTACGATGGTGGCAATCCTGAGGCATCTGTGAGACAGAAAAACTGGACTGGTGCCTGACATTTTACCCCCACAACCACAGGGGCCCCTTCAAAACAGCAACTAACCTCTTCTCTCAAACGTGTTGGTATAGAAACATTAGGAAGTGTTAGCACAGAAGTTAGTAAATGCATCCTGCCCCCTGCAGCCCTCTGGTCATGTCAGGCCTTCCAGAAGCAGCCTGCTACAGAGCACAGAGACCCCAGGAGGCCTCAAGGCTCAGCCTCACCCTGCTTCCACAGGTCTGCTCCAGCAGCACGCAGCCCTCCACCCAGCATGCTTGGCGCAGGATGGACGCTCTGCCACCACAGCAGCGGGGGGGCTGACTGCCCTCGGGGCACTGGGACTGTCTCTCCTTGTGATCTCGGCCAAGAAGCTGGCTCCCGACACCCTCTGTCTGGAAGTTACAGGGGTACCCCACAAGGTCTATCTACAGCCTAAAAGAGTGACGAGTCTACAGAAGGAAAAACTAAGTGTTCGTGTCACCTTGCTGTAGGTTGGCCCAACTCCCGTAGACACCCCGTAGCGTCCCAAAGACGTCATGTCTTCCACAGCGCTCCACATGCTGCATTTGAAATGATCTGCTGCTTCTCTCTGGAGTAGAGATTTCCTGCAGCAGAAAATACGGCTGAACCTACCATCTCTGAGATCCACCTGGGACCTGGCAACAACTGGAACCTTGAAGAAATAAGTGCTTCTGGCCCCTGCTTTCCTGAGATTCCTACTCCTCTGAGGTTTACAAAGGCACCACTTTGCCCGGCTCTCAGAATCCTTCCCTGGTGGCTCAGACGGTAAAGGATCTGCCTGCAGTGCAGGAGACCTGAGTGCAGTCCCTGAGCCGGGAACGTCCCTGCAGAAGGAAATGGCAACCCACTCCAGTATTCTTGCTTGGAGAATCCCATGGACCGAGGCGCCTGGCAGGCTACAGCCCACAGGGTCTCAAAGAGTCAGACACGACTGAGTGACTAACACACACAGCATCCTCGGGCCTCTCCAAGTATTTTGAAAGCAGAGCTCATCTACCTCTCTTCATCACCAGCAGTCCAAGTGGGCTCTTTACTACTCCCCTCAAGGTATAGAAACCATCGACTGGATCCTGAAATAACCTGGGAGCTTCATCTCTTAGCAGAGCACACCCAAGCGCTTCTCTGTGACCCAGTTTTCTCATTCATAATATGGGAATGAGGTTCAAAGACCCATCAAAAGAACTGCTGAGAGAATCAAATGGACTAACACGTGGAAACAATTTAGAATATTTAGAATAGTAGCCAGCACACCGTGAGTGCCACATAAATACCTGTCACTGCTGCCCTGCTAAGGGCCAATTCTTTTGGAAGACCGTCTCTCGCATGGAGAGTTAAGAAGAAAAATTGGGGGTGGCTCAGACAGTAAAGCATCTGCCTGCAATGCGGGAGACCCAGGTTCGATTCCTGGGTCAGGAAGATCCCCTGGAGAAGGAAATGGCACCCCATTCCAGCACTCTTGCCTGGAAAATCCCATGGATGGAGGAGCCTGATAGGCTACAGTCCACGGGGTCGCAAAGAGTCAGATACGACTGAGCGAATTCACGTTCACTTTCACTTTCAAGCAACAGAAAGGCTCTCCAAGGGGCCTGAGCTGCCAGTCTATTCAGTTGATCTAGTTAAAAGACCGCCAGAAAAAAACATGTCTCACCTTAGAACCATCTAAACTGAGAGGATCAATTAGTGATGTCTCGGGCCCAGCTGTCACTTGATAAGATCAAGAGGTGTCACCTGCCATCAGGCATGCATACACAACAGTTCCACATATTTACGTGCTACCCAGGGACTCTGCCGGAAAAGGCGATGGCACCCCACTCCAGTACTCTTGCCTGGAAAATCCCATGGATGGAGGAGCCTGGTAGGCTGAAGTCCATGGGGTCACGAAGAGTCGGACACGACTGAGCGACTTCACTTTCACTTTTACGCATTGGAGAAGGAAATGGCAACCCACTCCAGTGTTCTTTCCTGGAGAATCCAAGGGATAGCGGAGCCTGGTGGGCTGCCATCTATGGGGTCGCACAGAGTCGGACATGACTGAAGCAACTTAGCAGCAGCAGCAGCAGCAGCAGCATTGGAAAAGGAAATGGCAACCCACTCCAGTGTTCTTGCCTGGAGAATCCCAGGGACGGGAGAGCCTGGTGGGCTGCCGTCTCCGGGGTTGCAGAGTCAGACACGACTGAAGTGACTTAGCAGCAGTAGCAGGAGCAGCAGGGACTCTGCATCACTCCAACAGTTTAGAAAATCTCACAGACACCAAGGCCTTGGGAGGCTGCCTTCCGGTCCTGGGGATGGTGGCCTCATGGATTGTGAGAGCCCTGGTGCTGGAATACACCTAGGAACAGTGCTGGGCCAGAGATGAAGTCAGGAGTTGGGGTCACGAGGCTAAAGCCACGTGTTCACAGGGCCAGAAAGGGGAAAACAGAGAAGCAGCAGAAAGGTTCTCCCAGGAGAGGATGGGCTGGAGGAAGCAGGTAAGGAGGCTGGAGCCCTGGGACACTCTCCTCCACTCCTGACTTCCCAGGCCTCCCAACCCCAGCCCTAAGAAGGCCAGGCCAGTGAGAGTCAGCTGGGGATCAGAAATGACACCCTTCCTCCAGCTCCTGCCTCCCCCCTCTCCGATCCAGGATAACACACAGAGGCTTAGGCCAGGGGGCAGTAAGCACACGGGCACCCTCAGCCCTGCTTATCCTGGTCTGGGTGCTGAGAGTGTGCCTTTGCTAGAAGCACAGGGTAGAGAGTGCAAAGAAAACATTCCAAAGGGAACCTGCAACCCACCCTGCCATTTAGGCCAAACAAATCCATGTACGTTCCACAGAAGGGTCCTGGAAAACAAGAGCCCAAGGTTGCTCAGTCACCAAAGAACCTCAGTCCCCACCCAGTTCCAGATTCCTCCAAGCTCCACCTGCTGCCTCCTCCAACTGTGCTCCACCCCACCTCCCCAGCCACCCAGATCCTCCTGCAGATCTGGGCTGCACCTCCATAAAGTGTGTGGCGAGGGACTTCCCTGATGGCTCTCTTTGGCAGCACATATACTAAAATTGGAACGATAAAGAGAAAATTAGCATGGCCCCTGTGAAAGGATAACATGCAAATTTGTAAAGCATTCCCTGTTTTTTGGCCTTCCCTTGTGGCTCAGCTGGTAAAGAATCCACCTGCAGTGTGGGAGACCTGGGTTTGATCCCTGAGTTGGGAAGATCCGCTGAAGAAGAGAACAGCTACCCACTCCAGTATTCTGGCCTGGAGAATTTCACAGACTGTATACACTTTTTTTGGACACTAGTCATGTGCAAAGTCAACAGGGCCTAACATGGACAAGCAACACACGGGCGGACTCCACAAAATGCTTCATTAAATGAGGAAAGGGTCTGCTTCTTGTAAACCAAAGCAATGCCGAAGATTGTTCTGAAACCCCCAAATCACACCACACAGGTAACAATCTGCCAGTTAAAATTCCAAGAGAGAAAGAGGCAACAGGGAATCCCATAAACCTCCATAAATGATGTCATGTGCAAAACCAGTCAGACGTTATATTGATTGTTAAAATAGTTTCCACGGTTCCTCAGACACCAGGGCCAGGCCCCATGTCACCAAGGAGGATGCGGGAGAGTATGCCTGCCAGTATCCTGAGTGGGATAGGAAAGGTCTGAACAAAGCCTGGAGATGATGCTAGAGGGAAGAACGAACCTAAGCATGACCGATGGGGGGGGCCAAGCACATGCCACCCTGCAGTGGACAGTGAGAACTCTGGCTCCCGGAGCTCTCCACCATTCAAGTGGAGTCACCGACCTTCAGGTTCACCTTAGTGGCCACTTAATCAGGGTATATAGAGCTGAGAAATGCAATCTCCCCTCCAAGCTTGAACAGCAGGAAAGGAGAAGGAATGCCCTGAGCAGGCACCACCTCCTTTGCCTCTGAAACCCAACAACCAGGTGAAAAGCATAACCTTCAGAGGGATGGAGGAAGGGCCCACTATCATCACCAAGTCATCATGGATTTATCCGGAACAGTCACTTGAAACAGAAGCCAGTTAGGGCCTCAGATGAATTTCTACTCCCAACATGCTCTGGATGGAGTTAGATTTTCTATTTATAAGTCAACTGCTTCTTTATTTTGAAATCTTCCCTTTGATTGCATCAGGGCCTCCTTATGCAATCCACTTTTTTTTCTTTTTTGATGACTAATCAAACATAAGGTTGTGACTGTGACTAAGACAAAGTGCAAACATGGTAGTTACATTTCCTGTGCTGTTTCTCTCAGTCAACATTCAAAGAACAGACAGGAACTTCTGCTTCTGGCTAAGACAGGGCGACAGGGACAGGAATCCCCCTCCGGCCTGAAGAAGTGAAAGTCCACACGAGACAATGGGCATCACACAACTAAACACTGTGGTTCCTGACACATAAATGACTGCCCAGAGACAATGTTCAGGCCAGAGCACACGGAGGGGAACGCAAAAAGAATCCAGAGGAATCCCTGAGTTGGGGAGAAGGAATTGAGATTTCGGGGAGGATCAAAGTGTACAGGATGGAGCACTGAAGAGGCCAAAGCCAGACAGAAAACTCTGGAATCTGCTGAAGACCCTCCTCAAGTACTTGCTGAGGACTAGGAGTCGGACATGACTGAGCGACTTCACTTTCACTTTTTACTTTCACACACTGGAGAAGGAAATGGCAACCCACTCCAGTGTTCTTGCCTGGAGAATCTCAGGGACGGGAGCCTGGTGGGCTGCCGTCTATGGGGTTGCACAGAGTCGGACACGACTGAAGTGACTTAGCAGTAGTAGCAGTAGTGAAAACACATGTGCAGAAGTACCCAAGGAAAAGTTCCACGAGAGAACAGAGAAAAATACACAGAGAAAAAAAAAAAGACTGGAATAAAATGAACAGAGCATCCATGAGCTGTGGAAACAACCTGGAGCGCCTGGATACACATGCACCTGAGATCCTAGCAGGTGAACACATGCGAACTGTAGCTACTGAAATCTTTTCCAGAACTGATAACGTCTACAGAACTGAGAAGCTCCATGAACCTCAAACACAAGAATCAAAGAAAACTATATGAAAGTATATTGCATGATGGGGTGCGTGTTCAGTCATGTCTGACTCTTTGTAACCCCATGGATTGTAACCCACCAGGCTCCTCTGTCCATGGGATTTTCCAGGCAAAATACGGGAGTGGGTTGCCATTGCCTTCTCCAATTACACGAGAGATTAAAACAAAAACAAATACCCTTTAGAAGCAGGCTTCTTGCCAGACACTCACTACAAGCCAGGAGATGGTGGAGCTGTACCTTCAACAAATTCCATGGGGAGGGGAGGAGGAGGAACTATTGACCTACAATTTTATACCCAGCAAAAATACCTTCCAAAAATGAATGAGAATTTCTTACAATTGCATGTGATTCTACAACCCCAGTAAAAAGATTTTTTTTTAAAGTGAGGGTGAAAGAAAGACCATATCAGACATAAAAAACCTGAAAGATTCATCCAACACCAGCAGAGATTAGAAATGTTAAAGCCCTACAACCAGAACCCAATGGAAAACAACAGGTATTGTCAGTCAGGTGTGGATTGACTGGCATCCACATTGATCCATTTAGATCAAAAGGAAGGGAAGAGGAGCACCAGAAATGAGAACTGTGTGGGTAAACTGTGCAGGCAAGCAGGCTAGACCTGGCTCTATTTACATTATTTACATTTATTTAAATCCACAGATTATTTTGTGTGGTTCTTAAAGGTGCTACATAATATTCATTCCTCAATTTTGCCCCTTTTCTATTTTCTGTAAAAAGAAAATATGTTTCAGTCAAGATGGTCTGAATTCAATAGTGCATTTGACATTAAACTATACTACTAGTGCATTCTGTTCAACAAATATGTAGAAACTATCAAGGCTTTGAAAATTCTAATTCTTACAGAGGGTCACATTGAGTAACTCCTACTTCTAACACTGAGTGCTGCCAAGCAAGTGTTATGCATTCTATGCATTTGGGTCTATCTTCCTCCTAAACTTGGAGGTAGCGGAAGTATTTTATGTTAACACAGTAACTCAGAACAGAAATAAGAAAAACTTACATTTGACAATTCAGCTATAAAAGGAATACCCATTAAAAGCCTAGGGGAATTCTCATCACCCTGAACATATATTCATCTCCAAAACTTAAACATCACCACGTCTTAAGACTTAAAATAATGCTCCACATTCAAAATCCAATCTCCTAGAGCAGGGCTGTCTTTGAACTCCATAACTCTTGTACTACCAAAGGCCTAAGTAACTAAAATACAGCAGCTCTTTGTTTAACAAAAAGAAAACATTTCTGTCCCTACAGAAGCATGGTCCATACTTTTTTCAAAAAAAAACAAAAAACAAAACTACATGGTACACACTTCTTTCAAAAAAACTACTCTTTCTGTACTTTGCTTTTCTAAGTGTGTCAGGGCATCTTAGTATTAAGTACTATTAAAAATAGGGACCACCCCAAAGGGCTTCACAAACTATAGCCTGGCCCCCTCATGCCTGCTCTGTGTAGGCAAATACCTGGTCACACCAAGCTTTATGGAAGAAATTCACACTCTACCATTACAGTCCTTCCTGTGACTCAGTAACTTAAAAAAAAGAGAGGGACACACTCCTACACTTTTCCATCAACCCACAGACGGTGGTGATGGTGGTGCCACGGAGAAAAGACATGAATCACAATTTGCATAAATCAAACTCTCTCTCTAAAACACATCTGAGAAGTCTTCAATGAGTGTGCATGTTCCCATACAGCAATTCATGTGTCATAGGGGCTGATGATAGCTAGCACTGTATCTCATACACAGTCCTTATTATATACCTGGGAGCTTTTCATGAATCAACTTGTTCAGGACACAAAACCCCTCATGGAGTGGTTACCGTCATCACAGCTATCTCACAAATGAGGAAACCGAGGCCCAGTGACACTGCAGAGCCTGCCCAAGAGCATGTAACAAAGAGATGACAAAACCAGAAGAAGGCACATGGTACAGCTCCCGCGCACACTCTTAGACAGTGAGCCACATACAAGGTTCCCATGACACATCCCTGAGAACCATCATTTAGAGGTACACCTTGACCAATGTCCCTGGTGGCTCAGAGGTTAAAGTGTCTGCCTACAATGTGGGAGACCTGGGTTCAATCCCTGGGTGGGGAAGATTCCCTGGAGAAGGAAATGGCAATCCATTCCAATATTCTTGCCTGGAGAATCCCATAGATTGAGAAGCCTGGTGGGCTACAGTCCACAGGGTCACAAAGAGTCTGACACAACTGAGAGACTTCACTTTCACTTGATCCACTTCTTTGTACACCTTTCCACCACAGACACCCCCAATCCTGATCATAAGCACCATTCCAACTTTCTCACAGTCCATCCACACCTGACTGACAAAAGCTGTCCATTCTGGTTTCTAAAAGATATTCAGATACTTCTTGCAGGAAACCCAAATGTGATGATAATCAAGTGTAATGGGAGAAGCCATTTAAGGCGGAGGTAAGGAGCCAGGTATGGCCACCAACAAATTCAAAGGGGTTGATTAAATGCTGAAAGTCCCTCTAAACAGTAAGAACTGATTACACTGTACTATCATTTTTAAACATAACATCAAATTCACCTACCACAATGATCAAAAGAAACCGAAGACCAACACCCAGGAGCGCCCCCCCCCCCCACTCCGGGCCAAGTCCTCCAGACCCTCAATGGCTGAGCTGCTCCGCCCGTCCGACAGGCAAAGACCTTCTAGAGAGGCTGGCTTTTCCTCTCATAAACAGGAATTTCAGATGATGACCTTTTAATAACTAAGAGATTCCTTTTATTTTTCCCTCAATACAGGAAAATAAGTCCTTTGGAACTCTAGATTCTACTGCTTTCTATGTGCCAAAAAACCCCCAACTTAAGTAAACCCAATGGCAGCAGCTACACAGGAGCAAACACAGCTTAAAAATTAACAGTGCAAACATATGAGATGCTTTGACTAAAGACTTAAACATGTTACAAGCATCTATCAGATAATGGAATTGCTTGAACTTGCAGGCTGGAAATTTAGGGCAAGGTCTACACTGAGGCTGGCATAGTCTACACTTAAGATTTCAATTTTTCTTAAGAAAGTCAAACACATAAATTCCCTTTCTTTCCCCCGCTGTAACCAAGACAAAAGGCATTATTAACTGGTGACCCTAAAAACATGTACCTAAAAAAAGAGCAATTAATTGTACAAAAAAAGCAAGCATTCATATCATTCTAAAGAGAGAGGTAACACTTTTTCCAAAATAAATACATAAACCACGACTCTGGAATTTTAGGACTCAAGTGTTCTCTCGCAGAAAGTCCGTCATAGAAGATGTTCTCTGCGTGCGTATTTTTGGGAAATTTAGACATGAGGTAAAAAGCAGAATCTAGTCAACAATCTGCCCAGTGCTTGAAGCAACATTTCAAAATTATCATTTAGGTAGGTACTCTGGGCTTGGGATCAGCAGACACAACATAACTTCTTTAAAAAGGTATATTATGTTTAAGAAGGTTGGCACTGAAATGTGACAGTAACTGACAAAGCTTCAGGAACTCGACTCCAGTTCCTAGGATCTGCCTGACAAGGCAGGGCATGTACCATATAGTTTATACTAAATGTTCATGCTAAATACCAACAAGCAATCAAAATGAGCTCTTTTAAAGCCAGGAAGTAGTAAAAGTTATTTTTTATTTGCTGTGTACCCTGCAACACAACAAGACATTTATACCCTACCTACACTATCCCTTCATAAACAACAAAGCTCCCTTCTGCCATGCAGGCCACCCCAGACCAGCTCTGAATGTAGCTTAACCTGTCAAACCTGAATCTATCCTATATCCCTGGGTAGATTTCACTAGTAGAGTGTGATCGTAACTCCCCAAAACGCTGTCACGAATCCTTAATTCAGTAAAACAGGGTACTCAGCACGCTAATAATTAAACAGATTAGCAATGGGTTAAGTTTTCCCTAAGTTCCCCGGAACAAAGTTTCTCTTTCCTGGTCCCCCGGAGAATTACAGCTAATTGACTGATTTGCACACAGCTGCCACACAGCACCGCAGTCCCGTGCCGGCAGCACTACCATCTGAGAAAGGCACCCGGGGCCAGGGACAAAGGGCCCCCCACCCCCACCCCCACCCCAAGAGAATGAAGCTCGATGACCTTGTCTTCATACCCCTTTGCTGACCAATCCCAGCAGAGGTGAAGGTGACGGCCAGCCACAAAGCTAAAGTACTGGTCACTGTCACTTCCAACCACAATCACAGAATTCTGTTCTCCAAACACAGATGAACATGATGCTATTAGCTACACAACTGCCCCCCCCCGCCATCCCACCCATGTTCGGAAACATGGATAGTATTATTACACATTCCAATATGTTTACAAATGTGATTGAAAAAAAATAAAAACATATCCTTTAACCCCTTGCTCTTGTGATGATGCACTTTTCAAATTGAGGCAGAATCTCTGTCACAGAGCATCTGAAACATAAAAGGCTTCCACTGAGACACTCAGCCAAGTGTCTTTAAAAAGAGAATCATACAAGGTCCAGTACACTGGCAGAGACAGTTCTTATACACACTTGCTAACTGTACTAAAAACAAATCCAAGGACACCTTCTAAGATGCAGTGTTGAGGAGCAAGAGATAAAGGTGGTAGAAATTAACACAGACTCTAGACCATGAGTTTTCTAAAGGAAGACACTGCACGACAGGAAAACAAAGGCTTGCAGCTAATGGCTCTGCAATTTCAGATCTAAAGTGCAGACCTATTACAGCTTTTTAAGTATCCACACATGGCTACCATCGTCTTTGCTGCCAAATTCAGTTCTTCATTAGGTACACACATCAAGATGGTTTCTGAAAAGTTAACTATAACTCTGTATACAGAAAGGGTACACAAAGAAGTCCAGACCGGGGATTATTTTCCTCCCCTTTTCCCATCCTCTCCAACAAACAGATTCTAAGAACAAGTAATTAATCTTGTCATCCAGGAAAACACTGAGTATGAGAACGGAAATGGGATGAAATGAAATATAAATTCTAAATGGGGGCAGGGGGGAATCACATCATACACGAGACATGAAATAAGGCAGATAACTAAAAAAGGGTTTTTTAAACACTCAATTAAAAGTGTTATTATATAATGTCACTATCACTGTCTGACCATGAAACCACAGCTCTTGTCCAACTACCATAGCCAACTTCCTGATCAAGCTATCTTAAGCTTATTTAGGAAAGTCACTAAAAAAAAATTTTTTTAACCTGCTGGTAAATTAATTCTATGAACCGATTTCACACCTCCTTATTTGGTTAACACCAAATGGATTTTGCTTTCCTGACAAGGGGAAAATTTTTTTTTTTAGAAACACCACATTTAAATCTTCATATTTACATCTCTGTAGTAGTGGCAAAATACCATCTAATATACTAAAGAATACAAAGATGAAAATCAATTAAAATGAACAGCAAAGGCAGGAATTACAAACTGGCAATTCTCTGGCCAATTTTTACAGCAGGAACTTGTTTTGTTTGGCTCATACCATTTTTTGTGTGTTTTACTCATCTTTTATGATAATTAGTGGACAATATTTAGAAACCAGGATATTTGATACAAAAATCCAGAATTCTGGCTCCTATGTGAAAAAAATCAGGAGATTGGGTGAGTGGGGCCAAGTTTGTTCCCACTTGGACAAAACTGGCACCTAGTTTGAAGTCCCTGGTTTAAGGCACGAATATGTTCAGCCTTGGGTACTAACCTTTTCCTCGACGGCCCTTCTTCAAAATCTGAAGAACTAACATCGTTGCTAGTCGAGGACACTTGGGATGCATCGTCCTTCTCATTCTCTGACTGTTCTGATGCTGGTCCTAATCCCTTAGACTGGCCATTACCAAGGAGCCCTACAGGTGAAAAAAGGGGACAAACACTTAAACACACGTCACAGGAAGCAGCACTTTACCCCAGTTTAACCCTGCACAGTGGCCGATGGGGGCAGACGAGGAACTCAGCAGCAGAGAACCAGGAGGTAGGGTCCCCGAGAAGGGAAGGGGGAAGCCCACCTCACCCTACTTTGGCCTTACACAGGACTGGAGGGCCTGCCAAAGAAGTAACGCCAACAGCACCGATTCAAGCGGAAATGTGTTATCATAATAATATACTGCAGGGTTCTTTCTGAAGTACATCAACTGGGCTTCCCAGGTGGCGCTAGTGGGAAAGAGCCCGCCTGCCAAGGCAGGAGACATAAGTACATCATCTTTCAGGACTGGGGAAAGAAAAGTACTTCACACATTACCAATTCAAACTAGTTATCCTTCCAGGACCACGTATTTACTCCAGAAAACACTAAAACCCTTTTTGGAATTGCCATCAGGAAACAGTAACTACCACCCAAGAAAAAGCATCAATCATTGCTTTGTAGCCATCTATCGGTTCCTAACGAGAAATCTGACTGGACAACTTTCTCTTCATAGCAATCCTTCCCATCAGAGTCGCCATGTTTGAATCTGACCGTCTAAAAGGACAAAGATTCTCCATGACAGCATACATGGTGCCATGCTGAAGAGGGGGTCTCAGGGCCCCAGGGTGTGCTTCCAGTAACCCGAGCTGGAGAAGGGCCTGCACCAAGTGATATGGAAGCCGTTTGGCAGCCAGGTCACGCTAACGGGTAGCTGAGTAAAAGCCTGGTCCTTCCAGAGCTCAGACATCCTTCCATCCAGTCCAGGGTTCTGGATGCAATTTCGTTTCTACCAATGGGAGGCGTGTACCCATTCAAGCGTCCACAGCCACTGGCCCCCACTTTCACTGCCTAGTCACCAGCCTCTGGGCATCGGCAGAAATGCTAACACAGTGCCTACATTCTCACAGCCACATGGCTTGGCTTTTATATAAAGCCAAAAGGGCAGGAGTCTTTTGTTCTCCCAACACTTTGAGCAAGTTTGTAAGCGTTTATGTCCCTGTATTAAATCTCTTTCTAGCTGAAGCATTTAAAGAGTGGTTCCTATTAGTTGCCATAAACACTATATTCCACACACTGAGTCGGAGTTGCAGGCAGAAAGCAGTATCCTGCAACGAAACCCTGGGACGTGGCCTGCTTATGCATTTCCCCAGTTATCTGTTTTTACATCATTTCAGAGTATGAATAATAACATAAGGTTGGAAATCTAATACAATGCAGTAAATAAAATCCCATGGCTGTCACTTAGACTTGGGGCTCTGGGAGTCATGACTACAATATGGAAATGAAAACACAGACAACTTCCCAGAGAAAGAGAAAAATGTGGGGAGTGTGCACCATGAGGCAACCAGGAGACATAACTGGAGGGAAATCTATGGGTCTGAGGGTTGAAGTGTGGCCAACATTTCAAAGATGAGAGCAGTGCTATTCATTAGAGTAACCACCAGTCACACGGTGCTGCTGAGCATTTGAAATATAGCTGGTGTGGGTAAGAGGATGAATGATTATTTTTATTTAACCACATTTAAAACTCACTATAACTAACATTTCTAAAATAGCTTCATATTAATTCTAAAAGTATTCTGGACAAATTATTAGGTTACATTAAACACATTTAAATTAGTCTTACCCACTTCTTTTAGATTTTCTAATGCAGCTCTAAAAACTAACACTGCATATGTGGTTGAAATAACATCTCTATGATCAGCACTGAATGAGAGCCCTGCAGAAATGCAATGGGTTGGGTTGGAGTTGGTCCCCTCTCCCCGCCAGACGTGTTAACACGACCACACAAACAGCCCACCCAGACAGCAGAAGGACACAAGCACCCTCATACACACAGATTAGCAAACTAGCCCAGGGACGGAATATAAGTCAGTGGATGAAACACCACACTTAAAAGGGTGCTGAATATGAAATAAAAACTCTGGTTAAGGAACCTGTATGAAATTAACATTTAAGGGGCATATATCTCTAAAATAAAAAAGTGTATTCCTGGTTGAATTCACATTTTTCAATAGTACAAAAGGACTCTAAGGAGAGTAAAGTGGGAAAGGAGGAAGGAAATATAACTATTTTCTGCACACCTACCATATGCCAGGGCACTGGGGATAGACGCATAATCCAGCAAATCTAAATTTTAGTAGTGTGTCAGTTAGCCGTGTGCAGTTAGCAGTATGTCAGTTAGTGTGTGTGTCACTAAATCTTAGTGTGTGTCTGTCAGCAGTGTGAAGCCCTGAACTTGCAGGGCGAGCCAGAGGGGAGGGCAGTGAAGATGAATCACCGGAGCCAGCAAACCTGCCAACGGCAGAGCGAGGAGAGCGAAGCTGGCATCTGCAATTGCCTAAAACAAAGGCCAAGGCAGTGGCGCAGGAGGAAGGAGAGGTGGTCGTTCTGAAGCTACGTCTGGAACAAGGAGGAGACAGGAAGGAGGCGCCGCTGGGTGAAGTCGGGGAGCAAGCACTTGCTCTCCCCTCTGGTGCACAGCAAGGTCTCAAGGGTCTGCTGAGCGAGCAAGCAGCCCCTGCGTGAATGAGGGAAGGGATGAGTAAAGCAGAGAGAAGTTCAGCTGTTCAGTGACAAGGAGAACCTCAGCAGACTGTGAAGAGCGGTGGCCCTCAAGCTGGAGCGCTAGTTAGAATCACCTGGAGGTTCAAGCACAGGGCCCCCTTCTAACATGCTCTTTTAACACCAGAAGATGCTGTCTGCTCTGGGGACCACATTCTGAGATCCACTACTGCAGGGGGAAGCAAGAGTCAGTCAGCAAGAGATCTAGTTGCTCTAAGACACGGTAAAGCTCTGGGGAAGCGCGCACCAGATCCCAGGAAATGGACTATGTTTGTGCTGTCGTAACGACTCACAGTAAGGCACCCAAACCCAAAGTGCCGCGGGGGCTTTCACTCTTCCACCTCTGATCATCAATTCTGTGAAGGGGAAGAGGGCTGCTTACAATACTTAACCAGAAAGCTACGGTAAGTCTGCTAATGGTAAATATGGTTAAAAAGGAACAAATAATGGGGAGGGAACAAAGAATGGGGAGGGGAGAGAAGTGTTCATATGACTCACTGGGAAAGACCTGATGCTGGGAAAGATTTGAAGGCAAAAGGAGAAGAGGGCAGCAGAGGTGAGACCGTCAGATGGCATCACCAGCCCAATGCACATGAGTGTGAGCAAACTCCGGGAGACAGGGAAGGACAGGGAAGCCTGGTGTGCTGCAGTCCATGGGGTCACAAACAGTCGGATACGACTGAGCGACTGAACAACCACCATCTCAGAGACATCATATAGAACAAGGATTTAATGTTTCTTTTCTCAACAACAACAAAAAACCTGCCCAAGCACAAATTCAAGGAAACTGAATTATGAAATCTTATATGAAAAGGGACAATTTTAATTGACTGTATGGGAGCTCAATGTCAGGCTGAGGAAGAGAATGCTCTGAAATGCTATGTCAAGACTAAGCTCCATTAAAAAAAAAAAATCAAAGTACTGAGTCCATTGTTCCACGCCCTCATCAGACTGATATCTTGAAAGAACACCAAAGTTTCCCACATTTCAAGGATTAACAAAGTCTATCAACCGAACTAGGGGAGGGATGGGTTGTCATTCACTTTCCAGATCAGGAAAATGGGGGACACGCAAAGGTGCTGCTTGCCCATTCTATGAACTGGGGGATGTCAGCTGTTTCCAGCCTTTTCAGGGGGTAAGACTGACGTGTTCTGCATATGACTGTTTCGATTTGAGTATCCCAGCCTGTACATCAGCACTGAGCAAACGTTCGTTTATTTTCAGTGAGACAGTCTATATGGTTGGATAAACTTGGGCTTTTTCTTTTCTGCACACCCCCACCCCACCCTTCACATCTCCAGTGTGCCGGCTACCCTATTTCACTTTGAAGGTTTTCATTCAACTCGTACCACCTGCCAATCCAGGAGAGCCAGCTCAGCAAGACGGATCTCGACGCCATGGGGCAGAAGAGCCATTACAAGAATGTCAGGCAAGCAGTTCGGGCTGCCTCTCCTCTCCCCGACGGAACGAAGCCCTGCCACCAATTTTTACAATGATTTCTAGTCCATGAGAAAGAAACAGCATCCCCTTCTTCAAACACACAAACTGGCTTTATTTTTCCAAACCCCTCCCCTCAACAACACAAACCTTTGTGGGGAGAGGAGGTTAAACAGAGGAGAAGCAGAAAGGCCCACACATTCTGCACCACCCCCAACTCGGGCATTCGTTCCCCTCTATTAATATTCAGTAGGTTGAACTTAAATTAAACCACGTCTATTGTCTTTCACAAAAGCAATAAATATGAGCTGAAAATTCCAAGTCACTGCGGTAAAGGCGGCTTCAGCACTGCCTCTAACCTTGGCAAGTCACCATCAGCTGACAGGGCGGCGAGTCACAGGCCACCCTGAGGGCAGTGCCCGTGCTCAGGAGCTTAGAGCCCAGAGGAAACAGAATTCAGCAGCTCTGCACCCCACCTCCCACGTGAGCCAGCAACGAAAAGGCTTTCAAGGCAATGTACCTGAACGGGTCCTTGCTAAGCCTGGAACAGCAGCAGCAAAGAGGAAGGGGGCTTCCGAGCTGGGGGCTGCCTGTGCGTGTGCGTGAACTTCTGCCTCTGGCTGTAACATAAACCGGGCTGGGACATTTAAAACACAAATGAGGCCAAAGATTCCTTCAGCTAAACGGTGATGACAGCTACAGATTTCAGAACAGAAACATACGCAGAGAAGAAATTCTGTCCCAACCTCTGAAAGGGGGGGGCGGCGAGCCTGGGCGGTGCTTCTAATTTTATGATGTTTTAGACACAAAGAAGTTTTCCCAGTCCTCCTGTTAGCTACCCATACAGGACGAAATACACAATGGAGGAAAAATCTTAACGCCTCTCGTTTCACAAAAGCTAGGCCTAGAGAAGGGTTAAAGAGAAAGAAAAACTAGGAGACCTTTGAAGCTGTTCCCGAGCTTCCAAAACATCTGGAGCACACCAAACGTATTAGCATATTAGGGAGAGTCAGTGTGTTCAGCTTTGTTGTAGAAGAGATGCACAAAAGGTAATTCTGTATTATGGAGCCAATGCCTGTCTGTCACCCTGTCACTGCGAGACAAGGTATCACATTACATATTAAACAGTCAAGCATCCAAAGAGAGCTTTCATTTGCAGCAGCAGCAGCAGCAGCAGCAGTGCGTGCGTGTGTGTGTCTGTGTGTGTGTGTTGAGGGAGGGGGCTGGCAAGACATAAAAGCAGCCCCCTTGGCCGAGGTAGGACCTTCTCTGAGGTACTCAGAATGTCTGTTTTGCTGCCATGATTAGTGGAAAACAAAGCCTATTTTCACTCAAATTTTGAAAGAAAAATTAGATTGTTTGTGTTGTACATGTGGATGCCGGGGAAAACCTGGCTGGGGCCAGCTTCACAGAGTCAACATGAAAATGTAGTTTAAACCCAACTGTATACA
Source organism: Capricornis sumatraensis (assembly GCF_032405125.1). Lineage (NCBI taxonomy): Eukaryota > Metazoa > Chordata > Mammalia > Artiodactyla > Bovidae > Capricornis > Capricornis sumatraensis. The sequence goes on from NC_091090.1 coordinate 44,941,919, forward strand.
CTCGGGTCAGCAGCTGAGCCTTGGATCGATCCTGGGGTCCCACGAAGGGGGTGAGCAGGGCAGAGGGGTCTGCAAAGCGAAGCCCAGGCCGGTCCACTGACACCCTCTCCGCCACAAAACACCAAGGTGGCTGACAACAAACCACAGTTGTGAGGCATGGTGTCACTGCCACACTCGTGGGCAACAAGCACAAATGAGCAGGGTTTACTCCTTCAGCTCATGGAGGATACGGAGCCCTTTCCCTCAGGAGGATGGCCCCCGACAGGCCAGGGCGCCCCTTTGTCTGCTCTCAGATCAGCGATGGCGATTCCGCACTCCAGCCAAGAAAACACAGCCCCAGCAGCCCCTCAAAAGAGCCCCCAAGAGGCAAGTGCACCCAGAAAGTAGAGAGAGAGAGAGCGGTATGGATGGAAGAATGGATAGATAAATAAAAGAGACAGACAGATGGGCAAATAGATAAGATAGATGGACAGATAGGCAGCAGGCACATAGATCGACAGACAGAGAGGCAGGAAGGTTACAGAATCCCCCAGGAACCCTTCACAGCCAGACTTTTTTCTCCACAAAACCTTCTTGGACATCTTTTCAGAAAGGATGTTCATTCAAAACCTGACAGGGATAATGTCACAGAAAAGGTGGGCCACTGGGCAGGCAAGGAAAGTATCTGACCCTCATCCTTTTCTCCTCTTTTCAGAATCAAGCAAATGACTAAATTTGAGAGACGTGAACAGGAAGAGAGACAAACAGAAACCCTAGCCCAGGAGGCAGCTCGTCACCTCCAGGCACAGAGGGAACAAGCCCGCAGACCGGCCATAAGCACACACAAGAAGGTGGGCCAGATCCCTGCTCTGACTAAACCCCAGCGGCCAGCACCACCAGGAGACAAGAGGCTTCTCCTCCCCACGCCCCGACCGGAGCCACTGAAAAGGCTCCAGCAAGGACCAGAATGTCACAGTGGAGCTTCACTGGATTCAGAAGTGCCTCCACCGGAAGGGCCCGGGATCTCCAGGGAAGATGTCTGACTGGGCCCAGAAGCTACTGAGGCTCTGGTTGACGATGCTGTAAGCAGGGCCCGTGTGTGTCAGCACAACTCCTCCACTTCTTAGGGCAAAGGCTCTTCTCCCTACACTCTCCATCCTCCCACCCTTCACCCTTCAAATGATTCCTACAACAATCAGAACAGGTGCCGTGTCTAGAGCACAAATGATTACTGAAATACGAGCATTCTCATTGCTCTGCGACAAGAAGCTCTACCTGCGTCCAGTCGCCGCCCTCAGTCTCCCACCTCAGGGTCACACCTTCTCTTGGTCCCTGCCCCCATCCCGGGACCTCGCCGTGTTTACACCGGCAAACCAGTCAACCTAGTTGTAACTGTCCATCAAAAGCACAAATCCTTGAAATCCTCTAAAACATGAAACTCAAGTCTCTTGCCAGATAAGTGAAAGGGTGTGCTGGACAAGTGGCCCAGTGCTGAGCGTCCGCGAGGTCGAAGACTGCCTTCCACATTCAAAAGAAGTGATTAAAGGCAGTGTTGGGCTTAGGCTGGTGTGGAAAATGAGCTGCAGAACAATGGACCACTGCAGAGCCTGGGAACTTAGAGGCAGACACAGCGGAAGGGAACCCAGCGCATTTCCATCAAAATTCTTTTAGATAAACAAGACCAGCGTGTCCACAGTCTTCTGTTCCAATAAGGTGACATGCCAAAATCTGGTTTTATAAATCCTGTAATTTGCACTTCTCAAAGGGAGATTTTCCATAAGCGGGGCATGTTCCCAGATAGTGACATTCTACCTATAATTAAAACGTGTCTGTGTGTGTGTGTATTTGGAGAGAGAGAGAATAGGAAAGCTTCATATAGTCATTACATTTACCCCACGAAATATAGCCACCCAAAGAAACCAGTTCTCCATTATTAACAAGTCTCTACAAAGTTAAACAAAGCTGGCTTTAACACAAATCAACAAATCCCATAAAGTTATTAGCTTATAGGAACAATTCCAAACACTTGAGTGTCCTGACAACTTAATTCAGAAAGGTAAACAGCCACATCCTCACGCCAAACATCCCTGGCAGTCTTTATTCCCTAAGCCCATAAAACAGACCCCATGGAAGTCCTCAACTCTTTGTTATAAGCCTTCCGGTGCACTTGTACCTCGCTATATACAGATAAGTCAACTGTGCACCCACTTCTCAGATGACTGTAACAAAGGATTAAGTGGGATCCTCAAAGCCCAAAAGAAAAAAACAAAAATCTGCAGACAGCAAGCTAGCTCAGAGAGGCCTACTGCCTCCTGGAGCTGCCTTCTTTCCGGGGTTGAAATGTAATGGAAACAGTACAGAAAGCAGAACTCCAGCAACAAGGCAAAGACTTGAGGCACCTAAAATTGATGGCTGCTGAAATTCACCTGTGTTTATACTCATGCAAACACGTGTGAATGCGCGAAACGTGGGCGCAGAACTGAGAGCACTCAAAGGTTAAGCTCCGAGGTCCAGCCTAGCATCTCTGAGTCTCTGTTTACGGGCCTCAGTTTCCTCCATTTTTCAAGGAAAGAGGACAGAGACGGAGAAAGTAGGAAGGGAAATGAAAACCATGCATACTGTTTATAAAGGGGACCAAAGCTATGGCAGAGGATGAACTAATTTATAATCAAACACCTATTTTTAAATGCTGGGAAATGATCACAGAAACTAGCAATAAAATAAAGGGGGCCAGCCATCACTGGATGGCAATTCAGTCCCCAGAGAAAGGTCGAGATCCATACAAGCCTGACTAAAACTGCAGATTTGGCCAAAATGGTCAACAGAGCTCAATGCTTTAACAGCGACATGAATTCTCTCTTGTAAATTTCCACAGTGCCTTTGCAGGAACCACCACTGCCCCCAAGGAGGATACCAAAGCCAAAAGAATAGTAATATTAAGCAAATCACAACACTTTTTTTTCTTAAACATACTCTCATATATACAGCACCTTGCCATCCATAATGGATTTAATCAGGACCCCAGCAGGGAAACCCACAAAAGGCCTATTTCTCCAACAAAAGCCACAGCAGCCTGAAACAAATCTAGAGCTATTTGGTTTTTTATTTTATTCATAGGAACAGACCTTCTATCCCAGGTTCCTCAAGATAAGCCACCAAAAACTGCACCTGACAGGCCCGTGGAGCAGCCATCCTCAGAGCCGGATCATTGCAGAGAGACAGAGAGGAAGGAGGACAGAGGACGGGAGGGAGGAGGGGGAGGCGCGCGCGAGGCAGGCTCGGAGCACTTGTCAACAATCCTCCCCTGCACGTAACGCGGGCGCCTGCGGATTCCGCCAGTGCAGATTCCGCGCGGCCGGGGGGAGGGGAGGCGCCGGGAGGGAAGGTTATTTATGTGGCTGCGAGAGACTCTAACACCAAAGAGGAGGGGTCTGGGGCTTTTTTTCCCCCCTTCCTGATGAATTAGAATGAGAAAAAGGAAAAGCTCAAATAGCTTTTCACCCTGTAATTTCCTCAACCTGCAATGCAGACAAATCCTTATTTTTAGGCTCTCTGACACGGCGTGGGGCGGGATGGGGGGTAGGGGGGGCGCCCAACTGGATGGGAGCAGTTTAACTGTCCACCCTTCTCTGGGCCCAGGGTCAGACTGCTCTCCCCCTCCTCGCCCCCGCCCCACCCCCCCCCACCCTCGCTCACACACTTCCCCCTCCCCAGCCCAGCCGCGGGGTCCTAGCATATTTTCAATGGCATCCTTTTTTTAATATCATAATCTGTGTCATTCAGCACTTGCTTTTTATTTATTTTTATTTGTTTTTTTGGCTGGGAAACCTGGGCAGCTCTCCAGACAGACTGCAGAAATCTCTTTCCACAAGCTCCTCCTCCTCCATCCCGCGCGCCCCCTCCCTCCCATTCCTGCAGCCCGGGTGCTCCATCATTTCAGTGATGACCGCATGGGCCACGGCTGCCCTCCCCGCCCCCAGCGCCTGGACACCCCGCCCCCAGGCACATAAATTCATCTAATCTAATAAAACAGAAGCTGTTTTCCCTCATTGTTCCTTGAGGATCTTTCACAAAACGGGCTCTGTGGCCTGGCAGCTGCCGAGAGGGGTCTGAAAAAGGCAGGATTCCAGCAGGGCTGGCCAGCTCCCTGGGCCCCGGATAACTGCAGCTCCCATCTCCTTCCCTATGTCATAAGCTGTTTGATTGTTAAAGTCAAAGCTTTTGAAGCTTTTGAACTTCAGCTGGCAATTATCACGTCCAAAGCACATGCTCTAAACACCAGCCCACATTCTCCTCTTTATGCCTCTCCAGAGGGGAAGAACATGGTCTACACCCTCAGAGAGGCCACATGGCATTGAAAGCTTCACCAGCAGGTTCATCCAAGGGAGCTGGGGAAGGAATGCCCCTTACTCCTTCCTCCTTTCAGCTTGTGGCTGTTGTTGTTTAACTACTGACTGAGCCCCTTCTGGGCTTTACATACATAGGTCAAGTTATTCAGACTTCAAAAAACCCTAGAAGCAGATCTGTCCTGGTTGCAGGGCCAGTGCATTTTGTCCGCTCTGTTTCCTAAATGACCACGGCACCTCTACCTGCCTCACTTTCAAACAAAAAAAATGTCAGGAGGCAGGTGATGGTTGGCCCAAACCTCTACTCAGTTTCCACCACTTTAAAACCAGAATTACAGGCGAGGTCTTTGGAGATAATCTAGTACAATCCCCCACTTTACTGATAAGTCAACCGAAGCTTCTGCAGGCCTGGTTCTTAACCAAAAGCATGGTGAATAAATCCTCAACAAGCAGAAGGCCATCCAAGAACCTGGGGTTTCTGGGGCCAGGGGCAAGCTAACACGCCAGAACAACCTCATGCAAACTCCCTGTAGGACAGAGGGCAGGAAAAGCCTCTGCAACCATTACACGCCCAGTGTGAGCCCAGAACAGACCCTCATTCAGCTCTCTCCAGTGCAATCTATTCCTATTATGCTGAACAACTGTTTGGCGTGTATCCCACCGCAGCATAAGTCATACACAGTCCATTAAAGGGCATTTAAGGGGTGACTGTTTGGCTCGTCCCTCTTCTTTGTTCTGGGACTTGTCTTAGTGGCCTTCCCTAATCAAAAGCACCCAAAAGGGAGAACTGCAAAGGAGATATGAGGCAGGTATGTTTGGGATATATGGAAATTTTGAAAAAAGGTTAGTAAGAAAGTACAAACCACAAGACATAACCAATCAGTCAGAAATGAAGCTTGACGGTCATGAATGGATAATGGCTATGCTTAACACCCCCACTCTAACCACTCAGACACAGCCCCTGTGGGTAAGTAAGGGCTCTCTGCTCTTTCCCTATCTCTAGTCTCCCAGGCTTCCTCTTCCAATCAACTGGAAAAGTAACAAGGTATTTAAAGTCAAAAAGATAAGGCAACCCACTCCGGTATTCTTGCCTGGAGAATTCCATGGACAGAGGAGCCTGGCGGGCTACAGTCCATGGGGAGGCAAAGAGTGGGACATGACTGAGAGACTAACACTTTCACTTTAACAGGATGTTGGGCCCCAGGCTGCTCTTACCTCTAAAAGCAGAGCAGCTTCTGACGACGCACTTTTTGTTGTTCAGGTGCCAGGCTGTGTCTGACCCTTTGTGACCCCATGGACTGCACCATGGTGGGCTCGTCTGTCCTCCACTCTCCCAGAATTTGCTCAAATTCATCAGACTATGGACTAGGGATTTATCCCCTAAAAGATGTGCGTAGCCAGCCCTGTGTGTCCACTCTGACCTGTGCTCTGCTGCTGGGTCGGGAAGAGGACCTGGGAGAACTCCTGGCTGTAAACTTCAGTAGGTTTTGAACTGTTCAGCTAAAACACTGTCTTACCAAAGAGGAAAGCTATCTTCAGCACCAGACAGACTAGAAGGACCAGCATCCTCCAGGAGATATACAAGAACACTGAGAGCGAAGTTCAGCTTCACAGCAGCATCACAACTTTCAGTACTGAAATTCTGTAAGAGGGGAGGGTAGAAAGGGAGACTTGGCAATGACTGTTTCTTTATTCAAACAAAGTATGATTGACAGCATCACCAGCTAAGTTGCAACATTTAAAGATCGGAGGAAGTCTCAATTCTTAAATGAAGACAAGACTCCCCCCAACACTGGCAACTCTGTCGAGCCCCCTTTTCTGTGAGACTTGGATAAAATAGAGAAAGTCTGCAAACTCAATCACTAAAACACTCTCTATTGTGCTTCCCCCTGCCTCATTATTTTTTTAGTTACAGCACAAATATGCATGCCTAAGTTGTATATTATTTTACTGTGCACAATTACTAGCTTCGCAAAAAAGCTATCACATCATGTTAAGCCCAGAAAGATTTTTCTTCCAGCTCAACATTAGGTTACTAAGATCCCACCATGATTCTGTTTATACTCTGTCCTGTCATTTTCCCTATGGTTTATCACACTCTACTGCATGGTGTATGTATGTGTGCTCACTCAGTCGTGTCCGACTCTTTGTGACCCCATGGAACCTGTAGCCCACCAGGTTCCTTTGTCCATGAGATTTCCCAGGCAAGAATACTGGAGCGAGTTACCAGTTCCTCCTCCAAGGATCAAAGCTGCCTCTCTCGAATTGGTAGGCAGGTTCTTTACCACCATGCCACCTGGGAAGCCCCACTGTATGGATAGTTCACAATTTATTTTGACTCTCTTGTTCATTTAAAGTGTTGCTGATCGGTTGCTATCATGAACCATGCTGCAAACATCCTTCTGCTTGTCCCCTACCAAGCAAGTGCTATGGTTCCTCTGAGATACATACCTAAGAGTAAAAATTACTAGAAATTCTTCAATATACAAATACTCAAATTTATAAGTTAACAGCAAACTGGTTTCCAAAGTCAGTTTTTTGCTTGTGTACCAGTAATGTATCACTGAACCTCCAAATGTTTAAATATGAAGACCTCTTATTACTCAAGACTCCAGAATACTAGTCACTTCAACTGCTACTTTAGAAGAGATCAGAATTTCAGAAAGGATGTCCTATCTGAAGAAATGCTCTGCAGCCGGCCAGGTACAAGGCTGCCCTCCACTTGATTATTGCCTCAATGCCAGGACATCTGAGGTCTCAGAATTAAAGACCCACCTACGTGCACAACCAAAATGAGCTGGGCCAACTCCAGCAGCCCACCAGCTGCACTCAGCATTTTAAAAAATACACAGCTGAAGCAAACCCCAAATCTTGGAGGTGGACAAAATTGGAAAGAACAATTCATTTGCTTGCCTTAATCAAATTTGGATATCTAATAATACCCTGTGCTAATTAAGAGAACCTGCTGCCTCAGAAGCATTAAGACCTTATTTTATTCATGTATCCAATCGAGGAAGTCAGCCGATATTGAGGGCTGGGATCCACCTCAAACAGGAAAGACAACCCTGTCTTTTGTTAGAGTAAACCCTGAGGTTCTCCCTACCACCCATGATCAACCTCCAAAAGCGCTGCAACTCCCGACCTATACCAGCTACTGCACATGACAGGGGCACCTTACTGCCTGAGCTACGTGCTATGAACAGCAATTTACCAAAGCTACTTAAATAGGAAGGCAGGGTAGAGTGGGTTTCCCTGTGAGAGGAAGGCATAATAAAGGTGGCAGTGTCCAGGAAGTCTAGGAAATAAGAGGGTTTTAATGAGCGCGCTGCATTAGCCATGTGTCCAAAGATATTTCTCTGTTAGCTGAGCTGACTCACACAGTATGGATCATATCACCTAAATTATAATAATTTTTAAAAAGCCAATACAGAAAAATGATCCACTGTGCCAATATCTGACTTTCAAAAATACTACTGAAGTGTGGGCACTTTGCAGCAGTCATTATGTTAATAATAAACATTACTTGTTAAAATTGTATTTAAATCAAAGTTAAGACACTGGCAGTATACCAACCAGAATTAAGTACATACGGAGTCTGACTTGGACCCCTTCCAAGAGGGCTTGCTAATTCCTGAAGCACCAACAGCGCTCAACTGTGTAATGCATGTGGCTGGCCCTACAGCCAACGTGACTTCAAGGCCACAATGTACAATTATAAAATAATACCAATAATTACAAGAACACAGAAGGGAGAACTGGGTTGGATGACTGTGTATTAACTAGTGAAACAAACTTGGTTACAATGGACTTAGTCAGTAATACCACTGAAATGCAACTACAATTAAACCAGGAGGTTCAAGTTGATAAGCTATCAGAAAAAATGTTCCATCAGACTTTAAAAAAAAAAAAAAAAAGGTTTATTTGGGCATCTAAACCACTAAAACCCTTACTTATTCACAGCACATATATCATAATTTGGACAAGGTTGCTTGGTTCTAATCTTAGTTTTACTTCCCATTAACTGTTAAGAAGAACTTTAACTCTCCTTAAGCTCTCATGAAAGCTCTCTGTGCCTCACTTTGCTTATCTGTTAAATGGCCATAAGGACAACAGTGATTTAAGATGTCAAGTACCAATGACACATGATGAGTGCTTTATGAAGGGCTACCTACATGCCTTAATAAAGGGTTCCACGGTGGCTCAGATGGTAAATAATCTGCGTGCAGTGCAACAGACCCGAGTTCAATCTGAAGGGAACGGCTATCCACTTCAGTATTTCTGCCTGGAGAATCCCATGGATAGAGGAGCCTGCTGGGCTATAGTCCATGGGGTCACAGAGAGTCAGATGTGACAGAGTGACTTTCACTTTTTATGCCTTAATAAAACTTTGGTGCTAGTGAAATACAATTTTTGTGGGTAATATTTACTTTTTAATTATTTGATTGTAAAAAGAAACAGAAGATACATACATATGTAAGCTTTTAATACTTTTAAACTTATTTTGCTTCATTGCATCATGCAGGATCTTTAACTGTGGCAGAACTTAGTTGCTCTGCAATACGTAGGATCTTAGTTCCCCAAACAGGGATTGAACCAGTGTCCCCTGCATTGCAAGCAGACCCCTAACCACTGGGCTACCAGGGAAGTCCCTAATGTGTGTTTTTTTTTAATGATTCAGATAATGGATTTGAAAAGGTAGATAGAGAAATGATGCAAAGTTAAAGAGTATCAAAACTATGGTTTTGAAAATTAATCACTGTAGTATTAAGTAGACTTTGATGAGAATCACAACATGGGCACTTTACCTCCTTAAGGATAGAGAGTAACAGAAAGCGCTGTTTGAACAGCAGCACTGAGACCAAGAACAGAGGCAGGTCACAACATTGACAAAGCCTACAGCCTCACACATCGCAAGTATGGCAACATACTGATAAGGGGATGGCAACTTTCATATCAGCGATTTCACTTCTAGGAAGTAGTACGAAGAAATTAAACAGAAACAAGAATTTTTGTGCAAGGATTTCAATGTAGTTCATCTTTATTATTTTGTTGCTTCTTTTACTGGTTTAAATTTTTTTATTTTTAAAGAAACAAAGTTTTCCTGTATCAGCTTTCTGAGCCATGCAATAGACAGACTGGCTATCAGTGCTTTGGTTTTCAAACCTGGCAACGTGGACAACCCATGATGGTCCATGAAGGCACTGGAGTAGCTGGCCTGGGGCAGGTGACGCACAGCCAATGACATGTTCTCATCATTCCCTGCACTCTCATGCCTCAGTGCCTTTGCACATACCATTCCTTCTTTCGCAATACTCTCTCCTCTGTCTGCCCAGGAAGTCCTGCAGCCCCTCCTGCTCAGCCTTTAGCGACAGTATCACCTGCTCTACAGGTGCTATTCAATGTCATACCTGATTGTCAGGTTCCTGACCAAGAGGATTTATTCTTGCTCGTAATAACCCTCAAAATCTAGCATAAGCCTAGAGAAGTGGCTCAGGACTAATGAATCCTGTCGAAAACATAAGGTGCTTCTTTTGAGGCCATCTCAGAGTCGTTATAAGCCTGAAGCACTCTTTATTACCTCAGAGGGCCACATTCTGCATCTTACCAAGCTTTCAAAGGCAACCCTCCACTTTTCTTCCTAGAGAGGAAAATATGTCAAATACTTATCTCTGTGTTTAAAAAAAGTATTTTGCTACGAATGCCTCGTGAAATTTATAATACACTTGATTTGCTGGCATTCATGAATCAAAATTAAAGAATTCTTGAGAATTAACTTCAAGTTTTCAGGTGAAATTAGAGCTTTCATAAATTTAACACTAACCTTCACATTATGTTTTATACATATTTAATCTTTTAATGATTTTAACAAAATGGAGACAATAATTTATTTACACCTGTAAAGTTGTTCTGTGTATTCCTCAAATTATTTATCTTTGATACTCTAATTTTGATAAACTTGGTTTGTGACTAATAATTTTAGGTAAAAACCACAACTATAATCCTCTTTTTTATAAGGTGAAATTACATCAATCACTATTAACAGTTTTGTTATATTCTTCGTGGTATTTTCCTTAAAGGTATCATGTATCATACTAAAGACTAATGCTCAATATGGAACATGATTGTATGAAATATTACACAGGATTTTTTAAAATCACATTTTCAAACACTTAGGAACATGAAGAAAGAAAATGTAACTTAAATTGTAGAGATTCCATTGCATACATAAAAAAATTTTAAATAAGTTGTGTTTTAAAAATATAAATGTCCAGAAAGCAGACCAGAGAAAATAAAACAAACTAGTAACAAAAAGCAGTATTCTCCCCAGAGGTAATCTTCATAAATTTCTGAAATTTCCACAGTCAAAATCAATTTCTTTAAATACAAACGCTGCCATCATAGATGCAGTACCCAACCACGAAACAAGTTGATTAATGGAAAAATGCAGCTGTTTTAAACATCACTTACACGCGATGCTAACAGAAAACCTGGCTAAGAGGCAGGTAAGAATAAGAGCGGGGTTTTGGAGCCAGTGGAAGACCTGCTGCATTGAAGTCAAGGACAACAGGAATTCTGTGACAATACCACGGGCAAGGGCCTCATGAAGCTGCCCAAAACACTAAGAGGCATCTGAAACAAATATTACTATCATTTCACTTTGCTGGGAGTGTTTCTGAAATTGATGACATGGGGTATGTAAAAAGGCTTTCAGCCAAAAACAACAAGAGCAGGAAGACAGAAGAAATTCACTACTGTGCTCGCCTCTCTCCAAAGTTCATGGTCTAATTTGGTAGACTCTGGTCACAAGTGGCTATTAAACACACACACACAGACACACACACACACACGGCTTTTAAAATTAACTAAAACTAGCCAGACCAGCTAGGGCTAGGTCTCAAGGACTCAAGAGTCACAACTGGCTAGTGGCTGCTATGCAGACATGAAACGTCTCCATCATCACAGAGAACTCCGCTGGCTAGTGCTGATCTGTAGAATTTCCATGCATTTAGTCTCGGGACGCAGCAGCAGCCCCTGCGTCTCTGTGCTGTTCTCTGCTAGGAGCTAAGTACACAGGCCCAGCACACCCAGGGCATGGCAGACAGACGGGACTTCTTTTCAGGCAACAAGGAGGGGAGGGGCAAACAGAGCAGGAGCCGACAAACCCCCTCCAAGGCAGCACAGATGGCTCTTGCAGGAGGGAGAAAGGAAAACGAGGTTGGAACTATTCAAAAGCCACAAGCTTATTCAGAAAACTAAGAACTGTAGAAAAACTTTCTCTGTGCGAAGCAACTGCACCAAAGGGGGATTTTTTTTTTTTTTTTTTCCCATCACAAATGGTTTTAGGAGATCCTGTTGTAGCTTGAGGGTGAAAGGTCAGCAAGTATCAACTAAGACTCGGGAACAAAGTAGTGTCACATGAAACGGCTGAGTTAAGACTCGAATCTTGCTACCCTCCAAGCTCTAGGCACTGAGAGGTGTGAACCCACAGAGGACTCTGGGCTCGCCGCCTGAGTTCCTACACACACAGACCTCCAGAGAGAAACCATCAGCCTGCATTCTTGTGGGCGGGGAAGGACGCACACCCCACCCACCAGCACATTTCCTCCACGTTACTACCTGAGATCCACACCCTTCCAAATTCTGCAAAGACTTCCAAATGTCTCGTGACCCAATAGCACAGGGCATCGAGTGAGCTGGAAGAACAGGAGCCTGCCATAAACACATCCTGTCATCACCCATCGCTAAAACAGAACCAAGACAGACAAGGGGTGGCAAGGGTTTTCTTTTACTGAAGGAGGAAACCAGAGGAAGGATGACTGCTCACAGCAATACCCAGCTACTGGTAGGACCAGAATGACAGGGCCATGACAGGGCATATCACAACCAATCGGTGTTCTGCCGCATTCAATACTGCATCCAATGGCTGGAATCCAGGCAGTTGGGGCTAATTTGACAGACTGCAGTGTCACGTAACCTCTATCTCTTCTAAAAGGCTGATGAAAATACAGAGCCCTAAGAGTTTTCTCCCTTGACTCTGCCCGAAGTTTAGCCACCATGCTGGGACACTCCAGTCATCTTCCCTCTGCCCCCCGCCCCAACACAGCTGGCATAGATCCATTCTCTTCTGCCTATCAAGTGCCAGCTCAGGAAGAGCCCTCTCAGAGACTACAGAATCCAGCGTTCTGTGCCCAGGTAGGGGCATTCCCCCCACCCATATAAACTCTCACTATTCCTACTAGGCAGGCTTCCCAATAGGGTTCCCAGGTGATTTACTGGTAAAGAATCCACCAGCCAAAGCAGGAGACGTAAGAGACACAGGTTCGATCCCTGGGTCGGAGAAGATCCCCTGGAGAAGGAAAGGGCAACCCTCTCCGGTATTCTTGCCTGGAAAATCCCATGGACAGAAGAGTCTGGCAGGCTACAGTCCACGGGGTCACAAAGAGTCAGACACAACTGAGCACATACACACACAAGGTTTCCCACCAGTGCGGAGTGACCTGCTGGGGGGAACTAAACAGGGATCATTTCCTTCAAGCTTGGTCAGGGCTCCTCCTCTCCAAGTTCTAGGGAGAGGTCTAATTACAGGATGCTGGCACCCAGGGAACAAAGCAAACCGATTTTAACACAGTCCCTTAAGTATGCTGTTTTATGACCCAGCTACAGCTTTTATGAGAAGTGGTTAGGTAATGTACATCTAGAACCTCAATAACAACTGCCCTTTGAATGCTTCCTTCCTGCCAGGGACTAAGGACTTTAAATAAATCATCCCATTACTTCTGAGAATATTGCCTCTGAGAAAAAAAATTATTCCTCCACTTGACAGAGCTGGGAAACAACCAAGCAGGAGCCAAGAGAGAGTGGCCAAAGCGCGTTTGCTAGTTCCTTCACCCCTGGCAGGACCGTGGGCCACCCACTCACGGACGACAGCATGGCCCTCTTCTGCCAATTTCCACCAGAGAAGCTGGAGGGCTGTGGCCTCCTGGTCGAAGACTGGTGGGAGAATGAATGGCCAACAGTTCTCTCCAGGAAGTCTCTGGAGCGTGAGCATTCGCAGCCCCAGGGCCCTGAGCTCAGACCAGGGCCTGCTCCAGTCTCAGCGTCTACCCGGGACGGCGTGGTTGTGGGGCACACTGACGTGTGATTCTCACTGGGGGTGTACCATGTGCAGATGCACTGAGCACACCCTGCCCACCACCCGCCAAGAAACCCAGTCAGTTCCTCAGCCAGAAAGCACTCTTAACTGCGCATCTGCTCCACAAAAGGGCTAGGAAATCGGAAGAGACTGTCTGACAAGTCAGCTGGTGGTGGTGGCCGGTGCAGCCTCCCATCACTACCAAGAGTAGCCACTTGATGGCAATCTTAACCTGTTCCCTTGGAATTCTTCCATAAAGGGAGACCCCAGGAGGGAGGAGAGTGTGCTGGCTGACCCTGTGGGACAGGGCTGGAGACAGTGTCCTTGCAGGACCTTCGTCTGCAGCGGTAGGAATGTCCAAGGCTGGATAGAAAAACTAAGCCAATGCTCTCCCAAGTGTTACTTGCCACATCACAGGCTCCTGTGGGGGCCTGGCTAGACGTGATTACACAGGCTCTGCAGTCAGACAGACAACTTGGGAAGATGGAAATCTCTCCAACCCCATGGCACGTTCACATCGGGCTTTCCATCAACAGACTGAAGTGCGAGGCAGACAGATGGTAACAAACAAGCTAATAAATCAATGGCGAGCGCCTGCCTCTTATCTCAGCACCTTGTCCCCTAAAACCACAGGAAAAAAAGCCAAAAATGAAAAAAAGGAAACTTTCCTTAAAAAGTGCAACACTTGTTGAATAAAGCAGCCTACCATCTTCCTTCTTATTTAAATTGTAAAAGAGAAGGAAAAAACAAAGCAAAAACGCTACTTGCATCTTCGACAGAAAAGGCTCTCCAGAAAAAGAAAAACACTGTAAATTGCATTCACTAGACACTTCTATTTTCAGTGGCAGGAAAATTAACATCAAAACGTGGGGAGAAGGAGGAAGTATATGGGACTGTTATCAGGAACCAGCCGGCTCTCTCAGCTTGGATGACAACATAGTACCTCCCCCCCACCCCCAAACACATACTCACTTCGACCTGGCCCTGTGCTTCCTAACTCTTGGCGTCTCGATTTATAAGGAGGGTTCAGGCAGAGAGTGGAGTGTGTGCCAATATTTTCCTCTGAGGAATTCAGAAAGTGCCAGCTGAGAAGCTTCCAGCTCACCCTTTACAACGGCAGCACTGGAAAGGCCTTTCCAAACAGCCTGGGTTGCCTAAAGTCAGGTCAAGGACCGAATGAGATGGGGAAAGCCACTCGGGTACAGGCTGGGCAATCTGCAGCTCAGATTCTGCTAGAAACCAGCAGGCCCCCCTGCATGCCAAGATGGAATATTCTGGAATATGTCCACTGGCATGTCACCCACCCAGATGATGTCTGAAGAGGACTCCTCAGCCCTCTAGAAGATAGGGAGCAAGTTGCATTCAGTGAACTGACACCTTCACAAACACCCAATCGTATGGGAAAGGAGGACAGCATCAGAAACAACAGTTCAACGTTTCTGACGTGGAGACCTTGGCCTGCCTTCACGCATCAGAAGGCAGAGCCCTGGAAAACGGGAAGGAAGCTGCCACTTCAGACACTGCCACAAGCTGGCCTGGAGTCTCAAGCCCAGATGGCGTCCCCTGTCATCAAGACCAGGTGCCAAGTGTGACCAGGATGCCCACCTACCTGCCAAAGGGAGGTGCAGACCTGGTTAAGAAATAACCCAAAAGACAAGGGCAGGGCAGGGCAGCTGGGAAGAGGCCCTGTCCGTGTCCACAAGGAGCTGATTTGTTACCTCCAAGGTGTGACTGAGCCAAGGGCACCAGCGACAGGCCAAGGGACGGTGTAGAGAGGGGGACCCAGGTCCCAGGATGTCCAGCACGAGGAGCCCTAAAAACTCTCCTTGGCACAAGACAGGGACAGCCTAGCTGACAGGCCAAGCTGACGCTGGTGACGTGTTGCCTGCAGAGGCAGGACTAAGGTTACGGAACAGTTCCTGTTTCCCTCGTTGTCCCCAAACCTCCTGAATGAGAGACCTGCACAGTTTTACAATTTTCTGGAAAGAAGTCATGAGGAAGCTAAATCTGGGACTCTGCAGAAGGACCTTAAAGACCATGGAGAAAGCCAGAAGGATATATGAGATTTGGCAGCAGGTGAGATTAAGTAACAAATTCTAAATTAAGGGATTTGTGGCCTGTAGGGTAATTTCCCTCAAAGCATATCCAGTTATCACTCTCCTGGCTTTAAATATATGCTGGACAGGACTCTAAACATTTTATGTGGCTCAAGTAATAATAGGTTATTTTCAAAAACCAAGTTAAAAGGTCCTCTAAATCTGGGGAAAATGGGATCTAAGAAATTCACAAGCACAGCAAAACTGCAAGAGTCCACTGTGGTTGATCTGATAGCAATTATAAACTGCATAAACTCACATATCACAGGATTCGAATCATGAAACGTGTAAGATTTAGAAAACGCACGAGGCCTTTCTCCAAGCAGCAAGAGGTAGGTGCTATCACTGCCTGCCAAGAATGAACACAGGAAAACTCGTATGGGCAAATGTCCTCTGGCCGAGTGCAGCCCTACCTGGTGACCGTGCAGGGCCTTCCTTTCCATACCTGCTGAGAAGTTAACATGAGTAGAAAGCACTGCCCTAAATTACATTTAGGGCATAACATTCAGACACATAGGATGGATAAATGTACTACGAACAGGAATCCCCCAACTTCAAATTATCCTATGAGTTTTTTCAAACTCAAGGATAGAAGCATCCTTCCTAAGCTGTCTCAATTGCCAGTCCCTTCCCAAGCCCTCAGAGCCTACAGAACACTTTGTCTGCCCTCTGTAAGGGCCCCTGGCCTTGGAAGGCAGCTCCTGGTGCAGGTGAGCCATGTTTCAACCCCCAGTGAAGTAAAGGACTTGAGCCAATCCACGTGGTCTCACAGGAGCAAACACTCAGTAAGTGCATGTCCAAGAATTCCACCCAACTGAGAGGAGCGGTGTCTTCTGAGGTCAAGCAGCCCTCAGAGGTTCCTGACTTGCCAGGAAATTGTTCCAGTCTCACAAAGAGAAAGATGGTGCAGATTAACATGGAAATTAACTTAATCTAAAATAAAAGAACTGTCACCATCACAAATCCCTACCGAATACGAGACTGTTACAAACCTAATGTGACTCCCCCGTAAAATCCAATTGAAACCCCAACACCCAATGTGACTACATCTGAAGACTGAGCTTGTAAAGAGGTGACAAAGGTTAAACAAGGTCATAAGGGTGGGGCCCTAATTTGATTGGGCTGTGATGTCCTTATAAAAAGGGGAAGCGAAGAAACCAAAGCTCTCTCTCTCTCAGCCGGGAAGCAAAGCCTCACCAAAAACTGAAGCAACTGGAACCCTGAATCTTGGACTTCCAGCCTCCAGAACCTTAAGAATTAAAGTTCTGTGTTTTTTTAAGCCACCCAGTCTGTGACATTTTCTTCAGGCAGCACTGGATGACTGATACACAGGCTTACACCACAGCCACAAGGAAACAGACAGCAATCAGCCATCTCACCACGCTGCCACTGTATGTTTTTGCATCCTCACGGCCACCAGGCAGGTCACGGGGTCCTCACAAGAAATCTAACTGAAAACACACTGTCTTAGCAGAGAAGGAACATGACTTACAGACGCCCCTTTAGCTTGCTTTTGGAGAAAAGCCAGGTCTTGAACGCAAGTTCCAGAATGTCTTGAACTATTAACATCAAGACTGAGTATTCTTAATACTCAGACTAAAAACAGTGTCACAAAGGGGGTGGTGGGGGCGCCACAAGACAAAGGTGACAGGGAAGAGGATGAGAAGCAAGCATTTCAAAGCCCACTTGGTCTGGGCATGCACGGCAGCTCGGACGAAAACTGTGATGCCGGCTTAAGGTGGGGCATCTGACTCCAGGAGCACCGCCATTGAGATGGTGAGTGTCAGCCATGAGCCGGTCTGACCATGGGTTCCCTATTCAAGCTCAATACCTCCAAGAGCTCCTCACTGGACACACATGTGCCTCTGGCTTTGAGGCACCTTCAAGTCTCCACAGACACTGTCCAGCAGCTGGCACATTCTGGGTAAAAGTCACAAACTCATATAAAGTCATAAAAGCTTCTAAACACAGAGACAGCCAGGCTGACAAACCACCAAGTGCATACACTCTTTAAAGAAGTCAAATGAACTGGAGGGGCCATTCTCTGGGGTGATTGGAAAAGTCCTGGATCAACAATGGACACTAAACACATGGGTATATGTACATTTGGCAGCTCACTGAACTGCACACCTAAGAGAGGTGATTTCACTGAGTGTAAAGACTGCCTCAAATTTACTTTTTTAAAGGTGGGGGCAAGATCTGGATCCAGGAGTCCTGGGTTCAGATCCTGACTTGACCACTTCTTAGCTACGTAGCTTTACACGTGTTGCTTTCCATATATGAGGCCCACTAAACAAACCCGCAAAGTTATGATAGTAAAAGACTTGTATGAGAATTAAAAGCAGTAACATTTCCTAAGAAAGCCCAATTTTAAGTTAAAATTACCAATCAATGTAGCTTGTACCTAGGCAAGCATTCAACAACTGTGGTTCAGAAAGAAAGGGTAAAGGGGCGACCCAATTCCAAGAATTATGATGATGAGACTTATAAACACATCACAATTATGAATAAATCTGCGTTTTGGTAACAGGAAACAACACGGCTTGTGATCTGGGGCGAGGGAGTTAGAAGTCAAGGTCCATGCCATTTCAAAAATGAAGTCTGGAGAACTGGAGAATCCTGAACAGAGAGGAACACGTCCAGGGTGGTGAGCACACACTCTGCAGAGCACCCAGGAGCTGTGCACACAGCAGCCGCCAACACGGACGGAGAGTTTCCCTTCTGGGACTCACCACCTACTACAGGGAGAGAGCTTGTAATAAACAAACAATACAATGCCAGGCAGGGAGAGAGTCGACGCAGAAAAAACATTACAAGGTGAGGAGCTAAAGGGCAATAGGCAAAGGCACAATTTTTGAATGACGTTTGAAGAAATCTCCAGTACCAAGACCCTGAACCTCAAAGTACTTAAAGTCACACAGGTATTCTAAATAGAAGCATCAGCAAGCACAAAATTCTGGGGCAAGAGTACACTACCAACTGCAGCAGGAAGGTTAGACTAGGTGAGACGGGGGTGAGGGAGAGACAGGCAAACAGGACCAGAGAGAGGCTGGAGGACCACATCCGGTTCCAGGGTAAGGATGTCTGCCTTCCACGCTGAGATGGGGGCACAACGCGGCACATGGCACATGTCGATTCCTGCTTACAAGGAACTGGCTGCTGCCTAGGGAGAGGAAAAGGCAGAAGAGCTTCATAAAGAGAGCTTTAGGAGTCTCAGCCCCAACCAGAGGTGGTGTACCAGTGGCAGTGGTACAAAATCAATTTCAGAAGATACTGTGAGCTTAGAATGAACAGGTTTTGTGAAATCTGGAGGAAAGAAGAGAGAGAGAAGTACCAGGTAATTCCAAGCTTTTGATCAAAGCAACTAGAAGAATGGAATGTGCATTTACTGACTAGCAAGGCAGGAGCACATAAGACTGAACAGAGTTGGCTTGGTGCACCCCAAGCTCACGAGATCTACCAGCAAAACAAAGTCCGGAAGGTGAACAGGCAACTAGAGTTCAGGTGAGACGCGTCATGTCAAACGCAGCCACATGGGCAGCTAACTGACTGATAACTGGATTTGGGCATCAACCTTGGAAAGTGACCCGACTCTTAAGGGTTCAAAAGAGAATGGGCGGGAAGAGAATATTAAAGTGAATATAAGTAACAGAAGGAAAGAGACTTGGAACACTTCACTTTCTTTGGAGGAATTCTATAAAGTAATGAATGAACAGAAATGAATAGAAGGAAGGAGATAGATTATCTGAGGGTTTATTTTTAATAGGAGAAACTATCAATGCAACATGCTCTGTCTACTGATGGGAAAGATCTAGTAAAGAAGTAAATAAAGGACAAAGAAAGGAGGAATACTGTCCAGAGTGCTGTCCTTGGGGCGATGAGAAAAGAGGACTGGTGCGCAGACGGAGGTGCTGACCAGACAGACTCTTAGTGGGAGGAAGAGCCTTAAAGAACATCCCAGATGGGAACAGCAGGTTCCCATCCTCTGGCCTTCACACCCCTCAAAGGTGGATGCTCTAAGGACGGGGCCAGGGAGGAAAACACCGTGGGACTCTCTCAAACTCAGACATCACACGCCTGTGCCCCCACCCCCGAGGCACACCTATGAGCTGTGCTCTTCCTGCTACCAGCGGGTCCAAGCCAAGAGGCCTGGAGGCAACGGGAGCGAGCACGGAGGCTGCGGAACTGCCAGAGGCGGACCTCATGCACTAGTGCCGAGAAACAGGAGAGGACGCAGCAACCTCCACAGGCACCGCCATCCTTCCCTCTCCGTGAAATCTTTGCACACGGCCCTGCCGACTGGGAAGCCTGGTGTCTCACCATCATTTACAATAGATTTCTGGTTCCGATCAGTCTTCGGCATCATCCATCCCTTCCAGTTAAGCTCATCAGCAAGGTTCAAAATTACTCCTCTGTAAAATGAGGCGGCTGACCTCTATGCCTCCAGAAGTCCCTTCTGGCTCTCACCATCCCTAACTTAAGCCAAGGAAGGCTCGCCACTGCCTTGGGGCCAGAGCAGGGCAAGCAGGCCGGCCACTGCAACCTGCCACGTGCCCTGCTGGACTGACATCACTCCTCCCGGCCGAGTCTATCGGCTGGTCCTCTCCACCCTGTCCCGCCCTGCAGCCCTCGCAGCCCTCAGTTTCAAGGTCTGTCAGAATGCAACTTCTTTACGGAAGCTTTTCCCAGGAGCTCAACACTGGGTCTTTTACATCACCTGCCTCCCTGTTAGCCTGACACCAAATTGGTCACATGCACCTCTGATTTTTTAAAGCATTTTGTTGTATTTTGCTGTGCTTCACTGATACCAAGTCTCAGACATTTTTCTGTTAGAAAGCACCTCACAATTATGATGGCTTACACTGATAAACTAGAAGCATTTTTTCCTTTCTTTCATAAAATAATAATGCCATCACTCAATGACATCTTAGATGAGATAAAATAAGCTATTCTGACTCCTCCAAAATAAGCAACTTCAGTTCCACTTTATTACTCACAATACCTCCTACGTACTAAGAACCCTATCAAATGTTGATCAGATGGGAGCTCTATCCAGAAACATCCCACCTGCATTACTCAGGGTCACGAACACACTGATGACAGGACACCTACGAGAGAGAAATCACGCCTGCTCAACTGTCCCACTTTCCAAGACAGACGCAGCTTTGTTTTTAAACAAAGAATAAACGTAGGCTGTTTTCAAGACGTTTATCTGCCCTCACCGCAAGCAGCTCTCGTTTCCAAGGAGTGCTGTCAGGGGACCCAGGTGAGAAACGTCTCAGACACTGGACTGTTAAGAGAAAATTTAACTCACTGCCCAAGAGCACTGCCACCCACAGAAGTTCATTTGGAAAAGCAGAAGGATCCGTGTAGTCAAAGCTGTGGTTTTTCCAGTAGTCATGTACGGATGTGCGAGTTGGACGATAAAGAAAGCTGATGCTTTCAAACTGTGGTGCTGGAGAAGACTCTTCAGAGTCCCTTGACAACAAGGAGATCAAACCAGTCAATCCTAAAGGAAATCAACCCTGAATATTCACTGGAAGCACTGATGCTAAAGCTGAGGCTCCAACCCTTTGGTCACCCTTCACGACGCGAAGAACTGACTCATCTGAAAAGACCCTGATGCTGGGAAATATTGAGGGCAGGAGGAAAAGGGGGAAGACTGAGGATGAGATGGATGGAATCATCAACTCGATGGACATCAACTTGAACATGAATGGGCAAACTCCAGGAGACAGACAGTGAAGGACAGGGAAGCCTAGCATGCTGCCGTCCACGGCGTCACAAAGAGCAGGACATGATTTAGTGACTGAACAACAAAACCACCACCAGGGAGGGAAAAATTGTTTTTCCTGTTGAAACAGGGACTCTCTTGAGAAGTGGAAGATCTGAGAGCTTCAGGACAGGGGAAGGCAGACATACAACCATGGCATTTATTTCAAATGTGCCCAAAAAGAAACTTTCATTCATCAGACAAGGTGCTCTGGCTTTGATTTTGACTCAAGTCATTTTTTTCCCATTTCATCCTGTAAATAGGGAATTTGCAGGAGCTGTGCCCTTGTCTCATTCCATAGACATCAGTAAACTCAGATTTTTAAAAGAGTCTAATGAAAACCCTACTCTTAAAAAAGACATAAGGGCAGCGTGGCTGTAGATGGGGTCCCAATCTGCCCTTCTACCTTTGGTCCTCGGCTGTCACGAGCAAGGCCAACGCCCCTGTCTCCCCACATCCTCGACATGACTGGCAGCCCTCTGCCACTTGGCTGGTTCAACAACAATATTAAAGTTACAAATTTGTATCCCTAGGTGAAGAAACACAAAGTAATAATGAATGTAGCTGCATGTAAGGGGGGGGTGACTAGTCAGGAGGAATGCAGTTTTTTAATTTAATTTCCACTGAGTATCAATTCACTAACGAGTGCTAATAAAGCCCAGAACCACCCTCACATGAATAAATAGTTGAATTGCCCCCTCTTCTGACTTAGCCTTGCTCATGAAAGACTTCACAGTATCTCCTTCGAAAGAAACTATGAAAAAAACAATACTCGTACGATTTCATATTTTTGGAATCCTATCTTTACAGGAGGTCTCAAAATGACTTCTATTTATTTCAATGGTGATTATATGCAGGGGAGCTCAATGCAGAAAGCCAGGGTTTAAATCCTGGCTCTGTCTTGAACTAGTCGGGGAAGCAAATTGCTGATCACCCTAACATAGTTCCCTCTACGTCTATAAAATGGTGAGTTCTGAAGATTAAATGAGCAAAATACAGGTAAAGTGCTAAAACAATAAACAACCAGCAAAGAGCAAGCATGCAATACAAGTTCCGGCTCTCACAACTATTGTCAGCTTCTAAGAAAAAAGATCCAGTTTCCCTTAAATCTAGTCAAGATGCTTTAGCTGGCCAGAGGGTTTGCTGGATTTCAGATGAAATTTATAGAAAGTAAATAAAATTCAAAGACAGCTAATAGCTCCCCTCCCTGACTGTGTAATTATGTGTACTCATTATGTGTGTAGCATGTTATTATTTAAATGTCCCTAATTTCAGCCCCAGAGGGCCAAGGGCCCTCAAAGAGTGGCCGAGGCCGAGGCCTCTGCCAGGCTCTCTGAAGCTTTTGTCAATTTATTACCGCCGGGAAAAGTGGCACCATCTCTAGCACCGAGGAGGCAGAGGGCTCGCATCCAGCAGAAATCTGAGCACTGCCTCCCTAGCAGCCTGGCTACAGCCAACAAGCTGTCACCTCGGGTGCAATTCCTACACAGACAACCCACCGGGCTATCCCAGACTCACATTCACCACCTCCAGGAAGACCAAAAAAAAAATCATCCCTTGTCAAAAGCAAGACTGATGGCAAACATAGATTTTATGACATAAATTATGAAGTCTCTCGTTAGAGAAAAGTGATGCTTTTGAACCGTGGTGTCGGAGAAGACTCTTGAGAATCCCTTGGACGGCAAGGAGATCTAACCAGTCAATCCTAAAGGAAATCAGTCCTGAATATTCACTGGAAGGACTGATGCTAAAGCTCCAATAATTTGGCCACCTGATGCGAAGAACGACTCATTGGAAAAGACTCTGATTCTGGGAAAGACTGAGGGCGAGAAGAGAAGGGGACGACAGAGGATGAGATGGCTGGATGGCATCACTGACTCGATGGACATGAGTTTGAGTAAACTCCAGGAGTTGGTGATAAACAGAGAAGCCTGGTGTGCTGCAGTCCATGGGGTTGCAGAGAGTCACACGCGACTGAGCAACTGAACTGAACTACTATCTTACATCTGCTTGGCTTACTGTTCTACTAGACCTGCCCAAGTGGGACAGCTGAGCTCAGTCACCCAGATGAACTGCTACGTGTACCCTCTAAGCAAACAGCGCCCCTCACACAAGAGGCCAGGGCAGGGGGCTGCTTGTTTATCATCCTAGCATGCCCGTGATTTCACGGAACTGATGTCAATTCGTTTCCCAATTAGATAAAAATTATGTCAAGCCCATTCTGTGAACTCAAAATAATCGTTTTAAAATTGCTTTTTCCCAGGAAGCTCTGGCAAGACCAGTAATTCTGAAACATCTTTGCTTAAATACAGGGGTAAAACAAAACACCGTCTTTCTCATACCACTGTTGCAAGGATAAGGTGTCATTTTCTTCCATTCTCTTCCATTCTGGGTTCAAAAATCAGCACTGGATAAAAAGTTACGTGGCTTGAGCTGTAATTACAATCCTGCTACTGCATTATAAGGAACCGTGTGCCATCAGCGAGTCATGACCACAGAAAATTCTCAAACAGCCCCCACGAGAACGTCTTCTTGCCCTTACAAATGCCACAGGTCCCAGAGCGGACCCCACTACCCATGACCCCCACGCCATGAAGCACGAGAAAGGGAGCACAGGGGACAGAAGCTCCCCCACCACCCCCCCCCCCAGAACGGGGTGCAGGCACCTGCCCTCCCCTCTGTCCCGTCCCGTTTCCCACCACATCTCCCAGCGAGGGTTCCGGACTAGACTGCTTCAAACTCTACCACCAGATACCTTTCTGTCACAGCTAACACTAAACTAATGCAACTATTTCAACTTTTGAAAGGGAATCTTGAGAAGATGGGAGACAATAAAAAGAAAAATGAAAAAGCATGACTATTGAAACCACTCTCCCCCGCCACCATGACCCTCAACGTCACCCGCCCACGATGAGGAATCCCAGAGAGTGCTCACTGTGAGGCACAGTGAGGCCCAGGTCCAGGTGAGGTCACTGCACTGCACACGAATGCCGATTACTCAGCACCCACTCAAGGGCGTGGCAGCCCACCCCAGAGTTCCTGCCTGGAGACCCATGGACAGAGGAACCTGGCAGGTACAGGCACAGTCCTTGGGTCACCAAGAGTCGGACATGACTGAGCGACTAAACTCAACACACACACACACACACAGAAGCATACGTATATACACATTCAGAGATAACACTGCTTACAATCCTTATTACTCCCCAAGAGTCTCGGAGGCTGCCTGCTATTTCGGCTTTCTCTGAATCACACCCCTTAGGAAGAGCACTCTGAGACTCTGGGACCTACACAGAAACACTCATTCCCATGGTAACAAGTCTAGTTTCCATGCTTTCCGTTATGTACATGCATGCATGCAAAGTCACTTCAGTTGCGTCCAACTCTTTGCAACCCTACGGACTGTAGCCCGCCAGGCTCCTCTGTCCATGGGATTTCCCAGGCAAGAATAGTGGAGTGGGTTGCTGTGTCCTTCTCCAAGGTGTCTTCCCAACCCAGGGATCGAACCGACGTCTTTTATATCCCCTGCATTGGCAGGCAGATTCTTTACAACTAGCGCCACCTGGGATGCTGATGCTTTTCAGTAGCCCCTAAATAAAAAAGCACATTTGTTTAACATGCGAACTGCCTTTAAGAAAAGGGTTCTTGAAACATACACAGGTTCTAAAACGGCGATGCGTTTACTTAGAACTGCTATCGAAACAGAGTATGAGGAATAGCAAAAAGGTGGCCCTGGAACACGGCCTGCACAAACAGCAACACGAACCAGCAAAGGGCATGCTCACAGCAACTTCACAACAGAAGGACAGAAGCCTCAATGTCTGGGTGTTTAGAAGAAAAAGAAAGAAAAGAGGTAAGTCAGTCTTTATCAGAGTGAAAGGCAACAGAATTAAAGTTTTCAACGATCCCAATAGAGAAGACGCACAGGCCAGCTTTTCTTAAAATTCCTTCCTCACTATCGTCAAGCCCTGACTATGCCGATGAAAACAAGAGCTACGATTGGCCAACTAGCTGGCAGGGCTAGTCTCTTCCTGAATGCCTTATTGCAGTTTTTGTTCTTTTACCCTAATTTCACCACTATTCAATCCCAAACACCGGGCTACTTTTCTGTACTAGAAGTTGATTTTTTCCCAGTTAGTTTGATCTTTATTTGTCAAAAAATTCCAAAGGCACCAAGGCATCACCACTCCTGATTAGCAGGGTGAGAGTGTGCGCCTCGTCACAGCAGTGAAATTCAACACCACAGTAGCCACTGGTCTACCACGACCCCAGACCCACAAAATGCCACCCCAATCACCCTCTCCCCAACACTCAGAGCAGAACAGTACGCTCAGTGTGAAACAATGACAGCAAGACTGATAGCAAGTGCTCTTTAAAACGATGTGGGCTTTAGCATTTACTGTATTCCAGGCAG
This sequence comes from Capricornis sumatraensis, assembly GCF_032405125.1. Taxonomy (NCBI): domain Eukaryota; kingdom Metazoa; phylum Chordata; class Mammalia; order Artiodactyla; family Bovidae; genus Capricornis; species Capricornis sumatraensis. The sequence continues at coordinate 44,967,660 of NC_091090.1, forward strand.
TCAAGGAATGAGTGGGGTTCCTCCACTGGAGGAGACCCATGACAAAACGGGGGTCTGAGTGGTACACTGTGGCAACAGAGTACTCATATTATTTTGATTACGCACACACGCAGGATTCAAAAAGGGCCTTTCCCCATCACACTGGCTTGGCCTTCAGTCACACAATGCCAGGAGAATACGAGTGGGTGGCAGGGCAGACCCCAGGCGCATTCAGGAAGGCCATCCATCGCCTACGGGAAGAGAGTGCCAGCAGGTCTTGTCTGGAAGCACCGGTTTCAACGAGACGCTCCCAGACAATTCACCTCACAACTAAGCAGGATAGAAAAACACTCCACAGCCTAAAGTCAACCTGATGTCACTCAGCAGCCTGGCAAGCTGCCAGGCTCCCATGCGCCATGATTTTACTACTCCAACATTACAGTGAGGACGCAAAGAGAGTACTAGGTTCTCCTCTTCCTCGTTTCCTTACTCCAAACAAATACAAGCAGAACATGGTCAATTCACTCATGTTTAAACTAAGAAATTAACAAGAGAGGCTGTGGAATGCTGCTACCACAGCCAAAACCCTTGAGATAAAATATAAACAGTAACCAAATGCTTGTTCCAAAACAGTCTTCACTGGCTGATGCCATCTGAGTCACACTAACCCTGTCAAAAAGAGACATCAGACTCAGACTCAGGGGCGAGTTTCCCTCCAGGCTTCAGGGATCCACTTGATACCACCCAGGAGGAGGAACACTGGATGCACGGCAGCTCTGCCTGCGTTGTCTGCCCGCCGCCATGCAGGCCACCGGCCTGGGCCTTGGGAGGCTCCGAGCCAGACAGACAGCGAGACAGGCAGCAAGCACAGACTCACGCTGCTTCCTCTGTAAACAGGGGCCACATTTCAGCAAGATCATCCAAGGCTGCTTCTGCTCTCCTACTTGGATAGAAAGACAGATGCTCCCAGAAAAAGCCTGTATATCCAGCTCTACACACAACCCAGCAAACAGCAGAAACCAGGTCGCAGCCCTGGTCTTGTCTACAGGGCACAGACTAACAAAGGCACCTTGCCAATCATGTTATGCAGCATATAAAGGAGCAGAAAAATGAGTCCATAAACCCAACCAGGGTAACTGCTGTTAAGGGGCCCAGCCTGAGAAGCACAAGCCGTCCCGAGCAAGCACATCCATTTCAGAAACAAGGCCGGGCCCAGAACGGCATCCAACCTGAAAGAACAGGCAACTCACCGTTCACGGCCTTCAGGCTCCCAGGAATGCCTTCACCGTGCTGCCTCTTCTGGGCGTTCTTGAACTCCTTCAGAGACAAATAAAGGACTTTACGTACCACCCTTTCTTCTGACCATGGAATCCCATCACTGTCATCCTGGGGAAACAAGGAAGAATGGGTAGAGGGGCGTTACTTCAAAGAAAGCAAGCAAATGTTCAAGAGTGAGAATAAACTTCAAAAAAAAAAAAAAATCCCAAGCAAGTATTACGGAACTGAGACCCAGTTCCGGAGATGAGAACTCCGTGCTGTAGAGAGGGCGCTGGTCCATCCTGGAGGGCCACCCCTCAGGCTGTAACGGGACTGGAAGAGTATCTCCCTTCACATGCCCCGTGCCCAAATCCCGTCATTAACTGGTAATACTGAAGTTTTATATTCTTGGCAAAGTTTAGAAAAGAGTGTTACAGCAGCCAAAACAGGAAGGGTAATGCATCACTGTACTGGAGCTCTTTAGAGTGAGCAATTCCAGAGCGTAGGCACCTCACAAGCACGTGCCCCACTCTTTGGGAAATGTTGTTGTTGGGAGCTGGTGCTGCTTTCAAGGAATTTACCATTCAGTCAGAAGAAATGAAACTGAATCTGCACTGGCCTTTTAAGGGAATGATTCACACACAAAAAAAAAAAAGTGAGAGGGAGAGAGACCACTGCAGAAAAGGGGCAATGGATCTTGGTGGAATAGCAAATGGGGTGGCGGGGCAGGGGGTGGTTTTTCAAAGAAGAATACAGACACTATCAGGTCTTGAAGATCTCATTTAAGAGTCTGTTGTATCAGATCCAGTGTAAGCGCTTGAGAGAGCAGTGACCAAGACAAGGGGCGGGCTGGGAGGACGGGGGAGCCAAGAACCAGCAGCCCACCCAGGGACCATTCCGGCAATTCCGAGAGCAAAGACAGACTGCAAACGAGCGGGGAGAGGGCAGGATCGGGGCCCAGTCTGGGAAGACGGAGGTGGCTGGAGATGGCTGATATAGTACGGTGCGCCAACTGAGTTAACTCTTTCAGGGAACCAGCAAGAAGGCTCTCAAGGTTTAAAGAGCTGCTTCCCACAGCCTGAGACCCTCACAGGTTCTCTCCTGTGGACATCTGCTTACAGTGGACATCTGATCTCCTGTGGACATCTGCTAATCTGAGAAGTGCTTAGAGTCACACACCTACTTCAAGACTTCATTTTTCTAAGAGTTCAATTTAGAGATAGAAGGATTGTGGGCTTCTTGGGTACTTGGGGCCTTAAGCAAGTAAGTAAGACATTAACACCCCAGTAACTTCAGGAGATGGTGACGGACAGGGAAGCCTGGCATGCTGCAGTCCGTGGGGCTGCAAAGAGTCAGAAACGACTGAGCAACTGAACAACAGCAAAGTGGGGTTCTGGTTCTTCGGGTTCCTTTTGTTCAACAGGAGGCCAAATATGTCAGGGTCAGGCCGGTGCTGCTGCACTCCACACCCTACAGAACTGGTTTTCACTCCCTGCCACTAAAGCCACTAAAGCCTCCTCCCGCGGAGATAAGGGAGGTAGATTATCCAAGATATTCTCCAGCTCGTAAATTCCTAAACTCTGCATAAACACACACTGCATCTCAGAAATCCAACCACACAGTCTCTAAGCCCCACATAACGGAAGCTGTGCTCCTGTTAATCTTCCAGGATTTCCTAGAATGACAGTGATTCTCCATCTTCTGTAAGAAGGGGAAGAGAAGGCCTGGGAGCAACGAGCCAGGATTTCCACCTTTCCTGGGGTGTCCGTTGTGCCTCACACCTGCCGAGACTTCCCTTCCATTACCTCCAGGAGAAGAAGACACACCCTCTCTCCCCAGTGGCTCTCCTGAAAGCACCAAGGCATCTATAGACCAAGGTGGTGCTCAAGTTCACACATGAAGACTGCAAGCGACCAGCAGACTCTGCCTCCATGCCACGGGAGGAGCGCACGCAGCTTCTTAACCACCACTCCGCAAGTCACCAGAGGCCAGCCAACTACACGGTTGAAAACCAGGAAAACCAAGTGCTCTGACCAGACCCCACTTGAGGAGCCCAAGGAACCAACCTGCCAAAAAGGCCAATGATTCAGCTTCACAAGAGGTGAAAAGCACAATGAATTCACTCTTGGCAGCAAGCAAGTCCCCTGAGTGTGCGTGAACGTGCCTCTAGCATATCAGTTTCAACTGAGTGACAGTCTCAGCCTTGGGAAGAGGCCATGCTCATGGGCTGAAGTCCACCTTCCAGGGCACAGGGAAGCCCACGGGACAGAGTGGTATTCACCACCCCAGGTTCCTATCCTCAGCAATTAAGTCTTCACAACAAACCAGGCCATGATTATAAATGATTATGTCCTACATACACACAGTTTATAAACTGTAAAGCCCCCAAAATAGCTTTCAATGTAAAATTCCTATGACGATTTACTGCTTCCTGTTCAGACTGCAGCCTTCATTCTGACTCCAGGCCTTCCAAAGGGAGGATTAAACACCCTGAAGACTGATGTCTAATTAGACAAACCTTATGAGAGGAAAACTTCTGCAAAGGAAGACACATTTAACGTTCACTTAGTAGCATCAGCAGCTCCGTGACACCTACCTGGATAGTGTGTTAGTTGTTCAGTCCTGTCAACTTTCTACAGCCCCATGGACTTGTAAGCCTTCCAAGGACTCTCCAGGCAAGAATACTGGAGTGAGGTCCCATTCCCTTCTCCAGGGGATCTTTCCAACTCAAGGATCAAACCCAGGTCTCCTGCATTGCAGGCAGATTCTTTACTTTCTGAACCACCAGGGAAGCCCAACAAGATACTTATAAATATAGGAGAAGGAAATCTAGGACCCAGAATACAGGGTTTCTAGACATTAAAAATAAAAAACGAACCACACACACACACACACACACACACACACACACACACACACACACGAGTTCTTTTAGAATCTAGAGTGCTGGTCAAGACTTGTCACCTCCCTCAGTGTTGATGCCAAACACAAACCTAATAGGTAAGAAGTCAACTCTGCTGTGTCTCCAAAAGCTCAGCGGGTTAAGTAATGATTTAGAAATTAGAACTCAAAATGCCGTTCACAGCTGCAGAGTCATGATGAATCCCCACATTAAGAGCACACCCCTCTCTAGTGGGAGGTTGGCAAGGTGGGCTTGCAGCCAGCCACGAGGCACACAGGGCCCTGCAAGCCGGGTGTCCTAGGAAGCTGGAAAGAAGAAGGTACTTCAGGGGCCTAACACTTGCCTTCTCGTAGTTCTGAACAATCCAAGTTCTACTGAGAGCTTTAGAACATAGCCCAAGCCTAATTCTCTCATTAGAAGTCAGGAACTCCACAGGCAAACCCCACCCCCACCCCAAGAGCTTCCATGACCTTTTAAGTCCAGCCCTTCCTTCTTCTTTTCCCTTTTCCAGTAGCTGTCTTATTTAACCAGCCATAGAGTCATTTCTCCTGCTCCTCACAGTGTTATCCCAGCTCCCGTCACTGGGCGAGAGCTCAGGATGCTGAAAACTGGACTGACTCAACATCATGCTTCCCATGTTACCCACCCACACCCGGCCTGTTGGTGCCAAATTTCCAGGATGCGTTAAGTGAAGGGCCTGAAATCACTCCAATTTCCTTGACTGAAAACACACTATCCCCGTAAAAAGGGCCCCAGAGTGACGACTCCAACAGGGCCAGGCAACACCTCGCATTCTCAGTGGTAAGCTTGTCATCGACCTAACACCCATGCACCACCCCTCTGCCACCAGTGAGCTCCCTGTGAAGACAGCGCCCATCTCCAAGTCCACGTGGCCTAACAGAGCCCAAATCCACTGCCCCACAGTCCCTTCACCTCAGTTAAACGCTACCCAGATTCCTTCACAAAACAGCCCTCTGAGTTCTCTCCTCCTCTCCCTGCCACCCATCTCTGCGGGCTCCTTCTTCCTGTCTCCCAGGAGCCCCTCATTCTATCTCCTTGCACCTCTCTATTCACTTATTCAGCCCCAAATCACTATCTTCAAATCAACTGAAAAGCCAGTGGTGCCTCAGTGTTCAAAAGCCTCACGATCCCCTGTTGACCTTCGTGGGCCTAGTGGCTCTCCCGCTCCTGAGGGAATCACCCGGGATCTGCACAGCAGCGCTGACAGCAGAAAGCAAGCCCTTCTCCACAAAAGCAGGCTTCCTCCACCACACCCAGCCCCGGCCCATTTGCTTTACTGGTTAGCTTAATAAAGGCAGATACAGGAGAAGTCACACCACTGATCCAGCGTCCAGCCGTCTCATTCGGGTGCAAATTCAGCTGCCCAGAGTGTGTGGCCAGTTCTGGTGAGCGAGTGGCATTAATGATTTAAAAACAGCTCCTGTCATTTGGGATTTCCATGATAAGACCTCCAGGTTAACAGACCATCTAAATCTTAAGAGTCAACTCCCAGATGACACACCACCCATCCTCATTCCTACCCCACCAAGCCCCCCAAAATGCTCTGCAAACACTGAAATTTAAAGAAGAAAAATTAGATCTGCTGGCAGACAGAGGGAGGGAGGGGGGAGTCATCACATAGATCTGCTTTGATACTGACTTCGAAAAATCACTTTCTTTGGCAAATGGAAGACTAAGTAATAAAATCTTTGAAAGTACAAGTGACAGGGTTTTGTTTTCATTTGCAAAACATCTACCATTGTTTGAAAAAAGTTTGAAAACGGCAAGGGCTCAGGCATTAAAGTAGAATGTATCTCATCATAATCTTTTCATTGAAAGGAAAAACGACAGCATAACCTCTAGCTGCTCCAAGCTTTGTAACAGACATGTAAGAAAAGGGGGCACAGAAAGCAAGCGCGTGAAGACACCACACACCGTGCGGAAGACAGCCCCGCCGAAGGCTCTCCAAAGCCCACAGGCCAGCCTGGAGACCCAACAGCGCTCCAAAGACTACCAGTGCCTCAACTACTCGGCAGCCTGCAGAGATGCAGGCTCAGTTTAAGACTCCCTGGTGATGCCCGCGCACATTAAAGTTTCAGAAGCTCTGCCGTAAACTTTCCGATGAGCCCCATCCTGCCCATTTCCCGTCACTTTCTACCTTCCATCGGAAAACAGGCAAAGATGAAGATGAGGTGAAACCCTAGATGAATGCTTCTAACAACCATCTAACTGTCGCCATTTCTACTGTCAGAAATAAGAAGTCTGTATTAATACACTGAGAACTCTTTCCTTGACTTCTTTTAACTGAGTGAAAAACAAGTGACCAAATAGCAAGAATGAAATCAACAAAAAAGTTAGGACACTGAGAAGTGGTGAGTTCCTTGAATCAGTGTGACGTGATCTCTCAAGCTCTCATTCCCTGATTACCCACGTTGGGACGACTTCCCTTTAAAGGTGACACAGAATTAAACACAAATATGAATAATATCCCAGAAGAGGACCAGCATATGCAATAAGATCATTTCTATTTCTCTGCACCATCTGAAAGTTGGCATATATTTCAGTAGTCACATCACCCAGTAGGATCTCATTAAGCTTGCAGTTAACCATATCCTCCCAAGGTGACTTTATTTGTTGGGTGAAGGGGTGTACCCCCCCATTACCATGCCACAAAACCCAAAGAAGGCCCCAAACCGACAAAACTCACGGCTCCCAGTTGCAAATTATTTTTCTATGATTTTTGGTCAAAAACCAAAACCAACACAGAGAGACACATAAGAACATGAGATGCTTTCTTCCTTAGCCAGGTTTATGAAGGTACATGATCTGTTGGGTGCAGATTGCCACGTCTCCTACAAACTCAGCCTCATGGAGGAGGGCTGGGGCTGCAGACATGGGCATGCATGACTATTTTAAATGTACTCGAGTGCCTACCCCAACTTCCATTGATGGTGTAAATTCTTACCAATGTCAGTTTCAATAAAGCCCCAAAAGGGCCTTAATATAAAATGAATTTGCTAACAATTCAAATTTTCTCTCCATGGCCCTCGCTTCAAAATCCTGGACTATTGAATTAACATGTTCTAACTGCACCAAGAGTTCTTCTAATTGACTGTCCCAAAACTGATAAGATCGTTGATACAGAAAAGCCATGTCATCCACTTAGCCATAGGTCTGGGCAGAGTCTTCCAACCCTCTTCCGAGCACTCAAATACTGGAGTGCAAGCAATAGGGGTTTCCAGGTCAGTCAGTACTGGTTGGTTTTCGGTGCCAGGTTCTATGGAAGCCCATTTCTGATCAATTTAAACACAGACACACACACATTTTCTAACAATTACAACTATATAAAAATGAAACCAGTTCCCATGGAAGAGAGTTAACTTCCCACTACTTGCGGGCAAACTGCATTAAGAGCCTCATACATTATGAATGACCAAGTAATTTATCATCACAGCCAAGGGCGCTGTTAATACTGATGACGGGACAACTGGTAGAAACTGGGACAAAAGTCAACCAAGGACTAGGTTCTTTCCAGCAAAGGTCTTCACTACCATGCAGATCACTTTTAACATCGCCACCACCGAAAATAAAACCAGTATCCAAGACATAAATTTTACGTTGAAGTCCAGAACCTCCCACCAACATTTTAAATGTTGATTGGCTTGTGGGGACTGGGGGGATGCAGACATGTGCACACACTACCATGTTCCACAGAAAACACTTCTGCTTCCACGGGGAGGGAGCAGCCAGTCAAATGCTCCCGTCAGAGCTTCTGGTAAGTAAACCAAGCAGACAGGGGCTTGCAGGATGGGAGAGAAGAGAGCATGCATGTTCACAGGCAGAAAGACCTGCTCCTGACATGACATCCCTTCATTAAAACTGATACAGGAGTTAAGACAAACAATTAAGTGTTTGGATTACAGTAGCCACTGGATGAGTTACCAACACCACCACGTGCATATATTCCATCTCCATTCATTTTGCCAAGCCTCTGAGAGTGGAGCAATTTGTGATTTTCCACCTCCTTTTTTTTTTAAAAAAAAAAAAAAGGAAGAAAAGTAATGCCCAACTTCAGCGCTCAGTCTCACGCTGGGTGCAGTAACCGGAAATGCCACATGGTGGGGGGGGGGGGGTACTGGGGGGGTGGGTAGGGCTGATGACTGAAAAGATATTACCAATAAGAAAACTGTGAAAGACTGGCTCCAGGAGGGAGGTGGAAAGAAAATTCACAGCCCTTTCCTCCTTCCCCGGAAGAATGTCTGGACACCTCTACATAAATGCCTTTTATTTTCAAGAGCCCAAGTTTTGCATATGCCTGCTGTTAAATCACCCTACTTAATGCAATTTGTTGCTGTCTGAAATATCAGCCTCTTCCATCAACAGTTTCAGAGAACAATGAAAGCATCCAAAATAATAACAGTAATAATTTGTTAGGGATGTTGATTCTTGGCACCGATTCCACACAAACAAGGATTTAAAGAGCCAGAGAGAGAAAAAATATTAAAGAAAAGAGAAAGAGGTTAAAACTACTGTTTCTTCTACTTTTAACAAAATATTTTCTCCACTGGAAATCAACTCAATGTCTCAAATCAACTCGATCTTCATTTTTAATTTCATAAAATGGTTCATCTGTCAATATTCAAACATCAAAGAGAAATGGGGGAACATTCACACCTAGAAATCTGATAAATGGCCAGGAAGCCACTGACTTACTGAACTTGAGAATGACGTTCCTTTGCCTTGGTTTTAAATTAAAAGCACTTCAAGCAGAAATTTTCCTCCGAAAGACAAGCTTCCAGGGATAAAGTAAACGGACTGAAAATGCTTATGCAAGGAGGGTTTTACTTCTTCCAAACTCCCATTAAATAATGTGTACTTATCTTTGATTACCGCCTATTTAAAAAAAATAAAATAAAAAGCTACAGCCAAAATTGGATTAAGAACTTCTGCTGAAAACGATTTATTGCATAACACAACTCTGACAGCCTGAATCTCCGGCCACCAACTGAGCCTTTATAAAAATCTGCTGGGCAGCTGCCAAGTCAGCTTTTTTGCGTCTGAGCATGTCAGACCCCGCCGTTGTCAAGGCAGCGGCAGCGCACGTTCACGGTTAAACGGTGCAGGCAGGGACCACGCCACACGGCGTTCAACCCCCTGCAATTCCTGGTCTGACAGTTTGTTGTTTCAACATAATCAAAAAGGACTCGCGATCCAGAGGGCATTATCTCCAAGAAACTGGCAGAAATCGGACTGGTGATCTCCCTTCGGTGGAGGAAATGGGGAAGAAATTAAGTCAAATTACAAATAAATACTTGACATGGGTCTTGGAAAGAGAAACCAGAATGAGAGACGATTCTGTGTCGGCAATGCCAACAAGCAACTCCCAACAGCCTCATCTGGGAATAAATCATTAACAAGTAGGTTCCCAAGGGCATTCTGACTGATTGGGATCTTTTCATCCTTACAGCCTTTTTATGTTAATAAGAATACCCCCAAACCCCCCAAATGGCATATTCTAAGCTGCACTATCCAACAGAGCAGTCACCAGCCACATGTGGCTATTTACGACTGACTTAATTAAAATTAAAAATTAAGTTCCTTAAGTTGTACTGGACACATTTCAAGAACTCATCAGCCACGCGCTTCTCAAAATGGACAGCCCGGCTAAAGAATGTTTCCATCATTCCTGTTCTAGATCGTCAATGATAATGAATTGGACGGAGTTTTTCAATTGGCTGTGTTCCTTGCTAACTCATTTGATCATGGCCCTAAGACTCTTCAAAACAGGTACAAGAAAATTCTGGAACATGAGAATACCCTGCACAAGAAAACCAGAGTCTAAAGTAGGCAAGAACTGACATTTACCCATATAACTCTCAGGAAGTGGTTCCAATTTGTTCTGCCACATCTCACCTTTCAAATTTGCAGGGAATGTACATGAAACTCAGAGGATGAAATACAAGATTCTTCAGTCTACGAGGAAGCCCTAAAGACACGCGCTGCTTTAGTATGCCTTCGAATCATGTTCTAAATTATTTCCCTGCAAAATAACTTCTCTGGGTTTAAGAACAGACAAAACCCAGCACACCACCAGCTGGTCTCCCAGTACCAACGGGTGGCCCAAACTTCTGAGACTGACCACTGCCCTGCCTCCTGCCAGGACCAGCCAAGGTCATGGGCCTCTGAGCCAGGCCAAGGGCTAGGGTGATTTTTATACTTCTGTTGCTCCCCCCAGGCCCTGGGACACTGCTGGGTGACGTGCTGAGTTCTGTCGATACCTGACTGACTTACTTGACTTGCTGGCTTTTTCTGGCTCAGAAATAACCTCCACCCAGGAAATAAGCATGAACGTCCACACTTTCCCAGGGGACTGGTTGTCTGGTCACACTACACTGTCACCCCTCCAAACAGCGCTTCCCACTAATGGAAAATGCAGACCAGCATGGGGCAGGTCACACCCTACTGTTTCTTGTGCCTCTGTCCTCCACGTTTGATAACTCCACGTTTCAACCATTCCCGAATGATGCACAGGAGCTTAAGGCAGACTAGTCTATGTGACTCCAGAGGCTTTGCCAGGTCTGTTTCATCTTCATGTTTCCAGCCTCTAGGGCTGAGTCTAGTACACAACAGCAATACTTCTTCAATAGAGTGAACACATATTCACAGTGGTCAGGAGGTTAAGAGACCTGGATTTCAGTTATGGGATTCTGTTTCCTTGTGTACAAACATATGACCAAGGAGTTGCCACCAACCTGAGAATCTATGAGAAAAAACACTGGAGCTTAACAAACCACACACGTGGGTTCCACCCACAAAGTTTCTCCCAGATGATGCTGCTGGTCAGAGAACACACAGAATCATAGGTATACAGCCTACCAGGGACCTGACTCCCACCTCGCCTGCATGAAGACTGTTCTCACTGCCAGAAAAGACATTATAATTGCCAAACCTAAGGCAAATAATTAGAAACCTGACTCTTGGCTGGTTTTTTTGTTTCCTCTCCCCCAAAACCTTCACTTCGTGGCAAATAGATGGGGAAACAATGGAAACAGTGAGAGAGTTTATTTGAGGGGACTTCAGAACTGCAGCTGGTGACTGCAGCCATGAAATTAAAAGATGCTTGCTTCTTGGAAAAAAAGCTATGACCAACCTAGACAGCATATTAAAAAGCAGTGACATTACTCTGCCAAAAAAGGTCCGCCTAGTCAAAGCTATGGTTTTTCCAGTAGTCATGTATGGATGTGAGAGTTGGGCTATAAAGAAAGCTGAGTCAAAGAATTGATGCTTTTGAACCATGGTGTTGTCGAAGATTCTTTAGAGTCCCTTGGACTGCAAGGAGATCCAACCACTCAATCCTAAAGGAAATCAGTCCTAAATATTAATTGGAAGGACTGATGCTGAAGCTGAAACTCCAATACTTTGGCCACCTGATGTGAAGAACTGACTCATTGGAAAAGATTCTGATGCTGGGAAAGATTGAAGGTGGGAGGAGAAGGGGATGACAGAGGATAAGATAGTTGAATGGCATCACCGACTCGACGGACGTGAGGTTGAGCAAGCTCTGGGAGTTGGTGATGGACAGGGAAGCCTGGTGTGCTGCAGTCCATGGGTCGCAAAGAGTCAAACACGACTGAGCAACTGAACTGAAAACGTTCAACTCTGATTCCTCTGCCCTTCCCAGTCTCTGATTATGATGGAAATAATAACTGCATCGACTTACATTCTAAAACCATCAATCCTTGGGGCTCCTTTCAAAGTTCAAAAGCCTCTGAGGTTCCCAGTGGCTACGACAGGGGGCATTTCCAAATTTCCTAGCATGACCTACAAAATGATCATCTACCCAACTTGGCACAGAGTTGTTAAGTCCTTGTCCCGCTAGTGCTCCCAACACCTGCCCCCACAACTGACCAGTGATACAGCTCTCATTTCGCAGCCCCATCTCAAAACAGACACCAGAAAACAGAAGTACTGGTGTTTATTAACTAAAGATTAATCATGACTTCAATAATAACTCACTAGTAAATAATGAACAGACTGAATACATACAGATAAAAGTACAACCTCAAACCTCTAATACCAAGAAATACAAAAAACAATTAGGCTCAATTATCAACTGTTTTAGTACTCCACCCACCCCACCCCCCGCCAGCTCTTGGTCTTTATAATGCAAAGAATGCATGATCTATGTGACCAGGACCCTTAGTACTAGATGTCAATTTCATTCAAACTGAGATATTTACTATCAGTGAATTCAGTTCCTAGTCCAATGACAAGATTTAACCATATCACTATTTCACAACCATTTTTGACGATCACAACCATTTCTGCCACCTAAACAAAACCAGAAACCTTCACTGGCTCCCTCATTTCTTTCATGCAAAATGAGATTTCATGCAGTTTTTTCAGCTCCATAAAAATAGCCTGATAGACGAGTGAATGATTCAATGCAAAGATTCATGCTTACCTACAGACCGACAGAGCTCCTCCAAAGTCATGAGGGCTGACCCCCTAAAAGGTGATATAAGCAGTTTCATTTTCAAGCACAGCTGTTAGGAATAGCAAATAGGCCTTCTAAGTAACGTCATAGTCCCTCCTAAGTTGGCATGTCACAGTGCTAAGAGAAAACCCATGTTGTGAGCACAGCGGATGTGAAGTAAAAGTTTATCATTTACACTTCATGTGATGTGTGTGAATAAAGCAGAAGAGGGAAGATGACAATTTTACTCCAAATGGAAAACCACAGAAAAGTTTTGAGCAAAGAAGTAACAAAATTTGATTTATATTTTTAAAAGCTCGCACAGGTTGCTGGGTTGAGATTGAAACAGGAGATTGGGGGTGGAGGGGATGGGTGCGGAGGAGATAAAGGGAGGTGTGACCACTGCCCACAGGAAGTGAGGACCAAGGAGGCAGCAGGCTGCAGTGAGGGCTAATAGCCTGAGAGCCGACATACAACATGTGAGGAACCAGGAATAAACAAAAGGTGAACCCCCAAGTTTTCATCTCAGGACATTTCCTTTCCTTTCTGGAGGAAAAAAGGGAGCACTTCTGAAAACAGTGTTTTGGAGCAGAAAGTAGCGAGGAAGGAACCAAGAGCTTCATTCTTACACTCAGCCGGAGTTGTCCACATGGACCCTGGGCAAGAGGTCAAAGTTCAGGCTGCGTGTCAAAGCTAGGGATCTGAATACAGCTCTCAGTTAAACATCAAACCTAGACTCCAGTCTTATCAAAAGGGCAGAAAAACATAGTTCACCTCTTGGCTGAAAGTAAGGGGTGAAGTCAGGTAAACGCTGCCTGACCCGGACAAGTCATTTTATGGCCAAAAGGGTTTTCAGAGACTTAGGAAAAATGATGCTTCCAAATAAACAGTGAATGAAGGCAGAGGACTGACACTGGAAGGAAGAAAAGACATGTTTCACATACTCCAGAGGCTTTCTAGAAACATGTGCACTGGATGGTACCCTGTTTCAACTTCAATAATCTGGCAGAGGAGACCTCAGAAACCCACTGCTCAGCATGGGCCATACCGCAGGCCCAGGGCTGCTGCTAGTGAGAAAGTTCCATGTAGCCACATGAAGTCGTAACACACTTAAACACAGGTGCAGACGCCCCTTCTTACATTTAGCTTCACATGCAAATGAGGAAACGATGACATCTAGCCCTAAGCAGTGGCAGGCCTGAGGCCTGCTCTCCCAGGTTAAGTGTTCAAGTCAGAGAGGCTTGCACACGGGTGACCTCTCAGGTGAGATCATGGAAGGATCCAGAGAAACTTCTTTGAGATGCCCCGAAGACTGGGAGGAAGAACACAGAAAATAATTCCCTCTACGTGGTCAATTCTATTTCCTATCAGACCCCCCACCTGTGAGTCACAGCCCACTGCCAGACCTATGCTGTGCTTTTCCTCTTTGAATTCCTAGTTTCTCTCCTGAAAAGCACTCTGAACGGGGGTTCCTGGAAACCTACATTTCCATCCTCCCAACCAGCCCTCCACCTCTACTGCTGGTGGACTGCCGTTCCAGCTCTGGGCAGCACAGGAGCTTAGCCACCCTGAAAATCCCTGGGAAGCTTTATCGAGGACAGACCTCGGCACCAAGCTCTGAGTCAATGCCAGGGTAGGGCTGGGGCCCAGAGATTTTGGTAAATTCAGTGTGGGCACCACCCATCCATCGACACTCCCATTTTTGATGGACTTGGTCTCAAAGCATTAAAATCACCCATTTCCTAACAACTCCCTAACAGCAAGCCTGGCACATTAGGAGCTTACTAAGCAACTGTTGAGGAAATGAAGCTTAAAAAAAGGAAGAAACCATGTAACTAAGGAAACCAGGTTAGCTATTTAAACAGAACACACAGCATGTTTGAATACACTTATTTTCTTGACATTAATCCTCTAAAATTGAGGATTCGGTATTCTCTAAAACCGAGAAAAAGTTTTAGCTGATACTAAAGCGTTCCTTTCTCGTAAACACAAACCGAACCCATACTACCTTCAAGGAACTGACTCACTGAATAAACCACGCAAAGCTTCCCTGCCTCCAACTGAAGAGGAAAACCAACCCTGCATATCCAAGAGTCAGAGCCAAGTTCTGATTTGCCAATAAAACGCTCAAAATGTTATCTCAGTGAAAGTACTGGGAAACTAGGTTATGGTTGCTCACTGATTTAATCACATCAGGAGGGAGAGTCTGGAGAAGCCGATCATCTTTAAAACCCCATCACTGGGAGGATGTGTCCGGCTCTTTGCGACACCATGGACTGTCCATGGTATTTTCCAGGCCAGAATACTGGAGTGGGTAGCTGTTCGCTTCTCCAGGGGATCTTCCCAACCCAAGGATCGAACCCAGGTTCTCCTGCACTGCAGGTAGATTCTTTACCAGCTGAGCTGCCAGAGAGGCCTAAAAACTAAATTGAGAAGGGAAAAGCCTTTGTCTGTTCAGTTTCTCCTTAACCCCAAACTCCAACCGCTGCAGAATAATTCCAGCCCTAAGTCACCTGTAGGAGACAAATGAAGCTTTTATTCTTCTTGTGCTATCAGAACAAGGCCTGTCAAGCTCTACTGTGTCAGATCTCCTGTCCATGTTAATACATAATTCAATTTCTCCTTCCAGGTAAGAGGTCTCTAGAAGGTCTGCTGCCTTCTTGCTCCTAACATTCTCCATTATGCAGCAGTTCAGAAAGATCTGTCCATCCCACACCTTCCAACATGATAGCAAGGGACTGCTTTTAGCCTGAGAGTTGATGATGAAACACTTAAAAGGAAAAGCAGAAGACAGGAAAAAAGAAGGGGTGGGGGAGGAGAGGTTATCCTCTACGAAACAATTCTCCTTTTTTAGGGCCAGTTAGGGTTTAACAAACTTTTCAGACCATTTTACAAAAGCCCTGACCTCACAGAAAACGATTTCCAATTTTAACATACGTACCCACACAAAGAAACACAGCAAGCACTCCCCACGGGCCAAAATAAAATGCTCTCTAGTAATTACCATAAATAGAGAAAGAGATGGGCTTCCTGAGTCAGAGTACAGGGGACGAGAAAAACCACCAGCAACAAAAACATCATAAACAAAATTACACAGTCAACAATAAACTGGGAGGAAAGTGGAATTGCTTCTCAATGAGATGCAAAGAAACACATCTGTGAGATGCTCAAACAAGGTGAGGGAACACATTGGTTAGCCAGCCGAGGCAAAGAGGGTGTAGCCCTTAAATACAAAGAGAACATTTTCTGCAGAACAAACTAAAGTTTCTGGAAAATCCCACAAAATATTACTAACGAAAATACTTGAGAACAGATTTATTTCTCATCACTCTCACTTATTCTTTCCCATACATTTGGCATAAAATTTCCCAATCAACTCCAAGGTTTTAGACAATTTAATAATCACTAAATAAAGTTGCTTTGAGAGATTCTTCCTTAAAATCAGCCTGAGAGGACTTCCCCAGTGGTCTAGTAGTTGAGAGTCCACCTGGCAATGCAGGGACTCGATCACTGGTCTGGGAAGATGTCACATGTCACGGGACAGCTGAGGCCATGCTCCGCAACACGAGAAGCCCCCACAGGAAGAGAGGCCCATGTGCCGCAACTAGAGAGAGCCCTCGCTCACAGCAACTAGAGAGAGCCCGTGAGCAACAACTAGAGAGAGCCCTCGCTCACAGCAACTAGACAGAGCCCGTGAGCAACTAGAGAGAGCCCTCGCTCACAGCAACTGGAGAGTAGCCCGTGAGCAGCAACTAGAGAAAGACCGTGAGCAGCAACTAGACAGAGCCCGTGAGCAGCAACTAGAGAAAGCCCATGAGCAGCAACGAAGACCCAGCGCAGCCCAAGGGGGAAAAAAAAAAGCCCTCTCAAACAAACTAGAAGGCATTTGTCCATCAGTCTAACCATAGCTCCCACTGTGATACGATGTGATCAATTTGCAATGATAATTTGAGTTCACTGTTTAAATCATATCCACAATGATAGGCAGTACAGAAAACACTAATAATGAAGGAAGAGGATAAAAATAAGCCCATGCACCTGCCTTATAACCCTCTCCAGTCTGTAAACTGTACGAGTCTAATCTAGAAATTTTCTGCTAGGAAAAACAGTACATTCATTACTGCAAAATCACAAGTTATCTCCTTGGGAGAAGGGAATGGCAACCCACTCCATTATTCTTGCCTAGAAAATCCCATGGACAGAGGAGACTGGCAGGCTACAGCCCACAGGGTAGCGAAGAGTTGGACAGGATTCAGTAACCAAAGAGCAACCCACGGGATCTACACTTAGGGTCGCCCTCTTTGAGCCTGACCATATTCTAGGCAACCTTCACCTTCTAGGTGAAATAGGACTGATGCGGAAGCAGGCGGCTTGCCTCACACAGACAGCAAGAGGGAGGGCCTGTCAGTGGCTTCAGCACCACTCCAGCACCACCGCAGGACACCAAGCAGTCAGCAGTCTGGAGCCTCCCCTCTCATCTTCACCTGTTCAAAGAAATCTCTGAATCTCTGGAACCATCATTTTAAAATAATTTAAATGATGAGTTTTGTAATATGTGAATTTCACCGCAACAACCGAAACTGGTAATATTAAATTTGCTAATCTCAAAACAAATTCTACTTAAAATTTAAGTAATTTTTAAAGTGTTTTCTTTGAAGTCAAGGCTTTTGTAAAATGGTCTGAAAAGTCTGTGAAACCCTAACTGTCCCTAAAAAAGGAGAGTTGTTTTGTAGAGGATAACCTCTCCTCCCCAACTCCGTCCTTTTTCCTGTCTTCCGCTTCTCCTTTTAAGTGTTTCATCATCAACTCAGGCTAAAAGCAGTCCCTTGTTACCATGTTGGAAGGTGTGGGATGGACAGATCTTTCTGAACTGCTGCATAACGGAGAATGTTAGGAGCAAAGACACTCAATAGAGATATGGAGAACAATGAAATTATTAATACTGCATTCCTATGTCAAAGTTCTAGAAATACTTTTACTGGCAAACTGGGTCACAAGGCTTGTAAAAACCATCCACTGGTACCTGAAACAACTCCATAACCACTTTTTACCAAGTAAAAAGTTCAACAATTTCCAAATACAAAATATCATTATATTGCAGCCTAAGCAAAGCAAAGTATCAGCTTACTTTGATGCCACTGTGTTCATTAGGAACTGCTCATCATGCATCACTGAGATTGAAAATCAGTGAAATGCGCAGGGAGACAAATCCTTTATATTACTTTCTGAGACCCATAAACTTCTTAATTGAAAGGGCAGCATGTGTGTGCGTGGGGTTTGCTCCCTCTATCCTCAGAGCCTTGTTCTGACAAACATTAGAGGCCAGATACACAGAAAGGGACACAGTGAATTACTGACACCATAATCGCAACATTCGTTCTGGTTTTCAGTATTTTTTTCCTTTGCATTCTTGCTGTGGTCTGCAATGGTTTGAAACCATATTCCAAATAACTCCTTCAAGCTCACTTGCCCCTGCCGTTCTCGCTCTCTGGCTCTTCCCTTATCGCAAAGCTCCTGTCTCAGTTGAATGTCACCTTCTTCAAGAAGCTTTCTCCGACCACCCTACCACACAACTTGCTTTAACTTTCTTCAAAGAATTTATCACCTGTAAAATTCGTATTTGATAGGAACACATATTATATGGTTTCCTAACTAAATTACTGGCTGAATCCACCAGTAATGGGGCAAAAACTCAATGGTGATATATGAGGCATTCCATATATTCAACACTTTGATTTTTGACAGTGATACAGTTAATTATTTTTATCACAAAAAAACAATAAAAAATAAATGAGGAGGAGGAAAGGGGTAATTTAACTCATATAAGCTAACAAATTCAAGTCCACCCCTGTTAATGAGGACAAGGAAACAAGGTTAACACAGCCTCATTCTGTATGGCCCATGCTAATAATTACCAAAAACCAGTGTCTTAAGACACAAATTTATTTTCTTACCAGTTTGAGCAACCTCCAGGAGAGAGTGAAGGACAAGGGAGCCTGGCATGCTGCAGTCCATGGGTTCACAAAGAGTGGGAGAGGACTTAGCGCCTGAACAACAACAGATTCTGAAGGCCAGAAGGTCAAAATCACTGGGTTAAAGCAGAGGTGTTTGGTAAGGCTGTTTTCTTCTCGAAGCTGTGAAGGGAAAATCCAATGCCTAGCCTTTTCGGCTTCTCTGGCTTGTGGCCCCTTCATCCGTCTTCAAAGATCATCACTCCGATCTCTAAGGCTCTGTTTTCCCCTCTCCTTTTTCTCTCTCTGCCTCTGAAGCGCCTACCTCTCTCATGTAAGAATGCTTGTGATTAAAACCAGGCACACCTGGACCAGCCCAGCCCATCTCCCTGCTGAAGACCCTTCACTTAAGCACGCCCCCATTTACCACTTAAAGTAACAGGCTGGGGGACCTGAATATATTCAGGCGCCTCCATTATCTTATGCTGGAGGTGAGAAGGCTCAAAGCGGTCTCGGGAATTATTTTTTTCCATTTGCTTTTTCTTTTTTAAGTGTAAAGGAAGACAACTAGGTCCTCGGATCTTGTGCTAATGAAAGAAGAAAACCTCAGTGGATCAAGAACAGTGGGTGGAACTACCATCTCAAAGTTTCCAAGAAACAGCAAAGTAACTGAATCCTTTGGTTAAAAACTTTTTTCTGTACTAAAACCACAGGTGGTAAGCGAGTGGCAAGCTGCTCTAAGGGTTTTCTGATTTCTCAACAAAGAGGAGCGTCGGAAGCACGCTAGGAAGAGGATCATTTCAGGTGACAGGAGCTTCCCTTTCTGCTAGGATTTCAACTGTTAATTTACCTTATCAAATGGCACTAGATCTGGGACTAAAATTTTACATTTTAAAAATAATTTTATTACTCAAAAAGAGCCCTTCTTAGATAGTCTTGTTTCTGAAAGAGATGGGTGTTGTGTTTTGTTTTTGAAATCTCCAGACTGCTCTGTTCAAAAGTAAAACTAGAAATTTAAATAAGTTAACATATGAATCTGTTGAAACTTTCTCAGAAGAAGATGATATGCATTAACCTCAAGATCTCTACTCAAGATACACGAACGGATAGATAATAAACACATGAAAATATGCTTGACAGCATCATTCATGAGGGAATTGCAGATCAAAACCACAATGAGACACCACTTCACACCCACTAGGATGGCTATAATCAAAAAAGACAAGCGTTTAAGTGCTGACAGCAGCGAGTGCTGGAGAAATTGGATCTATCACACACTGTGGTGGGAATGAAAAATGGGGCAATGGTTTTGAAAAGCAGCCTGGCTGTTCCTGAAAAGGTTCAACGGAGTTATCACAGGACCCAGCAATTTCACTCCGAGGTATACATACCCAACACAAGTGAAACCGCACATCCACACAAAAACTCATACGTGTTCCCAGCAGCATCGTGAATAATGGCTAAATGTGCAAACAACTCAACTGTCCAAGAAATCATGAGTGGATAAAAGTATGTTATATCTACAAATAGAACTGCTCAGCAATGAAAACAAAGTATTCCTTTCTCTCAATAAAGGTGCCCTGTGCCGATTAATAACCTCTGCTGTGCTACACTGCATTTGCTTGCAAAACTGCCCTACTTTGCACATTTCACGGGTTGTTGTTTAGTCCAACTCTTTGCAACCCCATGGATTGTAGCCTGCCAGGCTCCTCTGTCCATGGAATTTTCCAGGCATGAATACTGGAGTGGCTTACCATTCCTTCTCCAGGGGATCTTTCCAATCCAGGAATTGAACCCGACTCTCCTGCACTGGCAAGTGGATTCTTTACCACTGAGCCACCTGGGAAGCAGTCCATTTGATGGGTATTTTACAGAAAATTCAGACTTTGCGATGTAAACGATGGAAAAACCTTTCTACTGCTCCATCAACTGGAAGCACTCTATCCAACATCCGTTCCCTATGTGACAGGGCCTCTGTCCCACTCAACAGACTTTCAGACATCAGGCGTACGGCAGGTCAGAGGAGCCGAGCGACAGAACGCACCAGGGGAAGGGAAGAAAACCCCACGATGAGGCAGCGTCCTGCCCCAGACACTGGGCTCCCGTTCGGCGCGGTGAGCCATGACCCTGTAGAGGCAAGTGGGTCCCTCCTCGAAGCCGCTGCTTCCGGAGTCCGAGCTGGGACAGCGGCAGGGTGTGTGTTCCTAGGAGACAACTCACAGACAGAGGACAATGCGACCAGAAGGCGGGGGGAGGGGAATCAGAGCTGCAGTGGTTCAGACCTGGAGCCTCACGGGGTCTCGGCTAAGTACGATCGTGCAGATTTACAGCGGCCTTCAATGCGTTCTGTTACAAAGAACTACATGTCAATAAATTAATTTGAGTGTAAGAAAACAAATAGCGTTCCAGGGAGGAGGAGAGCTGGGAAAGATAAGGGGGCGGTAAACACTGGGTTTATGGGACTCCTGCCTGTCTGTCCAGTGAGGGGCCGGCAGGCAGACTGAACTCCACTGCCCCCTGTGACAGCATCGAGGGAGACCATTCATGGGGCGGGCGGGGGGGGGGGGGTGGTTAATGAAAAATCAACACGGACTTGAAATACCCTCTGGCTTCAAGATTCAGCAGTGACTCTCCTTTTTAAGAAGCTTATCTACAGGAGCATCTGCCTCTTTTTTTTTTTTAAACCAACTCTCCAGCCAAGGCCAGCTGAGTCTGTAGAGCCTCCTGGGAGGAGATGGGCAGAGCGAAGTGAGGAGCCCAGGGAGTCTGGAAGCCGCGGCAGGAGCATGGTTCAGGCTGCCTCTCTCCCTGCCAAATGAAGCCGCCACCGATGCCAAAACATCCCATTTATAACGCCGCACAAAAGCGTGTGTACAGAGGGACCACACAGCAACTTTTCAGGAGGCTAGAATAACTTCCAAGTTTAACCCATTAAATGGTCACTCCTTTAAAAAAACAAAAATCAGCAAATATAAAAACTGGTGGTCTACAGCATGCCCCCAGCAACAGCAGCTTCTCAGAGGTCACATTTATAAGCAGGCTTCAGTGATACCAACGTACCTCCTTCCTACACACCTGCACAAAACGTACATATGAGGCCAGCAGAGAAAACTAGAAACAGTCTTACACATATACATAACCCTACATAACGGTCAGAAAGGGCTGTCTGGATTCCACCGGGAAAGGCAGGATGAGAACCCAGACCACCGGCTTTCATGAGGCCAATGTCTTCCCAGGCCCCCAGGCCACCCTGCACTGGGAGAAGGGCTGCCTGGTCTGTGTGACCATCCACTGTCTGTGTGACAGCTCCACCCGCCCGCATTCCCCCTAATCCCCAGTCACCTTTCCCCTATAGGCTGAAGATGTCTTTCCTCGCCCCGGAAGGAAAAGTTTTCTTCCAACTCAGTATCAGCATGTGGTTCCCCTATCAGAAGAACCACACGCCCACTCAGAGACTCTAACCAATGCTCGGCTCCCCGACCACACAAGGTAATCCAATATTTAGCAGCATCCTCTTTCTTTACCAAAAAGTAAAGAATTCCCATTACGTTCTACACCACTAGGACAGAACACAGCACTCTCAATTTACAATCCCCTAATCAGGCCTCAAGATACCAGACTGTTTTGCCCTGAATGTTAAGTCCAGTTGTTCACCCCATCTCTGGATGCCCTGGAACAGGCAATCCTTTTGGACCTAAAAGAACTTCATCCACTGGGGGGCCCCCTTTCTTTTATTTTTAGGTGCCACAGGTTTTGGCCACAACAACTATTTCTTTCACTAATATCAGATTTACAGCCTGCTGCTTCATTTCTGTGCCTTGTTTATTGAAAGTAACTTAATGATGTGATCCAGCACTGAAATGAAGTCGTTCTGAATCCTGTTTCAATAGGAATTAATTCCAACACCCAACAGAGCGGAGAAATAGATTAAAGGTATGGTTGTAAGATAAAGCACCAGGCCCAAACCCGCTCTTGCTCGGGCTCCAGGACACCATGTCACAGATGCCACCTGGGTATTTCTTGTTCTAAACATGAAAACCAAATACATCTTAGGATCAAAGAAAAACGGTAATTACAAAAATCACCCAAAAATCACCCTAACAGCTGCATGGTCTCCATGTTTGCAGTGAAGGAATATCTGATGGGCAGACAGTAAATTTGATACAAATTTTTATGAACGCCTCCAGAGAGAGAGAAACCAGGTGAGCGAGAGCACAAAGACAAACGGCTTTGCCTTCTTCATGGAAGACGGTCAGCTCAGGAGCCTGGTCACGGGGAGCACAGAAGCGCGACCGGCTGCTGGTGGCGATTCTAACTCCGTCTGTGCCCAGAGGTGATCCATCTCCCCCAATTCTCCCCAGTTCTGAGTTATCAGAACAGAGGCTGTCCATCACAGAACTGAATACCATACAGAAGACTTAAGCAGCATTCAGTTCTCAGATGCAGTGGCCCGTCACCACCTCTGAAACCACAGCTACAACCTGCACCATCCAAAGGCCAATAAATCTACGAACGGCCGAATGCAACAACTGGTCGCCTCACATGGTGTCTTGTCTCCAAAAGCACAGCCGTCCAGGATTTGAGGGAGAAAAGCTGAAGGCCAGAAAACGATGACTGCTGTGTTTGATCCACCGCATCTTCAACTTTCCCTCAGTCTCACTGATAACAAACCAAACTGCAGCCTGAGGCGGCAGAGTGGGGGCTTTATGCCATTCCTTCCTTCTTCTCTTCAGCATTTCCTCAGGAGCTGGGCCAAACCCATCGATGATCTTTTGCCAAAACTGCAGCTACCAAGCTGCCAGGGCCAAAACCCAATCCCACTTCTAAAACTGTGCTCTTTAATTTGCCCTCTACTTCCAGAATGAACAACCCTGGAAATAGAAATGGGAATTTTCCAAGCTGGAAATAGTTCTGACTGAAAACTCTCTAGTCACTCTCTCTGGATAACCCAGGCAGACCCACTTCACTCACACACACGTAATTAGGGCACATGATGTGGTTGTGGCTGTGGATGGAGACACTAAAATTTTACCCGCCCACAAAATTCCATTCCTTAGACGGAACACTTTCACATTTTTTTTGCTCAGTATCTTCCATCACCCAAAGGAAGTCGTCGTATCTTGGATTAGAGAATAAAAACTAAAATAACAACTAGGTCCTTCAGAAGGAACTGGCACTAATCTATCACATCACTCACGGGTGGCCTCCTGGATGGATGATTAAAAAAAAACTGACAAGCAGAGCAACCTCAACTGCAAGGTCGAAGGGGAAGTTCATGTTACAAGATGGTCTAAGCGATCTCACTGAAAATGCTTTTCATTCCTAATACACGACATGGAAAAACCTTCTCAACTGTGGCCCTTAAATCTTCAATTTTCACCTCATGTGCTTCACATGGTTTACTATGACCTGCTCTTTTGCTGAAATAAGCAATGTTTTGTTTCATTAATTGGCTTAACTCCCCTCAACCACCCAGCCACCCAAAGACATGGGCCAGAGTCAACACTAAGCATCAGCAGTGCCGTGTGTCCTGGCGGGCTCACCCAGCCTGCTCCTCCCGCTGCAGCTGCTTCTCATCGAGATGGACGCTGTTCCTGTCTGCAGAGGCCTGGCTGTGGGCTTTTTTACCCTCTAATGGTTTCAATGAAGAATAAAGGATAATGCGAAGTTTGACATTTTTATACTTGAGTAGAAAGCAAGAGCAAGTCTCTCTGCCCTTTCAAGCGTAACTCAAAAGGAAAAGAAAATCTGCTAGTTAACATCTGGAACAAAATATTAAATCAAATTAAAACTTTAAACCAGTTCTGTGAGCTTATGGAAAGTTTGAACTAGGCAATGGAAGTTTCCAAAATACATTTTAGAAAAAGCACTGACCTAGCCCCCCAACACACACACACACACACACTCACACACACAGAATAACCTGCTAAAATGCAGACTCAGAGAAAACAGCAGACTCAGAGAGAAAACAGCACACTCAAGGCACAATTCCCTTGTTCTATAAAATGGATTTTCAAGCCCCTACCACCAACATATACAATGTGTAAATTTTTAAACCACAATAAAAGTATGATATATCTTTAAAAAAGACATCTGTGTAATCAGAGAATATCTCTCTCTTTGTCCCATTTTCATTGACCTCCTCCCAATATACACACATCGTGAGGACTGAAACATTTCTGAAAGATGCTCAGCAACCACATAAATAATCAGGCAAGGTAAAATGGATTCTGCAGGCTTAAAAGGTTAAACTACTTAGAAGAATGCTTCCTTGCTTAAATAACCATCTCTCATGAGAAGCATGCAGCTCTCTTCTTTATTCTCCACATCCCCTACATACATTTTCCTGAAATCTTGCATTAAATCAACACACTCGACTCTTGAGCCCCAAATCTTTGAACAGAGTAGCTACTGGATGTTTAACTGCCTAACATGTGTCCCAGTGTACTCAGCTTATTTAATCACCTAATGGGCTCGGGTAACAAATACATAAATTTGACAACTGTATTTAAAACCAATGTGGAATTACAAACATCCAAATGCTTACATCCATTGGAGCATATTCAGGACAAATGATACCAACTGATGCTCACGGGGGTAGCCAGGAAGGCTTCTTTAGGCGAAGACTCTACATCGCTCCCAGATAAAGGTAGGGAAAATCTTTCCTTAAGAGTTATGTGCACAGGTGCACCAACCAAATGCAGAAAAGCAGGAAGGAAGAAGGGAAAAAAGCCACACCAAAGCAAACTATTTTGCCCCACAAACCAGAAAACCATCAGCACATTAACTGAAACCAGAATCTGGGAAAGCTGAGAAAACTTAAAAGAGGTGCAGACATTCGTAACAAGAGGAGGAGAATCATGGATTTAATTACTTCCACCATATATGACAATTAAGAATGGTGGAAAACCACAAGACAGCAGACAGTGAAGAAAAAAGTTCAATGCTGACTGCCATAATGACAGGAGTTTCTAACACCTGCTATAAGCTACTGTGTAATAAAAAATGAATTATTCTCCTAGTGAATAAACAAATATATTAATGTGAGTCAGGATCTCTGAGAAGTGCATTTAAACTCCTTTGAGCCACCAAAGTAACATTCACCAAACAGATGCTTCAATGCACATTAAACAGGATGGAAAGACTGTGACCCTCTTCAAAGATTCCCGGCTACATCTGACAAAACACAGAATGTAGCATTACCAGATAGGAAATTCAGTTCATAAGAGTTCATTATTTCAAATACAAACAGCTGAATAACAACAACAACAATAATAAACATCTATTGAATACATTTTACATGTATGACCACAACTATTTCTCAGAGCCACCCCATGAAGAGAAGGCTAACTTGGTCCAGACTGCACAGTGAGGCAGTGGGAGGGGCGAGGTCCAACCCCACACAGACCTCCCAGCAATCCACAGAGCAAGTCTCCCCAGAGCGCGGTGGGACCCGACAGGAACACAGCCGCTCTTGAGTGCTGTGTTAAACCAGAACCTTACCCCCATGCTACTCTAGGAAAACACGAGAAAATGGAACTCCTCTTCAGAAAATTGTCTCTAAAGGGAATAGAGTAGTTATAAGGGAGAGTAAGTTTACCAAAGCTATAAAATGTACAAAATGCACAGATGGTCTTATGCCATTCCCAACACGATGTGAATAAAACACCAGCTATATTTAATTATAAACTGAGTTTCAGCTGAATCCTATCCCTCACCCAGACACGGACTACTTTTCCAAACACCTGTCTAATTTCCATCGAATTTCCATCGAAAGTTCTTTCTCAGTTGCACAGGCAAAAAAACAGGATTACAATGACCAGACCAGCATAAATTGATAAGCTCGACCTTGAGACTTTCGGTCCAAAGACAAACCAATCTCAAATTGGGATGCGGTTCCAATCATGATAGCGGGGCTCCACTCTGGTTATTCCAAACCAGAGTACCAGGCGGTGGAGCTCACGGTGCTGAACTTCTGTAGTTCCCCAAAGGGGTCAGATACACAGCCATGGTTAACACTGTATCATACTGCATTTCTGAATCTCTTCTAGGCCTTCCTGAAAAGACCCTGAAAGAAACATGTCTACACAGAAAAGCACTGTTTAAGTCACTACTCCAGAGCACAAAAATACAAGAACACACACTAGAAACTTCCGACAAGCACAGCAAGAAAGTAGGAGGAACACACATCAACTGGCATCTCTGAGCCTGGAAGACAAGTGAAGCGTCAAAAAATAATAATAATAATAAAACTCCAAGTTACCAACAGTGCCATACAGAGAAATCACATTTGACGTGCATTTTATGATTTCTGCAATAACAGCAAACTCACCTTTCTATCAAAAATTAAGTTAGGCTTTGCGCCCCCCAAAAAATTAATAGATCCTCAACTAACACTGAAGATGGAAGATGATAATCCAAAACAGCACATACTCCAAGTCTTCAAAACTCTCCTGTGATATAAGCAGCAGCTTACAAATTATGATATGAATGAAAATAAAGAGCGATGTCCAAAACATTAAGCAGGGAGTTACACTGTTTATAGCTAATTAACAGTTGAGTGTTACAGAAAACTTCAGACCAAGGAGAGAGAGACAATCTGAGATTAAAAATTTTCAGCTGAGAACATATAAAGATAGATACATGCTAAATAGGATAGAACCTATCAAAGTAACACCAGTCAACACTGAATAATCTATCTTCATAGAAAGTTTACTTCTAAAATCAGATCTTCTGAGGGCTAGGAATGTTCTGGATTTATAGAGATGAATGCAGAGCCTTCAGAACTTATAAAAACCACTGAAACGCACACTTTAAATGGGTGGATTGTATGGTACGTAACATATTTCAACAGAGCTGTTTAAGAAAACAGCTGTTTATCAGACTGTCACATAAACTTTATTCAAAAAAACTCTTTCCAAAAAATTCTAGTTTTCAATTACAACTGCTGAGTCAGCCAGAGCTACACATACTCCAGGCTGACTACTAACCTCCAATGTAACCAGGGAAATCTCTGTATGTCAAAGCGCATTTCATCTTTGTTACATGGAACATGTGACAGAATGGAAGAGAGGAAACTAACTAATCAAGCACCACCCACTGAATTTAAGAAAAACAAACAAACCCACACAGAAGTAGTGAGTGCCACCTCTTTCTTCTACTTTCCAACAGTGCTTTAGGTTTGACTACTACTTTCTACAGTCAAAGCAAGTTTCACAGCTACCATTGGAAACTATAAAATCACCACTTACTCCCCAAGTGTGATAGAATTTCATTTACTTCCCCTAAAACTTAAACTTTCAATTCAATTCTGTATACCTATGCATTAAGTTAATATTAGGTAAACAGTGGTGGGGCTTTCCAGGGGCCTGCCAACACAGGAGATGCAGGGTCAATCCCTGGGTCAGGAAGATGCCCTGGAGGAGGAAATGGCAACCAGCTCCAATATTCTTGCCTGGAGAATCCCAAGGACGGAGGAGCCTGGTGGGCTACAGTCCACGGGGTCGCAAAGAGTCGGAGAAGACTGAGTACACAGGCATGCAAACAGTATGTTTAACTGAAGCTCCAGGACAAATGCTAAGGAGTGTGGTGCTGCGTAGCTACAAAACCCACTAGACAACCCCCTGGCTAGTTGTCTCCAGGATCTCCCTGGGGAGCTGAAAGGAGGGCTGGTGGGAACTCTGATGCCCAGTTCAGCAAGGTCAGCACCATGGGGCTTAATACTCTGAAGCTGTTTAAAAGGTCCTCCCAGGTAAATCTAAAAGCGGCATACATCAGGACGAATGACCAGAAAATGAGTCAAGGACACCAAAGCCATTCCCCAATTATTAACTGCTTTGCCTTTTTTTTTTTTCAAAATTACAAAATCCAGTATTCAACTGAAAAGATGTGATTCCTAAAAAATGGTTAAACAACAATGCTACCGGGGCAAAGTATGAAGGTGTACGATAAAAGATAGTGAGCGGTAATTGTTTCTTCTGCTATGCTCCGAACTGCATTTCAGGAGAACATTAAAGCTGAAATCTTGCATTTACAAACAATTAAATGTTTAGTTTTTTTAAAAATTCGTGCTGGTGGTTGTTTAGTCACTCAGTCGTGTCCAGCTCTTTGTGACCCCATGGACTGTAGCCTGCCAGCCTCCTCTGTCCGTGGGATTTCCCAGGCAAGAATACTGGAGTGAACTGCTTTGCCCTTTAATCACCACTGGCTTTCCCTGGTCTACCTGGCTCACAGTCTCTCCCGATTACTATGCCAAGATCAACGTGCCTTAGTCTAAACAATCTGATCTTAACCAGACCCTGCTCCAGTCAGAGACAATGGAAGGCCCACAGTAACTCACAGTAACTCACATCTGCTAACTGGAGCAGCGCTCAGTGACAGGACATCATAGCTGCCCGCCCTGCTCCAAGGCACTTGCGGAACCACACGCCACATCTCTTTGACGTACACTCCCAATGTCACACGGAGAGATCATTCTCTCCAACACACAACCAGCTGTTCAATCTAATCTCAACCCAGTGTCGGGAGGGTTTTTTTAAATATAATATTCACCATCTTTGAATCCCACCAGCAGTAAGTATTCCCACCAAAATGGTAGTAAGACTGATCTGGCTGCATATAAGGAGAACTTAATGACATCTATCCTTTGAAGCTCAGTGGAATAAAAAACAAAAGATCAGAAAATCAAATTTGAAAAACATGCACAACAGCATTTCTTAAATCCTAACTAGGATTGCATAATTGAAGCAGTTATTCACAAGAAATCTCATTATTTTTCTTGCCCAGCCTTGGCTAACACATCTTAGAATGCAGGCATAAAATCAAAGTATATACATAATGACTAATTTAGTACTAAATGCCTAAGTAATGGGCAAATAAGGATACAAATCAAATATTTGGATAGAAAAAGGGCACAGTACATAGAAATGTTCACTCGGAAGCATGAGGGTTTACTTGAATGATGCTAACACTTTGTCAACAAACCGTCTATAATTTTAACCAACCAGGAAACTTCACAGGGTGTCTCCGTGAATAAGAGCTATACAGGGAGACTCATCCAAAGACTTTTTTTAAAGGGTCTTTTTCGACCAAGTACTTCACTCCTCTTAAACTTGAGGCAGTAAGTGTGAAGACGCACTGAACTCTGAGGAGGGCTCACTACTTTATTTCAAAGCCAGGTGTTAGTAAATCCTAACAGACACAGCAGAGTGGCTGAGCTGCGGGGCTGAAGATCTGTCAGGCCACTTCAAGTGCGCACAGCCACACCCCCCACTGGGGCCAGTAGGCACTGTTAAGGAAAGGAGAGGTGGGGAAGAGCCCACTGCACAAAGCCTGGACCAGGGGCGACTCCATCCCCCGTGTTCTGGAACACTGTGCAGCCGGTTACAGAGAAACATGCAGGGAGTTACGTTAAACCAAGACTTGTATAAATCTTGTGTGCAATATGCTTTGGGGGCTGTTTCTGTTTTATTTCTCCATGTTTCAGCCCACTAACTGAAAAAGAAAGAAAAACTGATAAATACAAAATGTTAATAATTATCAGAGTGGTACACATGCTGCTATTTTTCTTTTTTGTTTTTCAGTAACCAGAGTTTCTAAATGCTCTAAAATAAAAAATACTGGTGTGATATAAAAAGCTACTTTAAATAAATCAAACACAAAATAGGATGTCCAACTGTTAGCAAATTACACTCTTCCTCTTTCTGCAATTCCTAACTTTAGACATTCTCAGCACTGCACACCCTCCTGATAATATTTAATTACATAACTGTGTTGGTTGAAAACATTTATTGACTATCTATCAGGGAAGGTACTATAAGGAGACTGTGATTCTGCCCAGGCCTGGGCACTGTTCCAAACCCAGCCTTTCAATGTGATTTCTCATCTCTATTTACTAACGAATAATGACTAATTCAGCAATCTCGTGGCAAAATTAATTGGCACTCCTTCAATAATTCCTAGAATACAGTATTACCCCAAAGAAGATACTTTATATGTAAATATAAACTTTTCTAAACACAAAACAGATAGCCCCATCAATGATGTGTGGTTAAGTCCTGTTTATTGAGCACCTGTAACTCTGAAGGGCCCGGGAAGAGCAGGCGTTTCTGGTGAATGCCTATGTCAGGTTTGGGGCTGGGGCTTGCCCCAGACTGTGACCACTTCCCCATCTGGTGTAGAGAAAATAAAAGCCTGTCTGCTTAAAGGAAGCCTTTGTTGATTTTATATCCACTGTTTCAAAGAAAATTCACAACTATATTTAAAAAGAGTTAAATTTTCCCACACTCAGAATGTGGGTGAGTTGGGAAGAGCACCCAGGAGGGAGAATCCTTCGTGTAAAATTAATATGTACATTCAGCAAGAGGCAAAGGGTGAGAGAGGGGGTACTAGCTCTGCTTGAATATTTCACACTTTTCCATTGAATAGGAAACATCTCACAACTACAGAGAAGAAACCATCAAGAACTTTTACATAACAGTGAAAATAACACTTCTGTAACATCACACAGGCAGGAAGAATAGCGTGGGTATAGGAGACTTCCTTTTGCAAACAGCCTCTTTTGTTCCTTTTTTTTTTTTAAGAGCTATAAAGGTCATGGTGTGTATGTGAAGTACACCAGCACTGGAGCCTGCTCAAGGTGACCTGGACTTTGAGGGTTTCACAATTATCACAAAGAGACGGACATGCTCCAACACACGGCCTGGAAGCAAACTTCAGTTAAGATCCCACAGGTAACTTCAGGACTAGACAAGTCACAAGATCATCTGAGATCCGGGAGTGTTACCTAAAGCTATTCAACATTCACACTCACAGGAAACACATTTCTGACCTGGAAGGAACTAAGAAGGGCTGGAATAAAGGTCATGGCATCAGCACCGTAAATCTACCTTCCCTATCACAGCTGGAATTGCAATAAACATACCAGGACACCACCAAGTAGTATGAATGGAAGTCGAGATAAATCAGATGTTTCCTACGTATCAATCAACCACGCTCCAACACTCACCCACTAAGATGACCATCACAGCCAGACGGGGAGGAAACCTTACAGCCTACGTACGGACTGGCGCACCCCCACAGGGAGATAAACTCCTCCTGCTGCTGCTGCTGCTGCACACTAGGAACAGCACACGCCCGACTCACGGAAGCAAAGACTCTAAAGTCCCATTCGGCTTCCCTGGAGGCTCAGTGGTGAAGAATCCACCAGCCAATGCAGGAGACGCGAGTTCTATCCCTGGTCCAGGAAGATCCCACATGCCTTGGAGCAACCAAGCCGGGGCGCCTCAACTATCGAGCCAGGGCCCTGGAGCCGGGGCGCCACCACAACTGAGCCCAAGAGAGCTGGAGCCTGTGCTCTGCAGCAAGAGAAGCCCCTGCATGAGAAGCCTGCCCACTGCAATCAGAGAAAAGCCTGCGCGGCAATGAAGGCTCAGCACGGCAAAAATGGAGCCCCATTCTCGTCACCTAAGTCACAGTGAGAATCAGGCTCAGAAACCAGTCCACGGCTTCTATCTGCTACGATCTCAGTGGTCATCAGCTTCCTTCCTTCCTCTGCAAAGGAAGAACTACAGAAGACACAGAGGAAACGGCGGGCCAGGCACTCATAGGCACGGGGGATTAGTCAGGCCTGAGTCTAACAACTTCACAGCCACTGCCTCAGAACACAGCATCTGCATTAAGGCAACTCTTATTTGGAATGCATGGAAGAGGAGTGATTAAAAGTAACTAATTTGGTTTTTACATGAATCACAGTCAATACAGAAAATCAGTTCACCCTTGCCTGGCAAAAGTCCCCAATCCTGACTGCACATTACAGCCTAGACAGCATAAAAAAGCAGTTCTGTGCTGAAAATGCAGAAAACTGACACCTAAAATTTTAACTTCACCATTAAAAAAAGAAAAAACTATTTTATTAGTAAACCAATGCTTAAACAGAACACAGAGCGGAGTAGGGAGGGGGGTGTTTTTAACAAGCTTCAGAAAGCAATTTTCAACATTTGGGAATTAGTACAACATTCTTCCCCCAGGCAAAATGGTTCCCTTACAAAAGCCTTAGCATCTATCATTGTCTACAGGAATCAACAAATGTTGTTTTAAATGTATGCTTAAGAAGTATACACTACAGCTCTAACTAAATGTTAGCAATTATTAAATTCCGAGGCTGACAGTAACGGTTCATTCCAAAACTGGAAAAGCCAAAGTGTTTAATCCTCAGGTTCCTATTTTTAACAACATACTAAAATTGTAGAGACATGGTCATAAAACACACAATTCGAGAAGTCAGAGTTGACATACTTCTCCCCCACCCCCATCCAGAGGCAATCTACCCACTGCCCCCCACCAATTATTATCATCAGTTTCAGAGAGAGAAGCCCAGCCACACCTTGGCAGCGTCCTCCAGGACAATGGAGGGGCCATGCTTGCGACAAGCACTTCCACCAAGAGAAGGGGGTGTGGCTCTCACTGCTGTTCAACAGGAACGGGGCAGTCGAGGAGGAATGGCTGCAGCCTGGACAACAGACTGTGGATGGAGAGCTGGGGGGACGGGGGGGGGGGGGGGGGGTGGCTTACAAGGACAGGGGACCCCATGGGACAAGAGAGGCGCAGGGACCCCTGCACAGCAATGGGCGAGCAGAGAAAGAGGACCCGCAGCTCGCTAGAGAGCGCTCAGAGACAGAAAGAGAACAAAGGAAAACGGTGCCCAGGATGCAGAGGAGCAAACGGCAGGAGAACAGTCAAACGTCTCCAGTGACTGTCCTAAGACATCAGGGTTCAAAGCAGACCTCCGCCGTAGAGCAAGGTGACCCAGATGTCTCTGATGCTGTGGTGTACAACACGCGGGGTGTGGACAGAGTTCTCCCCGGGGCCCCTTCTGGTTGTACAGAGCTAAGACGTACTGACTTTCAATTACCATTTACAAAATCAAGAGAGAAAAAAAGGTTGGTGAGTGCTTAATAGTCTGCATCAAGGAGAAAATATACCCCACTGGTTTAATATAATTAACTTTTGAAAATTAAACCAATGAAAATAAATTAATAGCAGCCCTCGTGAGCCTAGGTGGTGTCGTATGCTAATATGGTCCGGGTCTTGAACGGGCAGTAGGAGTCGATTTTTCACAGGAACTAGAATTTTCCCAGTCTTACATTTGCATTTATTTTATCATTACTTCAGAGTTTCAAACAGGCCTTCTGTTTCTACATTCTACACTACCCCAGGTATTTCACTATTAAGAATCTAAGAAAGAGACGTACAGAGCACGACATAATGTCTGCCAGGTGATCAACTGGTACAGATAGCCAGTACCTGCTTGACCCATCTGGTCGTCAATGGGCTCTCCAAATGCTGGCTGAAGGAGGGAAGAAGAAACTAGCACTTGGCCAAATGAGCCTGTAGAAACTGCTGTGGAGTTAAGTCAAGCCAAGCCCAGACCAGCTTGAAAATTAAGAGGGGGTCAGAAAAGAAATGGCTGTGAAAACAGGGAATGAAAACTCTATTCCCTTCGGTAGGAAACAGTCCTTACATTTCAAGTCTGTATCCAATATAAAAAGCGTCGGCATCTGTAGAACAGAATTATCGGGACGCACTCTCTAAGACCTGAGTTACTCCAAAGTAACTCCAGTGGGGCTCACACCCCCCTGGGCAACAAGAGTTGCCTCCACGGAACCCCTGCAAGGACAAGGTCAAGTCTTGCTCCATCATGCAGCACACTGACAATGCCTCTTCAGAGAGGCCGTCTGTTAATATATGATTTATTGTAATGAAGCAACACAGTTTAATGTCATCAAGAGGCTCTAATTAGAGGAGGCTGCCATGTCTTCACGCTGTCAGATCGATTCCTGTTTGCACATCGTATAGACTTACACACGGTCTGAGAAACACCTCTGCTTGCCTTCCTTTGGGGCTATGGTCTTCCAAGCTGTAAAATGTCATACTTTAAAGGTTTGCCCACTCGGGTTTTGTGTGTCCTTCCATACCGATAAGCACAACAGGAAAGCCCCTCTCTTCTCCACAAAGTCTTGCAGGGTAACAGATTCCTCTGGTGCTTGTTTGATCTCTGCACAACCACCTCAGTGGCTTGCCTGCCTCAGCCCAAGATTCCCTGATCACTTGGTAAGCTATGGCACCAACTTTGAATCTCATTTCTGGTGACACATAAACCTTATTTCCTTTCTTTTCCACTTACACATTGCTGAACAAGTTTGGATGCTAAACTAGCTATAATCTTTTCTGCTAATACCATTGCACAGGGAATTGAGAAAATAAGGGATATCCAATATATCCACATTTCCACGACAGAAGAAGGAATTATTGGTTAAGTCATTTATCATATAAGGGACCTGTATCCAGGATACGTAAAGAATTCTTACAACTCAACAATAAAAACCACCCAATCCAAAAATAGGCAAAGGAATACACATTCTTCCAATAAGGACGTAAAAAAGGCAGGGAGTCACCATATCACCAATCAATTCCACTCCTAACTGAAAAAAACCAACTGAAAACCTTTGTCCAGACAAAATCCTGTATACAAAAGCTCATAGCAGGATTATTTATAATGTGCAATAAATGAAAACAACCAAATGTCATTTATGACTAAATAAAATGTGGTCTACTCATAATACAATATTACTGGCAATAAGAAAGAATTCTGGAAAATCAACAGTGGTGATGATTGCACAACACTGTGAATGCTGTCCACTGAATTTTCTTCCAAAAATGACTAAAATTGGAAAATTTGCTAGGTACATTTTCTAAAAATTTTAAAAAGTAAAGGGGTTTGCAAGGGAAATATAGACAATATTTGTAATAACTATTAATGCAGTATTAGCTTTAAAAATTACAAATCACTGTATTGCACACCAGCAACTTACCAGCTTCATCAACCACACATCAATAAAAAATAATAATAATAATAATAAAAGGGGGATGAAGTGCTGATTCATGGAACAATGTGGATGAACCTCAAAAACACTGATGGGTTAAAAAAGGGGGAAAAAAAGTCAGACAATAAATAAGGCCACATGTTGTACAATTCCATTTTGATGAATGTCCAGAACAGTCCTATCCACTGCACCAGAGGAGACAGCAGTGACTACCGGGCTGGCGGGAGGGAGGGGAGAGGCACTGATAGCTAACAGGAATGAAGTCTATCTTTTGGGGTGACAAAAATGTTCTGAAATTAGACAGTAGTGATGGTTGCATTACTCTGTGAACATACTAAAAACCACAGAATTTTATACTTTAAAAGGATGTGTTTTATGGTACATGGATTATATGTCAACAAAGGTGCTATAAAAAAAAAAAGATGATGATGATAGTGGGAAGAAGCTTAGGAAATGTGCTTGCAAGTGAGTACTCAATGTAAAATACAAGAACGCATGTTTATTTCCTCAGTTTGGATTTGTCTGTGTTTCAGGGCAACTCCACGCAAAGAATTGTTCTGTGTCTCAACTTTGCAGGGTCTTGTCCCTCAGAAATTCTCCTCTAAACTCAGAAGGCCTACCAGGCTGACAGAAGATCAAGGCACCCACTACATGTCTAACACTCTGGTCTTTTCTCCTGGAGCTCAAGGCAGGTATGCTCTCTACCACACATATCCCATTACAAGTTATGGGTACTTTAGAAGAGAGGTTTCACAGGTTGCTCTTTCCAGATAATAAAACTTTCTCCACGGCGCTGCTGTAAAAGACCATCGATTTAATTCAAGAAAAATAAAGATTCAAGATTTAACTGTGAGCCTCTTACATTGACACTATTACATCATGTATTTTGATTCATTAGTAGAAGAACCGTGAGACAAGTTTGAGTTCCAATTACTACTCAGCTGTATCTTTAAAAATTAAACTCATGAGGCAAATGGACAATTTGTTTTCCTCAAATAATCATTCAATCCCCTCCTGTAAAACACCAATCAACCATCAGTGAAGTAACTTCACGTGCATATTCTCGTCCTCCTTGGCAGGTCTTTTTTTTCCCTACCCATCTTAAGCCTCCCACCTTCTTCCTCCTTCTACACTCTGATGTAAGACTAAGTTAGAGCTACTGGTTTTAAGTTTGGCAGTACTTCTGTTTACCAGCCTTTCCAAATTTTACCTGACGCGGGCTCTTATGGCAGAATGTTACATCTGTAATGGGTGACCTTAGCAGGTACGCTCCCAAACTGCAGGGTGTTTGATGAAGTCTTGCCTGAACGGACAACTTTGAGCACTTTTGTAGGAGCTTCTTCTGCTCTCCGTTCCCTGTACTAGACTACATGCTTGTCGTGCTTTTTAAATGGAGGAAGGACAGAACCACTACTGACTTCTCAAGACAATCAACATGTACTCTTCGTAACCTACAAACAGGATTTCGCAGAACTTTGAATAAAGCCATCTTCTAAAAACACTGAAGCCTTGAATTGTTCAGTCTTCCCAGGCAGGAAAGTGCAGTATATTTTAATGTTTTTAAGAGATCTTTTGATGTCACCTTCCTAGTATTAAACAATACCTCTCTGCAATATTAGAATCTTTCAGCTGATTCATCAAAAGAAAGTGACTGAATGGAGAAGCTTCTGACTACCCAGTTCCATTATTCATGCTGTGGAGTGTTCAAAATGTAAGTGCTCTGAATACTTTATTATAGAATTTTTTGAGATGCACAAGCTATCCCTTTAGCACCACCAGGCACTAATCTTAAGACCGCCAACCTAAGCCATTTATAATCGTATTTCTGTTGGAAGAAAAATGTACTTAATTAACATTACTGGAGATTTAAAAGAGAGAGAGAGGGAGGGAAAGAAAAAAAGAAAACCCACACACTGACACCACATTTCCTCCGGTAATTTTAAGTCGTGACCACTGTGTTGTATCAAGCGCTGGCCACACAAGTGGACCAACTTAACCATTCTGATGCTGGGCAGGATGTGGATGCGGTGGTGTTAATGAGAGCGTGAGCTTATAGTGTAACCTCGCCAGACCAAATAACCTCCTGGCCACACAAGTAGAAAATAATTAAAACAAGCACGATTCCAATTTAGCTTTGCAACCAGATGGTGAAAGAAAAAGCAGACAAAGACTCATTTTGTGAATAACCTGGGGAACAGCTCCTACAGTTTCTTTTAAAGTTACAGTCTGACTCGTGAAATTTTAAAAAAAAGGCGAGGCAAAGGACAAAGGTTCTCAACCAGAATTCACTCCCAGAGCATAGACATGTCATTTTCTCCAGATCATGGCCAAAGAAATCACAAATTATTCCTTAAACAAATGCCAAGTTTAATTAAAGTAAAGCTCAAAAAAAAAAAAAAAGTGTAAAAAAACTCAGGAAAAATGAAGTATAAAAGACAAGATGCTGCTAACCATCTACTGCACTGAGATGTACATCAACAACTACACAACATGAATGCTTCAGATTATCAGGACTATGAAATGACACAAGCCTCCACCAGCATTCTACAAAAATGTTTTCCAAAAAAATAAGATAAACGTTTGCAACCTAACACAATGTTCTTTATTTTCCACACTCAAGAAGAATAAAGGTACTCCATGGGTAAGAGAAAGAAGGAAACATCTCAAAATTCAGAAACTTGGCTAACAACTCTGGGAAGACAAATGAAGAGACACTCCATCAAGCTGTCTGACCTTCACAAGGTAGACAGAGTGTGTGCTTTAACCTGCGTATTAGAGACGGAAACTCATTCATGAAAGGGAGGCACACACACACACCACCAAATGAGGATGGAAACAACAGTAAAAGAGGCCATCATAACACACACACACACACACACTTTCCTGGTGGACTGCGAGCCTGCCATGAGTGAAGAGGCAGAACTCTAAAGAGTTCATTTCAACACATCACCTCCCTCGTGCTCAAGCCCTTGTTAAATCAAGGCAGGCTGTCAACTCTCCCTCTCCGCCCTGCAGACCTGGAGGCAGCTGGCTTCTCCAGACCCACCCCTCCCCAGTCCACCCACACCCACTCCCTTCAAAATCCCCTCCCCTGGGAGAATCCCAGACTGGAGTCCTGAGGGACAGTAAGAGGACCACTAAGAAATGAGCTGCAGGACTAAGGGATCCCAAATAATGCAAACAAATGCATCAAAAGGACACTTGTTTCTGCCCCATTAAATTCAAGGACCATTACACAGTCTGTTTTTCTGGGTTCCAAAACTATTTCTGACCTACATGCTTCCTTGAGTCAACGGATTTACAATGGGTGCAGAGATACTTCTCTGGTTCCAAGGGAAAGATGAGAGCCTACCAAGAACCCCACTTTGATTGAGGGCATCACACTTGGGGGCCTCCAGTCACCTTCCTGGCTGGCCTCCTGCACGCCGGCCGCCTGTGCACCCCCAGCCCATCCTCACTGGGCGAAGGCCTCTCAAGCTACAGATGTGATGGACACTCCACACTCTACATGCCCGACGGGTAACCGTCCTACAGCAGCACTCCCCCCCATAAAACTCACGCTGCTGTCGGTGTGAAATGGGGGGACGAGGTGGCTTGACAATTTGAATTTCGTGCTCTGAGGTCACAAAGCACACAGTCTCGTTATGACTGTGTGCTGCGTTCTCACAGTCCTGGCTTTGGGGTGATGTTAATACTTCACTAGGCAACTTGGATAACAGCCTCACGCTTCAACTCCTTCTTCTGTAAAAACAGTCAGCATGCAGTGGATTTTAGCTATTTTCTTAGCACTGTACACGTATGACCATTTAATCCTTCCAACGACACCAAATAATGAGCCCAGAACACTGCGCAATTCGTGGACATTTTGGTCAGGACCTACCAGGGCCCGCATCCTGTGGCAAGGCCCTCCCTGCAGGAGGCTGACCCTTACACCTCCTGGAATTTTCCGTGTGAACTCTCACTCAGGGTGAGTCTTTTCTTCCGCCAACATTTACTGAGCAGCCCGGCCTGTGGTAAACAAATATTCACCAGCAATCCTCTAACAGGATGGACCAACAGGGGCCAGGGCAGCGGAGTGGGAAAGGCACCTCTGAAAACAATTAAGGGCCTGTGAGGCAGAAAACAAGACTGAGGTAACCCCAGTACTGAGGATGCATCTAATGGGGAACGGAGGGGGAGGGGCGGGGGGGCAGGGCGGGGTGGGCACGGGCAGAGAAGGCTTCACAAAGGAGATGACACTGAATCCTGAAGGGTAAGAAGGTAAAAGTGGAGGCGAGAAGACTCTGAGGCCCTGCTCATCTCCAGGTGTGTTACTCCGAGTTTTTTTAAAACTGCCCTAGAAACAATCTTCTACCATTGCACGGGGGCTGTTTCTACAAGCTCCTCCAAGTGCTGGCCCTGCCCTCCTCCCAGAGCAGCCTCCCAAGCTCCAGGGGTCTTCTGCATCAGGATAGAAGAGGCAGCCACAGCCTTCAGCCTTGCGCCCACTTGCACCACCTAAGACCCCAGGGTCGGATCCCACCCTCCAGGTGGGCAGTCAGGGTTAGACAGTCCACTCGCTCAGTCACACTCCACAACCACATGTGGGTATTCACAGACCCCGGAAGGTAAGGACCTCACAGAAGTTTCCAGATACCAACTGAACAGTACACATACCACAGATATGCACTCCCATCCACCCAAAAAAAAAATGCAGCTGAGGGACTGCAATGTAAAAATGCACAGAGGATAAAGTGGGGACGGGAAGTGAACCCAAGGCTGGGTCTCTCCTCGAAGCAAATCCTCATCCACCTCAGCAGATCCCTCTCAAAGGCTGCTGGGAGATGAGGCCACACACACACATACCCACCAGCTGTGGCCTGAGGACAGAGGACCCTGTCCCTCAACAAATTACAAGGGCGAGAGTAGGGGTATTAGATGATTTATAATGAAGTTTTATCAAGCAATCTCAGTGCACAGACTTTATTTTAAAACAACCTTTTAAAAAAACAGGAGAGATAGTAGAGGAAACTTGAACACTGACTAGTTTTTTCATTTTAAAACCTCTTATTTCTATGATCGGTATGCTGGGTATGTCTTCTGTAAACAAAATCCTCATCTTTTAAGTTTAATAATGGAATGTTTACACAATAAATGATGTTTGAAATTTGCTTTTACTACAACCCAAGGGGTGGAAGTAGACACTACATGAAACAACACTGACTACACAGTGGGTATGCTGGAGCCAGGAGATGGGTGTGTGGTAGTGCAGGAGACGATTTTCACTACTTTTGCGTAGGTTGGCAATTTCCTATAATCAAATGTTCTTTAAAGCAGGGAAGGTGCTGGCTCCTCTAGAAAAAAAGGTTTTCAACCACACAGACTGTAGGCAGAGCCACCAAATTCTCACACTGCTAGGTTTCAGGATCTCCTGGATCTCTGAAAAACTCAGGACCCAGAGAGCTGTTTTCCACATGGAACACAGGTATTTAGAAACTGACACTCAAAACTGAAAAAATTTGAATATACATTAATTCACCTAGAACGTAAACTACTACACATTAACATAAATAACATTCCTATTAAAGTTATATTTTCCAAAATAAAAAAAATTTTACTGGAAAATGTGGCACTGTTTTGCACTTCAGCAAGTCTCCTTAATGTCTGGTGTAACCTGGATTCTCATAAAAGAATTCAATCCGCTGCCTCATCTCACCTCTGCCCATCTGAGGGAAACAAGAGTGAAAAAGAAATGCAATGCCATGGTATTACGCCAGTAATACTTTTCACCTTGCAGATTCCCCAGGAAGGGACTCTGAGAACCCCCGAGATGGGGAGAAAAGTCTGTGACAAAAGGCAGACCTCCCCCTTGCGACCACGCACAGCAAAGACCCTCTACTCCTGTCAAGTGCAAAGAGGCATAAAGTTGTCAGGAAAGGACACTGTGTCCCCCTAAACCCCTTCCCGCACACAGCACTCTCAGGAGGAGGGGCCTCTGTGCAGCAGGAACTTGGGGCAAGAGACGTAAACCTTCGCACGGTCAAATCCAATGCAAGTGGCGAACAGCTAGGATGCACTGCCTTCTACACTGCTGACCCCTAAGAGATCAATTCACGGGGAATCCTGACAAATAGTTTTCTTTCAAATCAAACAGGAAAAAAACTGGACAGATCCAAATACATTCACAGATGGTAATGAACATGAGGCCAAGTTTCATGAAACGTTTTGAGCTGCATGCTAGTGCACAGGGATACTGGGTGTCATTCAAAATTTCTTAGCACAGAAATTTCTTTGACTTTTTTAAAGTCAAAGTTTAAAAAAAAGCACTGTGCTCAGGTGCAAGGCATAGGTTCTAAAGTCTTCATAAAAAAGGGACAGGAAGAAAAACAGCATTAGAAGAGGAAGCCAAACGGGAAGGTGGGCGCTGTTAAGTAAATAGGAAACAACTCAACCTCTCAGGGGACCCAACAGGATGAAGGGACCAGAGGGACAGAACCCAGAGGAGACTGGCTCTGCAGGCACCCGCACGACTCTCTCTGGAAGCATCTACCCTATGGAGCCATTTACTTAAAAGACACAAGATAGATTTACACGAACAGATCCACGAGGATGTTCAAGGGCTGAAAACGGGAAGCCCGGCAGTTAATGGGGGAGCGGGGGGGAGTAGGTTAAGCTATTGAAAAAAAGATGAAAGTTGAGCCATGCCCCATATATGAGGTCTCCATGACACACAAGCACCTCTCCTTGTGGAATTTCCCTTCTCTCCTTCCCTCTCAACCTTTGGGAAAGTAACCCAACAGACTCAAAGGCCTTCTGTGATTAAGTGAAAAAAGCAAGTTTCAAAACTATAGGAGGAGGAAGACGAAATTATACACACTACAAAGAAAAACTTTGCAGGTATTTCCTCTAGAAAGAGGTTGGACAAGGTGGAGAATTTATAACTTTATTTCCTTCTGTGTTGTTGAAATGCCTGGACAAGGGCATGGAGTTTGCCAAAGGGCTCGGAGTTTTAAACCAAAATAAAAGGAGACTCATTTAAAAAAAAAAAAAAAAATCACCTTTGACTCACACTTTGCACCAAACAAAACTTCAAAAGTGGTCAGAGTGCAAATGTAGAAAATATTATTGAACTCCTAACAGGAGAGATGATCCTTGCCATGAGATTTCTTAGGATATAAAAAGGAGTTGAGCTTCACTGAAATAATAATGGTTCTGTTCTACTGATGACAATAAATGTTCAAAAATGTCATGGCGTGAGTTGTGATCCCTCC
The DNA here is from genome assembly GCF_032405125.1 of Capricornis sumatraensis. NCBI lineage: Eukaryota > Metazoa > Chordata > Mammalia > Artiodactyla > Bovidae > Capricornis > Capricornis sumatraensis. The sequence continues at coordinate 45,010,358 of NC_091090.1, forward strand.
CCAAACTTCAATTACCCTAACCCGAAGTACCTCTGAACGTGACTGCATCTGAAGACAGAGTTTGAAGAGGAGACCGAGCTAGAATGAGGTCATTGGGGTGGGGCCTGCTCCATGATGACTGGCGTACCTATAAAAAGAGGAAGTCTGCACTTGTGCAGAAGGACAAGGATGTGAAGATACAGGGCAAAAGCAACCTGAAACTAAGGAGGAAGGCCTCAGAAGAAACAAGCCGGATCTCAGATTCCTGGTCTCCATAATTGTGTGAAAATTCTTATTATTTAAGCCACTCAGTCTGTGGTACTTTTGTTACAGCAGCCCTAAGCAAACTCATACGGAATAAAAACGTAGGTACAAAACATACTTAATAATAGATCCATATCCACAGCATTTTTAGAATTCTCAATACTTGATAATAAGAAAACAACCCAATTTTAAATGGGCAAACACACACATGAAAAGATGCTGAACATCTATTAGTCACTAGGGAAATGCAAATTAAAACCATGGTGAAATTCTACTACCTATCTATTAAAATGGCTAAAACTGAAAAGTTGACAAGACCAAATACAAACGAACCCTCCAGGGCAAAACGTGAACCCTCATACACTGCTTGTGGAATGCATAAAGAATATAGTCACTTTGGAAAAGACTGGCATTTTCTTATAAAGTTAAACATACACTAGAAGTACCTAGCAATAAACACGATAACCTCACAAAAACATGTGTTATGTGTGTGTGTGCGTCTCAGTTCCATTCACAATGATCAAATACTGCAAACAACGAAATGTCACAAATTAAGAAACTGGTAAAGTCAACAACAGAATACCACTCAGCAAAAAATAGAAATGAACTTCTAGTGTGAACAACATGGATGAATCTCCAATATGTGAAGTTACTATACTAGACTCAAAGGCTATATGCTGTGTGATTCCGCATGAGACATTCTGGAAAAACCACAAAAAATCCAGAAAAGAACTCAGTGTTTAGAGAGGGGGGCACTTGCTGTGATGAGTTATCTGACTCAGTGCATTTATCAAACTTTGCAGAACTGAATTCTTACAATAGATGAATTTTACTGCAAGCTAATTATACCTCAATACATGTTCCACTTTACTCAGGGCCCAAGAATCCTGTACACAATAGACCAGTGCTGTTTATACAGAAATAAAACATGACCCACACAATAATTTTAAGTTACCAAATTGTCACATTAAAACTGCTAAACAGGTGAGGTTTAAAAAATATTTTACTTAAATATACCCAAAATATTATCATTTAAACATGTAGTCAATATAAAAATCAACTGACTTAAGATCTAGAGAACAAATTGATAGTTGCCTGTGGGGAGGCAAAGGGGGTGCCACATAGGGGTAGGGGGGGAAAAGGGGGTTTTATGGGACTATATGAAATCATGTGTTAAACTATTGAAAATTTAAAGACTCATTCAGTTAAAAAAAAAAAAAAAAAAAAACAAGTGATTTAGCTTTATTTTCATATTACTAAGTCCTGGAAATCCAGGGTGTATTTCACATCGATGGTGCATATCAATACAGACCAGGCATGCTTCAATTGCTCACAGGAGGCTAGAGGACAGGGTCACATCTGAGGTTTGAGTTCTAGAGAGCAGGACAAGGCATGATCCCAAGGAAAAGGCACAGAAGGAAGAAAGGCAAGGTGCTGGGGGTGACAGAGAGTCGCCCCAGATCTGTGAAAGCTGCTGAGTCTGGGACTGGGTTTCTCTGGTGCTGCAGCCAGTGAGTCACTCAGGCGCACACGTGCATACAGGCACGCACACACACCCCAGCTCATTCGTCAGAGTGTAAGAAAGGAAAGGCACAAAACACGAAACAGCTCCTCCTACACAATTCAGGGACACCTAATGGATGCAGAAAGGAAGGCAGGAGAAATCCAACTGGAAAACCAGGCTGTGCCTGCCTGTCCAGCAAGCAGGCAGAAGCCCACCGCCTACTCCGGTCTGAGAGGTTCCTTACCACAGCCCAGGGGAGCAGAAAAGGAAAACACGAGAATGAATCTGCTGGGGAAAATACAACCACCATGCGGTGGGGAAAATCAAACTACAGTCCTGGTGCACACTACCTTAGCATGTAACCCAGTCAACGACCAAATCACACAGTCCAATCTCAAATGAACCAGATAATTCAGAACAGCTTGGAATTTTTCTCTTTGGTTTAAGAGTATGCTGCTATGTTTATATTATGGTTATGTCTGATATGCTGGAATTCAGGGGGAGGAGAGTTTTTGTTTTGTTTCAGGGCATAATCTGGAAATAGAAATCATCTGTCCTTCCCTACCCTGAAGTCTCTTCCCGCCACCAAGCCCCAATGTTGCAGATACCTCGGACAAAGCTATCTTTTCAGCTAAATGATAACCAGGTGGCTCAACAGTAAAGAATCCGCCTGCCACTGCGAGAGACATCAGTTCGATCCTGGGCTGGGAAGGTCTCCTGGAGAAGGAAATGGCAACCTACTCCAGTATTCTTGACTGGAGAGTTTCACGGACAGAGTCTGGTGGGTTCATGAGGTCACACAGAGTTGGACACGACTGAGCGAACACACACACAGGAAGTTTGGTTCAGCCTGCAGCCTGATGCAGACAGATACTCCCTGAGCACTGGCTGAAAATGCTGCCCAGAGTTTCAGGTCAGAAACAGTCCTTGAACGCTTTCAACATATGCCAAGGCTATCCAAGCATTTCTCGTGTGATTCAAACACAATCCTTACCTGGTAGGTGCTGCGTATCTCCCATTCTGAAGAAAGGCAAGGACTCAAGAGAGTGAGAGTGTTAGTCGCCCAGCTGTGTCCAGTGTCTGACTCTTTACAACCCCATGCACTGTAGCCCACCAGGCTCCTCTGTCCACGGGATTTCCCATGCAAGAGTACTGGAGTGGGTTGCCATTCCCTTCTCTTCTCCAGGGGATCTTCCCCATGCAGGGATCGAACCCAGGTCTCCCGCACTGCGGACAGATTCTTTACTGTCTGAGCCACAGGGACTTGAGCCCGTAAGGACTCAAGAGAAAGATGTTGTGCAAAACACACACCTCAGCATCTCTCCGGACCTTCTTGGGCACCAGGAAGCACACTGAGGGGCCACTGCAAAGCAATGCTCGATTAGTCCACACAGTAATGAACACAGCTCTTACTCTGAGCATCCCGTCTTTAAACAGGTGGAAGACCACAACCACAGGTCCTACACATACCTTCCCCTTGTCCTTACTGTTTCTTGAAATCCCAGGTCCCACGAGCAATCACTGTATTTATATACTTCTTGGCATGTCTCAAATTACACTTACATGTTTTTCACTCCACCAGTCAGACTTGAAGATTTCCCAACTTTCCATCAACTCCTGGACACCAATTTTAATAATCAAGAATGTTCCAATTATAAGATCAGAGTTTGAATTCATGCTATTATTGACTAACTTCTCCCATCAAGGAAAGTATTTTGGCTGTTCTTACTTTGCTTAGCCATTGACCCAAAGAACACAGCAATTAACCTGTAAAGACAAGAACTATTCGTAAGATGCTGAAGAAATGTGTCTTCTGCAGGCAAGTTATGAAATAGTTAAGTCTGCTGTTGCTCACAGTCTTTGGTTCTGAACAGACAGCCTGGTTTCACTGTCTCCAATACTTGAATGTGAAGAGAAAGCAGAAGTAATAAAAAGCTACATCCAAGTGTCTTGTGAGCCAACCAAAAAGATTTTCAAACCTGATTTTCCCTGTTAAACATCATCTGAAGTGACTTAATCCTTGGGTAAGCGTGCATTTTTGAGGAATGAAATGTGTTCTGAAGCTAATATTCTGAACACTCGTGTGGGCACAGCCTCAGTTAACACACAGAGTAGACAACTCACAAAGGACGATTAAGAATTTTTACGACCTCCTTTTTCTTGAGGTACAAGGTGGAACTGCCCTTTATCCCTACAAGAAGGTGGGTAACTGCAACAATGACAGCAAACCTCAACAGGGTATGAACCGGCACAGGCCCAGGTCTTCTGTAACTGGCAAGATTCAGAAATCAAACGCAAATGAAATCTAGTTATCTTGTAAGAAAGTTTCCGGCATTTTCCATGTGCTCACAACAGGCAAGCCAGTTCCCATCACACTGCCCTATACAACCAATACACATTTTCTTGAGTTAATGTTACTCATTATGACACACCGCCTCTCCTCCCCAAGTTTCACATACTGCAATTTCATAAAACTCCACAAGCAAGATGGGCAAATGTACCAAAACCATAAAGTAATTCCAAATCACATATCATATTTCATATGCAGTTTTTATTTAAATAAACACACACAGTATCATATTCTTGTATGCCATTGGCTAAAAGTATCAGAGCCTGCTCTTCACTGGCTTTCTCTCCATAAGCACTGTATGTAAGTTAGAGGCCATGTGGTTAATTCCACAAATGAAATACAGTGAGTAATTATTTCCTATATTATCCATTCTGAATAACATCTAATCTAGCTGCTCAAGAAAGATTCCTGATTAGATAAGGAGGAAACATTTTATGTCATTAGCTATACAGTTTCGTCCTGTTGAGAAACTGCATTGTAATGAATACCAGATGAGTTCAAAGTACAGTAGGGCTCCAAACAACCTCCAAATCACATTTGTGTAGCCTGCTGATTATGAATAGTCAACATTTGACCTTCTACCTGTGACCTACTTACACAGTAAGACTCGTCCAACTCCCCAGATTCCAATCCACTCTAAATTAATATTTATAGAGTACAATCACTGAGGTTCTTAAACTACATTTTTCCTATTTTCACCCATACATCCTATGAGCTGCCTAATTAAAAGCAAGGTTTTCCTTTTTCTTTCTAAGTCAGTTCTGGTGGAAACACAACAGGATTAGCCTAGCCTGGACTCCTGCTACATAACCAAGACTTGACCTGTGTCTTGATTAAATATTAAGTCACTGGGGTTGTGGGGGAAATTAACATAACAATGCATTTTCCATTCTCTTCACAAGCCTCCCCAAGCACAGCCCAAGTTTCCTCCCAGCGTCTTTCTCCTTGTATATCCACACGTGCACAGGATCATAAGTGAACCATTCTGATAAGGGGACAGCTACAAAGTTCTAACCTTTTTGAAACATACTGAAAAACATACTGTGAGGATGGAAGAATCTGGGGAGCTCAAATTAACCAGGCTCTAGCAATATAGCTATGCCTACTTGAAATTATTACACCAACTTCTATTTCCATAGACACACTGCCTACCTGGGGTGTGACTGAAATACCTCAGTGCTGACCTCCAGTTCACAGAAGGCAAGAGTCACGGGGCTGAGCTTCTCTAAAATCAAAATGTAGACGAGGCAAGAGAGCCAGAAGCTTGATTATTGAATTCAATTTATATAATTTGCAGCTGTTGACTAGGTTTACCCTCACAAAAAGTTATAGGGCCATCTGCAGGTTCTATTTTCCCTCCTATCCTCCAGTACAGACCCCACTTCCAAGTTTTGTTGCATAAACCGAAGCCAGGTAAATCCATCTCACTCACACACATAATAACAAAAGTTTGGAACTGAGTAGAGGAAAAAAATTACACACAATGACTGTCAGAGGCATCCTTTGAAAATCACATTTAAGGCAGCAGCCCCTCGTTGACCCCAGGTTTCCAAAAGAAGCAAAAGGCTGTTTCTGTCTCCTGAATCTCTTTGATGATTTATAACATTCCATATATATCGCTCCTCCCCCAAGAAAGGGAATAAGCCCTAAAGCCAGTCCGTCATCCTTTCTGACATCACCAAAGGCCTGATTTCGTTCTCCCCGCTGTTAGCTCAGAAAACTGATTAGAACTGAATGTCTAGGCTGCTTCCTTATGCCCTTTTAATAAAGCCAACCACAGCAAAGAAAACAGAAATTAGTGGCAAGCACAGAGCTCCTTGCCACTGGGACTCACGGCAGCCTTTGGACAGGCCATTATGGCTGTCTGGCTCCAGCTCTCTTCTCAGTAACCACCACCCCCTCTCTTGCCTGCCCCACACCACCCTCCAAGATCAAAGGCAGCACTTACTGTTTATAACATCCTGAGCAATCCAGGAATCCCAAGAGGTTTTTGTTACCTTTCCCATCCCTCATTGTCTCTGCTCCCCAAAATACTCTCTTAACGACACTGGCCAACTCTGGCACAGGCACATCCGGGAATTAGACCTGCCCCAAATGATGCTCCTCTGAGATGCCTTATGGTTAAAAGCAGGGTGTGGGTGGCTCTGGGGAACGAGGGCACAAGACTACTGGCCTCTACTTCCCAGCAACTGTGCTGCCAGCGCACAGCAAGCCTGTTGACAAGGAAACACAAAACGTTCTTGCTGAATATGTAAAAGGTCCCAGGTACCCTACAGCAGACATCAAGAAGGACACGTGATCAGAGAGCCAGGGCAAAGCTCCGTCCAACCTGTTCCCTTCTGTTTTTCCCCTCTCCGAATGCTGCTACAGCCACTGGTCCTCAGGCCCAGCTTTCCCTTTTCGGTTAAAACACAAAGGCAGAGCAAGCTCTATCTGAGGATCGTTCTCTTTCTCCATGCCCAGGATCACCAGCAGAACTCCTCTGCCTCCCTCTGCATGCCCACCTCTTGTGCTGCAGGGAAGAGAGGCCTAAACACACAAGTCCTGGGGGAGCAGGGCTGGTCCTGAAAAGAAAGCCATGACAAGGATCAACACCTCCCTACCCCAAGACACCTCTGTGCACCCAAGCTTTGTGTGGTCCTTGACGGTAATTCATCCCCTGCCAGGGACACACCTAGCCTGGAGTGCAGGGGCCCAGAACAAATGCCCAGGCAATCACAGCCAACTCAACAAGAGAAATTAATTCAAACAGAAATCCAAAAGATACATGCCAAGCCAAAAGCTCAGGGATTCAGAGGAAATGATCCAGTAAGAAGTCTGGGCCCACCGGTTAACTTTGGAAAAACTCGCCTACACTGATCTTGCAAGCAGGGCAAAATCAAGAGGCAAACCTCTAGGTTTCCTAAAGTAAAGGTAAAAATTTCCTGGGGAGTTTTGGGGGAAATGACTTTCGGGGCAATGTCTGCTGAATATCTCAGATTTTAAACTAAAGCATATCTTTACTATGAATCCATTCATCACCCTTAAATGACTCCCCAAGTCACACCAAACCACAACCACCTCAGAAGCCAAACTATTGTTATTATCCTGAGAGATTTGCATTTTCAAGTAAAAGGGGGAAAAAACTGACATGCGCTATTGTTTCACAGACTGATTTATTTCTGAACTGGTTCTGAGTTGTTTTTTCCCCTTTTCTGAAGGGGGTTTCTTAAGGGGGACAGGAAGAAATTATTTCTGACTTTGAAAATTCTATTGCTAAATTGATAGAAACAAGTTGAATGCTAAGGCAACGTGCAATTTCTAATTATAAATAACCTGTGGGGAAAGGATGTATAAAAATCACAACTGCTAATACTTAGTGCCTAGAGGGATTCATTCTAGATCAGACACACTCATCTAAAGCCCCCAGCTACTCTAAGCTACTATTTTCCTCTTTTTATTAACACAAGTGAGGAAACTGACGTGCTGGCGGGCTAAATGACTTGCCCACAGTCATTCCACTAGAAGCAGAGCTGAGATTTGAACTCAAGGCTTCAAGCAATCCTTATAACTGATCACACGGCTTCAAACGTTTGTTCAAAACTGAACAAGAGTTGGGCTCTTTTAAAGACACTGATGATGGCATTCCAAGACAGACAGACAATCTGTGCAATGAGGAAATTCATTTTCCATGTCTCCAACAAGAAGTCTCACGGACTTCAAGTGCTTTACATAAGAGCAATGACACTACTGGGGCCTCTGGGTTCACCCCAAAATTCACCTGAGGTGCTGGTCTAGAGAGAAACGCCCCAGGCACAGCTCACTGAGCATCCTCTCCCTCTGTCACCTCGCCCGCAGGCACAGCCACCTGAAATAAGCGCTGCTTCTCTGGGAGCATCGTTCACAGTCCTCCAGTGCTAGAAAAGGGGAAAGAAATCAAGGTGGCTTTTCACTTTTCCCGTGATACTGATTACTGCCAACGACAGCCCAAGACATCTTCGCTTTCAAGCAGCACCAAGCATCAGGAGTTCTACCATCCTCAGCAACAACCCTTAAAATTATTACAGATGCACTCTTTCTTACAAAAGATTCCTAACTGGGAACCTTGGCTAAATAACAACAGAATCTGCATTTCATAGAGCTTCTCAAGCAAGCAGCTCCATTTTTAGACTCAAAATGTGCAGAGGTCACCGTTTTAGTTGTATTTGTGGCATTAGTTGAGAAAACACTAAACATTTACAGAAAAGAACCAAACAAAGGCAGGGCCCTTGGGAATGAGCTCCAGCTCCAGCTAACTAAGTCTTCCATCACTAGGAAATCAATCTAAAGAGAAGATTCATTTTTAAAGCATTACGTTCTTCTTTTATAGATTTGGGAGCCAAAAAGAAATCTGATTCCAAGTCAGTACCAGCAAGTGCTGGTGTAGGGACAGGATACCAGGCCCAGCTGGCACACCGCCCATCCCCCCACCCCCCACCCGCCACAGGACTTGCTTTTCCCACTTCCAATTACAGTACCCGATTCAAGACTCAGACTGAATAAGACATGAAGGAACTGGGCATAAACTCCACTCGTTTCTTCAAGGAACTCAGGACCAGCACGACTCATGGGGGCCCTGGAGCACCAGAAGCCACTTTATCTGTCTTGGACGAACCCCATCCTAAGTGTGAAGGTATTCCAGCTGCACGGCGGCTCCACAATGAGCAAACTGAAGGGTCAAACTGATTCTGCTATGCTTCCCCTGCTAAGATACAAGTTACATTTGAAAATGTAATGCTTTAAGATGTAACTTCACACAGTCCCTCTCATTGCCCTGGGAAGCTAGCTGATATCAGGCAGCGGGGGGAGGATAGTAAGGCGTCAGCTTTGCTAACCCACCCAGAATGGGGCGAAGTGAACTAAGTCCTAAGGGACCAGGTCGCCAGTCCCGACGCTCTGTCATCCTGCAGACTGTCCACTAGCTGGCGTCTTCAGGAAGCAACGACTGTAACAAAAACAAGTCTGCGCTCTTCTTTCTGACAGAATCCACCTAGGGCAGGACAGTGACAGTCTCTGGACGAGTGTGCCTCTCGTGTGTTTCCTGTGAAAGGCTTTGCCGGGGCAGCCAGAAGTGAACAAAGCAGGCCAACTGTGCAGACATTCTGCTTTACCAACACACTCCAGAAACCAAGAATAACAGCTGACAAATCCTTTCTGCCCATTTGTTTCACAGCCCCTCAACTTTTGGGTTCCCCTCTGCCATTCTGTGAATTCAAAGCTTCCTCTTTCCTCTCTAATCCAAGAGGCCTCCACTGCATTTCCGGGGGTCTCTAAGCCTCAACACACAAGAACCAAAGGAACTGCATAGGTGATACATCCAGTGCATGGCTTTTCACTCACCTCTCAGCATCATTCACTGAACTAAAGCTCTGCCTTGGAGGGCATGGCAACCCACTCCAGTATTCTTCCCTGGAGAATCCCATGCACAGAGGAGCCTGGTGGGCTGCAGTCCATGGGGCCGTCAAGAGTCGGACACGACTGAAGCGACTCAGCACGCACATGAGAAATCCTACACCAGAAGTCAGAAAGGGAACGACAGCCAATCTCCAAGTACTATTTACTCATCTGCTCCTTCAACAAGTACTTAGGAAGCACCGCTTTAGGCGCCTGAGGAGGATCTGTGAGCAAGAATAGATAGCTTCCTGCTCTCACGGGTTATACCGACGAGGCAGCAGCAAGCGTGGTATCTGAGCCAGTGGCACACGCTAGAAATAAGAGGGTGGCGTTAACACAGCACCTGGCAGCGGAGCAGCACAGTGAGGCGAGCGCAGCGTGGGCCAGCCAGGGGCCACAGGGCCCGGATTCCAGCCCAGCCGGGACACTCGCAGCCCTTCAGCCAGGCCTGGACCTCAGGAGGCCCCACAGCCGTCCTTGCCTGTGAACCCCATCACCTGACTAGCTGCTGTGCAGAACTGGTCACTTCTGTTGGCTATACCTTGGACCCAAACACAGTATTATTTCCCCCAAACAAGACACTGAAGAGCGCCTGAGCCCTCCCTGAGGGCTTCGGGAGCAGCGGGCCTAGGGCTGTTTGGGAAGAGAGAGACGACGGTAACCACACGCCCCACACCTGCCGGCTCAGCCAGCTGGGGGAAGGCTAGGATGGCAAAGGCACTGAAGCCGCAGCTTTGAGAAATCCCAAGTGGGAAGAGATGAGCTTCTAATGACGGGCTCTCGACATGCAGTGAAGTTTCTCGAATCACCAGGGACTGTTCCCACCAAGTCCACTTACTTTCAGTCCACTTACTTTCCTCCCCAGATTTGCAAGTCAAAAGACTAGCGCCACGGAGAAAAGACAGCACTTCTGCGAGGCTGTGCAGCACCCCATACACTAGACACTGACGGTCAGCACCGCCCCCGGACACGCCCCCTTCTGCCCAAGCACTGAGGACCCGCCCGCTCTTGACTTGAGCAGCACCCTGGTGCCACCTCAGTGGGGAGGGCAGGTTTTCTCGGGAAAGATGGCTCTCTTGAAAACGTGAGGCCACAGTGAAGAGGCCCAGAGGCCAGCTCTGTGAGAACTGCGCCCCGGTTCCCAGGATTTACGCAGAGCCTCTGAGCCGAGGTGGAGCTGGCACACTCCCGGATTCCCAACCCAGCCACCACCCTGCCCACACCCCAGCCAGGACACCTGCTCTAAACACAGCACTTTCTTCATACAGAAAAAGAGAGAAGTCACAGCGTACACCAACCAGGCACACAGTGCCACTCGGACAGGAGGATGGGACCTTCCCGTTGATGAAAGCTAGGTCAGCAGAGACCAGGAGACCGTCTCCTGCACCCCAGACTCCGTGACTCTTCCCTACCTGGGGTCGCTCTGGCCCACCTTCCCGCTCTGACCCAAGGAAGGCAGGCAGAGCACTTCCCTGGTGGTCCAGTGGTTAGGACTCCGTGTTCCCAATGCAGGGGGCATGGGTTCGATCCCTGGTTGGGGAACTAAGATCCCATAGGTGCGGCCAAAAAAAAGGGGGGGGATATAAAGAGGTTACCAAGGAAAGAGACAGCTACCCAAGCTGAGCTCTGTGATATTCAGCACTGAATTATCTTCCCCACAAATGAAGTTTCAAAACATGTAACACAAACAAAAATGTCCATATTTTGTGCAATTGCACGCTGCAGCCTGTTTTAAGGGAAAGACACGAAAGGGAAGAGCGAGAAGTCCAGTGCTTCCTCTCAGCTCTGAAGCTAAGGAACAAGGCGTGGGTCTGCTGAATTGTCTGCTTGTTTCTCTCCCTCATCTGGAGGGGTGAGCATGGAATCTGGCTGGATCAGCTCCCCAGGTACTCAGCTTCTTCAGTCTGTGAATGCTAAAGCTTGTCTTAATGCCCAGTTAAGAAATGGACTCTCCGAGCAATAATGGAACCGCCAGACCCTCTGAGGAGGAAAGACAAGAGAAAGAAAACCACAAAGAAAAAAAGACTATTCGGCCATAAAAGGGTAGAACTTATTGGTACAAACAGCATGTATGAACCTCTAAAGCATTCCAATGAAGAGACCTAGACACAGGATTGCTTCCATTCTCATGAACCTTTACAACACTGGCCCAGATCTGGCAGGGGGATCTGTCAGCAGGACCTCTCTGAGGGGATAGAAGTGTTATATATAATACCAGGTGTGGGCAGTCACCAAAACTTACCAAAACGTGCGCTTGCAAGAGTGCGCTTGCAAGAGTTGCAGTTGTAAACTGAACTTTGAGAAACTTTTTTTTAAGGCATTTGAACTAATTTACAACTGTTTTCAAAAAGAAGAGGGGAGGTGCAGTTGTGACAACTCACTGGGTTAAACTGATTTTTCTGGAAAGCAGCCACCCATGTTAAACACAAGTCAATGCCAGAAGCCACACCTTGGGTGACACAATTCAGGGACTGGGTCCAAATGTGGGGAAATTCCCCCAAGTTTGAGGCTGTGAAAAGTGACTTAGTAAAGAAATATTTATGATAGAAACTCCCTGTAAGGCCTTGGGATATTTAAAGAAAAAGCAGATTTCACCTTTTAAAAAAGAGAGAGAGAAAGTCACCTTTGTACAAGCTGAATCAGATACGATTTGTGGTTTATGTTAAGGGATTTGCTTCTGTGCTGGGCAGAAAAGCAAATCCAGTATTGACCTGTGCTGAGAAAAGGCTTGCTCAGACGTCTTCATCCTTTTTCAAATCCAGCGAGGTCTCAAACGGAAGGAGGCTCCCCACAAGGTGGGCAAGAAGCAGGAGACCAACACCCTCTTCCCTGGGGGAGGCCATCCAACTGGGGGTGGGGGGATGTGAACCCCTGCCCCAGTCCATGCTCCACGGGTAAAGGTCTGAGAGAAATTACTCCACCAGAGTTCCAGAAAGTGCTATGGCAAACCTCGGCATCCTACAGGAGCCCAGCCCTGGCACTCCCATGACAAGAACTCCACGAGGAGTTCTTGTCTCATAAGGGGACTCAGGGCAGGCGGCCCCGCAGAGACACAGAGCATCAGAACCTGTTCCCAGCAGCCCACAAACCAAAGTCAGCTCAGTTTTTGGCACAAAATGATTTACAAATCATCCTGGCAGGCGTCACATCCAAGAGCTATTTTTAAGACAATAATTGTGGTCTAAATCTGGTCAGAAAGTCCTGGGTGTTTGAGGTTAAATCCCACCTCCTGGGAAGATCACTCAGAAGACTCAGGCCCATTTCCATCCCCAGCTCTCCAGAACCACCTGGCAAAAAGTACAAAGTGAACCACTCTGTTCCACTCACCTTGCATTTTGCATGTAAATCACCATTTCAGTTTTGGTTGGGGTAACATGGGGGGATGAGGGGTGCACTTATTAATGCTATCTGTAAATGGTAAGTTCAGCAGACAGTATTTTCCACTGTGACTAGTCATTTGTAAAGAATACTGATTTTGTTACTTTTATTCTGTAAAGTGGCTACAGCAGGAAGCATTGCTTTTACACTGTTCTGCAGGGTTATGATAAAAGCTCGTTTTCATGTATTTTTACATAAATCACATGCTCGCTTTGCTCTAACCAGTAGCAGGGGGCAAAGGCATCTAAGCAGCACTCTTAGAAATTAAATTAGCTATCTGGTATTCATCCATTTCACCAGAGACGCCCAGCCCAGCCCCACCAGTCCATCTGTGGAAACCCTCCCTTGTTTCAATCCACAGCTGGATAAGCAGCTTCTCGTAAGACACGGCGACTCTCTGTTTTCCCAAGATTTTAGATGCCTTTTTCTAAAAATTACACTGCAATGCATATTTCTTGGAAAAAATACAAAACTGCCTTATCTCGACCATTGCTCCCTCTTCCCAAACTCCTACATGATTTTTCACAGTGAGACCTTCCATTTCACTCTTGAAGACACTGCTCTCTCAATCCCATCTTCATCAGCTGAATTCCTATCCTCCAAGTGTCTACACTGTGACATCGAGGAAGTCTGAGTTGTTCTTCCAAACTGTGCCCACAGCATCCTGGACACCTAGTCTATCAAAGCACTTGTCCCCTCCCTCTAGAATAACATCCCAGCCACTGTTCACTACTGAGTGCCTGGCAAACAGTAGATCAATAAATATTCCTCAGATAAACAAACAAAAATTAAACTAAACTTATTCTGATCACTCAGACAAAATACTGCTGGTTTTGGTGTACATGTATTTGTGTGTGTTTCCTCCTACAGTACTTTTCCTAAACAAATACACTCTATTTGAATTATTATAACCACAAAAGATTAAATTCTACACACTATTTAGTCACTTGCTTTTTTCACTTACTACATTATGTCATTAAATATTCTTGCTACCGGAGCATTTTAATGATTGCATGGAACAGATGTTCACTAATTTAACCAATCCCCCACTGGTTACAATTTTTCACTGTGATACACAGTGAAATACACTTGATACACAACTCTGTGGCCAAGTCTAAATAAATTCCTAGAAGCAGAGAGGCTGAGTCAAAATGGTATGCAAAATATTGCACGAGTTCTAGTACACAGAGAAAGCTGAAAATGCAGGTTATCAATTTTGGAAGGATTCAGACAGGATCGCCACAACCAGAAGGAGGAGCATTTAACTGGGTGCGGAAACACAGAGAAGATGGTTTAGCCTAGAGAAGATGAACACTAAGTCTGTTAGATGGGAACTATGTTTATTTAGCTCCTTCTGAGGATAAGAAAGCAACCTGAGAAAGAGATGGAAACAGCATGGAATCTTCCCAGAGAGCTATCCAACACGACCCTGTGTGGCTTTAAGCACTGAGGCTGAGGCAGGCAGGGATCCTGGCAGGGGAAAGATGGGGTCGGCATCACTCGTGTTCACCTACTACTGTGTCAGCCCCCCGGAGGGCTCCGCACAGTGCTCTTCAAGTGAGACCGGAGAAAAGCCACGACGAAACTTTTCCTGTGTTGCCCTAACTATCAGAGCACACAGCATACCGACTGCACACAAAATGCTCCCAAGAGAATCAATTTCCCCAATAAGCAAAAAAGTCCCAGTCGACCAAATGATGGATTCAGTCACTGACAACAGCAGTGACGTTTTGTCTTTGCGAAATGGGGAGGGTCTCGCTTAGCCTCACAGCTTAAGGCCCTCACTGTAATATATGTAATAAGAGCAAATGACTCTAATGAAAACATTTGTTGTAATTCCCTAATCTCTGTTTCTTACAGAAGGAAGGTATTCAACAGATCAACTGTCACTATTTAACCACAAGGGGACAGGATTATCTCTTCCTCAATTTTTACCAACGTTAATATGTAAATGAAGTAAGTTTCTAAAAGATACCTTTTTTTTTTTTTTTTAAGGAAAGTCGAGGAAGGAGGAAAATAATGCTGTGTTTCTATTTGAACAAAAGTTTCTTTAGAAAGGCAGGGGGATGAGTGAAGTGACAAGCTGAGTGCCAGCATCAAGCTCTGGGGGACAATAAAAAAAGGCTCAGGAGTCTGTGAGCTTGGCCCCTTCTGACTTCTGTTTCCATATTCCACATTCCTATCACGGAGTTCACAGCACCATGCAACACAGATGCTGTAAGAATCATATGGGTTAACACATGGAAAACGCTGAGACGAGCTCCCAGCACACAGAAGTGCCATTTAACTTCACGCCATCAGTGTCATCATTTCCATATGTACTTAAAGAGAGGGACAAAACTCATGAGAATAATGCAGGACTCAAGGAAACAAAAAGGCTGGTGAAGAGGTGACTTTAAAAATACAAGCAGTCCACTTCTGATAGTTCATTTATAACTGGCTGTTTAAAACTCAGGATGCATTTCATCATAACAAGGGTGTTTCAAGTGGTGGTTGGGTTCCCAAAGCAACACAAAAGAGTTCAACAAGACTCACTAGGATTTCAGGGAAATGACTGGAAACGGCCAAGGGACATTATGGGGGAAAAAACAAAACACAAAACCATTTCCCTGTGCCAATTCAAAAGACTGGGAAACCTCAAGGAGGCAGCACTGTCACCAGCAGACTGTGGCAGGGACACTGCAGACTGTGGCAGGGACACTGGACGGAGACTGTTCTGAAGGAGGGAAACTGCGACAGCGTCTCCAGTGTGGCAAGCCGTCACTCTACTGGCTCCAGAGAAAATAATCGAGTTTTAAACCTCAATGGCTGGGAGTCTGGATTTCTTGGACCTTATGAATTATGCACTATAATGAACTGGGCAAATTAACTAAAACCAGGCTCTGCTCTCCTAGGATATCTGGGCAATGGATGTTATTTCTCATTGGCTACTAGTGCTAAGTCTGAAAGTCAACTAATCACAGAATCAAAGCGAGAGATGAGCTAATGTACAGAAATACACAAAATCTCCCCCCTTCTCCCATAAACAAGTGTTCTGGATTCACAGCAGGCCACTGTCAGAAAAGGAGAAACACCTAGAGCAACCTCCAGCCTCAAATAAATAACTACGTAATGAAATTCCAGAATGGACAGGTCCAATTTCCTTGTGGGTGAGACACAAGTGTTTTGTATAAACCACAACCCCTTCCTCCAAGCAGAGCTCCAAGGAATTTTAAAGTCTGAATGTAAAAGTTAACTGCCATCGACTAAAAACAGAACAAAGAAAATAGACATTTAAAATTCAAAGCAGAAAGATGAGGTGAGGAGAAAGGATGGCACCCACCTTCCCCACCTTCATTCTGTTCTCCACCCCCTTTGTCTCTCCAGCTTTTGCTTCTATATTCCTTGACACCGTTGTGCTATCTGTCTCTCCCCATGTAAAAGGTCTTCCTGGGCCTATGTCTGTTTAAAAGTCCAAACAATTCAAAACTAAACTACAGGTAACTTTTCTTGGGAGGGGCTAATAAAGATTGTTTCTTGATCTAGGTACTTCAACTTGAAAGTTCAACGTTTCTTTAAAGCATCTGAAAACTAGTTTAAAGAAGGTAGCATTCTTTTCAGTTTCTCAGAATTTGGACTAAATGGAATGATCCTTAAGGTCCTTAAGCCAAGCCAACAACTCCTGCCTCGTTTTTTAAAAAAATATTTGTTTTTATTTATTTATTCATTTATTTGGGTGCACTGGGTCTTAGTCACGACCTTCGGGATCTAGTTCCCTGACCAGGCATCAAACCTCCAGTCCCCTGCATTCAGAGCTTGGAATCTTAGCCACTGAACCACCAGGGAAGTCCCTGCCTCACTGTAATTTAATTTTGTGGTCACTGCTGCTGGAGTTGAGTACATCAACTCAGAAAACTCTCAGGACACAGCATACAAATACACACCAAATACAACAACCTGACTGCAAAGCACCCAGAGTGTCTGCCATTTGTGAATCTCCAAGTATGAAAACCGAAGTCAGCTGCCAGCAGAAACTCTGAACACTGAATGCCTTGAGAAACTGCTGCTAACTGCTACAGCTTTAAAAAACCTGACATTTAGAAAAAATCTATTTGGTCCCACAAGTGGGCCTCGAGAAATGTAAACTGAGTTCTTTGCATTTTAAAAAATGTTGCCAACAGACTGGTGAAAACTAGGAAATTCTTAACCTGAAAATGTTCAAAATGACGTGTATGTGTATTATGTATATACTGTGCACAGCACAGTACCCTAGAGAGATGGTGAGACCTCTTTGTAAACATTCATACCCTGCCCAAGTAATTCCTGAGACTTCATTTGAAATGTAAGCACCTCTCTTAGAGACAGAATGTTAGGTACTGAAGGAATAATCCAGAGAGATCAGGGAGAAAACCAAGGCCAGGAACCCATAAGACCCCCTTGAACTCTGTTTACTCTCAGTCAACAAGGACATCTGCTCCGGGCCTGTTAGCCAACAGCGAGGTCACGGTCCAGGGGGAAATAAGCTGCTTTACTCACCCTTCCCCATCCCGGCCTCAACCTAACCTCCTCCCAAGATGGAAACACCACCAGAGAAGAAAACTAGTGTTAACTCTAAGCTGAACCACGGTGAAGAAGAAGGGGCTGGAACGCGGTGAAACGGAGGAAGTACCCAAGGCACCGTGAGGTCTATCTCCAAAGTAAAGCAATGTCACCAGCCTGCAACCCCCTTTCCCAGCCAGGCCCCTGAGGTGGAATCTGCAGGAATGCACCCAGATTCAACCATAAGAGGAAGCCCCATCGCAGTGACCTCACAGAGGGGGGTGTGTTCAAGAGGACTAGCCAACCTAAGTAGACAGTTTTTAAGTAGTTCCTCAAAACTATTATAAGCAATGCTAGCAGTATGGCTACTGTTCCAAAGACAGAAAAAGCGAGCAGCCATATCCTTGGACGAGCTTATTTTCCAGGTGAAAATTATGGGCAAGAAACCCTGGACCACTAACCCCCAGGCTTGTGCTCGCTCCCAAGGGGCAACTTAAGAGGCTGCAATGACCCCAGGACAGATTTCTGATGTTCCAGCCAAAGTGGTCTGAAAAAGCCTTCAGCTAAGAGAAAAGAGCCAATTGAGGGGATGAAATACAGTGTACAAGCTGCTGGCCCACTCTCTCCACCGCACCAGAACACCTGGAAGCAGGCTGTCGCCACCAGCACGTGCTCTGTACACACACACCTCAAGGTGAACGCTGAGCCTGCTTGGCTGCCGGCCATCATCTAGGAACACAGACATTTGAAATGTAAGTCCAAGAAACTGTCCAGGGCCACCATGGAGGATAGGATCCTTATCCTTATATGGGATAAGAGCAGGATTCGGGGCAGAAATCCACAGAGAAGTCTGTGGACCAACAGGGAAAATATTCAATAAAATATCCGTTGATTGATTTTTTAAGAGAAGATTAAAGGGTTAGAGGAGGAAAGGCCAGGGAACAAAGGTCAAAAGTAAAGCATCAGTCATCCAGAAATGGGCATCTCTGTAAAGGGCAATCTGATGATGGTCTGGCTGCTGCAGAGAGGGCTGTACCCTCAACAGCTGGCTTCTTCCAGTGTCTGCAACCTGCCAGCCTGGGAAAGGCTATTGCAGACTGGG
Source organism: Capricornis sumatraensis (assembly GCF_032405125.1). Classification (NCBI taxonomy): domain Eukaryota; kingdom Metazoa; phylum Chordata; class Mammalia; order Artiodactyla; family Bovidae; genus Capricornis; species Capricornis sumatraensis. The sequence goes on from NC_091090.1 coordinate 45,028,865, forward strand.
AATCCTCCAGCTTCATGTTATTCCTCTAAAGAATGAATGAATGATCAGCTCTCTGGGACGCTACCAAGAAGTACAGGCTCATCTCCCTCAAACTCTAGTGAGGATCAAAAACCATGTCTACCCTCCACCACCAACTTCAGGAGGCAGGAAAAAGGAGGCATGGAGGGCAAGGGCTAGACGTGAAGAGAGAGCCAGGCTGGCTGGCTACCCAGGAGAGTAGGCACTGCCTCCTGCTTACTTAGCAATGGTTACAGCTCTTGACACAGACTAACCCCACTGGGGAGATAATATGATCATCTCATCTGAAGAAACTGAGGCACAAAGAACTTAGGCAACTTGCTAGAAGTCACCCAGCTTGAATAACAGGCACAGCTGGGATTGAGACCCAGTGCTCCAAACCATAAACTGTGAACTGAGGGTTCAGTGCTGGGTTCAAGGTTACCTATCACTGAACATACAGCTGGGATTCACCCCAGGTAAACCAAAAAGAAGGCACCTAACATGAACAACCGGAGAAGGCAATGGCAACCCACTCCAGTACTCTTGCCTGGAAAATCCCATGAACAGAGGAGCCTGGTAGGCTGCAGTCCATGGGGTCACTAAGAGTCCGGCACGACTGAGCGACGTCACTTTCACTTTCATGCCCTGGAGAAGGAAATGGTGACCCACTCCAGTGTTCTTGCCTGGAGAATCCCAGGGACGGGCAAGCCTGGTGGACTGCCGTCTATGGGGTCGCACAGAGTCGGACACGACTGAAGCGACTTAGCAGCAGCAGCAACATGAACAACACATAGTAGTGTCTGCACCTGAAACAGCAGTGTCCAAAGTCAGAAATTTCTATTCCCTTCAATAAGTGCCCGTCCAATAGAGATTACCTAGTTTAACGGTGACGGGATTGGGGACTTTCTTCGGGGCAGGATGTTGAGGCCGGTACTAAAAATAATACTAAAGATTTTAGTCACAATTATTTAGGGGGTAACTTTCTCCCAATAGATCTTATTTGACTGGGCAAAGAGGGTGACAAACATTTTAAATGGGTCCTTCCAATATGTTAATAAAGCAAGCAAAAGGGCTGAACTTGAGAACAATCAAGCCCTAAGGATAAAGAGCCAACGCCAGCAGCTGCTGGGCCTCGGACCCGGCCCCTCCCCAAGGCGCCCTGCTCAGTATAGTCTGGGAGCCGCCTGGCATTCTCAAGCCCTGAACCATAACAGGGATGGCAAATAAGATCCCCAGGTGATTCCCATGCAGGTCTGAGAAGTGCTGCCCTATATAAGGACGTCTGTGTGCCTCAGGACAGCATCACACTTTCTACCAGAAAACAAGTGTAGGCACTGAAGTGAAGGAATCAGTCAAAGATCTGCCACAGATTCCTATAAATTTTCATTTATAAATTAGAATTAACCTTTTTATTCTGCCAAGTGTGAGCAAGAGGAAATTTATTGAAAATTCTTTGTGGTTGACAACTGCCACCAATTTTGAAAATTAACCACCAGAAATCCTGTGAGCACAATGTGTATGCTACTATTTGATGTTCTCTCTCTCTTTGCATTAAAACTGTCCCCATCCTGGGCAATGAGCAAGAAGCCCCATTTCAGCTGTAAAGGAAATTCTACTTGAACTTAAAAAGTGAATCACTAAAAAAATGAATGAAGCTAACAAAATTTTTAAAATATAGAGAGTAAAGAAACAGGGACCACCTCCGAATCACCCTAAAGCATATACACATACCACGCTAAATATCACAGAGGCAAAAGCAGAACTTGGGGCATTAGGTTTTCAAGCTAATAAAGCTGCAACAAACAGCTTTCTTCATCACTCTTAAACATATTTGTAATTATTATAAAATGAAGCATGGATGTTTGGATGTCATGAATTGTTACCTTATGTATGCGAAATTATAAGCCATTTTTCCCTATTTCAGATATATTTTTTCTTAAGTTACTACTAACTCAAAAGAACACATCAACATACAGCTCACCAACACTGACAATCTATGTTAATCATATTTTTACTACTCCAGAAAAATAAGGAACTCTCCTTATTACAACCTAAGTCACCAAACCAGACATTTCCTTCACAGGCTAATAATAAAACGTGTCCATCAACACACCAAGGGGGCAGCCTCACTTCCTGATCTGAATTTCATATTCAAGTATCCATGTAATTTCCCCTACCTTGCAAACGTTCAGGAAAACCATGCATTCTTTCTTCCTATTAAACCATGGTGGGAAAGAAAACAGAATCATCCCACACAAACCACTCTAAAGAGCTTACAGGCTGCAGAGCTTACAGGCTGCAGTTAAATCTGTACAAGAAATAAAATTTGGCCAACATCCCTCATTTAATGTGATCCTCTCACAATGGGAGATGGATTGCAATTATCCATTAATGTAACCTACCCTCCATAGTCAATAAATAAATGTCACTCCCTGTCACTCAGATGAATCCTGAGTGAAACGGCTAGAAAGAAATAAAGATATAAATGAGATTCTGTAAATATCCAAGGAACACGCTGATGACTGATTTCAAGCCAAGATGTCTAGAACTTGTGACAGAAAGTAAAATGCCTGTGATTAATATGGACTTACTTTTATTTTAAATGCATTAAAGTTACGCTAACATTCTCACTGGTCTCTGAAGAGAAAAAAATTTAACTGAAAAGAAGGGCTCAGGTTCCAATTTGCTAACTTAAGTCACACCCTATCATTTTGTGAGCTTTCCTCCTTACACCACCCTGCTGTGCCTCTGGACTTTTTAAAGACCTGGGATTTGAGTAATTATAGCCATTTCAGAAATGGTTACTGAAAACCTAGCTACCTATACACAGCTTTAAATGTCTCCCTCTAAGTCCTCAGTTTACAGGGAGACTATGTAGGAAGTAATTCTGTTCTTTTACACCCAGAATCTTTCCACTCCAATACGGTCTGCTTCTTGTTTTACCCAAATTCACTCACTGAGGAGTTACCCACTAACTGGTATCCCTGATGGGGTCTGGGTAACCCTAAGTCTTCTGTAGAAACTATTTCAAATTAAGAATGCAAGATCTGGGGAAACACCAGGGGACGGCCTGCTCCCTTTCGCTACCTGTCCCCGTCTCTCCTCCTCTCTCTCACACACGAGCAGCAGCAGTGACAACACAGGGGAGCCTGGTCTTCGCAAACAGGCTCCACCATCCAGTAATTGGTTCATAAATTTTATTCATAACTTGAAACAGAAAGGGCCGAAAATGAGCAATCTGTAATCTTAAAGGTTGTCATTACTCTCTGGCTGCAAGCGGTTAAAGAAGGCCTTGCAAGCTGGTGAATTACAGGTCCAGTTTATGAGCTCAATGAGCTCAGAAGCAGCACAGCATCTCAGGAAGCGCGAGCCAGGAGGGGAAGGAGGTCAGCTGCAAGCCCAGATGGACTGAAGCTCAAAGTCACTTATTCCATCCCAGTGGAACGGTCCTTCCTGCTCCCAAGCCCTCCAGCCTCCATCACTGCACAGAGCACAGCTGTAAGATGGAGACATCTTTACCCGTATATTAGGCATCTTCCCCTAAAATGTATTTTGCATCAGACCTTGCCGACTATCTTTAAACAAAGGTTTCCACATGTTCATGAGATAATCAGGAAAAGCACATCCAACCTTCACTCCTGACAATTTTCCAACAGGTTTTAGTCCTCACAGAACAGTTCCAGACTATCCAAACCTCAAATGGAGGTATAAACATCTACACTCTGGACCCAGTGGGTTTATCCATACATATGCTGGACTAAATTAGACATCATATCTCAGAACAATCTGGGATTCCGTGTATGGACATCTCAGAACCCGCAGGTTGAGGTCAGTGATGGGGGTGGTGTGGACAGCCACCCTAGGGAGTTACTGGGAAGCTCACGCCCACAGGACCTGAGATCCGGGCAGAACTGAACTCCAGTCTCTTAAGGGGCAGCAAGCGAAGTGGTGATCAAGAGAAGCCTCAGTGATCAGCCTCAAGGCAAGCGAGTCAGACCAACAGAAAATATGATTCAATGCAAAACGCCTTATCTCATTCCCGCACGCCCACGCCCACCTCTGAAGTGAGGAAACTAGCAGAGGTTGCCTCAATAACTTCCGGCCCAATGAGGATTGCTCTGGAAACTACAGCAGAGCCATCCGTATGGCTCCCAAGCTTCAGTGCAGTGGGGGAAAAGAAAAGGGAACAGAGACACCAAGACCACGGGTCTGGGCAGAACGAGGTGGACTTGCTTTTATTCCCCCTCGCAGACCAGGAAACCACGCTTCTGAACGCCACTCCATCCCTTCTCTGAGCAGAATATTCCTTGCTACAGCAAAGGGGAGAATACCAACTTCAGAGGGCTGATGGCAGGCTTAGGGAGTACGGCAAAAAGCTCTTCCCTCTAAAACCACCGCCTAACCCCTTCCCAAAAAAGGCATTCTGACCCCCTACCCCCACAGACCCACATCCTCATGACTCCACCCAGAGACAGATCAATACCGTACCTTCCTGGTGTCACACACACCTGGACCTCTCGCAGAGTAATCTGAAATCTGGTTTATCCTGACACCCTCGTTTTCTCAAGTGAGTTTCTGGCAGCAGAGGGGTGATTAGAACACAGTTGATGCACTTTACACACTACTCTGGTCTTTCCCAAAGAGCATTCCAGAGAACTCTAGGTCCAGGGATATTATGCAAAACCGGGGTTCACTGATCAACTAAGTGTGAGGCACGTCGGCCTTACGCAGGTTTCTGTCCTTTAGCCGTGTTCATGTGCACTGTGATTCTCCTTCTCTAAGAATTCTGACCACAGACGCCTCCTTCCCCTGCTCCCTCAAAAACAGAACAGATTTCTCAGAACACAAGTGGGCTACACCATGGTGCTTTGTCTCACTCAATTTTGTTGGTGGTTTGAGTCAGGTCTTCGTTTGGGGAGGAAGGTGTTTTTCTAAGTAATATGTGAATGAATGTTCACTGTAAAAGTACTGAGTGCATCGGGTAAAAACAGCCGTCTGCTCAGAGAAACTGAAAAAAGGCAATTGTCCTTATTATCCTTGGAGGTTTCAAGTGTTCAATTAAGTTATTAAGAGAACACAACTAGAGAAACTCATGGGATGTCAAGTTCTCACTGTAGTAGTGAACTGTTAGACCCTTAACAGAAATATGGCTCCATTACAGATTGTCTAACAAAAACTAGCAGTTACTTTTTAAGAAAATATTTCAACTACTGGGAAAATAGATGGGAGCCCAGACAGGCTATCCAATAAAGCACATTAACGAGCTGAAAAAAATGATTTGAGCTACAATTCAAATACAGTTTATCTTTTATTACACTGTGATCACATCACTTCCTGTTGTCATATATGAGAGAGAAGTTTGATCAAGTCCCCCAAAACCTCTTGGTTAATAAGTTTCTGCAGAGGGTTCCTGAGCAGAGTCCTTTAAGAAAAAAAGTCTTATACTGTAAACGTGATTTAACTGTCAGATCTATCTGTGCACAGGTCTAATAACCGTGAAAGTACTAATTTTGCAATACTTACTCTTTTTTCACTTACGCTTTTCCAACTTTTTGAATTTCCTGTGATACATATATGCTCATTTCAAAGGGAAAAACATTAACATGTTACATTCACTGAGAAAATATAGGATTCACTAAATAACCTAATACCTGATTTTTTTTAATGCCCCTGCCAATTCTTACAGATCAGTAGGGCTACCACTAGTACTTGTGGAAAGGCTTCCAAAAAGCAATCAAAGAGGGCTAGGACTTGCCACAGCTGCAATCTAGAAGGAAGAATAGGGATGCAGCGTATTTACTGACCCTGGTGAGCAGAGGCCAAGTATCCCCCAACAAGACTTGTGTGCCATATGTAGAAGGAGAGTCCAAGGAAGGGCGGAGCATATAGAAGCGTAAGCAGATCAACAGTAGGTGAGGACAGCTGACAAGAACTATCAGGCTGAAACTCCTCTGAAGATGCTTTAGTTTAACACAGTTTAGGAATTCTGAGACTTGCTGCAGCTACCCAGCAAGAGACACTTCAAAAATGGAGATGGTCAGAGGATGTAAGTAGCGGCCACAATATGGAGACACCTGGGATGCTATCAACACTGCAGTGTAAAGAGAAATGGAAAAAATATATATTTAAACCTTAAGAGTACGAAAATCATAAAACCATCAATATACATAAAGCACTAGGAACGTACAAGAGGAGGCTGGAGGACCTCACTGTATCAGCATGTAAGAAAGTGCTTGGCTGGGTCGCTTTGATGTGCACCTGAAACTATCCCAACATTGTGAATAGGCTATGCTCCAATAAAAAGTGTAAATATTTTTTAACAAGAAAGTGCTTAAGGAATTATGGGGACGTGTTACAGGGATGCAGGAACAGGAAATTACAAGGCTCTTAAGCTGAATCTCTAATACTTGGGTCACCTGATGTAAAGAGCAACTCACTGATAAAGACCCTAATGCTGGGAAAGACTGAAGGCAAGAGAAGGGGGAAACAGGATCAGATGGTTGGACAGCATCAATGGATGGCTGGATGACTCAATGGACATGAGCTGAAGCAAACTCCAGGAGATAGTAAAGAACAAGTAAGGCTGGCATGCTGCAGTCCATGGATTGCAAAGAGTTGGACACGACTGAGCAACTGCATACAACAAAATTAAATTTCCTCACTGATGACTGTACTAAGGTTTTTTAAGAGAACATCCTTATTTTTAGGAAATATATTCTAAGTACTTGAGGATAAAGGGTTATTTTACCTGCAACTTACTCCCAAATAGTTCAGAATGGGGACGGGGGAGGAAGTAGCAGGGAGGGCGGGGACAGAGGAGCAAAAATACAATCAAACATGGCAAAACAATAAATGGCAGACCTTCTTTGTACTATTTTTACAACTTTTCAGTTAAAAATAACTTTTAAAACCTACCACAAAGTAACTAAGTGAGAAAGAGTCACTGGGAGTTCTGAGATGGGAGGATATCAGAATACCCCACCTTTAGAAAGATATGCTGCTGCTATCGTCTTTGGCAAAATCTGTAAGCTCAAATAATCCAAAATTGACACCATTAGAACACACACTAAAAATGCCCAACTGCACTAACTTATGCCAAGAGTGTGCCAAGAATAATAAAAGACAGCATTCACTTCAACCTAGTGAAAATGTTACTGACAAAAGCCTTTCTTTTTATAGGTTACTTCAAAGACAAAAGGAGACTTCTCTTTATGGACTGAAAACAGCAAGATTAGAAAAGCAGACTGGCGGGAGGCCAGGGGGGAATGGAGCCACAGACACACACTTTCCTGACCCCGCTCATCTAACTGTTCAAGCCCCAGCCTTTTACCTAACTTCTGCTTATCCTTTGTAAGACACTGCCTTCCTCTAGACCTCCCCGAGCCACCGTCTCACTTCCACTCCCACAAGAGTTAGGCACCTCCTTCCTGAAAGCTTCCAATATGGCCTGTGTGAGTCCTTAAGTTCCCGGAGGTATTATAGCCAGTTTGTGTACCTGCCTCCCCTGCTTCCCTAGGGGCTCAGTGGTAAAGAATCACTTGCCAATGCAAGTTCAATCCCTGGGACAGGAAGATCACTTGGAGAAGGAAATGGCAACCTACTCCAGGATCCTTGCCTGGGAAATCCCATGGCCTGAGGAGCCTGGCAGGCTACAGTCCATGGGATCACAAAGAGTCAGACACAACTGAGCATGCGCGCACACACACACAGGTCCTCCATTACTACCGATCACTGCACACACACACACACACACACACACACACACACACACACACCCTCCATTACTACGGATCACTGCACACACACACACACACACACACACGTCCTCCATTACTACCGATCACTGCACACGCACACACACATGTCCTCCATTACTACTGATCACTGCAATACCTGTAGGGGAAAAAAGGCAAGTGACCTAAACCCAAACACAGATCAGCAATCACAAAGGTTAATGACACTTCAGGACACTCCAGTCCAGGGACCCTGAGTGAATGAACTAGGGCAGGTTCAAAAGCATTAAACACACTTCAGGCCTAGGAAGGGAAAGGCATGGCTCTGTATTTTCAACTATTTCAAAATCCTGAGCAATTGGGCAGTAGAAATTAAAAAACCGATAAGCCTAGAAGTAGCTAGGTAACCTTCTTTTAACCAGTTTCTTAGACTGTTTTAGGGATACACAGCTTTCAAACACAAACTACTTTCAAGGCTTGGTCACAAATAACAGTCCTGAATGCATTCACCAGATTACTGTTGATACTTGCACATGGTAGTATTCCTAAAATGATGTCCTACCTTGAGTTAACATTACAGCCTAACTTCCAAGTGACTCTGGATTTCACAGTGTTAATATAAGTGTTCCAGGGGGCTCTGTGTGCTGTTTGGAGCAACAATTGCTGGGGAGCAGCAGTATCACATTTCTGGGAAGTCATTTGGCAAAACACAAGAGATATATTTTTAAGATGTCCATTTCCATTGACCTAGTAATTGTGTAGTTCGTCATATATCCTAAAATAGTAACAAAATTTGGAAAATTGCAGCTACACATACATTCAATAGTTGCCTTCCCATTAAACTGTTATTATGGAAGTAAGAACAAACATAAAAAGCCTCATCTCACAGGATTGGCAAACCTGGGGAAGACCTCAGACTCACTCATTATGAAAACCTAAAGTGAAGGGGTTGATTCAGAAGAGCTGGCATTGAAGTGGCACCAAAAAATTGTTATTATGGAAAATCACATGAGGAAATGCTTATGATGATATCTAGCGGAAAAAAATAGAGAAACAAAATTGTATATGCCATAGAATTACCAAAACATGTTCACAGAGGGAAAGAACAGCTGTTGAAAAAAAAAAAAAAAAAAACCAGCAAAACATTTATACCAGTTGTGTGGGGCAGTGGAGCTAGGGCTAACTTTTCTGCCTTTCCATGGTTAGTTTCTGTGTTGCTTATAAAGTGGTTTTTTTTTAATTATTTTAAAATACACACGTGTGTGCAGTAAGGCAGCGGCCCAACCCCGACCCAGGAGGCTGCCTGCCCACCCAAAGCACTGCCCCAGGCCACTGTGATCTGGGGTGTCTCAGGAGGTCAGCTACACCCCTTCATCTGAGAGTCAGTACTCCCTCCTCCAGTCCAAGAAATTCCTGCTTGACTGCTACTTCACGTCTGATACAGGCTGATAAAGTAGACCGTTTAAGTTCCTGAGAACAGCAGTTATAACCGCTCCTCTGCCGCCCCCATAGAAAAGAGGGGTTTGGTAACAGAGTCAAAACTTCAAGAACATGAATGAAGGAGCATTTCTAACCTAAGAAAAGAAGATGAACACTCTAGCCAAGAGCCTACTTAGTACAAGCTCAACCTAATGTGAACTGATTTTAAACTCATCTGGAAACCAAACTTACAGTAACTTACAGAACTTGATTCTGGCCAGGTACTACAGCACTCCTCACCACTGAAAGAAAGCAGAAAGACTGACAGCGGACCAAGAGCCACAGGACTGCGCAGGGCGGCAAGGCAGTGCAAGCGCTGTGGAGAACTGTGTGGCGCTTTCTTATGAAGTTAAATACATACTTACTTATAACCCCGATTACATACCTAAGGACTGGCTGACTCTGGAGAAATGAAATCCTACTGAGTACACCCAAGTCTTGAACTGAAATGTTCATAGATACTCTCAGCCAAAAACTGGGAACAACTCAAAAGTGCATCAATCAGTAAGAACAGAAACGAGCTGTGGTGTGTCCATACAGTGGAGTATTACTCAGCAATAAAGAAAGGAATGGACTACTGATGAATGCAGCAACACAGGTCAATCTGAAAAGGACTGTGCTGTACAAAACAGGCAAGGCGTGCGGGGGGCAGGAGGCTCAGAGGGAAGGGGAAGGATATATCCACACACACTCTATTCCTTTGTTGTACAGCAGAAACTAACACCGCTGTAAAGCAATTATACCTCAGTTTAAAAAAATTAAAACAGGCAATGCTTATCTTAGAGAAGACAACTACAAACGGCAGGAGGGCACTACTTACAGTGATGAAAATCTGTTTTAACTGGGTAGTGGTTACATGGGAATATGAATTTGACTGTCAAAATTCAAGAAACTGTATACTTGGACTGGGTGTTTAACGATGTAAATTATGTATCAATAGACATCTGTTAACTTGAAATAATAATAATTAAACACACCACTGTGTGTGTGCAAGCATGCTCAGTCATATCTGACTCTTTGCAACCCCATGGACTATATAGCCTTTCAGGCTCCTCTGTCCATGGAAATTTCCTAGGCAAGAAGACTGGAATGGATTGCCATTTCATGGGTTGTCATTTTGTTCATAGACCAAAAAAATGACACTTTACTTCTCACAGGGGCCCAGTCCCTTAATCAGGACTTTTCAGCTTTACTTCCCACAGCAATAGGCTAGTTAACTGCTTACCCATATTATAATTACCAACATGATGAAAACAGATTGAAAGACACATTCACTGTACCAACAGTAAGTAGTAAGTGTCAAAAGAAATCAGAAAAACTCAAAATATGGGAGAAAATACAAGGCTAAATAAAGCAGTTGTTGTAAAAAGTTCTTAAAGCAGTTCCATTCTTTAAAAAAAACCTTGTGGATGGCAAATGCATTCAACCGATGAAGGCAAGCAACTCACAGCCAGTTCTCAGAGCGAATCTGACCGCAGAGAAAGCTGCCATTTAGGGGCAGAGCTCCTAGTTTCATCTGCCAGTTTTATCAGTTCTCTACCTTGCACGTGTACAGCACAATGGCACGATAACGGCTACCCTCTATTTCGTCCTCTTGCTAAAGAAAAACTAAAAAACTCACAATTTTCATGTATTTAAATGGATTTAGAATACAGAAACTGATGCATAGGCCAAAGCTGTCTTCCTATACCTCCATGGGAACATTAAAATATTATTTAATACAAGATAATGAGAGTCACGACAATAATTAAGTACCAACACTTTAAAAAGTGCATTTTAAGCCTTTGGGTATGTAAGTAGGGCTAAACCCTAACATATCCATAAAATGTGGCTGTCAGAAAAAGTCATTACTGGAAGATTCCAGAGAACTGAGGTTTCATACCATTTTAGTGGCTGATGTGAGAGTACAGAAAAGATTAAAAAATTGGAGGGTAGTATTTAACTAGATGGGAGGTAATAAAAGGAGGGTGATTTCTTACAGAATGCTTTCACATTCTTAAGGCTAGAAAAGCATTCCTATGCAAGATGCAAAACCCGCGAAGTAAAGCCGAACTGAACTACAGGGGAGTTTAAAACTCGCACGAGAAAAGAGGCCCTTGAAGGGCAAAGGGTACAAGTATACACAGTATGTTTGAAAGTAAAGAACAGAAAGAGCTCTGACAAAAAGCAGTAAGAAAAAATATGTAAAAGTGGGCAGGTCACGAACAAAAGAAATATGGACACTCAGCAGGCCAATGAAGAATGCTCAATACAAAGAAATGCAAATCCAACAGTGATGAGTCATATGTAATTCATTAGCAAAAACTAAATCAGCTTTATAATACCAAGTATTGGCAAGAAGGAAGGGAAATAAAGATTCTCTATACACTGTTGGTAAAAATATAAATTAGTTAAGCCTTTCCCGAAGGGGGAAAATAAAAACCTCGTCCAACTATAAAAACTGAGCACATACCCTAGCAAATCGATGCCAATATGCCCACGTGTGTGAAAGATGTACCAAAAGAAATCTGATTTTAAGTAAACAAAACAGAGTTAACAACCTAAACGTCTACAGAGTGCTTCCTAAATGCCAGGCACTCTTCTGGGAAGGTAATCATAAGCAAGTGGCTATATACACTACAGCACACAGGTCCTGTCCGAAGTACACAGCGTTAGAGCATGACAGGGAGACACTGACACACACAGTTATGTGAGAAAGGGCTAGAGCACACAACAGGATCCGCGATCCCACTATTGAAAACGGGCCAAAAAGAAGAAAAGGGCGGGGTGGGGGGGGGAGGGCGCGATCCTGTATACGAGGGTGAGCACAGAGCAAGTGCCCTGAGCAGGAATGCACAAGGGACGCGTTTTGCTCTTGACACTTCTCAATTTGACCTTGAAGTCAAACTTAAAGTCAAAATTAACTTGAATTTTGCATCCATGATGCATTCGTATTGTTTCCCTTTGGTCACCACGTGAGTCACAGTTCAGTGCAGAGTGAAAAGACAGACAATCTGGGCCAAACCCAAAATGTCCTGGACAGGTCACCTGGCAGACCAGTCACTTCCTACAAGTCATCTGTGCAGAGTGCCTGGGAGCCACCTCCCACATGCAGAACCCTGACGAGAGACTGAACTCACATCCCCTATGTTGGAAGCCTGGAGTCTTAACCACCGAACCACCAGGGAAGACCCCCACATGCAGATTATATTCAGCTCTCTTGCACTTACAAAAACCAAACACTGTCATACTTAAAACTCTAACCTACATCCAAACCAGACATTCAAGTAACAGCTAACGCATGACGAAGCAGAGTTATCACTCACCTGGTGGCATAACTTCACAGCACTTGGATTTCCAAGCTCATGATAACACATAAGTGGCAGAAAATAAAATATCACAAGTTAAAACCAAAGGGTTGGGAATTCCCTGGCAGTCCAACGGTGGGGACAAAACACTCTCACTACTGTGGGCCTGGGTTCAATCCCTGCTCAGGGAACTAGGATCTCTGAGCCTCTTGGCATGGCGAAAAAAAGAAAAAAAAACCCAAAGGGTTCTGGCCCTTTGTATCCCACTTCAATGGCTTAGAAGAAACTGCACTCAATGATCTATCTGCAGTATAGGTTCAAACACCATATTTGAAGACTGTCACCAAGAATCTCCTAGGAATCTGGATCGTCATTTCTCCCACTGACAACCGATTCTTTGTGATTTTTTTCTTTTAACGGAGAAGGAAGGGAGAACCAAGAAGTTTATAGGAACAAGAGAATCCAAAATCTAATTTTTTTTCTAAATTGGAAGGAAAAAAACTGAGAAACTAATTTCTCAACTTGGCCCTGCTGTAGTTTAACTCGAACACATTTGAGAGGAGCTACATTACTACAGCTGAATTAGAGCCAACATTTACTTTGGCAGAAAAAAGCCAAAGTCATTGAAGTTTTTTTTCTTTAATACTTCTAAAAGTGCTACACTACTAAAGTCCTTTTTTAATGTATAAGCAAGAGCAACCTTCAAGTTGTCCAAAGTCAAAGAGTTAAGAGGAGGGAAGCAGACACTGAATAATACACACACCGGTCACGCGAAGCCCACCTTGCAGTCTGGGTGAAGAGGGTCCTGGTGTTCACCACGTGTTCCTTCAACTTCTCTACTGTGAAATCTCTCATAATATGAGAAGTCCAGGCAAGAAATTTAATCAGAGGATTTAACTGGAGGATCCTTGAGATAAGGTTAAAAATGCGAATGACAATGAACACTGACTAACTGCCTGCCAGTAGACCTGAAAACCCATTCAGGCCAGTACACCGGAAGAAGCACCACAGAACTATCTGCCTGTCAACAACACTGCCTTTGCCCATGAGGTTCTCCCAGAATAAGGTCAAGGGCCCGGCACCTAGTGATACTCAGCAGTATCCACACACAGCGGGAGCTCCGCCGTCTTTCAAGGAAGCAGAAGCTCACCAGCGGTGACGGGTCAATACAGTCAGGGCTGTAAAGGACCATGACCTTGACGGGAAAAGGCACAGAAAATGAACAGGAATGTATGCTGCAGATGAGACCGGCCTAACACTGCTCTAACAAAGGGCTTCAGGTAATGCTTGAAGAGCTAAGATTTTCTCCCATAAGCAATGGAGAGTTATGGAAGATTTGAGCAGGAAAGCAACTTTTTCTTTTCTCCATGAAAGATGACTGTGGCAACAGGGAAGTTAGAGGAGACAGTATCTCACCCTTTCGAAGGCAAAAGGAGAAGGGGGTGGCAGAGGATGAGATGGTTAGCTAGACTCAGTGGACATAAATCTGAGCAAATCCCAGGAGATAAGAGGAGGACAGGGGAGCCTGGTGTGCTGCAGTCCATGAAGTCGCAAAGAGACACAACTAGGCGAATGAGCAACAACCTCAAACACACTAAAGTGCAGATAAATATGGTATAATTTAAGTACAAGAAAGTTGTGCTGGGGGAGAAGAGACGTGACAGCAGAATTTTAACGCAAGTGGAGTCAACAGAGGCGTTTATAAGTAAGTACGAAGGAAGCTAAAAAAACATTCATGACCCCAGACTACCACTGAAAATAGGAAGCATGGTGTGCCATGAACTTCAACTATGAATCCATATACATGGCAAGTCAGATTCAGGACACTTTAAAAAACAAAACACCTAACAATTTCAAACCTCAGCAAGGACACAGATGTTGCTGGTAGGAGTGTAGTGCACCAATCATTTCAGAGAACATTTTAGTTCTTACTAACACTGAAAATCACACACCCTCTGACCAGACAACTGAAACCCTAGCTCTGTGCAGGAAGAGAACTTCCGATAGATAATGAGTCAGGAGATACAAAAATGAGGGTCAGTCACAGTTAGCAGCAAAAAACAAAAAAGGAAGCAGCTTACTATCCATCAGCAACAGGAGTATAATAATTAAATAGGCTTTCTCGGGGAAAAAATATCCAATCTCAAAGCATTTCCTCCCTGGGTCCCATTCCAAATGTAAACTATTTTTCGCTTTCTCGGGGAGACAGCTCTCAGCCCTACAGCTTCTCTTTTCTTTGCCTGGACACTTTCCACTTCCCCTCTTCTGCACCCTTCACTAGCTCCCACTCAACACACACCCAACAAGGCTACTGTATCCCTGCTGTGAGAAGGCAAAGGAAAACCTTTTTTGAAGTTAATAAATATAAGCGCCCACAAGGCTAGGTTCTAATCCCAGCTGTGTCCTTCTCCCCTAGTGCAGGGTGGGACCAGTATCTCGGGGCATCAATGGGGTAAGTCTAGGTGATTCAATTCTTCCCCAAATTTTGAAAACTTAGTTCTCAACTCTTTTTTATCCTTTAATTAGAATGCCTTCTTTATACTCAGGTGGTTCAGATGGTAAAGAATCCACCTGCAATGCAAGAGACTTGGGTTTGATCCCTGGGTCAGGAAGATCCCCCAGAGAAGGAAATGGCTACCCACTCCAGTATTCTTTCCTGGAGAATCCCATGGACAGAAGCTACAGTCCATGGGGTGGCAAAGGACATGACTGAGAACACTTTTCTTTATAGTCTGAGAATCTCCCTTTCCTACTCCTTGCATTCACAAATATTCTATCCTTCCCTCTCCCTTCTCTCCCTCCCCTCCGTTCCTTAAAAATCCTTCTCCCTCCTCTCTGCCCATGTGGCTTCAGTCCCATCAGGGGAAAACCTCACACAAAATGGAAAACTCAGCAGCCAGGGCTAGACTAGGCCTGGGGTGCTGCTACCAACTCCAGGAGTCCCCAGCACCCAGCAATCTGGGCTCTGCGGTGAGTTTCTACAACAGCTGCTTAACCTCTGCCCCATCCACTCCTCCACACCAATACCCTCCTGCAGCAGGCTGGCAGGTTTGCCAGATGAGACCGTGGGGGTGGACCCTTCCACTCCAGTACTGCGCCTCCCTTAATTACCGATCACCAGCCACACTGACTGCTCTTTCGTTTCTTGCTGGGGTTAATTTTACCCTTGCACCTTCCGCAGCATGCTCCAACAGTACTCTGCCCCCCCAAAAAAATGGTTTCTGCGCTCTCCCCATTTATCCATATTGTTCTTGCCAACTTTCTCCTGAAATTTCCCCAAGCATTTCTAACTAGATGGAATCCTTGTTTATCTATTAGTAAGCTATATAATATACATTCTTCCTCTTTTTCTTCATGAAATAGATATGTGTGATGCTTCGGTAATAGCTACTTGATTCATAACAATCACTATCTTACCTTATTAAGTTATTGTGTTCAGCAGATCCCTTAAAATGCAAAATGAGGCCTGCTGGACCTTGATCAGAGATTTCAGCTGCAGTAGTGGTTCCTCTTCATCTGAGTACCCTGAAAGGGGCTGGCTGACAACCCTTAAGACCTTTACCCAGGAGAGAAATGGGTCAAAATCTCTATGCCTAGACATCTTGGGGTACAGAAATATCGTCTCATTATCAAAAATATGCACAATGGAGAGAAATGGGCTCAACTCTAGCCCATATCCTATATCCCACACAGCTTCAGACACTTCTCTCAAAAGCTAAGAGTGGTAATAAAAATAAAAGGTTAAATTGTGCTTCACATATATGTGAGAATATATACTGTTTATATTCTTTGATACTTAAATCTGTTGTTTAGCAGGCCGGGCAGTTCAAAGTGTGGTGCGTTCTACCGTGAACAGAATTCCACAAAGACCTCTTACTTACGGACATTTGAAGGGACTGTGGTTTTCTAATGAAATACATGGTACCAAAATTTTTGCTTTGTCAAATGTGTTCCCTCTTCCTTAAAAGTATACCTAGGGCTTGCCTACTGATGGCCTTTTAAGTTGGGGGAAAGTCCAAAAAACAGTCAAATTGTGTCAAGCCTATTACCAAGAAATTAGCAGAGCAACTTCATGTTACTCAGCCACCAGAGATGCCAGGTAGCATGGATGGAACACAAAGACTGCCCCTGAGAGGGACAGCCCAGCATACCTGTTCCTGTCCCTGACCGTGCACACAGGCCAACAGAACCCCTTGTTCCATGTCACAGGGCCCAAGATCTCTGCCCCGGTGCAGGGTAAGCATAGAGGAAAATGACGGCAGATGTGGGACCTCTAGTCAATGGACTGTCAACTAGGCGGACATCCTCAGGCCACCTCTACAAAGACAGGGGAATGGAAGGATCCTTTCATTGTTCTAGGACCGACCTTCTGCCTCCAAAGAGCCAGCCCACCCTAGCTAGCAGTCCTCCTCCTTCAGCTCTCCTAGTGCTCGATATGTATATGAACTCGCCAAGTCCAATGGGACACACAGATTTACACAGCTCCCTAAAGGCATCGGCAAATGTATGCTTTCTGTCTCCAGGGACACTTTTGGACTCCTTCTGGACAGTGATTGCATCTCTTACGCCCTTTTAAAGGTCCCTGACCACAGAGAATGCCTAAGCATTTTAACAGGTATGCAAAATCGAATGGGTCTGCATTGTTCTGGTTTTTCTGCAAGTCAGCTAAAATTGGACACTGAAGGGGGAGGCGAGGGACTGACACAAAATTAAATTAACTAGGACATTTATCAAGTCAAACATTAAGTCACCGAAACAGAAATGAAGACAAAATCCATCCACCCCCTTCCTCTCTTCCTCATCAGCATCAATGCTGAGAAATCCAATTTTTCTTTTTTTGTCTCAAAATTAAGGCAGTCGGTTTTTATCCCCCTAGAAGCTCCTTGTTGAACATTTTGTATCTACACAGAAGCACTAAACAGCCTCACCACTGTACTCATTAACTTTTCTCCCTTAAAGAAAATATCCCCACTGCCCCAAAGCCCCACTATTCATGTCTTGACTTGCAAACCCCACTGGACAAGAAACACCAGAAAACTGCTCATCCCGTTTCACGCAGTACCTTCCCCATGGCAGTGACAGAAGCAATTAAGCTAACGGGTCAGTGTTCCAAGAGGAGGGGAAGAGACAAAAGTCTCAACTTTCCTAAACGGAACGGAATCTCCCCACTAAAGAAGCAAGGTTCAGTGGGTGAGAAAAGGGAATTGCAGGGCAGTTAAATTCACTACTTAATAATACAAGACCATAATCAACTGCAAGTCCTTGAACTTACATTATACCTTTCTACTGGGATGTGCTTGTAATT
Source organism: Capricornis sumatraensis (assembly GCF_032405125.1). Taxonomy (NCBI): domain Eukaryota; kingdom Metazoa; phylum Chordata; class Mammalia; order Artiodactyla; family Bovidae; genus Capricornis; species Capricornis sumatraensis. The sequence continues at coordinate 45,046,669 of NC_091090.1, forward strand.
TCAAATGTGTTACTGTAAAAGCCTGGCCATTGGAGAGACAAGAGACGGGGCCGGGGGGGGGGGGGGGGGCGTAAAATGGACTTTAATTAAAATATGAATAATCCAAGTCCAGCTAATTCAAAGCATCTGACTCAAACACCTAGTCAGCTGGGAAACAGCAGCTGCTTCCAATTACAAGTGATTCTGAATTAACTGGTATCAGCATCTCATGAAGAAGCTGGGGATGGAGGACACTTTCCCAATTCAGCTGCGCACTAGACCTTCTGAAAGAAGGAAACGCCAAAAATCCAAAGGCCTGTCTCCAGAAGCTCTTTCGAGGTCAGGAGAGTTTTCCAGCTTGTTCTCGTCTCTGCCTCTGACCCCAAGGGCTCACGTCTGTGCTAGCCCTTGCACCGTGCATCCCGTTCTTGAACCCTCGCCCAGCCCAGACTCATCTCCGTAAGGCAGACTCAACAGCGCTTCCTGCTCTCTGCATACTTCCTTGACCCCAAGTCACCCCGCAAAACCCACTTTTAACCCTATCACACAAACTGGGAAGTCTGACAGGCTCCTGCAGTCTGGTGGCCTCTCCGGAGACCATAAATCAAAGGCCTATCCAAAACCTCCTCTGGCCCAGAGACTAGAACCAGCAGCCTCCTGTGCAAAGAACATTCCAGAAGGACAACCAGCTTCTAACTGCAGGTGGAGCTTTAGACCATCAGATTGTCAATAGTTTTTTCAGGGTCCCACTTGCGAGGTTAAGGAATGGGGAGGAAAGAAAAAAAAAAAAACAAGAAGAGGAGGAGTGGAAACCTCTAAAATCTCCTTCTTAGACCCTAAGACCCTACAAAGACTAAAGATGCCAAGGATCACCAAAAAGAGAAAAAAAAATCCAGAATCAAGAGTTGAATTGCTGGCTCTGGTCTACTAATCACCCCTTCACACATAAAGATGCAAGTTCTAAAACTCTCCCTCTCCCATCCTGAGCTCTGCATTAATAAACGACTCTGGAACAATCAGTTACTAGGCTGTGTTAAATTATCTATGAAGGCAAATTAATTTGGATCTCAGACCCCAACTCACTGCTGAATCACCCTTTCTCCACACATTTCCTGCTTTACAAATAGCACACATTTCTTCAGAACAAAATACTAGATAATACATAGAAACCTTTAGCTTTTCTGTAAACATAGAAAAACAACATTCTCTACTTGACAAACCAAAAAAAAAAAAAAGAAAAATAGTTTCTTCATTCACCTTTAAAGAAATATGCACAACAGTAAGGACATCCCTTTAAACACTCATAAAATACAAGAAACATATTTCATGTCTAAAAATATTTTTTAAAGATAGGAAAGGGAAAAGATAAATGACTATTCTGAAGGAGATACAAAAAACAACAGTAAGTTCTTCGGTGAGTAGCCCCACAAGAATGAAGCTGATCTTCAGAAATTCAGAACCAGGGTCCTACTAATTTAATTATTTCCTTAAAAGAATCATGCTTCAAATAAAAAGTCCTTAAAAACAATTTTTTAAAGAATACAACCATTATTTGAAAAATCACTTCCTTACTTTTCTAAATAAGAGCTGGTCCCAGGGGAGACCCGGGGACGGGGGGTAGCGGACACGACTATGACGGAAAATAGTAGAAGAAAGGATTATAAAACACATCCCTTTTAAAAGCTTTAATCCTTTTGCTATTCAATTGAGCACACACAATTAATTTACAGAGAACCCACTATGTGTATTCAATATTATTAGCAAATTAAAAATTTTTTTTAAGTCAAAATGATTTTTGAACATGAGTGTGGTAGAGACCAGGAAATACAATTAAATAATACGAGGAGACTGCAATGTTCCCAAGAAGAAGGAATCCACCCCCAACCACCCACCAAAACGGATCAAGTACAATAAAGCCTGCAAGACAGGCAGTATCTCCGGGCCCACCACAGACCCACTGGGTAAGAAACTGCCTTCTAACTAGATCCCTGTATGATAGGCGTGAAGTGGCCAAAATCTAGTAAGCAACTCTGAATCATCTTTCTCTGTAAATAGCCACTTACTAGGTATTGCTTCATACACTGTTAACAATACGTAATATAATGATAATCTAGTATCATATCTTTTATCCTGAGGGGGGAAAAAATCACTTTAAAAATCATTAAAATTCTGTTTTTAACACCTGAGAGAACGCATTCTACAGAACCACAGGGAGCTGGGCTTATAAATCCAGGGACAGTGTGGTAGTAATAATTTGTTGTTGTTTAGTTGCTCAGTCTTGTCTGACTCCTCTGTGACCCCATGGACTGTAGCCCACCAGGTTTCTCCGTCCATGGGATTTCCCAGGCAACAATACTGGAGTGGGTTGCCATTTCCTTCCCCAGGGGATCTTCCCAGACCGGGAATCAAACTGCATCTCCTGCACTGCAGACGGATTCTTTATTGCTGAGCTACTAGGGAAGCAGTAATAGTTATTATATTTCAGTAAAAATAAATAAATAAAATGTGTATCTGAGCCAGACATTCAAAATTACATGACGTATATACTACACTCTTTATGACTCCCGTTTCACAGTTTTAAAAAACTGAGACAAGACAGATTACATAAACGACAAGAGTCAGAACTGAAACCCAGGGCTGCCTAACACCCAGGCAGCACTGACCCCCTGGATGAAGACAAGCACAGCCTTCCAAGTGAAACCAGAGCAAGATTCAAATCTCCCCTGGGCGTCGGGGAGGCCAGCCCTGGCCCTTTCCTCTGCCTTGCTTCCTCCCTCAACTGCAGTTTGGGGGAAAACAGCCACTTCACAGGGCGGTAAGGTGTGAATGGATAAAACACCCCTATAGTAAACATCTAAGTAGGTATGAATCCATGGTACCTTCCAATAAAAAACTTCTCTTTAAAAAAAAAAGAAAAAAAAAAAAATATATATATATATATGTAAGCTTTCAGGATGAACTCTGGACAGAACCCAGCAAAACTGCAAGGGCCCTACACAGAAATCCCTGAGCCTGCCCTGTGTTTACCTAATGAGACACGACAGAGTTCAGGGAAACAAATGGCATGACAGAGACAGTGCATTATAACTAGTTGTCTGTAAGGAAACACCAGGCTTCCTTCCAGGGCGAAAATTAAAGGATGGGACTCATGAAGGAGAGCGTATAGGACACTGGGCCAAAAAAGGCTGTTTGATGAAATGATGATGAGGCTTTATAATCCCATCACTGTTTGAAAACATCTTTCGATTGAGGCAAAATGACTACCATGGTCTTCAGTCCCTGTTATGTCCCCTAAGGTGAGTTTTCAAACTTTTCTTTGGTAGAGGAGATCTTATATGAGAACTCCCCAGCTGCTCTGGTTGAGACAGAAACACGGAGAAAAAAAGAAGAGAGAACCACTGCACAAACCACCTGCAAAATCAAAACCCTTGCGAGGGCCGTCCGCTGAGAGCCTGCAAGACAGGCAGTATCTCCAGGCCCACCACAGACCCACTGGATGAGAAACTGCCTTGTAACTAGATCCCTGTGTGATGGGCGTGAAGTGACCAAAAATCTCCTGCAATCTTCAGTTCAGTTGCTCAGTCATGTCCAACTCTGCAAACCCATAAATTGCAGCACGCCAGACCTCCCTGTCCATCACCAACTCCCGGAGTTCACTCAGACTCACATCCATCGAGTCGGTGATGCCATCTAGCCATCTCATCCTCTGTCGTCCCCTTCTCCTCCTGCCCCCAATCCCTCCCGACATCAGAGTCTTTTCCAATGAGTCAACTCTTCGCATGAAGTGGCTAGAACCTTACGTGGTCTCAATCCTGGATTCCCTCCCACATCCTTCACCACTAGAGTATAAAAGACACAACTGGACAAATAACACAAAGTAAATAATAAATATTTGCAGAATTAAAGCTGAATAAAGTGAAAGAGAAGTCGAGCTACAAATGTCTAGGAAGACCAGAAGTCACAATGTTCCCACCATACATGACAACTTTCAGCTTTTCCAGACAAAGCAAAACCCCAAACCAGAGCCCAACACCTCTACAACAGTCACTGCCAAGTCCAAAAGTACAGTTCCAAGTTCCAGGCCCCAGGACACATCAGCCTTGCAGCCAACAATTCTACACCAACAAAACGAGAGAAGACTGTCAGAATACCTAATAAATGGATAGGATCAAATACACGAAAATACCCAAGAAAGATCCTGAGTATATCATTTCCTCAGCTGGAAAAGAAGTGCTAGAATCTACAGAAAAACACGAGTATGTTCCTTTTGTATGAATTCCTTGTGTCTTTAAGATACAATTCCTTGTGTCTTTAATAGTCTCATCATGCTCTACTGACAGAGCTAGCCTGTGCCAACTCCTTATCTTCAAAAATTTATTTTCAATAAAAATTAATTTTCAATAAAAATTTTAAAAATAAAAACACCCTGGTGGTCTAGTAATTAATAAGACTATGCCTTCCAATGCAGAGGGTACAGGTTAGATCCCTGGTCAGACAGCTAAGATCCCACATGACTCATAGCCCAAAACAAAAAAAAAAGCACTATTGTAACAAATTCAATAAAGACTTTAAAAATTGATCCACATCACACACGCACACAAAAAATCTTTAAAAAAATAAAACACACAATTACACAGTTTCTAGGTAACTACTCAGAAATACAGTACAACAGTCTCCAGGGAAAACTCAAATTAAAGCCCTGTCACCAAATACTAAATGTGCCTCTTCAATCTGTGAGACAGATTCTCAGTTTCCTTCCTGTTGACAATCCAGGTGGTGACCTGACCACAGCTCACTTCTGGACCTGCCTGGGCTCCACCCCGTCTACAGTCACCACTGCAGACAACAGGGAGGGGTTCCTCGCAAATGCACTGGTCAGTGACTATGTGCAAAAACCTCCAAGAAGAAGTACGAGACCCATCACCCAAGAAAATGCTGAGGGATACCCCCAAAGTACACTAAAGGATTAAAGAGCCAGTGTGAGAAGGCAGTTACCCCGTCAGAAACTCTTACTCTTTACAAGTTTTACAGCCCAGAGGCTTGGTCCAGGGTTGGAGGTGAAGCAGGAGGCTCAGACAGTGTGAGGAGACAGAAGCCCCTGAAAGGTCTTCTTCCTCCAAGGAGGAGGCAAGCACCTAACAAAGGGGCTGCCAAGAGGTGATGGGTCACACATCTTCTGATAAACTGTGCTCTCCGAGGTTCCCCAAGCAAGGATCAGACAAGGAAGCCTTCCACTTCCCAACTGGGAGCAGCCACTGGGCACTTTCCACCTTGCCTGCCTGGGGCACAGGCCTGACTTGGAGAGACTTAACTAAAGAGTTGCAGAGCCCCAACTTCCTTGACTTTAATTAAACTTGGCTTCCACTTCTGAAAACCCCTCTAGTTTTTATTTTGTTTTCTAGTCCCACAACTGCTTTTCAGTGTGAGATGCTGTGAAAAGGAGACGAAAATTCTCTGCAGCTGCGTTGTGAGCATCCTGCCAACTGGAGCCAGGAAGAAGAGCTCCCATGTTAAAAATGTCCGACTGGGAGATTCACAAACCAGCAGGGGAGATGGACAGAGGAGAGGAAGACGTGTGTGTGTGTGTGTGTGTGTGTGTGTGTGTTGTGTGTGTACAATCAGCAGAAAGCTCCCTTTTTTTGTTTGGAAGCCCCAGGGCCTCTGGAGGCTTGCCATGCTTCAGTGACTGCCACCCCCTTTCTAAAGCCAGGGGCCTTTCCAGACACATCCTGCACAACCGCTGCTCAGCGGTTCTCTTTCACCCCCTTCTCGCCCGGCCTCCCCTCAGCAGTCCCGCCACCACTGATGTCGGCAAGAAATGGAACACGGAGGTAGCGACCGTTTTCCTCCGACCACTGAAGCCCGGAGTGAAGCTGAACTCCTGGGACAGTCACTTTGGCAAGTGAACTTTTTCGTTTCTATTACTGGCAGCAAGATAACCACGGTCAGCAGCAGAGCTCAAAGCTGATGAGCCTTTTGGTTGTGCTGCTAAAGCCCTCGTGTACGAAACCCTAGCTGTGCCCTTTTAAAAAGCTAATTCAGGTCACCTGAGTGGGTCTGGAGGTTTTGGATGAAATTTCTGCATCAGGGGATAGGTCTGGGCTTTCCAGAGGGTAAAGTGGCGGCACCATCCCTCAGCACAAGGGCTAGGGAGCAGTTAAGCAGTTTTCATAAGCAAGGCTTTCATTTCCACCCCCACCCTCGGAGGCAGGGAGGGGTCCACTTCCCCCCATTTATCCTGTAGAGAGTATAGGACTAACCTCCCCTCCTCTAGGGCTTTAGGGCCAAGAGGGAGGAGCTCTGAACTGGCAACCTTCTGGGAGGCCGTGTGAATGCACTCAGAACAGCTTTCCTCATGTGACCCCTTGGACAAACAGGGCTTATTTCCAGGGCCCCAAGTAACACGGCCACACCCTCAGAATGTAGGTGAAACACACAGACCCGTGGAAATCCGCCTGCATGCAGCCCAGCAACCTCCAGGCCCATCCAGGTGGCGGACAGGGACAAAGAACTGTCAGACGAACAGCCGCAAGGCGAGGTACTGTCCCAGTGATGAAACCATGGAGAAATCTCACTCCTGCATCACAGCGGACTTCTGAAGGCAGGAGAGCCCATGAAACGTGGCTCCCAAAAAGACACTCAACAGCAGGGGTTGAAACCAACCAGAAAACTCACCAAACTCGGCCCACCCCATGGGCCTCTGTGTTTTACTATCATTTGAAGCCTGATTCTAAAAACAACGTTCTACTTGGACAATTTCACAGCTGACACCCCTCCCGGGTGCACCTCCTGGGCACCTACAGCCAGCTGGTTAGGAATCAGATGCTCCATCCCCAGTGGCTGGCATCCTCGGACCTTTTGCTTTCCCTCAAACAGATCTCTGAACCTTTACATGGGAAAAGGAAAGGCACTGGATTCTCTATCTCGTGCTAGTAAGCTGCTCGCCTGAGGGTGTGTGTGTCTGCATGGAAGGCTGGGGGCTGCCGAGGTCAGGAGAATGACACTCCAGGAAGTTCAGGCTGTGTGCTGACCTCACCACCTCTCCCCAAAGTCAAAGGAGAACCATGTATCAAACTACCTGCCATCCAGCGGGTTGCAGCATGTCAGCATCAGAGAGAAGCACTGATGTGCAGGCAGAAGGGAGGCAGTCACACCTTCCCTACTTTCCCCATTTATCCTTTAGAGAGTATAGTTTCTGCTTCCTGCAGGGAAGCATCTGCAGCCCATTTCACAGTGCACAGCACTTGAGGCCTCGTGATCTCCCAGGGGACTCAGCTGGTAAGAAGCAGGGTGGCATTTAGAGCAGTTTACCTGACAGGCAGGCAACTGAGGTCTCCAGGAATGGTGAGATGACGTTCACGTGAAGACATACAGATACATACACACACACACACACACACACACACAGTCAGAGATACACATTCACAAAACTTTTCAGAGAGAATGCAGTACTTTAAAACAAACCAACACAAGAACATGTTTCTGCCTCACAAAGATAATAAAAGCAGAAGGGGCTTTGATAAGCGATTCCTAAAGCCAAAATACACAACACCCTCCCCAGCCAGGAGAAACAGGTGGGCCAGTGCGGTCCCTGAAGGGCAGTCAAGCAGGAACAAGGCCCAGGACACAGCCCCTCCCCCAGGGGCAGAGGAATGGAACTCACTGTTGGCTATTTTCCTTTTCACCACTACTGTTCCAGGATGAGTGTCACGGTCAGTGGGATGGGCTTTAGGAAGAAAAAAAAAAAATCTAGACGGGGACTGCCCTGGTGCTTTACTGGTTGAGAATTCGCCTTGCAACGCAAGACATGGGTTCGATCCCTAGTCGGGGAACTAAGATTCCCCATGCCATGGAGCAACTAAGCCTGTGCAGCTACTGAGTCCATGAGCTCCAATTAAGACCTGACGCAACCAAATAAATATTTTTTAAAAAATCTAGATGGATGTTTGAATGCGTTTTCTTACTGAAGTTCACTCTAAAGAGTTAAAACATGCTTGTCCGAGACCACCCTCTCCCCTCGAGAGAGCTCCCTTCAAGGGAGGACAAACCAGGATCCTCAAACTGCTTCACCAGCACAAACGCCACACAGAACTCCTTGGACCCATTTGTCCTCCCGGCTCCAGACACCCCGCGGGGAAAAGTGGAGAGACATAAAGGAGTGAGGGAGAACGCAAGTGACAGTTACTTGAGATAAAGCTGAGCAGTACTGACCTTTAATTTGAAGACCCTGAGCCTCACGCCATCTTTTTTATGAATATGGGAGAGCACTTTGGGACCTTTCCAGCTGGGAGGAAGAAGCACCATTAGTCATCCCCGCTGGCTCAGAGACCTGACAAGCTCCACTTTGAAAACCTGTACAGACTGGCCACCATCAGTGCTGCCTTCCAACTCCCTGAGGCATGACTTTCAGACAGACCCCTGAACGGAGAAGGGAACCAAAAATCAACCAGATTAAAATGAAAGGGACGATTCTACCCTATCCAGTGAAATACCAGGGGCACGGGTCCCAAAAGCGACTGGAGGCGCTGCCATGGCTACACCAGCTCCCTGGGGAAGGGGGTCAGCATCCACTGAGGATACCCCACAGCTGGCTGCAAAGTGACCTGTCCGGTAGCTCCTTCTGTAGCCAAGAGGTAGCCTTCACTGCGGAATCCACAGAGAGACATGAGAATATTCCCAAAGCAGTATCATTTCACAAAAGGAGTCCCACAGAGCTGAACGGAACGTTACTGCAGGGATACCTGAGGTCCCAGCTGACAGGCCTACACCTCTTTGGAGCTAGGAGGATTCCTAAGGCTTTAAAATTCAATAACAATTATGGACGGTAACAGGTGGGCTTCCCTGCTGGCTCAGACGGTAAAGAACAGGCCTGCAATGCAGGAGGAGACCCGAGTTCCATCCATGAGTGGAGAAGACCCCCTGGAGAAGGGAAACGGCAGCCCACTCCAGTACTCTTGCTTGGGAAATCCCAAGGACAGAGGAGCCTGGTGGGCTACAGTCCATGGGGTCATAAAGGGTCAGACACAACTGAGCACTAAAATAACAAGAAAAAACACACGAAAATAATGAGGGAAAAAAGAATAGAAACCTAAGTTTCAGATGCAGAGTTAAATGGACATGTATTCAGCGGCCCCCACCTTGTGCAAAAGAGGGTCAGTCCCATAACACAGCCCAGAGCAAGCGACTGTCCAAGACAGGGGCTAGGCTGGGTCCGGCCAGCATCACAAGGACAACCAACTGGTCCTGTCCCTTAGTCTTGTGCTTTTAAAGGGCAGTCGAGGTGCCAACTATTTTAAAGCTCCAACACACTAATTCTGTAAACAATAATGGCTACAGCCTGCACACTGCGCACTGGAATGGATTCCTCAACTTGGCCTCATCACTTATGCAGCTGATGAAACAAACACTGACAGCTTTTTTGCATTTGTAAAGGCCCCACAGCAGCTGTGGTGATCCCACCATAGAGCAATGAATTAAGCCTGAAACCCAGCTGGGTCTGAACAGAAGCCTTTTTTGCACAATACAGCAAGACGATCATTGTTAACCTAGGCATTATTGGGAAATATTCTGCATTATATTATAGGGCAGTTCTAACTCAATTCGTAAAATTAGCTCTAATAAGCAATTTTAGGAGGAGGGAAGTGGCATTTGCTTTAGAAATGGCACAAGTGTGCGCGTAGGTTATAGGTACACCACACAAAGGCAGGCTGACAGACAGAACACAGATTTCCAGTTCAACAATGCAAAGTTTAAAACAGCAACTCCTTAGATATCCATGCACACACACACACTCACACCTACTTTCTAAAGTGAGGGGGGTGGGTGTCTTACCTCGCAAATTCTTCGTGATTGAGCCACTACAGAGAAAACAGTGAATACAGCCGTCTGCCCTTTAGCCAACATCGATGACCGGAGCACAAGAGTCAACCTAGACCTGAGATGTACCAGAAAAACCAGGGAGTGTGAAAAGCGTGATTAATCCCGTTACTAAGGAATTTTTTTGACACTGAACTTGAGGAGTATGTGATAAATAAGATCCCCAAACTCTTAACATGCTGGTCTTTGGCTTCCTCTTACCAGGAACTTCCAGGAAAGACACAAACACCCACCCCAAATCTCCATCACTTCCAGAGAACTAGAACCCTCCAAGTCCACCAAAGGCCTCCAGCACCATTGGGTCATGGGGCTTTCTCAGTCCCCACCATTCTATCGCCTCATACTTTCGATGAGCACTTGAACGTGAGTAAAAATTGCCTGACTCTAGTAGGAAACTGACCTCATCTTTATTTCACAGCAATGTGGGAAAAATAACTCTCGGGGTTTGGAGGGGGGGATCAGAACTATCAAAACATGGCACCACCCGTCTTCCTTAAAAGAACTCCCATTTTTTAAACAACTCTGCTGAGAGCCTTTTCTGATTTTTTAAGCATTTTTTTGTTTAGGGAAAACTAGGCTTGGGAGGAGCAAGAAAATCAGGGGAGCTTCTAGGCAGACAGTAGCTCTCTTTCCTGTACCTTGCAGCAAAGAACGTCAACATCAGCAACCAGGACAAAGTCAAAACCAAAGGTGATGCAGGAAAACAGGTCCCCAGTCCTTCCCGGCTCCCAGAGAGGAGCCAGGGTTTTTAAGTCCTGGCGCCTCCCAAAACCACGTGGTAAATGCCATGCAGAGATTCACCCGAAGGCCAAAACAACCACCTCAAACACCTGAGCACCCACAGGGAGCCAATCAATCCGTGATGAAATTCCAAGCCCCACCCCTTCCTCATGCCTAATGGAGCTTGCCAAGGGGGAGAGGCAGTGAGACACCCACACACAGTGAAGAGTGGCAGGCAGGGAGGAAAGTGAGAACCACACCCCAAAAAGGCAAGGCAGCCACCCCAAAAGGAGAGGCCCCCACGCAGCCCTCTGCTGAGTAGAACACAGGAGGTGCAGGGACGCAGGCTGTAGGTCAAAGAGCAGTAAATAAATGAAGTACTATTCAGCCATAAAAAAAGGAATTGAGTCCTTTTTATGGATACATACTACAATGTGAAAGAACCTCGAAAACATCATGCCAAGTGAAAGAAGGCAGTCACAAAAGGCTATATACTGTTTGATTACATTTACATAAAGTGTCCAGAATAGGCAACTTCACTGAGACATGAAGTAGATTAGTAGCTGCCAGAGACTGGAAAAACTGGGATGAGATGTGGAGCGCCTGCCAGTGGGTATGGAGTTTCTCTTTGGGGGTGATGAAAAGGTTCTAAAATTGATCGCAGTGATGGCTGCACAACTCCGAATATACTAAAAACTACTGAACTGTTTAAGAGGGGGAGGAAAAAAAAAATCACATTCACATCCAAGATCACTCAGGGAAGACTGAGATGCCTCGGATGCCTTTCGTCTTGAACCACCAGTGGAACGCCAAAAGAAACATAGCTGAACAACTGCCAAAAGAACTGGAATAAGTTGAGGATATGAGAGTTTCTAAAAAGAAAGGCTAAAAGGGGCTGACACTCTGCTAGAGATGTAGCAGCCAAGAACAGCAACGTATGCCAAGCGTATCTACACACTCTGTAGTTAGACTGAAGAGTGTGATGAGGGGCAACTTTAATCTCCCCAAAAATAAAAAGTGCAACTGCAGTCTTCCTATTTCCCTGCAGCTATGTTGTGGGCTTTAATCAAGAGCATGACAGCCTACCATTTAAGTATATTTATCCGATGTCAGTGCCTACTTAGACTAGTCCCGTAAATTCGTCTTAAAACCATCTTTGGATTCAGAAATTGGGAAGGAAGCAGTTAGAGGAGAGACTCTAAAAGTACATTCGGAATCACTTTGTCAGCCTTAGAAATCTTTTCACACTCAGCAGGGAGGATTCTGTGCGGTGGACAGGAGGGAAAAGGCAGCCACGAAGCACCATCCAGGTTTCCTTGGACAGTAAACAATGCCTATCTGGAGAAACAGGCAGTTAGGACTGAGCAAGGGGTTCTGTTCTTTATTGAGATGACCTCTGTGTACAAATACAGTAAAAGAACTCCTCTTACAATAGGCACCATTAAGGTCTTCATTTGTATTAAACTGTAAGCAAACAATGTTCAGCTGTAAAAGCCTTTGCAAGTCAAAGATAATGGCCTTCCCTGGTAAACTGACTGTTCTTTACAATCATCATTATTTATACTCCCAGGAGGTTTTGCCTAGTGCTCCAATAAATTCTGGAAAGAAATACCATGACAACTTCAGCAAGTCTCATGTTAGACGGAAAGGAAAAAAAAAAAGTAGAAAGTGTGTTTCATTTGGGACTCTCCAGTGTTCTTGCCTGGAGAATCCCAAGGATGGGGGAGCCTGCTGGGCTGCCATCTATGGGGTCTCACAGAGTCGGACACGACTAAAGCAACTTAGCAGCAGCAGCAGTGTCTGGGTAGCAAGCGCTTCATATAATTGGAGCAGGAAGTGGAGTTAGGAGGGAAAAAAAAAAAGCATATATAGACTTTTCAGCCTCAGATTTCCAGGTCAGACCCATCCTTCCCACCTCCCAGTGCTTCCAAGCTTACCACAGTCAAAAGAAAACCCATTTTCATGGCATCATTAGAGGTTTTACTTATCACAAGTACAAAAGAGTGCGCTTCTCTGTGCGCTTCTCCAGGCTCTGCAAGTTCATATTTGTATTAGGAGTTTCTGCAGGACTACATGATGGTGTTTATACTGAGCTGGGTGAGGGGTGGGGGGAAACCATCCAGGAGAAAGAAGTAAGTATCCCCCACCTTCTTCCACCAGGAGACGTGGCCTGTGGCTAAGATACGCCCAGAGTCTGGGACAAGCAGGCAAGTCAAAAGTGTTCGTCACTTAGAGGAGGTTTCCTTTCACTCCGTCCGCCACCTTTCAGATTCCAGCAAAGTTTAAACCACAATGGTTTGGAATCCTAACAGCAGTTTTGAGGATTATGATACAGAATGAGACTCTTCAAACATTGTTAAAGACACAGAACAGAATCATGCAGTCACTCACATCTACCAACTGCTACCCCAAGAAAACATTTATTAGATCCAGACTATCCCTGGCACCATGTATGGCGGGAAAAGGTGATATTGAACTGCACTGGCATTTAAACAGAAATCTGATCTCGGCTATTCAAGAATGTGCTCACCACTGGGGATTACCTCAAAATTCTTTTTTAAACTTTAAATTTCTTTAAAGAACTTTAAAATTCCTCCACATTAAAAATTCTGTCAGGGTGTCAATACCAGTATTACTTAACAAACCTCACCTTTACCTAAATTTTTAGGTCAAGTTTACAGAGCCAGAACAAAAAGCCACTCAGTCCAAACACTGCTGGGTTGCGGACTAGTGCTCACGGTCCATTATTTTAATCCGGCTGTCACTCTGGGCACTTAGAAAGTGAATACACTCGGGTCAAAGAAAAAACCGTTCGCTCCCGGGATGACTGCTCATTATGGCCTTGAATCCTTTTCGGAATGAGGCGCAGTGTACAGAAGTAACTATATCAGAAAAACACCCCTCTCAAAACACTGTCACCGACTCAAGCCCCAGTGGAAAGGCTGCAGAGTGAATGCAACTGAATGTCGAAGACAAAGGCCGCGTGAGAGTCGGGAACGGGCTCTTTACTGAGCAACACCAAGCGTCTCGTCATTTTCACACATTAATAAGCCACATTGAAAAATAAATAAAAATTTTAAAAGAAGAAACCAGGTTGACTGCCCATTTGGCACCTATCAGACCCCTTCGCCACTTGGGGTGATCAGGCTGGAAAGGAGTCAGCTGGTACGAGCCAAGGACCAGCACGGGGGTCGGCGGCTCCAGCAGGTAGGAGTCACGTGCTAGCCACTTAACTGGGAGTCCAGGCCGTGGCTCATCCCCACCATGCTGCCTCTTTCCCCTCCAACACCAAGACACTATCACAAGCCGCAAAAAGAACACACGGTGCCTCAGTGCTCTGTGCAGAGGATGGAGAAGAGGCAACCGAGGAAAAGCCGATAAACATCGAAGTCCCAAGTTATCTCTAAAGGGACATCTTTACTGAAGGATGAAAAAGAAGGCAAACAAGTTCACCCAGAAGTACTCGTCAATGGTGCTTCTCAGCAGTTCTGGGATACCACCTCTTTCTCACACAGGGGGAGGGAGATCGGTAAAAAGCCATCATCGGAACAATCAACAAGTATGTCTGCCGTAAAAATCATCACACTGTATTTTATCATAAATGTGAAAGGAAAAGCACCTATGTTATTTTCATTTCTATCTCCTTTCTCAGACAACCCAGACAGCCTGAAATCAGTAAGGATGACCCAGAAACATGGTGTTCCCTCTTCAACCTTGAGGCTAGAGAACTACAGCCACAAAGACCCGTGGGACCTAAAATAGGAATAATCTGATCTAGATAGCTAGCTCATAACACTTCACATGTTAACATCCAACTCCACCTCCCCCAAAATGACCCTGAGAGGCCAATAAATGAAGGTGTGAGTCTCCCCATTTCACTCAGGAAGAAACTGAGACTGAGGGGAAGTGATTAATCTGAGACCAACAGCTCTCTTCCCAGAGTCTGGCATCCCTGCTGTCAGCTGAACCGTAAATTCTCTAAGGACAAGGACAATGTCATATTTTCTAACCCCTAACATAGTCAGAGGCTTTCCTGGTGGCTCAATGGTAAAGAATCCACCTGCAATGCAGGAGGTGCAAGAGACGCAGGTTCGATCCCCGGGATGGGACGCAGGTTCGATCCCCGGGATGGGAAGATCCTCTGGCGAAGGCAATGGCTACCTGGCCCAGTCTTCTTGCCTGGAGAATCCCATGGTGGGCTGCAGTCCACGGTTCACAAAAGACTGACATACTAAACAACAACAGGGTGAGAGCATGGTAAACAGCCAAAACACATCGGCTGCATCTAACTCAGCAGTCTTTCAAGCCAGAGCCCAGTGGGACCTTTGTAACCATACAAAGCCCACCTCCAAAACAAGGCTGAAATCACTTGTAAAAATAATGGGATTTCGGGTCATTTTAAAGTTACATCGTGTTCTCACAAAAGAACCATTTCATAAACAAGAAATATGTAATTGTACAATCCTACAGACCCTTCTCCCTTCACAGCTACAGTCATCCTAACTAATAACACGTTGTGTTCTCAGAGCAATTTTATTTTACAAAGTGCTTCCCCATATCTCATCTCATTTAGTTCTAATGCCCTAAGAGAGGACAAGGAAAGAAAACAGAAACTTAAATAAAACCCAACTGACATCTTTACTACTTGTTACAAGCGCCTGTATTGGTTTTTAAAAGCAGACAACAAACAAACAAACCCCCTGGCACTACCTGGGGGGCCATAAATTAGTGCAGCCTTTCTCTCAGAAAACCACCATTAAAAGGGATCTGAACATAAACACCAGTAACACAAAGTGATCATTTCACTTCGAGGAAGTTGGAATTAAGCACACGTTGTCCACGTCACTGTGGACAACGGCCCCCAAACTGTGAAGAAGCCGTCAAGAACACACAAGACAAGAAAACTGTGCTACAGGCTGACCAGGTGCCCAGCAGCTATTGGAAAGCAGTGCAGGGGACTTTCCTGGTGGTGCCGTCTATAAGAGTCCTCGTGCCAGCGCAGGGGACACGGGTTCCACCCCTGGTCCAGGAAGATCCCACATGCTAGAGGCAACTGAACCCACGGGCCACAACTAATGAGCCGGCACGTGGCAACTACTGAAGCCCGTACACCTAGAGCCTGCGCTCCGCAACTAGAGAAGTAGCCCCTGCTGGTCCCCAACTAGAGACAGCCCAAGCACAGCAACAAAGACCCAGTGCAACCAAATATAAACAATTTTAAAACAATGATGATGCAGAATCCTCTTTTGGTAACTGAAATGAGAGATAAATGCAAAGAGCCCAGAAGAGACTATCACTTAAGAGTAAGAGCCATGTATGTAAAACGAGATTTGCACAAGTGCAGGAACGCCCCGCTGCCGCTGCTGCTGCCACTAAGTAGCTTCAGTCGTGTCCGGCTCTGTGCAACCCCATAGATGGCAGCCCACCAGGCTCCCCCGTCCCTGGGATTCTCCAGGCAAGAACACTGGAGTGGGTTGCCATTTCCTTCTCCAATGCAGGAAAGTGAAAAGTGAAAGTGACGTTGCTCAGTCGTGTCCGACTCTTACTGACCCCACGGACTGCAGCCCTCCAGGCTCCTCCATCCATGGGATTTTCCAGGCAAGGGTACTGGAGTGGGGTGCCATTGCCTTCTCTGGAATGCCCTGTAGGTGACTGCAATAGATTTTACCTTCATGTTGTTGTCTGCAATGAATGACTTCTAATACAAATTAATCTTTTTCAAACAGGGGCAAACATTAATGGCCCAATTACATATGAGGATTACATGTGGATTTTATTTTCCCGTGAAAATGAATCAATGACTGCAGTTATCATGGATAACTGAGGATACACCTGGCAGAAGAACGCATCTCTGAAAAATGGGTCCAAAGGCAGTATCCCCAGATGGCCTTCCACTGTAGCAGGGGCTGGGTTTCATGCCCTGGTGGTGTCACTGGTAAAATGTGCAACTTTTGTTCCTAGACACCTGTTTTCTCAGCTGTGAAATTCTGATTAGTGAAGCTCACCTTTTTCCACTAGATCCTTACCAATTCCCTCCCACCACTGGATAGGATTTTAAATACCCAGTAAATATTTCCTAAACTGTGTGATGACAGAAAATTCAGCCTCTACTCATGTGGTGTTAACAGGGTGAGATGCATGTAAACACCAATTCCAGAGAGGTAGTTTTGTGGAGGCAGGCTCACAGAAAGGGGACTTGGCTCTGCCTGATGGGAGGAAGAGAGTGGCAAGCTGTCAAATCAGGTCACAAGAGCGGTCAAGGTGGGCTCAGCAGGACTGGGCAGGCAATCAGCCGCAGAGCAAGCTGAGGAACCAGGATGTGCAAAGACCAGGAGGCTGAGTCAGCTGCAGTGGAAAGGGTAGCCCCAAGCTCAAGGCAGAGCAAGGGCTTTGCATACTGCACTGAGGACACACACAGCTGAGACTTGATGGATGAGTCAATGTTCAAGTGCAAGGAATACTGCTCCAAGGTCCAGGATGAACATCTCTGTGGAAAGCTTCAGTGCCACTCTAACCTCAATTCTCAATCTGTCACTCTGGTTCACCACCCAGTCAGGTTCAGAAATCAAGAGCTGGATAATACAGAAGAGATTCAACCACCAGAGAGGTGGGGGTGGGAAGAGATCACATCATTGTCTAAAAAATTTTTTTAATTATATTGTGTTAGTTTCAAGTGTATAGCAAGGTGATTCGGTTAGTTTCGGGTGTGCAGCAACCTTGTGTTAATTTCAGGTGTACAGTAAAGTGATTCAGTTTTGGGTGTACAGCAATACCATGCTAACTTCAAGTGTACAGCAAAGTGATTCTGTTACACATTTTATTTTTTTATTCAGATTCCTTTTCATTACAGGTTTATTACAAGATACTGAATATAATCACCTTCTAATCTTTAAAGCTTTGTTCTGTATTCCAAAACGGACTTTAGAGTCTCTTGTTGTTGCTCTTCATTTGGCTTGTTAAGAGGCACAGAATTCATATGATTTATTCATTTCTGAGTCAGCCTGGAAGGCTGCTGACAGGCCTCATATCTCTAGGTTGGTGATTTCCAACTGTGTAATCATACCTTCTTGAGCATTTGTGCATAGTATGCAGTTTACAAAGTGCTTTCACATCAAAAATCTCACTGACCCTCCCAGCCACAAGCCTGTGAGGTGTATGGAACAAGTTTTCCGGGTGAGGAAGCAGCTCAGCGAGGTTATGTGGCTTGCCCAGGGTCACACAGCCAGCGCAACACAGGGCTCAACCCTGAGCTCGGCTCATATTCCCAATCTTGCCCACTATGACCACAGAGGTGCCCTACACATTCAGAACAAGCCCCTCACAATCTGAGGCATTAAATTCCCCAAGCCCACATACGAGCAATGAGGCATGGACACAAAGCACAAAACACTCCAGTCCTAATAAGGTCGACATCCAACTGCTGCTAAACAGAGTAAGCATTCATGCAGCGCCCCTCCTGCAAACCCAGGGAGGGAATAAATGCGAGAAACACATGCACTGCCCTAATCCCTTCTCATTTCCTCCTGGCACCTGTTTCTGCCCCCACAGGCACCAAACACTTCTAACAGCTGGTAGAAATGAGAACCAAGAGATAGCACACACAACCACTGTAGATCAAGCTCTAACCCAAATTGTGGCTGGGGAAAAAAATGGAGGAAGAACCACCCAGATTTAGGAAGAGAGCCACAAAAACAGGGTGCCAAAAAGTCTCCCAACACTCCCCCTGGGTGACTCAGTTCCATCAACCAGAGGGTCTCCTGATGCAAAACGCCTACCCCACACTTTACCCCAAAATACTGCTGACTGTCCCAGAGAAAATACGGGACAAGAGCCATGGAGGGAATACAAAGGGGCAAAATGTGTGGCTATGAATAAGATGACCTTCTAAGACTCCTGGTAACTAAACACTGCTGCCAGTATTTCAATGCCCACTGCCTACCTCTTCATGGGTGGTGGAGCTTGACAGACTTACAAAATTAGAACTTAAAATCCAATTTAGGCCTTCTAGGCCACACCAGCTCTCAGAATCAGCTCCCAAGAACTGCCAGTAGGGTTCCCCTTTCTAAGGCCTTCATACGTCCTATGAATATGTGAGTAATTACGTGTAACGTTCTCATTACTCACGCAGCCTCATTAACACATCCGGGCAGCCTTTGTTGACTGCCCAGCCCAGACCCTGGTGAGGATTTGAGGGCAAATGATTTCCCCCAGCGCCCCGTGGTCCCCTAAGCAGCAAAAGTCAGGGGCAACAATAAAGTTGCCAGAAAAAGCACCGAAGCCTATTTGTCACAGACCCTACAAAAGCAAATGAATTCAGAAGCCTGGAGAGCAAACACAGCCCAGGTCAGCTCTCAGACACACCAGAGAGGATGGGGTGGCGGCCCTAATAAAGTAGGGAGCAAGTACGAGCCGGGCTCCAGGGCATCTGGGACCCCAAGGCTTTTTCCAATCAGGACTAAGGAGACAGGCAGCTGGGGAGAGGGGGGGTAGCTCCACCAACTGGTGTTTAAAAAAACAACAAACACTCACTTGCAACAGATCCACTCCTGCTGGGGAGGCTGACAAACTGCCTCAACTTACCCCCAACTTTCTCAAGTAAAAAAAAACCTCTTCAAAGGCTGCCAAGAGCCTCGATTATGGCCTTTTCCCCACCTCCTGGGGCTACTCTGATCATTCCTTTTACCTCCAGTTCATCTGGACTAAAATATGGGGAGGAGATCCAGCCTTTCACTCCCTGGCCAGGGTCTGCTGGCCTCAGTTTTCCCTTCTATAAAAATGGACTCAACAGTTCCTTCCTCTCCTGTGAGCTCACTACATAAACAATAACTGTGGGCGGCTATTTCAGCACTGACTGGGGCTTCTCCTCAGGAGACTAGTCTTTCCTACAGTCCAAGCTCTTCTGGTACAATTCTTCAAATGGCAGAAAAGTCCTAAGAGGCATGGGCGAGGCCCCTCACAAGAGTAAAGTCTGTGGCCAGACAGACAGGTGGAAGTAGAAAGCAAGCCCAACAGAAACACAGGGCCCTGGGCTAGAGCCCAGCTGCCCACTCAGGTGGGCCCGAGACCTGGCCCTTGAGAACGGGATCCACCTCTGCAAAATGTGGGCCCCTCCTCACCCCACACATCCTGACAAAGAGAACAAGAGAAAAAGACAGACAAAAGCCACCTGCAAGAGGTGGCAGGACAGGACGTGCCAGAAGCAGGCAGATCAATCAACCGGGAACAGGGGCAGCTCTACTTTCGACAATCGTATTCTGAATCAAAAATGAATGGAAAACCCTTACTGAAAAGTGGGAGACTGTCAGAAGGCCAGGGGGTTGTCAGAAGTCAAGAAAAATTATATCCTAAAAGGATAAGGAGAAATCTCACTCAAATTGTCTTTTTAAAAAAAGGAGACCAAAGACATCCGAGTTACCACCGCCTGGAACGAAAGTGGTCTGAGATGAAGGGGCAAGTGTGGAGAAGGCTTTATACACAAAAGGGACCCAAAACACCAAGTCTGGGGCCTGGAAAAGGAAGCAAGGTTCGCAGAGGAAGGGCGGGCAGTCAGAGGTGTGAAGAGACTAGAAACATGGGAGATGGAAAGAAGCAAGAGAAACTGGTTCACACAGGAAAAACTGAAGCTCGATGCGTCGTTTCCATTAACAGGCAGGCTTATGGATCTGAAATGGAACAGACCTTTACGGTATCTCCTAAATAAGACAAAATAATTAAGGTTGCTGGATTACAAGATACAAGCTTCTGAACTCCACATAAATGAAGTGTAAAATTATTCATCTTTCTAACCCCCACCATCCTGAGAACGACACAAACTCTGAAAGTGTTACAATTACCTCAGCAGGGCCGCTCTAACTGACCCGCATTTTATTTACGCTACCTGGCATAAGCAGATAAGAAGTCTAGTTTAATATTTGGGAATTAAGGCTACATATAATGGAAGCACTCTTAGAGCTCATAGGGACCATAAGTTGGTTAGCTAACGTAAAGTCTGTTAAGCAGTAAATCTTTAATATATATGTATATAGGGTGAGCATACACATATATACATACAAGTGAATGTAATAAACACATAAATATGCTTTTAGTTACAGATTTTTTTAAATTATTTATTTGGCAAGTTCTCAGCTGCAGCACAAAGGCATCCACTGTGGTGCCCCAGCTCAGCTGCCTCAAGGCCATGTCGGATCTTAGTTCCCTGAACAGGGATCGAACCAGCGTCCTCTGCATTAGAAGGCAGATTCTTAACCACCGGACCACCAGGGAAGTTCTTGTTACAGATAATTTTGAAAATTCGTGGTACTCCACGTCAAGCTTTTTTGTTTGTTGGGAAGGGAGTTCAGCCATTAATGAAGCCTGGTTCTTAAAAGGGAACCACTTGCAAAGCAGTATGGGTGCGAAATCTTAACAGGTTTCACCCAAGTCTTTTAAATGGCAGGCCCACATGTAATTTAACAATCTCGTTTTTACAGTAATTCACTTTTATAAAGGGTTCCCAAACATTCAGCTTCAAGTTTTCATAGAAACCAAGTCTCTTGTCACACTCGTTCAAAGGTTTATATAATATTTAACTGAAATTGCAATAATAAGTCTAACTGGAATAACCAGATTTGGGAACAAGCAACTGGCACTTGGCAAGCCTTCTATATGGGTAAGAGCCAAAGGGGACAGAGGCACACACTCCCCGGGCCTGCCCACTGGCAGGGAGCTTCATGCAGGGACGTGACAGCCAGGATGTCCTTCAGCCAGAAGAACTGGGTAGGCTGGGCGGGTGGAAGGTGGTTAGTGCAAGACCTGTTGCTACGATCCTGGGAAAGATTTAGACACAGACCAGTAACAGGAAGACCAGAACCATACAAGCAGAATTCCAAAAAGGAAACTACTCAGACTTAAAAACGTATGGCTGTGTTAAAAAGCCAGGTCTTCAGACCAGTATGACCAAGGGCAAACCTTAAAAATAAACCTAAAAACCCTAAAATAAACCTACAGACCTTAAAAATAAACCTAAAGAATCTCTTCAGCATCCATTTACAATTAAAAAAAAACTTGGGAGTAAACTAGAAAAGTGTGCATCTACCAAAAAACTCAAAAGTTCATCTTCACCAAAAAAAAAAAAAAAAAAAAAAAACACCCATAAGGCAAAAAAAAAAAACCAACAATGCCTACCTGCAGCTAACAGCATCGTTCCATCCATACTGCCCTGGCAACATGAGCTGTACTCTATAAAAATACTGCCAGTATATCACCTCTCAATTTTTACAATTCACTCTGGAGTCTGAGCTGCCTACCTGAGCATTTCATGTCATTTTCCCAGATTCAGATTACTAACTGATTATGGTTTGCTTTACCAAAGTTGCATATGTTTTGAGTGACGTTTCATCCTTATTTTTCCATTAGCCCTGTAATTTTTAGTGTTCGATTTTGTAGGACTTGATGTTCTTCACCAACACAGACACCATGCTACGTGAGATACAGCTCTGGTTACACAGATCTGGACTGTTCAGTAGGACAGCTTCATATGTTCAGTCACACGAAGCAATGGCTTGTCCAAATTGAGCTGTCCTGTGAGGATCAAAAATACACACTAGGTTTCAAAGACACAAGATGAAAAAAAAAAGATAGATTTGTATAGATTTCTATTTGTATTGATTATATGTTAAAATGATCATGTGTTCAATATACTAGGTTAAATAAAACTCTCATTAAACTAAAAAAAAAGTTCAGCTTAGCCTTTTCAATGTTAGGCTTAACATGACTTTCCCGTATCGTCTCCGAAAGGAAGGGTTCTATTTAAAATCTGAAAAACACTGATTACATACTCAAAAAATTTTTCTCTTTCTGAAGGAGGAAATTTTAAATAACCTTTGGAGCAGGATATATATTAAGATTAACACTGGAGTTCTTTCCAAGGCATCTGGAAGTGAGTCAACAGCCTTCAGCCAACCAACAAGAACTGGTCTGACCTCTTACGACAGGAAACAGCCATGAAACCATCTAAGCACCAAGTAATTCTAGTTGGCCCTTTGGGCCAATGGCTGTGGGGGACACACAAGTCAGATACTTGTCTACAGTAAAGTAATAATAACCCAGGTAATCATAAACTGGATCATTTTTTAAAGATTTTTTTTTTCCTTTTTAAATCTCAGTAACACACTTTGGACTCTTGACAGGAGTATTCCTTCCATAACCTCTCCACATGACGACTGTTGCTAAACTGTTTCTGCTCAAAGACTTATGTGAAAAAGAGAATGGTTTTTCTCCACTACTAGAGACAGGCAGAAAGCAAGCCACCTAAACAGCTCAAAAAAGAAAAAAATACAGCAATTAAATAAGGTATGCACGTTTTTTCCCCCAGAACCATAAATAAATCAATTGGGTGTAAAACTGGTGGGGGTGGGGGGAACCAACTTATAAATCCTACCACTGCATTTTGGTGTAGTTCTACTTTTTCTCTTTACCATTTTATGCAATTATAGTAAACTTTGCTTTTGAATCTTGTAACAAACTTTTCCCAGAGTTTTCAATCATACTGCACTTTTAAATCAGAAAATTAAATACCTAAAATTTACAGCCTAGTGTTTCAAATTCTTCTTGAGCTGTCCTAGAAATCAAACTGATAATGTTTTCCTGCTAACTGCATGAATCATATCTTCATGTGGCATAGATTTTTATTTCAAACTCACACCTTCTATAAAGCATCAAATATCAAATAGTTTTTAAGTCTAGGTATCTTATCTGTTACACTCGACAGTAATAACCAACCAGTGGAGTGACAGGAATGGCATAAGATACCCATAGAGCAAAACATGTAACTTTTTATTGTCCAAGTGGATTGGGGCTTTGAAAGGCAAATGTTTTCAGTTATTTGAGGTACTGTAGTGGGAATCGTGCCCAGCAATTAAGACAGGATTACACTACAATTTATGAGTTTTTCAAAGACGTCATTTAATATGAAATATAATAATCATTTTCCCCAAAGCCTGCCATCTAAAATCCCACCCCCAAACTCTGTTTTGCTAAAACAATAAGCTAAATGGCAACGCGGCAGGCAGCTAAGACTTTTGAGACCAACTGTAGGAAATGCGCTGCCTTCCACCAGCTCAAGTAATGATTTCATCTTACACAGAAACAGCATAGTTTTACATCTTCCGCGCACATCATCTCACGCACACGATCTCAGATAAAGTGAAAAGGCGAAAGCATGTATTACTTTTTCTATTTTACATACGAATAAATAAACCTAGATTTCCCGCCTCTCGTGCTCTCGTTCTGAAGAACTGAGCCCAGGACACCTTAGACTTGCAGCCCAGTGCTCTTCCAAGCACACCTACCGATGACTGGTCTTCATCTGCCCCAACCCCTAAACTACTCCAAAGGCCTTGAACTGGCATAACGAACAAGTGCCACTCTGGTGTTTCAAGGCTTCCAGAAAAACCAACAGCTGATGCTGTGTAGCATCACCCCGCCACGTCCTGCCGTGACATCCCCAACACGACTTAAAGTGACAAGGTGGCCAAACCCATCACGCGGTTCTCCTGCAAAGCCAAGCTGCCCCACTGAAGTTTCCCCTGCTTTGCAAACGCATTGACGAGAAAGCACGACCACCACCGCAATAATGCCACAGCCGTCAGCAGACCTGGAAACAGAGGAAGCGAAAACGTTTTCGCAGACAGGAGGCGTCTCCGCCCTGCTGCCCACCCCCGAAATGGAACCAGAGCAGGGTCGGGGGCGCTCGCAAGGGGACCAGAGGCTCCCAGCGCTCACCTGGAGGGCAGTGCAGCGCTTCGGGGCGGAAGGCCGAGGCGGATCGCATCCTCCTCCTCCTCCTCCTCCTCCCCGCGCGCGGCAGCCGCCGCCTCCGCACCGCTCCCTCCGCCCCCGCAGCCCCGCCGCGCTGGAACCTCCCGCCCGACTTTTGACGTCACGGAGGAGGAGAAGGTTCCACCCGGGCCCGTCCCTTTGTGACGTCACAATGACAACAGAACCCGGCCGGAGCGTCCGGGAACCCGGAGCCGCTGGGGGCGGAGGGAGGGGGCGGAGGCCGGCGCGAGGCAGGGGAGGAACCGGGGGGCGGGGAGGGGGCGCGCTGACGTCTAGTCGGCTTAACCTGTTGCTCCCGGGCCCGCACTGGAGCCGGCGGGCCAGGCCGCGGGGAGCCAGCCGCGCCGCCGCCGCCATGCTCTGCCGTGCGCGCGCTGGGGGGCGCCCGCCGCAGCCGCGCGCTGCCCGCCCCCTCCCCGCCACGCCCCCGCCCCGCGCGCCGCGCCGCCCCCTCCCCAGGCGAACCGGCCGCACCGCCCCCGCGCCCCACCCACCCACCGGCTCGCCCGCCCGCCCGCCCGCCCGCCGGCCCGCGCGGCCCGCCCCGAGCCCGCAGCCCGCAGCCCGCCCTCTACAGGCCGCGCGCGGCCCCGGACCCGGCCCAGCCCGCCGCGACCCCCGCGCACCGCCCCCCCCGCCCCCGCCGCACCGGCTTGAGCACGTCGGGAACACGGGCTCCGCTCCCCGAACGTTAACTCGTGCTCTGCCTCCTGCGGCCGCCGCCAGACACCGGCAGACAGCCGGACGCCCGGAATCGACACAATCCGCTGACCACCGGGAACAAAAAATCCCACCCCACGCCGCTCCCCAACTTAGCGAGGGCTGGGGTGGGGGCGAGAGTGGCTCTGGTCCAAGTTCTACCCCCTTTTTGCTTTGTGACTGCACCCGGATCGGACGTGCCCCGGGAAGGCGTCCACGCTCGCAGGCAAGCTTGTCTCCCTGCAGTTTCTACAGCCCGAGTTTAAACTAGTCTTTTGCATTCTCCTCAGCCCTCTGCAATGCGGATGTATTTTAATTCTTAAATTCTTTAGGGAGCAGCGTTTTAAGTTGGGCTTGATTATTTAACCTTGCATTTCTTTCATAGTTGAAGTTTACGTGTCTAGGTTAGGATCAGCCCTCAAGAAGAGGTATTCAGCTTTTCCATTAAATCTATTTTTTACAAAACCAGTGCCCCGAAGGTCATCTCCCATTACACACATCACACTGCTCAAAAAGGAAAAATATTAACACCAATTTGTCCACCCGAGTTAAATCAAACTTTCTTATAACACTGCATTATTCCTAATGTGTGTTCATTCGGCCTTTTCTTTTTTTAATGGGTTCTTTGATTTAAAGCATGCAGCTAATCACCGATCACTCGAGTGCATATTTGGTTAATCCTCGGTCCCCCCTCCTCTCCCTCCCCCCAAACTTAAAAAAAAAAAAAGCCACCACACACAAAACAAAAACACTCCCCATGCCAATCAAAACGTAGCTGTACTATGCACAAAACAAATTTAACTATTCCAAACCATTTAAATCTCGGAATAATCACCAAATTTCAGAAGCCCAGTTAACTGGGAGAAATTAATTGTAGTGACATTTACATTCACATGCCTACTTAAAAACGTTAACTATATTCTATGTCTTTTTCCCCTAAAACTGGAAACCATGAATTTTTAAACAAAACCAGTCCCATTATTAAAGTCAATCCCAACAAATGCATTCCCTGTAACCTGATTCCCAACTGGTTTATGTCGCGAACCAAATAAGCCAAAACGACCACATATATTAAATTTGATGTGCCAGTGCAAGGAACAAGATCGCCATAATCGGACCCTCGATTGCAACTTAAAGGTCTTCCAACACACACGCGTTACACGATTTCCCAAATAACATTAATAATAATAACAGACTCATTTGCATGCAAAGTGCAATATGGGGACAAATCCGCCCGAGAATGCAGTTTAGTTATATTACCGCAGCCCCCACCTCCCCGAGTAGGCTCCACCAAAATCCCCTGCCTTTCATCTAAAACTAGATTATGGTTGTGTCATTCGAGGTCAATTTATTCACTGGAGGTATCGCTACACCAATCTGTTTTTTCATCCAAACTAGGCAGACACGACTTTGCCTGAAAAGCCTTCTTTCAGAAAAGAAAGAAACAGCCTTATCGGACGCTGTGTTTCAAACCCTTCAGCTGCAGAATTATCTATAAACTTGACATTCACAGCCATTGCTTAAAACTACAAGTCAAAGGATGTGTTGTTAGGAGCACTTACGTATTTCTTCTGGATGATATTCCTCTTGGGTCTTTCCTTGCTCATTCTGAGATCCAAATGCTGATTGCAAAAGGGGACAATTGCTTCATGAATTTAAAGCCGTCAGAAATTTGCAAAAAAATATCCTGGTGGTTTTTATTGTTGTTGGTGGAGGCTGATCTTGTAATCCGACTTTTCTTCCTCTTTCCCCAAAGCCCGATTCGCCTTGAAATAAATCCGAAATTGGGAAGGGAAAAAAAAAAAAAAAAGCCAAAGACGAAGCAAACAAAAAAAAAAATTCACTTTAGTAAAACACTCATAATGGAAAATTTCCCCCGAAACACACACACACAAAAAAAACCGACGCCCTTCACTCCCCCCCTTTTTCCTCCAAAAACTACATCAGCGAAACGTGAAGGTCCTTAGTGTCTGAGCTGTAGTTACATCTTGGAAAAGAAAAGGGAAAGATAAATAAAAAATGTTGGAAGTCACGTTTGTGCTGCAGCAGCAGTGCGAGCAGAAGAGTCAACTCCAGCGGCGGCGGCGGCGGCGGCGGCGGCAGCACCACAGCGAGGGCTCGCCGAGTCTCTTTTTTCCAAGCCCCCTAACCAATGAGATAGAGGCTATCCAGCCCAACTTTAAATGGACTCTGCTTTTATACAAGTTAGGGCTCCTCGGATAATTCCCCGCCGGACGCCAGCCGAAAACTCCCACAGCTGGGCCACCAGGAGCCCGCCTACTCCGGTGCCGACCGCCCCTGGCCCAGCCCAGAGGACCCTCACGGCCCCGTCGACGAGATACCCGAGAGGCCTCGACAAACCCTTCCCGGGCCACCCCGCAGGCATCGCTCCCACGCCAAGCCTAAGACTGGAATTGAGAGAGGCTCCCTAGCTCAATGCATGGCACGCTCGGTCGCTCCACCTCACCCCCTTTCCCCAGCTTGCCGCTCACCCCTCGGCCGCCACAACGCTAGCCCCCGCCACGCCTCGTGTCTACCTGCAGCCGGGCTGCTGGGTGCCAGTGCCCCAGGACTCCTGGCCCCGGGGAGAGCCGCCTATTCCCGGGGTACCTTAGAATGGTCCCCTTGATCTTCTGGAAGTTGTAGTCCCCCGACTACAAAATGGCTATGGCCATGGGCGCTGGGAACTACAATTCCCAGCCTGCCCCGCAAGCCTGTCACTCAACTCCCCTCCCCTCCTCCCCGCCCCCGCCCCCCTCGCCGGCCCTGCCAACAAACGCTTGGACGTGTCCCGCGTGTGACACTGAGCGAGGCTGGCTCGGGATTGGCCCGCAGAGCGTGTGGTCCGCGAGCGAGGAACTCCCCACGCCGGCCCGCCCCCGCCCCCGCCCCCCGACCGCGGCCCCCTCCCCCCGCGGCGGCCGGCCCCCTCCCCGCGCGCCCCGCCCCCACCCGCGGCGCGAACCGCCTGTGGAATCGAGGAATCGCGCGCGCGCCGCGCCGAGCGGCGGGGGAGGGACGCGCCGCGTCCCGGGGGAAGGCCTCGGAGCGTGGCGGCGCGGGAGGCGGTGTCGGCTAGGGGTTGGAGCCCGTCCTGAGGAAAACTGGGCCACGCACCAAGAGGAATCCTCGGTGCGAACTAGTTGATCGGCGGCGCCTGCTGCCTCGGCGGCACAGCCGGTGTCACCTCAGGACACCGCCTCGCGTCTCCACACGGAGCGTGCTGCGGTCGGGCTCGGGGGGAGCCCGAGGTCACCTCGCGGAAAGGCCACCTCCCGGCGCGGCACGCGGCCTGGCGGGCGAGAACGGCGTCGGGGGTGGGGGGACCCCAAAAGGGAAGCCCCGGCCGCCGCCTCCTACAAAAAAAAAAAATCACCGTCTTTTAAGAGATCGCGCTGGATCTTGGCTGGTCCCGGCGTCTCTTGCGTCTGGAGTGCCTGTTAGCGAGGCTACAACGTTGAGGGGAAACGAGTGGAATATGGAGTCCGAGCCACACAGACCCGCACACCGCGAGGAAGCGTCTGGAACGCCGATTGCCGGGAATACCACCCGCGGTAGCCACGCGAGAACCCGCGTTCTACCTGCCTCTGCCCCCTGTTGTGCTCATTTAATCGTTGATCTAAATGAAGGAGGCGGTCCCGGTGTATCTCTTCGGCCTTCGCCTTATTAGCTACTTCAAGTCTCTCTTAGCCAGTCTGCATTGTTAATTTCCTTATTCGCACCGTATATGTAGAGCAGTGATGTTTTAAAGGATCTCCTCTCGGGCAGTTCTTTTAAGAAACGAGAAGTGAAATTAAGTACGCCTTCATACTCATTCCTATACATTCAATTCTCCTTCCCATCCCCTAGATTCTCCTTATGTCGGAAGTATCATAATCGTTAGGTTTTATCCACAGCAGTGTTTGAAGTGTTTGAGGAGTGTCTAGAAAGGTCTCAGAAACTGGAGGTGAGAGACCTGTCACACCACCCAGGGCCCTTTCCGAAAAGGTACGGGACAGCCTCTCTGAGCTGGTCGATTTCCTCATCAACAAATTAGTGATCATCACATCTTATGGAGTGGATTATGTAATAGTGTTAGCCCAGGTAAGAAACAGACGTTATTAAAAGATTTCCGTAAATCAAATAAAGTTTTGCCTTTGCTGCACAACATGGTATGCTGGATCTTAGTTCCCTGAACAGGGATGGAACCCGTGGCCCTGAAGTGGAATCACAGAGTCCTAACGGTTGGGCCGCAGGGGAATTCTCAATAAAGTGCTATTTTAAAATGCTTTTTAATTATGACTTTACCTTTTTTAAAAAGATCTGCTTTCAAAATTGAAATAATGTGTCATATGTTGATTTCAGTCATTAAAATAAATGACCTTCTGTGCCTTCATATGGCACATATCCTGAAGGACCCAATAGAACAGATTCCATTTTTCCATACTGGCCACCCAAGTGACTTTATACAAGTGACTTTTTACAATGAGGTGGTTTCAAGAGACTTTCTGATTATTATGACCTGTATACTGGCAGCCTCCACTTCACACTCAGGGTTTTAGCCAGCTCTCAGGAGGTTTAATGTCAGATCTGCCCTTCCCCAGGCAAAATTCTTAAGAACAAAGGTGGGTTTCTTCTAGGTTCTCTCAGCTAGCCTCTGAGGCTAGGCTTCTCCATCCCCAGGCAGAGAACTCCCCTGCTGAGCTACCAACTCCAGGTCACCACATAAAAACCATTCTAGTTGAGGCTGGAGGGCAAGCGAAAGGAAGGAATTTGCTCATTTCCAAAAGATTTGGATAACATTCATGTTGTTTTCCCTGAAAGGGAAAATAGACTGGTCTTTTTAGGGGTTGAAAGCCTTTCCTGTTGTGGAAGCAACTATCTCCTGATGAACTTCCTTTTACCTTTCCTGTCTTTTTACCCCTCTTTTTCGTCCTCTATCAGTGAATTATCACTCTTTCTCCTGATGATTTTAACCTCTTCCAGCACTTATCTTGACCTCTTCAAGTCGTGGTGTGAGGGATAGGAGGGTGGGGGAAGACCTCACTAGGTGCAGTGTTGCTACAGGACCTGCATGCCAGCACTGATCTCATCTGAAGACAGAGAGCACTCAAAAGTCCTTTGTTAAGCACACGGCTCAGTAGAAAAGGCAGACTCATGACTGATTATGATACCTCTGAAAAGTACTGTATTTGAACTATGAAAAGGTGGTAAAGGGAATACATTACTGAGGTGACCAGAAATGAAGGAGTTTTGAAGGATGTGTAGGAGTTCAGCAGTTTAAAGTATGCTAAGCAACATTACTGCATTCAAAAAATAAAATCCTTGAGACCTAAAAAAAAAAAACCACACTCATGGATGGGACTCAGTTTTCTTTAGAAGTAACCAAAGAGAAAACGGAGAGGTGAAGAGGAGCCCGAACGAGAAAGGATCTGCATGCCACTTTGGACTTTGCCTGTAAGCTAAAAAGAAGCTCAGGAGGATTTTCACTAGAAGGATAAAGCGGCTTTGCATATTTGAAAAGTGATTCTGATTGTGAGAGATGAAGTTGAGGATTGAAGAAAAGAGAGGCAGGAAGAGCTAGAAACCAGTTGCAATGTACTAGCATAAATAAGATGAGAAATGGTTATGATCTGAATAGAGCAGCAGAGGAAAGAGCAGAGAGAGCAGAGAACAGGTTGAGAAATATTTAGAATGTCAAAAGTCAACAGGACTTGGGAACTGGTTAGCTGGAGGGAATGGTGACTAATGGGGCAGAGTCTAAATATCATTCCTTTAATCTTACCTTTTATACTCTTAATTAGGTCAATTATCCATCATAGGAAGACTGGGAACATGATGGATGTGAAAGAGGAAGAGGTAACAAATCAGACAGGAATAAAAGCAGGCCCTTACTCTTCTAGGTACACATCTGTATGAGCGACCATACTGAATCAAGCAGTCTAGCCCTCCACTTGATTTCCTATAAGAAATGACAAGGAAAGAATTAAAAAGTTAATAAAGACCAAGGACAGAAGAATAATGCACAGTCCTACATTATATGCATATTGAAACTTCCCTCTTAATGCAAGGAATGACACAAGTTATCCTAGGTGCTTTCAAACATGAATCAACTCCAAGGTTCTCCTAAGAAACAACTCAGGGTTCATCTTCTGCAGAAATCCTGCCTTAACAGCCCATCTTCCCCTACTGCCCTCTGTATAAGATACTTACATGCTTAGATTCTCCAATTTTGTCTTATATTCCCATCTCCTCTCCAAATAAAGAAATAAGCTTTTTAAAATCAGAGACCATGTTGTCTACTTCTCATATTCTCTCTAAAGCTCCGGAAACTTCTCAGAATTTGGAAGTGTCCAGTAATGCTTACTAATGTATATTTCACCCAAACTATAATGCCTGACTATTTAAAATTTGGCAGCCACTTATTCTGTTGACTTATCATCTCCAATTCTGTTTTGAAGCACCACTGTTTTTCCTCTTTCAGTATCCAAATTCAACATAGTGCTGTATACTCCTTAAGGCCCCAGCTCGTCTTACCTCCAGTTGAGCCTGGCTACTGGGCTTCCTCACTCCTGAATTCTCATTGCCCCTGTTACTTCAGCCACATTTTTTAAAAATAAAAATTACAGGGACTTTGCTGGTGGTCCAATGGGTAGGACTCTGAACTCTCAATGCAGGCGCCCTGGGTTCAATCCCTGGCCAGGGAACTAGATCCCACAAGCATGCCACAACTCCAAAAGTCCACAGGCCACCCAGAAGAGCCTGAGTGCCACAACTAAGGCCCAGCACAGCCAAAATAAATTATTTTCAAAACAATAACAATTATATGTATTTAAGGTATGAGACGATGTTTGGATATGCAAATCCATTTTGAAATGGCTGTTACAGTCAAGCTAATTAACATATCCCTCATCTCAAATGGTTACCTTCAGCCCCATTTTTGAGCTTTTAAATTTTGCTCCACATCATCTTGTTTTCTGATTATATCATTTGTATGTCTCACCTCATTAGATTGAAAATTTCATGGGGCCATGTTTTGTCTCATACTGAGGCAGCCATTGGGCAATAATGTCCATCACTGGGTGGAAATCAGATATTCCTAACATTAATCCTGAGTGACCTTAAGCCATTCATTTTACCCCTGTGGGCCTTCACTTCATCATACATAAAATGAAAGGGTTAAATTCAGTTATCACCAAAGAAATTTCTGGATCCAACCTGCTCTAATCCTACCTTGACCTTTGGATTATGCTTCCTTGTTCCCCTCTCAGTGCTGGCCCCCCCAGGTAGACTTAGATACATAATTGTTAGGTAAGGATTACTAGGGCAAATATCTTTATATACTTATACATAATTAATTGGCTAATACAACCTTATATTTCTCTGTGATATCTGAGGATACCTCATTTATATAGCTTGTTATAGTGCTTAAAGAACAGTCAATAATAATATAGTTTAACCCATAAAACAACTCAGATTAACATGGGTCTTATCATCTTCACTCTTCCAATGTGAAAATGAAATATTAAGAGATTCTGATTTGCTCAAAGTCATATAACGAGTAGGGTTGCACAGCCAGGAGTCAAACCCTGGCCTCCTGCCTCCATATCCTGTGTGTAGGCCACCTCCCTCGTTCTCAAAAATGTGATTCAAGACACATTATTCCATGAAATGTTACCAGGTACTGAAAGCAAAGGATTCTTTGAGGAAAAGATTTGGAATTTCTAACTTACCCAAAGGTACTTTATTGTAGAGTTTAAAATCCCTAAGAGGCATATAGTTTTCCAAACTACCTTGGCCACAGAAGCCTTCTTTTTTTTTTAAGGAGCTGGTATCCATGTAACAGTCTCAGAGACATGCTTCACCCAATATGATGAATTTATGCTTCAGAAATGATTGCTGACAATAATTCTTATCTAAGTGACTGAATCCTTTATGTGAAGTTTCTAATTTTATATAGGTCTATCTTGGTATGTAGGGAGAAGAGAGTTAGGAGGAGGGATATACAAAATAATCTTTGACTGACATCAGGTTTATAAATAACTATAAGCCAGTGTACTTAGAAGGTGGGGGCTTCTATTGAGAGAAGGTAGAACAGCTATTTCAAGCTGAGATTTGCAAGAGTATTTTAAAACACACTGGGAGGTAAACTGAGAAGTAAACAGCCTTCTTAAGAGTGAGTGATGTCAAGGAGACATTAGTTCTTTTTGTTATTCGCTGCTTCCTGTCCCTGAATTTACAGTCTTATTTGTTAAGCTTCAGTTAAATGCCAGAGCACAAACCAG
Organism: Capricornis sumatraensis; assembly: GCF_032405125.1. Classification (NCBI taxonomy): domain Eukaryota; kingdom Metazoa; phylum Chordata; class Mammalia; order Artiodactyla; family Bovidae; genus Capricornis; species Capricornis sumatraensis. The sequence continues at coordinate 45,080,025 of NC_091090.1, forward strand.
ACACAATAAAATATTTTATCCTGGTTGAGAGTGGACCTCGTTTAGACAAATCACTGAAAGTCCTTGGTTCTTTGGATTTTCTAAAATATTCTGGACTATCATTACTATTCTGCTTAGATTATGTCTTGTGTTATTGAAAGAGAGCTGGCCCCGATTCAGAAACTCTCTGGTAAGGCAGCCAAGACGGGAAACCTGCAGTTCCTAAAAATAGAAGTTACTGTTTATAATAATACTGCACTCTGTGTTTGGGGGGAAGAAATCATATTGGTGATCAAGGAAACCACAGGGAACCATGATGAGGAAACTGAGGCAGAGAGAATTACAAGTAGGCAGGGAAAGAGGGAAGGAATTGCATTAACCAAGATACCTTCTGTTGCAATTAAATGAAGCCCAGATGAAAAAGTTAAGGGAAAAAAGGGGGCGGAGGGGTTTGCTTCATCTGACAGAGGAGTCCAGATTCCTAGTTTCAGGGCTACTAACGATGCTCTCACCTCCCCTGCCTCCTTCCTGCTCCTTCATTCTCCCTCTATTCATCTCAGCAGCTCTTTCTTCTCTCAGCAGTTGGTGAAGATGGCTCCAAAGAAAACTTGTTTCTCTCCATGGACATGGGGGTGGAGCATGATGTGTTATCAGGAGAGGTGGGAGAAAAACATTCTGGGCGGTAGCAATCACAGCCTACCAAAGGAATCATCAGTTCGCTTTGTCAGGGCTGCAGAAGGGAGGGAGGTAGGAAAAAAAAGTATCAGTTCACCATTGGAAACCTAGAGGTGCATTTGATTCCAGACCAGTCCAGCTCAGCCCCCGGGCTACATCCTCTCCTTCACCCCAACTTCCACAGTTTGAAGTTTTCACAGACACATAGTCGAAATGCTAGTTAATATCCATATCAGACGCTCTGCCCACGGCTCCGTGTGCTGCTAAGCAAAAACAGATCCTATCTCCTGCAAAATTGTAACATCTGCAGAGATTATGTTCTTTTCTGAAATCTTAATGTTTCCAAAATCCAAGATTCATCTGTATTTTTACAGAAACCCAGGACCATTTTTCTTTCTGATCGTACACACATACACACATAGAAGAGAATTGGACATCAGCAGTTACATTGTGACTAGAAATTAGTAGGTTATTAATTTCCAGATGTTTGTCTTTCAGTTGTCAAGCATTCATGAAAAAAAAAATTTGTTGAACAAAGGATATAAAATTGAATAAAATGAACCCTGTCCTCAAAACACACATACTAAGCACTAAGAGTCTTCCCTCATGAAAGGGATGTCAGGGAAGACATTTGAAGGAAGTAGGGGGCTTCTGGGCTCTACTCAGCTGAGGGCTGGTCATGAGCTGCTCAGGTCCTGAGCCCCCCAGCAAACTACAGAAGAGACCCCATTCCTTAACGCCACTCCATCCTCAAGAATCCAGGTCGGCCTCCCCTCCCTTTATTTCCCCCTTTCCTTTGCGCTTTCACTTGTTCATTGATTGACTCACTCGTTCGTTCATTCTTTCCTCCAAAGAGTACCCAGTGCCTGCTTAGAATGCTCCTCTGACTCTGCACTGTCCCCTCTCTGAATCCTTGCAGTCCTCCTGAGGGAGCCAAGTAAAGCCCAAGAGTCCTCAGATGTGAAAGCACCTGGGGTGCAGAAAAGGGAGGCGGCGCTGAACCCAGGTGAAGTCCAGGAAACCCAGGACAAGGCCAAGGGACCCTCGTGGTCAGAATCTGGCCTTTATTACTACAGAATGACAGTGCCTTTTTGTGTCCATGTGTACATGTGCGTGAGATAAGGGAGGTGACGGGCTTTCAAACAGTGTGCAGTATCTTGGAGGGTTTTAGGCATTTATAGTTGTAGACAAAGACAAAGAGGAAAAACTATACCATCAAGGTGATTATTTAATATAGTAGAACTGACAGGTGAGATTATACTAGGAATCTGAAGGCTTGGGGCTCAGTCTCAGTTCTTTTGTGACCTTGGACAAGTCACTTTGCTAGGCCTTACTTTCTTGTGAAGAAGGAGACTGTGGGTTAAATGCCCTCCCAAATCTACAATTCTATGATTCTATACCAATCAATACTAATCTGAGTAATTTATAATCAGACTAATTTTACACATGGTTAATGTTGAAAATTTTAAGTACAGCAGTAAATTCTTACATAGACGCACACTGCAAAAATTGTGAGCAACAGGTCATGCTGTATTCCTGATATATGAACAGCCATGCTTATCGAAAACCTATGAAAAGATAGACAGACTGACAGATTGGTAGATAGTCACAGGTCATGCTGAAGGCACTCTGTTTGGGTCAGTATGTTTGAAGAGGAGATTAGGGTCCCCACTGATAGGAGAATCCTTATCACCCAAGCAACTTGGAACCCAGACTAGGTCCCAAGAAATTCTCTCCACCTAGAGGGCAGGAAAAACCAGGAGGAAAGAGCCTAGATTTTCTGAAATGACTACAGCACAGACCCTTGGAAATTTCTCAGCCATGTTTATTTATTTAAGTTTTGGCTCTGCGGGGTCTTTACTGCCCTGTGGGTTTTTCTCTAGCTGTGGGGAGCAGGGACTACCCTCTAGGTGGGGTGTGTGGGCTTTTCACTGGCGTGGCTTCAAGGTGTGAGGACTTCAGTAGTTGTAACACGTGGACTCAGTAGTTGTAGCTCCTGGGCTCTAGAGAACAGGCTCAATAGTTGTGGCACACAGGCTTAGTGGCTCGGAGGCATGTGAAATCTTCCTGAATCAGGGATCAAACCTGTGTCTCCTGCCTTGGCAGGCGGATTCTTTACTGCTGAGCCACCAGGGAAGCCCTCAGCCATGTTAATATGCCTGCAGCTGTCCCAGGCTTCTCCAGGCCTAAGACATGATCAGAATCTCCTTCCTTATACTCTCCATTCACCCACTTACAAGGTACCTAGCCCTTACCTAGCTAAGTACCTCCATATGGTACATAAATGCCTCTGAAATAAATGAATGGAATTTGACACTGTGCCAACGATCGCTTTGTTCACAAATAATTCTCTGCATCTGGAGTGCTCTTTCAAAAGAGGTCAGCTCCCACCAAGAAGTTGCAATTATTGAGGAAGTGAAACTGATTGACAAGTGCCACTTAAGAGATCTCCATTTTACTTCGCAGCCAGCACTTCTCTTGTGAAATGGCCAAAGAGGAGAGAGGACAGAATGAAACATTTCATGTTCCTTCAGTAACATAACACGCCCAGACATTTTCATAAAGCAAGTCTAAAACTCAAGATCGGTGTGGATATATTCATCTGACAAATGATACTTGTCTGCTGTTGTTATGGACTGAATTGTGTCCTTGACAAGAATTACAATGTTGAAGTTCTAATCATCAGTATTTCAGAACGTGACTGTATTTGGAGATAGAACCTAAGAGAGGTAATTAAGTTAAAACGAGGTCATTACAGTGGTCCCCAGTCCAGCAAAACGGGTGTCCTTATCAGAAGAGGAAATTAGGACACAGATACAAAGAGGGAAGACCATGTGAACACAAAGGGAAAAGACAGTCGTCTACACGCCAAGGAGAGAGTTTCAGAAGAAACGCTGGGGACTTCCCTAGTGCTCCAGTGGTTAAGATGCTCTTCTCCTAATGCAGGGGGCCCAGGCTCAATCCCTGGTTAGGGAACTAGGTTCCACTTATCACAACTAAGAGTTCACAAGTCACAACTGAAAAAGATCCCCTGCAATGAAGACCTGGCGCAGCCAAAAACATAAACATAATAAGTAAACGCTTTAAAAAAGAAGACGATGAGACTATGCGGGCAGACGCCTTGGTCTTAGACTTTTTGTTTCCAGAGATGTTGTTGTTGTTCAGCTGGTCAGTTGTATCGCACTCTTTGTGACCCCATGGACTGCAGCACGCCAGGCTTCCCTGTCCTTCGCTATCTCCCAGAGTTTGTTCAGACTCATGTCCATTGAACTGATGATGCCATCCAACCATCTCATCCTCTGTCGCGCCCTTCTCCTGACACACAAGGACATACGTTTCTGTTGTTAAGCCAGCCAGTCTTTGGTACTTTGTTACAGCAGGCCCAGCAAATTAATAGAGTTACCTTGTAAATTTTACCTTTCAAGTGAAAATGACCAGTGCCCCAAAGGGCCTGAGGTTGAATTGTTTTTCTCGCAATGGCAATAGGCCGTAAGGCTCTCTGGTGGCATCCACTTCCCCTGTGACATGAGTTTACAAGATGAGTATGTGAAATTACGATACGCTATAGATGGCACTCCTAGCACCTGGTCTCTTAGCCACGGCCCACCGGATCCAAAGATTTACAGCTTCCTGGGGTACTGAGTGTGGGGCTTGGGGCAGGGTAGGGAGAAGGGATGAGGCGTCTCAGGCTTCCAGGACTGCTGCCCAAGGATGGGTCCGATATCCACAGCTGTGACGAGGGCCTCCGTTCTATAAAACTGCCTGTCCCCTCCAGCTTTCATGCTAGGCTCCTGCTTTTCCCCAGGATCTAGCATTTGAAACTGGCTGAGAGTTTCTTCTCCTAAAGAATGGGGAAAGACGAGTTTCAAAAATACACTGAATGTCTTTTTCTGCCTAAAAAATTTTCTTCTCTTCCCCCAATTTTTAAATAAAGAAGCAGCCAAAGAATTTGACTCTGCTGGTTTCGTAGATGGGTTTATATTGTAGTAGGATTATGTAAGCTCAACTTCAATTTTTATAACAGTCATCAATAATTTTGAGGGATTTCCCTGGTGGCCCAGTGGTTAGGACTCTGTGCTTCCACCATAGGGGCACAGGTTCAGTCCCTGGTTGGAGAGTGAAGATCCTGCATGGTGAGTGGAACAGCTGAAAAAATCAAATAAAAGTTTTTAAATATATAGTTTAGAAAAAATAATCATTTTGAAAGCCCAAGATAATGCTTTACGAAGGTAACTGGCTTGTTATTTATCCAGGGCTCAAATCATTATTTAGGTGAAGAGAGGGCACTTAAAATATCTCCCTTCTTAAATCTAAGGTCAAGGTTGACCACAGATCATTTGCTGCCCTTTTTAGGTAGTGAACTGACCCACATACTTTAGAGTACTACCATTAGAATATCATGTTTTTAGAAAATATTTATTTATTTGGCTGAGCTAGGTCTTACTTACGGGTTTCCCTAGTGGCTCAGAGGTTAAAGCGTCTACCTACAATGCAGGAGACGTGGGTTCGATTCCTGGGTTGGGAAGATCCCCTGGAGAAGGAAATGGCAACCCACTCCAGTATTCTTGCCTGGAGAACCCCATGGACGGAGGAGCCTGGTGGGCTACAGTCCACGGGGTCACAAAGAGTCAGACATGACTGTAGTTATGGCATATGAACTCTTAGTTGTAGGATGTAGGATCTATTTCCCTGACCCAGGATCAAACCTGGGCCCCCTGCACTGGGAGTGAAGAGTTTAGTCACTGGACCACCAGGGAAGTCCCTGGAATATCATTCTTAAAAAGAAAAGAACATTTCTCCTGTTGGGATAAGGCACTCTAAGATCTAGGGATCTATTATTTTTAAATGAAGATTCTACGAGAGAATTATTACACTATTTTGTCAGTCATTAATATGTTATCATGAATTAAGTATCAGAGATTAGCAAACCAGACTTCCAGCAAGGTCTAAGGAAACAAAATAAGGAAATGTTGATATGTATGATACTTTCAATAAAGTATCTTTTATAACACATCATTCTTATCAACAAAATGGATCAAATCGTCCTATGCCCTATTATGGATTTTGAGAGAGGCAAACATTAGAAATACAAAAGCCAACTGAAAGGAAAAAACACATAGAAACACGGATATCATTGTAGACCTCCTGTAGTATGTGACACAGAAAGAAGAGTCCTTTGTATTAGGAAGAAAAGTCATTTATTATGGATTCTTTTGTTAAAAATATATTCCCCGTAGCTCAAATGGTAAAGAATCTGCCTGCAATGCAGGAGACCAGGGTCCAACCCCTGGGTCAGGAAGATCCTCTGGAGACGGGAATGGCAATCCATTCCAGTGTTCTTGCCTGGAGAATCCCATGGACAGAGGAGCCTGGCAGGCTACAGTCTGGGGATTTGCAGAGTCAGACACAACTGAGTGACTAACACACACAACACGTTTGCTTATTTATCTTTTGGCAGCACTGGGTATTCATTGCTTTTGCTCGGGCTTCTTCTAGTTGCAGTGAGCGGGGGCTACTCTTTGTTGCAATACATGGGCTTCTCATGGCAGCGACTGCCCTGGTTGCAGAGCATAAGCCCGAGGTGCGAGAGCTCCATAGTTGCAGCATGTGGGCACACAGGCACAGTAGTTGAGGCTCTCAGGGCTCTAGAGCGCAGGCTTAGTGGTTGTGGCATATGGGCTGAGTAGCTCTGCAGCATGTGGGATCTTCCTGGACCAGGGATCGAACACATGTGCCCTTCATTGGCAGGCAGAATCATACACTCTATGCCACCAGGGAAGTTCTATTATGGATTCTTGAGCCTAAGTTCATGAGTGACAGCCCTGACCAGGAATGGTTGGATCCAGGAAAGAGTCTACCTTTCAGGTTGGTTTATCTAAAACTTCCCCAGTATTATCACTGAAAGTGCTGGGCCCACCATCAAGGGTGGGTCACCCCAGCTTAGAAAGACATTCAAGACCGTAAACTCCAAGAGGGCAGAAATTTTGTTCTCCTCTTGACTATACATGCAAATGAAGAGTGGAACAATTCCTCAATCAAAATTTTCGTTATGATGCAATCAATGGATGTCCCTGAACAAAGACCATTCCCATTGTACCCATTTCTCTGAAGACTTCGGGGAAAAGCGTGACATAAATCCCAGATACCAGGGAGTGTCATTCCTTTGGCCTCTCTGGTCCACAAAGGAGTCTTTCTTCAACTGTATTACCTTTCCAGGACCCCCAGGAAACTCTTGCAATTCTTGTCAGTCTTAGCCAAACACAGAAGTCTCGGAACTGACCTGGAGGCGACTCTTGCACAGCTGGGACTTTAAAACCAGCTGCCGAGGGGAATCATGGGAGTGGCAGACCTTCCCAAATCCAAGGTTAATAGGCTGTGAATTGCACTCTCTTCGCTTCAGAAGTTGTTTTAACCTGCTTGAGGAGGAGAAGAAAGTGGGGACAGCACCAGGGGCTAGAGGACAGCTGACAACAATGCTCTCTGCTCTCCTCACCCCTGCCTCTCCCAACTCATTTACTCCCCTCCTTCCTGAAAGCACCAAGCATTCAGATGTATATTAATAGTAGATATTTATACAGCCTACCCGATGTGAATTCAGATTTATTTCCAAGTCATTAGGGCCAATTACTCACCTTTGGGCCCTGTAACATCATTTGTTCCCTGCCAAATGGATTGTTTTTCCTGTCGCAAATGTGATAAATCCTGCAGAGTGCTGCTCAGTCATGTTTAAACTGATTCAGCTTGGTTCAGGGTTGGGGTGAATGAATGAGTGGATGAGTCATGAGGTGTAGAGCTCACGCGTGATCCTTTTAATTCGAGAATTCCATGCTATTGAGGAGAATGGACTGACTTGGAAGACACTAGTCTGAATTCTGGTACTATTTATTTCCTTTAATTTGACCAAGGCCTGAAAGAATGCAAATATTTTCTTTTGCCTTTATTTTGGCTGTGAAGGATCCAATTTTCTTTCTTCTCTAGCTTTCACAGATGTCTTAAATTACATTCTGTGTCTAACTGTGCGAGGATTTGAGGAGGTTAGAAAAACAATGATAAAATAGTCCCTGTCTTGTGGGAGATTGCAGTCTATCTGAAAGAAAAGATAGGCACACAAGAAAAAAAAAACAAAACTGTCAACAATAAACTTAATTGTCCCCATGATTAGGTTTTGAACACGGTCTTGTAATGGCAGCCCACACCAGTATTCTTGCCTGGGAAATCACATGGCCAGAGGAGCCCGTCCATGGGGTTGCAAGAGACAGACAGGACTTAGTGCCTAAACAGCGACAGCCGTGACACACTGCATGCTGTCCCAGACCAGCCCTACAAGAATCACTCGAGACTTAGAAGAATCCCAAATTCCTGGGTTCCCTACCCTATCCCAGGAAATGAAAATTTTAGGGGCAGGGCACAGCAATCTGTGTTTTAACAAGCCCTTCAGTGGGTGTGATGCTTATCTTCTTGGGTAGATGTTTTACTTCCCAGAAGTTTGGGAGAGTAACGTGGAAAATGGAAAAAGATATGAACTGTCAATTCCTCTCTTGACTTCAGTTTCCCAAATTACCTAGTAAATCTCTGTATAAATAACTCCCTAAAACTGTAGTGTTTTTTTGTTTGGTTTTTTTGTGTGTGTGTTGTTTGCTTTTGGCAAGATCTCAAAACATGATTTATTGTGTTGACCTCATTACTTTTTTTTCTTTAATTTTTAAAAGATTGGAGTATAATTGCTTTACAATGTTATATTAGTTTCTGCTGTACAACAATGTGAGTCGGCTATATATGTATACATATATCCTTTCCCTCTTGAGCCTCCCTCCCACCCCATAACAGTAGTTTAAAAAAAAAAGAAAAAAATGAGATCACTGTGTTAATAGGCATTTATTTGGGCTTCCCTGGTGGCTCAGGGGTAAAGAATTCGCCTGCTAACACATGAAACACAGGTTCCATCCTGATCTGGGAAGATCCCACATGCCAAGGAGCAACTAGGCCTGAGTGCCACAGCCACTGAGCTTGTGCTCTAGAGCCCGGGGGGGCCACAGCTACTGAGTCCACATGTCGCAACTGCCGAAGCCCGGTTGCCCTGCAGCCTGTGCTCTGCAACAGGAGAAGTCTACACGCCACAACTTGAGAAAGCCCATGGAGCAGTGAAGAACAAGCACAGCCAAAAATAAATAAATTAACTTAAAAAAAAAAGACATTTATTTGTGATTGCCTTAGCTCTCTTCATTAAGCTGTAAAGTCCATGACGGCAGTTTCTTCTTTGCTAGTTTCTGCCCAATCCTTGACTGTATGCTGAAGATAAAAGTTTAATATAGTTCTTGCTGGATTGTATATTTCCATGATGTTATACTTCCCCATGATTTGCTAAATACATACTGTGCTGCTGTGCTTTGTCACCCAGTCATGTCCAATTCTTTGCGACCCTGTGGACTGCAGCCCGTAAGGCTCCTCTGTCCATGGGGATTCTCCAGGCTAGAATGCTGGAGTGGGTGGCCTTGCCCTCCTTCCGGGGATCTTCCCAACCCAGGGATCGAACCCAGGTCTCCCTCATTGCAGCCAGATTCTTTACCATCTGAGCCACCAGGGAAGCCCCCAGTATTTACTAAGGGCCTGTAATGTGCCTGATAATTGATAGTGACAGGAGTAAAAAGTCCCATAAGAAATGACCCTTGCCCCAGTATCTAGTTGAAACAAAAATATACCCTCTAGAAAGATTAAAGAACAGCACAAGGCAATAGACAGCTAAGTACAAATAAAGATTTAGATTAGATTAAAGGCCATCGGATTCAGAAAAGGACAGAGAGTGATCCAGTGGGTGGAGAGGGGGTAGAGCTCAAGCAGGGTTTCAAAAAACCCCACGGAGAGGGTTGGGCTGCCCGAAACAATGGGGAAAGGGAGAGGAGGGCTGGAACAAAGGGGACTGGATGGCCTGGAGCAAGATGTGGACAGATTCTAGGAGCCTCAGGGTGAGCGCCTGCCCCACAGGTGCCTGTGCAGTTGGGAGAGGGTTAGAGTGGACAGAGTTGGAGTTAATCAGTTCCTTACTACAGAGCCAAGAATGGCAGCTCGGCTAAGAATTTTTCCCTTCGGTGTACGATTTCTTCTGTCTTGCAGGCAGGGCAGATAGGGGTACACTGCGAGCCTTGTGTGTAAGGAATTGGAGGTTGGGAAGGAGAGAAGGAAAGGATACTTGGTCCCATTTATGGGCCTGAGATGGAAGAGCGCAGCTCCTCCCTGAAGGAGCTCAGTGATGCGAGGCCAAATATCCTACTTCACACAGTGCCATCAACACTACCGGAGCAGAGGTGGGGATTTCTAGTCTGGGCTATCAGGGAGGGCTTCCCGGAGGAAGGGACACCATAAGTGGAGTCCCTCAGTGGCTAACTGAGTGGAGTTAGCCAGGTGCAAAAGTGGACAGAGGAACAGCAGACACAGAGGCACCAAAGCAAGACAGAGCAGGGGGCAGTGCAGAAATTACAAGCCAGTCGGTTGTCTTTGGCAAAGGTGAATATGAGCAATTGACCAGATGTGAGTCTTAAAAAGATGGACAGACAGGCGTGAGGTCGTGATGGAGTGATGGGTGGGCGTGGCCAGGACAGCAGTTTGAAGAGGCTACTTTGATGGGAGTCTGAACTGAGGTGACAGGCTAGCAGGGCATTTAGAAGGGTGAAGGGTGAAAGGCCAGACCCTGGGCAAGAAGAAGACTCTGGCAATGTCACAGAGCTTTTAAGCGGAAGAACCAGCAAGACTTGGTGTCAAGGGTTATGTGGGTGGAGGAACAGAAAAGGGCCAACATTTAAAATACATAGTTTTGGGGCGTCCCTGGTGGTCCATCATTTAAGAACCCACCTTGCAATGCAGGGGACACCAGTTCGATTCCTGGTCTGGGGGGATCCCACATGCCTCAAGGCAGCTAAGCCCATACACCACCCCGGAGCCCATGCGCAGCAACTGCTGAAGCCTACGCAACCCTAGAGCCTGTGCTCTGCAACAAGAGAGCCCGCTGCAACAAGACGCCCGTGTGCCGCAGCTAGAGAAAGTCGGAGAGCAGCTCTGAAGACCCCGCTCAACCAAAAATAAGTAGATGTGAACAACAGCAGCAACAAAATAAAATATGTAGTCTTTTGAGCCTGGGCGGCTCAGAGAGCGCTGTTACTGCTGAGAGAAATAGGGAAGTTCAGAGGGGAAACCGGTTTTGGGGAGGAAATCGGGGGTGGGGGAAAGATGATTGTTTCAGTTTTGGACGCGTTGTTTGTTCTCTTGCGCTGCTTTGTTTGGTTCCTATAGCTGTTTCTTCTTCCCTTAAAACTTAGTTTCAGTGCTTAGAGGTGGAGGGGGGAAAAAGCCCAGTTTTGTATTTTGTGCAAGATCAAGGTGAATCTATTTATACAACCTAAACTGACCCAAGGGCCGAAGGGATCAATGAACAACCCAGTGGTTCCAGATTTTCAGCGCCAGGTGCCAAGGTGAGGAGCTGCACGGAGGAAGTGCTACCCGATGTTTCTGTCTTGTCATCCCAGCCACCGGGGAAGGGAGGCTTGGGCCCCTCACATGGTTGTCTGGCTTTTGTTTTTCTCAGGAGTCCTTATTCAAAGAATCAGGACTTCCCAATGGAGCTGTCAGAGGAGATCGTGGGTCTGTCATCCCAGGCCGTCCTGGCTCAACTTCCTAGTGTGTGCGTGCTCAGTCCTGCCCAACGCTTTTGCGGCCCCATGGACTGTAGTCCCGGAATCAAGATTGCTGGGAGAAATATCAACCTCCGATACCCCGAAGACACCACCCTTATTGCAGAAAGTGAAGAACAACTAAAGAGCCTCTGATGAAAGTGAAAGAGGAGAGTGAAAAAGTTGGCTTAAAGCTTAACATTCAGAAAATTAAGATCATGGCACCCTGGCCCATCACTTCATGGGAAATAGACAAGGTAACAATGGAAACTGTGAAAGACTTTATTCTGGGGGGCTCCAAAATCACTGCAGATGGTGACCGCAGCCATGAAATTAAAAGATGCTTGCTCCTTGGACAAAAAGCTATGACCAGCCTAGACAGCATACTAAAAAGCAGAGAAATTACTTTGCTGACAAAATTCTGTCTAGTCAAAGCTGTGGTTTTCCAGTAGTTATGTATGGATGTGAGAGTTGGACTATAAAGAAAGCTGAGCGCCAAAGAATCAATGGTTTTGAGCTGTGGTGTTGGAGAAGACTCTTGAGAGTCCCTTGAATTGCAAGATCAAACCAGTCCATCCTAAAGGAAATCAGTCCTAAATATTGATTGGAAGGAGTGATGCTGAAGCTGAGACTCCAATACTTTGTCCACCTGATGCAGAGACATGACTCATTAGAAAAGACTCTGATGCTGGAAAAGATTGAAGGCAGGAGGAGAAGTGGGTGACAGAAGATGAGATGGTTGGATGGCATCACCAACTTGATGGACATGAGTTTGAGCAAGCTCCAGAAGTTGGTGATGGACAGGGAAGCCTGGCATGCTGCAGTCCACGGGGTCGCAGAGAGTTGGACACGACTGAAAGACTGAACTGACTGGACTGTAGCCCGCCAGGGTTCTCTGTCCCTGCAATTCTCCAGGCAAAAATACTGGAGTTAGTTGCCATTTCCTTCTCCAGGGGCTCTTCCCGACCCAGGGATGGAACTTGTGTCTCCTGCACTGCAGGAAGATTCTTTATGCTGAAAAGCATTCTAAACTGATTCTGGCTCTCTAGGAATAGCAACTAAGGTCTCCATAGACACTCCCTGACCTCAGGTATTTTCATGTTCTGCTCTGGCGGGTGTCTGGCGCTACCTGTCAGAGAGAAAATAGGGCAACCTGACTCTCCTGCTCACTGAAGTGGAGAAAGCCCCATGGTGTAGGGTCAGGGAGGGACAGATAACTTGACCCTGACTCCTCTCCACAGAGGAAAGAGAAGAAGCAGGTTGCATTGGGGCCAGCTGACCCCACTCTGTCTCCTACAGATTCTTTCAAGCCACTAGTCACGCTGCCTCTTCGACGCTTGCCCGAATGGAGAGCAACCCTACCGAACCTCTTTAACTACAATATGTTTACCTTGATTTTGTAGAGTCAAGCTAACCCTACCTGGTAGACTTCCTTAGCAGGACCAAAGCACTTTTGAAAGATAAAATTCCTTTAGGAATAAGAATAACTTTCTTAGGCTTCCCTGGTGGTCTAGTGGTTAAGAATCTGACTTGCAAAGCAAGGGACACTGGTTCCATCCCAGGTCCGGGAAGATGCCACAGGGCGAATGAGCCCATGTGCCTCAGCTACTGAAACCCGCGTGCCCTAGAGCCCATGTTCTACAAGAGAGCTGCTGCAATGAGAAGCCTGCACACTGCAACTATGGTAGGTAGCCTCTGCTCATTGCAACTAGAGAAAGCCCAACTACAGCAACTAAAGGCCCAGAGCAGTCAAAAATAAAGTTAATTAACAAAAAAATAAATAAAGAATAACTTTCTTAAGTTGGGATGCCAGGGAACTTGGGCCAGCTGCTGTAAAACCAAGGAGAAACCCTGGTGTCATTCCTGACTCCAATCTCTTTGTTTCTCCTGGCCCCAACTGCCAAGCAGTCACCTGCCTCTTCCTCTTATAAAGTATCCTTCAAACTCATCCATGTCTCTCCATCCTCACCATTAACCTAGACCTTTGACTCTTGCTGTTCCATGGTAATTCCCTCCAAACTGGCCTTTCTGCCCACACACTGCCCAGCTACCATCCAGTAAAGAGAGTCTGGTCTTTCCACAGCCCAAATCTGGTTCTGTCCTGTGGAGGATCGTCTGTGGGGGTGGCCACCAACAGCTCCTCCCATCCCTGCACATGTGCTCTTCCCAGGAAAAGGTGGAATCTGTTTCTCCTTGTCTCGAGTCTGGGTCTTATGACTTGCTTCTACCAACAGAATGTCATTAGTCTTGGAAATGACATCCTGGGACTTCTAAACCCAGAAGTTTAAAGCTTAGCTTCTGTTTTTCCTCACTTGGGAGTCGGCTGCCATGGAAAGAAATTTGGGCCAGATAACCAGATGATAACAGACCAGCTGGAGAGACAGAGGATCAGCCAGCCCCTGTAGGCTGTAGCCCAGAGGAGTGAGTGAGGCCATATGCACATTCTGAACCTTGGGAATCTCAGATTTTGCCATTCCAGTAAACCACCACAGCCACCCCAGGGAGTAAAGAGGAGCTCCATTTGCAGAATCATGAATAAATTAGACTGTGTTAGTTGCTCAGTCATGTCTGACTATTTGTGATCCCATGGACTCTAGCCCACCAGGTTCTTCTGTCCATGGAATTCTCCAGGCAACAATACTGGAGTGGGTTGCCATTTCCTTCTACAGGGGATCTTCAAAACCCAGGGAGTGAACCTGTGTCTCCTGCCTTGCAGGCAGATTTTTTATCGTCTGAGCCACCAGGGATGCCGAGATAAATGATTGCTATTGTTTAAAGCCTTTTAAGCCACAAAGTTTTGGTGTGGCTTGTTACATAGCAATGATAACTGAAACATATCCTACTCTTAGGATCAACTTCCCTTAAGATGATTCTGACCCAGCCTCTACATCTTCAACCTCATCTCTTGCCATTCCACCTTGTTCTCTGCTCTAGACTTTTGCACGCATAGACTATATCCCTCACATTCTCCATAGTCCTACATGCTCGGCATCCCTCAGCTTCCTTCTAGGGAGCATCACTTCTTCCTGGAAGTCTTTGACTCCATGAGAATACATTATGGGCCTTGTGTACAATAACATATAGGTTTCAGGTGTACAAATAATGATTCACAAAGTTTTTTCTTTTTGGCTACACCATGTAGCTTGTAGGATCTCAGTTCCCTGATCAGGGATTGAACCTGGGCAGTGAAAGCCTGGCATCCTAACTACTAGGCCATTGGGGAACTCCCATGAACCACAAATTTTAAAGATCATATTCCATTTACAGTTAGTTTACAATATTGGCTATAGTTCCTATGTTGTACAATCTACCACTATACTTTTTTTTCACTGCATCACACAGTCTGAGTTCCCCAACCAGGGATTGAACCCAAGCCCCTTACACTGGGAGTGTGGAGTCTTAACCAATGGACCATCAGGAAAGTCCCATATTCTTTTTTTTTTTCTGGAGCATTCAAAAATAAATTCCAGACATTGCTCCATTTTACCTGTAAATACCTCATTATGTGTGTGTGTGTATATGAGAGTGAAAGTGAAGTCACTAAGCCGTGTCCGACTCTTTGCGACCCCATGGACTGTAGCCTACCAGGCTCCTCCCTCCATGGAATTCTCCAGGCAAGAGTACTGGAGTGGGTTGCCATTTCCTTCTCCAGGGGATCTTCCTGACCCAGGGATCGAACCCTGGTCTCCTGCATTCCAGGCAGACACTTTAACCTCTGAGCCACCATATATATATATGTATATAGTAGATAAGGTGCCTTTATTGCTCCATCTAAAACAACCTTCATACCATTTCATATCTACCAAAATCAGCAATAATGCTTTAACATCAGCTAGTATGCTGTCTATATTCAATCTTTCTGGGATTTTCTTTCTTAAACTGGTTCATTTAGATCAGAATCTAAACAACTTCCACATATACTTTTTTTGTTATGTTTCTGTTAATCTCTTTATTTCCCCACCATTTATTTGTTGGAGAAATCAAATTGCTCATCCTATAGAACTCCCCAGTACACCTGCATCCTTATGAACATAAAAAAGTATGTTCCTGTACAATGGACTACATACAATTCATCTATGCAAATTAAATGTATTAGAACACTCTGTGAACGCTCTGTTACAAATATTAAACACTTTCACATTCAGCAATTTTTTATTGAGCGTCTACCCTGTAGAGGCTTCTCCTTCTAACTTCTCAGTTAATGGGAAACATCTGCCACACAAGTAGCTGTGGTAGATTTTCGCCTTCTTGTCGCCTCTATTTCCACATCATAGATCTGGACATGAATCCTGCTAAAGAACTCAGACTCGTCACTTATTCCTGCTTAATCAACTCAGTCTGAATTTCCACAGTGGACTCCAGCTAGGTTGTAAGCTCTGTGTAAGTTTTAGGGTGCCTTGTTTGTTTACCGAATGGTTAAATAAAGGTATTCTTAGTACATAGCATATTCTCCTACATATAGGAGGTACTCAATAATTATTTGTGGATTATGAGTAAACTTCTTCCTCCAATCTTTATTTCTCATCAAAGTGTTGCAGGAAAGTGGACCCCTTCCAGGGCCCGAAACTGGGCTCTTGTCTAACACTCGGAAATGAATTGTCCGAGGAGACACATGTGCTGACAAAGCAAGAGATTTTATTGGGAAAGGGCACCCAAGTGGAGAGCAGTAGGGTAAGGGAACCCAGGAGAACTGCTCTGCCGTGTGGCTCGCAGTCTCGGGTTTTATGGTGTTGGGATTAGTTTCCAGGTGGTTTTTGGCCAATCATTCTAATTCAGTCTTTCCTGGTGGCGCACGTATCGCTCAGCCAAGATGGATGCTAGCTAGAGGGATTCTGGGAAGTGGACGGACACGCGGTGTCTCCTTTAGACCTTTCCTGAACTCTTCCGGTTGGTGCTAGCTTATTAGTTCCATATTCCTTATCAGGATCTCCTGTCAGAGAACAACTCATGCAAATAGTTACTATGGTGCCTGGCCAGGGTAGGCGGTTTCAATCAGTGTGCTTCCCCTAACAAAAGAAGCGCACTTAAGACTAGATTTGTCTTCCTAAAAGGTCATCATTCCCTTCTTTACTGAGCACGCTAGATGATCAGTGATGAGCTAGAATCTGCTCATACTGCTTTACAAGTCGATTGCTAAATTTTCATGAACTTTGTGAACTGCTTTTTTTTTTCTTTTCTGTACTGTGCAGTATGCGGGCAGTCATTTCTCTGACCAGGGATCAAACCCGTGCCCCTTGCACTGGAAGTTCAAATTCTTAACCACTGAACACCACGGAAGGGCCTTGTGAGCTGGTTGACATATTGATAGACTGAAACTGGCCACGATAAGAATATTAATAGCACAGAAATTTGCAAATGCTGTAAATCAGGTCACAGTGTTAAATACAGTCTCAGCACATGTTTGGTTATTGTACCCCACAAAACCTGTATTGGCTCCCACCATTTATTGTAAACGCAGAAAATGCTCTGCTTGGTCTTGGACTCTGCAATCTGGACCCCTCTTGTATATAAAAAATGTTTTTCTGTGGACTTCGCTGGTGGTCCAGCGGCTAAGACTCCATGCCCCCAATGCAGGGGGACCAAGTTCCATTGCTGATCAGGGAACTAGATCCCACATGCTGCAAATAAAGATCCAGCACAGTCAAATAAATAAATAACCATTAAAAAAAATTAAAAAACATTTTTTGATGTTTTTCTGTACCTTCTGCAGTAAACATCCAGAATAAATTGACTGCCCTCACTGCTCCTTTCTCCAAACATTTAACATCTTTTATTGAACTCTAAGCTTCATTAAAGCAGATATATCTACCTTGGAAAACCAGTTCCCAGCACAATGCTTGCACAGAACAATGACAACTAAAGTTAATTGAGCACATACCGGGAGCCTGGCTTTTTCTTTTAATGAATCCTCAAGTATATGAGGTAGGTATTATTGTCTCCTTTTTTCAAAGGAGAAAACCAAGCACAGAAACTTTTCATCACCTCACCTCCATCTCTGTAAACGTCTCCATTTTCTATGCAGTTGCTCCAGATATTAACCTATGAGACATCTTTGATTCTTCTTTCCTCTGGATACCCCAGCAGCCAATCTCATCAGATCCTGTTGGCTCTACCACCAGAATATACCCTGAATCAGAGACTGTCCACTCCTTTCAATTGCTAGTTACCTAGTTAATTGACCTTTTACCTGGATTCCTGGTTTCCAAGTTGGTACTATTCCCTTGACTCTATTCAACTGATGGTCAAAGTGGTCTTTTATTTTTTTGGCCCTGCCAGGGATTGAACCCAGGCCATGGCTGTGAAAGTGCCAAATTCTAACCACTAGACCACCAGGGAATTCCTAAAGAGGGCTTTGAAAAATGTAAGTCAGATGATGTAATTCATCTGAGTAAAAATGAATTCCCACAGTACTTGTTTAAAGTAACCAAACTGGGCCCAAGAGGGAATCGCTCATGCCCAGTCCCAAATCAGCAAACCAAAATTCACTAAGTTTCTAGGCTTGTTTTTTTCAGACAAGGAATCCCTGGGTCAACCAACAAACACCTGTTTGCTCAGCACAAGTCACAAGACTCCCCTTTGCTCCTTATGAGGAAAGTACCTTGCTTTACGTGCTCAGTTGCTCAGTCGTGTTTAATTCTTTGCAAGTCCATGGACTGTGCCCCACCAGGTTCCTCTGTCCGTGGAGTTTTTCAGGCAAGAACAATGCAGTGGCTTGCCATTTCCTGCTGCAGGGGCTCTTCTCAACCCAGGGATCAAACCTTCGTCTTTTCTGTCTCCTGCATGGGCAGCTGTATTCTTTATCACTGTGCCACCTGGCACAGTGTGCCCCCATACTGTACTTGATCTTAGCCAAAAGACCTTGCTAACCAATCAGCAAACACCTTGTTCCTGCTCATTTTGGTCTATAAGCCCCGAGCTCCTGCATTTTCACCTTCGTGGGAAGGACTGTTCAGATTCCCCCCATCTGTGACTTTCCCACAGGTCTTAGCATAAAAGTCAGTTTCTTGGCAGGAACATCTCTGACCTCTACCCCAATTCTCATATGTTACTTTGTGTAAGATGTTCTTCATTACAGCTATATATATATATATTTGGTATTACTGTTGGTCTCCTTCAGCAGAATATAAGCTCTACAAGTGCAAGATGCCTTGTGCCTGGCAGATTGTAGGTGCTTAGGCCAATTAAGAAAAAAAACTTTAAATAAACCAATAAACGAGGGAAAGAAATGATCCAAGACTCATCCAGGCTCCAGAACTGAGCTCTCCGGTTAAATGGATAACCTTTGAACTGGACAGAGAGGTAAGGCAGACTACCTTGCCTGTCACTCTGGAGACCCGTTTTGGAGCACCCGAAGGTTTTTTGTTTTGTTTAACCTTTCTCAAGTTTGATATCCCCCTTCGCTTTCACCTGAACATTGGAGGAAAAGCAAGAGGTACAAAGCGATACCCACTAACGGTAGACAAGTTACAGAGGACACATCTTGGAAAGTTCTGGGGAGAATTAAAAATACAGCAGGACTAAAAGAAAGTGCCTGAGGGTGGAACAGGGAGGGATGTGCGTTGTTTGTCTTTAGGAGCCTTTAGGATGAAAGGAATAGCTTAGAATTTAGAGAATAACCATTGTTTTCTGAAAGACACCTCAGAGGCTCTACCTATGGGCCAAAAGGAGTTGCTGTTGTTGAGTTGCTAAGTCATCTTGCGACCCTATGGACTGCAGCCCACCACGCTTCTTTGTCCTCCGATATCTGGAGAACGCCTAACAAAAGAAGCCAAGGAGGAAAACAATTTGGGATAGTCTCCCCCCCTTTTTTTTCTCATTATGTCCTGCTGATCCTGGAATTTATTGTCATTTATTTTATTTTGTTTTGTTTATCACTACCTTTGCTAATCTTGGAGACTTCCTCTTCTCTTGGGTTTATATTGTCAGAATATTTAGGGAAAACCTTTAAGAATTTCCACTTCCCAGCCCCAATTCTTTTTGAATTTTTCCTTCAAATGCAAATAAAATCATTTACCATTTGGATATACTGTAATTAAAGAGAGGAAGGGGCAGTTCTGTGAATCAAAAATGGACTTCCTTTTGTCTGTGTGGGGGTTCAGAGTCATTTAAAGGCACCAGGAAGACCCATCAATGGGGGGCTGGGTAATGGCGGTTGGCAGTGAAGATGGGGGTGGGGTGCTGAAATCAACAATAGAACATATTTGAAGCTGGACAAAATGATAAGACATCAAATCCGACACAATTTGACATTAGACAGCTCTTTATAGTAAAATGTTAAGCACTTAATATTTTATTTTCATTGCAGGTCATCTTACATTGTACCCCAAAGCTATTTGTTCCTAGAACAAATGTGCATATGCTTATTAAATTTAACAATCCACTGCTTCCAGTTAGTAAAGAGGTCAGGCTCAACCGGGCTCTCCTGAATGAATGAGCCTCATTTGCACTTGTGGTGACAACAGTAGTTCTCAAACCAGAAGGAAGAGTTGGGGCTGGAGAGATAATATGTCAAGAATGCTGATTCAGTCCCTTTTCTTTTTTTCTTTCTTGTATATGAATTTCCTGCATCCTCGTGCCTGTAGATGACTTACTGGTTTACTACATAAGAAGTAATCAAGGCAGTGAAACCAAGATGAAAAGAACCAGCCACTCAGCCTCCCTCCATCCACCTCTCTCTATAAGTGGCTTTTATTGATTATTTGATTGGGTAAACGCCCAGAAGGGGAAATAACTTTGTTGAAAATTAGTGTTTATTTTATCCATTCTGGTTTCCATCTGAGAAATTTTGATTCACATTACCAACTTTTGGATTTTCTCTTGCTCAAAAGAAAGAGAAAGAGAAAGAAAAAAGAGGATGGTTTTAGGGGTGGCTGAGAGCTGAATCATGAGTTAAGTAGGAGGGGGAAGGACCGACACAGTTGAGTAACTGGACTCTGCTTCCCCTGCTCTCCCAAACACCTAGTAACCGCCCTTCTCTGGGAACGTGAAAGTGAAATTCTGGGGCTGATGCTCGTTTCCAGTTGATGAAATGCTTCGTCATTGGCTGGGGTAAAGAGGCATCTTCAGTAATAAGGCATGACTGTAATTCCTCACCCTCTGGCTATTATTAATCATGATTCATTTCATGAAAGAGGGAATAAAAGCCTCCGTGGGCCCAAAACACATCTAAACTGGAAGGATTTCAGGTTTGGGTGTGTGAGGTTTTCCCTTTATGGAGGGGGAAATGACTGTGTTCTCCTAAGGGAGAGAGGCCTGGCTCTCAAAAAGACAACCATCAGATCGGCCTCTAGTGCGGGAAAGGCCTTATTCATGATCATGAGAAAACAAACTCAACCTGTTCTGATTCTCTATTAATAGCCTGCATTGATGCAACTCTGCTGTGATATTTGCCCTTTTTTCTTCTTAGAAAATGATATGTGTCCAAGTGCCTTGGGCTATGTACTTAGTCCTGACTTCTGGAATTCTCTGGGGGTTATTCCCCCTTGATAATGAATAACTCCCAGGACTGCATTGCTGGAAGGAATCTTAGAGATCATTTCATGTGTTTAATTTCATGTCAATTCAAAGATAAAGGGGGAAAAAACAAGGTTGATAAGATTTATTGAGACCAGCTCAGAGCACTGTTCCTTGACCCAGAGTTGAATTAGCACCCAGGGCTTTTGGCTTGCTTGTGCTCTTTCTATTGCAACAGAACCTCAGCTGGGAACCCAGGTCCACTGCATTACAGGCAAATTCTTGACCATCTGAACCACCAGGGAAGCCCCAATAGTTTCCTTACTAGAGATTCAAGTGAGATTAGAGGGTAAAGGATGTGTGCATTTCTCCAAACCCCGTCTCTTGACTGTTTCCTTCTCAGTAAGATGGCTTTCTTTGCCAAGGGGTCCCTGCTTTCCCAGACTCTCCCATCCCCAGTCCAGCAATGGTGAGGATGTACACGGTGACAGTTCATCCACTCTGGGAGACATAGAGTCGTGCAAGTCTTTAGGGTTCTTCGCTCCCCTGAGCCCAGATTAGGTCTGCTTCTTAAAGTCTGGGAATCAGAGAAGCCTGGTTACTGTGGCTCCTCTCCCCACCCCTCCTGTTTTACTGTTCTGACCCTGCTCTGTCTCCTCCATCTTCCTTTCTTCTTCCTCCCTCCTGCCTTCTTCATCAGTTGCAATCAGTGATCCAGCCCTGGGAATGCTAGGAAATCCTCCAACATCTTTTTCTTCGTGTTTTTTACATTTGATCTTAGCCAAAAGGCCAAGAAGCGGTTTTCTAGTGTGTTTCTTTTAAAAATGAATTTTCTAGTGTGTGTAAAAATAAGTTTTGTTTTCAGAGGCATGACCAGAGATGCACCTTTAAGGCAGGATGGTCTGCAGGACTCATCTCAGCTGGCAGCCAGCTTCTCCGGGAAGTCCACGGTCGTTGACAGAGCCTCGTGTGCTACAGGGCTCGGCTCTTTCTGCCCCATGAGGGACCCTCTAGTGGGCGTTCTCTGCTCCACAGCTCCCTTGGCACAGGCTTCGTCACACATCTTCATTCTGGTCTAAAGATTCCTGCTGCCCAGTCCTGCTCCTGTTTCTTTTCTTTCACAGGTTCCCTGCGCAACCCCATTCCAGCATCTTCTTCCCAGAGAACACAAGAAACCTCACTCCTGGGCACCCCATCCCTAAGGCCATATGTGTGGGGCACATATGTATCGAGCTTCCCAGGTGGCTCAGTGGTAAAAAATCCGCCTGCCAATGCAGGAGACCCGGTTTCAATTCATGGATCTGGAAGATCACCTGGGGAGGGAAATGGCAACTCACTCCAGTATTCTTGCCTGGGAAAGCCCATGGACAGAGGAGCCTGGTGTGCTACAGTCCACAGGGTCACAAAACGGTTGGACAGGACTTAGCAACTAAGCAACAACAACGTATGTGTCAGAAAGGGGAGCAGACGACATACAGTGGGGAAAAAGGGCTCAAGGGCAAGGAATGTCTGAGCACCAGTTACGTGCTGGACACTGAACCAGGCCCTCTGTCTAGGAGGCTTCCTCTAGTCTTCATAATGAAACTGATGTTGGTTTTACTACTGTGTTTAGTGTTAAAGACACTAAGGTTCAGAAAGGTTAAGCAACTTGCCCTAGGTGGTTTGAGCCCACCCAGGGATACCAACAAAAACAAACAAAAAAGACAGTTAACTGAAGGTGCCTGGTTACTAAGGGGTCGAGCCAGGATTTGAACCTAGACTGCTGGACTCTACACAAGAGAAGACTCTATACATGGACATCACCAGATGGTCAATACACAAGTCAGATTGATTATATTCTTTGCAGCCAAAGAAGGAGAAGCTCTATACAGTCAGCAAAAACAAGACTGGGAGCTGACTGTGGCTCAGATCATGAATTCCTTATTGCCAGATTCAGACTTAAATTGAAGAAAGTAGGGAAAAACGACAGACCATTCAGGTATGACCTAAATCAAATCCCTTATGATTATACAGTGAAAGTGACAAATAGATTCAAGGGATTAGATCTGATAGAGTGCCTGAGGAACTATGGACTGAGGTTTGTGACACTATACAGGAGGCAGGGATCAAGACCACCCCCAAGAAAAAGAAATGCAAAAGGGAAAAATGGTTGTCTGAGGAGGCCTTACAGATATCCAAGAAGAAAGGAGAACTAATGGCAAAGGAGAAAGGGAAAGATATTCCCATCTGAATGCAGAGTTCCAAAGAATAGCAAGGAGAGATAAGAAAGCCTTCCTCAGAGATCAGTGCAAAGAAATAGTGGAAAACAATGGAATGGGAAAGATTAAAGATCACTTCAAGAAAATCAGAGATACCAAGGGAACATTTCATGCAAAGATGGACACAATAAAGGACAGAAATGGCACGGACCTAATAGAAGTAGAAGATACTAAAAAGAAGTGGCAAGAACACACAGAAGAACTATGCAGAAAAGATCTTCATGACTTAGATAACCAAGATGGTGTGATCACTCAGCTAGAGCCAGATGTCCTGGAATGTGAAGTCAAATGGGCTTTAGGAAGCATCACTACAAACAAAGCTAGTGAAGGTGATGGAATTCCAGTTGAGCTATATCAAATCCTAAAAGATGATGCTGTGAAAGTGCTGCACTCAATATGCCAGCAAGTCTGGAAAACTCAGCAGTGGCCACAAGACTTGAAAAGGTCAGTTTTCATTCCAATCCCAAAGAAGGGCAGTGCCAAAGAATGTTCGGACTACTGCACAATTGCAGTCATCTCACATGCTAGCAAAGTAATGCTCAAAATTCTCCAAGCCAGGCTTCAACAGTACGTGAACTGTGAACTTCCAGATGTTCAAGCTGGATTTAGAAAAGGCAGAGGAGCCAGAGATCAAATTGCCAACATCTGTTAGATCATAGAAAAAGCAAGAGAGTTCAGAAAAATATTTCCTTCTGCTTTATTGATTATGCCAAAGCCTTAGAGTGTGTCAATCACAAGAAACTGTGGAAAATTCTTCAAGAGACGGAAATACCAGACCACCTTACTTGCCTCCTGAAAAATCTGTATACGGGTCAAGAAGCAGCAGTTAGAACTGGACATAGAAGAACAGATTGGTTCCAAATTGGGAAAGGAGTACGTCAAGGCTATATGTTGTCACCCTGCTGATTTAGCTTATATGCAGAGTACATCATGTGAAATGCCAGGCTAGTGAAGCACAAATTGGAATCAAGATTGCTGGGAAAACCCAGATACGCAGATGACACCACCCTTATGGTAGAAAGTGAAGAGGAACTAAAGAGCCTCTTGATGAAAGTGAAAGAGGAGAGTGAAAAAGCTGGCTCAACATTAAAAAAACTAAGATCATGGCATCCAGTCCCATCACTCTATGGCAAATAGATGAAGAAACAATGGAAACAATGAGAGACTTTATTTTCTTGGGCTCCAAAATCACTGCAGATGGTGACTGCCGCCATGAAATTAAAAGATGCTTGCTCCTTGGAAGAAAAGCTATGACTAGCCTAGAGAGCCGGAGAAGGCAATGGCACCCCACTCCAGTACTTTTGCCTGGAAAGTCCCATGGACGGAGGAGCCTGGTATGCTGCAGTCCATGGGGTCACTAAGAGTCAGACACAACTGAGAGACTTCACTTTCACTTTTCACTTTCATGCATTGGAGAAGGAAATGGCAAACCACTCCAGTGTTCTTGCCTGGAGAACCCCAGGGACGGGGGAGCGTGATGGGCTCACACAGAGTTGGACACGACTGAAGTGACTTAGCAGCAGCAGCAGCAGCCTAGACAGCATATTAAAAAGCAGAGACATTAATTTGTCAACAAAGGTCCGTCTAGTCAAGGCTATGGTTTTTCCAATGGTCATGTATGGATGTGAGAGTTGGACTATAAAGAAAGCTGAGCACCTAAGAATTGATGCTTTTGAGCTGTGTCGTTGGAGAAGACTCTTGAGAGTCCCTTGGACTGCAAGGAGATCAAACCAGTCAGTCCTCAAGGAAATCAGTCCTAAGTATTCATTGGAAGGACTGATGCTGAAGCTGAAGCTCCAATACTTTGGCCACCTGATGCGAAAACCTGACTCATAGGAAAAGACCCCAATGCTAGGAAAAATTGTAGACAGGAGGAAAAGGGGACAACAGAGGATGAGATGGTGGAATGGTATCACCAACTCAATGGACATGAGTTTGAGCAAGCTCCAGGAGTTGGTGATGGACAGAGAAGCCTGGCATGCTGCAGTCCATGGGTTGCAAAGAGCTGGACACGACTGAACGACTGAGCTGAACTGAACTGCTGGACTCCAGTGTTTGGGCTCTTGGGGCTGCCCGGAGGAGGGAAAGGCAGCACAGTGGGCCCTGTTTCCTGCCAGAAGCCCCGGAAACCAAAGCATCTTCATCAATCCTCAGTAATTCTATCAGAGCTCCAAGAGTCATTCCGGGTGGTGTGCAGGAGAGAGACATTAGAATCCTCCATTCCGCTCTACAAATGCCTTTCGAATTTCCTTCTGGGACCCACCCCTTTCCCCACATGCTTCTTCCCCCAAAGAACTAAGGCAAATAAAGGTAAACAGCATCCTAATGATGATAAAGTCAGAATAATATGAAGTTAGCTCACACGTTGGGAGTTCTCATGGCACACACTTTTTCATCCGTACGCATCCACGTGTCTTCTTGCTTAGTATTTGTTCTTCCATCTGCCTTGCAAAGAACCCTCTCCCCTTGCAAATGTTCTTGCGGGTCTGTCCTCCTGCTGACCCTGAATTTCAAGGAGGAGGCAGATGCTCAGCTGCTGCTCAGCCCTCTGGCTATACTTTGAGCCTCAGAGAGACAAGCAGGTACATGATTTTCTGCTGAGTTACAAATGGGGAAACATAAAGGACTGAGTTGGGTTGTATGCATTAAGGAGTGCGGCTTTTGGGGCCTGGTTGTCTTCCTGTGCTTTGGCTCAAAGGAAATTACAAAACGTTATTAAGCGTCTGTTATTTCTGTCTCATGGGAATTTCTTTTAGCCCCTTGATATATAAATGCTGGATCTGGCCTTCAAGAAGAATACGAGTGCCTCTTATTCATAATTTACTCTGTGCCAGGCACTGTGATGTGTACTTTGCAGGCTTCTATCCTTTCATTTTCCGTGGCTCAGACAGGAAAGAATCCGCCTGCAATGCAGGAGACCCAGGTTCAATCCCTGACTTGGGAAGATCCTGTGGAGACGGGAATGACAACTCACTCCAGTATTCTTGCCTGGAGGAGCCCATGGACCGAGGAGCCTGGGGGGCTACAGTCCACGGGGTTGCAAGGAGTCAGGCATGACTGAGCAACTAACACTGCCACTATATACTTTATTTATTCATTTATTTTTCACTATATCCTTTCGTGGCTTTCGAGCCGTGATTGTTCTTTTTACATAGGAGCAAAAAGGTGGTCAAGCAACTGGCTTGAGATCACACAGCTAGGCAGAATTAGGTTTCAAACCTAACTTTTTCTGCCTCCAAAGCCTATCCTGTGTACCATGCTGTATGGTTTTGGGAAGAAATGGGCTTAGGAGGCCCTGAAACTTACTGTTTTAAAACTATTTAATATCTGCTGTATCCTGAAGGCCATTTAGTGAGATAGATGGCAATATTTTCCATCTTAACAGATCCTTCCCTTTTTACACCTTTCTCCTCCCAACTACCCCTTTCAAGGCCAAACTGTAACTGAGCAGGACTCTGTCGGGCCTTCCCCCATATCCTCTGCTTTTTAGCTCCTCTCTGAAGTATCTTGTTGCTGTTGTTTAATCGCTCAGTCATCTCTAGTTCTCTGTGACTCCACGGACTGCAGCTCATCAGGCTCCTCTGTCCATGGGATTTCCCAAGCAAGAATACTAGGGTGGATTGCCATTTCCTTCTCTAGGGGATCTTCCCAAGCTAGGGATCAAACCAGTGTCTCCACTGCCACCTGCAGTGGCAGGTGGCTTCTTTACCACTGAGCCACCTAGAAGCCTGAAGTACCTAGATAATAGTATTTGATGCACATTTCCTGAGCTGTTTTGCAGATGTGAAAATCCCCACCAAAAGAAAGATGGTAAGTACTTGAAGACCATGAACACAGTCCCAGGTCTTCTGGAACTCAAGGACTGATAATGCTAACCCGTGTGACACCACCCTCTTCCCTCACCATCAGCCAATCAGAGAATTGTGTACAAACTGATCACAGACCCTGCAAACCCCCTTCCCTCACCTGCCCTTTAAAAATGCTCGCCTGAAACCTTCTGGGGACCTCGAGGCTTTCTAGGGCATGAGCCACCTGTCTCCTTGCATGGCCCTACAGTCAGCCTTTCCCTGCTCCACAAACTCTGATGTTTCAGTTTGTTTGACCTCATTGAGCGTCGGGCACACGAACTTGCGTTAACAAAACTTCTAAAATAAAATTAACCCCCACTTCCTCACTTCCCATCTTCTCCTCTGTATACTTCCCCTGGGCTCCACGTCATTGTAGTACTAGCTCTTGTCGCTGTCCCCAATGACCTCCATGTTCCCAAATCCTGTACTCTCCCCCTCCCCGTCTTTCCCATATTCTTGAGGAATATCTGACCCCCTCGATCCCTCCTTGAAAGAACATCCTCTTTTGGTTTGTGAAACATCGTACACTCTCAGTGATTCCCTTTCCCTTCTCTCACCACCCCTCAGCCCCCTTCCTCGGTTCTTTATTTATTTTATTTATTCTTGTTTGCAGTGGGTCTTCTTTGCTGCATGCGGGCCTTGTCCAGTTGTGGTGAGTGAGGGCTATTCTTTAGTTGTGGTACGCAGGCTTCTCATTGCAGTGGCTTCGCTTGCCGAGGACGATGGGCCCTAGGGCTCCTGGGCTCTAGAGCACGGACTCAGCGGTTGCAGCACATGGGTTTAGTTGCTCTGCAGCATGTGGGATCTTTGCAGGCCAGGGATCGAACACATGTCCCCTGCATTGGCAGGCAGATTCTTAACCACTGAGCCACCAGGGAAGCCCCCGGGTTTTTATTATCTGCCGGTGGCACATAGTACCAGCTGTGTACACAGTACTTGATCCTTCTCTCGTCCCGACTAATACACTGCCAGTGTTGTTCAGGTCAGCACAGTGCCCAAGCTGTTAAGACTTCCTTTTCTGGACTCACTTGGAGTTGGGAGGATACACTCTGGACCATGAAGATGCTGACTGAGTAAAGCCTTCCTGGGCAGTTTTCATTTCTTGGCTCAAAGGGGCAGGCTTGCCCTGGGCCCCTCCTGCTTACTATCTGCATGGTGTGTGCCCAAAGATACAGCTGCCATCTTGTGACCACAAAGCCACAAGCTTGAGGATAGAAATCTACGTTCTAAAGGGGGACGATAAAACAACTTGGGTCCCCAAAGTATAAACGGAGCAGCTGCCTCATTCTTGGGCTGTCCAGCTCCAGTCTTCATGTTATGTGACCAGAATACACCTGCATCTAAGACACACAGTCAACTAGAGTTTCCTGTTATTTGCCATCAAATAAATACATTTAGAATTGATAGTTACTACTTACTACTGTGCCACCATTGATACTTACTATTGTGTGCTTTGCTGGAGCAGCCGTGAAGAGATACCCCACATCCAAGGTAAGAGAAACCCAAGTAAGACAGTAGGTGTTGCGAGAGGCATCTGAAGCCATAATCACAGAAAACCAGTCAGTCTGATCACACGGACCAGTTAGCCTTGTCTAACTCAATGAAACTAAGCCATGCCATGTGGGGCCACCCAAGACGGGTGGGTCATGGTGGAGAGGTCTGACAGAATGTGGTCCACTGGAGAAGGGAATGGCAAACCACTTCAGTATTCTTGCCTTGAGAACCCCATGAACAGTATGAAAAGGCAAAATGATAGGATACTGAAAGAGGAACTCCCCAGGTCGTAGGTGCCCAATATGCTACTGGAGATTAGTGGAGAAATAACTCCAGAAAGAATGAAGGGATGGAGCCAAAGCAAAAACAATACCCAGTTGTGGATGCGACTGGTGACAGAAGCAAGGTCCGATGCTGTAAAGAGCAATATTGCATAGGAACCTGGAATGTCAGGTCCATGAATCAAGCAAATTGCAAGTGGTCAAACAGGAGATGGCGAGAGTGAACGTCAACATTCTAGGAATCAGCTAATTAAAACGGACTGGAATGGGTGAATTTAACTCAGATGACCATTATATCTACTACTGTGGGCAGGAATCCCTTAGAAGAAATGGAGTAGCCATCATGGTCAACAAAAGAATCCGAAATGCAGTACTTGGATGCAATCTCAAAAATGACAGAATGATCTCTGTTCGTTTCCAAGGCAAACCATTCAATATCACAGTAACCCAAGCCTATGCCGCAACCAGTAATGCTGAAGAAGCTGAAGTTGAACGGTTCTATGAAGACCTACAAGACTTTTTAGAACTAACAGCCCAAAAAAGATGTCCTTTTCATTATAGGGGACTGGAATGCAAAGGTAGGAAGTCAAGAAACACCTGAAGTAACAGGCAAATTTGGCCTTGGAATATGGAATGAAGCAGGGCAAAGGCTAACAGAGCTTTGCCAAGAGAATGCACTGGTCATAGCAAACACCGTCTTCCAACAACACAAGAGAAGACTCTACACATGGACATCACCAGATGGTCAACACTGAAATCCGATTGATTATATTCTTTGCAGCCAACGATGGAGAAGCTCTATGGAATCAGCAAAAACAAGACTGTGAGCTGACTGTGTCTCAGATCATGAACTCCTTATTGCCAAATTCAGACTTAAATTGAAGAAAGTAGGGAAAACTACTAGACCATTCATACTGGAGTGGGTTGCCATTTCCTCTCCAGGGGATCTTCCCGACCCAGGGATGGAACCCGGGTCTCCCACATTGGAGGCAAATGCTTTAACCTCTGAGCCACCAGGGAAGCTCAAGAATGCTCAAACTACCACACAATTGCATTCATCTCACACGCTAGTAAAGTAATGCTCAAAATTCTCCAAGCCAGGCTTCAGCAGTATGTGAATCGTGAACTTCCAGATGTTCAAGCTGGTTTTAGCAAAGGCAGAGGAACCAGAGATCAAATTGCCAACATCTGCTGGATCATGGAAAAAGCAAGAGACTTCCAGAAAAACATATCTTTCTGCTTTTTTGACTATGCCAAAGCCTTGGACTGTGTGGATCACAGTAAACTGTGGAAAATTCTGGAAGAGATGGGAATACCAGACCACCTGACCTGCCTCTTGAGAAACCTATATGCAGGTCAGGAATCAACAGTTAGAACTGGACATGGAACAACAGACTGGTTCCAAACAGGAAAAGGAGTATGTCAAGGCTGTAAATTGTCACCCTGCTTATTTAACTTCTATGCAGAGTACATCATGAGAAATGCTGGGCTGGAAGAAACACAAGCTGGAATCAAGATTGCTGGGAGAAATATCAATAACCTCAGATATGCAGATGACACCACCCTTATGGCAGAAAATGAAGAGGAACTAAAAAGCCTCTTGATGAAAGTGAAAGAGGAGAGTGAAAAAGTTGGCTTAAAGCTCAACATTCAGAAAATGAAGATCATGGCATCTGGTCCCATCACTTCATGGGAAATAGATGGGGAAACAGTGGAAACAGTGTCAGACTTTATTTTGGGGGGCTCCAAGATCACTGCAGATGGTGATTGCAGCCATGAAAGTAAAAGCCGCTTACTCCTTGGAAGAAAAGTTATGACCAACCTAGATAGCATATTGAAAAGCAGAGACATTACTTTGCCAACAAAGGTCCGTCTATTCAAGGCTATGGTTTTTCCAGTGGTCATGTGTGGATGCGAGAGTTGGACTGTGAAGAAAGCTGAGCACCAAAGAATTGATGCTTTTGAACTGTGGTGTTGGAGAAGACTCTTGAGAGTCCCTTGGACTGCAAGGAGATCCAACCAGTCCATTCTAAAGGAGATCAGCCCTGGGTGTTTTTTGGAAGGACTGATGCTAAAGCTGAAACTCCAATATTTTGGCCACCTCATGCAAAGAGTTGACTCACTGGAAAAGACTCTGATGCTGGGAGGGATTGGAGGCAGGAGGAGAAGGGGACGACCGAGAATGAGACAGCTGGATGGCATCACCGACTCAATGGACATGAGTTTGGGTGGACTCCAGGAGCTGGTGATGGACAGGAAATCCTGGTGTGCTGCAATTCATGGGGTCGCAAAGAGTCGGACATGACTGAGTGACTGAACTGAACTGAACTGTGCCTCTGAATCTTAGAAACACCCCAGATTTTCATCCTTGGACTGTGTTTTTTTTTTTTTTTTTTTTTGATATAATGACATACACACTCTGGGAGAAGGCAGCCCTCACTAGGTGATTTTCGGCTCTCCCTTAGCTTTAAGCAATAATTGCATGCTGAGCACCGAAGAATTGATGCTTTAGAACTGTGGTGTTGGAGAAGACTCTTGACAGTCCCTTGGACTGTAAGGAGATCAAACCAGTCAGTCCTAAAGGAAATCAGACCTGAATATTCATTGGAAGGACTGATGCTGAAGCTCCAATACTTTGGCCACCTGATGTGAAGAACTGACTTATTGGAAAAGATCTTGATGCTAGGAAAGATTGAAGGCAGGAGGAGAAGGGGATGACAGAAGATGAGATGGTTGGATGGCATCACCAACTAGATGGATTTGAGTTTGAACAAGCTCCAGGAGTTGGTGATGGACAGGGAAGCCTGGCATGCTGCGGTCCATAGGGTGGCAAAGAGTTGGACACAACTGAGTGACTGAACTGGACTGATATCCAAATTTATGCCTCTAGCCCAAACTTACTTAGCACCTTCATTGCAGGGTCTTAAGGAGATTTCTAGGTGGTGTGGTTTCTTCTCTATATATCACAATCTGGTCCAACAGGAAGTCCTGTGTTTTCTTCCTCAAATATGCTGCGAATTCACTGACTCCTCTCCATCCTCAGGGCTCCCTCTTTATAATAAGACACAAGGAAGGAAGCCTTTACCTTTCACTCAGAGCCAGGACTCAGAGAACGGAAAGAACCTTCCCATCCCAGAATTGTCCACTTTATTATCAATTTACTATTCCTTTGTCTTCATTAGCATGACTACTTTTCCAGGGCTTCCCTGGTGGCTCAGAGGTTAAAGCGTCTGCCTCCAATGCAGGAGACATGGGTTGGATTCCTGGGTCGGGAAGATCCCCTGGAGAAGGAAATGGCAACCCACTCCAATATTCTTGCCTGGAGAACCCCATGGACGGAGGAGCCTGGTGGGCTACAGTCCACGGGGTTGCAAAGAGTCAGACACGACTGAGCGACTTCACTTTCACTTTACTTTTCCAGGAGATATTTGCCCCAGGCAAAGAATTTGATTGTTCCCTACAGGAACCTCCTGGAAGATCCATTGAATTTTGGCTATAAAACATCAACAGGGGTTCCCTGGTAGCTTAGTGGTTAAGAAACTGCTTGCTAATGCAGGAGACATGGGTTCGAGCCCTGATCCAGGAAGATCCCACACCCCATGGAGCATAACTGCTGAGCCTGTGTTCTGGAGCCACAATTATTGAAGCCTGCGTGCCCTAGAGCCTGTGCTCGCAGCAAGAGATGCCAGGGCAGCTAGAACCCCACCCACCCACACACACAGGAAATAGGGTAGCCCTGACTCGCTGCGACTCGAGAAAAAGCTCGCACAGAGACAGAGACTCTGTACAGCCATAAATAAATAATAAAATTTAAAAAATTAAACAGACATTTTATACCCCCGAATTCTATGAGCCCCTTGCTTTAAAATTCTCACTTTGCTATTTTTCAACAATCCTAAATGGCTATATCATGATTCTAATCGAGCTTCCATGCTTGAAAGGGGTATCTTAAGTCACAATTCAAATTCTCCATAAAATTCAACCTTGCTTTTTCTTTTCCGAAGAACGGCACAAATCCCATTCTGCTTCCCCACAGAAAGCAATAAACCTGGCTCTGTCTCATCAACAGATTGTGTTGGAAAGTCGGTGTTTGACCACAGCATCACCGGTTCCATTTCCCCCCGGGCTGTGCTCAAATCTATTCTCCAAGTAGCAGCCAGTGTGATAGTTTTAAAAAACACAAATTGGGCCTTGTGATTTTTCTTCTTAAAACCCTCTATATCAAATGCTTCCTTCCCTCTGAGTCACTTCTGCTTTCAGCTGTGGCCACCCCAGGTGGGTTTCAAGTCAATTCATAGGACAGTGGCTACCTGCTGTGCACACCTAGAGGGGGGACATTGCTTCCTGCCTGGGGGTTTCTCCAAATTTGAATCCACTAAGAAGCCTGAAGCAAAAGATAAAACAGTCCCAACTCTAATTTTATCAGCACAACCATTCTGGGAGTCTCGATTTATCCTTTTCAGGAGGTCCAGAGAATACACAGGAGAAGGCAATGGCACCCTACTCCAGTGCTCTTGCCTGGAAAATCCCATGGATGGAGGAGCCTGGTGGGCTGCAGTCCATGGGGTCACTAAGAGTCGGACACGACTGAGCAACTTCACTTTCACTTTTCACTTTCATGCATTGGAGAAGGAAATGGCAACCCACTCCGCTGTTCTTGCCTGGAGAATCCCAGGGATGGGGGAGCCTGGTGGGCTGCCCTCTCTGGGGTCGCACAGAGCCGGACATGACTGAAGCGACTTAGCAGCAAGGAATACACAATTCCCTGGAAGCTCAGCAGGTAATGAATCCTGCAATGCAGAAGACGCAGGAGATGCAGGTTTGATTCCTGGGTGGGGAAGATCCCTTGGAGAAAGAAACAGCAACCCACTCCAGTATTCTTGCCTGGAGAACCCCGTGGACAGAGGAGCCTGATGTGCATTCCATGAGGTCACAAAGAGTAAGGACATGGCTGAGCCCACGTACACAGGGAAGACACTCCAGTACTTTGATCCAAGTGGCAAAGTGACATTTGGGTTTTCCTCCTTCTTTATTTTAATCTCTTGGTCTTGTCTCCTTCCTGAGATCTTTTCATGTAAACCACTTTCATAGAAGTTTTCATTTCAGGCTCTGCTCTCTCAGGAAACACAAGCCAAGGGTCCCTCCGAGAACTTTCCCTTTTACTGGAACAATCTTCATTGTGCCACTGAGCCGCTGCTCCCCTCTTCTCTCTCCTCTGTTCTGGTCTCCCTCCTTGGGCCTCCCTGGAGGCACACTGGCTCCCTTTGAGTTTCTTTAATGCATACAAAAATAAAAATGGCACTGAAGACGAGAACATGCCACCCCAAATGTGAGTCCTTGGCATGAACTGATGAGAAGCTCTAAAAACAGCAGAAGTTCACGTAAGTATTTGTATGTTTATTCATAAGGGGAAATCTCCATTTGTAGGGTATCTTCTTCTCTGTACCAGGAAGAGAAAGAGGACTCTTAATCACCAAAAAACTTTCATCAGTGAAGAGGGTGCCAGATTTAAGCCTGCGCAACAATATTCCGTACTTTTCCTGGTTATCTTCCATAACAGGCCTCCCCAATCCCCCATCTTCCTTTCGTCTTTAGTTGGAGATGCTATTTAAGATGATGGCTTGGCCCATTTCAGGGAGCTGTCTGGTTTTCTTGGGTCTCCCCGATGTATAAAGGAGGGATTCATGTGTGTGCTCAGTCGCTTCAGTCAGTTGCGTCTGACTCTTTGTGACCCCATGGACTGTAGGCCACCATGCTCCTCTGTCCATGGGATTCTCCAGGCAGGAGTGCTGGAGAGGTTTGCCATGCCCTACTCCAGGGGATCTTCCCAACGCAGGGCTCAAACCCATGTCTCCTGCACCTCCTGCATTGCAGGTGGATTCTCTACCACTGAGCCACTGGGGAGGCCCATACAGGAGGGATACAGGTTATTATAGCTGTGTTTTTCTCTTGTTAATTTGTCTTTTATTTCTGGAGGGGTCTCAACCTCCAAACCTAGAAGCGTAGAAGGAAAATTATCTTTCTTCCCCACACCAGTTTGCAGATTTCAGCTGGAAATTATCCTGGCTAGAGAACCAGGATTGTCCACCTCCAGAAGAAGTAGGTGCAGGGAGGAGGCCAAGGGTTCTGGAGAGAGCTGGGAGGCAGGGAAGGAGAGCAAAGTGGGGAGAGAGCACACAGATCCCTGAAAGGCACAGGTCCTACCCCTTCTTCCCTCCAGAGACCTTTCTCTGCAGATCCAGTCCCATGAAGCCCATTGGAACTGCGACTCTCCCTGGAACAGCAAGCTGACTTGAGACACAAGGGTGTTCTTGGCTTGTTTCTCCCGTGGAAACTTCAGAAAACCACCTTTCCCTTCTCTGAGGGGTGCCCCCTCCCCACTTCCATCATGTCAGGACAACTCTGTCTTTGATGTATTACAGTTAGTCACATTATAGACTGGAAATGACACTTACATTTTCCCATGTTTCTCGTGGTTTGACACATATTCTAGACGCCCCAATGGAAACTGTACATTTCCTGGTTTCATCAGTGTCGGGGTGAAAAAGACTTCCATCTATCCTTCTAGGTCCTTTGGTTGGTCTAATACTTAAAGTGATATAAGACTGATTAACAGGAGAAAAATATTTAAATTCGTGTGTATGGGAGCCCCAAAAGAATGTGAGACCCAAAGGGAGTCAAGGCAATTGAGGCTCCTATGCCATCCTGAGCTCAGAAATGGGAGAGGAAACTGGGGCTCTGAAGGGGAGGAGGGTAATTCACAGGAAGATAAGATGGTAATCAGATGTTTACCCTAGCATGCTGGTAAGTCTTTCAGATGAAGAGTTATCTCTGGTAATAGCTCTTTCTGGGCCAGGGCCCCCTATCTAAATTCTTTTAGGCAGTTAAAGGAAAGGTGAAAGTTGTTCTTGGTTCTGCTGGGTCTTGATTGCCTTCAGCTCAAAATAATCCACATGCCAAAGTGGCATATTTTGGGAGGGAGTATAGCGTCTACTTCCCTTCCTCAGGAACAGTTTCTTTTTCTAATTAGTTTCTGTCACTTTAATCCCTTATTGTCAGATTAATACCATTCCTTGCGGAATGTTTGAGAAAATACCAAAAGGTGTGAAGAAGCAAACAAACATACCATAACTCCACTAGACATAAAGTAGTTTGGTCCACATCCGTAGACTTTTTTTCTGTGTGTGATTTCCCTGTGCATAAAACCACCTACAAGTTTGAAAACTCTCCTTCCACCGGACTTTCCTTGTGGCTCAGTGATAAAGGATCTGCCTGCCGATGCAGGAGCTGTGGTTCGATCCCTAGGCCGGGAAGATCCCACGTGCTGCAGAGGGGCTCTTGGAAACAAAGAGAAGCCGTTGGAGTGAGAAACCCTCGCTCTGTAACTAAAGAGTAGCCCCCAGTCACCACAACTAAAGAAAACCTGCACAGCAGTGAACACCCATCACAGCCAAAAATAAACAAACAAATAAAATTACAAACAAACAGAAAAACTCTCCCTCCACAAGAGGACCGCTTTCATCTTGCCCCCCTTTCCTTTGCCAGACACTCAGACTGCCAATCACTCTGGCAATGCGGGTGGGTACATGCCCCAAACAGGTCCTATCAGAGTCCTTCCCAGGAAATAATAGAAAGACTCCGGAGCT
The DNA here is from genome assembly GCF_032405125.1 of Capricornis sumatraensis. Classification (NCBI taxonomy): domain Eukaryota; kingdom Metazoa; phylum Chordata; class Mammalia; order Artiodactyla; family Bovidae; genus Capricornis; species Capricornis sumatraensis. Next base: position 45,116,320 of record NC_091090.1, read on the forward strand.
TCCTTTTTGAACTTGAACTGAAGGGCAGGGCTGTGAAATCCTGGCAGTAGTGATAGACATTTTTCTCACAATAGAAGAAACCTACTACAGAAAGATAATGGAATACAATACACAAAGGCCAGCCAAGAAGGGGAGAGAGTAGGCCAAGTGTAAAACTTGTTCACACGTAAGTACCTGTATCTTCTCAAGCCAGTCATATCCCAGTCATATCCTCCCAGTTGGCAGGAGACAATCAATTCCATTAAAAAAAAAATAGCTTTGGGAGTTCCCTGCTCGTCTAGTGGTTAGTATTTAGTGCTTTCACTGACATCAGTTCAGTTCAGTTGCTCAGTCATGTCCAGCTCTTTGCAACCCCATGGACTGCAGCATGCCAGGCTTCCCTGTCCCGGAGCTTGCTCAAACTCTTGTCCATCAAGTTGGTGATGCCATCCAACCATCTCATCCTCTGTCATCCAACCATCTCATCCTCTGTCATCCCCTTCTCCTTCTGCCTTCAATCTTTCCCAGCATCAGGGGCTTTTCTAATAAGTCAGTTCTTCGCATCAGGTGGACAAAGTATTGGAACTTCAGCTTCAGCATCAGTCCTTCCAATGAATATTCAGGACTGATTTCTTTTAGGATTGACTGGTTTGATCTCCTTGCAGCCCAAGGGACTCTCAAGGGTCTTCTCCAACACAACAGTTCTAAAGCATCAATTCTTCTGCACTCAGCCTTGTTTATGGTCCAACTTTCACATCCATACGTGACTACTGGAAAAACCATAGCTTCAACTAGATGGATGTTTGTCCGCAAAGTTATGTCTCTGCTTTTTAATATGCTGTCTAGGTTGGTCATATCTTTTCTTCCAAGAGCAAGTGTCTTTTAATTTCATAGCTGCACTTATACTATTTGCAATGATTTTGGAGCCCAAGAAAAGAAAATAGGTCACTGTTCCTACTTTTTCCCCCATCTATTTGCCATGAAGTGATGGTACTGGATACCATGATCTTAGCTTTTTGAATGCTGAGTTTTAAGCCAACTTTTTCACTCTCCTCTTTCACTTTCATCAAAAGGCTCTTTAGTTTTTCTTCACTTTCTGCCATAAGGGTGGTGTCATCTGCATATATGAGGTTATTGATATTTCTCCCAGCAATCTCGATTCCAGCTTGTGCTTCATCCAGCCCGGCATTTCGCATGATGTACTCTGCATACAAGTTAAATAAGCAGGGTGACAGTATACAGCCTTGACGTATTCCTTTCCCGATTTGGAGCCAGTCTATTGTTCCATGTCCAGTTCTAACTGTTGTTTCTTGACCTGCATACAGATTTCTCAGGAGACAGGTCAGGTGGTCTGGTATTCACATCTCTTTAAGAATTTTCCATGGTTTGTTGTGATCCACACAAAGGCTTTGGTGTAGTCAATAAAGCAGAAGTAGATGTTTTTCTGGAACTCAGCCACTGCCATGGCTGGGGTTCAATTCCTGGTTGGGGGGCTGAGATCCTGTGAGCTATGCCATGCAGTCAAAATTAAAAAATAGCTTTAACTTGGCTTCGCATAGTTGAACCAAGTGAGTCATGATCAGTATAGCACTTTTAGACATCATGTCATTTCATCCTTCAACAATTCTTCAACTGGATTTTAACCCCGTGTTACAGACAAGGAGACTGAAGTTTAGAGAGGTTAATTATCATGCTTATAACCACTTGGGCAGGGCGGTTACCTAACTCTCAACCTGAATTCTTATTCTTGTTATGTTACAGTTCCACTTTTATTGTGTTTTAAAATAATTGTTAGAGAAGTCTCTGTTTCGATTGCTGTAGTTTATTTGCTGCTGCTAATTCAGGGTGTTAACCAGTCTCTAGTGTCCTGATATCTCCTTTTTACTTTATTATGGATGCTAGGGTGGATCCCCAGGAGAAGGGAATGAGTGGCAACCCATTCGAGTATTCTTGCCTGGAGAATTCCATGGATAGGGGAGCCTGATGGGTTACAATCCATGGGGTCAGAAAGATTCAGACACAACTGAGCAACTAACACCACACTAACAGGCTGGGTCAAGACAGGCATCCTTTCCAGGCAGGAAACAGCTGGCCCCAGGACCCAGGGTGGGCCCGGGGGAGCTGCCCTTCGGTGAGCGGGGCCTGCCCTGATATCCTTCACTTGGTCCTCCAGCCCGACCACAGCCCCCAGGCCCTGACACACACCAGTCTGTGTCTCTCCGCCATGGATGATGTTCTCAGGGCGGGCTGAGCGCGTCAGTGATTTATTCTCATCACAGTCAGTGGCTTGTGACCGCCTTGGTATGGAGAGGGTGAGAATGAGCCTTTCCCAGATCTGGTGACTGGCTGCTGTACCTTGAAGAAACTTCCAGCATGATCCAGAAACACACATTCTACTCTCCCCCAATCCTGAGAATCTATGAGAACCTACCCCCTCCTCCTAGAATTCCCTGAGATCACTCCCTTCATAGTTCCCTCCTCTCAGAAAGATAACGTTATAGCTCACAGGTGGTGTGAGTTTCCTAGGGTGCCCTAACAAAGTACCACTGACTGAGAGGCTTAAAATAAGAGCGATTCCTTCTCTCGCATTTCTGGAGGCTACATATCTGAAGTCAAGGTGACCTCGGCGTCATGCTTCCTCTGAAGGCTCTAGAAAAGAATACTTCCTTGTTTCTTCCAGCTTATTGGGACACCGCGTGTGTTCCTTGGCTTGTGGTAACATAACTCTAATTTTTGCCTCCATTTTCACATAGTCTTCTTCCCCTAAGTCTCTATCACAATTCCACTGTTACTATTAAGATATTCAGGAACTTTCCTGGTGGTCCAGTGATTAAGAATTCATCTTATGCTTATGGTTGCCAGAGGGAAGGATGAGGGGAAGGGATAATTAGGGGGTTTGAGATGCTATATTTAAAATGGATACACACTGCTATATTTAAAATGGATAACCAACAAGGACCTATAGCACAGGGAACTCTGTTCAATGTTATGTGGCAGCCTGGATGGGAGGGGAGTTTGGTGGAGAAAGGATACATGTCTATGTAGGGCTGAGTTCCTTCACTGCTCACCTGAAACTATCACAACATTATTAATTGGCTATACCCCAATGCAAAGTAAAAAGTTAGAAAAACAAAACAAAAAAGAATCTGTCTTGCAATGCAGGGGATGGGGGTTGATCCCTGGTTGGGGAGCTAAGATCCTACATGCAGCACGGCAAGTAAGCCCATGTGTCAGAACTACTAGGTCTTCACTGAAATGAAAGATCTTGCATGAGGCAACGAAGACGCCAAATAAAATAATATTAATAATAAAAGATACCTACTTTTTCCCCCTGTATGAAGCCTGGATAAATGTGGGAACTATTGGATAGGAAAAAAACTTCTCCTCTATACTCTTAGGCCCAATACTTGGAGCCTACAAATTAAACTGACAAAGGACAGATTAACAGAAGAATAAACACACTGTGTATGCACGCAACATGCATACATGGGGGAATACTCAGTGAGGGGTGGCTCGGGGCGATTAAAATATGGGGCTTATATGCCCTCTTAACAAAGGGTGATAAATCTATGGAGAAGTAGTGAAAGTGAAAGTGAAGTTGCTCAGTCGTGTCCGACTCTTTGCGGCCCCATGGACTGTAGCCCACCAGACTCCTCCATCCATGAAATTTTCCAGGCAAGAGTACTAGAGTGGGTTGCCATTTCCTTCTCCAGGGCACCTTCCTGACCCAGGGATTGAACCCAGGTCTCCCACCATGCAGGCAGACACTTTACCGTCTGGGCCACCAGGGAAGCCAAAGGAAAAAGGTTTGGGGTCCTGTTGTTGTTCAGTCGCTCAGTCAAGTCTGACTCTTTGTGACCCCATAGACTGCAGCATGCCAGGTTCCCCTGTCCTTCACTATTTCCCAGAGCTTGCTCAAACTCAAGTCCATCTAGTCAGGATGCCATCTAACCATCTCATTCTCTGCCGTCCCCTTCTCCTCCTGCCTTCAGTCTTTCCCAGCATGAGGGGCTTTTTTAATGAGTCAGTTCTTCCCATCAAGTGGCCAAAGTATTGGAGCTTCAGCTTTAGCATCAGCCCTTCCAATGAATATTCAGGACTGATTTCCTTTAGGATGGACTGGTTTGATCTCCTTGCAGCCCCAAGGGAGACTCTCAAAAGTCTTCTCCAACTCCACAGTTTTAAAGCATCAGTTCTTCAGCGCTCAGCCTTCTTTATGGTCCAGCTCTCACATCCACACATGACTACTGGAAAAACCAAGGCTTTGACTATATGGACCTTTGGGCTCCTCGGGCTGGTAAATTGTGGGAAGGTAGTTGTGTTGGCCAGGGGTGGAGAACTAATAGAAGATAAGCGTCATTTTAATAAGGTTTGTTTACACAGACCCTATTCAGTGCTGGCTTTGTCTTTAGTGATGATAGTTGTTTTCTTCCTCCTTCTACAGGAAAGGGGAGGGGGACACCCTCACAAAGGGAAATTTATGACCTGCTTTGCAGGTGGGGGAGGGCAAAGTGTTCTTTCTGTGCTTGCCACTGTTTAATTGCTTTCAGCTCAAAACAATCCTAGTGTCAAACCAGCATGTTTGGGGTGGCATATTCTGATCCCTTCAAAATAAATCAATTGATAAGGCACATCAATTATGTTTCTTGTTATAGAATTACAGGCCTCTAAGTATGAGAGAACTTAATAATTCCTACACAAGTTACTCCTGACGAGGGACACCTGGGGCCCAGGGCACTCAGAAACCTGCTCATTCTTGTCCCTTGCCTCCTGGCTCCTCCTCAGTGCACACAGAATAACTTCTAAAGATGCAGTGCTGTTTCTCCAGGTTCTATCCACTTTCCAGGCTGACTTCTCACCTACTCGCTTCTCTCTTCTGTCGCTCTTGTAATAGCAAAGTTCTTGTAAATACCTCTGTGAACTCTGTGGTTTATGTCTTGGTGGCTTTGCCTATGCAATTTCTCCTGACTAACCCTTACTCAGTCATCAGCTCCTCCCAGAAGACTTCTCGAATGTTCACCTGCAGAGAACATTGTGCCTCTATCTGCATCGAAACTAATGGAAACTTCCAGACTGTAAGTCCCTTTAGGTCAGGGTCATGCTACATTTATTTTTATCACCGTAGACCTAGCCCAGTGTCTAGTACATAACAGACACTCCACTGATGTTTTTATGTTAAGCTGAATTGCTGTTACTCACAGGTGAATGGAATAATCAGGATAGCTATTGTGCTTTATTCTGTCATATTCAGTTTTTAAAATGTTTTTTCTTCTAGTTTTATTGAGGTATAATGACATACAGCACTATATAAGTTTAAGGTGTACAGCATAATTTGGTCTACATACATCATGAAGTGATTACCAGAAATTTAGTAAACATCCATCATCTCATAAATACAAAATAAAGGAAAAAGCTTTTTTTTTTCTGTGATGAGAACTCTAAGGATTTCCTCTCTTAACAATTTTTATATATCCTCCCCCCAAATCAATTAAGATTGCTAAAATTTGTGGGTGGACCTTTTTTTTTTCATTTACTAAGTTGTCTCTAATTTAAGAAAATGCAATTTCCTTCTTAAGTCTACAGACTTCATTAAGTTTCTCTTTCATGCATGTATGTGTCTGTGAAGTTGTCCTCATGTTTCTGGGCATTTCTAATTTATTTACAACACGATTTAGCTCTACACAGCTCACACCTAGATGAGGAACATCAGAAATTAGTGAGAAGGTTCCACCTCTTTCATCATTACTTCGAGGGCACTGTTTCTTCTAATATTTCTTGGAAAGTTGCAGTTGAGAGCAAGGAAATCTTGTTACACCCCACCCTTTTGTTCTCTCTACTCTATCAATAACTAACAGAAGCTAAAAAGCACCTAAAATTCCTTCTTCTCTAAACCTCATCTTGCTATCAATTTCTAGAAAATGCTTACCATTTTGAGACTTCAAAGACTATGGCAGCAAGAACACAAAATGAGCACACAGTCTGAATGCCAAAAAATTATTAAAATCTTAGTTTAAGTAATTAGAGTCATTCATCTGTTAAGATAACTGATTGCTATTGGAATGCAATCAAAACTGAAAATAAGGGTAAGGTATTTCTAATTCCACTAAAAATGGAGAAAACACAATAAATTGGAATCTACAATTACAGTGTTTGCTTTTGCTATATATCTCAGGGATCCAGGGGCCTCCTGCCCACGTAAAACACTCAGAAATTAATTCAAAATGAATGACTTATCAGTATCTCACTTTTTATCATCAGTATTAATTCACACAGGTGAAAAATAGACATTAAAAATAAAATATGAAGTACTATAAAATATGGATGATTGAAAAATAATTTGGGGAACAGAGAAAAAGTTTTTCTAAATATGCCCCACAATGCTTAAGCAAATTTGGAAAATTTTTGGCAAAATATGCGACAAACATTAAGGTTAATCATACACAATGAGCCCTTTACCCATCAACAAGAGAAAGCAGAAAAGAAAAAGTTGGCAAGGGATATAAATAGGCAATTTCACTAAAGAATTAAAACAAAATAACCGATAACCATCACATTTATATAATCATTACTGAGAGAAGTAGCTTTAATAATCTAAGAATGTAAATAAAATGTCATATTTCTATCATATTGTCAGGGATGAAAAATTGATGAAAGACTGAGAAATGACTATTATCATGGATTTTTTGATCATAGCTGAAATTTATCTAACCCTTCTGGTTCCTGGCTGCATGTGTGTGCTTAGCTGCTCAGTCCTGTCCGACTCTTTGGGACTCCATGGACTGTAGCCTGCCAGGCTCCTCTGTCTATGGGATTCTCCAGGCAAGAATACTGGAGTGGGTTGCCATTTCTCTCTCCACCTGGTTGTACAATATGCACCAAAATTTAAAATACACATTTTCATTGACCTCCAAATCTCAGTTTTTATAAACTATTATATCATAAGTGCAAAGACATGCACATGAATGTGCACTGTTATTTCAATTTGTCTTCAGTTTTTATTTTAGTTAAAATTATCCATGCACATAGTTTTAAGAATGAAATAGTTGTTACTAAAAACAACTCTACCAATTTCCTGCTCCTCAGATACTTCTCTGGTAGCTCAGATGGTAAAGAATTGGCCTGCAATGCAGGAGACCCAGGTTCGATCCCTGGGTTGGGAAGATCTCCTGGACAAGGAAATGACAACCCACTCCAGTATTCTTGCCTGGTGAAACCCATGGACAGAGGAGCCTGGTGGGCTACAGTCCATGGGGTCACAAAAAGTCACACACAACTGGGCGACTAACAGATACTTCCAACAATTTTAGTTGATTATTTCAACATTCATCTTCATCATTTTTAATAAGTTTTTCCATATGTTTGCCTCTTGAGTTTTCACTTTCAGGACTTTTAGTTATCAGTTGACTTACCAATAGGGGAGTGAGGTCATATGTCTCTCCCTCAGCCCAGTAGAGGATACACATACTTTCTCCAAATATGGTTTTTAACTGTCATTTAGTTTGGATCAATACTAAGTATGTACAGTGTTATTACTATGTAAATGTTAATCATAACTTGACCATATGGTATAATGTGATAGGTTTTCATTCCTGGTACAAAGTTTGCTTTTTCTGTTAATAATTGTCCCTGCTCCTCTTCATTTTCTGTGTTACTTATACTGCTTCATATCAAAATTGCTTTCAGCTGTATATTTTAGCAGCTCGAGGGAAACCCATCACATGAACACTTTAGGGGAAATATTGGGGTGTTCTAAACATTCTGAGCTTCCCTGTTGCTCAGTTGGTAAAGAATCCACTTGCAATGCAGGAGACCTGGGTTTGATCCCTGGGTTGGGAAGATCCCCTGGAGAAGGAAGTGGCAACCCACTCTAGTATTCTTGCCTGGGAAATTCCATGGACAGAGGAGCCTGGTGGGCTACAGTCCATGGGGTTGCAAGAATTGGACACGACTGAGCAACTAAATCATCACCACCACCGCCTAAACATTCTGCTACAGATCTTGATCACACTGCAAGTTCTCTTAGAGGAGAGAGCAGTTGTCCAGATTAGGGGCTTGAGTTCCAGTTCTTTCAATTTCCATCTGGTAAATTATTTCACTTCTGTGAGGCCCAGTGTCTTCATCTCAAAGGTGTACTTAGGTTATAGTTTTATTCTAAAGAATAATGATTAAAAGAGTAGCAGTGTTCAGCACCAAGTAAATACTTATTAATAGTTGTTTTAAAAGTACTCTGGGAGAGTAAAAGTAGTAGAAATTTATAAGGCTAATTTCCATCCAGAAATTTATTACTAAATTTTCCTTAATTTTTTCCTGATTAAGCAATACATATTCATCAATAGAAAATTTAATACTGAAGTATGGAGAAGCACAAAAGAAAACCTCTGATAATCCCACTATACAGAGGCAATTGTGGTTAACCTTTTGGCATATTTTGTACCAGTTGTTTTTTTTTTTTTGTAATTTACATGCTTATGATTTTTTACTGCTGTATAGCATTTTGAATTCTGCTTTTCTTCGTGGCTTGACATTATATTAAAAATATTTCTGATCTCATTTAAAGTCCTTATTAGCATTTTTAAAAATGAAAGTGGCATGGTATTCTACTAGATTGCCGTAGGGTGACCAACCACCTCCATTTGCCTTGGTCTGGAGAGGGTTCTCAGGACACAGAACTTTAACTAGAGAGTCCAGGGCAAACCAGGGTTGAGTTGGTCATCCTACTTTTATATACCCTTTCAATTGGCTAATTCGTCTTTTTGGCATTTTCTAACTTTGTAAACAGCACTGACGTAAACTTTTGTGTTCTGTTTTTTTTTTTTTTTTAGCATTTAATGGTCTTTAGAGTTGTTTTTATAATAACTGCTCTTTTCCAAATCCTTGCGAGGAAAAAAAATATTTTGGCCTAGGTTTCTCTTTTTAACCAAGTTACGTAGATGCTCAGTAAATATGCCGGGGGTGGCAGTGGGGAGACGTGTTGAAGTTCTAACCCCTGGTGCCTGTGAATAGGGAATTAGGATCTCTGCAGATATAATTAAGATGTAACTTAAGAACTTGATCACATTGTAAGTTCTATTAGAGGAGAGAGCGGTCATCCAGAGTGGATTAGGTTAGTCGCTCAATTGTGTCTGACTCTTTGTAAGCCCAGGGACTGTGGCCTTCCAGGATCCTCTGTCCATAGAATTCTCCAGGCCAGCATCCTGGAGTGAGTAGCCATCCCCTTCTCTAGAGGCTCTTCCTGACCTGGGGATCAAACCCAGGTCTCCTGCATTGCAGGCAGATTCTTTACCATCTGAGCCATCAGGGAAGCCTCTTGAGTGGATTAAGGTGGGTCCTAATTCCAATATACCTTGTGTCTATATTAGAAGAGGAAAGGAACAGAAACAGACAACACAGAGGCGAACACTATGTGAAGAAGCACAAGAGAAAACTTCTCATAATCCCACTAAACAGAGGCAATTGTGGCCAACATTTTGGCATATTTTGTACCTTGTGTCTGTACAGAAGGAAGATGGTCATGTGGCTGGAGGCAGTTTGGGCGATGCAGCTGCAACCCTGGCCGCTTAGTTGACTTGGGCTGCTAAGAACACCGTTGACTGTGCTGCTAAGTCGCTCCAGTCGTGTCCGACTCTGTGCAACCCCATAGACGGCAGCCCACCAGGCTCCGCCGTCCCCGGGATTCTCCAGGCAAGAACACTGGAGTGGGTTGCCATTTCCTTCTCCAGTGCATGAAAGTGAAAAGTGAAAGTGAAGTCGCTCAGTCGTGTCCAACTCTTGGCGACCCCATGGACTGCAGCCTCCCAGGCTCCTCTGCCCATGAGATTTTCCAGGCAAGAGTACTGGAGTGGCGTGCCATTGCCTTCTCACCGTCGACTGTAGACAACAGAAATTCGTTTCTCACATTTCTGGAGGCTGGTCGGCTGTAGACTTTTCTCTGGGTCTCAGATGCCTATATATTCTCACAAGGTAGAAGGGGTAGGGATCTCTCTGGGCTCTCTTCTGGAATGAGAATTCCATGCTCAGGATGGAGGCACCTCCCAAGGGCTCCACCTTCAATATCATTGTCTTTGGGGGTTAGGGTTTCAGTGTATATGGATTTTGAGGGGGCCACAAAGACTCAGACCACGGCATCAAGGAGCACCAGGAATTGCTGGCAGTTTGCAGAAGTTAGGAGAGTGAGCATGGTCCTGCTGACAATGCGATCTCAAACTTCTAGGCTGCGGAGATATGGGAGAATATTTTCTGTGGTTTTAAGCCACCCAGTTTGCGGTGGTTTGTTAAAGCAGCCTTCGGAAACTAATCCGGGTGGCTTGGGTGAAAATAGAGGAGAGTAATGTCAGCAGCCCAGCTGTGTGCAGGTGACTATATATAAGGAGAAAGCTTCCAAATTTGTTGGTGTTTTAGCCCGTTTGAGAACCTATAAGACAATAGCATAGGCTGGGTGGCTTATAAACAATAGAAACAGTTCTAGAGGCTGAGAAGTCTAAGATCAATGAACCAGCAGATTTGGTGTCTGGTGAGGGCCTGTTTCCTGATTCAGAGATTGACAATCGTCTTGCAGCTATGTCCTAACATGGCAGAAGGGAAGGGAAGCTTTTTTTTTTTTTAATAAAAAAAACTTTTAATTTTGTATTGGAGTACAGCTGATTAACAATGTGGTGACTGTTTTAAGTGGACAGCAAAGGAACTCAGCTATACATACACATGTGTCCATTCTCCCCCAAACTCCCCTCCCATCCAAGGTGCCACATAACATCAAGCAGAGTTCCCTGTGCGCTACAGTAGGTTCTTGTTGGTTATCCATTTTAAATATAAGTCTGTGCATGTCCATCTCAAACTCCCTAACTATCCCTTCTCCCCATCAAAAGGGAAGCTTTTAGAGGTCTCAACCTGATAACCTTCCAAGGCTGCACCTCCTAATAATATCACACCAGGGGAAATAGGTTTCAACGTCTGCATTTGAGGAGAGACAAACAATCCATGCTGCTGCTGCTAAGTCGCTTCAGTCGTATCCGACTCTGTGCCACCCCATAGACTGCAGCCCATCAGGCTCCCCTATCCCTGGGATTCTCCAGGCAGGAACACTGGAGTGGGTTGCCATTTCCTGCTGCTCCGTCCATGGGATTTTCCAGGCAAGAGTACTGGAGTGGGGTGCCATCGCCTTCTCCGCAAACAATCCATAGCAGCTGATAGTTTCCATTCCCTCCTTTGCTCCCAGCTGTTGCTGCAAAATGTGCCTCGCGTCTGCCCTCATTCATGGTGTGGCTCTCCCTGACATGAGGGCAAAAACTAACTGACTTCCCGTATTAGACTTTTTAATATTCTAAAATGATTTATGGCTTTTTCCTCTGGATGTTCCCTGATACTAAATATATTAGACTCCCTAAATACTGCTAATCTTAAGGTTTTGTGCTTCATGAGTGGCCATAAATCGATGGGTCCAGTGGGTATTGGTCATATCCTGGAAACTTTTCTCAAGCAGCAGTGGGTATTTCCATTCAGATAAATTCTACCAGCATTCTCTCACTTTCTCTGGGAACATTTGAAGTTCCTCATGCTCACATCTTGATTAAGGAGCTTTATTAAATAAAAGGTAATATGGTGGGCCCATCTTGAAGACGTTGATGAAAATACATTAGGTCAGTAGACATCAGGGGCTACTTTGCTTCATGCTTATTCCCCGATTAATCAACAGTAAACATCCTGCCCTTTCCCCACTTCACTTTCATGGTTGGAGACGACCTAGGGTCACCCACTTTGATATTTGAATCTGGCTCCTTCTGATTGTTATATACACAGAAATGCTACAAACACAATTTGACCTCACTTTTGTGGTCTGCTTTAATTTTTTAACAGAATATTAATGCTAGAAGGTATTTCAAGAAGTGTGGTTAAGACCTTTGCCCCAGAACATCTGAAACATAAGTCATGCAAGGCGTGTGCTGGTCCAATCTATTTCAGTGCTCTCTAGGGATGGAGATTATAGACCTTCCCTTGTTGCTTATACTAGTGTGAAACATTAGCATTAGCAGTCTTCTTTGAGTCTTCTTACCATCTTTGTAGAACCTAACAGGTTTTTTTTTCCCCCTTTAATAATGCTTTATTTAAAAAATTGTAGTTTTATAACTTTTGAATAACAGATTTGGTGATTGAAGTTTGAAGAGAAGGCAGGAAAAAGAAAAACACATGGGAGGCATATTAGTTACTTTGGGCTTCCCTGGTGGCTCAGTGGTAAAAAATCTCCCTGCCGAGGCAGGAAATGTGAGTTCGATCCCTGGGTCGGGAAGATATCCTGGAGGAGAAAACGGCAACCCACTCCAGGATTCTTGCTTGGAGAATTCCATGAACAGAGGAGCCTAGTGGGCTACAGTCCATAGCGTTGCAAAAGAGTCGGACAGAACTTAGTGACTAAACAACAACAACGACAAATTCTTAGTTTAGAATATTGTGATTTGAATTTCTGTTTCTAGAGAACAATCACAGATGAGAGCTTCAGTTGTTTAAGAGTTCCTGCTATTAAAACAGCACGTGTTAACCATAAACGATTCTCAGAGACAGCAGAAACAGAGTGTGACTGCATGCCAAGAGTACATGGCCTTCTTTGCTGAGGTCCCTTATGTTTTAAAAGCAACAGAATATTTTCTAACATATTTTTATTTATTTATTTTTTTTGGCTATGCTGGGTCTCTGTTGCTGCACATGGGCTTTCTCTACTTGAGGAGAACAGGGGCTAATCTCTAGTTGCTGTACGAGGGAAGGCTTCTCATTGTGGCGGCCTCTCTTGTCATGGAACACAGGCTCCAGGATGCCTTGGCTTCAGTAATTGCAGCACGTGGGCTAAGTAGTTGTGATTTGCAGGTCCCAGAGCACGGGCTCAATAACTGTGCTCCACGGGCCCAGTTGCTCCACAGCATGTGGGATCTTCCTGGCCTAGGGATCGAACCCGTGTCCTCTACATCAGCAGGCAGATTCTTTACTACTGAGGCACCAGGGAAACCCTATAATGTATGTTCTTGTAATGTGCTCCTTGACAGAGCCAACCCAGGATGTGTAAAGAGAATTTTTAAAAAGCAGTTGTATTATCATGTGTCACTAAATGGATTAGGTGAAGTCTTTTATCCAATCAGGACTGTGGGGAAAAATGCCTTAGTCTCTGGTGATCAAAATAATAACTTATGATCAATCCGTAATAACTTATATGATGGTCAAGATGACCATTCTTCCCCAGGAGGAGTTGATAACCACCTCCTCAACACTGTCTTCCAGGCTGAACTCAGGGGTAGGATCGTCCCTTATGATGTAGGCATCAGAACACTTCTTGCTCAATCCCATGCCATACTGTAATCTGCATCTTCTAAGAAAAGAGATATTCTTCTACTCAACCACATCCAAGTACACTGACATGTGTTTAACACTTGTCATCTATTATATAATCTATATTTACATTTCTCCAATTGTTCCCAAAACGCCTTTTATAGGCTTTATTCTCATTCCCCCCACCATTTAGAATCGCATCAAGGTTCACATGTTACATATGGTTATTCTGACTTACTTTTAAACTCAAATGAGTTTAAGCAAATTGTTTATGCCCATGAAGGAGAATCTATCTGTGAATACCCTGAGTCTTTCTGAGATAGGAGCTCCATGGGTTTGGAAATAAAAGCATTATTATATTTTGGTGGAAAGAGAAGTGGGTTAAGCCTTAAACATCCTGGATTCCAGGCTCTGTCTTGCCACTAATTATCTGTACAAGTTCAAGTAAGTGACCTTGTCCTTCTGGTCCTCATTTTGTTACCTGGAAAAGCTGTGTGGCATGATAAGAACAAGCGAGTTTAAAGACCCAATTTCATTCTTGGTTCTGCACTAATTGGGTGACCTTGAGCACAACCCCCTACCTTCCCATTTATTTGTGAACTGATTTGAGAAAATTCGCTTTGAGTGCTTACCAAGGGTCCATGTGACCACGACAGATTCAGTCCTTCCAATGAACACCCAGGACTGATCTCCTTTAGGATGGACTGGTTGGATCTCCTCGCAGTCCAAGGGACTCTCAAGAGTCTTCTCCAGCACCAAAGTTCAAAAGCATCAATTCTTCGGCGCTCAGCTTTCTTCACAGTCCAACTCTCACATCCATACATGACCACTGGAAAAACCATAGCCTCACAGAGCTCAGAGAACCATTCTGGAGGCAGGCATGACACACATAGTCACATCAGTGAGTCATTAATTTCAACTCTGGTAAGTTGAAACACTCGGAAAGGAGTGCTGTTGACAGAGTGTCACAGGGACATCTCCTTCAGATGGGAGCTACCGGGGGTGAAGGAAATGAAGGGGAAAACCCCAGGCAGGCTTCTCGGAGGAAGTGACTTTTAAGTTAACACAGGAGGGATGAGTGGGTGTTGGCCAGGTAAGTTTAGGGGAGTTTTCCCTCTTTGTGAATCAGTTTTCCATTTTCAAATTAGAAAAAAGAAAACAGATGTGACAGAGATTGCTGGGGGTCCCCCTACAGATGTTCCATCTGTCTTCCTTGTCGTGGAACCCCAGCGTTCCTCGTGGTGATGGCAGTGCCTGCAACCTCTGTACCTTCTAGTGGCCTTGTGATGAATTCTGGCCGTTCCTGGGTTGCATTCTTAAAGGGAGGTGATACACCCCTTCATCCCATCTTTCTCTGCCCTGGGGCTTATAACAAGGACTTGGTGTGAGCCTTTTTGGCCATGTGGGCAGGACAACATGTAGGGATAGTGGAGTGGTGATGAGCCATCTACTATCCCTAACTGCCTGTTCAGTTGTCCACTTCAGGCGCTCAGTCGTGTCCGACTGTTTGAAACCCCATGAATCGCACCATGCCAGGCTTCCCTGTCCATCACCAACTCCCGGAGTTCACCCAAACTCATGTCCATTGAGTCGGTGATTCCATCCAGCCATCTCATCCTCTGTCGTCCCCTTCTCCTCCTGTCCCCAATCTCTCCCAGCATCAGAGTCTTTTCCAGTGAGTCAACTCTTCACATCAGGTGGCCAAAGTATTGGAGTTTCGGCTTTAGCATCAGTCCTTCCAATGAACACCCAGGACTGATCTCCTTTAGCATAGACTGGTTGGATCTCCTTGCAGTCCAAGGGACTCTCAAGAGCCTTCTCCAACTCCACAGTTCAAAAGCATCAATTCTTCGGTGCTCAGCTTTCTTCAAATTCCAACTCTCACATCCATACATGACCACTGGAAAAACCATAGCCTTGACTAGATGGACCTTTGTTGGCCAAGTAATGTCTCTGCTTTTCAATATGCTGTCTAGGTTGATCATAACTTTTCTTCCAAGGAGTAAGCGTCTTTTAATTTCATGGCTGCAATCACTATCTGCATATTGTAGGGATATATAAAGTAAAACATTTAGCATCTTACCCATGTAGTTATTGTTCAATAAACAACAGCTATTGCAACATTTACCCATTACATTTGCTAGTTGGATTATAACCTTTCCTACTAGTCTCTCTTTTTTAAATCATAAAATCCTTGAAGATAGGAGCTATCTCTTCTCCAAAGCCTATAGCAAGGTATCTGCCACATGGGTTCATCAAAAAAACTAAATGAAAGTGAAACAGATCAAATGGCAACCCACTCCAGTGTTCTTGCCTGGAGAATCCCAGGGACGGGGGAGCCTGGTGGGCTGCCGTCTATGGGATCGCACAGAGTTGGACATGACTAAAGTGACTTAGCAGCAGCAGCAGCAGCAGCAGGGCCAGAAGGAAACTTTGGAGACAATGGAGAAAATGGCATCCATCCATGCGAAAAGTGAGTGCACTGCCCAGTTCCTGTACATAGTAGGCATTTAATAAATGTTAGCTCTTGTGCCCTTTCCTCTCATTTTACAGAGACAGGATTGAGGTCCACAGAGGTGAAGTAATTGGCTCAGAGTTAAACAGCTTAGTCACAGAAGAGACAAGCGCTGCATCTTCTGGGCCAGCGAATCTTTTCATATAACATGGGAAACATGGGATGTGGGAATGACCCTTGACCCCAGCAGTAATAGGTTTACAAAGAACTTCTTATTATGGGAAGATTCAAAGATACACGCAAGTAGGGAGGATAGCATCACGAACCTCATGGACCCATTACGCAGCTCCAAGTGTCAACTCTTGGTCAGTCCACTGCCATTAATAACCCTCTATCTGTCCCCCATCTTCCCCTCCGGAGTATTTGAGGCTAACCCTCAACAGCTTATCAAATCCTAACTGTATTTCTCATGAAACTCTTTTTCAGGGGTTTCATCTCTAGAAAGGGTCAACTCAGTTGGAAAAGATTTGGATAAGGAGAAACCTCAATTCTACTACTAAAAGATACTGGAAATCAGATTCTCAAAACCCCATGACACTTGCCCACCTCGAGAATCTTGCCCAGGTGAGCACGCCAAACCCGCAGTCACCTCTGATTGGCCTTGATCTCTAGAGATCAGTAGATTTCTTCCCACTCATGTCTCTGCTGACTTTTCCTGTCTTTCTGCTCTCATTCCCAACCTGCGTGAATCACCCTCTGTCGTCATTCCCCCCACCCTCAAAAGGCAGCTTCTTTGCTTTTCTTTGTATAGTTTTACTTCCTAAAATACCTGCTTTCTTCCAAAATCTATCAGTCCTTCAAGAACAATTTCAGGAACTTTATCTGACCTAAAGCCTTTTTTTTTTCAGATGATCTCACTATTTGAATGAAATGGCTTTTATAGTCATAGCACAGTTTTGAACTTATTTGTTTCAGTTTTATCAGTTTTGCCTCCTTAACAAGGTTGCAGGTTCCTTGATGGCAAGGATTCTCTTAAAAAATCTTTCTGTTATTTCCTCTTATTTCTTCTGTCCCCATCCCAAGGCCAATTGCAGTGGAGAGCTCACACCAAATTGGTAAAGACAGTGTGTTGATTAATCTTTGTGCACTCACATTTTGGTAGTATAGTCAAATCTATTCACAGATCTTGCCCCAAATATCAAATTTGAATCTGATCTGCTCTCTTGATCCAACTTCCAATTTTCAAAAAAATGGAACGGAGGACATGATAGGGATGAAAACTGGAAAATCTGCATTGTGGGAAACTTTATAGGAAAAGTTTCTTCAATATATAAATTACAGTGAGGGGAAAAAAGGAAAAATGAATGGCAGGGGAACAGATAAGAACTGACAACCACAGTCTGTGAACCTTGTGCGGATTCTGATCCAAGTAAACAAACTGAACAAAATGTATGACGGAGATAATTAAATGCTTAGTGGGTAGTTTATGATGTGAAGGGCTTTACTTTTAATTTCCCATTTGAAAAAAAAGAAATTGTGGTAAAATACAGACACCAATATAAAATTTACTATTTCAATCGTCTTTTTCAGCTCAGCATACAGTTTAGTAGTGTGGAGTATATTCACACTGTACTGCCTTTACCACCGTCCAGCCACAGAACTCTGTTAATTCTGCAAAATTGCAACTGCACCCATTAAACAATAACCCCCATTCCTGCCTCCCCCAGCCCCCGGCCACCACCGTTTCACTTTTTGTCTCTATGAGTTTACTTCTCTAAGAAACTTATATAAGTAGAATTACAAAATATTTGTCCTTTTGTGACTCTCTTATTTCACTTGGCATAGTGTCCTCAAGGTTCATCTAAAAGGGGTATTTTTTAAGAGTAGAAACTATTTTGTGCTTTGTTAAAAAAAAAAAAAAAGAGCCCTTATCTTTTAGAGATATGCACTGAAATATTTATGGATAAAATGATAGAAAGTCTGGGATCAGCTCCAAGATAACCTAGTTGGGGAGTGGCTGGGGGTACAGCTGAAATAAAACTAGCTGTAAGTTATTAATTGTCACAGCTGGGTCATAGGTACATAGGGGGCCAGTATAATATGTCTATTTTGATCTATGTTTGACATTTTTCATAATAAATTGCTTTTTAAAAAAGTATCTGGAAGGGAACGTGTGAATCATTGAACACTTCTGCGTCCTCTGTGGCTCTCTGCTCTTTTGCAAGGAGGACATCTGTGGTCTGGGAGGATGATGGCCTGTGTTCTCCGTCGGGTCAGGCTGGGAGCCTGGGCAGAACTGCTTACATGGGCTCTCTGTGCCCACTGATACACTGCGAAGAGTGGATATAAATCAGCCAGCCCGCAGCTAGCCCCTGATGGTAGGTTGACCTGGCTGTGCTGTGAGGTTCTGGGTGGAGGTTTAGAATCCAGGCACACAGAGTCAAGGGATTTGTGCCTTGGCCGCTCCTTGTGTGTGTGGATTGGCGCAGCATTACCCAGCCTGTCTGAGGCCTAGAAGGGCCCACACTGGGGAATGAGAGGCCACCCTCCCAGGGCGCCCATCATGGGCTTGTCAGCTGTCAGAGGGCCTTCAGCCTGGAGTGGAGGGGAGCCTGGGGGCAGCGGGGTAAAGACAGCCTCAGTGTGTTAAACTGGGAGCCAGGTTGGCTCATCCTAGGGAGCAGGAAGTACCCTGCTTCCCTTGAGGAGCTGAATTAACTCTTTCAGGCTCACAGAACTGGTTCAGTAATGACGAGCCCCAGTGGCCTTAGGGTTTCCCCAATGGGGTTTTTAATGAGCCAAGTCCACCCTGCGCTCCCCATGCTACCATTTAACGGAACTGGCTGGTAAACTCAGCCAACAGCTAGGCTGACTAAGGTCTTTTTCTCGGAATAGCCCAGGTGTTCTTGTGAAGGGATCGGTTGGGGCCTTCGGGATTGAGAAGGGACAACCTTATTAGAGGCGGCGAGTAGAGGAGCCCTTTAATCCTCATTCATTTCCAGAGGAGGGGTTGCAGTTTCTTGTACTCCAGCCCATCCGCCGGTCTTTTGCGTTCCTATCAAGTCTTAGTTCCTTGTTCCTAATTTGCTACGTAATTTCTCTTCAGGCTTGTAGCTTCAGAGAAAAGGAGTAACAGTAAGCAAGTTTTAACTGACAGGTTTTGAAACCTGAAAGTTAAACATCTAGACAGGTTAGCAGTTGCATTGAAAACCCTTTAAAGAAGATTGCAGTTGAACTGATTTCCAGCTTTGCAGGTGGCAGTGTTTATAATTGAGTGGCTCTGAAATGCAAAGAAAAGGTTTGCTTTTATTTGCAAAATATCTCATCCCCACCCCTTGCCCCACCCCGCAGCAACACAGAAGATCGGAGAAATAGGAAATTTGTTAATTAAATATCTATAATTAAATAATCAATTTTTAAATTAAATACCACCTTGGGAGGTGTTAAGGATTTTGCCCCACTCTCTTTTAAGAAGAGAAGTAGTGATGTATCCGGCAACTAGACTTTTAAAGAAAAGGGACTTCCTGTGGTCCAGTGGTTAAGAATCTGACTGCTAATGCAGGGGACACAGGTTCGATCCCTGGTCTGAGAAGATTCCACATGCATGGGGCAACTCGTGCACCGCAACTCCTGAAGCCTGGGGCCTTGAGCCCGTTCTCTGCAACGAGAGAAGCCGCCGCAACGAGAAAAGTACTCGCAACTAGAGAGTAGCCCACCCCTCCACTGTAAACAGAGAAAGCCTGCAAGCAGCAACGAAGACCCAGCACAGCCAAAAATAGACAAAATGAAAAGAGAAAAGAGAGGAGAACTGACACCTAAGTGCGTTGGTCAGTGGTTCCCACTCGAGAGAGAAATTTGCTCCTTGAGACTGTCAGAGCACCTTCAGTACCCTGGAAGTGATAATTAAGCCCTATGTTAGCCTGGCATCTTAAAAGGGCTAACTTCCCTCTCAAGGCCACCCAGCTTAGGCTTACTTCTAGAGAACAGACTCCCCTCTCCCCTTCCCCTTTCCACAGCAACACCCCCACCACCACCTCTCTCCACCCCAGGGTGGAGTCCTTTGTCCCCTGGTCCTCTGCTGAGCTGGGGTTATGCAGCTCTGACCTTCCCAAAGGATGAGTGTCTTCATTTTTAATTGTATTGTTTTATTCTTTGGCCTCACCATGCAGCATGTGGGGTCTCAATTCCCCAACCTGGGGGTGAACCTGCACCCCCTGCATTGGAAGCATGGAGTCTTAACCACTGGATCCCCAGGAAAGTTGCCCCACTAAGTGCTGTCAGAGTCAGGCTGTCCTTGCAGTTACTCCAAGATGACAGGCTGACGGACGTTAGCACACAGATTTGTCCTTTGTGGTTGCTGTGCTGTTATGAATAGTTAACTCTTACTAAAATGATCTACCCATAAAGCCAGGAAGGCACCTGCTATCCCTTGGAGCATTGACTTTGGAGTCAGGCACATGGGTTTGGATCCTGACCCTAACCTTTACTAGTTGTTTGATGCTATTTAGAACCCTAGACTTCAGTTCTTTCTCTGCAGAATGGGTTTTACAGGGAGCTAGGGCTTTCCATGGAGGAAGACTCAGTGAGAGCAGTGGCTCAGAGTCTGGCTCTGAGTGAGTTTCAAACCCTGTTAGCTTTTGTTATTACTGGGATGTCCTTACTCTCTGGCCCCTGCCTCCTTCTCCCGCCTCCCCCAGGAGTGCCCCCAGAGCTTCTCTGTGAGGTCTTTACAGGTTCATCCCCTACTGAGTTTCCAGCACAGTTTGTGGGTGCGTTTATTACAGCCCTTTACCACATTGTGTTGAAACTGTTTACCCCACCTTGCTGGTGTATGCGTCCTTCCCAGGTGGTGCTAGCAGACTAAGAGATAAGGGTTTGATCCCTGGGTCGGGAAGATCCCCTGGAGGAGGGCAAAGTGACCCTCTCCAGTATTCTTGCCTGGTGGATCCCGTGGACAGAGGAGTGTGGTGGGCTACAGTGCGTTAAAATAGGGGGGCAATCAGTGAAGTGTAACTCCATTTTACTTCTTAAGTGTCTAGCTTTTAGGCACGGTTTTATCTAACAAATGCTCACTGAATGTCTACTGTAAGCAATGATCTCAAGGAACACTTACAACAACCCCAGGAGGGGTTGTTACTGTGACCTCCCCTCTTTCACAGGAGAGGAGGAGGTGGCTTGGAGCGGTCCAGTCAGTTGCCCAAAGCCAACGACAAGTAAGGGAGCAGGGCTGGGATTCGAACTGAAGACTGTAAGAGCTGGGACCACATCCTCTTTCTCTTTGCATTCTTAGAAGCAACCGCAACTCCTGATACTTGGTCAACACGCTGTTGCACTAGAGACATGGTCACTCTTTGCCCTACCAAGCTAAAGAGGATGCTGGTGAGTCTTAAGTCAGCCCTCTGTGCTGGGCTCTGTTTGTCCTCAGATCCAGGCCTTGTACTTTTCCTAATCTGCTCTGGACCACGCACAACAGGCTGATCTGCAGAGGCATTTTCCAGACTCCCTTGCTGACTGCCTTCCAGCTTGGTTCCACCAACAGGAGGCTGCTCTGGGGGAGCGGCAGCCACGGAGGAGGCACAGCCATGGCCAAAGATGCTGCCTGAAACGGAAGTGAAGGGGAAAAATTCAGACTTCTGTCCTCCACCTCCCCAACCTCCACCCAGTCCCCCCATTGACTGAACGTATCTGGATACCAGTGGCAAAGGGCCCTGAGAGATGGCGTTTGTGCAGGTCAGTTCACCTGTGACGCAGAGCGGAGAACACGGGTTCAATCGCTCAGATGAGTCCGATTCTATGTGACTCCCTGGACCGTAGCCTGCCAGATTCCTCTGTCCATGGGATTTTCCAGGCAAGAATGCAGGAGTGGGTTGCCATTTCCTCCTCCAGAGGATCTTTCCAACCCAGGGATCGAACCTGCATCCCCTGCGGCTCCTGCATTGCAGGCGGATTCTTTACCACTGAGCCCCCTGGGAAGACTGCGGAGCAGGGCCGACCACAACCAGGGAAAGTGTCCCTCCTCTCTAAGTTAGAATTTCTTCTAATCAGAAGCTTGGCTCACATATACATAGAACATCCTTAATTGGGAAAAGCTCTCTGGAAATGAGAGGGCGGGGAGTTTAGGGGGTGGGGAGTAAGGGGCAGGGTGGGAAGCACAGATATTTCTTCGGGTGTTCTATTATTGGCATACATTTTTATTTACTGCTTGATTGGGGCTTGTGAAACAAACAAGTCAAAAGGATATGTGTTTTTAACTTGCACAATTAAAAAAAATGTCCATTTACCTTGTGAAAAATGGCCACTTAGCCTGAAGATGTTGTATTCACTTAAGACTCCCATTAGGGTGGTCATGGGAACATCGTTCATGAATTTGTGGCAGAAGGAGACTCGTCAATAGCTTGCTTAATAAATATAGATTAAAAGGATATCCAATATCTGCCTTAAACCCACAAAGGAATATAAATTTGCAGCAAGAGATCAAGACTCTAATGAAGGCAGCAGGAGATGGCTTTAAAGACAATTCCCTGTTGGAACTTGATGATGAAAATCAGTCTTAACTGTGCATTTAATTTCTTTTGTGGGTTCAGAGCACATCCCTGAAGTTTCATCCAGAGAAGGTTAATCATGGCAGTCTTTGGAGCCTACAAAGCTTCCACAATAATATTGGGTAGAGTTTGTAAAAGATATTTGTGTGAATTAAAATGTTTTGCTTATTTTAAGTGAGGTGGTATTAAAAAAAAAAAAAGAACCGGAAAAAGTACCATCTTTGTAGAAATCCTTGGAGCAACTAACATAGGAAAAGATAGGGGATTATTAAGTACAAAGCATTCATTTGTTAAAAAATACCTTTCTCACTCTCCACAAAACACATGGTCCCACAGCAAAATTCTATGCATTGAGTAATGAGAGGAATTTTTTTATATTAAAAGGAAATAAAAAAAGCAAGAATGACAACACTTCCCTGATGAGGTGGCTGAGACCTAGTTAAAGCAGGACAACATTTCAGAGGCCTGTGGCAGGTCCATAAAACCTGTGCCCTCTTTCTTGCCTTTTTCTCATTGATTTTCCTTTTTGGCCCTCACCGTGCCTTCCAAGACCAGCTTAAATTGTCAAATAGGCCATACTTTATGATGTTTACCTTTGTTCCATGTACAACCCTGGTCCCACATCTGCTCTTGCTTCCTCTTTATTTCTGAGGTGTTCACATGTTACTGTGCATAAGGACCAAATGAGAATTTGGGTTAATAATTCAAATTCCTGGGCCCTGGTGCCCATGATTCTCTTTCAGTAATTCTGTGTTGAGGTCCAGAGATCTGTAGTTTCATCAAACCCCTTAAGGATTTCTGTTGTATAAGGTCTTGAGACAAAACTGTCAGGTTATTGGATAAGACGTAACCTTTTTTCCAGGATATTTTCATTGTATTGATGGAGGAAGGGATTTTTCAATTGTACCTACACACACAGGGGGCTTCCCAGGTGTCACTAGGGGTAAAGAACCTGTCTGCCAGTGCAGATAGACATAAGAGATGCAGGTTCGATTCCTGGGTAGGGAAGATCCTCTGGAGGAGGGCATGGGAACCCATTCCAGAATTCTTGCCTGGAGAATCCCATGGGCGGAGGAGCCTCGCTGACTCTGGTCCATAGGGTCACAAAGAGTCAGACACGACTGAAGTGACTTAGCACGCACGCACACACAGGCATCAGCCATCCACATGTCTTAGAGGGGTTCTAGGTAGAGCAGAACTTCCTGGAAAATCCTGTGGTCAGGCCTGTAGTTTTTCTTGCTTTTTTTGCCCCACCCCTTCCCCCTGTAGCAGTGAGGGTGAAGAGGGGCCCCCAGAGGTCAAAGGGGGTTGTCTGTCTCTGGTTTGAAATTCAAGGACTCAGAGAGTCCGTGACCCTCATTCTTTGGTAGGCTACTTTCCAGCTTTGATAGGTTTTTAAAATTTAAGACAAGCTAAAAAATAATCAAAACCTGTACTCAGAACTTGTCTTACACATAACAAATTTCTTCAGTAACATAAATGAAGGGAAATCGACTCTGGTTTCGAAAATGGTTCCCCTACCATCTGTCAGCGCACCTGAAATCCTACCATTACAAATGATGGCCTTTGGACCCTGGAAAATTGCTGGACTCAAAAAAGTCTCACTGTGACAATGCACACACTTCTGGGTCAATATTACCTGAAACTGGAGTTTGTGAGCCTTTCGGTGAGAGTCTAAGATGATTGGAATTGAGACCAAAAAGAATGGGGAGAAGAAGTTAGAGGAAATGAGAGTTTTGCTCGATGCTGGTTTTGCTCTCAGGTGAGAAAAATGTCACCCTTCCCCCCTTAATCATTTATACTGTTAGCAAATAAAAAAATTTAAGTTGACAGAAAAACAATAACAACAAAAAACCAAACTAAGTAGGAGTGACTCCTTGGATAAATTCCAGGCAACAGAAATAATTTCTACAGCACTGCAAATCAATTCTCCAAACTCTGAATAGTAATGTAAATATCTTTTTACTATATATGTATATTTTTTATATCAATATATAAGAAAGTAACAGTATATTTACGTTCACATGACATAATACATATTGAAATCAATTTAAAATATTACTTTAAAATACTGAAGGCAACTACAGTAAGTTTGAAACATTGGGTGAAAGTATTCAATGTAAATTTAAGTTGTGCAACTAGAAAGGGGAAATTGGGGTGGAGGGTAAACTAGGAAATATGGGATTTACAGATATAAACTACTGTACATAAAATAGATAAGAAGCAGATTACTGTATAGTGCAGGTAACTATGTTCAATGTTTTGTAATAAGCTATAACAAAAAATCTGAAAAAGTGATATGTAACTGAATCACTTTTCTGTACACCTGAAACTGACAATATTATAAATCAACTATGTGTCAATGAAAAAAAAAGAAACAGAAAACTTTTAGAAATATGTATTTGAGTCATGCAAGTTGTTTTAAATTATGTCAAAGCTTTGTAAGAGTGAAACATGGTCTTTCTCTTTTTTTAAATTGAAGTAAATTTGATTTGTCTCCTTTTGAACAGTTGCAGAAGTAACGTTTTTTGAGGAACCACCGATCAGACTTCATTTTTCTCTTTATTCTCTTTTCCTGTCTTATTTCAGCACTTCCTTCAGTGAGCACATTGTCTGCAAAAGTTAATCCCAGCAGTGCGCATACCAAGTTGATTTCTGAGCAGCACACACACTGTTAAGGGTTCTCTTTTCTGGTGGTGGCTCTGAGGAATCTTATGACCTTGGCAAGTTATCTTTGGATGCTTTGAATGCCCCACTGATAAAGTGGAGATAACCAGGCCCATTATTCAAAAAGGATTTATAAGATACCATCTACAAACTTTCTTAAAATCAGGAAAAGAGCATCTTACAAGTATCCTCCCTTTTCTCATTAGCATGACTGCAGTTAGACCTGGGGGCTTTAATTCACCTTCAGTTGAGTTCAGTCGCTCAGTTGTGTCCGACTCTTTGCGACCCCATGGACTGCAGCACACCAGGCCTCCCTGTCCATCACCAACTCCAGGAGTTAATTTGCCTTAACAAATTATAATTTGTTAGTTTTGTAAGAAGTGCTTGGTTTTGTCATTTGCTCTGAGACAAAGGGAAGGAAAGTCCCTCTAGCCCCCCAAATAATCACAAGAGCTATCTTATAACAAGCTGAAACTTCCTGAAAATGTAGGGTTTTTTCCCAACTGTAGTAAAAGTTGATTTCTGAATAGAAATCTCCTGTTTTGATAGTCTAAAATTTTGTGTATCATTCTAACCTCCATTTTTGAGCACTTGTTTTACCTTGAATCACAAGTTGCCAGACTGTGAAGGGTTCTAGTAAGATATGTTGCAACCACTGCTAACCAGCAATTCTGATTCCAGGCATTAAGACTGCAACAATCTGAGCCACATATGTTCTGCCTAATCAGATGGGTGTCTCCCTGCCACCCCCAGCGCCCCTATTGCCACCACCAAGATGGTTTAGGGAATTTCCTTTCTCATTGTCTAGGCTCTAAGCAATGGCAACAAGAAGTGCAAACGAGTGTTCAACTGTGAATCTGGTTTTGATACTCTTTCCAAGTCCCCAAGCGTGTGCATTTGCTTGGAGAACTGCACACTCTGCAGCGGGCCCTTGCACATTTATACCCGTGCACGGCCTTAATGGGAAACATTTGAGTCTGGCTGCAAAGACTTGCTCAGTGTGAAATCTTTTCCTAACACAATGGTCAGATTGAAAGGAGTTTCATTACATGGCTGGACGTTTCTCCTTTCTTTGGGGAATATAAAAGGTGAGTGCAATACTTTCCAGTTTAACGTTACCACCAAACGTCATAATCTTAACCTCAAAATCAACTCCCAAATTTATACAGAGAACCAGAGGCCTTGAGCTGGCTGCAATTGCCTGTCTGATCTTGGTTAAGTTCCAAAAAAGCCAGGGAGAGTTCAAAGCAGGGCCAGGAGCAACTCCACACTTTAATCCACGCTCCCTTTTCCTTCTCCATCTTTAGTTTCCCGCTCTGTCCTCTGGTATGAACTATAGTATATATCTGTTTCAATAACCCTAGACACCGTAGATTCTAGAACAATGAGGAACGCGTCTTTCCTTATTGATACTGACAGGCCTTTTGGTCAGAAAATGTCCCTCAGCAGCTGTTAGAGAATGTGGTCATAAACCAGAAAGGTATCTGTTACAGCTTTGAAGGCTGTTTTACTTCTAGCTCTCTGAATTCCACTGGGTAAGGTTCGATTTTTTTGCCTCCTCCCCCCCTCCCCCCGCTGCCCCCCACCCCCGACTTTCTTCAGAAACTCCTTTTGAGGCTTTGAAAGTGAAAGTGAAAGTCGCTCAGTTGTGTCTGACTCTTTGCGACCCCATTGACTGTAGCCTGCCAGGCTCCTTTGTCCATGGGATTCTCCAGGCAATAATACTGGAGTGGGTAGCCATTCCCTTCCCCAGGAGATCTTCCCAACCCAGGGATCGAACTCAGGTCCCCCACATTGCAGGCGGATTCTTTACCATCTGAGCCACCACAGAAGCTTGAGGCTCTAGGATACAGGAAAGTAGTTATGGCTTAAGAGAAGTTGGTGCCTTTGCATTAGTCATTCTCCCCCATCTTCCCACCAAGAAATAAAGAAAACAGAAAGGACAGTTACAAAGCCACACCAATAATAAAGCAAAAACAAATTCTTTAAACTCATTATTCGAGGTACTGTGCTTGGAAATTGAATAATGCCCTTTTTTTTTTTTTCCAATCTAAGCAACCTAGATAGCATATTGAAAAGCAGAGACATTACTTTGCCAACAAAGGTCCATCTAGTCAAGGCTATGGTTTTCCCAATGGTCATGTATGGATGTGAGAGTTGGACTGTGAAGAAGGCTGAGTGCCGAAGAATTGATGCTTTTGAACTGTGGTGTTGGAGAAGACTCTTGAGAGTCCCTTGGACTGCAAGGAGATCCAACCAGTCCATTCTGAAGGAGATCAACCCTGGGATTTCTTTGGAGGGAATGATGCTAAAGCTGAAGCTCCTGTACTTTGGTCACCTCATGCGAAGAGTTGACTCATTGGAAAAGACTCTGATGCTGGGAGGGATTGGGGGCAGGAGGAGAAGGGGACGCCAGAGGATGAGATGGCTGGATGGCATCACGGACTCAATGGACATGAGTCTGAGTGAACTCCAGGAGTTGGTGATGGACAAGGAGGCCTGGTGTGCTGCGATTCATGGGGTCGCAAAGAGTCAGACATGACTGAGCAACTGAACTGAACTGAAGCATTCTGGATTTTATTTCAGTCCACTCAGAGTGTTGGAAGACAGTTTTCCCTTCTCTTTAGATTATTTTAACTCTGACTAAAGAACACATCCGTTGAAATAAAAAAGAATTTATTTGCATCCTGACTTTGAGGTGAATGACTGACTACCTGAGTACTGACTTAGTCTGAAATTCACTTCCTGTCAAATGGGCCACTTGGCGTAAATGAATTCAGCTTAAAATTCCTAATAATGCCATGAGCCTTGGCATAAATAAATGAAAGTGGAGATTTAATGCTGTACGGATAATGTCTTCTTTCCCAAGATTTAGGCCCTAGAACATTAACCAAACCTACTTGACAAATAATGAGAAAGAGGAATGAAAGGGACAGAAATGACACTCTAACACAAGAGGTAGTGATGACAGTTGTGTGTGGCCTTGCTCCCACATCACCCAGGGCCCGAGTGAGTCCTCTGCTTGCTGAGATAAACACTCCCAATTTGCCATTTTTGCATCCCCCGCCCTGCCAGCTCCCGAGTTTGGGCAGGAATGGAAGGGAGAGCCAATATGCTCATATATTTTCTTTGCAGAGCTCCTGAGCATTTCGAGAAGAATGTATAGGGTAGAGTCAGGAATGTCTGATGATGCAAATGCAAGGAAGGCCTTATATTTGCATTATAGGAGTGTTGTGGCATATATACAGATGTCCCTTGTAAAATGTAATCTGCCATATTCATACCACGTTTCATTTTTGTTTTCTGCAATGCGATGTAGACATTTCCCCATTGAGAGGGCACGTTCCCTACCTTTGGACCTGAGAAAATCTTTGTAACTATGGCAGAATGCAGTGGAAGCGGTAGGGTTTGACCTTTGAGCCGAGGTCACGAAGGGTCATGTGGCTTCTGTCTGGCTCCCTCTCTCTCAGGATGCTCACCTCGGGAACCCAGCTGCCACGTGGTAAGGAAGCCCTGGCCACTTGGAGAAGCACTCACAGGTGTTCCAATCCACAGTCTGAGCTCAGAGGTGGTCCTAGGCAGGGCGACAAGGGGAGAAAAGAGGCCGGGGGTGGGGGGGAGATGGAGGAGCCCGGAAATCACCCCTAGTGTGCTGATAGCCAACTGGCAATGTCTCTACTATGCTCACTAACCAACTGGCAATGTCTCTACTGTGCTCACTAACTGACATAGGGAGACTGAGCTTTCAGTAGCTTTGCTCCATGGTCCCATGGATCTGTCTCCTACTTTAGCAGTGTTTGGACAGAACGGACCCAGGGATGCCCCTCGCTGCAGCCTCTGACCACCCTCCAAACTCTTTTCGCAACCTTCAGAATCAGCCACTCAACTGTCCTCGATCACTGGAACCAGCCAACACCACTTTTTGAGCTTAACTCCTTATTACCCACCAACCATGAGCTCTCAGATTCATCAGAATTATTTCACCTAGGTGGAGACTCGGAGAAGGCAATGGCACCCCACTCCAGTACTCTTGCCTGGAAAATCTCATGGACGGAGGAGCCTGGTAGGCTGCAGTCCATGGGGTCGCTGAGTCGGACACGACTGAGCGACTGCACTTTGACTTTTCATTTTCATGCATTGGAGAAGGAAATGGCAACCCACTCCAGTGTTCTTGCCTGGGGAATCCCAGGGACAGGGGAGCCTGGTGGGCTGCCGTCTATGGGGTCGCACAGAGTTGGACACGACTGAAGCGACTTAGCAGCAGCAGCAGCAGGTGGAGTCTGCCATCAACCGCCTGGTCAACCTGCATCTGTGGGCCTCCTTCACCTCTTTCTCCCCGGGGTTCTATTTTGACCATGACAATGTAGCTCCGGAGGGTGTGGGCCCCCTTTCCCATGAATTGCCCAAGAAGAAGCACCCAATGTCTCTTGAATAATGCAAAACCAGCGCAGTGACCGCACCCTCTTCCAGGACGTGCAGAAGCTTCCCAAGACAAGCACGGAAAATCCAGGATGCCATGGAAGCCACCCTTCTCACGGAGAAGAACTTGAACCAGGCCATTTTGGACCTGTGGGCCCTGGGTTCTGCCAGAGCAGACCCCCACCTCTGTGGTTCTGGGAAAGCTGCATCCTGGATGAGCAGGAGAAACTCACGGAGAAGATGGGTGATCACGTGACCAACCTGCACAGGTATCTCGTGGAAAGGCTCTCCCTTCAACATGACTAGGAGCCTCTGGAGCCTGGCCACCTTTGAGTGGGCCTTCTGGGGCCAGGGCTCCTGTCTGAAGCCCTTCTCTGCAGCAGCCCCTAGGCAGCATTTTAATCATCTTGAAGCCCTCTGCCAAGCTCTGGACCAAGCAGAAACAATAAAGATTTTTGCAGGGGGAAAAAAAGGGAGGAGGGGGGCATATGGAATTTCCCATTTGTTCTAGAAGCTGAGATACCCTAGGAACAGACAGGGTCTCCTCCTTGCTAAAGGGGATGCCCTCACCCTTTCTCTCTGGGTATGCACCGCTGCCTTGCTTCTATCTCATCTCAGTAAGCCGTTTCTCTATGGGCTGTCCCGCTTGTCGTCGTGCTGTGTCTCTAATAATAAACTTTGCATCTGCATTTGCAAAAAAAAAAAAAGACAAAACAGCCCCCTTCTCAGTTCCTGCTGGAGAAGACTCTGTAAATTTAACTGACTGAGCCTTCCATGACTGGGGAGGACCAAGCTCAGATTTTCTATAATCCTGACCAAGTTTTGTAATTACAGTGAACATAGGTCACGGGAATTAATTTGTTCTTTGAAATAGAGTTCCCCTTTGTTACAGATGAATAAACAAAGCCTAGGGAAGCTGATGGTGATTCTCCTTCATGTGACTCCTGGGGATGATGGCTAAGTCATCTTTGCCCCTTATGTTTGACTATTTCCATAAAATCACCGGGGTCTGCTTCCCCGTGCTTGCTAAGTCGCTTCAGTCGTGTCCGACTCTTTGCGACCCCATGGACTGTAGCCCGCCAGGCTCCTCTGTCCATGGGATCCTCCAGGAAAGAATACTGGAGTGGGGTGCCATTTCCTGCTCCCCGGTAGACAGCCATTTATGCTTAGTTACTTACACAGCAGACACTCCTGACCAGAAAGCACTTGCGTGGAAACTTACGAAGATCCCTGCTCTCTTTCCCCATTTGGTTGGGCGAGGCGCTCCTCCTCTGTCCCATGGTGCCCTCCTTGCCTTACCCCCTGGTGCTGTGCCTTCTGTTCTCAGAGGACTGCCTTACCTTGCTGGATGGATATCCTTCGAGGGTAGAGAGAATGTGAGCTTCTTTTCTGGATCCAAAGATCCAAAGTAGAGTTCTAGGCTCAGAATAAGTCCACAGTGAAAGTCTGGGGAATGTTGAATGAATGATACATGCCCGGGCGACACCACCCATGACTCCATCCCCTGTTGGTATCCTGTGCTGTGTTTTCTTGGCTGTCCCTGCTCTGGGAAACAGGGATGGAGCAGGAAGAGCTCCTCCTTCTAGGATGGATTTGCTGCCCAGCTGCACTGACAGGTCAGAAGAAAGTCCTCAACTGTCAGCTCCTCCAGGGTCTGCTTTATCTGCAGAAAGCCACCTCACTCAATTTGTTATTGTTCAGTTGCCAACTCTTGTCCGACTCTTTGTGACCCCATGGACGGCAGCATGCCAGGCTTCCCTGTCCCTCACCATCTCCCAGAGTTTGCCCAAGTTCATGTGCGTTGAATTGGTGATGCCATCCAATCATCTCATCCTCTGTCACC
The DNA here is from genome assembly GCF_032405125.1 of Capricornis sumatraensis. Taxonomy (NCBI): domain Eukaryota; kingdom Metazoa; phylum Chordata; class Mammalia; order Artiodactyla; family Bovidae; genus Capricornis; species Capricornis sumatraensis. The sequence goes on from NC_091090.1 coordinate 45,147,533, forward strand.
CTCTTCTCCTTCTGCCTTTAATCTTTCCCAGAAGCAGGGCCTTTTTCAATGAGTTGGCTCTTTGTATCAGGTGGCCAAAGAATCGGAGCTTCAGCTTTAGCATCAGTCCTTCCAACAAGTATTCCGGGTTGACTTCCTTTATGATCAACTGGTTTGATCTTCTTGCTGTCCAAGGGACTCTCAAGAGTCCTTCAGCTCTCTGCCTGCTTTATGGTCCAGCTCTCACATCCGTACGTGACTTTCTTACTCAAGGCCATGCCATATTCTGAACCCCGTGACTTAATATAAGAGGAGGTAAGAGTGGCTCTTGGTCCAATGGGGTCCAACTCACATGGTACTCTTTTACTCTAAAACTCCCTGCCTGGTAAACTGAAGAGTTTCTGAGCCTACATCACACTTCAGCTCCCCATTTGCCCATTTTCATCGTCCCATCTTCTTTTCACAGGTGCTGGTCCTCAATAAAAATTTTATGCTGCAAACTCCATCTCAGTGTCTTCCTCTGGGGAACCCAACCCACAAGGAATTTTTGTCTTTGATTCATTCATAAGGCTCTTTACCTTCGGTCAACTTGACTGTTTACTGAGTTAACTTACAATGTTTATTTTGTGAAGGTTTAAAAATATTCACTTCTGATTATGGCTCAGGAGACGATTGATAACTCCAACGAAGGCTGGGCATAATATCCATGTAGAGCTTACTTGGAAAGGTTGGTAATGCCTTTTTCATTGACACTTTCATTCAGCTGAAATTAGACATTTTTGTGAGATCCCTGCATTGACTGATAATACTCAGATTGCTGGTTTTCTTTTTTCTTGATCACTATTCTGCTGATCTGGATTATCAAATGCCTTGCAGAGAAAAACTGCTTCAGCTGACAGATATCAAGTTCAAACCAATGAGTCCCACTTCTCTGGAATTTTGCCCCCTCAGGTCCTAGGTGCCTTAGTACCACTCTGATGCCCTCAAACAGCCTCTTCTTCCCCATCTTGAAGTTTTCAATTGTTCTTAGGGGGAGTGTTACTCTGTTACAAATTAATCTGCCACAGCTGGAGGCAGAATTGTTTAGGATCATCTTCTTTCCAACTCACTAATCTTAACCAACAGAAGTGATTTGAAAGAATAGATGTTATCTTTTGTAAAGAAGAAGGGGAACTCAGATCAAAAGGTTATTAGAGGAAAAAATATAATATTGAGCAGGTTCTGGAGAAGTGTGTGTTACTTTTCAATCAGAATTTTCTCAAAAAAAAAAAAAAAAAAGAATTTTCTCAGATTCATCCTCAGTTAGGAAAACATGGCTTTCATTTACCCACTGTTGTTCAGTTGTTAAGTCAGGTCCGACTCTTTGCGACCCCACGGACTGTCCTTCACTAGCACCCTGGGCTTGCTCAGACTCATGTCCATTGAGTTGATGATGCCATCCAACCATCTCATCCTCTGTCACCCCCTTCTCCTCTTGCCTCAATCTTTTCCAGCATCAGTCATTTCCAATCATTTACCCATGAATGCATTCAAATTTTATTTCTTCCTGTTATTAGTTTTTATTTCTTAATGTTAGTTTTCCTAATTCCATCACTTTGTACCACAGAAAGTTATCAAAAGTTAAATTTTTGAGTTAAAATCCTTTATTTTGAAAACATTTTAACTCTCAAGTTAACTCTCAGTTATTTACAGTGAAATAGAGGGGAAATTTGTATTCATAATTCAAATCAATGAATAATTTAAAAATTTTATCTTTGGTTGTGAATGCAGGTTATATTTTACTTGTTAAAGATTTATCTTCCTGATAATATTTTCCTTAAATATGTTGACGTTTAAATCTATCTTTCTTGGCCAAACAACATTTCTTTTTTGTCCTGTGTGTCGGAGTTAGCACGTTCTTTTAAGATTTTATGCATCCTTCATCAGTTGTATAACATTCTACTGTCTTCTATAAGATACTCCACAATTATTATAGTAATTGGCGTCTTTTGTAAATATTGATCTTTTTGGCTGTGCATACAGTTAAATTTTCTTTTCCTTCTTTCGGTCTATAATAAGATAATAACAATACTGTGAGTCTCCATTGTGTTAGTTTCATATTCAAGGAATATTAAAGATTCCACAGTCAATGTCAAACCCTGGTGAGTAGTTGGTGAAAATCTCTACTATCTAGATGGAGATGCGGCAATCCTCAGAGGGGAGAAAAAGCCAAACAAAGGAAGAGAAAGCCTCTCAGAACAGATTAGGGCAAAATGCAGGTCTATTGACATATGCTGGCTAGAAGAATGACCTTCCCCCAACCCCTTGCTGGGATTCTGCACCTCTGAGAAGGAACTGGAACAAAAGCGATTCAGTTAGGTGTTTCTGTTATGGCGCGTCCCACTGATATCGTGACAGGAGAACCGCTTACCTGGTCAAACAGGCTGTCTTGCTCAACTGGATCTGATTCTTGTCAAGAACTTTATTTTCTTACTCTGAAGAACAGTGACTATGGTTTTCTGATTTGTACTCAATCTTATCTAGTTAGCTGGTAGTTCTTCCATTAATTATTTCATGAGTGGAGGAACCACTCATTTCCCTGTGCGCCATCATATAGAGTGTACAACATGTTCCGCTTTTAAAACTCACCACTCCCCTGCCTTCTTCCTCCCTTCCTTGACCTGTCACACGTTTTCTCACTGGCACCCCATCAGACCCTAGGGGAAAAGCCTAATGATGACTCAGGAAAGGAAAGAGAGCTTCCCTTGTAGTCCAGTGGTTAAGAACCTGCCCGCCAGTGCAGGGGACAGGGGTTTGATCCCTGCTCTGGGACGCTTCCACGTGCTGCAGGACATTTAAGCCTGTACGTCATGACTACTGAGCCAGCACTCTTGAGCTCACAAGCCACAGCTACTGAGCCTGCCGGCTTAGAGCCCGTGTTCCACAAGAGAAGCCACTGCAACGAGAAGTCCATGGACCACAGCTAGAGACTAGCCCCCACCGGCCACAACTAGAGAAAGCCCGCACACAGTAATGAAGACCCAGTGCCGCCAAAAGTAAACAAACAAATAAATAAATCTTTTTTAAAAAAGGAGAAAGGAAAGAGAAGCTCATTCCTGAAGCTGCTTCTGTCCAACCCCTCTCAGTTCCCCAGTCTCTGTTCTGATTTGTGTTCTAGTTCCCAGGCCCTGCTCCCATGACTTGGCTGTTGAAGAACCCATGATACATCAACTAATTTTTCCTTGCCAAGTGAATTTCTCTTTGAGTCTCCGATGCTCACCTTTAGTGCCTGAGCTGTATTTGGCTTTGTCAGTCCATACAGAGTCGACGTGAACACAGAGAAAGGAGCTGGAGGAGAGAATGTTTTCATTCTTCATTTCTCATTGCTCTAAACAGTGAAGAGCTTTAGAAAACTTCTGAGGGATTCTACACTTCAGAGACAGGACATCCGGGAGAAGTTATTGGACTGTGTCGTGTTTTGTAGCTGACGAGGGAGAAGAGAGTCTTTGGTCATAGGGAACAGATGGTAGTGATGGGACAGGAGGGCTTGGGCTAAGCCTGGGACCATCAGAAGAAAAGAAAAGGCTTATGGAGTACCATCTGTACCAGCTCACACATGCACGATCTAATTTAGTGTTTCCAAATGTCTTCTTTGGAACACTAGTCCCAGGAGATGTTCTACAAGAAAAGGAGCCTGGATTTAAATATGTTTGGGAAAAGCTGCAGATCACATTCCTGTCTGAAGAAGTCCTACAATAAGAAATCAATTGAATCTCTCCCTCGCATCTCATTAGCAGGATTGCTGTGTCAAGAAGTCTGTGCATTTGCGATGCTGGTAGATACTGCAAATTTGCTTTCATTTCTCTGTCCACACAAGGACGAATGAGACCTCCTTGTGACCCAGCATTTTCCCACTTTGGTAACACTTATTAAGCTTCCCAGGTGGCTCAGTGGTAAAGAATCTGCCTGCCAATGCAGGAGACACCGGTATGATCCTGGGTTGGGAAGATCCCTTGAAGTAGGAAATGGCAACCCACTCCAGTATTCTTGCCTGGAGAACCCCATGGACAGAGGAGCCTGGTGGGCTACAGTCCATGGGGTCGCAGAGTCAGACTCGACTGAGGGACAGAGCACACACACACACATTAATATCCCATAGAGCTTATGTTCTAGAAAACACAGGCTTGGTATACTGGTTGATTTTTAATCTTCCAACTTGTATACAGTGCAGTGTACATCACTGTCCTTTTTCTATATATGCGGAATGGAGGCTTAGAAACTTGACCACTACTTATAAGGTTGACTCTCTCTACCCCCAACCTGCTTGATACTCAGCCTCTCCACCCACCTCCAGGGCAGATTCTAGTAGAGGCTGTTCTTGGAAAAGCATTGACGCCTGCCGCTGGTGCTTAAATTCTGTACATCCCCCAACGAAAGCATTGTGACCTGCACAATGGTTGGATTTCTATGGTCTTTTTAGGATAGTGCTTTTTATTTCTGGTAGATTGCAGGTTATTGGTTATTGTAATTTTCCCTTGTGATTCTATACCATAGAGCAGTTTTAATGATCAGTTCAGTTCAGTCGCTCAGTCGTGTCCGACTCTTTGCGATCCCATGAATCGCAGCACGCCAGGCCTCCCTGTCCATCACCATCTCCCAGAGTTCACTCAGACTCACGTCCATTGAGTCCGTGATACCATCCAGCCATCTCATCCTCTGGCGTCCCCTTCTCCTCCTGCCCCCAAAGCCTCCCAGCATCAGGGTCTTTTCCAATGAATCAACTCTTCACATGAGGTGGCCAAAGTACTGGAGCTTCAGCTTTAGCATCATTCCTTCCAAAGAACTCCCAGGGTTGATCTCCTTCAGAATGGACTGGTTGGATCTCCTTGCAGTCCAAGGGACTCTCAAGAGTCTTCTCCAACACCACAGTTCAAAAGCAGCAATTCTTCGGCGCTCAGCCTTCTTCACAGTCCAACTCTCACATCCATACATGACCACAGGAAAAACCATAGCCTTGACTAGACGGACCTTAGTCGGCAAAGTAATGTCTTTGCTTTTGAACATACTATCTCTATTGGTCATAACTTTTCTTCCAAGAAGTAAGCGTCTCTTAATTTCATGGCTGCAGTCACCATCTGCAGTGACGTTGGAGCCAAAAAAAATAAAGTCTGACACTTTCCACTGTTTCCCCATCTATTTCTCATGAAGTGATGGGACCGAATGCCATGATCTTCTTTTTCTGAATGTTGAGCTTTAAGCCAACTTGCACTCTCCTCTTTCACTTTCATCAAGAGGCTTTTTAGTTCCTCTTCACTTTCTGCCATAAGGGTGGTGTCATCTGCATATCTGAGGTTATTGAGATTTCTCCCGGCAATCTTCATTCCAGCTTGTGTTTCTTCCAACCCAACATTTCTCATGATGTACTCTGCATATAAGTTAAATAAGCAGGGTGACAGTATACAGCCTTGACGTACTCCTTTTCCTATTTGGAACCAGTCTGTTGTTCCATGTCCAGTTCTAACTGTTGCTTCCTGACCTGCATACAGATTTCTCAAGAGGCAGGTCAGGTGGTCTGGTATTCCCATCTCTTTCAGAATTTTCCACAGTTGATTGTGATCCACAGTCAAAGGCTTTGGCATAGTCAATAAAGCAGAAATAGATGTTTTTCTGGAACTCTCTTGCTTTTTCCATGATCCAGCGGATGTTGGCAATTTGATCTCTGGTTCCTCTGCCTTTTCTAAAACCAGCTTGAACATCAGGGAGTTCATGGTTCACGTATTGCTGAAGTCTGGCTTGGAAAATTTTAAGCATTACTTTACTAGCATGTGAGATGAGTGCAACTGTGTGGTAGTTTGAGCATTCTTTTGCATTGCCTTTCTTTGGAATTGGAATGAAAACTGACCTTTTCCAGTCCTGTGGCCACTGCTGAGTTTTCCAAATTTGTTGACATATTGAGTGCAGCACTTTCACAGCATCATCTTTCAGGATTTGAAACAGCTCAACTGGAATTCCATCACCTCCACTAGCTTTGTTGGTAGGGATGCTTTCTAAGGCCCACTTGACTTCACATTCCAAGATGTCTGGCTCTAGATTAGTGATCACATCATCATGATTATCTGGGTCGTGAAAATCTTTTTTGTGCAGTTCTTCCATGTATTCTTGCCACCTCTTCTTAATATCTTCTGCTTCTGTTAGGTCCAGACCATTTCTGTCCTTATCAAGCCCATCTTTGCATGAAATGTTCCCTTGGTATCTCTAATTTTCTTGAAGAGATCTCTAGTCTTTCCCATTCTGTTGTTTTTCTCTATTTCTTTGCATTGATCGCTGAAGAAGGCTTTCTTATCTCTTCTTGCTATTCTTTGGAACTCTGCATTCAGATGCTTATATCTTTCCTTTTCTCCTTTGCTTTTCACCTCTCTTCTCTTCACAGCTATTCGTAAGGCCTCCCCAGACAGCCATTTTGCTTTTTTGCATTTCTTTTTCATGGGGATGGTCTTGATCCCTGTCTCCTGTACAGTGTCACGAACCTCATTCCATAGTTCATCAGGCACTCTATCTATCAGATCTAGACCCTTAAATCTATTTCTCACTTCCACTGTATAATCATAAGGGATTTGATTTAGGTCATACTTGAATGGTCTAGCTGTTTTCCCTACTTTCTTCAATTTAAGTCTGAATTTGGCAATAAGGAGTTCATGATCTGAGCCATAGTCAGCTTCTGGTCTTGTTTTTGATGACAGTGATAATAATAACAACCACAACTGATTGAGCATCCACTGTATTCAGGGCACTTGATACGAACTGTCACTTGTCACAAAAATCCTGCAATAGAGATATACTTCTAGCAAGGTATGCTTATCTTTATTTGAAGCTCTGAAAGGTTGTGACTTGACCAAGGTTACACTGAACTAGGATTCACCCAGTTTTTTCTGACTTCTCTGCATCATACTGCCTTTTTTTGAAACCGTGTTTTGAGTCTCCACCAATAACGAATGTTTAGAACACTCCTGCTTGCACAATTCAAGGTTGCCTAAATCCCAAATCTTAGTGACAATGACTGGTTGCCTTTGTCTCCAGGTATGATTCTTTTTATCCTTGTTTGCTTAACTACTGATGAAGGTCTGCTTTGGTTTAAATAGAGTTAAGCTATGAGATAGACTTCCCTGGTGGCTCAGATGGTAAAGCGTCTGCCTACAATGCGGGAGACCCAGGTTCAATCCCTGGGTTGGGAAGATCCCCTGGATGAAAGATATGGCAATCCACTCCAGTACTCTTGCCTGGAAAATCCCATGGATGGAGGAGTGTTGTTATTCTTTACCCCCTGTTATCCCTTGACGCTTCCTCTCTCTCTTTTCTTTTTAATCTCTCTATTCTTATCTTTTCTTCTCTTTCTGCTTTTATTTTTTTTACAAGGCTTGTGAAGCTTGGTCTTCTCCCAGAATATAACACCTGTGCCTTCTGCCCTGCTGGGCACCAAACAAAAGACCTTGTGAAGTACATCAAAGTGGTAGGAAAGGGACATCCTTGGTGGTCCAGGGGTTAGGACTCCATGCTTCTACTACAGAGGCTTGAGTTCGATCCCTGGTTGGGGAACTAAGATCCCACATGCTGGTCCTTGTGACCCGCCCCCTCCAAAAAAAAAAAAAAAAGGGCAGGAGAAAGTTGGTGATTCTCAATGTTTCCATCCTGCTACCCTTCTTCCCCCAAATTTCTCCTCCTTATCCCATCACCCAGTGTTTCTGACATTTTCTTTCACCTTCTTCCCTTCTGCCCAGATAGGGAGCTATTCCTTCTAAGGGGTGGAGGATGGGGGAGGATGGTCAAGGCAAAGGGCAGACCAGGTCGGGGACACCAAGGCCAGGACAGGAGAGGGAAGGTCGTTACATGGCAGAGAAGGCTGAGGACGTGCAGCTGAAATCCCCAGAAGGGACAGTGAGGAAGAAGAAGAAAGAGCAATGGAAAGAGAAAGAGACAGAGATCAGAAGACCAGCAGGGAGCCTGCAGGAGAGGGAGGCCGAGGAGCAAGCAGGACCAGGTGCGGGCAGGTTGACCACACAGACGTTTCAGAGAACAGAAGGGCAGTCAGGGAGGAGAGCCAAGGCCACACAGGGTCGACTGTGCGTGTGTGTTTTTTAAGGATTAAGGATGAATCACTGTTTTCATCAGCATCAGTGCACATGCCATATGTTAGGTGTTGCTGGAGTGGAAAACACGTTGCGCTGACTTAGAACAGGCTCGACAGCCTCCCACTCTGCCCTGCTGGAGGCCGGGGACAGCGCCCCGTGGGTGTAGATTCCCCCCGAGGTGAGGTAACGCTTCCCAGGCATCTCCTGGTGCATGACCCTCCTCTAAAGTGAAACTCAAACCAATATAAACGCTGTGAACCATCCTCGACTGCTCAAAGGTTAGAAGAGAAGCGGCGGTTGCTGCTCCACTAATGACAGATTCCACAGTAAAGACTCAATAAACACTTGGTAATTAATTACAGAGAAAAGGAACATGATAGCAATTTAGGTCAGAGACTCCTTTGAAAATCTGATGAAAGCTATGGACGCTTTCCCCAGAAAAAAAAAATTTGTCTATTGCCAAGGCAGGAGACGTAAGAGACATGGGTTCGATCCCTGGGTCAGGGAGATGCCCTGGAGGAAGACATGGCCACCCACTCCAGTATTCTTGTCTGGAGAATCCCAAGGACACAGGAGGCTGGTGGGCTACAGTCCATGGGGTCGCAAAGAGTCGGACACAACCGAAGCGAATTAGCATAGCACAGCACATACCTATTTTATTTATAACATCATGATGCTCATTAAAGCACTAAAGCCAGAGCCAACGGGACCCCTGGACCCCGGGTGAGAAGTCCTGACTTAGAGCATATGAAATACCTTTGCGTCCGTGAACCACGGATCCAACCAAAACCCCAGAAGATGGGCGGGTGCTGCCAGCATCCGACAGGGGAGGAGGCTGGGTGAGAGGTGGGGAATTTGCTCCCACATCAGCTACAAGGCAGCAGGGAAGGGGAGCTAAAACTCGCAGCTCTGAGGCCAGGCTTGTTCCATTGCCCTTTGAAAATCTCCAACTTACTGTTAGAAAGACAGATTTTAGTTTTAACTTTCTGATAGTCGTCACGGCTGTTAGAAAAGGGAGATGTTAGGTTACACTTCTTTACCTTTGACGGAACCAATGGCTCATCTTCCAGTTCAACTACACTTCTTACAGTTGTTGCATCTCTCCCCTTGTCAGAAAAAAACCTACCTGTCATGGGGTCCACGGATGATTGGAGGACGAATGCTGCACGTCGCAGTTAGCAGGAACCCCGAAATGTAACCTGGATATGCTGACGTCTGCTGCAGCCTTCTAACCAGCATACAGGCCGGACAACATTCCAGCCAATTGCCAGTCTGAAAACTCCTCTTGTCAAGCAAGGCAGCCATCTCCTGCAGGGTTTAACGATAGAACAGTGTACGCTGGTCACGGGTGAGCCGTGGAAAACGAGTATGATACTGCCTGAGAGTTTCCTTTCATCAGATGATAAGCTAGTGTGAGTTTACACATTGTTTTGTTGGGATTTTAACAGGTTTTGTTTGTTTGTTTTGGCTTTGGAATATCCATATTATAACATTCTGTGTGCTCAAATCTCAAGAATTTATATCTAGAGTTGTAGCTCTCAATTTATGAAGTGCATGAAATTCCCACTTGGGGGCTTCTTAGAAACTCTTGGACTCCAACCACTAGGCTAAATGCTTGATTTTATAGGTCAGGCATGGGTTGGAGGTCTGCAGTGTAAGAAGTGCCAGGAGTGAGTTTGTTGCAGAAAGTAGGAGGATGTGCTTTGAGAGACTCTGACTTAGAGGATTAGAGAGGCACTTAGTCTTTATCTCTGGAGTATTGAGTCTCATCCTGGGATTCCTGATTTATTATTTTTCTACCCTGGACTTATCAAGGCTGATGAGCTCCTTGAGGGCAGAGACAAATGTGATGCTCATATTTCTGTTCTGAATCCTGACACAATTACTGGTAGTCGACTACATGAGAGAATAGAAATGATAGTTAAAATGTCAGAGGATGAATACTAATATGTTGAGATATTTCAATTTCACACTACAATCATGAAAACGAAATCTTTACTTAGCCCATAGAAGTCCCACTTGCCATAAAATCTTAAAAGGAAGAAGTTTAAGCGCTCAGGGTAATTCACAACTTCCTGTCCTTCACCCTACTTTTTGGATGTTCATCTACTTGAAGTAAGACATTTCCAGCTGTTTTGGAAAACATGATTTGGAAAACAGCAACTCTGTGTAAGTATGTACTTTGTATAGGTGTTGTGAAGGATAAAAAGAAAACTACAAGATTTGATTCCCATCTTCCAGGAGATTACAGTCTGGTAGGGGGAAGAGGATGTCCAAGCACGTGGGTATCTACACACCAAGGCAGATACAGTGCTGGAAATGGAGGGCAGGTGGGATCCAGGCTATTAGTTAGAATTGTCTGGAGGTTGAAGAGATTATTCCAGGATTGATTAAAAGCAAGAATGTAAAAAAAATTTTTTTTAAGTAGGATTGTGGATTTATAAACATCTGATAGTTTTTGTCAGTCTAGCACTGTTTTTCCTTTTTCTGGATTCAACACCTCCTTTTAAATGCTTTGGAGGACTCCCCATTCCTCAGGCACATGGTCTTGGTGGTGCTGGCCTTTCTCTGGACAAGGAGTGACATTCAGTTAGACTAAGCAGATTCTGTTTCCCTGGAATGTGGAACCTGAACCTACTGCAGCCATGAAATTAAAAGATGCTTGCTCCTTGGAAGAAACGTTATAACCAACCTAGATAGCATATTCAAAAGCAGAGACATTACTTTACCAACAAGATCTGTATAGTCAAAGCTGTGGTTTTTCCGGTGGTCGTGTATGGTTGTGAGAGTTGGACCATAAAGAAAGCTGAGCACTGAAGAATTGATGCTTTTGAACTGCAGTGTTGGAGAAGACTCTTGAGAGTCCTTTGGACTGCAAGGAGATCAAACCAGTTAATCCTAAAAGAAATCAGTCCTAAATATTCATTGGAAAGACTGATGTTGGAGCTGAAGCTCCAATACTTTGGCTACCTGATGTGAAGAGATGACTCATTGGAAAAGACTCTGATGCTGGGAAAGATTGAAGGCAGGAGGAGAAGGGCTCAAAAGAGGATGAGATGGTTGTATGGCATCACTGACTCAATGGACAGGAGTTTGAGCAAACTCCAGGAGATAGTGAAGGACAGGGAAGCCTGGTGTGCTGCAGTCCATGGGTTCATAAAGAGTTGGACATGACTGAGCAACTGAGCAACAACGGTTTTGAAGATAAAACCACTGGACCTGAATTCTCCTGATGGTGGGATCCTAAAGATGCTGTTTTTGTGCTCCTGCACAGGAAAGATGGAGGGTGAACGAGTGGAGATCAGACTTAAGGGACTTAAGAGTTTGGGGAGGTAGAGGGTTCCCGGTTACTGGAGGTTTTCTTGTCTTGGCTGGATGGCCACTTGGTAGGGATGTTACCTAAGAGATCCAAGCATTAGATGAAACGACCTCGAAGTTCATCTTCAACCTAAAATTCTAAAACTCTTGTTAGTTGTGTACTGTCAGTGACTGATCCCCAGAACATACATCCTAGGAATCCAGGATTATCACAGCACATGTGACGAGAAAGGCCCATACATGAGTTATCCTGGGCTTATTTGTGGTGCCTTTAACAGCACCTCTGCTGTTAAAGGATCTCAACCCTAAACATGTAAACCGTGCCATAGGATTTGGGCGAGTGTACATCTATTTGGAGAAAGAGAATTTTGCTTTTCCTACATGAGGCAGTAATTTGTAAGCCATATGTGCTATGACTGGCTTTTAAAGCAGCAGTCGCTGTAATAAAAAAGTCAACTTATGGGAAATTTCAACCATCTCTCTGCTCTGTTCTTTCATTTCCAGTGGGGTTTGGCTGGGGCCTTGAGGAAGGAGGAAATTTTCATAGTAGCAGTCATTGAAAACCAAGCTGTTATAGTCATGAATGAGGTTGAAGTAAGAAGCAGGAACATTGAGATCAATTTATAATTTATTTCAATGCCTTACATTTTCAAAGGGTGTTTTTAATTTTTTTTTTTCCCCCTGAATATCAACTTACCTACCCACAAAGCTTGTTGTTGTGTGTTCCTGGATTGGCAAAGAAAAACACTCAGGGCCTGTTTAGGACCATAAAGGCTCCTACTGATAGGTTACAAATCAGCCTTTACATTTATGCTCTGCAATTTATAATCATCAGCCAAAGACGATCCAGAGCAGACCATCATTCTGTCTTAGCACATCAGCGAGAGCATACGTAAAATACAATAGTATATATAATCTCAAGTTTTTGTGTCAAGGTGGGTCGCCATTCAGCAAGCCCATGGGCATTTGTAGGATGCTAATCATGGCACAAGTTAGAATTTGGTGGGCTGTCTCACGAGCCACATGGCTTCTTCTGGAATCTATAAGATGCGAAAATGACAGAGAGGACGGGGCTAGTATCAATGTGGGTTCAATGAACATTTATTGAGCACACATCATATGCTGGGTGATAAACCAGCATGGTGCCCACTGTTGAACTCAATCCTGCTGGAGAGACCAACACATACAAACAACCAACTGCGAGTCAAGGTGGTTAGGAATGCCTATGTGTAGTCTGTTCAGCAAGCTCTTTGCCAAGAGCTGAGATGGGTGCTCTGATGATTTCTACATAAGAGATGAAATTGTCTAGAATTCCAGGAGAGAAGCTGGGGAAGGGTATCCTAAGCAGAAGGAATAATACCAGCAAAGGCCTGGAGATCTGAGCACATGCAGCTTATTCAGAGGATGATGGGTAATCTAGAGCTCTGCTACTTGAAGCATGTATAGCCCCCAGACAAGCAGTGTTTTCATCATCTGGGGATTTTGTTAAAGGCAGATTCCTTATTTAGCACATCTGGGGAGGGCACAAGATCATGCATTCATTTCTTACAAGTTCCCGGGTGATGCTGCTGCTGCTGGTTCAAACATAGGGTCTAAGAAGCAAGAACCAGAGCGTCTGAGCGTAAAGTGTGTGACGGTCAATGCCAGGACACAGATCGAAGGTCATCTGTGCAGTTTGGAGGGGTGGGCAGCTGACCCTGTAGGCAATATTTCTGGGGTAAGGATACCTGAGTCCTCTTTTTACCTTTGCAATTCTCTCCCCTTCCAGATAGATATCATTTCATAGGACGGTTCATTATAGTCACTCATCTTGAACTACTTTGAATCCCCTGGCGAAGAGGTGTTACTGAATGACCCAAGTACCCTGGTGCTTGGGAGGCTGGAGGGACCTAAAAGAAAAGACTAAACAAACACCGCGTGGTGTTAAGACACAAAGCAGATGGCCTGTGTCCCAGCACACTTGACACGGTGCCCAAACCTGCCGGAACAATTGTTCATTTACTCAGTCAATCATTCAACCCCTCGCCTAGCTCTGTGTGCTCCGTCCTGGGGGCCTTGGGTGGGGAGTGGTGGTGGGACGGTGAGGAGAGGAAAAGGGTTTGAACCCAGACTTGGAAAGCAATTTTCTTTTAGCCAGGTAACTCTGAGACAGAGTGAAAGAAAACAAACCAAAACAAAACAGGGTCTGGGTTACATGTAGAGTTTGGATAACTACAGGATAGGAGCTCAGTATCGAGGACTGATGAGGTGTTACTGAGAGGTGGAGGGTTGATGTACACAGCTGTGGGCAAAGCACAGCCTGGATTTCTCCAGCTGTTCTGGAAGCGCAATAAGAGGTCATCTAGATAAGATCTAATGTAATCAAGACATGGCCCAGCACATCAACCCAGAAGCATGACAGAATTTTATCTTGACCCATACTTGGCCTAACTTATAATCTTGGAAGAATTAGTGATACCTAGATGGATAAGATTTCTTTTTCTTCTTAAAAAATTATTATTATTTGGCTTTCAGTCTGACTAAGGTGGAAAGGACCTGACTGTTTGCCAGAAAATGGATTGCTAGCTGATGGGAAGAGAAATACAAGAGTGATTGGGATTCCCCCTACCCACCAGTCCACTCAGACAAAATAGAGTGTGAAAGGAATAAAAGCTGAAATATTTTTCCTTGTGAGCGGGCTCTCATTCACTTTATTGAATAGCAACTTCGGGCCAGGTACTTTTCATAGGATATTCCACTTAATCCTCAAACAGCCTTATGATCAGCTTCACAATTAGTATTTTTTTATTCTTGCTCATGACTAATATTTTACAGTTAATAAATTGAGACTCAGAAAAACTAAGTAGCCTGCCTAAGGTGTCACAGCTGGTAAGCTGCAGAGTCTAATTCGAGTCTAGCTCTCCCTGGCTGCCCAACGCTACCTGTCTTCTGGTGCAATACCAATCTGTGTCACGCACACTTTCACTTGACTTAAAAGACATGGAATACAAAACGAATGATTTTAGGAGCAAGCCACGGTCCCTGTACTAGTGGATCTAATGACATCATCTGTCTCAGGGATGTGGGAAATTCTCAGTGAATTCCTGGAAAAGTTTCTCAGTGAGAAGGGGGAGTATCATCTTGAACCCCTATAGAGGCTTTTATCCTTCTAGGAAAGGTTAAGACTTGGTAATGTCCGTAGTGTCTTAAACCCTAAGGAAGCTGCATTCAGCCCTCTAGGATAGAGAATTTGTTAGAGAAGCTTTTCCAAAAGGATTACAGATAGCTCATAAAACTCTCATTAGACACCTGGAAAATTAAGATGAATCCAAGATCAGGCATATTCTTAAGTTTTTAGACACTGCACTCTTCCCTTTACAGGAAGGCTGCAAATGGGTATTAAGAGAAGGGTGGATGTAGCCCCTGGCACAGAATATTTTCCTATTTTATTTGGAAAAGTTATGATGGCCCATTGGGAAGTAGAACCTGTAGCAAGTGGAAGATCTTGAGGCTATCTGGTAACTGGAGAGAAGGCTCAGAGACGTAGTCTGTTAAGAGATAAAGAAAAAACAGTTCACTTAGAGCCAGCCCTTGCTGACCGGTCTGTTTTGATGGATAACAGCTGTTTGAAAGCTTTAAGAATTACTAATGGGCTAGCATATATCACAAGACATGAGTATGCATTTTCTCCACAACACATGGTTGCAGGAAATCTTACTTATTTGATTTTTCTAAATCAAATTGAATTTGTTTCTTTAAGAGCCACCTTCCAGGGCTGGTGATTTTGACCATCATTACTTGTCCATGGAGGGCTCCTCTACTTTTCCTAGGTTTGTATTAAGACCTTTCTATCTATTATAGACTGAATGTCTATAACAAATTCATAGGTTGAAATCAGCTCCCAAGGTGATAGTATTGGGAGGTGGGGCTTTTGGGCGGCGATTAGGTCATGAAGGTAGAGCCCTCACGAATGAAATTAGTGTTCTTTTATTCTTTTGGCCACACCACTTGGCATTCTGGATCTTAGTTCCCTGATGAGCGATTGGACCTGTGCCCCCTGCAATGGAAAGGTGGAATCTTAACCACAGGACTGCCAGAAAGTCCCAGGGATTAGTGTGCTTATAAAGATACCCCAGAGAGCTCCCTTACCCCTTCTCCCAGACACAGCAAGAAGAGCCAGGAAGCAGGACCTCATCAGACAATGAATCTGCTGGCACCTCGATCTTAGACATTCCAGCTTTCAAAACTTCGAGAAATAAATTTCTGTTGTTCAGTTGCCAGAATGACTAAGACACTACTCAAAGTGTGATCATCAGAAGCTTATTAGTAACATGGAATCGTGGGTCCCACCCCAGACCTGCTGAATCAGAATTTGCATTTTAACAAGACATGAAGGCTATTTGTGTGCACATTACAGTTTGGGAAGCACTGATGTGAGAGTCTCAGAGGCCTGTCAGTCCTGACTATTTCTGGAAGGGTCACTGGTCTTTAGGTCTTCATGATTATTGCTGAATTACTTAGTGTCCAGTCTTTTGTGGTTGATTAGAAGGCAGGCATTTCTACTTTCACTGAGACTCTAATGCTCCTTCAGAGATCTTGCCACCACCAGGGTCCCAGGTGGGTGGGTCCCCACCACTCTCAAAGCACCAGCATCCTTTTCTCCTCCCCCTGAGAACCATCGCACCCCAGACCCTTGGGGCCAACAATCTTCTCTTGCATCACAATTGCTGTTCCTGAGGAGGGAGGGAGATGGTGCCAGGAGAGGCTACCTGTCAGCCACCCTTTCCTTCCTGTGAGACTCTGTGAAATGGATCTCAGGTGTGGTTGGCCAGTGACCACCCCCCGCCCCCCCACCATACCCCATTCTAGCAGTGAACCAGAGAGAACCAGAGACCCACAGCTAATGCACAACATGGGGAAACATGAAAGGAAGCCAGTCCCAATTCAGCTTCAGGCTGGACCCATGAAACTGGGGCCCCTATGAAATAATCCATAGGCTTTATGAGTGGGCCACTAACACTTTCTCACAGCTTGGACCATGAGTACATTTCCTGAATCAGTGTCAAGATATGCCAGCTAACACAGGGTTTCAATGCCATTTATAAGCTTCCCTCCTTCCAGTACAAACAAACAACTAAGAATCTCCCAGACATTTTAATTACTTATTGTGAAATGGCAACAGAAAATTTGAAATTAAGGCTGACTCAGGAAATTCAAAATCTGAGTCTTTTGGGGGTTAGGTAATTGATGTTTTGGGAAAAATAATTTGATTAGAACCTCTCATCCACTTTTATTGCCATTGAAAAGAACAAAACAGATGCTGTCACTGTAGCGTTTAACTGACTAAGCTTTTGAGAATTCATTCATTGTCACAACGTAGCACATCTTAAAGGAAAAGCAAAAAGGTTGCTACAAAAACTTAGCATGAAATAAGTTTCAGGAGAAATATTCATTCGGTTCCAGATCTTCAAATTTTTTAATTAATTAATAGATATATTTTTGGCAAGCGAAGTGAGATTTTAAAAACCAACTTGAGCCGAATGTCGGGTGAATTGTGCCCTATTGCCTGGGTCTAATCCCTACTGACCTTTTGTTCCCGTAATTAGAATCACTGCCTACATCACTATTAGTTAAGGAGACTTTAGAGTTGTTTTAAAATTGCTGTTAAATTGGATGCAATCAGATTCTCCTGTGAGCTCACAAAGTCTTCAGACCCAGGGTGAAGGCTGTTTCTCATTTAAACATTGTCAGGCTAAGAAGACCGATTCGATTGCTCCTGAATTTTGCATATGTCAGCATAGTAGAAGCTTAGTCATGCAAATCCATATTACTTAGCATGTCTGTAGCCCAGAAATACAGAGCTGTGTTGCTATATTTTATCTGTGTTTGTAGTTGAAAGCATGCCTTCTATTGTGTTTTTAAAGAACAGATGTCGGGACAATGTTTAAAGCATATAACCCGAGTATTGAAAAATGTTTTTTCTACTTTAAAAGAAAAAAAAGAATCCACAATAATGAATTCAGTCTGCCAGTTTGTATTTTCAAGGAATATTTTAACTGTTGAGGGACTTTCCACATCCCGTCTTTTAAACGTGGCCTTCAGATGCCAAGGAAGGCCAAAGCCATCTTGAGCTAGTCGTTTCTTTTACTGACTCAGCAGGACAGCAACATATAAGTCAGTCTTTCAGGGGCTGAGAGTCTTTAGAACTTCAGGGGTCTGTGTTCCATTCTTATTTACTGAGCAAAACAATGCAACGGGGAAGCAGTGATAGAAGCACCTACTTTGAAGACCTAGGTGAGGATGAACCAGAGGCAAGTGAGTGCTCAGGAGAAATCGGGTGGAGGGTCAGTGAGGGCTGGAAGACAGCGGAAGGCCGAGGATGCGCCATCTCTCTGGGAGACACAGTGGGTGGATTGGCAGGAACTGCAGGAGTTGTGGGTGGAACAGATGGTCCAGGGTCAGGAAGCAAGTTCTATTCTGTGTAGGGTGGCGATAAAGGGTATTCAAACAGGGAAATGAAGCAGGAGGCCGAGCATACCCAATAGGAGGGTGTGTAAAGGTCAGGAGCCTGTTTGCCTACACCTGGCAGCGATTTGCAGCGATTGTCTGAATGCCACGCACAGAAAGATTGGAAGAGTTCCCAGCAAGGACAGGTGAGGTTCCTTCCTTTATCTGAGATAGAGTTTCTGGCCAGGAAGAAGGTTACAGGCAGGGCAAGTGAAGTCAAAAGCATGGAGCTGGAACAGACTTTTGCGATGGACTAGAACAGTTCTCTCTTTTTGGAGGTGAGGGGCTAAAGCCTCATTTAAAATATAGGTTATTTAAGGGCCCAAAGCCTCAGCTTGTCTTGTAAATTAAAAGGTTCCATTAGAAGGAACCTGCCAGGGGCTTCCCTGGTGGCTCAGTGGTAAAGAATCTGTCTACCAATGCAGGAGACATGGCTTCCATCCCTGATCCAGGAATATTCCAGATGCCGCGGAGCAACTAAGCCCATGCTCCACAACTACGGAGCGTGTGCTCTAGAGCCCGGGAGCTGCAAGGAGAGAAGCCGCTGCAATGAGAAGCCCTCATACCGCACTTAGAGAAAAGCCCATGAAGCCATGAAGACCCAGCAAAGACAAAGTTAAAAAAAAGAGAGGAATCTGCCTTATTGCTGACATGGCAGCAGGACCCGAGTCAAACACAGATCTTGTAACTGAGTAGGACCCCCATGGGGCCTTCCCAGAACAGGGCTTCCCTCCTGTCCTCTGCTTTAGCTCCTCTCTGAAGTACCCGGATAATAGTGTTTGATGCACATTTCCTGGGTTTTTTGACAGAAGTGAAAAAAAACCTCCCCGTCTCCAACAAATGCAAGATGTTAACTACTTGAGGACCAAGAGCACACAGCCCCAGGCCTTCTAGATCCTAAGGACTGATAATGTTATCCCCTGTGACACCATTCTGTTACCTCTCTGTCAGGCAGTCAGAGAACTGGGCTCAAGTTGATTACAGACACCTCCCCCACCAAAACCTGGCTTTGTAAAAGTGCTTTGCTGAAACCCTTCGGGGAGCTCTCAGGGCTTTGAAGGGCACGAGCAACAGTCTCCTTGCATGGCCCTGCGATAAACCTTTCTCTGCTCCAAAATCCGGTGTTTCAGATTGTTTGGCCTTACTGTGCATCTGGCGTGTGAATGGATGTTCATCTCTCCACTGCACTGTATCTGCATCTAACCTCTCTTAGAACTGCTTTGCAAATTAGGACTTTTCCATATCGGGCATCTGGAAGACAGACAAGATGTGGTCTAAAAGCCATGATGCTATGAAGAAGCAACAAGCTAATAATTTTAGAGAAAGACTCTCCAAATTATCTGGATAGTGAGTGGCTCTTAGGTTTAGGATGGAGTTACGCCGAGGAGCAAACACAAGCCTGGTGCTGGAACCAGATGCCTGTGCCCTTCATTCTCTGAGTAGCAGTCCCTGTGGGATGCACATGAGAGTATGGCTATGGGATGCCTTGATCCAGAAAAACAAAGCAGCAAGGGCTTCATGAAGAACCTTTTTTGTACCTGTTGACAGCGGAGTCAAGTGAGTGATTTCAGAGCGTCTAAATGAATCTCTGACTGTGTAGAGACTTGTTTCAAGACCAAGCTTCACAGGGGCAACAGGGGGAGCAAGGTGTGAGAATGAATGGGCAGCAGGCACTGTGCCCGCTGGACAGCAGAGCCATCTTGTTTTTCATGGGATTTCCTCACTCGTTCAGCACAAAGGATACAACGTCTGCAGCATCTTCTGAGCCTGGTGGGACGGGGGGCATTCAAGGTAGGTCCCTGCCCTTAAGAAACTTATGCTCTATAGAGAATCCCAAGATGTAGATTTGAAGCACTCGGGAAATAATTACAAGGTAGCTCACAATTTCTCCTCCTCTGCGGTAAAAGATCAAAAGGGCTGTGTTACAATGGGTCATCATGTTGGTGCCTGTCTCAGTTGCCCAAGTACTCCAGAGGCATTTGGACTGGAGGGGAAGGGGGGCCAGGACTAGGTCCTGGTGGCTCTTGGCTTTCCCACTCTCACCCCAGGCTTGTCTCCTCACCTGGAGCCTGGGAATTAAAGCCCTGGCTCTGACTCACCAGGATGTCATAGAGATTGGCGAGACAAGACGCGGTTTGTCCAGCACCTTACACCCTTTGAAAGGCACCTCTAGAGATGAATACAGGGCGGTATTGCTGATGATAGCAGTTTTGCTTTGCATTTCCATATGCTGGACAGCCTAATCTACCCTGTCTAAACATGGAAATCCCATAACTCTGCCCAACTCATCACTCCATTAATCCACTTAACCCCAGCCAATACATGATCTAAATATTTAATCTTGTCTGTTTGTTATCTGTGTTTATTCCATGTGAATTCATGGTCTGAATCTCCTCTCTGTTTATCCATTTTGATGGAATCTGACTTCAACTAGGAGAACCCCAAGGAGGGGAGGGAGAGTGTCTTATCCATTTTTTTTTTTTCCTGGCATCCAGTATTGAACTTGGCACATAGTAGGAGCTTACCAATTGTTTGATGTTGAAGGGCAAGAAGTTCTCAGAGTAATTGTTCTTTTTTTTGGCATCTGCAGAGAGATGGTTTATTGCTGCCGTGGAAGAATCTTATTGCTTCGATCACCTGCAACAGTTTCTGGCACATAGTGAGAATTTAATGACAAGTTGGATGAATGATCTTTGATCGTGCCCTGACAGGTGTGTGTGTAAGTCACTTCATTCATGTGTGACTTTGCGACCCCTTGGACTTTAGCCCCCAGGCTCCTCTGTCCATGGGATTTTCCATGCAAGAATACTGGAGTGGGTTGCCATGCCCTTCTTCAGGGGATCTTTTCGACCCAGGGATCAAACCCGAATCTCCTGCATTGCAGCCAGATTTTTTACCTGCGAGCCATCAGGGATATGAGTCAAGCATAAGAAAAGAGGATTGCTCTAGAAGGCAGGAGACCTGGAAGTTGTTTTTGGTTTTTGTAATAAGCTGGTCTGTGAGGTTGGTCAAGTGCTGTAAAGGTCCCAGGCCTCAGTGTTCTCATCTGTCACATGGACAGATCAGATTAGGTGACCTCTAAACTGCCTTGACTCTTACGCTCTATCTGGGTCTGGGAGTCGCTCTCGGGTGAGGCATGGGGGTGGGGGGTCACCACCTGTTGGAATGAGCATTTCTTCCCACCATTGGCACTCAGGGATCAGGGGCATGGGCAGGGAAACGGGGTGCCTGCTCCCCTCTGAGCCTCCTCCTGGCTCTCTTGGTTTGTCCCTTGCAGCCTGGGCTCGGGGTGGGATGCCAGACATCTGCTCATTCCATCTGCATCAGCTCATGTTTATACAGCGCCCCTGGATGCCTGGGCCTGGAGTCACCTGGGGGAGGGCCTGTGCGGGGGTGGGGTGGGGTGGGGGTAGGGTCTTGATTACGCCAAAGCCTCCATATGGGCTATGTTTTTCCCCGCAAAACCCAAGCACGTGGGAGGTAGAAGGAGGGTGATGGAGATCCCAATTTATTGCTCCGTCATGTTTATTTTCACTCTTGGCTGGTTTAGGGCATTTTTCTTAATGTATTAGGGTCACAGTTTTATCGACTTCAAGGCTGCATGAAAGCTGTGTGTATGTGGAGAGAGAAAGAGAGAAGGAAGGAGGGAAAAAGACAGAGTCTGTGTTAAGAATTTCTCTCTTTTTTCCTCATCAGTTTTTTCCAGTAACATTTTGATTTTTAGCCTAAATAATTAGCCATTCTAGCTAAATGTGATTCCCTTCTCACAGCTCACTACATTTGTCACCATTCTGTTATGATTAATTTGCCTAAATCAAAAATTAGGATGTGATTTAACTACTTTTAAAGAGGGTCTCTCTAAATTATAATGGAAAAGAATAAAAAAAAAGAATATAGACATACACTTATGTATAAATATAACTGAATCACTTCTGAAACTAACACAATATTATAAGTCAGCTATGAAAGTGAAAAGTGTTAGTCGGTTAGTAGTGTCCAACTCTGAGACCCTATGGACTGTAGCCCACCAGGCTCCTCTGTCCTTGGGATTTTGCAAGAATACTGGAGTGGGTTGCCATTTCCCTCTCCAGGGGATCTTCCTTCTCCAGGGTATCTTCCTGACCCAGGGATAAAACCTGGATCTCCTGCATTGCAGGCAGATTCTTTACATCTGAGGCACCAGGGAAGTCCTGAATCAACTATACTTTAATTTAAAAAAAAAAAGGTCTCCCTCACCTTCTATTTCCCTCATGAATTTACACTGTTGGATTCCTGTCTTTTATAATAAAAGCACCAAATCCCATTTGTTAAGCACTATGCCAGGTCCTATGCTGAGCAGTTAACATAATGATGTAGGAATCTCTCCATTTTACAGATGAGATTAATGTTCAGAAGTTAATTGGGATTGAAACACAGATTTGCTGATTTGCTGGACTTGTTCTTTTCCTGCAAATTGAGTCCTAAGAAAATAGGATTTTAAGCATTTTTGAAGAGCCACCAGCAGGGTGAAAATGTGCACGAGTTGAGAGTGGCAAGGTGGGCAGGCGGATTGGGCTCTCAGGCGTGACGGCGGCCAAAAGGAAGAGAAGACTACATTTAGAGGGCTTTTAACGCTCCCTTGTGTTTTCCTGGGCTATCTCCTGTGGCTGCAGTGTCAACTTTATGTCTGGGAAAATGACGGTTATCACCGTTGCTGCCCTGATACACGTTTCAACACCAAAAATCTTCCCCTCTGGAGGTGCAACTTCTGATGGTGTTTTAGTTCACTCGTCCACAGAGTTAGGCCCTGGGCTAGTGCCAGTGGTTGCAAAGGTAAGACCCACTTTCTCCCCTCCAGACCCTCACAGTTGAGCTCCTCAAGGTTCCTCAACACCCAGCTGGGAGAACATGGTGCCCAGTCATAGGTACATGGTACCTGTGGCCCTACCTCAATCTTGGGCTATGCAAGAGCCGTAACCTAGTTCTCTTTCTAAGCTCAGGATCCTGCAATGACCCAGATGCCGCTAAGTGAGTGATTACAAGTTTAGCCAGATTTGAGCACTGACGGTGTCAACAGCAGAGCAATGATTACTTTTTTGAATATGTGTCCCATTCAATGGCCATTCAGTAGTAACTTGTTCTACAGCCCCTGACAATGTTTTCTGTAGTAAGTTATGCATTGAGGGGAGAGACCCATGCCAAGGGATGGCCAGGTATTTAAAAAAAAAAAACAAAAATCATTTTTTGATGGCTGTGGAAAAGATGTCAAAAAAATTTCCTAAATCTTCAACTGTTTTCCTGATTTTTTTTTCTCTTTTTTTGCTACTGACATTTTCCCTCTGACCTGTTGGAAATAGCAGGAAGGGAAAGGAATGTTAGAATAGTTTGAGCGTGATAGAGGTGTGACTACGTATACAGCTGGGGAACACAATGGGCACTTAAATTAGAAATAATTCTGAGGGGATTTCCCTGGCAGTCCTGTGGCTAAGACTCTATGCTCCCAATGCAGGGGCCTGGGTTCGACCCTACTCAAGAAACTAAATCCCACATGCTGCCACCAAGACTCAGTGCAAGCAAAGAAAATTAAATTTAAAAAAGAAAAATTATTCAGAAACATTGGCCCAAATTTTTCTTAACTTGTAAGAGTCTGTTTTATTTTTTTAACAGTTGAATTTCTTCAAGAAAGGTGAGACTGATTGAACTTTTTAAAAAGATTTTCTGTTGTAGACCATTTTTAAAGTCTTTATTGAAATTGTTACAATATTGCTTCTGTTTTCTATAACTTGATTTTTTGGTCATGAGTCACGTGGGATCACAGCTCCCTGACCAGGGATCTAACCCACACCTTGGAAGGCAAAGTCGTAACCCCTGGACCTCTGGAGAAATCCCTGATTGAACTTTCGGATAAAGAGTAAGGAAAATTGTTGCATCGTTCCTGTATATAAGCGTGTGGAGAACGGTCCCTATGACTGTATCGAGAACTGGTTCTAAGACATTGGGTAAGAGATTTATCTGAACTCTATTTAGGTGTTTGTTTTGGTTTTCTGTGAGGATGGTTCTGGGGACAAGTTGGCCAAGGGAAACTGATCATCTTTATTCCTATGCAGAGGATGCTGAGAGACCATGCCAAAGCTCCTCTAAAGCAGGAATGGGGCACATGGCCTAATGAGAGCAGAGACTGGGGGCTCACTTAAGACCCATAGACTAAGGAGCTGCTCTGTGCCAGACACGTCAGGTTCCTGACAAATTGTTAAATAAATAATTGTTTGGTCAAATGACACATTTCCCACTTCAGTGCTTCCAGTCTGTTCATCAATGGGAGGTGATTTTATTTATCCTAAAAAATTAGTCGTCAGTTCAGTTCAGTTGCTCAGTCGTGTCCGGCTCTTTTCGACCCCATAAACTGCAGCATGCCAGGCTTCCCTGCTGCTGCTACTGCTGCTAAGTCACGTCAGTCATGTCCGACTCTGTGCGACCCCATAGACGGCAGCCCATGAGGCTCCCCCGTCCCTGGGATTCTCTAGGCAAGAACACAGGAGTGGGTTGCCATTTCCTTCTCGAATGCATGAAAGTGAAAAGTGAAAGTGAAGTCGCTCAGTCGTGTCTGACCCTCAGCGACCCCATGGACTGCAGCCCTCCAGGCTCCTCCGTCCATGGGATTTTCCAGGCAAGAGTACTGGAATGGGGTGCCATTGTCTTCTGTCCACCACCAACTCTGAGAACTTGCTCAAACTCATGTCTATTGAGTCGGTTCAATTTGATTATGACTCCAATGGTGATAACTAACATATATGGAGGGAAGATATTTGACCTCAAGTCTCTTTATTTTCTAAAATCCAGAGTTTAATATTTAAAAAAAAAAAAAATCACCTAGAAACAATTTGGTTTTTTCCTCCCTTACAACTGTGAAGAGCACCCAGGAGTTAACTCAGCTCCAATCAGGGAGTAAATGGTCCTGCATGCAGCTTTCGTGATTATAACTGTACAAAGATGGGGCTGGTAACACGAGAGATGCTAACAGGGATGGATAGAATACTTTTGTTGCATCAAATGTGCTGTTTTAAATTTTTTAATTTTTGAAATTAAAGTATAATTTACTTACAATATTATATTAGTTTCAAGTATACAGTATAGTAATTTGATATTTTCATCTGTGTTGACCAAAAAGTTCATTTGGAGTTTTCAGTAGAAGTTATAGGAAAACCCAAACAAATTTTTTGGCTAACCCAATACATTATGAAATGGTCACCAGTGGAATGCACTATTTTATTTTCAAGACATGAAATAGCAATTCTCACAAGAACTGCTAAACAGAAAGCCATTTTTGAATCTACCATATGATGCTGATGTTGAGTTTTTATGAAAAAATGTTTTAACAGCTGTCAACTGCAAAGCCGGATGTATTACGGTGAGGACCCTCTTTTGATAGGAGAGCTTCATTTTGTTTCTTTCAAAGGGGGTCGTCGGATGGTCAGAGAGATGCACAGGCTGACAGATGTTTCTAGTAGGGCTGGAGGTTTATACTCCACTGCTCACATCTCACTTTAGTTAAAAGTAGCTGTGGTTCACTGTTTACAGAAGCCAAGACATGGAGCAACCTAAATGTCCATTGACTGATGAATGGATAAATAAGATGCATATACAATGGAATACTACTCAGCCATGAAAAAGAACGGAATAATGTCATTCACAGCAACAGGGATGGGCCTAGAGATTATCACATTAAGTGAAGTAAGACAGAGGAAGACAAATATATGATACCACTTATATGTGGAATCTAAAAAAAATGATACAAACGAACTTATTTATGAAACAGAAATAGACTCACAGATATAGAAAACAAACTTATGGTTACCAAAGGAGATATTGAAGGAGTGGGGGAAGGATAAATCAGGAGTTTGGCATGAACATACACACACTGCTGCTGCTGCTGCTGCTGCTGCTATATATAAAAGAGACAAAGAAAAAGGACCCTCAGTAGAGCACCGGGAACTATATTCAGGTGTTGTAATAACCTACAGTGGAAAAGAAACTGGAAAACTTTATATATGAATGTATATAGACACAACTGAATCACTTTGCCCTACCCTTGAAACTAACACAACATTGTAAATTAACTATACTTCAGTGAAAAAAAGTTGTGGACATTGACAAGCTAGCTGGTCTTGAAGAATAATGCATTGTATGCTAACATAACAGCCAGTATTTCCACAGCAATTTTGCTTCCATGTACATTATGACATTCAATCCTTTTGACAATGTTGTGAATATTATTCTTTAGAAATGAGGAAAGTGACTTGACTCGATGGGAATCTGCAAGTGACATAGCTGATATTTAAAATCAAGTCTCTGATTCCAAATCCTACTCTTTTCCACAATTTTCTGTTGGTTGGGGTTTATATACTACATAATATTTGGCCAGGAATTTCCTGGGTTAAGTTGACATGGTTAGCTTTTATGGGTTGAAAAGTAATATAATATTTCTTTCACATGGTATGTTTTAAGTAAATATTTTAGATCTTTTTCATATACTTATTTTATATTCTCTTTCAAGGTAAATATTAATGTAATAGTACCTTATAACTTGAACAAAGCTTTTAATTTATAGTATCCCTAAAATCAGTTGTAAACATTCTCAATGGAGTAAATTTTTAATGCATTTTACAACTTGAGAATCTGTGATTGAACATATAGATAACACTCTGAAGGTGAAGAGTGGAAATAGAGAACACGAATCTTGAGTACCTAATTCCAGGTGAGAAAGTGTCCATTTGAATTCCATGTGAGAAAGTATCCATTTGGCAGATTTACAGTAGATTTTCTGTTGTTGAACTTCAATTTGAATACAGATTTAGCAAGTGATGGGTTTAGAGGTGATAGTTGGAATTCTTGAGAAAACTTGACATCATTGTAGTAACATCCTTCTTGGATACAGATGTCTCCAGGGAACTGATACATATTATCTCACCTCTCCCCAAGCCATTTTTGAGTGCGAGTAGCTGGGTATTCTCTTTGTGTCACTTATCACCATCATTATGACAATGACAATGTTAAGGAGAAACTGAGGCCCTGAACCAAGAGGTGAGGCGCTGGGGCCACACAGGTGGAGAAGGCTCCTGGAGCATCCTCTGGGTGGGGATGTTTAGGCTTAGCTGGGAGATAACGTAAGCACTAAAGTCTTAAGAGGTAAAGATAGCCTAGAGTAATGGCCCTTAGACTTTTATGAGGGTGAGGACCCCTTGTTAATATCAAAGAATTTAATGAGCCTCATGTGACAGTCATTATACTTTTAATTATCTTATTGCTGGATACTACTTGGTATTGCAAACCTCCTTGCAATTATCCCCTTGGCCTATACAGTAGGAGTCACTGGAGAAGAACAGGGGGCCCTGGCCCTTTGGTGTCCCAATAAGTGCTAATACTCCGAAGATTCTTGCTTTCAACTGCCTCTCTTTGCTTGCCCTACCTTCATTGCCTGAGAGTCTGAAATGAAGACCGTGAGAGTGAGTTCTCTAAGCAAACCTCCTGTTATAAGGATTTCTCTGGCTCAGTGGTAAAGAAGCTGCTTGCAATGTAAGAGACCCGGGTTCAACCCCTACGTAGAGAAGATCCCCTGGAGGAGGAAATGGTGGTAATCCACTCCAGCATTCTTGCCTGGAAAATCCCATGGTCAAGGGATCCTGGCGCACTACAGTCCATGGGGTCACAAAGAATCAGACCCAACTGGGTACCTAACACTTATTATGTAGATCTGGACTCATCTCCAAGAAAACTCCAGTGGGTCCATCATACCAGATACCCATTTACTCTTCAGGAAAGTTTCTAGTGAGAGATTTCTGACTGATGGATTTGTTCTCTGTATTAACTGAACTTTAAAGTAATCATCGGGAAGCTCTATCTTGCCAATTTACCTTTTGAAATAAATCATGCAGAAAGATAAATGAGTTTCTGGACCAGGGAACAAATTCTCTTCCTTCCTCTTACCTGTATTTTCTAAAATTTCCATAATCGTGTGTATTATTTTACATCATAAAAAAGTGGATGTGAAAGCATGCCCACTTTGGTTTCCTTACTCGGGACTCCATTTTGCTTCCTTCCTGCCATTCTTACTCTTCTTTGCTGATGCTAATAGAAGCAAGAATGCTACTAATTACGATGTTTGTGTAAGACCACAGTGGCCTGGAGAAGGCTTGTGTGCCCTGAGGCTGCGCTTGCATCTCACGGGGCGAGACTGTAGAACATGTTTGTGGGTTGGTGGATGTTTTGGAAACTGTCTACCAAACGGATGTGTATTGTATATAACAACAATAATTTTCCAGGCAGGGCTTTTCGTTGTTGTTATTGTTATTGTCTGTCAAGCTCAGTAGTGGCCCAGCGTGGGCTCTGCGATGATCAGAGTGGATGACAACTGGGACGGAATAGGGAACGGCTCACCTCTGAGCTACCGGCTCTATGGGAGGCTGGGGGTTTGTGTGGCACTAACATCATCGGAAGTGAAATTTCCCCCACGTGATATAGATTCTCTACAGAGCAAGGCTGGTTTCTTCTCTTTGAAGGAGAAATTATGGTGTTTATTCTGGCGCTGTTTATCAGTCCTGCCTGACCTGACTTCCATCACCCAGAATACGGACACTTCGTGTCTTAAGTTCTCTGGCTGAGGAGTCACCCAGTCCGGAAATAAACATTATTTCACATGAGGGTTGTTTTCTTTGATTTATGCTGCCTCCGAGCAGATCACAGAGGGAGAGAGAAGGAAAGGCTGGTAAAAGGACTGCTAAGAGGCTAAGTTTCATCTCCCGCGGGATTTTTCTGACGGGTCTTGGAGCTCGCTGCATTGCCTGGTTTCTTTATGAGGAAGACTTTTAATCTCAGGAGAGGCTAGAGCCAGAGAACGCTTCCGAGCGTCGGACACTCGTATCTAACCTGAGTCATAATCGTGATCCTTCGCTCTCTGACCTGGGTCTCGTGGACTTGAGGGTCGAGGGTAAACTCTGCTGCCTCAGTTGTCTTGCTCACCCCCCGCACTGGTACCTCCTGGCCAGTCTCCATCCCCCTGTATCTCTGTGGGCGCCTCACCTGTAATTTCTGGTGGTGCCTGCTTTCTGAGCATCACTGCCTCCAGGGTTGCTGTCTTGCTGTGACTGCCAGGGCCAGGTCAGGCCACCTCGGGCTGGTCCTCTGGGACCTCAGCATTTTCTTGCTACGGCTGCTCTCCTGCACCACTGTGTCACACCATCGCTTAGAATCTTCGGTGCTTTGGCCGTTGGCTGGTTCTCTCTCTTCCCATGGACGTCTGCTCATTCTCAAGTTCGCCACTTTACCTGCATGGACCAGGAGGCTGCAGCTTGAAGTTCCTAGCGTCATTGCCATGCTCAACGCACCCCAGCCTCTGGATGTGTCCCCGGAACGCGGCCAACTCTTGGAAGGCGAGAGGGCGCAATAGTTAAGGCACCAAGGTCACTGACTGGGTTCCAGTCCCAGCTCTGCTCCCTGCTAGTTGTGTGACTTCGAGAAGGATAATCTCTCTTTCCGTGCATTTCCTCAGCTATAAAGTGAGAATGGCACTTTTTCCTCTGCTTCCCAGGGCTATAGGGAGGATTAAATGGCTACACAGAGGTCCATCACTTAGAATAGTGCTCGGCTCATGGTATGAAGGGGCTTCCCAAGTGATGCTAGTGTTAAAGGATCTGTCTCCAATGCAGGATACATAAGAGAGAAGGTTCAGTCCCTAGGTGGGAAAGATCCCTTGGAGGAAGGCCTGGCAACCCCCTGCAGTGTTCTTGCCTGGGAAATCCCACCCACAGAGAAGCCTGGTGGGCTACGGTCCGTGGGGTCGCAAGGAATCGGACATGACTGAAGTGACTGAGCATGCACGCGTGGTTGAAATGTGGGAGACATTTACAGCGGCTACTTGTCTGCCGTGTCCGTTTCACTGAACGCTTTCTCGTCCAGCTCCAGGTTTTCAGTGATTCTTCCTGTCCCCCCAGTACAGAAGCGACCTTCCTTTCCTTCGTTTTCTTTTCTGCACTCCCACTGCCGTGGGACCAGGGCTCTGACGGCACAGCGCCTCGAAGCCTTTCCTCCTCAGGTCAGCCTGTCCAGGATGGTCACCACCAGCCACACGAGGCCACGAGCACCTGAAACGTGGCCGCTCGGATGTGAGCCGGGCCGTGAGCATAAAACGCGCCTGGGAATGTCAAAGGGAATTCTGAGACAAAGAGCGTACAGTTCTCTATCGGTAATTATGTTGATTCCATGTCGAAATGATAAGTTTTAAATACACTGGGTCCAAAGAAATATATTATTAAAATTAATTTCCCCTGTTCTTTTAATTTTTTACTTGTTTATTTATTTTGGCTTGTGGGATCTTAGTTCCCTGACCCGGGACTGAACTTGGGCCCTTGGCAGTGAGATGGCAGAGTCCTCACCACTGGTCTGTCAAGGCATTTCCTCCCCTGTTTCTTTTAAAATATTTTAACTTGGCTACTAGACATAGGGGCTCCCCTGGTGGTGCAGTGGTATAGAATCCACCTACCAGTGCAGGAATGACTTGGGTTTGATTCCTGGTTCAGGAAGATCCCCTGGAGAAAGAGATGGCAACCCACTCCAGTATTCTTGCCTGGGAAATCCCGTGGACAGAGGAGCCTGGTGGGCTGCAGTCCATGGGGTCGCAAAGAGTTGGACACGACTGAGTGCGTGCATGCACACACACACACACACACACGAAATAAGTTTCTGCTGTGGTAAAATATACACAAGATACCACTTACCATTTTAATCATTTTTAGGGCTAAGTTCAGTGGCATTCAGACAATTCACTTTGTTAGGGAAGCACCATTTCCACCTCGGGCGCTTTTCATCTTTCCAAACTGAAACTGTACCCATTACACACTCATGCCCCCTTTCCCCTTCCCCCCAGCTGCTGTCCCCACTGTTCCACTCTCTGTCTCTAATAAGCTGGTATTCTTGGTACCTCAGGTGAGTGGACTCTTGTAATATTTTTGCCTTTTGTGGTTGAACCATTTTACCTAGCACAGTATCTTCAGGGCTCAGTTGTGTCTTAGCATGCACCAGGATTCCCTTTTTTAGGGCTGAATAGTATTCCACGCTGTGTGTCTGTAAGATCACATTTTGTTTTTCCGTCGATTCTGGGTTGTTTCCACTTTTCGACACGGTGACTAACACAGGGGAGTGTAAATTTTACACACAGTGTGCACTGCATTTCTGCCGAGCAGCACCATGCTAGGGTGTTTATAAATTAATGAGCCGTGGCATGGAGTGGCTTCCAGTAAAGGCTCGGAAACACCGCCCTGGGCTGCCCCTCCAGCCCCTGCCTTCCTCCCTGCCCCTCCAGGGCTCCTGCCTTTCTCTGCTCTCAGACCTTTTCCTCGTGTCTGCCTTTGGCTGCCCCCCCGACTTTGGTTACTGCGGAAATTCGTCTCAAGAAGCCCTTTGCTGTTTTTAGACACGAAGTTGTGTCCAGCTCTTTTGTGACTCCATGGACCCCTGGATCTCTACAAAAGTTCTTGTAAGACACTGGGTTGGGGTAAAGGGTGGGCGAGAAGGATTTGATCTTCTTTTCAGGGTTTGAGACCCTGGCCGGGACTCTGCAGGGCTGTATTTGGGTGTGAGGTAGGGCTAAGGGGACAGAGCCAGAGGATGGAAGACTTTCTCCGGGTGCATGGTCCCCGACCCCAGAATTGGAGAAAGAAAGACCTTTTCAGCAGACTATTCGCCCTGAGAAATTTTCCATTTTATTTTTTTTTACGCAAAGCGGCGTTACCTCGGGCTAAGTTTCTTTGGTTTCTGAAAATGCTTCATAACCCACGTCAGTCACAATTAAATGTGGTCCAGAGTTATGTGGGGTGCACACAGTCATTTCTGTCTGATGTGTGGATGAGGACTGACACAGCCTCTCAGCTTGGCAAGCCCTCTGTGGTTTCAGGGACTCCAGCTCAGTCTTTTTAGACACATACGCATTGTCCTCTCGTTTCTAATATGGATGAAGAACATTTCTAATATGGATGAAGAGGTGGAGTCTGACTCAGCACACTTCTCTTTCACTATGTATTTCTCTTTGGTTTTTGAACTCTTCAAATATTTGGATGTTCACTCTTCATATCCGTATATCTGTGTTCTATCTTCAAACTGAGCAACACATTAGTAAAATTAATTTCATTGTTTTTACAAAGAAAATAGAATAAAGTGGAAATTCCCTGGCCATCCCATGGTTAGGGTTCTGCACTTCCAAGTCAGGGTTGGAGGTGGGGAGGGGGGCATGGGTTCTATCCCTGGTCAGGGAACCAAGATCCCACATGCTGCAGGTCCAAAAAAAGAAAAGAAAACAGGATAAAGTAAAGCAAATAATTTCTGCTTTTTTCCTGGACCTCATAGGTCACTTTCTGGGTTGCAGGTACCTTGCTTTGGAGTCGTAATATACTTTTAAAAGTGTAAGATGCCAAATCCTAAGAGTGTAAGTAATTTGTTCCGCTCTTATTAGTGGCAGGTCAAAATGATGACTACAGCTGAAACTATCCATTTACCGGTACCAAAACCTACAACAAAGGATTAGAAATATTGTAAAAATTGTATGAGTTATCCAAGGCTGTTTTTTTCCCCCCTAGACAAGTATTACGCTGGCAAAGTGACAAGATATTGATTATATACATTGCTTTCATTGTATTTCCCCAGGTAGACCACTCATTTACTGTCAATAATCATCACCCCTGGGAATTCCCTGGTAGTCCAGGGGTTAGGACTCCAGGTTTTCACCGCTGACAGCACAGGTTCAATCCCTGACCGGGGAGTGAAGATCCCTCCCACAAGCCCTGCCGTGCACCTAAATAAATAAATAATATAAACTTTAGACATCTTTGTTTTTTTTTTTTAATTGTCATCCCTGTGTAAAACTTTCAGGCTGGCAGTGTCACCTACAATAAGACATAGAGGATATTCTTGCAGACTCCGATGGCAAACACAGAAAGCATGGACCAAGGTGGTGAGATCAAGGCAGGTCGATTACTCGCAAGAGATTGGCTACATCATTCCCACACAGAAGAAAAACATTCAGACCTCAGTATGCATGTCTATCTGATATTAATTATTTGTGCTTTTAGAAAAATGGTATCGCTCATCTATGAACTTTCTCAGATTTTGGAAGTTTCTAGATGCAGCCCTCAGCAGGCAGTCTGCCCCAGACCTGGCCAGGGATCTGCTTAGATGGCGAGTTACACGAGTGGATGTGGTCTTTCTCGGCAGCTCCCCACACCCCGCTCCTTGGTGTTGGGAGGATTAGCGTAATTAGAGCCTGCGCTTGTGCAGCACTTTGGCATTCCTAGATGAAAAGTGCTAGATGAGCGTAAAATTTTATAACTGTAATGGAATCCAAGCAAATAGCATTGTAATAAATGGGTCTTGCTGCTGATACCGCATTCAAGAGTCTCCTCTTTATTATCTCATGTTTACTATATGTGATGAACTGAGGTGATTAATAACAATGATAATAATTACTCCTACAGCATTTTATGCTTTCAGAGGGCTTTGCAACTGGTTCATTATGTAATCTTTAATCTCCACAGTGTCTCCTGTGCTATGTCAGTTGCGCTTGTTTGGTTAAACGTTTTCATAGAAAGGGAGACATCGGAGAAACAGAGAGGGGGGCTGAAGTTTTCAAGTTCCTGGAGCACGGCAGTGTGGAAGGTGAAGATGGATAATGAGCTGGAAAGGAGGATGAGGTGGGAGGTGGGAGAAGAAAGGTCCGGGGAACAGTGGGTACCGCACGGGGCTGGGTGGCAGATGGCGATGCCTGGGGTGTGACGGACTGAAGCAGGAGTATTTGAGAAGCTAAATTGAAGGACAACTTGATCCAGAATTTGGGGATTGAGGTTTCCACCCCAAGGGCCCCTCTGTCAGGGCCTGGGTGCTCTAGTGGAATTTCCGTGGTCGCCTGTGTTCACTCAGCTGGTCTGTAACACCTGGTCAAGGTTGCTCAAGGGGAGAAGGGCTTTATGTGGCAGCTAATTGGGTGCTATGAGGAACGGACCCCCAAACTGTAGTGTCAGCAACTGAGCAAGGCCTAATCAGCTGCTTGGAGTGCCCACTTGGGGATCGGCCCTCGGTAAGCCGGCGCTCCAGGTATTTGCAAGACGAGCGGTGTGTCAATTACTCCGTGGATGGCCAGATTTATGCGCTTTTTGGCAGCGCTGCTGAGCTATTAATCATGTCTCAGGAAGAGGCTCCATGTAAACCACAAACAAATGGCACGTCTCGTGGACCATCCTGGCAAAACAATGTCATCCCCTGTATCTTCTGCTGACGTCGAAGGGGACAGTGAGGATGGATACACAGAGGTGGAGAGCAATACTCCACTACCATCTACCTTTTCCCTCTCTTTTCAAAAATAAAGACCAAGCCATGTTCTCTGAGCCAAGGAGACCAGATTCCTTCTCCACCTCTTGAAATGACATATTTCATAAAAATGCACCCATTACACCATTTTCTTTTAATAAGTGAGAGTTTCACGGCTTTCCTTTATTTTTAGTACATTGCCATTTACATCGGCCAGACATGTAGATTTCTTATTCCTTGGTAAGCTACACATATCTCAATACATCTAATGTCATAATTAAATGTCATCAGGCTAATGTGTATGAGTGTTTTGAGCTTTATCGCTAATTGCTGTGTTAGCATGAATTAGACAGAGAAGTAATTAGAAGCCCCGATGTAGCTGTTTCATGTGGTGCAGTTTCTGGGACAGCCTGTGTGTGTGTGTGTGTGTGTGTGTGTGTGCGCGCGCGCGTGCGCATGCTCATGCATCTGTGTGTGAACTGTTCTCCCCTCTTCCCCCCAGTTCCTGACCCCTCAATGCTAGTGTCTCTCACCCGTCGGTGCAGAGGTCTCTGAAACCAGAATGGAAGCCATTGTCTCCAGGAGGGGTTCCACGTTTCTTGAAATAAGCAATTTTCTATAATCGGTCACCAGGGAAAGCTTCACTCTGAGAAGCAGAATTAATGGGAGACAGGTTTTAGGGTTTCAAGAAAGCACGTTTATCTTCAGGACAGATGAGTTGGGATCGGGGTGTGTGTGTGGTGAGAGGCGCTGGATTTGTGCAAAGGAGAAAATAGGACGACACTTGTTTGCAGTTTGAGACTTTCCCCAATCTTCCTCCCTTCATCTAACCCTTAAGGACACATCCTGCTGACGAGTGACAGTTGGACATTTCTTCTGCCTCTTTCCCTC
Source organism: Capricornis sumatraensis (assembly GCF_032405125.1). NCBI lineage: Eukaryota > Metazoa > Chordata > Mammalia > Artiodactyla > Bovidae > Capricornis > Capricornis sumatraensis. Next base: position 45,182,638 of record NC_091090.1, read on the forward strand.
TGCCCTCATTCCTTCTTGGTTTTGTACTAAACAGGAGTAATCACATTCTGGCTTCGGGCTTCTCTGGCTCTGGGTGGGGTGGGGGTGAGGAGGGGGTGTTGGGGGGGGGTGGGTAGAGGGGAGGAGGAGACGGTGGAGGGGGTGAGGGGGGAGGTGGGAAAGGTGTGAGGGTTGGGGGTGGGCGATGTGGGGAGTAAGGGGTGAAGGATGGGGGAGGGGGGTGGGGGGGAAGGGATGCTAAGGACGCAAGGCCAGGCCTCCATCACTCAGGTCCAGGAGAGCCCCCAGCCCCCTGTTCTCCTCCCGCCCAGGGCTCCTCGGCAGCACCTCTCTACCTCTGGGCCCCTTTTCTTGGCAGGGTGTGACTGTCCACTGTGGAGCTGGCAAGACAGTGTCAGAGCCTCAGGGAAAAGTCCATCCTGGGATAACCTTTATCTGCCAGAGAGTGCCTTACCACCTGCTTGATAGGCGATTTTAATTCACTGCTGCTGGGGTGATAGGGAATCTCAGAGAGAGAGAAAGCAAGCAAGTCCTTCACTGTACTGAGTTCCCCGGAGGCTATTCCCACAGCCCCGAGATACACTGTGCATTTGGCCTGTACCTGTTTTCTTCATCCAGATATTTTTTTATACAGTGGATTTAAGCGCCTGCCCTGCTCATGTCTGAGCAGCTTTTCGCTGTGGTTTCAGCTCTTGTCCTCGAAGTAGCCTACAGAGCTGTTCCTCTCCCAGGGCAGGAATGGGAGAATGAGAAAGCCTGACAGCTCTGACAAGCCTTGTCAAATCCCCATCCCCAGAGGGGCCTCCTGCCCATTAGGAGGCTGATTGCTGACGGAGGGGGCCGGGGGTGGGGGCAGGGGGGGCTGCTGCCTGGATTCCGGCAGAGACAAGATCAAGGCCTCCTCGTGCACCGCCAGAGCACTGGGCCTCCCTCCCCTTGACCAACATGTTTTGACAGAAGGGCTTGTCAACAAATAGGCCTGGGGTCAGAAGATAAAGAGTCGTCATTTAGAAATAAATGCCCGTGATTTCTCTTCACCATTTGTAACCTCTTTTTCAGCTCTTTCCCTCCCTCTCACCCCCTCCCCAGGCTTTTGCACACCAGCAAAGTGCGCATACAAGCCTCCCACTGGACGCTTGTGCCCTGATGCTCACTCTTCCTGGGGGCTTCTAGCTCCTTACTTTCCTAAACAGCTCCTTCCCCGCTTAAAAAAAAAATCTCAAGGCTGTGTGAAAGCATGTCAGAAGCAAATTGAAAAGCCCAATGCATGTAAGTTATTAGGTGGTAGGACAAATGAGATCCAAGTTCATAAATGCTGATAGTAAATTGCGGAGTAAGAGAATTGCCACAGAAGATAGTGAAACAAACTTCTATGGTGGAGGAAAGGCAAGAGGGGGTCAGGAAAAGTTCCTGGAGGATGCGGAGATTAGGTCGGGGCTTGAAGGATGGGTGGCGTTTTGACAGACCAAAATGGAGCAGGATGGAGGCTTGGGGGAGCGGTAGAATGTCATGAGTATTTGTTATATGTGGGCACCCAGATCCATTCAACCTACGTTTTGGTAATAGCTCTCGGCTTTCTTTTGGATGTCCACCCCTGATGCCTTTCACTGGGTCCAGTTGGGCTGATGCCCTGGAGGTGGCAGGGGACCAGGCCTTGCCAGTGGGACTCAAGAGTAAAGAAGAGAGAAGAGAGCACAGACACTTCACAAAAGAAGAGTCAGCAATGGCGAATACGGACATGAAAATGTGCCTGACGTTGTTAGTCATCAAGGAAAGAGAAATTGAAGTCAGTGAGAAATTAAAGCCACCGTGCATCTGCCAGAACAGAAAAACATTAAAAGACAATAATAGTAACTGCTGGAGAATACGTGAAACGATCAGAACTTTCATACTCTGCTGATGGGAACCCAAAACGGTACCACTGGTCTGGAAAACTGTTGGCGGTTTCTGTTTATATACAGAATCAAGCAATTTTTCTCTTCCTCTTTTAGACATTTACTCAAAAGAAATAAAAGCACAAATCTACAAAAATGTTCACTGCAGCTTAGTTCCTAATAGCAATAAATTGGGAACAACCCAAATGTCAACCAACAGGGAAAAGGAAAAACAAAATGTGAAATATCCATTAACTGGAATACTATTCAGCAAATTAAAAGGAATCCAACAGCTTGGAGGAATCTGAAAAACACTATTTGGAGTCAAGCCATTTGCAAGAGATGACACACTTGATCTCATTTGTATAAAGTTCAAAAACAGGCAAAACCAATTTAAGGAGATAGAAATCAGAAGAGTGGTGGTTACTGGGCAGAGAAATAGATTAATAAGAAAGGGGCTCATGTTGATGTATGACAGGAATCAACACAATATTGTAAAACAGTTATCCTCCAATTAAAAATAAATTTAAAAACAGTGTATATATTCATATATATATAAATACTTAAAATATAAATATTATATTTTAATATATTGTATAAATAAAATGTTGTATACAAATTGGTGTACTTTCCTTAGGTAAATAATATTGCAATTTTAAAAAGCCAGAATGTTCAGCAAAAGTTGAAGAAAAGTATTTTACAAGTTCCACCGCCCAAAGAAAATCAGTACTGACATTTGGCATAGTTCCTTCTAATATTTTTAATTTACATGTGCTTATTTTAAAAACAGTTCTAACAAGATTCATATTTAACATTTGGTCCCTTTTTCATTTAATAGTATATTGTAGGCATTGCTTATGATATGAGTTTCAGAAAGCAACACGAGTGGCTGGGCCGAGGTTCACTGCCTCTATATTTCCTGTCTATAGCAGGTTCTAAACCAGTGATGCTCAGGTTTCTAGTGTGAGCCATTGAATGATCACCTTGTGACAAATTCCCAGAGAAAGACTAGATCGAAGAGAAGGACCGTCTTTGTGCTCCTTGACACATATGTCGTTTAACATTAGCTTTAGTGCCTTAGGGAGAGTCAAGCACACATGGACAGAGCTAAGACAGCTCATGTCAGCCCATTTGGCAGTTTTTGTGTATTCTCTATTCTTTGTTGTCTACGTTGGAGTCCTAGGGACATATATCCACCATGAAGTGAATTATTTATTGGCATGCGTGGGGCTAGCTCAAATGCTGTCGATCTCATTTTAATTCATGAAATTAAAAAAATGTATATGTCCAGGCCATTTGACTAGCATTTGCCTAAGAGCTGGAGGCTTAGCTGCTCAGTGTGTAGCTTTACTCCTCTCTTGCTGAACCGTCTTATCTCTGCTCCTAATCCCATTTCGGGAAAAGCTTGTGACCTTGGCTGGACCCTTCGCCTGCTGGTCTTGGCATCAGGGAACTCCTCACGCCGTATCATCTATGGAGAAGACTCTGGCCAAAGCCTGAAGGGAAGGAGCTGCCCGACCTGTGATTCTGTGTCAAACATAATACAGAGGTTTCCTCGTTTAATTGGCACAACTGCCTTTTGAGGTGGATGTTGTCCCTATTTTACCCCAGAGGAAATGGAGGTCCAGAGAGTTAGGTGAGCTGCTTATGGCAGAAATGGTCATTCAAATAAGAGACATTTGTGGTTTGAAGATAAAGCAGCAAGTCGTATCTTGTTCTGATTCCCACTGTAGCAGCCCTTCTCTGGGAAGGCCCAGGAGTCTGTGCAGAAGGAGATAAGATGTTGCAGCTTCCAGTGGACCTGTGTTAGCCAGAGCAACGTCAAGCACACCACATCCGGTGGTGGTGGTGGTGGTGGCAGTGTTGGAAAATAAAGTATGTGTGGGGCAGGCTGAGACTCAGGCCGAATCCAACACCGGACACTCTTGGTGGCAGCTTTGGGTCCCGCTGTGGTTCCATGAAGATGGCTGGCTTCCCACTGAGTGACTTAAAGATGAAAACAGCCGACTCTCCTGCCAGCCCTGTGTGCTCTCTCCTCGAGCTGCCCCTGTGCCATGAAGGGGTGTTTTCCGCAGGAAATCAGGGTAACGGAGGACGTTAGACAGTGTCAGGTCCAGGGACTTCCCTGGTGATCCAGTGACTGAGACTCCGCGCTCCCAATGCAGGGTGCCCGGGTTTTATCCCTGGTTGGGGCGCTAGAGCCCACATACCGCAGGCGTCCCGGGTGGCGCTAGTGGTAAAGAACCTGCCTGCCAATCCTGGAGACGTAAGAGACTCAGGTTTGATCCCTGAGTCGGGAAGATCCCCTGGAATAGGAAATGGCCCCCCACTGCAGCATTCTTGCCTGGAGAATCTCCATGGACAGAGGAGCCTGGTAGCGGGCTATACAGTTCGCGGTGTTGCACAGAGTCGGACACCCTGATTGAAGTGACTTATCGCACAAAATTTCCCATGTGCGGCAGTGGAGATCAAGGATCCAGTGTGCCACAACTAAAGATCCGGCACAGCCAAACGAATACAAAACAAACCCCACAGAAAGCTGAGCAGTAGCATTAATCGCCCCATTTTTTTTTTTTTTTTTGAAAGAAAGTGTTAGGTCCAACTCAGAATGGGGAGGGACACAGAGAGAGTTTAGTGACATTGCAGGTCTTGATTTTGGACTCTTCTTCTATCCCATATTTTTCCCAGAAGATTAAGCACTGGTGACCTCTATGGACACCTTAGATTTTGGGGAGAGTGTTTCATATTCCTCTATCAAATGATTTTTCTGCTTGAGATTTGCCTCCTCATTTAAGACCCATAGAGATGCCTAAGCTTTCTCAAGAGGAGGGACTCAGTCAGAAGTGATACCATTGGTAAGGGCCACGGCTGGAGGTGACACACCCCACGACTCTGGCCCCATGGCTCCGCCTGTCTGTCCTGAGGTCTGAGGGAGTCGCTAATCCCCACTGTGACCCAGGCTTTCAGCACACTGGCTGGGGAACTGGCTAAAGTGCCAGCAGGAACGCTGCAAGTACGACCGTAGCCTTAGGGTAAATGGCCTTTGATATAAATTCCATGGTAAACAGAAGTTAAAGGATATCTCTTTGTCATCCCACTTCATGGGAAATAGATGGGGAAACAGTGGAAACAGTGTCAGACTTTATTTTGGGGGCTCCAAAATCACTGCAGATGGTGATTGCAGCCATGAAATTAAAAGACGCTTACTCCTTGGAAGAAAAGTTATGACCAGCCTAGCTAGTATATTCAAAAGCAGAGACATTACTTTACCGACTAAGGTCCGTCTAGTCAAGGCTATGGTTTTTCCTGTGGTCATGTATGGATGTGAGAGTTGGACTGTGAAGAAGGCTGAGCGCCGAAGAATTGCTGCTTTTGAACTGTGGTGTTGGAGAAGACTCTTGAGAGTCCCTTGGACTGCAAGGAGATCCAACCAGTCCATTCTGAAGGAGATCAGCCCTGGGATTTCTTTGGAAGGAATGATGCTAAAGCTGAAACTCCAGTACTTTGGCCACCTCATGCGAAGAGTTGACTCATTGGAAAAGACTCTGATGCTGGGAGGGATTGGGGGCAGGAGGAGAAGGGGACGCCAGAGGATGACATGGCTGGATGGCATCATGGACTCGATGGATGTGAGTCTGAGTGAACTCCAGGAGATGGTGATGGACAGGGAGGCCTGGCGTGCTGCGATTCATGGGGTCACAAAGAGTCGGACACGACCAAGTGACTGAACTGAACTGAACTTAGTCATCTCTCTCTCTCATTCTCTCACACAAACTCTCTCTCTCTTTCTCATACATTCAATAGGAAAAAAAAAAACTGTTTGGACTAACATCTTGGTTTTATAATCTTATTTTTATATTGATGAGAATACTATCAAGTGAGGGGAAGGGGAGAGGCATAGAAAGAGACAGAACCAGAAAGAGGAAGACAGATGGAGGAAGAAATTGCCTTTCGCCAGTAATATTCAGAATCACTCACCCATGGGTCATAAACCATTGAAAAACTTCCTTGGAATTGTCCAGCCTTAAATAATGCTCTGGGTACTATTAATACAAATCTAGGATCTGAGTTGATTGCAGAAATAGGTAGCAATATGAAGCAGTGTATAAAGAAGGGGTTTTGGAATCAGTAAGATCTGGGTATAAATCGCAGTTATGCTACTTGTTAGTTCTGTGACTATGGGGTGTTGTCGAAACTTTCTGTAAAGTGGGGTTAATAATGCCAATCTGAGGCTATTCTATTAACAAAGTGAGAAAAAACATGCGAAAGTCTTCAGGGCATACATTTAAGTGGATGCCTAACTCATCAATTCTCTACCTGGTAGATTTATCCTAACATGGTCTCACACTGCAGCCTCAGTCTTAACTGTGAGTTTCTCTTGGCACTTCGGTAATTGCCATTAGTCTCTAAAATGGTGTCCATAGTCAATTTATTTCACCATGAATTTTATGGTTCAATATATTCCAGGGGTGCTCATGGTAAAGAATTCACCTGCCAATGCAGGAGGCTCAAGAAATACAGGTTCAATCCCTGGGTCGGGAAGATTCCCTGGAGTAGGAAAAGGCAACCGTTCCAGTACTCTTGCCTCGAGAATCCCATGGACAGAGGAGTCTGGTGGGCTACAGCCAGTGGGATTGCAGAGTCAGACACGACTGAGCACAAAGTCTAACTTGACCAGGTGAGAGGGTGGGAGATGAAGATGTTCTATTTGTAAAGGTAGGCAAAAAGGACTGCTCTCATGAATGCATCTGTTCATTTAGTATATTTTTTCCCTAAATGAAAAGAGCTCTCCATGAAGGACTGATTCTCAGACCATCCCACAAGTAGGTTATGTTAGTCCCACGTCATAGGTGGAGAATCTAAAGCTGGAAGTTTAAGTATTCTGGGTGACTCTGCTACTAAGTGGCAGAGCTAGGACTCTAAGCTGGTTCCTCCTGGTCCAAAGCCTCCCCACTGTCCACACTTATAGACACAGAGTTTTAACATAACAAAATAACATCCTTGATCCCAGTGACATTGCATGGGAGTCAGATGTTGTCTTCCCTTCCATAGGCTCTTTGGGTACAAGGCTTGCCTAAAACTTGAGTACCCAATCCACCTCTTTGATATAAGTTAAAATGGAACCTTAGAGCAAAAAGAGAGAAGAAGGAGGTTAATAAAATCACTCAAGTTTCATCACTGTTAACATTTTCACTAAAAAAAATTTTTTTTTGTTTTGTTTTAGAGGTTAGCAGCAAGAAAGATGCCAGAATCTTCTTAAAAGGTTCTTACTTCTTGATTCAGGGCTGGTTTTCTGACTCCACTTCAGAAAATCTTCCTGGTGCTTTTATTCCTCAGGAGCGAGGCTGTCCCTGGCTCACACCCCTCTTCCCCTCCACACCAGGAGGTCACCCTCTTGGCTCATATCCCTTCCTTGGCATCTCTGAGGACCTAATGGCAGGAATTCCTGCTGGGCTAGAAATCATTCTTTTTTGTACATTCCCTAGGGATTTTCTCTTCTGTAAGCCACGGGACATACAATTAGAAAAATTCTCTTCCAAATGATTTAAAAACTTAGAAAGAGTTGCTATCTCTAAAGGATAGGTTTTAGATATCTGAAAAGTTTACTTATGTAAGCCACCTCACTCGCAGGAAAAGGGAGTTCATCCAGGAGAATGAGAAACATCCCAAGCTTTGTGTTCCAGGAGGGTTCTGGAACTCTAGAGACCAGGGTGTGAAGCCTTGCTGCAGGCTAAGATGCAAGAGGCGTGTCCCTTAACTGCTCCGTCTTCAAAATAGGATGATACAGTTCACACAGAGGTGTTGCAAGGACTGAGATGGTGTATGCAGAGGTCCTAGGACGTCAGGCACAGAAACTGCTCAAAGGACAATCTCTTATAGTCAGAGCAAGTAATTCAGAGGGTGAGACCGGCCCTTCTCTCTTCCAGGAAACATTTGGGTCTGTCTGAAATGATCATGCTTCCTTCTTTGGCTGTGCGAGTTTTAAATTTGCCTTGTAGAAAGGACATGGAGGGGTTAAACAGGAATACAGTTTTTAGCCGTCTTGGCGTTTTCCCTCTTTGTTTAACATCAAAGTGGCCCGCAGTCCATTTTGCCAGTTTATACATATTGTTGTACTCAGAGAAAGGCTGGAGGAGCGGAGCTGGCTGCCTGATTAGCTGTGACTCCCTTGCAGGCTGGCTTAAGGGCCCAAATGGATTCTACCCCTCCAAGGTTTTAATGATAAGGGAGCGGGGGGAGGGGTGGGGAGACTCTCCTTCCCTTTTGGAAGGAGACTTTGTGGAGGCCCCGCTAATAAATCATTTGTTCCTTCTAAATGCACGCTCGCATTCACATAAGCACAGACTCAGATGGTTCCCACTTGAAATTTCTCATCAAGTGCAAATAGCTCCCAGCCCGGATGGCTGAGCTGTTTTCCAGCCCCTCTTTGTGCGGACGTTCAGCTTGGGAGCAGCCCTGGGGACTCACTTGGGGGTGGATCAAGGCCAGGAAACAAAGTCAGAGGCTCACTTGGTCCCCTCCCTACCCCGCCTCAGCCCTCATCCCACCACCCTCCTTCACTCCTTTCTCCCTCCACTTTGAATTTCAAGACAGGAGAAAACCGGGCCACAGAAAGGATTTGGGAACTGACCTTCTCTCCCCCAATCCTTGAGAATCACCCTGAAGCCTGCCCTCTCCCAGGGGAAGGTTTGCCAGCTCTGGAGGAGGCTGTGCAGAAAAACGGGAGCAGCGGGAGGGGAATTGGCAAGAGAAACTGTGCTCACCTGCCTGAACCCAGTTCCGCTCCTTGCGCCTCCTTCTGCCTGGCCTGGGGAGAGCTGGGGGGTGGTGGTGCGGGTGGTGTGGGGGGAACAGCGGCCACGTGCTCACTTCCGATCAGGCTCCCCTCGGTCTGCCTCCCCGCCCCTCCCGGCCGTCCAGCCCGGTCCAGCCCAGGGCAGCTGCCTGCCTGCTCCGACGGCCGGAGTCATTTGGAGCCGCCAGGTTCGCCTTCCTGTACAGGTGTGCAGCCTGGATAACCGGTGATTAATGCCTGTGTCTGGCCGGGCCCTGAGGGTAATTTGATTTGCTTGATATCTAGAGTGATCACCCCCTTTTCCCTGCCTCCTCCCTTTCTTTGCCGGAGTTTGTGGCAGTGTTTACCTTCGTCGGTGTTTTAAGGTGATGAATGACACTTGTTTCTGGTGTTTGTTTCCGCCCAAGTTTTAATTAAATTTTGCACGAGGCTTCTGTAATTATGGCCCTGGGTCTCTCTCCTTCATCTTCCCTCCCTGAAGTTACTCAGCACTCAGAATGCTCCCCAGGTCTCCTTTCTCTCCTCTTCACCATCTAACCCCAGTGTTGGGGGGGCCAGCAGAAGGCCCCCATCCTTGCAGCCAGGACCTTTGGGTTCTGTGATCTGTGATGACACAGTTCATGTCCCGCTCTGATGGCTTCCTCTGCTCACCTGCAGGAAGAGAGCTAGCCTTGTCCTAGGTGACGTCTGCAAAATCACCCCCTAAGTAGATACTGCCAGGCCTGCCAGGAGGCTGCTGTCTCTGTTATGAGTGGGGTGAAGCTGTATTTTCCTGTTCTTTTCTTCTTTCCTTTCTAAAAGCTGTACGGAGCTTCTGTATGTTCCAATTGAGAGAACGCCCACATGGCCGAGACAGCAAGAGCAATGGAGTAATGGTCTAGGAAATAAATGAAGTGAACCAACCCAGGGATGCTGTCTGCCTGCAAAGTGGAGATAAAATTAGAGCAAGTCTGACTGGTTCAACTTACGGTGGGTCCACAGTTTGGGCCAAGAAGTAACCTGAATTGTACATCTGAGGTTGCAAAAATTGGCTAAGTTTCTTCAACTGTGTTATTCACCTGCTTTTGTTTTGGTTTGTCTAACTCACTCCCAGAGAACTCATAAGGAAGATATTCCAAATTCCAAATAAGGAAGAGGAAAAAAAGATCACATTCTTAAGAAACTGTTAAGAGAAATTTTAGGCCAGAGCAGTTAAGGGGCTGACCTAGAAACACCTTTTTGGTTTCAACATGGACTTATTAAGACTGTGCTGGGTGTTGTGAGGATGCCAACGGCATGGGGTGTGGTCCTTGTCTGCCTGGATGGAGCTTCAAAACCCCATTAGGCACAATAAGGCTGACGCATTTAAAAGAGTTCTGAGAGACCTGTGGTGTTATGGAGGAGACAGGATGGAGTCTATACGAGGGCAGGAATTCTCCACCCTCCTCTGCTACTAATGAGTGCTGAGGCCCCTGGCAAGTCATTGTTCAGGCTTGGTGTTCTCGCTACCTATTAAGAAAGTTGAATTAAATAATCTCTTAAAGTTCCTTAGAGCTTAATCTTAGAATCTAATCACCAGCACCAGTAGATCTGTTGTATAACTAAGCAATAAAGAGAAGCATGCCGATGAAGAATACCGCGAGCCCTGAGTTTGGGAAGGGCTTGTGTCTCAGTGAAGAGGACCAGCTTGAGGAGGGACCCCTGAGGCGCTGGGCTCAGGATGGACTTTGAAGGCGGGCGGGAGACACAGCAGCGAAACTGCAAGGTGTGTTTGGAGAATGGGGAATGGGCCAAAGGGTCGGAGTAGTTTGTAGAGGTTGCTGGTGAGGGGGACGCTGGAAAGTTGGGCTGGGGCCAGATGGGAGGGTGTTGAACTCTGGCCTAAGGAGTTAGAACTTGAGTTTGCGGGTGAAAGGTGGTTATGGAAAGGCTGATGCAACAAAGCGGAGGCTGCACAGGTGTGTTACTGGGGCAGCGTGGAAACAGCCCAGCCTTTGTTTTTGGCATAAGAGCTGGCTTGTCCATGGGGTCAAAAGCTTCACCTAACCAGATTCCCCTTGATCCTGGACATGACTCTTCTCTGCTTGGCGTTGCTCAATCAATCAACAGAGAGTGCTGGGTCAAAAATAGAACAAAAGATGTGTGAGAGCCTGGGGACAGCGGTCATTGCTTAACATTAAGAAAAGAAATTTTGGTAGGATATACATAGCCTAAAATTTAAATTTCAGCTCCTTTTAGGTATACAGATATGGTGAAGGACAAGGAAGCCTGGTATGTTGCAGTCTGTGCGGTTGCAGAGTCAGACACGACTTGGCGACTGAACAAGGTATACAATTCAGTGGTATTAAATATATTCACATGGCTGTACAACGATCACCACAGTCCATTTCCTGAACTTTTTCATCATTCTAAACAGAAACTCTATACCCATGAAACGATGACTACCCATTCCTCCCTCCCCCAGCCCTCAGTAACCACATTCTACTGTAGAATGTTTCCATAAATTTGCCTGTTTAAGGCACCTCATATAAGTGAAATCATATAATATTTGTCCTTTTGTGTCTGGCTTATTTTACTTAGTATAAGGTCTTTGAAATTCGTGTTGTGATGTGTGTCAGAACTTCATTCTGTTTCAAGACTGAATCATATCCCATTGTGTGTTTATTTTGTTTATCCATTCATCTGTTGATGGACACAGGTGATTTTTACCTTTTTGCTAGTGTGAATGACATTGCATTGAAAATCTGAAATTTGGCTGAGAAAAACTGTACTCTCAATGTATGAAAAAAACATTTTTCTGCAGAGAACTTTGAGCAAGGACCAGACACCTCAGGTGGGTTGGATGACTTGGAGATCGGAGGGCTGTAGGGGATGTGAATGGAATGGCTTTACTGACTGCTCCTTGACACTGAATAAGATGATGAGACAAGGTCTTGGCGGAAGGAAGGGAGCCTCCTGGGGAAGGAGACATAGAATCCCTCCTCCACCTTCCATACTTGCTCCCCACCCTGAGTTTCCTCTCTGCTTCTGCCCCTCAATCAAATCTGCTCACAAAGAAGGGCTGTTTGTTGGAATAAGCACCGACTGATCTTAAACCAACTTGCTATTTCTCTCAGGAGTATTAGCATTGTGCATCTCATCTCTCCTTAGATAAAATTAGATTTTGTTAATTGTCAGAAGGATTCCAGCATCTGACATGCAGGTGGAAGAGATGTGGGCGTCTTTCCTGACCTCCTCACTTGCTGTAAACCTCACGAAAGTACCCCTCCTTTCCTGTAGTGCGTGGGTTTGAGGGGGCAGGTACTGGCCCCTTTGGGATACCCTTGCCCTATAGGAGGAATGGGAGAAAGGACTGCAAACCTGGAGCATGGAGGAGCATTTCCCTGCTTTTGAGCTTTCTTGTTGCCATCTTTGTTAGAGCCAAAGCTGTCCTGGGTTTCTCCACTTTCCTAGGATGAGGGCAGTTGGAAGCATGACTCTTTCTTTGGGGACCACCTGGAGAACTTTTCTAAATTAGAGTGGGACTGAGCTGCCTGGATGAGGGACACCCCAGCTGTTTGCATGCACAGCTGCAGGTGACTCAGACTGGATTCTCCCAGCGCCCTGCCTGCCAGTGCAGCCTTCCAGTGGTGAGACTCGCCTCAGAGGTTCCCACTCTGGCTGCACACCTGTCCCACCCCTGAGACTCACAGGAGGCTGGTTCTATCCTAGGGAACCTCACAGAGCAGAGGTAAGAGGAGCTGGCTGTTTTGAGTGTGTGCTTCATCATGGTGGAGCAGAGAACAGGCTGAGTGTGCAACCACTGTGGCCGGGTGTGTTCAAGGTATGTGCAGAGCCCTTTCTCACTGGATGCTAAATAAGGACAAATGTGGTGTATGGCTGTCAAAACTTCCATCAGCTAGTCTGTCAACAAACATCCTATGTACTAGGCACAGGGGATGAGGAGATTAAAAAAAAAAAGAAGATCTGTTTTTTGTGTGCTCAAAGTAAGGATAAGAAAGGCAAGTTCATAATCAAGTAGAATACAGAGTGTGCAAAATTGTAGTTCCCCCAAATGACCTTAGTATTTTCCTAAAATATGGTGTACTCATGGGCTTTCCTGGTGGCTCAGAGGGTAAAGAATCTGCCTGTAATTCGGGAGACCTGGGTTCGATCCCTGGGTTGGGAAGATCCCCTGGAGGAGGGCATGGCAACCCACTCCAGTATTCTTGTCTGGAGAATCTCCATGGACAGAGGAGCCTGGTGGACTACAGTCCATGGGGTCACAAAGAGTCGGACATGACTGAGAGGCTAAGCACAACACACATGCATAGGAATGGAAAATTTGAGGTGTAGGAAGGTCAAGAGTCTTTTCCAATGGCCTGGCATGCTGCGATTCATGGGGTCGCAGAGTTGGACACGACTGAGTGACTGAACTAAACTGAACTGAAGGTCAAGAGATCAAGAGACTTACCATGGAAAAGATAGCTTGTTATCCTCACAGATTTTAAGATGAGGGGGCAAGTGCTGCCACAAGGGGCCACGTGGGAAAGCACCAATGTCATCAGGAAGCAGAGGGAGGGAGAAAATGTGGGTAAGAGCCTTTCTAGATATGCAGATGACACCACCCTTATGGCGGAAAGTGAATAAGAACTAAAGAGCCTCTTGATGAAAGTAAAAGAGGAGAGTTAAAAAGTTGGCTTAAAGCATGACATTCAGAAAACTAAGATCATGGCATCCGGTCCTATCACTTCATAGCAAATAGATGGGGAAACAGTGGAAAACAGTGGCTGACTTTATTTTTCTGGGCTCCAAAATTACTGCAGATGTTGATTGCAGCCATGAAATTAAAAGACACTCCTTGGAAGGAAAGTTATGACCAACCTAGATAGCATATTAAAAAGCAGAGACATTATGGTTTTTCCAGTGATCATGAATGGATATAAAGAAAGCTGAGCACAGAAGAATTAATGCTTTTGAACTGTGGTGTTGGAGAAGACTCTTGAGAGTCCCTTGGACTGCAAGGAGATCCAACCAGTCCATCCTAAAGGAGATCAGTCCTGAGTGTTCATTGGAAGGACTGATGTTGAAGCAGAAACTCCAATACTTTGGCCACCTGATATGAAGAGCTGACTCACTGGAAAAGACCTTGATGCTGGGAAAGGTTGAGGGCAGGAGGAGAAGGGGACGACAGAAGATAAGATGGTTGGATGGCATCACCGACTCAATGGACATGGGTTTGGGTGGACTCCGGGAGTTGGTGATGGACAAGGGAGGCCTGGTGTGCTGCGGTTCATGGGGTCGCAAACAGTCGGACACAACTGAGTGACTGAACTGAACTGAACTGAGTGGCTTCTGTGGGAGCGACTGAACTGAACTGAACTGTGTGGCTTCTGTGGGAAGGTGAAGAAGCGAGAAAAACAGACATAGGCCTGGCTAGTTGGAATAGTCCTATCAAGCGCTGAAACACAGGGACTGTCCCTCATTGTCTGGGTCCTCATTGTCCCTGGGTCCTGGGGTGATTAGGGCAGGTACCGAGTGGCCCAGAGTGTGAGAGCTGATAAGGGGGATAGTTGGGGTGTGGGCTCTGGATCAGCTGGTTTGTATTTGGAAAGTGCACTTGTGGATAAGTTGTCGACTATCTCTAGGAGTTGGTTAACCCTGGGAGGGCAGTCTCTCCAAGGGCAGCAAGGCCCCAGATATATCAAAGCACCAGAATACAGAAAATAAAAGACATGGCTAGTACAGCATTATGTCTGGTCCCACATGCTTTCCAGGAGGCTTCCCTGGTAGCTCAGTGGTAAAGAATCCACCTGCCAGTGCAGGAGATGAGGATTCGATCCCTGGGTTGAGAAGACCTCTTTGATCCCTGGGTTGAGAAGATCTCCAGGAGAAGGAAAATGGCAAACCACTCCTGTATTCTTGGCTGGGAAGTCCCATGGACAGAGGAGCCTGGCAGGCTACAGTCCATGGGGTCGCAAAGAGTTGGACACAACTTAGAGACTAAACAACAACAACATGCTTTTCTAGAATCTGATACTGGTCCATTGAAAGGGGAGTCTGTTTCCTCTGACCTTGAGCTTGGAGGACCTTTGTGACTGCCTCAGTGACTAAGCCAGAGGAAGCAACACTATGGCTTCTGAGGTTAGGTCATTCAGGACAATATGGTTCCCACTTGGCTCTTTTCCTGTTGGGACACTTGCCCTTGGAACTCAGCCCCCATGAGGAAGCCCAAGGTGCCTGCAGAGGCCACAGGTCCGTGTTCTGATCCAGAGCCCCACGAGGGTCCCAGCTGTTTGCCTGCATTTAGCACAGAGCCTGTGAGTGGATGCAGCTTAATCCCAGTCTCCGGGCCACCCCAGCTGATGCCAACAGGAGCCTAGAAAAGCCACCCTTCCCAAGCCCGTCTAAATGCAGATTCTTGAGCAAAATAAATGGTGTCATTACTTTCAGTCCCTGGTCTTGGGGAATTTTGTTATACAGTGGAAGGTAACCAGGACACAGGACGGTAAGATGATGCTGGGGTTGGGGATGGAGTACAGGTTGTTCTGAGTGCACATGAGGAGGCTGGAGGATGGGAATAGGGATACAGTCCAGTCAGAAAAGGCAGTATAGAGTTAATAATAGTAACCAAGGGACTTCTCTGGCAGTCTAGTGGTTAGGACTCCAAGCTTGCCCTGCAGAGGGTATGGGTTTGATCCCTGATCTGGGAACTAAGATGCTCTGAGGTGCAGCCAAAAAGTAAAAAAAAAAAAAAGTAAAAATGGGGATTGAAACCGAATGGGACCCCAAAGGACCTTCCTGGGGACAAAAGAGTCTCTGTGTTCGACCCCTTCATCCCAGCATACACTCTAGCATGTGCCATTCCCTGAGTTCCAAAGAGTGGACCCAAGCAGTTACTAATTAGGGAAGTGAGGGAATGCAGGAAAGAAAAGTGGTCAAGAAACAACAGTGCTGTGATAAAACAGAGTCCTAGTTCCCCTTGAAGGGAAATACATGGTAATCTGATGCAGCTCTTTGAGATATTCTGCAGGCACTAAGGCCCCCACCTGGGAAGAGAATGGTGGACTTTAAGAGCTGAGAGGGGAGAGAGAGGATGTGGAGAGCAGGTGGCCACCCCCCTTCCCTATGACCCACTGAAACAGGAGGGTAGAGAGTGGGGCACAACCTTTAAAGTGTGACATAGTGGTGAAAAGTGAAAAGGGGAAGTGTTCGTTGCTCAATCATATCCGACAGTTTGTGACACCATGGACTGTAGCCCACCAGCTCTGTCCATAGAATTTTCCAGGCAAGAATAGGGGAATCAGTTGCCATTCCCTTCTCCAAGGTATCTTCCCAACCTAGAGGTCAAACCCAGGTCTCCTGCATTGCAGGTGAATTCTTAATCATCTGAGCCAACGGGGAAACCCAAAACTTGTATGTTGCTTGACAAACTGGTTCAGTTCAGTTCTGTCGCTCAGTCGTGTCCAGATCTTTGCAACCCCATGGACTGCAGCACTCCAGGCTTCCCTGTCCATCACCAACTCCCGGAGTTTACTCAAGCTCATGTCCATTGAGTCGGTGATGCCATCCAGCCATCTCATCCTCTGTCATCCCCTTCTCCTCCTGCCTTCATCTTTCCCACCATCAGGGTCTTTTCCAATGAGTCAGTTCTTCACATCAGGTGGCCAAAGTATTGGAGTTTCTGCTTCAGCATCAGTCCTTCCAGTGAATATTCAGGACACTAGTTTGATCTCCTTGCAGTCCAAGGGACTCTCAAGAGTCTTCTCCAACACTACAGTTCTAAAGCATCAATTCTTCAGTGCTCAACTTTTTTTATGGTCCAACTCTCACATCCATACATGACTACTGGAAAAACCATAGCTTTGACTATACAGACCTTTGTTGGCAATATAATGTCTCTGCTTTTTAATATTCTATCTATGTTTGTCATAGTTTTTCTTCCAAGGAGCAAGTGTCTTTTAATTTCATGGCTGCAGTCACCACTTGCAGTGATTTTGGAGCTGATCTTCATTTTGTGAATGTTGAGTTTTAAACCAGCAAACTGGTTAGAACCAACTAGGTCCAAGATGCAATGATTTGTCTTCCAGTGGACCTTGAACCTCATGATATACTCCTTGTAATATATTTGCATAAGCTAAGTGACACACCCACCAGTGCTGCGATAGTTCCCAGACCAACTGTCAAAGATCAAAGAAATCTCTGCACCTTCCCCCATAGTCCTTGGAATAATCCTACTGTTCTTTAGCCTTTGAAATTACCCAAACCCCAAAACTAACCATGCCATATTTCGGGGTCTATCACCTTCTGAGATGGCCCACTTTCTGTCTCTGGAGTGTGTTTCTCTCTAAATAAATCCACCCCATCTTTAAAAAGATCTTTTTGATATGGGCCATTTTTTATAAGTCTTTATTGAATTTCTTACATTATCACTTCTGTTTTATGTTGATTTTTTTGGCCATGAGGCATGTGGGATCTTAGCTTCATGACCAGGAATCAAGTCCCAGTCTGAGGTTGACTGGCTCAAGTCCTAGAACATGGGTTCAAATCCCATTCTGAGCTGCACAGTTTCACTATGACCTACGACTCTAGGCCAGTCTTCCTCCGCCTCCAGTTGGTCACTGCCTCTTGAGCCACCCTCTGATTTTTGGCCTCCTAGTTTGGCAAGATTGAAGGCAGGAGGAGAAGGGGATGACAGAAGATGAGATGGTTGGATGGCATCACCAACTCAATGGACATGAGTTTCCATAAACTCCAGGAGTTGGTGATGGACAGGGAGGCCTGGCGTGCTGCAGTCCATGGGGTTGCAAAGAGTTGGACACGACTGAGCAGCTGAATAACTCAGCAACAGCTTTGTTCCTCTCCTCCCCCTTCCCACCCTCTGCTCCATCTGACTCTGGAAATAATTGCAAAGGATTATTGTGTTGGGACTTTTATAATATGGACTGAAGTGCAGAACACACCTTACAGTTTGTCTCATTTTCCTCCCGTCATTGAAGCAAAGTGTTGAGAAGAGGAAGTCATTTTACAGTTGCTGCAGCTGCTGCTGAATTTAGATTGGAAAAACGATTTGCTTGAGCAAAGTGGTGATCAGATAAATCCCATGAATTTATTGCTTAAAAAAATGTGTCTGTTAGAGAGAGGGAGTGACCGCCCTGATGTTGTGAGGGGGCAGGGCCGGGGGAAGGGGCGTTGACAGCCTCTGTGCACCAACCTCACAGAAGTGTTGGGCAAATAGGAATGATGAAGGCCTTTCAGCCATTCGGCATCTGATAAAATCCTTCCCTTTTTCACGATTTCATTTAATCTTCACAGTGAGATGGGGAAGGTAGCCTAAGGGTGGTGTTACCTCCTGTTTATAAATAAGGAGAATGAGAAATGCTCAGCTAACAAGCAGAGGGTCCATCTCCAGCCTTTGAATCTACGTAAGCGCCTCCGCTCTTTGGATGATCCACTTAAGTGTATGTGGTCCCACTGATTTTCAGATGAGATTCACTCTTGGAAGAGAAGCAGGGAAAGACACTTGACATTTATCTTGTGATCATTTCGTGCCAGGGACAGGGAGGGGGGTGCTTATGTTAGCTTTCTGTAGGGGCTGGCTTACGATACAATGGGAAATGATCACAGTTGCTTTTGGTGGCCTGGGCTTCGCTTGGATGAAGTCTTTCTCCTCTTTCTGAGCTGTATCCAGCCCATTCCTAGGAGACAGAAGCTCCATTGCTGCTGCTGTTTATTGAATCAGGGCTGGGCTTTGCCCTCTCGGGTCTGTGTCTCCACGGGCTTCTGCAGCTCCTGGTAGCGTGGGGTCCCTATGACTTACTGCAGCCACTCCCCCATGGTGGGCCCTTCTCCTGCAGGCTCACTAGGACCTCCAGCCCCCGTGGAATCACTTCTAGATATGTCCGAGAACGCTCAGGAGTGTCCCATCTGGGCCTGCTGGGCCTTGTCTCCTGGGGTGTGAGCCCCTGGGTGTCCTTGAGCCCCGGGGCATCTATGCTCAGCAGTTGCCTGTTCTGGGCAGCCTGTGCCCCATTGTTTTTCAGAATTTCAGCAACAGAGTTTCTCAGCTTCTTCCAGAACTCCTGGTCACCTCACGCATAGTGACAATGGCTGAGTCCTCGTGAGGATGATCTGTGATACCTGGTTGCTTGGCACACCCCCTTGAGGGATCCTAGGTATCACCTGGGACTCGGGGTCAGTCTGCCTCTCTGCAGATGACTGTGGCTGGTTACTGAGTCAAGCTCAGGGGCCTGGTCCCTTTTCCACTCTGGGTGAGGTCTCTCTGTCCTATAATAACTGATAGGGGAGTGTCAGTTGCTTACATCCCTCCCCCAATACCACACTGTGAGTCACTGATAAAAAGCAGTGGGCCATTGATTACCCACACTATGCCAGCTGGGGCACTGGGAACTTTGTGCATGTTATCTTTTTAATTTCCAGAACCACCTGAGACCACACAACTTCCTGTGCATGGGTTCAGAGGTCAGGGTGTGTCGGCCGCGAGGGTTGTCTAGAGAAGTGACTACACATTTCAGCGCCTTTATCCTTCATCTACAAAATGAGCCATTAGACCATATGCTGTTTAAAATCCTGACTTGAAAACTCACCTTTGTTACCTTTCCGAGGAACATCTCTGACCTCACAAAAGTCAAACTTAAGCCCTCAAAAGACACAGAGCTGACCGTATAATAGAAACCTGCCTGATTCCTCTGTCCGTGGGATTCTCCAGGCAAGAATACTGGGGTGGCTTGCCATTCCCTTCTCTAGTGGATCTTCCTGACCCAGGGATCTAACCTGGGTCTCCCGCGTTGCAGGCAGATACTCTACCGTCTGAGCCACCAGGAAATCTTCAACACGTGATATCTAGATACCATTATTTGTTGTTCAGTAGCTAAGTTGTGTCCAACTCTTTGCAACCCCGTGGACTGCAGCACACCAGGCTTCCCTGTCCATCGTTACATCAGTGGGTTGTTATTCTGAGGAGGGAGTCGTTTAAAACTATCTATTATGATTGTTTTTTAATTTCAAGTGACAGAAAGCTCACGTCAAGGCTATACTTCTGCAGTCATAACCGGATTTGGGAGGTGGCTCTGATCCACTTGGAAAGAGCACCAACTTAGCCTCGAGCATCCGGGGCTGGAGTGTAATTGAAATTTACCAGCTCTGTGTCTCTAGGCAAGGAATCTTTGAGCATCAGTTTTCTCAACTGTAAAAATAAGAATTGCAGGATTCATCATGAGGGGGCTTTATGCGGTCCAGTGAACGTGACAGGACGTCACACATTTGTAACTGCTTGTGCTACGTAAGAGTTATTATAACTCTTCTTTGACTGCTTCTATTTATGTAAAACCTTAGCATCAATGCTTGTCAGCGCTGGAATGAGCTTAGGGAAGGCAATTGCTGACTCAGCCTATGGGCCTCTGTTCACCACTCTGACACTGCTCTACTCTCCCCAAATGTAGTCTAATTTTCCAAATAGTCTCCAGGGGGAAAATGTCTGTGTTTCTCCTTTGTGCTTGCATTTCATACCACAGCAGTGGCCTTTTTCCTCACAGATGATCCGTAGTTTTAGTTCTGTAGGGCTTCTCTGATAACTCAGCTGATAAAGAATCTGCCTACAATGCAGAAAACCCCAGTTTGATTTCTGGGTCAGGAAGATCTGCTGGAGAAAGGATAGGCTACCCACTCCAGTATTCTTGGGTAAAGAATATGCTGGTGAAGAATCTGACTGCAATGTGGGAGACCTGGGTTCAGTCCCTGGGTTGGGAAGATCCATTGGCGAAGGGAAAGGCTACCCACTCCAGTGTTCTGGCCTAGAGAATTCCATGTCCACGGGTTTGCAAAGAGTTGGACACGATTGAGCGACTTTCACTTTAGATTTTGGTAATCGGAGTGTTCTGAAATCTCCAAGAGGGGCAGGTGGGCTGGGATGTGGCAGGAAAGGCAAAGTTCCTTCCTGGAAATGTGAGGATCTGGGTTCCGTCCAGGGTTTTTCTACCGTGAGCTGTTGGACCCCAGGAAAGTCGGCCAATCAATTCAGCCTCATTTTGATAATTTATGCAGAGAAAAATTTCAGCCTCATCTTCTACAGAGGATTTTTGAGAGGATGAAAGCATTAGCATTCCCATTATATATCACCAAATATGTAGAGAATACTTTGCAGGTGGGAGTGAGGTGCCGAGCCATGTGCCGAGGGTAAATCAGCTAACTGGATGTGCAGGAAGCCAGCGTATGTGCGAGGTCCATTTGGGCCTCAGGAGGGAGGCTGGGGGTGCCTCACCTGGTGGGCCTTGAACACTCTGGCTACGATGGGTGCTTTCCATATGGAGGCAGTATGTCAGGTGGGAAGATGGGGAGGGTTCAGGGGAAGATGGGCACCCCTGAGGGGTCACACTGACTGCTCTTCTCTGGTTCCCCTCCTACTTGGGGTGGCCCCATCAAGAGAAGCTGCAAGTCCACCACCAGCCTGTCACAGCCGCTCCCTGTAGGGCTCGTGGACAAGTGTGTAGGATCAAGAATTCAGGTGGTGATGAAGAGTGATAGGGAGACTGTTGGCACCCTACTGGAATGGGATGACTTTGTCAATATGGTACTGGAAGATGTCCCTGAATTTGAAGTCACACCAGAAGGAAGAAGAATGGCTAAATTAGACCAAATCTTGTGAAATGGAAACGGTATAACAGCACTGGTCCCTGGTGGAGAAGGACCTGAAGTGTGAATGGATTTCCTTGACTTAGGCTAGATCCTGTTTTGCCTTATGGTGACAACAAAATGGAAATTTTTTTAACCTTTCAGTGTTTGTATTCTGTGAAGCCAAGTTTAACATTGAAGGGAAATGCTTTGAGGATGCCCTGTTCATGCCCATTTTTGTAAGTTAACCGTGATTATTTTGGAAAAAGAACAGGTTTTTTTTAAGACAAAAATAAAGGTATTTTTGTTAAAGAAAAAAAAGAAAGAAGCTGAAAGGAGGTGATAGAAGGGGGGTGGGGTGGGCACCCAGTGATGGGACAGTTAGAGAGTGGACATGTGACAAGGGTGTTCATCTTGAGGGCCCTGACTGGCACACGGCAGCGTCCCCAGGGCTGGTGACTTACCTGTACAGGTGGTAAAGGAATTCCCTCGTGCGGCCTTGCAAATCATTCTTTTAATCCAGTTTCCCAGGAGCAAGGGGAGTATTTTGGAATAATCTTCTCACTGGAAGTGGTGTCATCCCAGCTCCTGGGTAAGTCCTGTACTTTATGCCTTCACCAACAGTCCCGAGGAGGTCTCCGTTCCTCTGCAGCTCTGAATCAGCCCCTGTTCCCCTGAAGGCTTTGCTGGAGCGGGGCTTTGGGTGAGGGCTAATTAGATAATGCCTGTGAAGCACTTGGAGTTCCTTGGAGACGGTGCCTTTCGATGTATTATTAATAGTGGTGAGTACAGTGTTTCCAAACAAAGACGTGCCTACTTAAATACCCAGGGCAGCGGGAGAGAGGGCAGAGGGGAGGCCTGGAGAGCAGACCCAGCAGAGAGAGCCGGTCCTTGGGGAAGGCCTGCAGTCCCGTCACGGGATCTTCAAGGTGGGGATGGAGGGCAGGGACTGTGAGTATGAAATGGAAAATCGCAGGGCAGTACTTGTGTAGACAACGTGAGAAGGGCCCTGGTCTGTGATGGGGCGCAAGGAGGGAAATTGGCAAGCCTGGCCAGGCCATGCCCTCCGGGGCTGGTTTCCCATTGAGGAGATGTACCGACTTTCCTTTGCTTTGTGGCTCACCTGGGCTTCTCTTGGGCTTCCCTGGTGGCTCAGATGGTAAAGCGTCTGCCTGCAATGCGGGAGACCCAGGTTCGATCCCTGGGTTGAGGACCCCCTGGAGAAGGAAATGGCTACCCAGTTCAGTATTCTTGCCTGGGAAATCCCACGGATAGAGGAGCCTGTCCGGTTACAGTCCATGGGGTCACAAAGAGTCGGACATGACTGAGCAGCTTCAGTTTCAGTTTCAGGGCTTCCATGGTGGGTCAGATGGTAAAGAACCTGCCTGCAATGCAGGGGACTCAGCCTTGATCCCTGGGTCAGGAAGATATCCTCAAGAAGGGAACGGCAAACTACTCCCGTATTCTTGCCTGGAAAATTCCGTGAACAGAGGAGGCTGGTGGGCTAGAGTCCTTGGGGTTGCATGGTCGGGTGCAACTCAGCAACTAACACACACCAGCTTCCACGAGCACTGCCTGGGATGGCATTTCCCTGAGAGAGCTCCCTCAGCTTTAGCTGGCTCTGTTTCCTAAGAGATTAACCCGGATTAACCCCTGCTCCTCCCAAAGATTGGGGGGCGCCCCATGCAGATTTCAGTATCAAATGGCTGGATCATTAAAGGACTAATTTGAGGAGGCCTAATTCTATGTTAGGGGTCGTGACTCCCATCCCGCTGGAGGATCTAGCTCGGAGAACTCACCCCTCTATCACTGGTGACCCCTGTAGCTGCTCGCATGGGTAGGTATCCAGGGTACTTCCAAAAGATATGTTGAAGTCTGTTATGGGCTAGGGGTTTGTCTCCCCTGAAAATTCTTATGCTGAAGACTTAATGAAACTGTTTACTTCAGACTGTGACTTGAACCCAGCCAAAACCCAGGATACCTGGTTTCGGTACCTAATGAAGATCAGATTTCTTGATGTCTCATTGCAGTAAGAATTCGGTGACAGACAAAATGATAGGTAAGAAGTGGATTTATCCAGATTCAGAGAAGAGCACACTCCACAGAGTGTGGGCCATGTGGCGTGGATAGTTTTTATAGCCTGGGTAATTTCATATGCCAAAGAGTGGGAGGATTATTCCATCTATCTGGGGGGAAGAGGTGGAGATTTCCAGGAACTGGGCCACCACCCACTCCTTGGTCTTTTGACACTGCCTTGGATCAGTGTTGGCACCTCTGGGCGTGTCATCTAGCTTGCTGATTGCGGAGCAAGGTCTAGTCTTGTCTGCCATCTTGATCCCATTTGATTCTAATCAGTTTATGTTGTGTCCTTGGACTATGTCATTATTTCAGAAGTTGTGCCCGGCTCCCTTCCCTCCTGTTTCACGAACTCTCCCAATGGGATGGTGTTTGGAGATGAGGTCTTTCTTTGAGAGGTGGTTAGCATTAGGTGAGGCATGAAGGTGGGGCTTTTGTTACCAAACAGAAGTTCCAATGACTGATGCACAACAAGGCCAAATAAACTGAGATGTTGGAGTCTGGAGCAGAGAAAGACTTATTGCAGGGCCAAGCAAGGAGAACAGGTGGCTCGTGCTCAAAAACCTCAAACTCTCCAGTGACTTTTGGGGGAAAGGTTTTGTAGGTAAAATTTGGAGTGAGGGCTGAAGGGTGTGTGACTCTGTTCTTATTGGTTGGTGGTGAGTAACAGGGCAGTGCTCCAGGAACCTTGCCCTCAGCCTGAAGTCACCATCCTTCACCTGGGTGGGGACTTCAGTTCCTTAGGAAGAACTCGAAGATATCATTATGTATATTTCTTAGGAGGAACCAGGACCTTGTCCCAAGGCTGCACTATTGTTTCTTGACTGTTCCTTTCTTGCTTCTGCATCTCCTCCCTTCCCAGATTAGCAGTTGTTTGAATCTGCCCTTTGGCACTCTGGGAAGGTCAAGGAGGCTGAGAGAAGCCTATTTCCTTACAAAGTAGAAAGAAGGCACGCACAAAGAATGTGTATCTGGGAGGGCCACACAAGGTCCTGCTCCCTTTCAACCTTCCTTGGAAACCAGATTGTTGTAGATTAATTAGTTAGGATGAAGTCATGCTGAAGTGGGGGTGGGCTCCTAGTCCGATGTAACTGGTACCCCTATAAGAAAAGGAGAGACATGGACACACAGAGGGAAGATGACTCAAAGACCTCGGAGAACACCACATGAAGAGAGAGGAAGGGATGGAATGATGCATTTCCAGCAAGGAAATGGCAACTCACTCCAGTATTTTTGCCTGGACAGAGGAGCCTGGCAGGCTACAGTCCATGCGGTGGCAAAGAGTCAGACACGACTGAGCAACTAGATAACAACAACAGTCACAGCAACAATCTACCAGCGAAGGGATGCTGAACATCGCTGGCCACACCATAGAAGCTAGGAGAAAGACACAGAACCCATTTTCCCCTCCCGCATTCAGACAGACTACAGCCCTGCCCACACGGTAACTTCAGACTTTTCCTCTGCAGAACTTTGAGAGAATGAATTTCTGCTGCTTTGGGACTACCCTGCTGGTCCAGTCTTTAGGACTCCACACTCCCAATGCAGGGGGTCCGGGTTCAACCCCTGGTCAGGGACTTAGAGCCCACATACTGCAATTAGAGATTCTGCACGCCACCGCAAAGACCCAGGATCCTTGTGCTGCGACTAACGTCCAGTGCAGCCAAAGTAAAAAATACATAAGTAACAGTTTTAAATTTCTGTTTTTAAGCACCTGGTGTAGGGACTTTTTCACAGTAGCCCCAGGAAATTAATACTTTAGGGTCCAGGGGTGTTCAGATGCTCTTTCAAACTGACCACAAACACCTCGGTCGCCTTAGAAAGCCAGCCAAGCCCAGGAGGCCTCCGCTCTCTTTGTGTCTCTATTTTGGGAAGTCTGTACACACGGGCTCCTAGGTTCACTCATTGAGGACAGGCCTTCTGCTGCCAAGTTCTCACACAAAATGTTCCAAGACACAAAAGGGCTTAGAAACCCAGAGGCTGGAGCCAGTAGAAAAAAAGCAAAGCTGTCTTCCTGTTTAGCCAAAGGACAGGCGTCTCTGAATACCAAAAATCACACATCATTATTTATCCTCATGAATCATCAGGTGACACTATATTAGCGGACACCCCGCCCCATCATAGGTCAGTCCCATTAGTTACCAGGGGGAGATGGGCAGGTTTCGTATAGGTTAGTAAACCCCAATGCATCAGATGATCTGGCGCGTTCTGGCACTGAAACTTCTTTGCTGTGCCTGTCAGGCACCCTCTGGTCTCAAGGGGTGGACAGCAGACAGCTGCCAGGGTTCCCCTTCTCCCTCATGCCTCCGCCCCCACAGTTGCAGATCACAGGGCTTTTCAACAGCTGCCTAACCACCAGCTCCCTGTTCCTGCTCCTGGGTGGGGATGGTGCATGGGGTAAGCTGGGCCACAGACACCTGGCACTATCTCGTGCCAGATCATCTTTCAGAAGATGTGTAAACCTCCAGCAACCTCAAGACCAGAATCTACCTCTAGGATGCTCCCTCACAATAGCACCCTGAGGTTTTGCCTTCGGGGAATTCCACCCCCGCCACCTCCACAGTCCTTGCTTCCCTGGGAGGGGCTGATGCCATTTGTTCTTGTTTGCTCAATAACGCGTGTCTGACTCTTTGAGACCCCATGGACTGCAGCACACCAGGCCTCCCTGTCCTTCACTATCTCCCTGAGCTGGCTCAAACTCATGTCCATCGAGTCAGTGATGTCATCCAACCATCTCATCCTCTGTCACCCTCTTCTACCCTCAAACTTTCTCAGCATCAGGATCTTTTCCAATGAGTCAGCTCTTCGAAGCAGGTGGCCGAAGTATTGGAGCTTCAGCTTCAGCATCAGTGCTTTCAATGTAAGCACTCAGAATTGATTTCTGGTTTGATCTCCTTACTGTCCAAGGGAGTCTCAAGAGTCTTTTCCAGCACCACATTTCAAAAGCATCATTTCTTCAGCCTTCTTTATGGTCCAGGTCTCACATCCATACATGGCTACTGGAAAAAACTTAGCTTTGACTAGACAGACTTTTGTCGGCAAAGTAATATCTCTGGATTTTAATATTCTGTCTAGGTTTGTCCTAGCTTTTCTTCCAGGGAAGAAGTGTCTTTTAATTTCATGGCTACATTCACTGTCCGAAGTGATTTTGGAGCCCAAGAAAATAAAGTCTGTCACTGTTTTTTGCCGTTAACCCGAGATATAAAGCCTTCTTCATTTGTGTCAGTTAAGCGGCCCAATCGACTCAAACCAAAGTTTTTCTGCCTCCAAATATTGAAGAGCCAATACAGTTTAGGTGGGGAGGAGATACAGAAACTTGTGTGGGAATGATTAATTTTTAAGTTTGGGCTGCTGAAGGCAGAATGGTCTCAGCTCATGGCTCCTGGTTATTAAAAAAATGTTCTCAGGGCCTGTGGGTGCTAGTATAAACCAGTCCCTATGTTAAAAACAAAACATGATTATTAATTAGTGCAGATAGATTAGAATTTTATTTAGAACAGGAAGCCTGCATAGGTTTTTGCATTTAAAGTGTTGATTAGAGGCATGAGTAGGGTGGGAAGATTTAAGGGTAAGCTAATTAATTGGGCAAAATAATTCGTGAGGCCTGGAGGAGGGCATGGCAACCCACTCCAGTATTCTTGCCTGGAGCAACTGAGCACAGCACAGGAGCACCGTGGGCAAGGCCTTGCGCTAGGTACTGAGGGAGATGAATAAGAAATGGCTCTTAGGACAAAGGGAAAATAATGACTTTCATGGGTATGTCACTTAAGCTGAAGCTCCAATGCTTTGGCACCCTGATGCAAAGAGCTAACTTGTTGGAAAAGACCCTGATTCTGGGAAAGAGTAAAGGCAAAAGAAGAGGGCGGCAGAGGATGAGATGGTTAGATAACATCACTAACTCAACAGACATGAGTGTGAGTACACTCTGGAAGATAATGGAGGACAGAGGAGTCTGGCATGTCCATAGGGTTGCAAAGAGCAATTTAGTGACTGAACAACAAATGGAGTGATGAACTTGGCTTTAGGCTATCAGCCTTGGGACATTCTGGTTTCTCTTTCCATGCATCATTATTTCAATTAATCCCTACAATAACTCTATCACTTGGGTTCTATTTTGTATGGTTTGTAAGGTATGAGCCGAGTCAACTTAGTGGGTAAGCCTTCTAGGGAGACTTCCCGTCACCAGCATGACTAGGAAGCTGAAAATGCCACCCAGAGTTTCCGATGAGCTTTATTGGTGGAAATTAAGACACCTTAATCTGTCAGTGCAGGGGACACAGGAGACTTGGGTTTGATCCCTGGGTCAGGAAGACCCCCTAGAGAAGGAAATGGCAATTCACTTCAGTATTCCTGCTTGGAGAATCCCATGGACAGAGGAGACTGGTGGGCTACAGTCCATGGGGTCACAAAGAGTTAGACATGACTGCGCATGCATGCAGTATGGCATGACTTCCATCATAATCCTGTACTGTGATTGGTGACTGGTTGACCTGCAGTTTCCCCAGAGACATATAAGAAACAATGGAAATCAGGGAAGGACTTCCCTGGTGGTTTCAGTAGTTGAGACTTCGTGCATTCCTGTCTACAGTGTGGGTTCAATCCCTGGCCCAGGAACTAAGATGCCATCATCCATGTGGGGTGGCTGGGGGAATAAAAAAAGAAACAAGGGATGAGGCTGTGGAGGTATCCTGAGTGGGAGTGAACTTGTCGGGTCCTTCCTAGAGCAGGTAAGAGAAGAGAGAGTCGGGGAGATGGGGAGATGCCCAGCACTAGGGTATATGGGGCAAGTGGGGAGGTAGGAACCCATCTCATCTGTCAAGGAGCAGGGCTGAGACAGGGAGGAAAGCTGACCTGCTTTCTGCCATCAGCTTAGTGACCAGGGCTGGCCTGTGTGGCTGTAACGTCAGTGAGCTAAGGGCACTTAAGGGCTCAGCTGATGGAGGTAGCTGTGCCCTGAGAACAGCACCTGTGTGCCCGAGGCTTCTCTGCAGGGGCAGCGGGATCAGCCTTCCTGCTTCGTGTCCTTGGGTAGCTCAGCATGGGCTGCCTCTTTGCACACTTTTCCTGGACTGATGGAGCTCTTCAGGAGGGTAAGGGAGAGTATTCCGAAGTGGGAACCTTGGGAAGGCCCATTACACCCAAGGGAGCCAGGTGGGGCATGCTACTTGGGCTTTAGCTGCGGTTGCCGCTAAGTCGCTTCAGTCGTGTCCAACTCTTTGCGACCCCATGGACTGCAACCTACCAGGCTCCTCCGTCCATTGGATTTTCCAGGCAAGAGTACTGGAGTGGGTTGCCATTGCCTTCTCTGACCTAGGCTTTAGGCTCATCCTGAAAACGGCATGTGAAGAAGGCCTAGCTCTCCATTCATCAATCACTCATTCTAATGTGAAGGGGTGGGGGGGTGGGGCAGGGGCTGCTGAATGCTTATTAAACAAACAAACCAGTTTCCTGGTTGCATAAAAAGAAACTTTCGCAAGCTGTGTAAATACTTTAGTCTTTATAGGAATATGCAGTGTTGATGTAACGACCCAGTTTATTTCCCCCCACCCCAGGATAACCACAAACTTATTTTGAAGTGGGAAGTGGGCACTTGGTATCTTGAGCTCCATAACTTGAAGTCACTTAGGAGGCTTCTCGTGAATGTAACAAAAATGGATGCCCATGGCCTGGAATTGAATGTTACAATGCAGTGGAAAGGGCAGAAGAATAAGATCTTGGTGCTTAACTAGATTCTGCCACTAACAAGCTGTCTCAAAGGACCGTCCATTTAAGACCCAGCTAGGGGTTTAGCGGAGTGGTAAAAAATCTGCTTGCCAATGCAGGAGAAATAAGAGACTCAAGTTTGATCCCTAGGTCAAGAAGATCCCCTGCAGGAGGGCATGGCTACTCACTTCAGTATTCTTGCCTGGAGAATCCCATGGACAGAAGAGCCTAGTGGGCTACAGCCTATGAGGTCACACAGAATTGGACATGACTGAGCATGCGTGCGTGTTATGCCTCAGGAAGGGAATTGCTCTTAGAAATCCTCTTAGAGGAACTGTTCTGTAAACTCTGGGCAAATTCCCTTGTATTTTGTTGGGCTGATCTGTGTCATGTATCATGAGTTGAGGAGGAGGGTAAAACCCTGATGACTGGTTTAGATACATTAAGACCCACTTCCAAAGCTAGACGAGTAGTTATTTTTCCTCAAGTCACATTGGCTACATGATGAAGAACAAAATCAGGGCTCCACCAGCAAAGAGGAAGCAGGGACATGGATATTGGGTGGGCCACCAACAATATCCACTAAAATGAGGCTAACTAACTTGCCTGAGATTGATTTTGGGCAAATTAGCCTTGTTCTTAACCACTGTACCATGTTTGCTCCATCTCAAACATTCCACACGTCTACATCAATTAGAAACATTTCAGCCAGCATAAGAAGAGACTGGAAATAAATGCTGTTCTAATCCCCAGACACATTTAACTTCTTTAGATAGCCATTTTGCTAAGTACCAGTGAATGCTGAAGAATATTTTGGTATAAGATATTTGATTGTCAGTTTATGAGTGGGTTATTTCAGTTTCAAAGTTCCAGATCTCTTTCTGAGTCCAAAATATGCAAGTGTACAGGATTTCCTTCCAAACAAGTCATAAAATCAAATAGTTTATCCATAATAAAAGCTGGGGAAATGAGACATTTATCTTCCCCTGAGCTCTTTTTTTTTTTTTTTAAAGACAAACTTTCCGATTTGACCTTAAATTGGGAAAGAGAATCAGAACCTATATATGAGTTTGGTAGTTACTACTTTCAACAACAGCACAAACTGACTAAAATAATAAATGGAATATGCTGACTTGCATCTACTGAAAAACCCAGAGCTAAGCCAGCTTCCTTTAGCTCAGTCATGTCACCAAAGATTCTGTTCATTTCTTCATCTCCTATCTGTCTTCTGGGGCTATGCCCATCTCAAAGGGAGCTCACCTTGGGATCACAGGATGGCTGCCCATAACTCGTGGATGACATGCTGCCCTCTTACTATCCGGGGACAACTGGTACATTCTCGCAAATTCCCAGCAATGTCTCCTTGAAGCTCATTGGTCTGAATCAATCTGTGTGGCCAGGGGAAAGGAATGGGCTGATTCCTTTCCCCAACATCATCTACCTCGCCTCTAGAGTTGATCCCAGTGGCCAACCCAGACCCGGGGCCTCTAGGAAAAGGAAGGAGAAATGGCGCTGGGAATGTCACCCACAAAGGTCAACGGCACTAGCTTACACTTTGCCTCCATTGATCAGCGATTCCTCACGGACTTCCCAGAAACAATGCGCACGATGGCAAAAGGAGGAGGTAGGCAGAGAGCGGGGAGAAAGAGAACAATCATCAAATTGTAGGCACAGTTTGTTGGAATTTAGCAAGAGTTCTCTGGCCAACCCAAAGTGTCCGTGGGTGGAAAGTTAAAAATCGTGTCCTGACAAGGCTTGCTGAGTCATCCCCACCCCGAAGCCTGCTCTCTCCTCCCCACTGATTGGGCATTCTCTGTATTCCTCCAGGCTCCTACGTCCATGGAATTCTCCAGGGCAGAATACTGGAGTGGGTAGCTGTTCCCTTCTCCAGGGGATCTTCCCAACCCAGGGATTGAACCCAGGTCTCCTGCATTGGAGAAAGATTCTTTACCATCTGAGCCACCAGGGAAGCCCTCTGAAGGCCTCAGACTCAGTTTACTCTTTCCTGTGTTTATCCGAAGCTCTAGTCACTGGCTCGTCCGTCCCCACACAGTGAGGGGTGGCTCCTCCCTGAAACACTGTCTTTGGAAGAGCCCCCGCCTTGAGGAGACTTGGTCCTCAGCAGTGAGGGGCCTGGCCTGGAGACAGAGACATGAATCCCTGAGGGCCCGCCGCTGTTTTGTTCCTGAGTTCTTCATTCAGCTTCATCCATCCATTCATCTTGCAGCTGTTCAGTCACTAGGTCATGTCCGGCTCTTTGTGACCCCGTGGACTGCAGCAAGGTTCCCTGTCCTTCACCATCTCCCGGACTTTGCTCAAAGTCACGTCCATTGTCGTGCTGTCTAACCATCTTAGCCTCTGTCGCCTCTTCTTATCTTTCCCACCATCAGTGTCTTTTGCAACGAGTCAGACACCCATCTTACAAGTACTTAATGAGTGCCTAACATGTACCAGTCATTATTCTATGACTGGGTTTACAGAATTAAATAAAACTCTTAATGTTTCTATCACATGAAGTTTTCCATGTGGAGCAGATTGAAATTAAAAAAAAATTATTTGACAAAATTAAAAAATGATAAAGATGACGTAGAAAAATAAAGCAGGAGAAAGGTGAAGAATGTGCATAGGGGGTTGTTGCTTTGATCAGGGGATGAGAGAGGTTCTCTCTGAGGAAGGACCAATACATAGTAACTAGTGGTGTTCAGGACCTGGGGAATCCTTTAATAATTAATTCGTTAACTGGTTCGCTCAACCCAAAATTATGGGTGTGCATGCTTAGTCCCTTCTTCTCTGTCCATGGGATTCTCCAGGCAAGAATACAGCAGTGGATCGTCGTGCCCTTCTCCAGGGGATCTTCCTGACCCAGGGATTGAACCCTCATCTCTTACGCCTCCTGCATTTACCATGAGACCACCTGGGATCTTTACTCTTTCCCCAGAATTAGGACTGTTCAGTTCAACCCAGGTTGAGCGCAAACTCTGGTCTCCAGCAGAGGGATTCAACAAGCCATTCTACCTTAAACCTGAAGGGGCAAAACTGCAGAGGAGAAGGTGCTTTGAAGTCTTTGTATATTTACAGTTCGCTTTATGACTGGAGAGGTGGTCCTTAGGGTTCATCTGACCGTTTGCCAATGAGCATTTCCTCCAAATGGGACCTTGTGGACTCTCATCCCCTCCCTGTGGGCTATTTAGTGGAGTCCGTGTGGATCCAGGGAATGAAAGCACCAGTTTGACCCAAGCATTCTTTGACCTACATGTTTATGTGGGGATTAAGTGTAGAATGAGTTGTCACTGAAAATATGTGCTTTGTGTATTTAGAAGATAAGTATTTTTTTATTGCTAATTAGTGTTGGACTCATACACATTTGTCATGTTGGGATGTCAGATTCATTTGTCCTTTCAAACCCACTGCCTTAATTAATCTTTCTCCAGCTACTCTGCGTTGCAGCCTGGCCGTAACTCAGACTGCTAGGCTCGGTGGGAATGGGGTTTCTACTTAGAAACTGTTGAAATTTAAAGCAAAATCCAGAGTTTGAACCTTGTTGAAAAAACATCCCTTGGGAAATTCGAGAGCTAGTCTCTCCGAGATGAACCCACACGAGGAGACAGTGGGTGAGTACTGTACTGGTCAACCTTTCCTAAGTCTTGGCCCGGGTGTCATTTTTTTCTGTGAAGCATTTCCTGAATGCACCCTCTCTCCCTAAGAACTGGACAATACTCCCTCCTTTGTGCCCAGGTAAGATTTTATAGTCAGGTGTCAGGGTGCCTCTGATATTTAAAATTTTGTTTTTTTGGCCATGCCATGCAGCTTGTGGGAGCTTTTTTTAAATTTCTGTTTAATTTATTGGTTTTTGGCTGCACTGTGTCTTTATTGCTGTGCGCAGGCTTTCTCTAGTTGCAATGCTTGGGCTTCTCACCGCTGTGGCTTGTCTTGCTGCACAGCATGGGCTCTAGGGTCTGTGGCCTTCCGTAGTCGTGGCGTGTGGGCTCAGTTGCGTGGGATCTTCCTGGACCAGGGACCAAACCTGTGTCCTCTGCACTGGCACGCATATTCTTAACTACTGGACCTCTGTTTTGATTTTACTACAAATGCTTATCCATTTATCTACCTCATACCACCTTTCTCCCCTGGCTCAGACTCTTGAAAACAGGAAGGGCACCTCATTCGTATATGTGCCCTCGACACTCACTATCTTGCCTGGCAAGATGCTCTTTGTAAAATGGCCCAGAAGACTAATTCTTTAAGCACAAGTTATTCTTTAAGCAGATAAATCTCACCTGACTCGTATAACTGTTAAGTAGAACTGGAACCCATTGTTTAGGAAAAACCTAACTGATGGTAAATTTTGAGAAAATTCTGTCATTAATTGAGGTTTTTTTTTTTTTCTTTTCTTTCTGAAGAGAAAGACTGTCATTGTTCAATTTTAATAGCAGAACATCTTTTGGAACATTGATATTATCAGTACCCCCTGATAATACATTTGAGAAGTATTGTCTCAATGAGTAAGTATTCCAGTATAAATAATATTCTAATCTTAAAAATAATAATGAAAACAATGATGACATTTGTATATTGTTTCACGATATAGGAGCTATCATGTCTAGTCTGTTGTTTGACCTTGACGAGTCAGAGGCAATTATTATAACTGTTATTGTTTTTAGTTGCTCAGTCGTGTCCAACCTCTTTTGTGACCATATGGATTGTAGCCTGCCAGGCTCCTCGGTTCATGGGATTTCCCAGGCAAAGACACTGGAGTGGGTTACCATTCCCTTCTCCAGGGGATCTTCCTGACCCAGGGGTTGAACCTACATCTCCTGCCTTGCGGGTGAATTCTTTACCACTGAGCCACTGCGGAAGCCCCATGGGAATGAGTTAAATTGTTCCAATTCACAAATCTGACAGGTAGAAGAATTGGGACATAGGCCCATGTGCCTATGCTAAAAAATCCTTCATGTGTGTGCCGGTTCATGCGTGCACGTTTATGTGGAGGGCGGCCCTGATGGATGGAAAAGCTGACTGTCAAAGTCTGGAGGGTCTTCTCAAGTGGCTGACCTTCAGAGAATTTCAGTCATTCTAATGAAGCCGTGAGCGTATCTGTGGACCCCAGATATTCGGGGCTGTGATGTGAGGCTGGGGCAGGAATTGGAGATTCCAAGTCTTTCCACATCAAGCAGTGTAATTCAATCTACATTGGTCACAACCACTTGTGAGCAGTCCATGGTGATAAGACAGACCTGGGGAAGGAAGGGGTAGGGTTAGGCTATGTGGGGCTCTTCTCTGCAGCTGACTTGGCTTGTTTTACTTGCCCGAGGATGGCTATTTTCTTTGCCTCTGACAAAGATGTGTCAGTGACCCCAAGCAGGCCATCCCTCAAGTGAGCTCCAGCTAAGAATAAGTACATCCCCAGGGAACACAGTCATTAAAAACACCTGCAGCAGGATCTTAGCAACCACAGGCCCATAGTCTCACAACCGAAATCCTTGGGGCCAAATGAGATTCGGGACACAGAATGTTACCTAACACCCCTGGTGGAGATCCGGCAACATTGTGTAAGCCAGCATCTTATTAACTCTGCAGCCAAAGGCACGGACCGGACTGGGGAACAGACAGGCTATTAATAGGCTCCCATCAGTTCAGGCCAGCCCTGAACACCCAGGGAGTTAGCTAACTCGTGGTTTGAGGAGGACCTTGAATGTCAGAATTGTGGATACAGAATAACAGACCCTTCTCCTCTTTGTACCATCACCAGCCCATTTTCTCTTTCATGTTCATCTCAAAGACAAAACATATTCTTTGGTTTGCTGGGGCTAACAATAGCCAACATTTGTTTCCTTAGAAAGATGCTGTGTCATCAACCCTCTGGAGGCATCTCCATACATGAAGGCCGATTTTTCTGAGCCTGAAGAACTGCCCTCAGATGTTAATAATAAAAGCTGCTTTGTATGCAATTTTGGCCAACGGTCAAGTTCTCCAAGAAGGGTTGGAATTTTGTAGAGCGGGGACTTGGGATTGTCCCTCGTGTGGTGATTCCAGCAGGAACCTAGGAGGGAACCTAGAAGCTTCTGGGCTGGAGTGGTCACTCCACGTGAGGGACAGACTGGGGACAGGAAGACTGTAGCGTGGACTTCATGCGGGGAAGAAGGGATTTGGGCTGGGTTATCGAGAGTCAGGATCCTAAAATGAAGGATTCGGGTTGTATGTCTTAAATGATGTAGAGTCAAGAAAGGTGTGCAGTGGAGGCTGACGGGTGAAAATGGGGCTTGATGATGAACAGCTCATTGTGTGTTGAACGTGTCAATCTCTTCCAGCGCCTGCAGCTCGCCTCCTGCAGTTTGCCTCCTGCTCAGTCCTTTGCCTGAAATGCCCTCCCTGGGCTCCTTCCCGCCTGGGCACACTCCCATTCATTTTTTAGGACACGGCTCAGATGTCATCTGCCCTGTGGAAGCCTTGCCCTCACCCCGGGGATGCTAACTCCTTTCACTGTGACCCCACAAGCCTTTCTGGGTTCCTGATGCCTCTTCTCTCGTTGTCCTGCAGTTGCCCTTGAGTCCTTGTTCCCCCACCAAGTTGAACCACAGGCTCCCCCAGGGAGGATGCCATGTCTCTCTTTCTTATTTTGGACTGGCGTCTGGCTCAGTGCTTGACCCGGAGTTCAAGACAGTTGTTAGTTGAATAAATGCTTTTCTATCTTTTATCATTTCTAAATACTCCTTTTTCCTGTTTCTCTTTTTTAACCTTGTCACATTGATGTAACTGGAGTGATAAGTCCTAAGTTTTGGGACATGAGTTACCACCATCCTTCAGTGAAGAATTGCAGGATTATTTGAAAATCAGACTCATGAAAAGGTGGAGGTGAAGGCTGTTGAATGTGTTAAGGCTGTCCCCCAGAAGATATGTCCAAATCCCAAACCCTGCTACCTTATTTGGCAAAAATTCCTCATGGTGGACTTCCCTGGGGGTCAAGTGGTTAAGAATCCGCCGGCCGGTGCAGAGGACATGGGTTCGATCCCTGTTCTGGGAAGATCCCCCATGCCTCGGAGCAAGTAAGCCTGTGCACTGCAACCACTGAGGTCTTGCACCCTAGAGCCCGTGTTCTATAAGATGAGCCACCGCAAGGAGAAGCCTGCACACCGCAGTCAGAGTAGCCTCTGCTCGCTGCCACTAGAGAAAGCCTGTGTGTAGCTGAACATAAATAAATTTAATTAAAGGAAAAACCCCCACAAAACTTGTCTGTGATCTTCTCCAGTACCAGTTTGTATGTGCGGGGGTCGCGCCGCAGAGAGAGAGAGAGGGAGTGGAACTTCCCTCAGCAAAGCCGAGCGGTCCTGAGGAGAGGTGAGCCTGCTGTCCGCCAACCCAGCCCCTCACCGAGCAAAAGACAACCAGACCCAACAGGGACCCCGTCTAAGCAGTTCCGCTTTATTGCCCCAAGCTCTTGGTTTATATAGGCAAGCAAGGGGGTTTGTGAGGGACTTTCCGTAGTTGCACCAATCTCGTTAAAGGTCAAA
The DNA here is from genome assembly GCF_032405125.1 of Capricornis sumatraensis. Lineage (NCBI taxonomy): Eukaryota > Metazoa > Chordata > Mammalia > Artiodactyla > Bovidae > Capricornis > Capricornis sumatraensis. Next base: position 45,219,183 of record NC_091090.1, read on the forward strand.
TTGTAATATGCCATAGTCCCACCAATCACGTTAAAGGTCAAATCTTAATATACCATAGTTGCACCAATCACGTTAAAGGTCAAGTCGTCATGCGCTTCATTGTAACAGGAGTCTATGGTGATCACGGCCTGTCCACGTGCACGGAAATCAAAAGAGCCAATCAAAAACTGTAACATAGACCACGCCCCTATCTCTTCCGCCAGGCGCCATCTTAGCTCTAAACCGCAAAGCTAGCCCTTCGTTTTTAAGGTTTCCTATTTAGGACCCCACAGTATGTTCACTTCCAGGTGGATTCATTCTGTGTTCCTTCCTACACTGGCGTCTGAGGCAGGGGCTGTCATATCTGGAGCCGTTCGAGCTGTACATCACATGAATGAGAAATAAACTTGAAGACTGATGCTTTCCGTTATCCAGAGCCCTACAAGCAACTCATGAGGTTTCAAAGTGCCCCTCTCTCTGGCCCACCACTACTCCGCTCACTTTTCTTTACACCGTATTTTACATGACAATCTCTGGAGTATTCAACACTTTTTTTTAAGCCTGAAGAAAAACACATTTTATTCTCCTCTTCACTGTTAGTTATCAAAGCACTGAAGCATTTGATTCAAAGGCAAAACAAAAAGCAAACACAGGAGGCCAAATTATGCCCTCTGTGGAAAGGAGCTGTGTGAGTGTGGATTAAAGAAATGAGTTGAATCACAGGAATAAAATGACATGGATTTTTTAGAACAGACAGAAGAGAAAAGTAGGTCAAATTTTTCAACCTCTCAACTGTGTCATCGTCCCTTCAAAGCTCTTACTGTCAAGTGCTTGGTGAAGTCGGAGCAAAGCCATGGATACTGCGGTCACAAGCTGGTAAAATAAGGAGCTTAGCGTTTGGGAAAGTGTGGGGAACCTTGGGTCTCCATGAAGATGCTGTAAGGGAGAGTCAGTTACTTTTATTTCCACACTTCAAGGCTAAGGGATCACCAAGTAACACCTGCCATTTTGGTTTCCTTTATAAAGCATGGTGGGCTTCCCAGCAGGCGCTAGTGGTTAAGGACCCACCTGCCAATGCAAGAGACCTAAGAGATGTGGGTTTGCTCCCTGGGTGGGGAAGATCCCCTGGAGGAGGGCATGGCATCCCGCTCCAGTGTTCTTGCCTGGAGAATCCCATGGACAGAGGAGTCTGGTAGAATACAGTAATGGGGTCACAAAGAGTTGGATACAACTGAGTGAGTAACACTTTCACTATAATATAGGGTGGGAGGAAAAATTCAAATTCGATCAGAAGAAACTAGGGTTTAGAAAAGTATTTTAATGAGATTTTCTTTCTTTCTGAATCAAAGCTAGTAGAACCCAGGACAAAGCCCTTTAAACAATTCTTTTTTTTTTCCCTCCCACAAATATGGACAAAATGTCTACTATGTGTATCTTAGTTTCCTATGTCGGCTGTAATAAATCACCCAAAACTTACAAACAACAGAAATTTATTAATTTGTTAAATAATAGAAACTTATTCTCTTGCCGTTCTGGAGGGCATGTGTGTGTGTTAAGTCGCTTCAGTCGTGGCCGAATGTTTGTGACCCCATGGGCTGTAGCCCGCCAGGCTCCTCTGTCTATGGGATTCTCCAGGCAAGAATACTGGAGTGGGTTACCATGCTCTCCTCCAGGGGAATCTTCCCGTCCCAAGAATCAAACCCACATCTCTGATGTCTCCTCCTGGCAGGCGAGTTCTTTACCATTAGCACTACCTGGGAGGGCAAAAGTCCAAAATCAAAGAGTTGGTGGGTCCGTGCTCCCTCTGAAACCTCTAGGGGAGCGTCCTTGCTCTCCTCTTTGGGAGCTTCTCAGGGCTCCTGGGGTCCCTCGGCTGCAGCTGCCGAGTCCAGTGTCTGTCTCCATCTCTATGCGGCCTTTCCCCCTGCATCTGTGTTGTCTCCTCTCCTGTCTCTTATAAGGACACTTCTTATTGGATTTAGGGCCCACCCAGATAATCCAGGATGATCTTGTCTCACTGTCCTTAACTTAAGTACGTGTGCACAGACCCTTTTCCCAAGTAAGCTCACAGTCACAGATCCCGGGATGTGGACATTTAACCTGCGTGTCTGGTTCTGCAGAGGGAAAAGCAGCTGTGCTTCATTGGGTCTTTTCCATCTCGCAGTGAGAGCGAGGAGATATGAGTGTGAGTGTATGCTTCCTGTGGAGAAAGATATAAACACATGCACACGCAGGAGAAGAAGGATGACATTTCTGGATGGGCCACTCTCAACAGAATTTATTGGAGGGATGTCACCTGATCAGGACCGTAGGTTGGATTTTTGTTTGTTTTTATTTCATTGTGTGTTAGTCATGTCTGACTCTTTGTGCCCCCATGGGCTGTAGCTGCCAGGCTCCTCTGTCCATGGAATTCTCCAGTCAAGAATACTGGAGTGAGTAGCCTTTCTCTTCTCCAGGGAATCTTCCCCACCCAGGAATGGAACCTGGGTCTCCTGCATTTCAGGCAATTCTTTACTCTCTGAGCCACCAGGGAAGCTCCATTTCATTAGAAATGTATCTTCAATGAAGAAATTTAGATGTTACACATAAGTAAAGAAGTAATATCAAGTTTCGTACATTCCAACTCATAGAGATAAGCTCTATAAAATCATTTCACATTTTTTTTTTGTTTCTGTAAACATATTTAGAATATATTTTCCAATCAATGAAATCAGAACATAACAGCCCATTTTGTGACCCAATAATAATGCAAGAACATGCTTCTGTGTTAAGACATTTCTGGTCCCTCTTCTAATTTTCAGTCCCAGTGTTCCACTGGATGGCTGTATGTAATAAATTACTTGACCAGTCTCTTGTGTTATACATGTAAGTACTTTTCAAACTTTTGCTGTTTCAAAGCATGCTGCCGTGAATGTTCCATCATATTTTTGTGTGCTTCCCCGAAGCATTTTCCACGCCCAAAGTTACTAGAAGAGGAATTACTGGCTGCAAAGGTATATTTTATGTGGCTTATGATAGTTCTTTTCTTTTTGGCCATGCCTCACAGCTTATAAGATATTAGTTTCCTGACCAGAGTTCGAACCTGGGCTCTTGGCAGTGAGCATGCTGAGTCCTAGGCACTAGACCATCAGGGAATTTCCAGATAGTTATTTTCAGAAAAGTAATCTAAACAGTCATAAGAGGGGAGCCAATCAAGTTTTTTTTTTTTTGAGAGGAATGACATCTATAAGATCTCTTTTAGCTTTTAAAATTCTGGGATTCTGGGATTCCCAGATTTACAAAGTGTTAAGGTGGTGCTGGAAGGAAAAACAGACTTTAAAAAGAAAGTCATTGGATTTGGAAAATTCTAAGCCCTGAAGGCCTTGAAGGTCCACATGGACCTTGACATTGCTCTAGATAATGCTGGGAGCAGGACCGGAGAAGAGAACTGTGACCAAGGTGTGAAAGGTCCTAATTAGAGATTCAGGAAGAATTAAACAGGAGAGGTGGTAAATGCTTCCTGATGGCTTCTCCTGTCTCAGAAGTTCTGCTCCCTGCCTTGTCTGTGTTATTTTGTGTCTATTTCTGTTGTGTCCTCCCTCTATCTTGCATCCAATTTTCTAAATTGAAAAATATCTTTTTACAAGTCAACCGCAGGCTAGCAGAGACCTCAGTTGTGTCGGTAGATTCATTGGCTGCTGACTAGCCTATCAACAGTTGCCTTTGTATCAGATGCTCACCTGGTCGAATCAGTGGTGGTCACCATGGAACCTGTTATGTTAATTTGCATGAAGAGACTCCAGGAAGGGCTGGGGTGTGGGAGACACTTGGAAACTTAGTGGGAGAATTCCGGGTGTGTTCTACGAATTCCCCACCCAGGACCGGAGACTAATTAGGAAGAACTAACATAAACCAGCCAAGTGGTACCATGGGCCTGAAATAGGGTGAGGAGGTGGGAATACAGACGAGGGAGGTGATGAACATTTATTGAGTGCTTTTGATGTGCCAGGGCCTGTTCTCAGCCCTTGACATGTATAGTAAAACCAAGTGATAAATCAATATCCCATAAAAAGCAATTGGCTATTGGTAATTATCTCCTGTTCTCTGTCTGCTCCCAGTCTCCTGTGGAAGTTGAATGAAATTTTATTCTTTCGGGTAGGGGAGCCCTTTATGGGCTACAGTCCTGACGTTAACCTTCATCTTAGTCCCTCCCTTTTCCTGGATCTTCCCTTTCCCCTATTTCTGCTGATTTTGAAATTCAAATTTCCTTTCCTCTTGCCCACTTTTGATGGCCACCACTGTGTCACTTTCTCCTCTCACCCCATCCCACTACCTGAGGCACCATTTCTGTTTAGTTCTATACAATGCATATTTTATTAGCTTTACTTTTGTGCCTTTTGTGACCACACAGACCCACTAAAAACACTATTTTTTGCTAACTTTGCCATCACAGGAACCTATGTTTTGCACCACTGAATTTTGGAGTCACGCTTGTCACTTGTGCGTAAAGGAGGGTTTGGTGGGTGGTGGTGGTTTAGTCGCTAAGTCGTGTCCGAGTCGTGTCCGACTCTTGCGATCCCATGGACTGTAGCCTGCCAAGCTCCTCTGTCCATGGGATTCTCCAGGCAAGAATACTGGAGTGGGTTGCCATTTCCTTCTCCAGGGGGTCTTCCCGACCCAGGGATCAAACTGGGTTTATAGTGTATTAATTAAAGGAGGGTTTATAGTGTATTAATTCATTTGATTCTTACAAAAGCACATAAGGTGGGAACTACCATTTCCTTCCCTACTCAGGGATTGAACCTGCATCTCTTGTCTCCTACATTGGTGGGAGGGTTCTTTACCACTAGCGCTTCCTGGGAATATAGGCATACCTATATATGCCTATATTATTATTTACTATTGTTTGTCTGTTTTTTCTTCAAGTCATTTTGCATTTCTCTTTGATAATTCTTTGTTTTGGTTGGGCTGGGTCTTTGATGCTGTGCATCTCTGGGTTTAGGGAGAGGGGGCTCAGTAGTTCTGGCACACGGGCCTAGTGGCACGTTGCTTGTGGAATCTTTCCAGAGCAGGGATCGAACCTGTGTCATTGGCAGGTGAATTCTTAACCGCTGGATTACCATGGAAGCCCTCCTTTCACATTTTAAACGTGAACTTATTTTAAAAGCAGTTCCTAATTGAAAATAGGCTAGACACCTTGGAGGGAATTGTTAATTTTGTTTTGTGTGACAGTGGGTATACTTTTATAGAAGAACATTGTTTTCTGGAATTGCATGCTGAAGTATTTTAAGAGGTGAAGTGCCTCAAAGTCTTGTAATTTACTTTTACATTGTTAAACAAACAAACAAACAAAAAACATTATGGATGAAGGAAATCTGGAAAATGTCAACAGTAGTAGAATCCCCATAGTGGGGATATGGATGTTCCTTGTGGTATTCTTTCTTTATATTTACATTTGAAAGATTTCAAAGTAAAATATAAAAATTAAAAATACACTTTTCTCACTTATATAAATAGAAAACTTCTTCAAAAAAGAAACTATTTATTTGGCTGCACCAGGTCTGAGAGGCATGTGGGATCTAGTTCCTTGACTAGGGATCAAACTTGGGCCCCCTGCATTGGGAGTGTGGAGTCTTAGCCCCTGGACCACCGAAGAAGTCCTCAAAACTGCTATTGCTTACCATACTCAGAAGAGAGCTCTAGAAATAAACATATTGAAAATAAAACAGAGTTTTTCAGTTCTAGCTAAGGACCCGTTGCCTGATCAAAGGCTCTGTGCCTATTCTCTTTGCAAGTAAAGAGGATTAGTAGGTATTAGAGAGGTGTTAAAGAAATCAAGTCCCAACCTAAGAATTCTCCCTAAATGATTAAAAGAGATTTGAAAAGGGAATAACTCTTTCATTACATGTTTCAATGTTATTTAATGCCATGTGCTTGTACCTCTTAAATCACTGAAGCTATTCATGGCGTAGTTTGGGAAATGCTGTCTAAATCACATTTCCCCACCCTCACTTCCCTTCCACTAAACTTGCCCTGCCAAGTACTAATCAGAGATCAGTCCAACGATTCAACCTCATGGTCTTTGGCTGTTTTGGCTCTAAAAGAAGCACACATATTAATCAGGGTTTGTTGTAGGCTGTGGAAGACATTCTAGAGATTTCCAGCAGGAGTGGATTTAATGCAAGGAGTTGGGCACTCATAAAACCATGTAGATGTGAAGGAGAGGAGACTGGGGCACCACTGGGCACCACCGGACTTTTGGGTTCGCAATCACACGAGGGATTTGGTTGGAAGAAATTGCTACCTTGTTTGCCACGTGCATCACCACCGCACACTCAGCAAGCTGGTGGCCAGACCGTGGAGACAGCCGCATCTACTGAGCTTGCTTATCCCCTGTGCCGCACCCCATCTTCCCAGCTCCACACAGGGGCATCTCACTGGCAGAGCCTCAGCCACATCCAGAGTCTTGATTACACGGGAGTCTGAGAAACGGGGCTGCTATTCTTCAGCCTCGTCCGGTGGGGTAGACGGAAGGAGGTGACAGGGAGGCTGAGTGCAAATAACACATAACCCTGGGCTGCACCATCTCCTACCCTCAGCTGGGTCCTCGGTGCTGTTAGGCCATTTCCATCGTGGTTACACTCTACTCACTGTTCTCTCAAAAGTCCCGCACTAGATTTTGTGTGCTGGGAGAATTTTTTGTTTTAAAGCCAGTCTTTTTTTTTTTTTTTTTCAGCTATGATTTGTCATTTTTAGCATCTAATCCTGCATCCAAATTCAGCCATGAAAACTTGAGGATATTAAATAATAGATACAATTTAAGCCATCATTGCTGTATTCCCCAAAGCTAACATACAGGATGGATATGTAAAGATAAATTGCTGAAGAAAATTGGCAGATCCATTCAGTAAAATACCCATGGAGGACTCCTAGTTTTCCCAATGGATGGGAAATAACAGATCTTTTTCTTATTGTTATTGAAGTATAGTTGATTTAAAATGTTGTGTTAATTTATGGCATACCAAATAAATATAGCTGGGTTGGCATGTGGCAAAGTGATTCATTCATACACACACACACACATATATATTCTTTTAAAAAATCTTTTCCATTGTGGTTTATTACAGGATATTGAATACAGTTTCCTGTGCTGTGCAGTAGGACCTTGTTCTTTATATATGGCAGTTTGTATTTGCTAATCCCAAAGTTCTAATTTAGACAGCATATTAAAAAGCAGACATTACTTTGCCAACAAAGGTCCGTGTAGTCAAGGCTATGGTTTTTCCAGTAGTCATGTATGGATGTGAGAGGTAGACTATAAAGAAAGCTGAGCGCCAAAGAATTGATGCTTTTAAACTGACTCTTGAAAGTCCCTTGGACTGCAAGGAGATCCAACCAGACCATCCTAAAGGCGATCAGTCCTAAGTGTTCATTGGAAGCACTGATGCTGAAGCTGAAACTCCAATACTTTGGCCACCTGATGCAAAGAACTGACTCATTTGAAAAGACTCTGATGCTGGGAAAGATTGAGAGCAGGAGGAGAAGGGGACAACAGAGGATGAGATGGCTGGATGGCATCACTGACTCAATGGACATGAGTTTGAGTGAACTCCGGGAATTGGTGATGGACAGGGAGGCCTGGCGTGCTGCAGTCCATGGGGTCGCTAAGAGCGACTGAACTGAACTGAAAGTTCTAATTTATCCTTATTCTACCCTCTTCCCCCTTTGGTAACCATAGGTTTATTTTCTATGTCTGTGAGTCTATTTCTACAAGACTCACAGGTACAGACTTTGAACTTATACAAATAAGTTCACTGGTATCATATTTAATATTCCATATAAAGTGATTACATATATTTGTCTTTTTCTGTCTGAATTTCTTCACTTAGTAGGATGATCTCTAAGTCCATCTCTGTTGCGGCTAATGGCATGATTTCATTCTTTTTTATGGATGAATAATATTCCAGTGTGTGTGTGTGTGTGTGTGTGTGTGTATGTATATATACACCACATCTTTATCCATTCATCTGTGGATGGACACTTAGGTTGCTTCCATATCTTGGCTATTGTAAACAGTGCTGCTGTGAATATTGGCGTGCATGTATCTTTCTTGAATTAGTTTTTTTTCTGGATCTGTGCCCAGGAATGGGACTGCAGGGTCACATAGCAACTCCATTTTTCATTTTGTGAGGAACCCCCGTTCTGTTCTCCACAGTGGCTGTGCCAGTTTACATTCCCACCAGCTGTGTAGAAGAGCTCCCTTTCTTCATACCCTCTCCAGCATTTAACAAACCCCCTTTACATGTAAAGAACAGAATGTTGACTTCTATACAGTCAACTGCAAAAGGGCTTAAACTGGAGGCCAGTAGAGGAGCGGCAGAAATGAAGACCACAGGGCTGAAAAGATGATTTTACAGAAGGTCCTTCCCCAGGGACAATAGCTGTTTGCCCTACCAAGAGATTTAACACAGTGATTCTTTTCAACTCATCCTTTTAAATAATCTCAACTTGCCCATTCCTTTGCTTTGTTCTTTTTTCCTTTATGGTTTGCCATGTACTACAAGGGGGTGGATTTCCTGAGGAAGTGAGTTAAGTCCCATCTCCTTCCCTTCCTTCCATTCTTGAATCTTGCCATCTGGCAATGAAGGGAAGTCAAATCGACAGTGTTTTAAGGGCCTTATCCACCCCTCATGTGCTCTATTTGAAGTTTTTGTTGTTGTTGTTTGACTCATCAGGGGTAGGATATAAAATGTGGGTGAGTTACTGCATTTTGTAAGAACACATTCTTTCCCCTTGACATGTATTAACCCTTGATGATTGTATGGTAATATTACCTAGAATTCTCTCTATGGTATCTCTTTACATAAGCTAACTAATCCTTGTAATTAAAATTAAGAACAATAAGAAGAAAAATTTCCCAGCAGTTCGATGACTCATCTCTTACTAAAGGTTTTACTCTGCAAATGACAATTTTACACAATCAGGTTCTGCCTGCAGCGCCTCTCATAGAAGTAGTAGTATTAGTGTTAGGGACTGTGTTAATCCCTCAGTCGTATCTGACTCTTTGTGATGCCAGGGACTGTAGCCTGCCAGGCTCCTCTGTGCATGGCATTCTCCAGTCAAGAATACTGCAGTGGGTAGCCATTCCCTTCTCCAGGGGATCTTTCTCACCCAGGGATCGAACCTGAATCTCCTGCATTGTAGGCAGATTCTTTATTATCTGAGCCACCAGTGAAGCCCCAGTTCCTCTCATGCTGAACTCCCAAAAAAAGAAAACAAAATAATCGAGGTAAAGAACATCATCCTTACTCATTATGGTTAATTGACAGAACTAAGGTTAAGGTTAATAAGTTAAGCTATAGAACCAACAGATTGTACACCCTGGAATCTAGGGGATGAAAATGTTAGCCCAGGGAAGAGAATGTTAGCTTCTGGAACGAGGCTTACAGAATGGATGGAAGTGGCTGTAACTCATCCTCCTCTGCGATTTGGAGATAGCTTACTTATGAAATTAAAGTGCCAGGAAGCAACAACCCTAAAATGTAACTAATGTCAGATAAGATGTAATCTAGGAAATTGTAATATGCCCATCACGAGGTAATGTTGTAATGGCAGTAGCTTTTGGTCGCTGATAAGAAATATTGAAAAAGGTGCCACCGTGAGGGAATGACAGCGTCTCATTTCTGCAGCGGTGACCCAAGGTGCCGACACCCTGACTGCTGACTTTGGTGTTCTTTTCTGGTGGGTGTACGACTGGATCGTGGAGAAAGCTCAACCAGGATATGGCAGTCAGAAACGGTTCCCAAAGACCACCCCACTCCTCTTAAGCTGCACATGGACTCTCCCTGCAATTGAATCCTCTTAACCGGATTTCCCAGTTAGGTTAATTTTTCTATTGGGAAAGAAGGGGTGCTGGGCACCCAGGAAGACAGAGGAAGGGCTGAGAAGAGGGTGGTCAGAATCGGGGGGCAGGGGGCTCTGTCTGCGCTCCCAACTCATTTCTTCTGCAAAATGAAGGTGATGTTATTTTCAGTAATTTTGGGCTTTTGTGACATGTCCCCAGGTAATTGCATTCAGCAGCTCCTGCCTGCCCCAGCTCTGCACACCTGAGCTTGGGCACCTGCACAACAGTGCTTGGGCACTGTTGCTTCTCTGTTGAAATGAAAGCGCCTCCTCTTTGCCTTTGTTCACTCATTCTTTTCCTCCTCCCTCAGGCATTCATGTCACAGATGCTTGTTAAGTGAACCTGATGCGAGTTTGAGTTTCGGTGATGTGAACTGAACCCTCGGGGTCAACTCCTGGCAGGGCAACCTCAACCCTGTTACAACATGAAGGCCTTTTGTCTCTGTGCTGGGCGTTAGAGGGCACGAGGCTTCCTGGGTTGACTTTCTGCTGGAGGACTTTTCTGAGCATCTTGGCTCATCCTGTGTGGGTTCTGGGCCTGGGCTGCCTGCATTTGAGTCCTTGACACTTCCCAGCAACCACTTAGGCCTCTCTATAAAGCTGGGATACTGACAGTACCTACCTTGCGGGGCTGCTATGAGGATGAAGCGAGTCTGTGTGTTAAGAGCTTGGAGCCTTGCCTTGAAGGTGCTATATAAGAGCTAAATATTATGACATTAGGTTGAACCACATGAAATTTCTGGTTTTTTAAATTTTTAATTTAAATAATCTTTAATATTCATTTTATATAATTTAAAAGGTTATACTTCATTTATAATTAATAAAAATATTACCTATATTCCCTATGCTGTTTAATATGTCCTTGTAGTCTATCTTACACCCAAGAGTTTCCCGGCAAGAATACTGGAGTGGGTTGCCGTTTCCTCCTCTAGAGTATCTTCCCGAGCCAGGGATCAAACCTGAGTCTCCTGCATCTCCTGCACGGCAGGCAGATGCTCTACCACTGAGTGAGCAGGGAAGCCATTGTTTCCCATGACCTCTGGTGTAATTGCCTTCTCCCTTGGCCTGGGGCCTGGCAACGTTTGGGTACATGGCCCGGGGAAACAAAGGGTGGTTGGGTTTTACTTCATCCCAACCGACGTGTTGACATTCTCAGAGCATGCAGTGCTCAGAGAACTGACTTTGGGTATCATGTCTTCTCTCCTTAGGACATGGTGGCTGCTCCTGTTACAGTGCTCTCTTCTTCAACTTACAGAGAGGCAGGGAGAGCAAGAGAAGGGTCCCCCGCAACCCACCTCCACCCCCTCAGGCCCTTCTCATGAATTTCCTCCTTGCAACCCCATGCATACTTGCAACAAGCATTTGTGAAGCTCCTGGTATGTGCCAGACTCTTTAGGGAGCTGAAAAGAAATGCCTTCTGTTCTCAGCGGGCTCATGGCCTAGCATGAATGAACTTTGGGATGTTGAGAAGTTAACAGAGTCACTGTAAAACAATGGGGGGAGAAAAGCAAAGTCAAGCAATCATTATCACCGACAACCTACAGAGTAGCAACATATGTATTAAATTCATTCTTTGTTGGTCACTTTCAACTTTCGTGCTTATGAAATGCATCTATAGATTTTAGCTTCAGAAGGTATTTAGGTAAGCAATATTTTTATTTGAAAATACCTGGGAGCATATTAGGGATTGAACTCTGCTCCCCTTCATCCTCCACCCACTCTCCACAAAATTTGTACGCTGAGTGTCTAATGCCTGTGCTAAGTCGCTTCGCTCATTCGGACTATTTTACACAATCAAGTTCTGCCTGTAATTCCTCTCATAGAAGCAGTAGTAGTGTGTTAGTCCTTCAGTTGTGTCTGACTCTTTGTGACCCCGTGGAAGACTACCAGGCTCCTCTGTCCCTGGGATTCTCCAGGCAAGAATACTGGAGTGGGTAGTCATTCCCTTCTCCAGGGGATCTTCCTGACCGAGGGATCGAACCTGAGTCTCTTGCATGTCCTGCATTAGCAGGTGGATTCTTTACCACTGAGTCACCTGGGAAGCCCCTCTAATGCCCAGTCTGACTGTATTTGAAGGTAGGGCCAATGGGGAAATAATTAAAGTCAAATGGGGTCATAAGGATGGGACAGAGAGGAGAGACCAGAAATTTCTCTTTCTCTGTGAGCACATAGAACAAATACCATGTGAGGAAATAGTGTGAAGGTGGCCGTCTGCAAACCAGCAAGAGCGTCGCACTGAAAACAAACTTGGCTGATGCCTTGATTTTGGACTTCGAGGCTCTAGGACTGTGAGAAAATAAAATTATGTGATCTGAGCCACCCTGTCTGTGGTCCTCTGTTCTGGCAGCTTGAGCATGCTAGTACAGAGCAGTTTTTAATTTTTCCTTCAGTGTAGATTCAGAAAAACATACATTCCCAGCATGTCATTTTCTCCACCCAAGTCTTTGGGCTTAGCGCAGTAGCCGCTAATATCTGAAAAGTCACTCACTCAACCTAAACGTTCACAGAACAGATGCACCTCAAGACCTTTTCTTCCTTCGTCAAAAATGCTAACCTTTCCTTCTGGTTCCCCCAGTCTCTCTAAGACACTTTCACAACAAATGTGTTTGGAAATAAAGATGCGATTCCTGCATCTTATGAGTATTTTCTGTGGTGTGTGATGCATGTTGATTTAATGCATGAGCCCAGACAGTATTTAACCCCTGCACTGTGGGATCAGGGCTGCGCACAGGGAGTGCTGGGTGAAAACCCCCCCAGCAAGTGCTCCAGGAACATCTGTACCCCAAGTCAGAGGCACGGTCCCATGGCAGGAATTGAGGGGGGCTGTTGTCAGCACCCCACCCTCACTCCCACATTGCCTGATCCTGACCAGCTTCTCTTCATTTGGTTCTCGTATGTATTGATACATATTTATATAATACTATGTATATTCAATCAGTATTTGTTGAATTGAATTATGTAAATACACGCTCGCCCGTGGTATAAGAAGCTACTGCCAGGGTAGCAGCTCTCCAATCAGGCGGTGGGTCTTATTTATACACCTCATAAAGGATGCTAAGCTGAGAGGGATCTGTAGAATCACAGCTTTCATTTATTGCTGGAGGAAAATATTTACAAGCAGGGATGTGGAATTTCATTTGTTTTGACACATCGTGGGAGATGTTCTCAGAAAGGTGTTTGGAGAACGCGCCGTGTCATCCGCCATTGATCTTATTTGGGATCCACCAGCATGTGCTGGGAAAGCCACGGACTGTTTGGAAGGCCCCCTCTCCGCCTAGCCCCAGACTCTTTGTCCAGCCACACAGAAGAGGCCCGGTTCTGGTCCCTCCTCTCTCATTTTCCATCACCTGCTTTCTTTTATTGCTTCTTCTTGTCCTCATTCTTCTCCTCCATACCCTTTTCTACTTAAAAAAGAAAAATTTATTTATTTTATTTATTTGACTGTGCTGGGTCTTAGTTGGGCATGTGCATACTTAGTTGCAACATGTGGGATCGTTTCCCAACCAAGGATCTAACCTGGGCCCCCTGCATTGAGCGCTCAAAGTCTTCGCCACTGGACCACCAGGGAACTCCTTCCTTCTCTTAAAATCTTTCTTCTTAAGGATTTTTTTTTATTTTAATGTGGACTATTTTTTTTAATCTTTATTGAATTTGTTACAACACTGTTTTGGTTATTTGGCCTCAAGGGATGTGGGATCTTGGCTCCCTGACCAGGGATTGAACCTGCACTCCCTGCGTTGGAAGGTGAAGTCTTAGCCACTAGACCGGCACGGAAGCCCCCTTAAAATCTTTATTTTCCTTTTGTAAAACACCACCAACAACAATTGTTGAGTTGTTGCTCAAGTTCAAGGGTGAATATATAGTCACGTCAGTGAGAGACAAGATGTGCTTAACGATAACTGGTTGGAAAACTGTTTAACCTAACACGTGGGAAAGACAAACACAGTTAAAGCAGGAGCGTACACAGCTCTGCAGGTGTATGTTTCCTCTGAACTTCGGGGGAAGATGCTGTTTCTTTCTGCCAGCTTCATAGCCCGCATCCAGGTTGATGAGTAGAGGGAGGCTTGACAGATTCATTGTAGAAAGGGCTACTTAAAGGGGAGAAAAAGAGTGGCTCAAGGGACAAAGCCTGGGAGAGGAGGGCAGAGAGGATTTAAATAGGTTTTGCTGTATGTCCCTTTAATGTTTACCTTTTTTAAAAAAGAAGCCTAACAACAGATTGCTTTTCAGTTATTCAAATTGCTTTTCAATTATTTCGGGAGGTCAGATTGGTATTTGTCCTGCTGAGGATTCTGTTCAGACACTTGGCATGACAGAAGCTGTGACAAGTGGGAAAGTTCTCTCCCCTCTCCTGCTGCCCCCCACCCCCCAGGTCAGCTGTTCCCCGCCAAGGTCAGCTGTTGTGCCTTATGCTGGGCAACACAAGTGTAAATGGATGTGGCAGGCTGCCTCTCCATCTACAAAGCAGCACGAGGGTGCTTGAAACCTCCATGACTGGCGGAGGAGGAGGATGGTCATTGATGCTGCAATGGTCTATTTCTGGTGCGGGGAGCCCAGGGGTCCCTGGTGGACTGATTCCCTTGATGTTGGGCCTCTTGGTCCTACCCAGGGAAAGCAAAGTGTACCTGGGCGTGGGGAGCTGGCGGCGTGCCTGCGACTCAACAGCTCTGCCGAGGAACGAAGAGGACTGTCTTCTTGATGGGCCTAGCTGCATCTCTGAGGTTAAGTGTCTGTTTAAAACGAAACAAGACAGACTTCGGTGGTGGTCCAATGGTTAAGAATCTGCCTGCCAATGCTGGGGACACGGGTTCAGCTCCTGGCCTTGGAAGATCTCCCATGCTGTAGGGAAACTGAGCTTGAGCATCACAGCTACTGAGCCTGTACTGAGCCCGAGCTCTGCAACAAGAGAAGACATCGCAAGGAGAAGCCGAGCACCGCATACGGGGAGCAGCCCAAGCTTCCTGCAAGTAGAGAAAGCCTACACACAGCAGTGAAGACCCAGAGCAGCCAAACTAAAAAAACAGAACAGAAGAACTGGCCCTCTACCCTTCTCCTGGGGCCTGGAGACAGCATGGTTTTGAAAAGTGGAACAGAGGCAGCCTTTGAAACTTAGTGATAAGCTCAGATTCTAAGAGCTGGGCACAGGTCCCTTTGGCTACCTCCGTGACTTCTGAAGGTCAAGTCACAAACGTGAAGGCCCCAGAAGCACTGTGGTGAATGAGGGCAGGTTGTGCCCCATTTTGGGAAGGAGGGGAAGCAGCATGGCAGGGTAACAGGAGTCCTGTGAGAGTGCCTAAAAGAGCAACCCTTTGAGTCAGTTGGCAGATTCATTGAACCTCTCCGCATTACCTGGTGTTCCCAGATGCCTGGAAATAATTGGACCTTGGGTGGCCAGGCAAGTTAAGCGGGCAGTAGACGGAAGTGTAGTCTCAACCCAATTGAAAATTATTACTGTGAGAATGATCACGGAGTCATAATAACCCCATTTAATGAAGGCTTACTATGTCTCTGTTGCTATGTGTTGTCCAGATTAACTCATTTAATCCTCACAACGTCTTGGGAAATCGCCTGTCTGATTTATAGGCGAGGAAACTGAGGGTCAGGGTGGTTACATAAGTTGCTCATGATCACACACACCGAAAATGTTGGCACCAGGAATCCAGTTCCATCGGTTTGGTTCTGAAGCCCACATTCTTAGCCATAATGGCAACTGCTGGCTCTGCTGTGACAGGACCGCCAGGAAATTAGTCATCACTGGGGCACAAATCATATCTCAGCTGCATTTTGCTTTTGATCCTTGCACAGGTCCAAGCACAGAGCAGGTGCTTAATAAGCGGTTGTTGACTCAGTCCCTTTGTTCGAGGGGGTTGTATTTTTGTTGGAGGGAAAATACTATCATGCCTAAGAGAGAAAACAGTTCGGAACAAAATACCCAATGCCAAAAAATCCATGGGAGAGTCACAAGGGAAGAAAACACATAATCATTTAACAGATTGGATTCCATTAGCTCCTTCTCTTCTAGTAAGGAAACCATCAAAAATCAAATTAAGATCAGAAGGTTGCTTGATGAATATAGAGCCCAAGCAAGGGAAATTGGATTTCCTAGTGGGTGTATTTTCATCACATGGTGACTGCCCCAAGTGAAAAATTCGCCTTCAGCCAGGAGTATGTTTGCCCAGTGGACTGGATGTTTGTCTTGGCCGGCTGTATTCTGTCCCGGTCAGTGCTGGAAAAACACCTTGTGTCTCACCCTCTGGTTCTTCCTAGACTCCGTGGTGACCCTGTTTGCACTAGTCATTACAACACCCCTTCCTCGCTTTCCACACTCTTCTCACGTTGCAATTTCTCTGTCTACAGTTTATTTTACACGGAGTATAGGTGCCTGCTCTTCAGGAGAGAGAGTGACTGGTCTCCTGGTCATATTTTAGGGGTGCCTTCTCCAGTGAATGGGTACTTTTTAACCTTAATCAAGGAACTGGTCAGTTCTGGGCTTGTATTGTTCATACTTTTTCCTAAAGCCCATATTTAAGCATTTCTTTCTTTCTTTCTGAAAAGCTCAAGGTGAGTTTCATATAGATATCCAGTTATTTAAATAAGTAGTCATGTATGGATGTGAGAGTTGGACTGTGAAGAAGGCTGAGCGCCAAAGAATTGATGCTTTTGAACTGTGGTGTTGGAGAAGACTCTTGAGAGTCTCTTGGACTGCAAGGAGATCCAACCAGTCCATTCTGAAGGAGATCAGCCCTGGGATTTCTTTGGAAGGACTGATACTAAAGCTGAAACTCCAGTACTTTGGCCACCTCATGCGAAGAGTTGACTCTTTGGAAAAGACTTTGATGCTGGGAGGGATTGGGGGCAGGAGGAGGAGGGGATGACCGAGGATGAGATGGCTGGATGGCATCACTGACTCGATGGACGTGAGTCTGAGTGAACTCCGGGAGATGGTGATGAACAAGGAGGCCTGGCGTGCTGCGATTCATGGGGTCACAAAGAGTCAGGCATGACTGAGCGAGTGAACTGAACTGAACTGAATATAATATAGTTTATAATTATGATGTAGTTTGTTATAATATAATACCTCAAATACAGTTTTAAATGAATTTTCTATTTTGAGATGGTTATATTTTCATATGTAGTTGTAAGAAATAATCCAGAAGAACTTCCTATGCCTTTGACCTGCTTTCCCCTGCACTGTAACACCTCATACAACCAAGATGTGAACACTGAAAATCAAGACAGAGTCCATTTCCACCACAATAATCCCTCAGGTTGTCCTTTTATAGCCACACCTGTTTCCTTCCTGCCCTGAACCCTTCTTTAGCCTCTGGCAACCCCTCACCTTTTCTTCATTTCTAGAATTTTTTCATTTCAAGGATGTTATGTAAATGGAATCACATAGTTTGTAACCTTTGGGACTGGCTTTTGTCATTTAGCATAACTCTCTGGTTATTCATCCAGGTTATTGACTGTATCAATAGTTTGTTATTTTTATTGCTAAACCATAGCCATGGTATAGATGTACCACAATTTGTTTAACAATTTGCCCATTGAAGGACACTTGGGTTATTTCCAGTTTGGGGCTATTGCAAATAAGGCTGTTATACACATGTTTTTGGAGTAGGAAGTGGCAGACCACTCCAGTATTCTTGCCTGGGAAATCCCATGGACAAAGAAGCCTGGCCATCGACAGTGCACGGGGTTGAAAAGAGTTGGATAGGAATGAGTAACTGAGCATACACATTTGTGTACAGGTTTTCGTGTGGCCGTAAATCTTCATTTCTTTGGCATGAATGAGCAGGAGTGTAATGCTAGGTCACAGGGTAAGTGTGTTTAGTTTTTTAAGATAATGCCCCACTGTCTTCTCGAGTGGCTGTACTAGTTTACATTCCGTTTACATTCCCACCAACATCGTATGAGTGATCGAATTTCTCTGCATCCTGAGCAGAATTTAGTGTTGTTACTATCTTTTATTTTAGCCATTTTGATGGGTGGGATATCTCATTGTGGATTTAATCTGTATTTCCCTAATGGCGGCTCAGACGGTAGAGCGTCTGCCTACAATTCGGGAGACATGGGTTCGATCCCTGGGTCTGGAATTTCCCCTGAGAAGGAAATGGCAACCCACTCCAGTATTCTTGCCTGGAAAATCCCACGGATGGAGGAGCCTGGTAGGCTACAGTCCATGGGGTCGCAAAGAGTCGGACACGACTGAGCAACTTCACTTCACTTCCCTTCCCTTCCCTAATGGCAAAGGGTTGGACACGACTTGGCAACTAAACAAGTCCTCTGGCAGACACATGCTTTGTGGCTGGTTTCTTACACTCTATAGCTAGTCTTTTGATTTATTTAAGAGGGTATTTCACAGAGCAGAAGTTTTCCAATCTGCCTGCAGTGCAGGAGACCCTGGTTTGATTCCTCGGTGGGGAAGATCCCTTGGGGAAGGGATAGGCTACCACTCCGGTATTCTCGGGCTTCCCTGGTGGCTCAGATAATAAAGAATCTGCCTGCAATGTGGGAGACCTGGATTTGATCCCTATGTGGGGAAGATCCCCTGGAGGAGGGCTTTGGCAACCCACTGCAATATTCTTGCCTGGAGAATCCCATGGATAGAGGAGCCTGGCGGGCTACACTCCATGGGATCACAAAAAGTAGGACATGACTGAGGGACTAAGCACAGCCCAGAATCTTTATTATATTGAGCCTTTCAATTCATGAATATGTCTTTCCATTGATTTAGATATTTTTAAGTTTTATTTAAAAAATAGCATTGTTTAATCTTCAGCATACAAGTGCATGTAAAATAGATTTACACCTTTTTTTGTGTGACTGTAAGTGGCATTATATTTAAAAATTTTGTTTTCACATGTCCATTGCTAATTTATAGGACTACAACTGAGTTTTATATACTTATTTGATAACCTGCAGCCTTGCTGAATTAATTTTTTTCTTTTTCTTTTAAATATATTCCTTGGGATTTTCCACACAAAAAATTATTATAATCCATCTGCAAATAGATATAGTTTTCTTTCTAACTTTCTGATATGTATGCCTTTTATTTCCTTTTCTTGCCTTTTTCCACAGGCTAGAACTTCCAACACTGCATTAAATAAGAGTGATGAGAACAGATATCCTTGCCTTGTTTTTGATTATAGGGAGAAAACATTCAGTCTTTTATCAATAAGCAAAATATTAATTGTAGGGTTTGTGTGTGTGTGTGTGTGTGTGTGGTTACATTTAAAAATCAAGTTGAGGAAGTTTCCCTCTGTTCTTACTTTTCTGTTATTGCTTATCACAAATGGATATTGAATTTTGTCAAATGCATGTTTTTGGATTGAAGGATCTAATCATTTTTAAATTAAATTTATTGACTTTCAAAATGAGTGAGATTTGTATCTCTGAAATAAAGCCCACTTGGTCATAATAAATAATTCTTATATATTGCTGAATTCTATTTGCTAATATTTTGCTAAGGACTTTTTACATCTGTATTCATGAGGGATGTTTGTCTGTAGTTTTCCTTTTGTTATACTATCTTTGTCTAGTATTGGTATTAGAATTAATACTAGCTTCATAAAATGAACTGGGCAGTGTTCCCTCCTCTTCTATTTTTCTGGAAGAGATTGTGTAGAACTGATGCTAATTCTTCTTTAAACACTTGGTAGGTCTCCAGTGAAGCCATCTGGCCTGCCTCCCCTTCTCTCACTATATTTAAAAATGCACATTTCAAAGTATTAAGAAAAATACATACATATACACACATATATTTAGTGTACTGATAACATGGTTCATTAATTTTATTTTTTTTAATTAATTTTTTTTGGTTCATTAATTTTAAAAACCAAAAATCAAGCCTCTTGAATGAAACACACTTTTGAAGTTCTATTTACAAAATGCAAATTTGCCAATCACAATTTTGGGATGAAATTTAGTGGCTAAAGCTTCATGTCTCCTTTAACATGTTCTCTGTTTGCTCAGCAGTGGGGTAGAAATGCAGGAAATATCTGTGTGTGGCAAGTCTAGGACCAAAGTGTGAGCGTTAGCACCATTTCCTCCTGGCCTGACACTTCTCTGTCTCAAGTCATCCTGCGTCTATCACACTGTCTGTGTGACCTTGGCGGGTTATTTACCCCTCCTGGCCTCAGTTTGGTTCCCTCATTCTTAGCAAGGGGATAATAACTGAACAGCTACTTGCCTTATAGGGTTGTAGGGTATGTGCTTGCATGCTCAGTCACTTCAGTCATGTCTGCCTCTTTGTGACCTGCCAGGCTCCTCTGTCCATGGAATACTCTAGGCAAGAATAGTGGAGTGGGTTGTCATTCCCTTTTCCAAGAGATCTTCGTGGCCCAAGGACTCAACCTGTGTCTCCTTTGTCTCCTGCACTGCAGGCAGATTCTGTACCGCTGAGCCACTGGGGTTAGGAGCAGAGTAAATTCTCCCATCCAGGTTCTAACCAGGCCCCACCCTGCTTAGCTTCAGGAGGTCAGGATCATAAGGCTGTAGAATAAATTATCAGTGATTCATAGTTGTTATTATTCTGCCGACATAAATGGAATGGTTTCCTTTAACTGATCCCACTTTAAACAGAGAAGAGTCACTCTGTTCCTCTTTTTAGATGCTCCTCTGTCCATAGAGACTAGGGTTTGATCCCTGGGTCAGGACGATCCCCTGGAGGAGGAAATGGCAACCTACTTCAGTATTCTTGCCTGGAGAATCCCATGGACAGAGGACCCTGGCAGTATATACAGTCCACAGGGTTGCAAAGAGTTGGACACGACTCAAGTGACTTTGCATGCACTGTCCATAGAATTCTCCAGCCAAGAATATTGGAGTGAGTAGCCATTCTCTTCTCCAGTGGATCTTCCCAACCCAGGGATCGAACCTGTGTTTCCTGCATTGCAAGCAGACTCTTTGCTGTCTGAGCCACTGGGGAAGCCCGTATGTCCCCTGCTGCTGCTGCTGCTGCTAAGTCGCTTCAGTCGTGTCCGACTCTGTGCGACTCCATAGACGGCAGCCCACCAGGCTCCCCCATCCCTGGGATTCTCCTGGCAAGAACACTGGAGTGGGTTGCCATTTCCTTCTCCAATGCATGAAAGTGAAAAGGGAAAGTGAAGTCGCTCAGCCATGTCTGACTCTTCGAGACCCAGTGGACTGCAGCCCACCAGGCTCCTCCGTCCATGGGATTTTCCAGGCAAGAGGACCGGAGTGGGGTGCCATTGCCTATGTCCCCTAGGGCTGCAAAATTGTCCCCGGTTGAGAACTGCTTGTCTATATGTGACCTCTCCCTTAAAAATTTTTTGAAATGAATATATGCTTGTCAGGAAAGTTTGGAAAAGACTTGCAGTAAAGGTGAAAATGTGACTTTCAGCCAAAGTGCAGTGGCCACGGCTTATGCCCCTGAGACAGTGGTAGAACTCCTCTCTGGAATAGGTGCCTTTTGGTTGGTAAAATACCTTGACCAGACCCTTCCAGGGTGAAGTATATGAGGGTTGGTCACTCAGGCCTGGTAGCTGGGGGCAGCAAGGAGTTTACCCACCTGGGCAGGAGAACAAGGAGGAGTTCCTGTGGGTTGGGGGTGGGGGAAGCAGAGCGGAGGGAGGGGTGTGAAGGGGGCGGGCGGGTTGAGCTGTGGTGTGACAGGTGGTGGCCGTGCAGATGCGGGGGGAGAGAAACTCACCAGGGTAGGGTGGCTGGAGGAAATTTAAGCACTGTGATGAACTGGGCAGCCGGCTCTGTGTTTACACCGCCCTGTCCCCCTTCCCCACACCGCCAGTTAAGGCTGTTACACCCAAAGCAGTTGGGGGACAAAGGAGGGCCCCGAGAAGAGCTGAGGGTGATGAGATGTCGGTGGGACTAAGGGTGAAGAGGGACAGGAAACAGGAGCTGCAGATCTTAGCAGCTGAGCCCTCTGGAATTCAAGAGACCCGGGGGAGGATCCCAGACTTCCTTCTGGACTTGGGAGAGGGGGCTTGAGTGGGATTTATGTAAATCTCAGAGGATGCAATTATTTAGGATGCTGTCTATATAGGAAGAAAACCATTTGCTCTGTTTCCTTCCAGTATTTTTTTCTTTGAGTTTTTAAAATGAAGTTAATCTTGTTGTATATAGTATAGGGGAGAAAAGAATTTTCCCTTTACCCTTCTAGGTTCTTGGCTAGATCCCCCTCTAATAAGAGAGGGATTAACGGGACAAAAACAAACAAGTGTAATCACATGGACCCCTCCTGAAGACCTGGGAGAGACCCAGGAAAACTGAGTAACCATCACCACCCCAAATACCATTTCCAGCTAAAGACAAAAGAAGACGTTGGGTGGTGTGGGGAGACTGGTTCTGGGAGGTTGCCAGGAAAAGCAGAGTAAACAAGGGAAAGTTTGTTATGCAGATTTAAGTTGTTGTCTTCCCATTGATAAGAGTTTCTGGAGAGTTAGTCTGCTCCTCTTCCTGGTGCAGAGGGGAGACTCCCTCACAAATGGAGATTTTCCTTATAAATGTGAGCTATGTCTCTTAGGTGCCAAAGAGGCGTGTTTGGAGTGGGGCATTCTGCCCTCCTTCTATGATCATTTTTCTTGATGGCTGCATCAGCCCTCAGAGGAGGTGGAAATCCACCAAGGCCTCCACCTACTGCCACAAAGTTAGACTTGACTTAGCAATTGAACAACAATGATGCCAGCCAGAGAGTGAGTTTTTGGAAATTTAGCTGCCCAGTGCCTCTCAGGCTGTCCTGTTCCTGGAAGGTGGGGCTATCCTGAATTATTCAAGCTATAGAGGAGGAAAAATAAATTTCCTTCTTCTCCTCTAGGTTCTGTGGTTGAGACCCCCCTTTAGTAAAAGAAAGGTTAACAGAGACCTCCCTGGAAGTCCAGTGAGTGGTTAGGACTCAGTACTTCCATGGCAGGGGGCCTGGATCAGATGCCTGGTTGGGAACTAAGATCCTGAAAGCCAGGTGGCACAGCCAAAAAAAAATGAGAAAAATGAACAGAGATTTAGAAGCAAGTATCACATTTGGAGAGACCCAGGAAAACTGCATGAAACCCCCCCGGATGGTACCACCTTTAATACCATCTTCAGCTAAAGACTAAAGATGTCGATGGTCAGGGGACCAGCTAGGGGAGTTGAACCCAGTAAACAGGAGTAGGTTGTTATGCAGAATTAAGTTGGGGCCTTCCCCACTGATAAAAGTTTCTTGTGAATTAGAGCCACCTTTCTCTTCCTGGTAGAAAGAGGGAGACACCGACAAAAAGAGGATTCCTTTGTAAATGTAAATATCTCCCACAAAAAGGTGAAGTCTATTCTGCTTTCAGAGATACTTAAAGAAGTGGTAGTCAGTTGGCAAGACGCCAGGTGAGTATGGTGGATGAGGAAAAACTTTGTAGCCCAGGTCCTTCAGGTTTTGAAGCGTTGGTTGTGAGACCTGCAGTCGGGAGTTGTTGTGGGGAAGAATTGGACCCTTTCTGTTGACCAATGCTGAGTGCAGCTGTTGCGGTTTTCGGTGCATTTCATCCATCTGCTGAGCATACTTCTCAGATGTAATGGTTTTGCTGGGGTTCGCTGTAGTGGATCAGACTGGCAGCAGATCACCAAAAAGCGACCATGACGTTTTTGGGGGTGCAAATTTGGCTTTGGGAAGTGCTTTGGAGCTTCTCACTCCAGTCACTGAGCTGGTCATTGTGGGTTGTTGTATAAAATCCACTTTTTATTGCATGTCAAAATCCGATCAGAGATTCTCAGAATCAGAGATTCTCCTGCATCTGTAGTTTCTCAAAAATAATCAGCTCAAAATGTTTATGCCAGAGAGGCATATTTTGGGGTGGCATACTCTACTCCCCTTCAAAGTCAGGACGAATCTTCCTCAACCTTCCCCACCACCCATTGACTCACATCAGTCAACACATGTGTCATACCCATTGTGAAAGTATTAGTCGCTCGGTCACGTCTGACTCTTTGCAACCCTAGGGACTGTAGCTCTCTAGGCTCCTCTGTCCATGGAATTCTCAGCCGAGAATACAGGAGTGGGTAGCCATTCTTTTTTCCAGGGGATCTTCCTGACCCAGGGATCAAACCTCAGTCTCCTGCGTTGCAGGCGAATTCTTTACTATCTGAGTCACCAGGGAAGCCATCCTCATTAGCCAGTGGGAAAGACAGTCCTTTTAAGAAAAAAATGCAAAGCTAGTAAGGCTGAAGGTAGTGGAGACCCCAGGTATAACCCAAGGAGGAAGGCAGGCATGTGCCGTCTAGGTCAGGATTCATTACCTTAATTCCCCTCTCTCTCTCTCCTTGTGGACACAGCTCTTGCCCTTGCTGACTGTTTTTGCATTTCAGAGTATGCATGATGGTTTTGATTCGCCGAGGAAGCCTGAAGACTGCTATGGAGTGAATTTTGTCCTCCGTGACCCACAGCCCAGATTCATAAGTTGAAGCCTGTAGGGAGAATATTTTTCTCTACCCTCCTAAGTTCTGAAAACTGGAGGCCTGTGAATTAAACTAACAAAAGACAGATTAACAGGGGAAAAAGATTATTCTTATGCACAGGGGAGTTAACAAAAGAGGTAGCTGGCTGGTTAAATGGTAAGAGCTAGAGGCTTATATACCTAACTTAGTAGGCGAAAGGGGTGGGGGAGAAAAGGCTTTTATGGCAGAATGAATAGTTTCTTTAGGAAAGACAAATGGGTTTTTAGGAGAACAAAGGACAGATAAGAAAGTTTGTGATCATGTTTGTCTATACAGGTCTGAGTGATAGTTCTGTCTCCTTCACGGCACTTAAACTCCCAGGGAGGAGGGATTTAGGGGTAGGTTTTATTTCTCTTCTGGGAGTAGATTCACCCTGGAGAGGGAATTATAGCAGCCTTATTTCCCAGAACTTGCTGCTTTTAGTCTGATAAGGGAAGGCTTCTTTCTGCATCTGTTGATTCCCAGTTACTTTCAGCTCAAAATAATCCTCATACCAAAGTGGTATATTTTGGAGTGGCATATTCTGAACCCTTTTAGGCTCTAACCCCAGGGGCTGTATTTGGAGATAGGGTCTTTAAAGAGAAAATTAAAGTTAAATGAGGTCACATGGGTGGGGCCCTAATCCAATAGTATTATTGTCCTTCTAAAACGGAGGGAAGGATACCAGAGACCTCCCCCACCTCATGCTCTCAGTGAAGAGGTCCCGTGAACTGCAGCAAGATGGTGGCCACCTGCAATCCAAAGAGAGAATTCTCATCAGACACCAGTCCTGCCAACACCTCTGAAACTGTGAAAAAATAGATTCTGTTGTTTAAACCACCAGGTCTGTGGTATTTTGTTACGGCAGCCCAAGCAGACCAGACAAAGAGTAAAATATTGCCTTTAAGAGCCAAAGAGATAGGATTTCCCTGGTGGTACAAAGCATAGGAATCCACTTGCCAGTGCAGGGGACACGGGTTCAATCCCTGGTCTGGGAAGATCCCACACGCCTTGGAGCAACTAAGCCTGTGCACCACAACTACTGAGCTGGAGCTTTAGGGCCTGTGAGCCACAGCAACAGCCTGAGAACCTGGAACCTGTGCTCTGCCACGAGAGAAGCCGTCTCAGTGAGAAGCCTGTGCGCCCCACCAAAGCAGAGCCTGCTCTCACGGTAACTAAAGAAAGCCTGAGTAGCAACCAAAAACTGAAAAAGCCAAGGGCTTCGCAGGCAGCTCAGCAGTAAAGAATCCACCTGCCGATGCAGGAGCTGAGAGTTAAATCCCTGGGTCCTGGTGATCCCCTGGAGGAGGAATGACAACCCACTCCAGTATCCTTGCCTGGAAAATCCCACGGACAAAGGAGCCTGGCAGGCTACAGTTCATGGGGTCGCGAAAGAGTTGGATGGGACTGAGCGACTAAAACAGCAAATAAGAGCCAAGGAGATAAAAGTTAAAAAAATGGTGGAATTGTAGATTGAAACGGAGCGGGAGCCTCCCAGGTACAAATCATTTCTGTCTTCCCTCCCCTCCTCTTGTTTGTAGGAATCAGTCTTAGGCCTCCTAGATCTTCCTAGACCTTCCGTGAACTCCAGAGGGCAGATTCAAACAGTTGCTCATCAAGGAAGGAAGAGAATGCATAAACAAAAGAGGAGCAATCAAGAAACTATAGTGAAGTGTTTAAGACAGGGTCCTGGCTCCTCCTCAAGGGATATACAGAACAGCATCTTTGGGTTCTTCTGCAGGAAGTAAAGTCCCACTCAGGTGGAGGATGGTGATTTCAGGCTGATCACCAGACCCTTACTCTCACAGCCAGGGGCTTCAGTAAAGAATCTGCCTGCAGTGCGGGAGACCCGGGTTTGGACGCTGGGTTGGGAAAATCCCCTGGAGAAGGGAATGGCAACCCACTCCAGTCTTCTTGCTTGGAGAATCCCAGGGATGGAGGAGCCTGGCAGGCTGCAGTCCATGGGGTCGCAAAGAATCAGACACGACTGAGTGGCTATCAGTCACTCACTCACCAGACCCTTGGAGCACCATGCTGTTATCTCACCACCAACCAATGAGAAGAAAGTCACACACTTTGCAGCCCTCACTCCGAAAACTACTGGGAATTTCAGGGGGTTTTGAACACAAGCCACTCGTTCTCCTTGCTTGGCCCTGCGATAAGCCTTTCTCTGCTTCATACGACAATATTCTGGTTGTTGGCTTCATACTGCACTGAACACACGAACTTGCATTTGGTAACAGAACCTGGACCACAAAATGAGATGATGGGGGGAAGGACGTACTTTGTGGACGTCTAGGGCCAATCCTGGTGAGGTATCTCGATATTTATTGGGAGTTGAAATAACTTCCAACAAATCATATATGTGTTTCTAAAAAGTAGGAGTTGCATTCTTTGATGTCCTACCCTCTGTTGGACTTTCTGCCAGAAACCACGTCAACCTGGTTTAAGGTAGAGTGTAACCAGCTGATGAGTCCAAACCTTGGACTCCAGCCTCGGAGCCTCCTGTTCATTCTTTTCACCGAGCTCTGATGGAGAAGTGAGCTGCCAGAGGGCCCTAATCAGATGCATGCTCTCATCTGGAAGTGATTAAAGTCCTAAGGACAGATAGAAGCCATGTTGATAGCATTAATTGGTTCCTTATTTCTGAGTTGGGCCTGCTTCATTGTTTAAGATTCCACTCTAATTTGTTGGGATTTTCTCTTCGGCATTGTAAAAAGCAAACTTATTTTGCTGGATGAGAACAGACCCTTTTAAACCGGGCTTTGAAGTTTGCAGCTTTGTAACGTGTCAGCCTTCTGAAAGCTTCTGCTCTCTTGCCAGCTCGAACCGACCCACAGCCACAATTAGCATATCAAAGAGTCGAGGGGGGGTTGTCCTGAAGGGGGCTGTGGAGGTGGGGGGCGCCTGGGCCTATGTTTGGGGATGTAAGGAGATATAGGGCCTCGCTAACACGTGCCCTGCTGCCAGGGTGGTTACTCATTTCACCTTTAATTCCATTTCCTCTCCTCTTCTGGCTGTGCGCTTTTAACAATTACACACACACACACACACACACACACACACACACACACACTCCTCCCTGAAGGACAAAAAGGAATCAGAAATGAAAGAAAAAAAGAAAGAAAAGGAAAAGGGAAGCATTTTAAGGGAGATAAACCCTATTCTCATCCCTTTCTAAAATCCAACAACTCCCACAGATAAATATGTTAAGTATTCAATAGTTATTTTAGTGCCTACGTTTTGGCTAATTGCTGGGTTTAAAAAATAAAAACCCTTCAGGAAGGAGGGGGAAGCACTTCAGACTACATTTTACCATTGCTCTGAGGTGCTAACCCAAAGTCACTGCAACCCTTGCTGGTCAAGCTGAGCCGTGGACGGTCTGGCTACTCTTACCTAAGAAGGGATGCTAGAACTGCCTAGGAAATCGTCCCCAGGAGAGGACAGGCTCTGCAGTTTGAATAGAGAGGTTCCCAAGCAGACATGCAGGTGTGGGTGATCTTGCAGACAGATGATGAGAGAGGAGAGAAAACTGAAGGAAACTAAAGACTCTCAAGACAAGGGGTCATGGAAATAAAAGGCTATACAGAAATGACAGAAGCTGATCAAAGCAAGATCCCTCTAGTGAGCAAAGTTTATCCTCTAATGAACTGATTTTGAAAGAAAATGATTTGGATTCTTTTCATATCAAAAATATACACAAATGAGTGAAACGGGTAACAAATGACATAAGGTAGAAACTTCCAGTTATAAGATAAATAAACTCTAGGGGTGTAAGGCAGGGAGTGATGCCTATAACGAATAAATCTGTAGTGTATATTTAAAAGTTGCTAAGAGAAGATATCTTAAAAATTCCCATTACAAGAAAAAAAATTTTGTAAGTATGTGTAGTGATGGATGTTAACGTATTGTGGGGATCATTTTGTCATATATATATGTATCATGTTGTGTATCTGAAACATACAATACTAGATGTCCATTATATCTCTGTAAGAAAAGAAAAAAGAAACAGAGAGGGGGAAAATGGATGTACAAGGTAAATTTGTTTTCTTGGAAACTAAATTACATGACTTAAAAAAAAAAAAAACCTAAGGAAGAGTATAGCAATATATTAATTGCTTCCCAAAGTTTCAACCTTGTTCCTTGAGTTTAAAAAAAAGGAATCATCAAGAAAATTTATCTAAATATTAATAATAGATATGATTGGATATTATAGATTTTTATACTTTAAAAAACACATTTTCCACAGTAGGCTTGTATTCATTTTACACTAAAATGTAGCATATTATTAATAAATGTCATGACTACATTTGGAATTTGGGAATGACTGTCTTTCCATTGCAATGTCTTTCCATACCATGCAGCCATGAGATTAAAAGACACCTGCTCCTTGGAAGAAAAGCTATGCCCAACCTAGATAGCATATTAAAAAGCAGAGACATTACTTTGCCGACAAAGGTCCATCTGGTCAAAGCTACAGTTTTCCAGTAGTCATGTATGGATGTGAGAGTTGGACTATAAAGAAGGCTGGGTGCCGAAGAATTGATGCTTTTGAACTGCGGTGCTGGAGAAGACTCTTGAGAGTCCCTTGAACTGCAAGGAGATCCAACCAGCCAATCCTCAAGGAAATCAGTCCTGAATATTCATTGGAAGGACTGATGCTGAAGCTGAAGTTCCAATACTCTGGCCATCTGATAGAAAGAACTGACTCATTTGATAAGACCCCGATGCTGGGAAAGATTGAAGGCAGGAGGAGAAAGGGATGACAGAGGATGAGATGGTTGGATGGCATCATCAACTCGATGGACATGAGTTTGAGCAAACTCCGGGAGTGATGGACAGGGAAGCCTGGCATGCTGCAGTCCATGGGGTGGCAAAGAGTCGGACATGACTGAGACACTGAACTGAACTGACCGTCTTTCCATTAGTATACATGTTACAGTGGGAGAGGGCGAGGGTGGGATAATTTGGGAGAATGGCATTGAAACATGTATAGTATCATATATGAAATGAATTGCCAGTCCAGGTTCGATGCATGATACTGGATGCTTGGGGCTGGTGCACTGAGACAACCCAGAGGGATGGTATGGGGAGGGAGGTGGGAGGGGGGTTCAGTATGGGGAATATGTGTATACCTGTGGTGGATTCATGTTGATGTATGGCAAAACCAATACAATATTGTAAAGTAATTAACCTCCAATTAAAATAAATAAATTTATATTAAAAAAGTATACATGTTATAGACACAACGGAATCTAAACTAGAAAATAGTTTTGGGGGGGCTTCCCTGGTGGCTCAGTGGTAAAGAATCTGCCTTCCAATGCAGGAGACACAGGTTCAGTCCCTGATCCTAGAGGAGGGCAGCTAAGCCCATGCACCACAACTACTGAGCTCATGAGTCCCAGTAACTGAAGCCCGTGCTCCCAGAGACTGCGCTTCACAACAAGAGGTGCCACCACAATGAGAAGCCTTGCACGGAAGTTAGCGAGTAGCCCCCATCCTCGGCAATTAGAGAAAGACCTCGTAGCAATGAAGACCCAGCATGGCCAAAATAATAAATGAATAAATAAAAAGTCTGGGTGGCACTTATTTCTCCCTCTCAATTTGAAAGTGAGGTTACTTAGAAGCAGGGAGGTTTTACCCAAGGTCATGTAGCCCAGGTATCAGAGTCTAGAGCAAAGCTGTCCAGTCTCATAGCCACCAGACACGTGCTGGTGATGAGCACTTGATATCTGGTTAAACTGAGAGGTGTTGTCAGTGTGAAGCAGAGATCGGATTTTATTTACTTATTGTTGGTTGTGCTGGGTCTTCTCTGCTGCACACAGGCTTCCTCTAGCTGCGGTGAGCAGGGGGCTTCTCTTCGTTCTGGTTGGTGGGCTTCTCACTGTGGGGACATCTCTTGTTATGGAGTGTGAGCGCTCGGTACTTGGGCTTCAGTCGTTGCTGCTCACCCGCTCTACGGCACGGCCTCAGTCGTGGCACGGGCTTAGTTGCTCTGTGGCATGTGAAATCTCCTTGGACCAGGGATCAAACCCGTGTTTCCTGCACTGGCAGATGCATTCTTATCTACTCAGCCACCAGGGAAGTCCCAGGTGTTGGATTTGAGAGGATCTTTTTCCAGGTGTGAAAAAATGTAAACGATCTCAATAATTATATTGATGACATGTGGAAATAATGAATTTTAGATATATTGGGCTAGAGTTAACTTAGTCTGCTTCTTCCTGTTCCTTTTAGTGTGGCTGTTAGAGAATTTAAAACGACATATGTGGCTCCCTTAATATTCCTGCTAGACAACACTTGAGGTGGAATACAAGCCTTGATTCTCAATAAAATTCTCACTAAAGAGAGAACACTGGATTGAGAATCAAGTATTATTATCAATTTGATAATTCTGTGTTTTATTGAAGACATCTAGTTGGTGTCTTCCATAGCTAACTGAGGATTGGTTCTTGCATAATCACACACAGATATTTATGTCTGCAGTGTTTCCTTGGAGTTTCTTTTTTGCTGTCACACATCATTACCACTATGGGTCATGCTGTCCTTCTTGCCTCCTCCTCAAAAAGACCCACAAAAGAATGACACAAAAATTCCAGTTCTAAAATCAAACTTCAAGAATTGAGGGGAGTTAGTTGTAAATAATGCTTTACAACTATCCATGCGGTTTGCAAACATTTCCTAAATCTTTTGGCAATCCTGTTGTCTTGCTTAACATTTCCTCTTCTCACTGCCAGTCCCCCACCTCACTGGCTGTTTATGCAAGAAGGGAATTAAAGCATACTACCCCACAATATGGGGCCTCCCTTGTAGTTCAGTTGGTAAAGAATCTGCAATGCAGGAGACCTGGGTTTGATTTCTGGGTCAGGAAGATCCCCTGGAGAAGGAAATGGCAACCCACTCCAGTATTCTTGCTTGGGAAATCCCATGGACAGAGGAGCCTGGCGGGCTACAGTCCATGGGGTCACAAGAGCCACCAGCCCACAATATGCCACTTTGACATCAGGATTGTTTTGAGCTGAAGACAATAAACAACTCTCTGCCCTCTCGCTTTCTGTCCAAAAGCAGGACATACATTTCCTTTTGAAAAAGGTAACATAAATTTCATTTATAAAGATGTTTCCTTTTTCCATACATGGAAGAGGATAAGAACACTGCATTGAGATGACTCTCATTAATGGAGAAGGCACTCAACTGAAGCACAACCTTCCTCGACAACCCTTATCTTTAATTATTTTCCTCTATATATTTATCTTCCTGCAATTTACAACCCCTAGAAATCTCAGCCACCCCCCTTCTTTTGTCTAGCTATTTTTCCCACAATTTATTGGCCTATGTTAAAGTGGTATATAAGCCACTAAGTCTATTTCTTGGGGGTTTTCACTTCTTTCCTGTCAGACCTCTCATACACATACAAAATAAACATTTTCTCCTGTTAATCTGTCTTCCATCAGTTTAATTTTCAGGCCCTAGTAGTGGAACCTAAGAGGGTGGAGGAAAGTTTTCTCCCCTGCACACAGTGCTAGGCATATGAAAGCTTTTTTTTTTTTTTTTTTTTCAATCAGCTTACAGTGTGATTGATTAAGTGTAAACAAATGTATTGGATTTTTTGGGAAAATAAATTCAGATGTTCTTCTAAACATATATATTTAACCCTTTAACCCTATCCTATAAATTATACTTCTGATAGTAGGTATTTTAACATATCGAGTTAGATATAACTTAAGGCAGGCAGGGATTTACAGACACAGCTGCAGAAGACAGATTGCTGTGCCAAACTGGCACCAGGAAGAAATATCCTACATCACATCCAGAGATTCAAGAAGTTAAGAACTGTGACGCTCTCTTGGCAAACATTATGTGCTATATCATCCTGGCGGTGGGGTAAGGGGACAAATGAAGATGACCTTGACTATCAGAGGGCCATACCCTAGTTAGGAAACAAGATCAAATCCCAGGCCATGTTGAGAGAGCAGTTCGACCCAGTACTGAATGATGTGGGGATACGATCTAGGTACAAAAGCTGTTGGGGAAAGAGGAATGCAGAGTCAAGATCAGATGAAGTTGAAGGATTGTAAGGAGGAACTTGGACTTGAGCTGGTCTCTAAAAAGACAAGTTATTTGCATGAATGGAAAAGAGAAGCTGGGAAGGAATTCCAGGCAGTATCAGCAGAGGCACAGGAGTGGAAATTGTATGAGCCCCCCTGTGAAAAGAAGCTGAGAGAAAATTAGCACTGTGAAAGCAAGCAGCCTGTCTTTCTTGTTTAATCCCATACTCCAGTGCCTAGAACAGTGCTTGGCACCTTGGAGGTGTCTACTGTTAGCTGCATGAATGAAGAAATATTACTGCTACTTTTTAAAAAGTATAAGCAGAACACAGAAGGAATTTGCCCCAGGACCTTGCTCTTCAATGCTGCTATGAATGTGAGTACAAATATCTCACTGAAATCCTGCTTTCGTTCTATGTTCAGAAGTGGAATGGCTGGATTAGGTCGGCATTTTTATCCCCGATTTATGAATGAGGAAACTGAGGCCCAGAGAACTCCTGTAACTTCGCACGGGCAGAAGGCTGCCCAGCCTTTGTCTATTTCCACCCCGTTCTGAGGATCTGCCTTATCTGCATCATTCCCAGCTTTAACCTGGAAAATTGGGGATTAATTTACGCACACTTAGGGCAGCAGCTGATCTTGTAGCTTACAGAACTGGAAATGGGGAAGATTTGGAGTCCTATTTCATCCCAGACTCAAGTTACGCAAGTCCCAGCTGGCTGGATTCTTTTCTGGACACCAGATTCCAACATCATTCTGCCTTTGTTGCAGTTCTGTGTTAATTAAATGCTAACAGGAGTCCAGCGTGGATTATTTCAGAATTAACTGGCCGAGGAACCTATTTATAGTTCCTTAACCCTGGGCAGGTCAATATCCAAAAACAATTTTAACCTGGGTCGTTTAACTATGAAGTTGTAATTTATGCCAACAATCACATCGCCAAATAGTTGTAAATCAATATTAATATTTTACATGGAATTTTCCTGAGTCTGGTTTCATAGTGGTTCTGAGTCTATGACGTGTGAAGAGAAAAGAAATGCTTTCTTTGTTTACTTTGTAACCTTGTTGTCCCCTGTTCTTCACCAGCTGACAGTGGAATTTGTGTGGTATGGACTGGGGAGGGGACAGGCATTACACATGTGGACAGGAAGAGAGGCGGGAAGAGGAAGTGGAGGAAGAAGGGCAGGGAAGTAGAGGAGATCTGTAGGAGCATCATATGGCTGAATGGGACATTAGGGACCATCTGAGCCCTTCATTTCATCAGGAAAGAGGCAGGGAAGCTGGAGTTCAGTCCTACCAAGCACTGTGTGAGTTCTGGCATGCTGCTGAAACATCAAGGTCCCTGCACTCACATTCCAGACCTCTCT
The DNA here is from genome assembly GCF_032405125.1 of Capricornis sumatraensis. Classification (NCBI taxonomy): domain Eukaryota; kingdom Metazoa; phylum Chordata; class Mammalia; order Artiodactyla; family Bovidae; genus Capricornis; species Capricornis sumatraensis. Next base: position 45,252,880 of record NC_091090.1, read on the forward strand.
GGACTTCCACATACTTTTGCACAGGCTCAAAAGTTAGCGACTGAACAACGACAGCAAAAGTTATTTTGGTGCCTGTGCAGGAAAAGAAAAGTGCACTCCAACTGGGTTGTGCCAGGAGAGTTTGTAAGGTAATTGCAGGGCGGGAGGGAGGGATGTAGGGAACCCAAAGGGAAAGTGCAGTATACCAGGCAGATAACCCGTACGGGGTCACTGTGACCCCTAGCGTGGAAGGAGCAAGGTTAGGAAGAGGTTATAGAAACCTGGAGGGAGAAGGCTCTAGGGAGAGGACCGTCTCATAGGAGCCATGACCTTTGGCTGAGGGGCTCAGCCAGTTCACCGTGGCCTGCTAGGATGATTGACGTGTTCCGAATTGTGCTTCTTCCAAATTCATATGTTCAAGGCCAATCTCCCAGTGTGGCTATATTTGGGATAGGATCTATAAGGTGCCAATTAAGGTTAAATGAAGTCACCAGAAAGGGCCCTGATCTGATGGAACTGATGTCCTTATAAGAAGATACAGCAGAGAGCTGGGTTTTTCTCTTTCTGCCAAGTGAGAACACAGCAAGGAAGGTGTCTTTCTTCAAGCCAGGAAGAGAGATGTCACCAGGAACTGAATAGACTGGCACCTTGATCTTGGACTTCTAGCCTCGAGAACTATGAGAAATACATGTCTGTTGGTTAAGCCACTGGGCCTGGTGTTTGGTTACGGCAGCCTGAGCTGACTGAGACCCCGGCTTCCTCCCTTTATCATCTGCTGGTGCTCCCCACTGGCCAAACCAACCAGAAGTCAGAGTTTGATGTTGTCCTTACAGCCAGCCTTTTGGGTAGAAAAGGGAGGGGCCAGAGGGATAAAACATACACAAAAGTCCATCTGTTTTGGATGCTTGGGGTCTTTTTTAATGTTTTAGGGTCTCCTCGTTACAGACGCTGTGACTGTACCCTCACTAATTCACTTGATGCAGCTCAAACAATCCTGCACTCTAAGGTGAAGCAGACCATCTCCCGTTAAATTCCAAGTTAGCCTCTCCAAGGTCAGTTTTGTTCTGGCTCAGATTTTCAACTTAGATGTGAGACTTCCCTGGTGGCCAACTGGCTAAGACTCTGTGCTCCCAATGCAGGGGACCCGGGTTCAATCCCTGGTCAGGGAACTAGATCCCACATGCCAGAACTAAGAGTTTGCATGCTCCAACTGAAGACTGAAGATGCCCCGTGCTGCAACTATGACCCAGCACAACCAAATAACCACCACCCGCCCCCCCACCAAACCGCAAAACACTTAGACGCTAGTTTTATATCAACTCAAGAACATTCTTGCTACCAGGGAAACTTATTCACTAGAGAGAGCATTGACCTCAGGGGTTTGGCCCATGGTCCTAATGTTAGCTTGTCAGGTTATTAGTTCTAACATTAGCTCTGACGCTTTCTTAGTTATAGAATGGAGATTATGCTGTCCATTTATCTCCCAGGGTATTATGAGTAATACTTCATAAAAAATAGTTGTAAAGCATCTGGCAAATGCAGGCCTTCTGCCTCTAACGCTGAGCTAATACAGTAGCTTTCTTGGCACCCTGAATCACTAATGATTTGTAGATGGGCCTTTTTACTGAAGGGGGCTTGACTTTGGCATGATCTGCCTGAGCTGCTGAGTGCTCTCTATCTTGATCTTGGGAACTCAGTGCAGGTTTATCCCTTCCCTTCCCTCTGTGCTGAACATCCTCCTGATGAAGAAAACATCCGACCTGGGCGGGGTGGGGGTGGGGAGGAGCAGAGGCCACTCTCCCCGCTTCCCCGACCTCGACAATTCTATTCTTTTTCCAGAAGAGGTGTTTATATTCATGCTTTGGTGGTCACTGGAGCCTAGACATGTCAACAAGGAGACTTGCTTCTGAAACCCTTCTCGTGTGACCAACATCATGTTTGCAAAAAAATACCAGCAAGCTGGAATCATGCACTGGCATTAAAAAAAAAAAAAAAAAAAAAAGAGCCTCATGACAGTTCCTGTGTTAAGTGCATGTCACACACATATATTAATACTAGCTCACTGTGACGCCCGACATCCCGCCTGGGAGACCATTACTTAAGCACACGACTCTTGACCCTTGTATTTCAGCACTTTCAGAAGTTTGCCAGAAAGTGCTTGCCTGTGCCAGGCAGTCCTTAACATTTCCCTTTGGGCAGCCTCAGCTCTTCCGTTCATTCTCTTTTGACCATTAATCCTTCTTTTAGCCTAAGCAACTTGATAAGGGAGAGATCTGGAACACTTTCAAGACCAGACCTCTTTTCCTAAGGAGCATAAATCTGTTAAGAGTGTAGTAACAGTATAAGAACACAGTTCAAGCACATTTTTAAAAGTTAAGTTAAAAAATGGGTGTCAGGACGATGAGAGAATCAGCGCTGTCACCTGAGTCATTTTGCATGCAGAAAATTGGCTGGTATCAAAACCCACTTACTATGCTGGCATTCAAATGGAATGTTTGAATAAAATTACAAGGCAGTTATCTCTTAACGTGGTCACCACTGCTTCACCAGCTTTCGACGTCCTTTGAGATGCTGGTGGAAAGAAGAAAAGGAGAAAGGAAGGGAAGTAATGATGTGAGATAGGAGACAGAAGGGAGAGGACGGGGCTGGAATCCACACCTGCTCCATGCTATGCGTATTATATCATTTAACTCTCAAGAATATGAGGTCATTGAATTCTCACGACAGCCCCGTGTGGTAGGTTTTATCCCAAGTGTACAGAGGAGGAAGTGGGTATGTGGAGAAGCTAAGTAACGGAGTTGGTGCAGTTCAGTCGCTATGTCATTTCCCACTCTTTGTGACCCCATGGACTGCAGCAGCCCAGGCTTCCCTACCCTTCACTGTCTCCCAGAGTTTGCTCAAACTCATCTCCATTGTATCGATGATGCCATCCAACTATCTCACCCTTTGTCGCCCCCTTTTCCTCCTGCCTTCAATCTTTTCCAGGGTCTTTTCCAATGAGCTGGTTCTTCACATCAGGTGGCCAAAGAGTTGGAGCTTCAGCATCAGTGTTCCAATGAACATTTAAGGTTGATTTCCCTTAGGATTGACTAGTTCGATTTCTTTGCTGTCCACGGGACTCCCGAGTCTTCTCCAGCACCACAGTTCAAAAGCATCAATTCTTTGATGCTCAGCCTTCTTTATGGTCTAGCTCTCATATCCGTACATGACTACCAGAGTAACAAAGTAACATTCAGTTAAAAAATGTGCTTGGAGAGAAAATCTGAATCTGTATTGACTTGACTCCAGAGTCCACTCTTGCCACGAGACCATACTATTTTTTCTGGTGAGTGGAAAACGTGCCAGGGGAAGGAAAAGAATCCAGAGAGTAAGCCTGTTATCTCAGCCAGATTAAACAGATGCAGACAGAAGAACATCCCTTGGAATACAGTCAGTTTAGACAGAGAAGAGAATGAGAAGGTACCGTGCAACATCCCTGGAGTAAACCAGATGTAAGAATAAAGTAGCACAGCAAGAATGCTTGAGTTGGAGAAAGGAGTCAAGTGTGTAGGATATGTGATGTCAACTTGGAAAACGCAGCAGAGCCTTAGCAGAACACTTAGATCCACAAAGTAACAAGATTTATGCTTACTGAAAAAACAAACCTAATGCTTTAATGGGATGAGGCTGTTGGGAGAGGGTGAACCTATTTTGCATTTGGGAAGACTGTGAATCATCGGGGCCAAAGGACAGAATTCTAAGTTGGCCCGTCAGTATTCTGGCCCTTGGTGTATGTACACCATCTCCTAGTTATTCGATCAAACACAAATCGAGGTACTCCAGAAGAGGGATTTGGCAGGTCCAATTAAGGTGTCCAATCAGTTGACCTTAAAAGAGAGGTTTTCAGGCTTAACGGCCGGGTCCTTTCAAAAGGCAAGGTTTTCTCTGGTTGGTTGTGAACAAGGAAGTCAGAGAGACTTGCTCTGGCTGGCTTGGAAGAAACAAACAAACATGTAGTGAAATGCCTATGAGGGCTGATGCTGGCTGATGGGGACTACATGAAAAAAAAAATTGTGCACAATACCTGACAGTGGTCCCTGAGTGCCAGCTGGGATGAAAATAGGGACTTAAGTTCTGTATCCACAAGGAGATGAATTCTGCCAAAACCTGTAAGCTTGGAAGAAGATTGAACCCCAGATGAGAATTTAGTCCTGGTTGACATCTTGATTTCAGCCCAATGAGACCCTGAGCAGAGAATCTGGTTACTCTGTACCCAGACTTCTGAATTACAGAAACTCTAACAAGTGGTTGTTGTTTTAAGCCACTGAGTTGTGGTGACTTGTTACGTAGCAACAGAAAATAATACATGTATATTTCATTTCTCTGCTTTTCTCTACAATCCGTCTTCAGGTGTGGCAAGTACTTTTATTTCCTTTTGTTACTGAGGTAATTGATGCACAAATACATTGAATAACTAGCTCCCAGTTTATTTAACTCATTAATCAGAGCTGAGTGTCGATTGGTTCTTTTAATGCTTATAGCAATATACTTTTGGCCCTGGCATAACCTGCATATCCTAAGTTGCTCATGCACGCTCTCCTGACCAGGACGATGCATTCCATCATGTTTGGTTCAATGGAGGAAGTGTGACTAAGGGGGAGAAGGTTGCAGGGAAAGAAGTCAGGAGAGGGGCATATGACAGGGGGCTCCCCATCATTAGAGACGGTCTGTTTCTGCCTTGTATCCGCTTCCTTTTCTTCTGTGGCATATTCATCTACAGCTGTCTGCCCTGAACAACAACTATGTTTTCAGCTTCCTTTTAGCCAAGCATGGTCACGTGACCAAGTTCTGGCCCATAGTGTCTGGAGAAGGGATGTGGGCAGCACTGGGCAGCACTGTTAAAGAAGAACGTTACATCCTCTCCTTTGTCCTTCCGCCTTCCCTCCGGCTGGACTTGAGATGCGAATGGACCAAATGGTGCGAACACAGCATCCTAAAGTTGGCAGCGCCATGAATCAGAGGAACTGATGCCATCGAGCTGGTAGCTGCCAGACAGCTTTGATTGCTCTCAAGCCTGGACTGTTCTGTGAGAAAGAACAAACTCCTACCTGCCTAAGCCGCTCTCATTTCAGATTTGTTACATCAGCCATACCTAAGTGCTGGCTAATGCATATGTTTACCAGAGCATCTGGGAACAGTCTGTGCATTGTGCAATTGTGACAATGTATGTGAGAGCCGTGCACATGAAGCTTGACCTGTTTTTGTTCGTGATTCGGATGAAACTTGCAGCTTCGCTCTTTTTCAGTTTCTCTGACTTACCTCTGCACTTCCTTTTTAAGAACCCAGCTCAGTGGTGTTCATTCTGGTCCCTCTGGTTCCCTCAGTGTCCTCTTGTATGTGGTCTTCGGACCCTTCGTGTGTGTCTCCGTAATGGAACAGCTCCCTGGTTAGAGGTTTTTCCCCCACTGTGGCCCTTACCACCCGGGATTGAAGTGGCCCCATTCCTGGGGCCCCTCCCCACAGGGCTGTGAACCCCCTCAGGGCAGAGCTGTCTCCCGCTGTACCAGACAGCCTGTTCCATATTAAGCCCACAAAGCATATTTGTGAAATGCTCATACCTGTGAATGAAGGAAGGAGTGGGGGGTGCATGACAACATTGTAAAGCTGGGTGTTTATAATGATGGCCTCCTGTTATGGTTGCAAGCGCACTTCTCTATGTGTTTGATGTTGGCCTACGTGGACTTTGGAGTATGTATGTCTGATGTAATAATGAGGTTTTATTTGGGAGGGACACACTGCACAGTTAAACGCCCTGTATTCTTTATACAATCGGAGCTTTCAAATCAAGTCCTAATCACATAACTTTCCATCCTACTTTTCTGTTGTTCTTCTTGTCCTTTGCCTTCTACCCTCAGGAAATCCCCTGTATCTGTAGCCCTTTATTTTCAAGAAGTAATCATGTAGTAAATCCCATCCCACTGAGTCAAATTTAGGTCATCTCTTATTTGGTCAAAATACAGTCTTACTGGCAAGTGGTATCACTATTATTCAGGAACACACATATTGTTTTACTTACAGCTATGTAGTATTTTATGTTCTCATATAAATGTTATGCCTGGATTATAGCTGAGGCAAACTGGACCCCATTTATTTGAAAAAATAATGGGAAATCAGGTTCATTCTATTCACCTTCCTGACAGGTTTCCATTTCTCAAAGGGGCCCTTCTTTGGACTGCAGGGGGGCTGCTTTGCAAACAGTCTCTCCACTGACTCTCTGGGACAGCTTACTTACTGGTCTGCAAGAAGCCCTCAGCTAGGGGAGGGGGAGAGGCCAAAAAATCTGCCACACGGAGCAAGAGCGGGAAAGTTGCTCAGCTCAGCTGGTTGGAGGAAGCATTAGTCGCTCAGTCATGTCTGACTCTTCGCAACCCTATGGACTAGCCCGGCAGGCTCCTCTGTCCATGGGATTCTCCAGGCAAGAATACTGGAGTGGGTTGCCATTCCTTTCTCCAGGAGATCTTCCTGACCCAGGGATCGAACCTGGGTCCGCTGCATTGCAGACAGATTCTTTACCCTTTGAGGTAAAGAAGAGGAAGAGTGGACAAAGCTGTCAGGTTCGCTTGGGCTAGAGAAGGTAGGTGATTAGAAAAGGGAGGTAGTTAGAAGAAGGACGACACTTCCTTTGGGCCAAGTGTTCAGAAAAGACGGAAGAATGCGATTCCGGTAGTGGACATGCGTATCATCGTTACCACGGTCCCGCGGTCAGAGAAAGACCCCTTCGTTTAGGGTTTTGTGTGTCTGTATCAACGTGTTATTACTCTGCCTACGCTCCCGTCACTAGCAAATGGTGAAGCCGGAATAGAAGTCGGGCTAAACATGTGCTTGCCTATTCCATGGCTATATTTATGCTTGTTACCTTGTACTTATCCATGTATATACATATGTATGTGTACACATCACTATTTTTGTGGCGATGCCTGCAGGAACATAGTTCTGGAACTTCTTTCGCAGAATTACACCAACAGGAATGGCATTCTGGAACCTTGTTTTAAGCAGAACTCAGTTGTCTGTATAATGAAACACATGCTACATACAGATGCAGTTGAATGTTCAAATCTGAAAATATGCTCATTTATGCGCACTTCCCTTCTTCTGAAGAAGAGGCAGGAGCCACGATTTTGTTAGATGTCTTCCTTGAAGGAGTGTGCCTTCTCCAGAGTCTGAAACAAGACCCGTACACCCCACAGGCAAGCGTGCAGGGGAGCTGCCGGCTGAGGAGGAGGAGCTTTGTCATTGGACAGCCACGCCCCTTTACTCCCTCCCCAGCACCTGGCAACCCTCTTTCTGCTACTGTTTCTACAAGTGTGAGGCTACTTTGGACACACATAAATGAAATCCTGTAGTTTTTGTCCTTTTGTGGCTGGCACATTTCACTTAGCATCATGCCCTCAAGATTCACCCACATTGTAGCCTGTGACAGGAGTTCCTTTTTTTTTAAAGGCTGAATAATATTCCATTATGTGCATATAAGAGGAGGGCATGGCAACCCATTCCAGTATTCTTCCAGTGGTGACATGTATTCGCTTCGTCTGGACTAAATTTCCCCCTTACTCCAGTATTCTCGCCTGGAGAATCCCAAGCACAGAGGGAGAATCCCACGGATAGAGAATGCCTCCTCCCAACTGACTCCCCTGGTGGGCTACAGTCCATGGGTTCACAAAGAGTCAGACATGACTGAGTGACTAAACACACACAGCACATATGCATGTAACACGTCTTCTTTATCTTCTCATTTGTCTGTAGACATTAGGGCTGCTTCTACCTTCTGGCTATCGGGAATAATGTTGCAATGAATATAGGTGTGCAAATATCTTTTCGAGAACCTTCTTTCAATTTTCCTGGACATATCCAGAAGTGGGGTTGCTGGATCATATGGTAATCCTGTTTTCAGATTTTCCAAGAATCTTCACACTGTTTTCCACAGTGGCTGCATTTTACCTTTCCACCAGCGGTGCACAAGAATTCCAATTTCTCTGTATCTTTGATAATACTTATTATTATAATTTCTATTTTTCGAAAGTGCCCTAACCAAAGGATATGAGATAATATCTCATTGTGATTTTGATTTATAATTCTCTAATGATTAATACCTTGGACTGCAAGGAGATCCAACCAGTCCATTCTGAAGGAGATCAGCCCTGGGATTTCTTTGGAAGGAATGATGCTAAAGCTAAAACTCCAGTACTTTGGCCACCTCATGCGAAGAGTTGACTCATTGGAAAAGACTCTGATGCTGGGAGGGATTGGGGGCAGGAGGAGAAGGGGATGACAGAGGATGAGATGGCTGGACGGCATCACTGACTCAATGGACGTGAGTTTGGGTGAACTCCGGGAGTTGGTGATGGACAGGGAGGCCTGGCGTGCTGGGATTCATGGGGTCGCGAAGAGTCGGACACGACTGAGCTGAATGATTAGTAATGTTGACCATCTATTATGTTCTTGCTATTCATTAGTATATCGTCTTTGGAGAAAAGTCAGCTCAAGTCCTTTGCCCATCTTTATATGGAGTTGATTGATTTTTTGGTTGTTATTGAGTTGTGAGAATTTTTATATATTCTGGTTACTAACCTCGTATCAGGTACCTGGTCCGCAGTTATTTTCTCCCGTTCCATAGGTTACCTTTTCCCCTGTGGATCGTCTCCTGCGCTGTGCAGAAGATGTAAAGTCTGATGTGGTCCTGTTTCTTTTTGCTTTTGTTGCTTGTGCTTCTTGTGTCATATCCAAGAAATCGTTGCCAAATCCAAAGTCATAAAGCTCTGCCCCTTGTTCTCGCACGGAAGTTTTATAGTTTTCGTTCAGCGTGTAAGTCTTTAATTCACTTTGAGTTAATTAAGCCCAAGTTCATTATTTTGCACGTGACTGTCAGGTTTTCCCAACACCATTTGTTGAAGAAACTCTGCCTGTTATCACTGGGCTGTCTTCTCCTGGTGTGTTCCTTTCCACTTCTTATAAGGCCACCAGTCATATTGGATTAAAGGCTCACCCTGCTCCTGTATGACCTCATCTTAACCTAACTAATTATATCTGCAGTGACCCGATTTCAAAATAAGGTCACATTCTGAGGTTCTGGGGACTGGGACTTCAACACATGTGTTTTGGGAGCACACAGTTCAACCCATAATAGTTTGTGTCAGGCACTGAGCTAGAATTTCAGCATCTCATTACTCTTTACAGCAACCTTATGAGATTAATGATTATTAAATTCAAGGGACTTCTCTGCCACTCCAGCGGTTAAGACTCCACTCTCCCAAAGAAGGAGCCATAGGTTTGATCCCTGGTTAAGCATCTAAGGTTCTGCATGCCACACAGGGTGACCAGAAAAAAAAGTTACCATCTTCCTTAGGTGGATAAGAATGCTGAGCTTTAGAGGGACTCAGCAACTTGCTCGGGTTTTCAAACTGGGGAGATGTCCTCCAACCACTTGACTTTGCAAGTAACTTTGAGTTTGACAAATAGAGGGGAACGTTACTTCTGGTGGCTCAGACTGTTAGGAGTCTGCCTTGCAATTCAGGAGACCCAAGTTCAATCCCTGGGTCGGGAAGATCCCCCGGAGAAGGCCATGGTAATCCATTCCAGTATTCTTGCCTAGAGAATTCCATGGACAGAGGAGCCTGGCAGGCTGTAGTCCACGGGATCACAAACAGTTGGATAGGAATGAATGACTAACACTTTCACTTTTACTTAAAAAAAAAATTCTTGGCATCTCTTGCATGTTAGTGTTTTAGTGATGATTTTTGATTCAGAGATTTTTCAGAGGGTCAGTTCACCTTGGTCAGGAAGAAAGGTTCCCATGGGTTGGAACAGGCCTGTCTGGTCAGATTTTTTTCCGATTCTTTGCATATATGAGTACAGTGTTGACCATTCAAGAGGATTTGAGTTTAGGCCCAGCAGAACAGAAAGGTCGGGTATCTAGGACTTAGAGAAAAGCCAGGGAAGATTCGGGGGCATATAAGTTGTGATTTTCCTGTTGTACGGATGATGCATAGTAACATATACACAGAAATAAATAAGACCTGAGATGAATACATGGCTATAGTCCTTCATGGAGGAGGGAGAGAGTGGCCAGGGGATCTGTCTGCTTTCAGCCCTGTCCTTTCCCAGTCCTTTCTGTCTCTAGCCTTCTAAAGACTGATCACATTGTGGAAATCGAGGCAATTCAGTGTTTCCCTCCACTTCTGTCTTAAAATTGTTTTCAGGGAAAAAAAAAAAAAAATATATATATATATAAGCCAATGAAGCCTGAGACTGCCTATCTGATCCCGTTCTAGAAGCATTTAGATCTTAGCAGAAGGCAAAGACAACAGAACTGAGCTAGATCAGTTCTCACCCCCTTTCTAAGAGTAACACATAAAAATTTTTTTTAAATTAAAGTTTATATGGGGGCTTCTCTGGTGGCTCACTGGTGAAGAATCTTCCTGCCAATGCAGGAGACAAGACCCTGGTCCCAGAAGATCCCACGTTCTGCAGAGCAGCTAAGCCCGTGCTCCACAACTACTGGTCCTGTGCGCTGGAGGCTGGGAGCGACAGCTACTGAAGTCTGCCTGCTCTAGAGCCTGTGCTTCTCAACAAGAGAAGCAACTACAATGAGAAGTCTGTGTGCTGCTGCTGGAGAGGAGCCCCCAGCTTGCTGCAACTAGGGGCTCCCCTGGTGGCTCAGCTGGTTAAGAATCCACCTGCAATCCAGGAGACCCCAGTTCAATTCCTGGGTCGGGAAGATCTGCTGGAGAAGTGATAGGCTATCCACTCCAGTATTCTTGGCTTCCCTGGTGACTCAGCTGGTAAAGAATCTGCCCGAAATGTGGGAGACCTGAGTTTGATCCCTGGGTTGGGAAGATCCCCTGGAGAAGGGAAAGGCTACCCACTCCAGTACTCTGGCCTGGAGAATTCCTAGGACTATATAGTCCATGGGGTTGCAAAGAGTCAGACACGACTGAGCAACTTTCACTTCACTTGCTGCAACTAGAGAAAAGCCTGAGCAGCAAAGAAGATTCAGCATAGCCAAAGGCGGGGGCAGGGGGTGGGGGAATTATATGGAAATCAACAAAGTCAAGAAGATTGAATGGGAGGCCTTCTGGCTGGAGCAGGGTCGGTTGCCTGGAGCTGTTTGGTTTGCTCCTCCTTGGGGCAGCCTGTGAGGACCCCCTACAGGATCCCAAGGGCCCTGGGGAGCCCAGTGATTAAACTATTGGCTCAGGTCACTTTTGAAATTCCTTGAGTGAAGAAAGATTTCTAAGACACATTAAGAACAAAAAGTGAGACAGAACAGCATGGGTGGTGAAGGTCCCCAATTCTTGCCATGTTTCTGCTGCTTCACCTGTATGTAAACATCCAGAGAAAGAATTACAGGAATCCACATACCTGGGAGAACAGGCACTTTTGCAGAGGAATTAGAGAGAAGAAATCAGGAGGGTTTTCACCTTAAAATGTTTGAAAACTTTTTTTTTTTTTTTGCAGTGTTCATGCATTTAGGTGTTATTGAATAAATTGTAGTAAATAAATAAACATAAAATAAGTAGAAAATAAAGTAAAATAAATGGTAAAGAAGATGCTGGAGAAGACTCTTGAGAGTCCCTTGGATTGCAAGGAGATGAATCAATCAATCCTAAAGGAAGTCAACCCTGAGTATTCACTGGAAGGACTGATGCTGAAGCTGAAGCTCCAATACTTTGGCCACCTGATGCAAATAGCTGACTCTCTGGAAAAGACCCTGATGCTGGGAAAGATTGAAGGCCGGAGGAGAAGGGGACAACAGAGGATGAGATGGTTGGATGGTATCACCAACTCAATGGACATGAGTCTGAGTAAGCTCCAGGAGATGGTGAAGGACAGGGAAGCCTGGATGCTGCTGTCCATGGGGTCACAAAAAATTGGACACAGCTGAGCAACTGAACAACAACAAAGAAGGAATTTTTTACAAACCCCTCTGAAAGCCTGTACCATGTCTATAATGAGAGAATTTCAGTTTTCAGCTCAGAGCATGTTGGGAGAGAAAATTTGTTCGGATCAAACAAGGAATTATTTCTTAAATATAAACATCCACGTAGTGTACCATTAGTAGCTTTGAGATGATCCATACAGTTCTTATTTATTTATGCGTTATCAACCTTGTGTGATTCTTTCAAGGATGAGCTGATATAAGATTGAAGGTACCTTTAACAAAAACTCCCTTTCTCCCTCCTTCCTCTTCCCTTAATTAGTAAGAAGCCACATTTGACCACAGGGAGACGCTGGGCCAGTGAGGTTTGAGACTATAGTGAAAGGCATTCATCTCTCTTCCTTACTCACCTAGCTGGACAGGTCCAAGAATGGGGACCTGACCCTCAAGCCCAGAGGGAAACTCAGTGGACTATTTTTTAAAAGAAGACTCTCCAGCCTGCCCCAGCTCTCACCACCTGCTGCCTAACGCAAGGTTTCTGTTTCAAAGAAGGCATGGAGGTGTGCAGGGCAAACACTCTCACTTCCTGTGGGTTCCCAGTCTCTTCATGTATTTGCAGTTAAAACCTGCCATGGTTCAGGTTTGTTGCGATTCCAATAAGATCTTGTCTCTGCTGAGTTAGGACCAAGGTCTGGTCCCTTTCTCTGTGGCATCTTATTAAACTACAGCCAAACTGAAAAAGGGAACTTATATCTGCAAACTGGCAGAGATGTGGCGTGGAGCCTGCCTGGAGGAGCCAGAAAAAGCTCATTCACACTGTCATTCACTGAGTTCGTGCTATGCACCAGCTGCAGTACAGTTACTAAGGATGAAACGGTGATTGTGATGTGATCCACAAGCTTAACCTGAAGGAGCCCATACTCTAAACACGGCAGTATTTCTGAGGAATCACAGACTACGAATTTAGAGTCAAAAAGAAATCTACAGATAGCATTTGTCCACTTCTTAGAAAGCTGGTCTTATTGGAGAGTAGACAGGTATAGGTCTAGGTTTTAAAAATGAATGCGTTAGTATGCATATCTTGAGAAATTATAAATCAGCCTTAAAAAAATTCTTGTTTCTTTTTCCTAAATTCTAGTGGGAGTGCATTTATTTTTCTCTTATCAAATGAATTCGTTGACAGGAGAACATTCATTAATTTGAGTGTGTAGAAAACTGCAAAAAGTTAACAAACCAACCAAAAAAAAAGAAAAAAACCCTCCAGCAGGAATGTCCTCTCATTTCAACAGCACTGGTCCAGCTGAAAGGCCTTTCTTGGGAGCACTGGAGAAACTGGATATTATGTAGTCACGTTGTGTTTGTGTTAACATTCCTGATGTGATTGCTGCACTCTGGCCTTGTGGCAGGAGGGCCTTGTTCCTGGAAGTGCTGACGTTTTTATGAGTGAAGTGTCCTGACATCAGCAAGAAACTCTTAAATGACTCCGCTGAAAATAAATTTAAAGTAAATAGAAATAATTAAAATAATGTGATGCGAAGAGCCAACTTATTAGAAAAAACCCTGATGCTGGGAAAGATTGAAAGCGGGAGGAGAAGGGGATGACAGAGGATGAGATTGTTGGATGGCATCACCGACTCAATGGACAGGAGTCTGAGCAAACTCCAGGAGATGGTGAAGGACAGGGAAGCCTGGTGTGCTGCAGTCCATAGGGTCTCAAAGAGTCAGACATGACTGAGTAACTGGACAACAAAATAATGTGTGTGTTATATATATATAGAGAGAGAGAGGTGTGTGTGTGTTTATATACATATATATATACATAGAGAGAGAGAGGGAAGTAAATATGCAAACTGGTAACAATTGCTGAATCTGAATGAGGAACACGTGGATATTTGTTTTACTCTTTTTGGAACTGTAGGTTCAAAAGTTTTTACATTCAGACTCAAGAGTGAGTAGAATAAAACCTGAGGTCTCTGGCATGGTGATATCTCTCATCAATGGAACTTTCTCCAAGTTTCTGTCACCACATAGACCTTTCACTGTGTGTCACCTCTAGAAAAAACTGGGGGGATTTCATAGATTCTGGATCCAGCACCTTTTCTTCATTCTGATGTGCTCTGCTGATCCTGTTCATTAAAACAGGTGATGCCTAGGTCACAGTGGGAACTCTGGGGGTATCAGTTGGTTGTGGTTTATTGTGAATCATTACACTTGTCATAACTAGGCACCATGGATTCTAGGGTCACTTTGTAAAAAAATTTAAAAAAGAATGCAACTACGAAAAAAAGTCTATCAATTATAAAGTGCCATCAACTCTTAAGATGCATGGTAACATCAAAGATGCAAACATTTGAAAAAATTCCACGTTTTAATTTGCTGTGGCTTCGTGTATCACCCGAATTACAGGGAGAAGCAGGCCCCAACGCAAGGATGAGGAGAAGCAGATCACTGAACATGCTCCTAAGGAGAGCTACCGCTCATGAAGCTTAATTTGATCACCCCTGTTCCTGCTAGCGTACTAAAAGTCAGGCACTTTGCATACACGGTCTCATTTTATCTTCACAACAAACTTGTGGGGAATTTATTATTAGCCCCTCTTTGCAGACAGAGAAACCCCAGGGCTAGAGAGATGGAACGCCCTGTGCCCAGTGTCACACAGGAAGCAGGAGGTGGAGCTGTACTTCACAAGCAAGCAGACAGCTGATGTGAAAATCCACAGTCTCACCACCGTTCTGCACACGCTTTTCTCCAAATGCTAAAAAGAAAAGCACCAAAGAAAAGGGCTGTCATTATATAAAATTAAAAAAATAAGAAGATGCATAGAATAAAGTCTGGAAATCTGGGTCATCTCAAAGCCTTCCCAGATCCTCCTCCATTAAAAATCCACCCCCTTCCTACCCCCACACTCCCAACTCTGATTCCCTTGCTCAAGTTTTCTCTATAGCACTTGCCACCATCCACACTGGTGTATATTTCTTTGCTTAGTGTCTGTAGCTCCCACTACAGTATAATCCCCAGAAGGGCTCTGCCTTTCTTTTGGTCTTCGCTGGGCTTTTAGCACCTACATTGATGTCTAACACATAGCAGAGAATCTATTGTTATTTGCTATATAATAAAAAGTGAATGGGTTCTAGTCCTGCCTTTGTCGTGTACCAGATGGTCAGTCTGATTTCAAAGCTCTTGGCCTTACCCCTTCCTCTAAACTGCCTGAGATGCTCTTGTTGGTAGCAGCCCTTCTCCGCCTGAGTCTCTCTTGTAGCTCTTTGCAGTGAAAGACTGTGGATCTTTGCCATGTCGGTCCTTCTCTCAGTTCTTATCGTGTCAAAATTGAAGCTAGTGTTCCTTTGTTGTTCGCGCTAGCAGTTCCCTTCCCTGCTCTCCTTTCTGGAAGTGTTGTCCAGATGGATAACTCCATGGGTTCCTTGGCTAAAGGGTGGACAAAGCAAAGGAGGAGAGGGGAGGCTCCGAGCTGACCACCGGGAAGGACGTCCCCAGGCTGTGTCCTCAATGGGCCCTCGCTGCCAAGCAGGACTCCTCCTAAGTCTTCTGCAATGTCCCTGATCCCTTCCCAGGTTTTCTCCCAAGTTACTTATCTTTCATTCTCCAAAGATGCCCTGCCTCCTACTTCCCAGAGCAAGTAAGGCTCCCCCAAACCTAGCCAGCCTATTGAATCCCCGCTCCCTGCGTACCCCGCCCTGCCCCTCACTGTCCTGCCCCGCAGAGCAGGAGCCCCAAGCCCTTCCCGAGCAGGGTCTCTGCTGCTCTTCTGCCCCTTCCCCAAGGCTGTGGGCTGGCAGTTGTCCTCTCTTGTCTGTAGCGCCTGTGTGTGCCTTTCTAGCATGTTCTTCCCATCAGAATTTAAACTTTAGCTTAGGTTTCTCCTATTTGCAAGGGAAAAAAGGGGAAAAAGCCTCAATATCACCTTCCAGTAGCCTGCTGGGCTCCTCTGCCCATGAAATTTTCTAGGCAAGTGTACTGCCATGGGTTGCGTGCCCTCCTCGAGGGGATCTTCCCCACCCAGGCATCAAACCTGCGCCTCTTGCTTCTCCTGCATTAGCAGTTGGGTTCTTTACCACTGGTACCACTTGGGAACCCCTACACGCACATGTATGTGAAAGCGAAAGTCCCTCAGTCGTGTCCCACTCTGCGACCCTGTGGACTATACAGTCCATGGGATTCTCCCGGCCAGAATACTAGAGTGGGTAGCCTTTCCCTTCTACAGGGGATCTTCCCAACCCAGGGACTGAACCCAGGTCTCCAGCATTGCAGGCAGATTCTTTACCATCTGAGCCTCAAGGGAAGCCCACGTATGTATACACACACACACACACACACACACACACACACACACACACATATACATTATATATACATATATATACATATTTTATGTGTGTATACGTACACACACACACACACACACGTATATATATAATTTCTACCAATACACATATATTATCACATTATCACAGGGCCTGAACACTCCGTTTTGTAAAGGGACTGCTCTCTGGGCTAGTAATAGATGGAGGCCCTTAAATTTCTTCCTTCTGTCCTGTTTCTTGACCTTGAATTTCTGAGACGGGGCTTTGAGGTTTATCGCCTTTGGGGAGGGAAGAGCTGGCCTTTCACTTCTCTAGCAAGACGGTTGGTTTGGCTGAGAAGACCAACCTCACTGGTTTCCTGAGGCCTCCTCCCAACCCACTCTCACGCTGCCGACACAGGGCGCTCTCTAAAGAGCCAGTGTGGTCACCTTGCTTAAAACTCTTCCATGAATCATCGTTGTCCTCAGGAGAAATCCTGAGTATCCTGCTGTCATCTTGACTGGCTCCTCCCCTCCTTACACTCTCAGCGCCGACTGCATCAGTGCATCAGCTGTCCCTTCCTGTGGGGGTGGGGAGAGGATTCCACCTCCTCTGCTACTTTACTGTCCAGCTTGGCCACACGACTCGATTTGGCCAATGAGATGTGAGCAGCAATGGCCCTTCCAGGCGGAAGCTTAATGGCCAGTGTACGACTCGCTTTCCCTCCCCCAGGAGACCAGTAATGTTCCCCGTAGAGGTTATTTCTACCATCTACCAGCTCCTGGAGTGAATGCGAAATGAGCTGGCCACCCACTAGTTCTCAGTGGACGAGTCACGTTAGGGAGAACTGGACCCTTGTTCTAAGCCCCCGAGATTTGGGGGTCACTGCGAGGTCACTTATCCTCTGTTCTGGCTGACGCACCTTTGCAGCCTTATTTCTCACCACTGTCTCATTCCAGCGTATACTCTAATCCAGGAGCTTGCAAGCAGTTTTTTAATCCACCCACAGTAAGCAATATATTTTACATCATAACTTGTTACTCACTTCATAGATATACATAGATGCTCGGATAAATTAAACAGAAGCTCTACAGAAAGATCCTCTTTGCACGCAATTCACTCTGATA
The DNA here is from genome assembly GCF_032405125.1 of Capricornis sumatraensis. Lineage (NCBI taxonomy): Eukaryota > Metazoa > Chordata > Mammalia > Artiodactyla > Bovidae > Capricornis > Capricornis sumatraensis. The sequence goes on from NC_091090.1 coordinate 45,270,201, forward strand.
CATGCTGTTCTAGTCCATTAAAGTAAAATTGCTGGTCAAGACCCCCTAAGTTGATTCTGTGACTCATTTATGAGTCATGGCTATGTTCAGAGGACATGGCTCCACCTGCTTGGAAACCTTACTTGCCTTCACAGGCTCTTAAGGGCACAGTTAGGAAGACACCTCTTCCAGGAAAACTTTTACTACGTGGTCCAGTAGTACCCAGTAGCTCACTATTGTGTACTTGGCTCTCGAATCCTAACCGCTAGACCACATGGGAACCACTTAAAAAAAAAAAAAAATGCAACTATACTTTATTTAGGGCCTCCCTGGTGGCTCAGATACTAAAGAATCTGCCTGTAATGCAGAACACCCAGGTTCGATCCCTGGGTTGGGACGATCCCCTGGAGAAGGGAATGTCAACCCACTGCAGTATTCTTGCCTGGGAAAACCCATGGACAGAAGAGCCCAGTGGGCTATATAGTCCATGGGGTCACAAAGAGTCAGACATGGCTGAGGGACTAACACTAATTATGCTTTATTTATTTTGAGAGGTACTGGGTCTTTGCAGCTGTGTGCAGACTTTCTCTAGCTGCCACACTTGGGTTTCTCATTGGGGTGGCTTCTCTTGTTTCCAATGGAGCACAGGCTCTAGGGCTTGACGGCTCAGTGGTTGTGGCCACAGGTCCAGATGCCCCGAGGCATATGGAATCTCCCCAGACCAGGACTTGAACCTGAGTCCCTCATACTCTCAACCACTAGACCAGCAGGACAGCTCTGTACTTGGGTCTTTTTTTTTTTTTTTTTCCTGTTTCTTTCTTTCTTTTTTAATTTAGTGCAAAACACATAATACAAAATTTATGATCTTAACCATTCTCAAATGTGCTGTTCAGTGGTAAGCATATTCACACTGTTGTGAAATAGAGCTCCTGAACTCTTTCTTCCTGCAAATCTGAAATTCTAGACCCACTGAACAAAAGCTCCCCTTTCCTTCCTCCCCCTAGCCCCTGGCAACCACCGTTCACTTACTGTTTCTACGAATTTGACTACCTCAGATGCTCATACAAAATCTTTTCCTAACTTGCTTGTTTCATTCAGCATAGTGTCCCGAACATTCATCCATGTTGTAGCATTAACAGAATTCTCTTCTTTTTAAAGGCTGAGTAATATTTCATTGTAAATAATGTTGTTTGGTTATTGGTTCATCGATGACCATTTGGGCTGCTTCTATCTCTTCATTATCTTGAGTAGTGCTGTGATGAAAATGAATACGTGTGCAAGGATCTTTGAGACCCTGCTTTCAATTCTTTTGGATATACATCCAGAAGTGGGATTGCTAAATCATAGGATAATTCTTTATTTTTTGAGGAACCTCCATACTGTTTTCCATAGCAGATATACCATTTTATATTCCCACCAACAGTGCACGGGGTTCTGATTTTTGTACATCCTTGCCAGCACTTGTTATTTCTAGATATATATATTTTTTTGATATTAGCGTCCTATTCAGTGTGAAGGGTTTAACTCATGCGTATTCTTCAAGTGCCCTATAAAGTCCCTGAGGACAGGAATAATATGATGTTTGCCATACAGTGTGTGCATAGTAAATACATGTAGCGTGAAGGAAGGTGTTTGGGCTGATGCTAAAATATGTCTGCATGCTGAAAGCTGTCTGCAAATTCTTTGTCACTGTTCCCTTCAAATCATGGGGCCTGATTTCCCTTCTTTACAGGGTGGGTCAGGCTTACTGCTCTGTCCTGGCAGATGGATGTGGTGGAAGTTTTGCAATGTGATTTCTGAGGCTGGGCCATAAAGCAGCTCCGGCTTCTGTGTGGCTCTCTCTCTTGGATCACTCACTCTGGGAGAAGCCAGTGGCCATGTAAGGACACACAACAGGCTGATGAAGCAACCACCTGTAAAGGAGCTGAGCCCCCTGTGAACAGCCCAGGTGAGGCCTCTGAGATGTGGGTCCTTAATCCTCCAGCTCCATTCAGGCCTTCAGATGACTGAAAAGTGAGAGTGTTAGTCGCTCAGTTGTGACCCCGTGGACGGTAGCCCGCCAGGCTCCTCTGTCCATGGAATTCTCCAGGCAGGAATACTGGAGTGGGCAGCCATTTCCTTCTCTGGGGATCTTCCTGACCCAGGGATCAAACCCGCATCTCTTGTACTGCAAGCAGCTTCTTTTACCGTGTATGCCACCAGCCCCACGAACCATCTTGAGCCAGAACTGCCCAGCTCTCCAGTTTCTGATCTAGAATGAGGCTGAGAGAAAACAAATATCTAGTATTGTTTCAAGCTGCTCAGTTTTGGGGTGATTTGTTACATAGCCATGGATAACTAATACACTCTCAGATAGTCAACTTGATGCTTATAGAAATGAAGTAAGCTGCTCTGGGTTACACGGCTAGTAAGTGGAAGAACTGAGTCTGAAACACACAGCTCTAAACTCCTAGTCTGCATGACCTTAGACAGTGAAACACCGGGCTCGGGGGCACTGTTCTGGCCCCTTACTGTAAGGGTCCCTCTTGATTGGTACCATGCCGCAGTCCCACAGCGTCGATACTCTGGGATTCACATCTTGGGCTGGGTCTTGGGCCCCCTCCTCATTATTAACCTCCAAAGAGTACTTTGGAAAAAAGAGCAATTGGTCATTTTATCTAATTAAAAAAAAAACACATACAACAAAACTTCCTTGTTTTTGGCCTGATCTCCTTGACCCTTATTTTGCGTTCTTGCTTCTCTGGAGTTTTCTTTACCCTAGTCAATCATCTGATAACAAAGCTCTCTTGCTTCTGGCTAGAACATGCCAATGGTTCTGTTAGAACAATTACACTTCATTTCAGGGTGAGCTGATTTCATGACAACTTTCTGCAGCTGAGAAGCATCACGCCTGTGGAATCAGAGCACTCGGGCTACTCAGCTGAGGCCTGGAAGCCTCCCCAACGAGCACTTCCTTTGTCTCCAGGCCCTGTGTCAGCTCTCCTTGCCCTCTCTGTCTCACTGATGTTGGGTCACAGCGTTTACACCCCTTCTCTCTCCCTTCAAATTGCTTTCCCCCTTGCTTCTGGGCTTCTCTGTCTGCCAGGTTCCTATTTTAGGCTACATTGTGTTCCTGGGAAGTCAGCCTCTTCTCCTCCAAAGATGGATTTACTTATCCATCTAATGGGTATAAGGGTACCTATCCAGCAAGGCTGTTCTAAAGGCCAAATGAGAGGGCATAGTAACACCCCCAGTATGGTGTCAGTATTCATAAATGAGAGCACTTTTTTTAAAAAGTCTTTATTGAATTTGTTACAATGTTGCTTTTTTTTTTTTTTTTAATGTTTTGGTTTTTTGGCTGTAAGACATGTGGAACCTTATCTCCTCCATTAGGAGTCAAACCTGCACCCCTGCCATTGGAAGGTGAAGTCTTAACCACTGGACTACCAAGCAAGTCCCTAAGTGAGAACCTTAATCAGGACAGGCTTATTTCCCCATTCACTAGGAAGCCTGTTGACAATGGGATAGTTCCCTTAGCCCCTTATAGAGATCCTGCTCTATTTGTCATTTGGCCTCTGAAACTGCTTCTTCCTTCTTCCTTTTTTCCTTTGGCACGGTAGCAGCTGTTGCATTTTCCATCTGCCATTTGGGATTCACCTTCCTCTTCGGCTCCTTTCCCCAGCCACTCAGCACCAATCTGCCCCCTCCCACCTTTTGGCTTTGTCTGTCCTCTTGTCTAGGTTTTCACTGCCCTCCCCAAGGGCCACAGACCCCTCTGCCATCTGTCCTCACCTGGCCCAGCTGTTTTCAGGTCACCTAATACTTTTATATTATTCCCTTCCCAGGTAGCCAACAAATGGCCATATTTTCCAAGGAACACTCACAGATGCCTCCTCCGTCTCTTAAAAATATTTGACACTGATGATTTAAAACGACTCTGGCTCCTTCAGATGCCTCCTCCAAACCCTTCACCCCTAGTTCCTGTGGAGGGAACGGGTCTCTCACCAGGTCACCAAGGAGAACTCTCTCCTGAAGGCACACTGACTGCAGTCCTGTGTAATGACAGAATTCTCCAAGTTCTAATCTATCCAGGCTTTGCATTATAGTGGCCAGAGTTGTCTGAAGTCCTCAGGGGCAGTTTATCAGTTGTTGCTAATTACCTGGGAACATAGTATTTTCTATCTAATTGATAGGAGGAGCTCATTGGAGGTTAGATGACCTGCTAACATTTCAGAATGACTTCAGGAATATATGGGGCTTCCCTGGTAGCTTAATCAGTAAAGAATCCACCTGCAGCGCAAGAGACTGCCTGTGATGCAGAAGACCTGGGTTTGATCCCTGGGTCGGGAAGATCCCCTGCAGGAGGGCATGGCAACCCACTCCAGTATTCTTACCTGGAGAATCCCATGGACAGAGGAGGCTGGTGGGCCACAGTACATAGGGTCACAAGAGTCAGACATGACTTTTTCCTTTTTCAATACATTCTCCACAGGGTTAGAAGTTAAGGATGACATCACATAGCACAAAATATATATCTACTCCCCCAACTCCCCTTCCTTAAATTCTAGTCCAGAGACTTTCAAGCCAACCAGGAAGTTCCATAAGGAGCTGTGGAAATAAAAGAAACTGATGCCCTCTTTTGTTTTGTCAGGAGTTTGCTCCAAGTGCGGCAGTAACCCAACAGTCATAGGCTGCACCCGTGTTTTGAGGGGATCAGAGTGGATTAGAGGGGATAAGATGGGAGGCAGGGACACAAGATTGTCATTGTCACAGAAAGGCAGGCTACAGGCAGACCTCCTTCATCTCCTGGCTCTGCATTTAACGTGTTGTGTGATATTAGGCAAGCTATTCAATTGGATTTAAGCATTTAAAAGTTTGCCTCTGAAAGGGTAATGTTGATGCTTTCTTCACTGGCTGTTTACGTGGAATGGTGTCACACACGGCAGCACCTGCAACCACGTGGGTGACTGTGTGGGATGAGGGACCCTGGTGGGAGTGAGGGTAGGTAAGCGCTGAGGGGCAGGCAGAGTTCTCCCCTTGAGTTGCCTGGGCTTTTCTGGTCATAGATGAACTATGTCTGATCACTCTCTAACTGGGATTAACAGTGAATTTCAGGCAAGGTTATTCGATTCTGCAGGGCAAAGCTGAACAAAGCCCACTTTACTGCCTACTTTATAGCCTGTGACTTTTAATGGCTCCTGCAGTTGACAGTGCTTCTCCCCGAAGCCAAAGTGAACTTGTTATCCTGCAGTTTATTTTGCATTTAAATAGCACTTTGGTTTCCAAGGTGCTTAACAATCATTAATTCATTCCTTCTCCCGCTAGGTTCTACTCTTTTCTTTCTTTATTTACTTATTTTTGCAGAGTGGGGAGCTGGCTAAAACCCGGAGATTTGCCCAAGGTCACACAGACCTGGTGGGGGAACTGCAATCCTGTTCTTTTTCACATCCTGGTACTGTGTTATGTTTGCAGTAGCCTGTTACTTCTCACTGCTCAGGGGGCATCAGGCAAGATCAAAAGATGTTTGGGAGGGCTTCCCTGGTGGCTCAGTGGTGAAGACTCCGCCCACCAGTGCAGGAGATGTGAGTTCGATCCCTGATTTGAGAAGATTCCACATGCCGTGGAAAATGAAGCCCACCTGCCAGTTATTTAGCTTGTGCTCTAGAGTCGGGGAACTGCAACTACTGAGACCACGCCCTAGAGCCCGTGCTCCACGAGAAGCCACTGGACTAAATCAACACACCGCAGCCAGAGAGTAGCCCCTGCTTAACGCAGCTAGAGAAGAGCCTGTGCAGCAACAAAGACCCAGCACAGCCAACAACAGACAAATAAATAAACGACGTTTGGGAAAGGATTCCCAAAGTAAGTGTCTACTACAACGGCTCTTCCTCATTTGGGGAAATTATGGGAGAAATTTTCATATACTGACCCTGAAACCTTAGGATTTTGAACGTCCATATTGATCCTAAGGAAAGTTATCCCAAGTAGTTAAGGTCCTTCGTTTGAGATCACCTGGAGTTGGTTTGGCCATGGCTTAGACGTTGACCCAGTTATTTGGGCAAAATAACTAGATCAGATTTCCCCTTTCATAGAATTGATTGATTTTATAAGAAAATCACTATGTCTCTCTGAAGTCAGAAATGGTCCACCCATTACTCCCCAAATGCTGGTCCATTCTAGTACCCACCCCTCCTCCTCCCTTCCTCCAGGTCTGCAGCCCTGCCAGCTCCCATTTCTCGGAAACTTGCACAGGTCTGCACATGGACTTCCCACCTTTTTCTCTGCCCCATCTCACCTACCCAGTGTCAAGGTATTGGTTTTTTCTACTTAAAAAGAATTTTAATGTTCATATCGAAATCAAATCATTTGCTGGTAACAGTTCAGAGGCTAACCTGCAGATTTATCCACATGCCATTAATAGAGACCTTTAAATCTCTCTGTAGTTTCTGCTATTCAGTTCTGTTGAGCAGTGAAGTTTTTCCTTTGTTACCGTTTGCTCTTCTTACTCATGTTTCCTTTTTCTTTCACCCTAAAAAGCTTAGTTTAGAGACTTGCTACTTTCCTTTGAATAGTGAGTCTTTAGTGAGTACCATATCTTAGTTTCTATTACCGTCTGTTGCTGATGGGGTGTGCGTGCATGCGTGCCAAGTCATTTCAGTCGTGTCTGACTCTGTATGACTGCATGGGCTGTAGCCTGCCAGGCTCCTCTGTCCATGGGATTCTCCAGGCAAGAATGCTGGAGTGAGTTACCCTGCCCTCCTCCAGGGGATCTTCCTGACCCAGGGATCAAACCCGCATCTCGTACATCTCCTTGCACTGGCAGGTGAATTCTTTACCATTAGCGCCACCTGGGAGGGGGACAGAAAGAATTTAAGTCAGTCCTTGTCCTGCAGGCAAACCTAAGAGCCTATAGACCTAAAACACCTGAATGAAGGACTCTGGCCCCTCCTTGCCTTAACCTTTCCCCTGACACTGCCATATTCCCATGGTGCCTTGCAGTATCTATTATTCCACTGATGTTTCCATTTTCTGCAGATTATCCAGCTTTGGTTAGGGGAGTTGATCAATATCTTTCGCCAAGAATGTCTGGGTCTTTTGGATTGTTTTGGTCTTATTTATTTTTCCCTCTAAAGAGTGGTTTCCTTTAAGCTACTCAAGAGCAAACTCCAAGGACAAAGGTGAATATTCAGAGAATGACATGTGACTGGTTGGTAGTAAGATGGGTAGGAGAGATAAATGCAATTCTTGCTTTTTCCAGGAGCACAGGGACACAGTCCTGTCGTGCCTGAACAGGGGATAAAATTCGAGGTTACTACCTCTAGAATACCCAGTATTGCTGTGAGATTTTAAAAGAATTTGGCCTTACAAACTTGAAAATTCCCTGAGCTCTGTTTAAAACTAATTTCCAAGCAGACAAAATGAACATCAAGAAAGCAGTGGGGGGAAACAGTCAAATGAATGACTCATTATAATGATAAACATTTATCAAGAAGTTACTATGAATCCAGCACTGGAAACACGGAGATGAATAAAACAGAACTTCTGCCCTCAAGTTCTCAAGTAAGTGGATTAGAGAACCTGATGAAAATTATGATAGAAATATGAATAAAGCACAGAGTAACTTGATCCAGAGACGGTGGACTATGTAATTAAAGTTCCTGGGGGGATAATAATTCTGAACTAAGTCTCAAAGAATAAATAGGAGGTCACCACTTGGGCAAAGCAGGACATTATTGGTACGGAGTTTCCTGTGGTCATTAGTGGACTCTAAGACTGGACTGCCCCTTGGGAGATGGCAGGAGAGCTGCACTAAGAATTTTGGACACGATTCCTTTCGGTGAAGGAGAATTAAGGAAGGGTTTTAAGGGATTTGATCAAAACTACCATGCTTTAGTTTAGAAAGCAGCTCTGTATCAAAAAAGAAATAGAACTTATTCACAGTTTTTTTCTGGTAACTCCTCATTCTGCTTTGTGTGATGATGGTTCCATTGTTATTAGTGTATTTGAGTTTTCCTGTGTACACACACACATGTGGTTGTTGCTGTTTAGTCTCTACATCATGTCTGACTCTTTTGTGATCCCATGGGCTGTATAGCCTGCCAGGCTCCTCTCTCCCATGGGATTTCTCAGGCCAGAATACTGGAACGGGTTGTCACTTCCTTTTCCAGGGGATCTTCCTGACCCGGGGATCAAACCAGGGTGTCCTACACTGGCAGGCAGATTCTTTATCGAAGAGCCATCAGGGAAGTAAACACCCATAATACCTTTATTATTGATTGAAGGCAGGAGGAGAAGGAGATGACAGAGGATGAGAAGGTTGGATGGCATCACTGATTCGATGGACATGAGTTTGAGTAAGCTCTAGGAGAGAGTGAAGAACCAGGAAGCCTGGTGTGCTGCAGTTCATGGGATTGCAAAGAGTTGGACACGATTCAGTGCCTGAACAACAAGAACAACCTTTATTATTCACGGACTGATAATAAAGACTTTGGGAATTGCCCCAAGGTTGCTGAGACATTTGGCTAATTCCTAGAATCAGGTAAAAGTGAAATAAATTATAGAATTTAGTAGGAGTTTAAGCTATACATTAGATAATAAAGGAAGGGAGAAAGGAAATAATATTCATTTATAATACTACTGACAAGTGTGTTCCATCATAACTCTGAGTATGTTATATAACCAAGAGGGGGGCTTAATCACTATTTTGGATCTCTGAAAATAAAATTTTCACCACTGCACCCTCTTCAAGGTCTTCCCAATAGCATTCACAGAAGGAGGGTGTTGCTGAGAAAATAGTGTTTTGTTTTTTTTTTAATTTCATTTCGGTTTATTACAGACCTCATAATCGGAAGCATTAAACCTTACTTTGAGCATGTGACAAAGGCAAAAAATCAGAGGAATAAAGTCACCTGGCCATCAACTGAGGAATATGTAAAGACTAAAGTTATGAAGCAAATTCTTAACCTGGGGTTACTTAATGCTGGGTTAAATAACATCCCTCCAAAATCCGTGTCTACTCAAACCTCAGAATGTGACAGTATTTGGAAATAGGATCTTTCCAGATGTAATTTGTTCAGTTAAAATGAGGTTGTACTCTATATTAATAGTAATAATGACTGGAAAATAATGTGTTGACCAGGATAGGGAGAAATTAAAACCCTCGTGTATTGCTGGTAGGAAAGTAAAATGGTGCAGCTGCTGTGAAAAAATGGTACAGTGGCTCCTCAGAAAGTTAAACATAGATTTACCATTTGTCCCAGCAATTTCACTCTTATACCCTAAAGAACGCAAAAAAGAAACAGAAACTTGTACTCCAGTGTTCATAATAGAATTATTCCCAACAGCCGAAAGGTAGAACAACCCCAGTATACATCGACAGATGGAGGCACAACATGTCCTTATCCAAGGAATGCGAAACCGTGGAACACTATTCTACAATAAAAAGGAATGTGTTTCTGACACATGTGGCAATATGGATGAATCTTGAAAGCATTATGCTAAGTGACATAAGCGAGACCCAAAGGGGATGAGTATCGCATGATTCCTGTTGCATGAGGGACCTAGAATAGGCAAAGTCGTTGAGACCCAAAGCAGAATAGAGCTTGCCAGGGGCTAGGAGCAGAGGGACATGAATTATTGCTTCATGAACACAAAGTTTCTGTTTGGGGTGATGAAAGGTTAGTGATGGTCAATGTAGTTAATGCTGTTGAATTGTACACTTAAAAATGACTAAAATGGCAAGTTTTGTTATACATATATTTTACCACAATTAAAAAAAAAAAAAAGTTATATTACATGAGGGTGGGCCTTCAGTCCAATCAGCGGTGTCAGAGAGACACATGGAGAGAATGCCAAGTGAAGGCAGAGACCGAGCTGGGGTGGCATGTCTACCTGCCGACGGACACAACATCCCAGCCGTGCCCAGAAGCCAGGGGAGAGGCGCGGGGCCAATCCTCCTCAGGCTTCCACAAGGGAGCAGCTATGCCGACATCTTTTTTTTTTTTTTTTAAAGTTTTATATTAACAATATTGGGAGAGTTTCAGGTGGACAGCAAAGGTACTCAGCCATGCATCTACATGTATCCATTTTTCGCCAGACTCCGCATCCCATCCAGGCTGCCACACAACTTTGAGCAGAGTTCCCTGTGCTGTGCACCAGGTCCTTGCTGTTCGTCCATTTTACGTATAGCAGTGATTCCCTGTCCATCCCAAACTCCCTACCATCCCTTCCCCTCATCCTTCCCCTCTGTGTGTCAACATCTTGATTTCAGATTTCTTGCTTCCAGCACTGTGATAGAATAAACCTTTGTCTTTAAAGCTGCCTGGTTTGTAATGATTTGTTATGGCAGCCACCGGAAACGAGTACAATGACCTAGGTTTAAATTCTAGCTCTGCCACATCTTATTTATGTGAACTTGGGTAACTAACAGCTTATCCAAGCCCGTTTCCTAATTGTAAGATGGAGATTACGATGTACCTTATTGAGTCCTTAGGAAGATCAAAATGAGGTGCAAACATAAACTCTTAACATAGTGCCTGGTGTGTAATAATCACTCAATAAATGTGAGTTATTAATGCCAGTTAGGATAATAATTAGCAACACAGAAAAATCAGAATTAACTCCCAGGGGAAGCTGGCTTGGCAAGCCCCAATGCCAACAGGATTGTTGGAAAATCAGAAGGATTTACTTCAAAAGAAACTTGACGTTGCCATCCTCATTACAGAAAAACATGGGGGAAATGGGTGTTATCCGGGCTGGCATCATTGAAATGGATCTGGAAGTTGAATGATTTGTGTCTCAGGCTTTGAGAGGCTTAGAGAAATTGACAAGTGTGTCATCTTCCTTCTAACAGCCCCTCTCTCTCCTCCTCGGTACACCTCACTTTACACACACGCACATTGTCGCATTCAGAGAGCTGTGTTCTAACATTACACGCGTGCTCTCTCTGCTGAGCGGCACCTGATGCCTTGATGGCACAGGTGTGAGCTGGCCATCCAGGTGCGCCACGCAAATTGGACCCTGCTGCCAAGTCCAGCAAAGCCAGGATTGTTTGCTGTCAAAGTAAAAAGGGAGGGATGTTTGATTTCCTTTGGCGATAAATGAGGGAAAAAAAATCAAATTTTCAAAGAGCAGTCTAACGCCCTTGATGTGTGTACTATCAAACAGCTAAATGCATAGGCGAATGGGAAGCTTTGGGAAGAGATGGGCTGGCAGGATGAGAATAGCTGTTGTCTATGGCCTCCTGGTAGATTGTCTGTGACCTCCACCAGCATGTGCTCTCTGCCAGCACCTTCACTGTTAACCTTCATCAGCGTTAACACGCCCACCTCTTACAGGCGCTGTGTTGGGCTGGTTCAGTGCACACGTTTCCTGTCGCTTGCAACAACTGATAGAGTTGAATCCACAGGTCTGGCCAGGTCAAGTTCATATTCTTAGCTCTTGTTGTTTATATTCTTGTTGTTGTTTAGTCGTTAAGTTGTGCCCAACTCTTTTGCGACCGTCTGGACTGTAGCCTGCCAGGCTCCTCTGTCCATAGGATTTCCCAGGCACAAACACTGGAGCGGGTTGCCATTTCCTTCTGCAGGGAATTTTCCTGACCCAGGGACTGAACCTACGTCTCTTGTATCTCCTGAACTGGCAGGTAGATTCTTGACCACTGAGCTACCTGGGAAGACCATTCAACCCACTACAAAGTGTAAACACCATTCCTAGCTCTTGACTGTTCAAAAGTAGTTGGCAGAATTTGCTGACCCCTGATCTAGCTCATTGTCTTTTTTTAAAAAAATTATTTATTTTTATGTTTTTAGCCACACCTCAGGGCATACGAGATCTTAATTCCGTGCCCTCTGCATCGGAATCAACCACTGGATTGCCAGGCAAGTCCCTAGCTCACTGTTTTGAACATAGAAAATGCTCTTAATCCTTGATGAAAGCGTGAAGATACCTCAAACAGCATCAGTGACATAGTGGGGCGTTAATAAAGACATCTAAAACCTTAGACTCCATCCGTACAAATTACCTGAGCATTATATATAACTCCATAACCCTTTGCAACATTATCTGATCTGTTCCTGATGTCCATTCTATGTGATGGGTATTCCTATTCCCACTTGTAAGTTGAAATTTAACAAGTTTACGTGATTTCCGTAAGATCGGTGGATGAGAGAAGACTTGAGCTGCAAGGACCGTAGTGTGTTTGGGGAGGATGAAGCTGTCATCAAGCAAGTTCGGTGAGTCTTGATGGTGGGGAGGGGAAAGAGGGGGATCGAGACTGGAGACTTCACCTTATAACTCATCAAGTTAAGAAAAACTCTGTGTGGTTATTGGACATGCAGCAGATCACAAGACAGGGAAGGCGCTGGCTGAGCTGGGGGAGGCTGTTGAAGGCTCAGGTGCATTGTGGGAGAAAGTCAGGGCTTGGAGCAGGGTGACTGGACAGATTGATTCTGTCTGGGAGTGAGAGAGGGAGGTTCAGTCACCCTCACCACCTGGGTAATGGCTTGAGGGGTTTGAATTTGAGTTATATGGTACAGAGAAGATTTTAATGACTGAAGGGGATTAGAATATGTCACCCCTTTCAAATACGTCACTGAGAGCTGGAGGCAATTGAGAAACAACAGACACAGGAAAAGCTCTTTGCCCTCCCCCATCTTCCTAAAAGCAAGACATAAATTTCCTGTGAGAAAGGTGCCCTCCTTGTGCCAGAAGGAGGAGAGCAACTGAGCACTGGAGAAGGAGTGTCAAGGCTGAGGTGAAACTACATAAACAGACCTTACTAAAATAACCTTTATCTCCCATTAGTTCCCCCCATATTTTTCCTAGTCACCTTCCCACAATTTATCACCACTAGAAGCTGAAACCCCCTTTCCTATTTTTAGCCTGTTCTCCACAATTTATCATCCTTCGTTAAAATGGGGTTTGTCACTTCTTTTCCGTGAAGCTCCTGTGTGCATAAAAATATCAACATCAGTAAAAATGGCATGCCTTTTCTTCTGTTAATCTGTCAGTTGTCAATTTTAATTCACAGGCCCCAGACACTGAACTTAAGAAGGTAGAGGAAAACTTTTTCCCCCCTTTACATGACTTTTTCTTAATTTAAAAGGTCCAAATTAATTGCCTTAAACCCTTTTATTATCATCAGTCTATTCTTCTTAAAGAAGGACTGGATATTTGATGAACTCTTGTGACTGAAATGGAGCGTACCGACTGCACGGTGTTGGCTGGCAAGTAGAGACTGTAATTTTCAAAGGCTTTATCAATGGGAGTCAAGTGGACAGTAACCTAGGCTGGCTCTTGTACATTTTAGTATCCTCTTCATTGTTTTTGAACATTCCAGTAGTGACCAAGATCTTGCTCTTCCAAAGCTTGGGCTGATAACAGCAACCAAGGGCACTATGCCAGAAGTTTGAGACTCTGCTGGGGGCCGGGGGTGGTTTCCTCAATCAGTTCTGGAGGCCAACTTGCCGGGCCTCCAGCCCTGTTGGGAGAGGACTGTCTCTTGCTCATGGGAACATCCCCAGGCCTTTGTCTGGTGCTTAGTAGACAGCAGGCTTGTGTCGCTTGTATTCGTATTGTGGCAACCGGGCAAGTGTGAATCTGAATCTCTTCTGCCCAGCAGTCCGCTCGCACCTGTTGGTCTTTCTCCTGTGGAAGCAAAAGACCCTCTGCTCCTATGTTTCTCTCCGAGGTCCTCGGGGCAGATCCCACTCAGGCCCCCTTGCAATTGTTTCCTGCCCTTTCATTGACTCAGTGGGTAAAGAATCCGCCTGCAATGCAGGAGACACAGGAGACACGGGTTCAGTACCTGGGTCAGGAAGATCCCCTGGAGAAGGAAATGGCAACACACTCCTGGTTCTTGCCTGAAAAATCCCATGGACTAAAGAGCCTGGCGGGCTACAGTGCAAAGGGTCGCAAAGAGCCGGACAGGACTAAGCATGTGCACACACACACCTCTAAGTGCAACTTCCTCTCTCTGGGTGGGCCTGAGTTCACCCTAGCAATCTGATTAAAATAAGTCACACTGAAAAGCTGCTGGGGGCATGTTTGCATTTTAAAAGGGAGTTTGATGGTCTCAAATACTCTTCGTGGTAGGCTGTGGGTAAGGGGGGTTGTGAGTTTGAGGGACTTCCTGGAGCATTTGTTCCAATCTAGGCTCCTGGGATTATAGAGAAATCTTCCAGCTGTACTCAAAGCACTGGCAGTGGCAGCAGCTCCTGAGAGTTTATTGACATTACAGAATCTCCATCCCACCTCAGGCCACGGGAGCAGAACCAGCTAAATCAGAACCTGAATTTCCATTCCAGTTTGAGGGGCCGTCTGCATCCTCCCCAAGGGGCTGGACTCCCACAGGTGAAAACAATAAATGTCTTGATTTCTCCTTGTGAGATCTCTGTGACACTCACCATTGAGTGAGATACTTTTCATATCAATTGTTTCCCATTTTTATTATGCACTAGGCTCCTCTGAGGGCACCAATTAAAAATGCAGAGGTAGGCTTCCCTGGAGGCTCAGTGGTAAAGACTCTGCCCACCAAGCCAGAGACTCGAGTTTGGTCCCTGGGTTGGGAAGATCCCCTGGAGAAAGAAGTGGCAATGCACTCCAGTATTCTTGCCTGGGAAATCCCATGGACAGAGGAGCCTGGTGGGCTACAGTCCCTGGGATCACAAAGAATCAGACATGACTTAGCAACTGAACAACGACAACAACGACAAAACTGAGAATCAGATTCAGTGGATCTGAGGGTGGTTCAGGAATCTGCTATATATCCTGGTGGCTCGGAGGTTAGAGCGTCTGCCTGCAATGTGGGCAACTTGGGTTTGATCCCTGGGTTGGGAAGATCCCCTGGAGAAGGAAATGGCAACCCACTCCAGTATTCTTGCCTGGAGAATCTCATGGATGGAGGAGCTTGGTGGGCTACAGTCCACGGGTCGCAAAGAGTCAGACATGACTGAGCGACTTCACTTTCACTTTCAGGAATCTGCATTTTTTACAAGTTGCTCAGGTGGTTTCAAAAGAGATGGTCCTAGCTTCACATTTTGAGAACCCTAGTCCTTATTGTGTTCTAGCCTTGACCCATGTTTTATGGGAAGGGCTGCAGAACATTCAGGATCAGAGCCTGCTTGTTCCACAACAAACTGGAAATGCTAGGGGACTTTCTTGGTGGTCCAGTGTTTAAGACTCAGTGCTCCATGTGGGGCCCGGGTTCGATCCCTGGTCAGAGAGCTGGATCCCACATGCCACAACCAAGAGCTGACATGCTGCAACTAAGACCCGAAACCACCAAATAAATAAATTTCTTTTAAAAAAAAAAGAGAGAGAGAGAGGAAATGCTGGGCTCAAGGTAGAAATTCACATGAAAATCTCAAATTTGAAAGCATAAAGTCCCTGTTACTTATAGACTAAATCTTCTGCCCATTTGTCTGTTGAGGGCTGGTTTAAGGCAAGTAATTGGAAGTTATGTTTACCACCTGGGCACCTGTTCCACTCTGCAAGAGAAATAGGATTTTTTACTTCCTTCATCACCCTAGCTCCCTCCCTCCATTGCTTTCCTTCCTGCCCTTGGGACCTACCTGTGGGCGTCTCACAGTTTCTGGAGCCTGGGGAACAGCCACCGAGCGCAGCAGCTGAAAGATTTGCCCATGGTTGATACAGAAAGTGGTGGGATTGCATCACTTCCTTGGTCTCTCCAGGGTTATTACAGAAAGTGAAGTCGTTGGCTGCAGAGAATTAACTGAATATGATAAACCCAGAGCAGTTAAGAAAATACCTGTCCTGAGACTTTGTGGAAAAGAACACTATGCGTTGCTTTTCCAGCTGGCTGTTCTTTCTCTAGGATTTTCGGTCTGTGGGCTGCTGAGACAGCACGCGGAAACGTGGACATGCACTAGACTACACCCGCATCCACAGGCATGCAGGGTACAGAAAGGGCAAAAGATGCCTACAACCTGTCAGCTCAGTGAATTTCACCGAAGAATCAACGTGTCAGGATTGTTCCCACCGCAGTTCTGATAGTGATAGTGTTGCTTAGCGGTGTCCGACTCTTTGCGACCCTATGGACTACATGCAGCCCTCCAGGCTCCTCTGTCCATGGGATTCTCCCGGCAAGAACACTGGGGTGGGTTGCCATTCCCTTCTCCAGCAGATCTTCCTGACCAGGGATCGAACCTGGGTCTCCTACATTGCAGACTACATTCCGGAAGGTGTGTTTTATTAGGAACAGGGTGATGGCGACCGTGTGGGATGCGGTGGTTCTTTTATCTGATGAGAGGATCTGGGAGGACAAAGATCTGGGGAAGGACCTGTGTATTTGTAGCTCAGACTAATTAAGCAAATTCCCAGCCTTCTGTCAGGGCCCTGCGCTGGGCTCAAATGCACTCATTCTGTGTTTCCTGACGTCCCCCTAGGATGTCTTTTTCCCAGTGAGAGAGTAACAGGCAGTTACTCTCTTGTGAAAATGCCTGAAACATTCCCATTTTGAGATGGTCTCACACAGCAGAGGTTCTGTCTCCCAGTCTCATTTGTTTGGACTCCTCTGTCTGGATTTTCCCTGTGAGCCCCAAATGGTTGCCTGGCCTTCCCCTCGATGGGTTCATTGTTCGATTTAAGCCCACTGTGGCAGAAAATCTGATGTCATTTGCAGCTGCTACACCGAGATTCAGAGAAGCAGTCATTAACCCTTGGAGAGATCCATATGAAGGCACCAGGGCCTTTCCCATCCTCTGTGCCACTAACAGCGGTGTGAGTCAGGTTTCCGTATCGTATTCGATGTTTGTTGGGCAAAGGAGTTTTTTGGTCTCTCATACATTCAATAAATGCACATTTTCTATTGTTGTTGACTCGTTAAGCCATGTCCAACTCTTTTGGAACCCCACAGACTGTAGCCTGTCAGACTCCTCTGTCCATAGGATTCTCTAGGCAAGAATACTGGAGTGGGTTGCCATTTCTTTCTCTAGGAGATCTTCCTGACCTAGAGATCGAACTCAAGTCTCTTGTGTCTCCTGCATTGGCAGGTAGAATCTTTACCACCGAGCCACCTGGGAAGCCCCTCAAAAATACAAATTGATTAGATCCTTTCCAGGCAAAGGGCATTAGGGTATACCACCTCAAATATGGCACTTTGTCATAAGGATTATTTTGAGCTGCCTGCAACTGAGAATCAGGAGAGGCAGGAAGAGTTCTCTTCCCTCCCCGTTTCTGCCTAAAAGCAGCATAAATTTTCCTTTGTGAAGGTGTCCCCCTCTCTCACACCAGGAAGAGGAGAGCGACTTATCATTGGAGATGGAGAGTTGGTGCTGAGATGAAGTCTGCATACACAGACCTTACTAAAATAATCCTTATCTCCGACTGGTTCCCCGTTATACTTCCTAGTCACCTTCCCAGAGTTTATCATCCCTTGAAGCCCAAACCCCTTTTCCTTTGTTAAAATGGTGTATAAGCCCCCAAGCCTCCTCACTGCTTTGAGTTTCACTTCTATTTTCTGAACTTCCGTGCACATAAAATATTAATAAAATTTGTATTCCTTCCCTCCTGTGAACCTGTCTTTTATAAGTTAATTTGTAGGCCTCCAGGTTATGAACTTAAGACAATAGAGAAAAAGTTTTTCCTTCCTGACACAGGCAGGTACATAAGCCTACTTATCTCCTTTCTCTCTTTAATCGCTAGGTGCCTTAAGGATCCCCCAGCCTTTAGGAAAACTTTTTTTTTTCTTGATTCATGAGCACTGGAGGAGTGCTCTTTCCAGGAGGGTGTTGGGAACTTGCAATGTTGCTGCTCAAGCCTCTGAGAGCTTTTTTGAGTGGAAGACTTGTTCTCAGATGCATTGTCGTGACAGCCCTTGGAGGGTGGGAGAGGGAGGATTTTCGGGTGAATATTGATGCCAGGAGGTGGTCCCTGTGGAAACAGAGGAGTCTCATGCTGTTGGAATAGTACCTGGTGAGTCCTTAGGATCCATCTCAGATGTCAGGAGCAGGGCCCTGGATATTGATCCTCCACATTTAAGTTTTTGGATATCTTCGAGGGGTATTTATTTTGTATATGAAAGATAATTCCATAGTTTATTTCAGTTTTATGGATTACCATTTTATTTACTAAAGTTACAAATTCAGAAACCTAGATCCTTCTTAAGTTTTTGAGTCTTATTATTCTAGTTATCCTAGAATAATGTTTTAACAGTCATTTTAAAATGGCCTTTGAATTATGTTTTTCTATGTCATAAGCTCAATTAATTGAATCTCATTTATGTATTTTAAACTGCATGTATAAGTTTAGCATCACATTTCTTAATTAAGTACTTAAATTATCTGACTGAAAAAAGTTTTCAAACACTTAAGTAATTTTTGTTAGTCTAATTAATGTATATAGTGGAACTTGAATACCCTTAAATGTTCCAATATTATATAAACAGTAAGATTTCAACTTAAAATCACAAACCCAAGTTATTCAACTACACATCCTTAAACATGGTTACAAAGCTGCATTGCCACCCTAATTGGCCATGTTATCTTAAGCTTACAAGATTTTAAAAGATTGCTAAGGTGTTTTATGGGTTTCCCTGGTGGCTCAGATGGTAAAGAATCCTCCTGCAATGCAGGACCGGGGTTCGATCCCTGAGTCATGAAGATACCCGGGAGAAGGGAATGGCTACCCACTCCAGTATTCTTGCCTGGAGAATTCCATGGAAAGAGGAGCCTGGCGGCTACAGTCTATGGGATCACCAAGAGTCGGACAAGACTTAGAGACTAACACGCTTTCAAGATGTTTTATGTGAACGTTTGTGTCCCCTCAAATCTACAAGGTGAAGCCCAACACGAATATGATAGTATTAGGAGGTGGGACTTGGGGAGGTGATTGGGTTGTGAGGGTGAAGCCCTTGCCAGCGGGATCAGTGTCCTTATAAAAGAGACCCACAGAGCTTGATAGCGCCTCTGCCTGCAGAGACCAGCCTTAAGACGGCTGCATGTGAACCTTAAGAAGCAAGTTCTCACCAGACACCGGCTCTGCTGGCGCCTGGATCTGGGACATCCCAGCTCTCAGAACTGAGGAATAAATCTCTGTGGCTGATATGCCACTCTGTCTGTGGTGACAGAGCTGAATACAGTAAGACAAACACCAAAAACAGAAAAACATTAGCAGTTTCTATACTAAATTCTAAATCTTTCTGAGAAGCCTTAAACGGTGCTAACCCGTTAAAGAAACAATTACGCACTTCAGGCCAGTTTGGGGAAAGGTTCTCAGACCCTGGATTCCTGGAGTTCAGCTGGAACACCGAGTACTTTCTTGTTTGTGACACGGAGGCCAATTTACAGTCTGTGGACCCCACCGTGGTGTTCAATAGATCAGATTTTGTTTATCTTTAGCTTTTAGAGTAACAGAAATGTCTTGTCCGTCCAATTTCAAAGGACCTTTGAACTGAAAATAAACCTGTGTTCTTTTTCACAAAATGTTTATCTCTTAGGAACATGCACTTCTTTCGAGTGTTAAAATAATGTGACCTCTTTCTGCATATCTCTTGGCCTTGCCTCGTTATTTGATAACTGCCTGATATTTGGCCACAGCTGCCATTCTGCTGACATTTTAATTCTATGATTCAAAATGGAATATTTTCAGGCATATAAGAGCGTGTTCCCGATCTAGTACCTGGCACCCAGTACATGCTCAGCCAATTGTAATTATTATTTATTTGAGATTTACAGACAGGATCTCCAAACTATTAAGAGGACTTCAACAAACACTGAAAACTAGACAAGATATAAAAAAGAAGAGATAGCTCCTAAATGGTAGGTGTAAGAGCTAGGCATGGGGAAGGGAATGAATAAGAGGGAGAAAATAGGGAGAAAATAACCTACAACCATATAGCAATATTTATATTTAGTGAAATATTTTCAGCTTCAGCTTACACAAAAAAACCAGTGAAGCATCCAGTTGATACACGAATGTGTCACTGCAGGGAGATGGCGATTCACAGAGATTTTCTTCATAAAGAAATAGAGCCTCGCCTATTCAAAAGCACTTCCATTTAATGCAACACTGCATCGAACAGGCCTCTTTTCAAGGGGCTACTATTAAAGGCAAGATTATTATCTTCAGCATTTAGATGGCGTGCTGACTGGGGCCATAACACCAGGGCACTTAGACGCTCCCATTATCAATGTACAGTATGGTCTTTGGAAGTTTAAAAATAGCTTTCCCAACCTTTTATGGCTTCTCTTCATGGACTGTGGCTGTGTGCTCTGGAGAAGGCTGGGCACCCTGCTGGGGAGGCTGCTGAGTTGGATCCTTGCTAGCATGTTGACCTTAAAGGGTTCACCCCCCAGGATGGGTAACCTGCTCCTAACAATGTCCTTTGAGACCACAGGTAAAGCTAGAGTTTAGAGGAAAGCAATGTTTCAGGGACACAATTCTTGTTCTAACCGTGACATTTGGGACATTTATTCTCTCTAGGTTAGATACTTGGTGAGGGAAATTTTGTGAGTCAGAATTCTCTCTATTTTCAAAAAGAATTCTCTCTTATTTTCTCAGGTTTAATGAATATATCACGAGCCCTTACTACATTCAAGATTTTACCCTAGGTGTTGGGAAGATAAAGAGGAACAAGGCTTTCTTTGCCCTCAGGTGGGCTGGGGATGGGAGAAATCCTTTCAGTGTGGTTCCTCAATTCCTCCTCTCTGACAGAGATCTCAAATGCAAATGCTTCTGGGCACCAGGCCCATCTTGTGAATGAGTGGACAGGCCTGTGGTCTCCATGACACATGGAGACCAAGTTCTCTGTGTTTCCTGGGGGCCGTGACTCAGTTCCAGAGGCTGCTGAGCAGGAAGAGCAGCTGTAGGGAGACTCTAGTTTCAGATTACAGTTCTCTTTGGTCGTGCCCTGGCCTCTGATAAAGTCTCAGATGTTACGGTCCATTATTAACTGACACGGGGGGATTAAGAGAAGGGTTTCTAACCAGGTTTGGGGTGAAGCTAAGGCAACAGTAGCTGCTTGGAGAATCAGTTTTGGGGCAGCAAGGGTAGAGAGGTTGCCTGGGGCATTGATAGAGCCAGATGGTTGTTGGGTGGCAAGTGACAACTAGGACAAATCTGTGGCACAAATGGGCAGTCCCTGGGGATTTCCAGAGAGATCTGGGGAAGGGAACTTGGTGAGGCTCCTGCTGGGATGGTTTGGGTAGAAGAAGGAAGTATAGTCATTCTTCCGTATCTTTGGCATATTCAATTCAGTTCAGTTCAGTCACTCAGTCGTGTCCGACTCTTTGCGACCCCATGAATCGCAGTATGCCAGGCCTCCCTGTCCATCACCAACTCCCAGAGTTCACCCAAACTCATGTCCATCAAATCGGTGATGCCATCCAGCCATCTCATCCTCTGTTGTCCCCTTCTCCTCCTGCCTCCTATCCCTCCCAGCATCAGGGTCTTTTCCAATGAGTCAACTCTTCGCATGAGATGGCCAAAGTATTGGAGTTTCACCTTCAGCATCAGTCCTTCCAAAGAACACCCAGGACTGATTTCCTTTAGAATGGAGTGGTTGGATCTCCTTGCAGTCCAGGGGACTCTCAAGAGTCTTCTCCAACACCACAGTTTAAAAGCATCAATTCTTCAGCACTCAGCTTTCTTCACAGTCCAACTTTCACATCCATACATGACCACTGGAAAAACCATAGCCTTGACTAGACAGACATTTGTTGGCAAAGTAATGTCTCTGCTTTTGAATTAGCCATCTAGGTTGGTCATAACTTTTCTTCCAAGGAGTAAGCATCTTTTAATTTCATGGTTGCAATCACCATCTGCAGTGATTTTGGAGCCCCCCAAAATAAAGTCTGACACTGTTTCTGCTGTTTCCCCATCTATTTCCCATGAAGTGATGGGACCAGATGCCATGATCTTCATTTTCTGAATGTTGAGCTTTAATCCAACTTTTTCACTCTCCTCTTTCATTTCCATCAAGAGGCTTTTTAGTTCCTCTTCACTTTATGCCATAAGGGTGGTGTCATCTGCATATCTGAGGTTATTGATATTTCTCCCAGCAATCTTGATTCCAGCTTGTGTTTCTTCCAGCCCAGTGTTTCTCATGATGTACTCTGCATAGAAGTTAAATAAGCAGGGTGACAATATACAGCCTTGATGCACTCCTTTTCCTATTTGGAACCAGTCTGTTGTTCCATGTCCAGTTCTAACTGTTGCTTCCTGACCTGCATATAGGTTTCTCAAGAGACAGGTCAGGTGGTCTGGTATTCCCATCTCTTTCAGAATTTTCCACAGTTTATTGTGATCCACACAGTCAGAGGCTTTGGCATAGTCAATAAAGCAGAAATGGATGTTTTTCTGGAACTCTCTTGCTTTTTCTGTGATCCAGTGGATGTTGGCAATTTGATCTCTGGTTCCTCTGCCTTTTCTAAAACCAGCTTGAACATCTGGAAGTTGATGGTTCACATATTGCTAAAGCCTAGCTTGGAGAATTTTGAGCATTACTTTACTAGCGTGTGAGATGAGTGCAATTTTGCGGTAGTTTGCACATTCTTTGGCATTGCCTTTCTTTGGGATTGGAATGAAAACTGACCTTTTCCAGTTCTGTGGCCACTGCTGAGTTTTCCAAATTTGCTGGCATATTGAGTGCAGCACTTTCACAGCATCATCTTCCAGGATTTGAAATAGGTCAACTGCAATTCCATAACCTCCATTCCAAATTCTCTATAGCTTTGTTCATAGTGATGCTTTCTAAGGCCCACTTGACTTCACATTCCAGGATGTCTGGCTCTAGGTGAGTGATCACACCATCGTGATTATCTTGGTTGTGAAGATCTTTTTTGTACAGATCTTTGGCATATTGGTGGATTTCAAAAGCCCTGGATACTCAAGTCTCTTTATGAAATGGGGTAGTATTTGCATGTAATCTATGGACATCATCAAATCATCTTCAAGTCATTTCTAGGTTACTTAAATAGTACCCAATACAGCATCAGTATGTTGTAAAGAGATGCTGGTGCATGGCAAATTCAAGTTTTGGTTTTGGGAACTTTCTGAAATTTTTTTCTCTGTAAATAGTTTTGATCTGCGGTTGGGCTGAATCCACAGATGTGGAACATGCAGATACCGAGGGGTGACTTTGTGGTCACAGCTGCTTAGGTTCGAGTCACGGGTTCCATGTCTCTCCTGTGGTCACCACTTGCTCACTCAAATGGTCATACCATGCTCTTTGGCACCCTTCTCAATTGTTCTTCCCTTCTGTGAGATCTCTTTGTGGCTCGGGCACCCTAGTGATTCACCAGATACAGCTCTCAAGGGCGGGAGGTCAGTTACTCAGCTGGCTGAAACTTACCCGCTGGCTGTGTGTGGACCCACATACTGTGAGGTCTCTCACGAGAGAGAGCAGGGAGGGAGCCTGGGGGTATGGGCAAGTGTATAAAGAAACAGAGAAGTTAAAAAAGGAGAGGTTATAAAGTGGTTTCAGTGTTTCATTCATTTCTTTGTTGTTATTAAAAACTCTTTGTTGTTGTTCAGTTGCTAAGTCATGTCTGACTCTGCGACCCCATGGAATGCAGCACGCCAGGCTTCCCTGTCCTTCACTATCTCCTGGAGTTTGCTCAGACTCATGTCCATTGAGTCATTGATGCTATCTAGTCATCTCATCCTCTGCCCTCTTCTCCTTTTTAGGAAAGGTTAAATTCATTTCCACATCTTCATTTTTGGTCTGAGCGTGGGCATTCTCACCTTCAAAAGAGAGGGTTTAAATCACATCAGCTATTTTCAGTCTGTCCTCCTCTAGGTGTGGGGTTATGAGGAGTTCCCTGGGGGCCTCAAAGGAGGAAGATGAGCAAGTTTTTAACCAAAGGAACTTCACTCTTCTGACTTTTATGAAAGGTTTCATTCTAACCAAGGGCTCTCCAGCTAAGAAAGACTTACAAACCAGGCACCAGAGGCCCTCTGGTCTCACAGCTGGACCACACCGCTTCTAGTGCACCATGAACGCATGTTGTCAGTTCAGCTCAGTTCAGTTCAGTTGCTCAGTCTGACTCTTTGTGACCCCATGGACTACAGCACATCAGACTTCCCTGTCCATTACCAACTCCTGGAGCTTGCTGAAACGCATGTTGGTGATGCCATCCAACTATCTCATCCTCTGTCATCTCCTTCTCCTCCTGCCTTCAATCTTTCCCAGCATCAGGGTCTTTTCCAAGGAGTCAGTTCTTCACATCAGGTGGGCCAAAGTATTGGAGTTTCAGCTTCAGCATCAGTCCTTCCAATGAATATTCAGGACTGATTCCCTTTAGGATGGACTGGTTGGATCTCCTTGCAGTCGAAGCGACTCTCAAGAGTCTTCTCCAACACCACAGTTTAAAAGCATCAATTCTTCGGTGCTCAGCTTTCTTTATAGTCCAACTCTCACATCCATACTTGACTACTGGAAAAACCATAGCTTTGACTAGATGGAACTTTGTTGGCAAGCTAATGTCTCTGCTTTTTAATATGCTGTCTAGTTGGTCATAGCTTTTCTTTCAAGGATCAAGCGTCTTTTAATTTCATGGCTGCAGTCACCATCTGCAGTGATATTGGAGCCCCCCTGAAATAAAGTCTCTCACTATTTCCATTGTTTCCCCAACTATTTGCCATGAAGTGATGGGACCAGATGCCATGATCTTAGTTTTCTGAATGTTGAGTTTTAAGCCAACTTTTTCACTCTCCTCTTTCCCTTTCATCAAGAGGCTCTTTAGTTCTTCTTTGCTTTCATAAGGGTGGTGTCATCTGTGTTTGTGTATGTTTTATAAATATATCACACATATATTTATATTTAGATATGTGATTATATTTATATATATATTTATATTTATATATGTGATATATTTATATGTGTT